>NC_072797.1:124797500-126047500 GCF_028583425.1 Eublepharis macularius
AATTTTAATTTAAGCCAGTTTGGTGTAGTGGTTAAGAGCACAGGATTCTAATCTGGAGAAATGGGTTTGATTCCCCACTCTTCCACTTGAAGCCAGCTGAGTGACCTTGGGTCAGACACAGCTTCTAGGAGCTCTCTCAGCCCCACCCACCCCACAGGGTGATTGTTGTTGTGGGGATAATAACATACTTTGTAACCCACTCTGAGTGGGTGTTAAGTCATCCTGAAGGGCGGTATATAACAACAACAACAACAACAACAACAACAACAACAACAACAACAACAACACTATTTATATACCACCCTTCAGGATGACTTAACACCCACTCAGAGTGGGTTACAAAGTATGTCATTATTATCCCCACAACAAAACACCCTGTGAGGTGGGTGGGGCTGAGAGAGCTCCGAGAAGCTGTGACTGACCCAAGGTTACCCAGATGGCTTCAAGTGGAAGAGTGGGGAATCAAACCTGGTTCTCCAGATTAGAGTCCCATGCTCTTAACCACTACTCCAAATTGGCTCTCCACACCAATTATAAATAAAACATTGTTGTTGTTATTGTTATTATTATTAATTTTAAATGTTGTTTTAATGTTGAAATGTTTTAATGTTTTGATGTTTGCTGCCTTGGGGAGCCTATTTGAATGGAGAGGCAGCAAAAAAATATTTTAAATAAAATAAAAAATCTCCTACCCTGCCTCCACAGAGCTCCAGGTAGTATATATAATTTATCGCTCTTCCATTTTATCCTCACAACAATCCTAAATTATAGATTGGGTTGAGAAAGAGTCTTGTTCATCCAGTGAGCTTTATATCTCTGTGTGAATTAGAACCTGGGACCCTCCACTCCAACTTCCATATCACATAACTGAACACAGATGCTGCCGAAATTTTCCACAAACAAGCTCGGGGTACGAGTTTGGCAATCCTCATCTTCAATGCAATGTGAGGACCTCAGTTGCCCGAATCCTGACATTCTGATGGTCCAGCTGAGCCAGAAATGTTTCCTCTCTGTCTTTTCCAAGATCTTCCCCACAAGTCCTTCCTCTCTCTTTTCCAATCTGCCTGCTGCTGCTGAGTATCAGGTTTAAGAGGCCCTAAAACATTACCAATATAAATTTGTTAGTTTAGTAAATTGTATTTGGAGGCCCCTCACAATCTGAGATCCTAAACTGTACTTTATTGAGCTTGTGCATAGATCTAGTTTGGTGTAGTGGTTAAGAGTACAGGACTCTAATCTGGAGAGCCAGGTTTGATTCCCCACTCCTCCACTTGAAGCCAGCTGAGTGACCTTGGGCTAGTCACGAGCTCTCTCAGCCCCACCCACCTCACAGGGTGTTTTGTTGTGGGGATAATAATAACATACTTTGTAAACCACTCGGAGTGGGTGTTAAGTCATCCTGAAGGGTGGTATATAAATCAAATGTTATTATTATCCACAGTTTGGTTGCTCCAGAATCCATCTCCTTTTAAGTAAGCTTAAAGGTAGTGACAGATCTCAGAAATTCAGTCAATGCTGATCTCTCAAACAGAAACCTCAGATTTCTCCTTTTCATCAGATCTCATCATTGCAATACAAATGGGAAAGTGCATCTTAGCCTCTCCTGTATCTTCAGTAGTATCCAGCTTGCCTGCCTTCCAGAGAGCACAACCCTACTTAGTTGTTAGTAGGAGGTGTATACCAAAAAAAGAAAAATTGGGTAATCTTAGTTTTTGGGATACTAAAAATATTTTGTATCCTTGAAGTCTGGGTCAGATTCTCTTACTGGGTTGGAGGATTCCAAATTTATCTGGCCATTATTCTATATGGGGAAAGCTATACAGGGGAATGGAACGAGGTCATTTTTCAAGCAAACTCCACCAGAGAATTTGCAGAGAACTTCTTCCTGTCCACTAGAACCTCCCCCCCCCAGCCCAGTTTCAGAAAGATTCAACTCCGGGATCTAATTCTATGGGCCCCTGAACAAACTACCCCCAGCCAGTTTCCATTGTTTCCTGTGGGAGAAACATTTCCAAGGCTTTCCAGGCAAAGGGAAACCTTAAGCAAAAGCAGCTCATGACCAAAAGCCAGTCCCAAAAGCAAGTTGTACTCCCATGCAAGCTAAACCAAGAAAGCACAATAGAACCAAAGGGGAGGAGGGTAACCAACGTCAAACCAGAGAATCCCAATGTCAAACCAGAGAACTCCAATGAAAAAGTAGAGAATCACAAAGTGAAGGAAGGGGGGAGGCATGAGGCGTGTCAGAGTCACAGAGTTAAGAGGTGGCCAGAGGCAGCTTGAAGGGCTCTTTTAGAGCTCTGGAAAGCATAGAGGGGAGGGATGGGAATCCACTCTGCCTGCTGTCTCTTGCCCCCACCAGCCTTGTGCTGCTCTCCTGTTGTGGTGCGGAGCTTGCCTCTGCTTTGCACCACTACTGCCTTCTCACTTGCTGCTGCTCTGCCTTTGCTGAGGATATCTACAACTGCCTGCGGCTCCCTGTGACTGAATACACCCATCCCAGCAGAGTTCAGCTCCCTGGATCCAATCTGGGATTCTCGAACTTGATCTGGCATAGCTGGATTATGCTGGATTGACATAAATCCAACTATTTAATAACAACAACAACAACATTCGATTTATATACCGCCCTTCAGGACAACTTAATGTCCACTCAGAGTGGTTTACAAAGTATGCCATTATAATCCCCACAACAAAACACCCTGTGAGGTGGGCGGGGCTGAGAGAGCTCCAGAGAGCCGTGACTAGCCCAAGGTCACCCAGCTGGCTTCAAGTGGAGGAGTGGGGAATCAAACCCGGCTCTCCAGATTAGAATCCCACACTCTTAATCACTACACCAAACTGGCTCCCAGTTTAGACAGATCATGAATACCAGATCACACACCCCTATTGTTTAGTCTCTATCTCTATTTCCCTCCAGTCTACAGCTCCCTGTCTTCCAGGAAGTACAAGCAAAATGTTTATCTTATGCTCTGTTTGCTGTGTGTACATTCTGTAACCTCTGTCTCCATCTCCATTCCAAAGCAGACTGGAGCAGAAAACAATAGCAAATAGGACACCTAGAAATAGCTCATTATCCTATCCTATCCTATCCTATCCTATCCTATCCTATCCTATCCTATCCTATCCTATCCTATCCTATCCTATCCTATCCTATCCTATCCTATCCTATCCTATCCTATCATTAAGCCAGTGATACAGTACAATGATTGGTGGAAATTGGAAGTGGTAGAAAATCCTAACAGCATGAATCTTCTTTGGCAGGAACTTCTGTTAACTCTTATGTTTGGAAGATACTTAGTTAGGTTATCTGATACTTTCTACTCCCTCTACCTTGTGCTGCCAGCTCAGAAGAACAGCGGACAGTGCAAGCCCCAGAAGACGCAATAGATATTTCCAAAGTTTTCCAAAGAATTGTAATGTTTAGCGATTCAATGTGTAATATTAAAAATACGAAAGAAAAAACGGTTCCGAGTCTCATTAGTTAATTTCTAGCTGCACATACTTACTGAGCAATTTGAGCAACTTTTTATGAATACATGGGCCGATTCCAGACGGCCCTCCCCATCCCGAAATATTGCGTTTTCTCGTGCGATATTTCGTGTTTTCCGCGGGACGACTCGGGATGGGGAGGGCCATCTGGAATCGGCTGTGGTAAACACTGCCCACAGTTTCACCTGTAAAGAAAATCTTTTCAAACGTTGTAGAAGAGAGAGCTGTTCCACAGGGTAAATGTTACCTCTCCCTCTGGGAGGGATATAATGTATTTGACATGTATTTTAATCTATGTATTAGGATCTTTTATGATTTTAAATTGTATATATGATGAAATATGTTTTTAAACTTGGTTGTGATCTGCCCTGAGCCTGCTGATGTGGGGAGGGTGGAATATAAATTAAAAATAAATAAATAAATAAATAAATAAATATGGCTGAGCAGATGTGTTTCAGAATGAGTAATGCTTAGCATTTATGTTCTTGCTTTCAGAGTATACAAAGCAAGTCACATACATTTACTCAGCTCATGAGGCTAACGGGGGGTCTTAGTTCATAGCTAGAGTGAGCTATGAACTGGACACTTTTTAGCTCTCACTCTTAACTGCTATAATATGGAATCATACCGTCATGAAGCTCTAATGCCTAAGGGTGCTGGGGTTTGTTTGTATAAACTCCATGTTATTTTCTATGAAGCCATGTGCTGAACTAACAGGGCATGGATCAGGAGGACCAAACTACGTGTAATATGAAGGCACAGATGAGGGAACTTAACCTTACACTGACTACTGAGAGTAGAACAGAGAGGCCCCCAAAATACAGGTGTTGGGCCATCCTGAGTAGAGATGGGCACGAACAGAAAAAAAAGAACGAATATGATGTTCATTGTTCATTGCCATCCATGAAATGGGACTCATGAACCATGAACATGGCCCTGTTTATGAACATGTTTGTGGTTGGCTGTTCATGGGGGCCAGCAGGCTCTCCTCCACCCATCATCCAAGTTCGGTCAAGATCCCTACTGCACCACTCCCAGAAACCTGACCTGAGCAGGCACCAGGAAATGTACCAATAATAAATAATAGCTTGGCCACAGAGCCTGGCAGCAGCCCTGGAACTTGAAGAGGTAGATCCCTATCCCACCACAAAAAAAGAAAATTCAAGCTCCAATGCACTCTATCAAAATGCCAACAGCAACTGTCTCTCCACTGTCTGCAAAGTCAGAGCTGGGAGCCCCCCTCCCCCTGCTCTTTGCTCCCTTGTTGTAACAAATTTGGAGCTCCACACTTGAAAGGAAGACCTGCCTATCAAGCTAAATTGGGCTTAGATTCGGGTTTCCAGGGCAACAGCAGGAGTTCAGACAGAGTTCAGACAATCCCTGCCTAAGTTGCCAAGGGAATTGATTGCAGGTGCCAGACTGTCTGTCTTGATGAACAGCAATGAACAGCAACGAACAAGGCTTGCAAGGACCACCTGTTCGTTTAGAATGGGGCCTCATGGCTTGTTTGCAAACAGCAGATTTGGCTGTTTGTGCCCATCTCTAATCCTGAGCTCCAGGTATGGTTCTTCCTGGCATTTTTATTGCATGCCAAATAGAGCATGCAACCGGAGATGTGTGAATTCTGTGCTAAAAATACTAAAATTCTGTAACTAGAAATCTGAATTCTGCAAGAAGAAAACGTGAATCTGATGATGACTGGCATGAATGCTGCAAGTTCATAGGATTTTGCATAATGTATTCTGCCTAAATTAATCATGGTAATGGGTTAGGCACTACATGCTGTGAATCTGCAGGAGTTTGGGGATCCTGTTTGCCACCCATGGCTTGCTGCTGCCCAGTACTGAAAGAAAGGTGGAGAATGGACAAGGGGGAAACACTCCAGCAGGCCCTCTCTCTCTCTCTCTCTGTGTAAAGTGCCATCAAGTCACAGCCAATTTATGCTGCCCCAGTATGATTTTCAAGGCAAGAGACATTCAGAGGTGGCTTGCCATTACCTGCCTCTGCATAGGAATGCTAGACTTCCTTGGTTACGTTTCAGCCAAGTTGCAACCAGGTCTGACTCAGCTTCCAAGATCTGATGAGACTGGGCTCACCTGGCCATCCAGGTAAGGGCTCATGACCCTTAGCCACTGCCATTATCATCATCGTCATCATCCCAGCAGAGTGAACCTTCCAGGTGTTACCATTTGTGGAATGGGTCAGTGATATGCAAGCCAGATTTTCTGGGGCATAACGAGGATTTGAAAAACAGTTTCTGGAACAGCTTCTCATTGGGATGAAAATTAAGAATGAAGTTAATTTTAAAATTTCAGTTAATCATTTGTGAAGTTGCAAGAATTTGGAACCTTTAATTAAAGTCAGCTTGAATGTTGTATTCACTTTTTCTGGTAGGGATTTTGGATTCAGGACCGTAGTCATTAGCAGTTCTTGGCTTAGAAACTTTTAGCTATCTTGTAATATTTGTTCATTGCGTATGAAACATTCTGAATCTCTTTGATTTCTGCAATCTGAATATAGATTGTGTGTATATTGTATGTGTATTGTATGCCCCCTGCTTGGCCCTGGCTGTTGTATGGGGAGCGAGAGCAGGGCGAAGATGATTGAAAGGGTGCTGGGGTTTGGTTGTATAAATTCCATGTTATTTTCTATGAAGCCATGTTGTGCTATTCAAGCATGGAGCAGGAAAATTGTACCTTGCTTTGGTTGTCAAAATTTCTTGAAAACAACTATGCCTGCAAACAACAATCACCACCTGAATTTATATAGTACTAGCTTGATACCCGTGCTTCACTATGGTATTTAATTACTTTAAATCCAGTTATAACCCTTATGTATCCCAATAGCAACTGCATACTGTTTAGAATGTGGAGGGGGTGGGGGGGTGAGGACCAATCAGGCCGCATATGCAAATGGCCTTGAAAGGCTGGCCCAATCAGGGAAGAGTGACTGAGCTGGCAGTGGGCAGGGATGCAAGCAGGCAGCAGCCTGCCAACCACACAGGGAAGCTGTATCCCTTTGGGAAAACCTGTTTCCCCTTTTTACCCCCTTAGGGGGCAAAATTCTTAAAATCCGTTCTTAGTGTGTGTTTACATCATGAAAGGAATGTTCTCCCCAAATTTTATGTTTCTAGGTCCAGAGGTTTGGGCTGGGCATTGATGAGTCAGTCAGGACACTTGTCTTTATATATATAAACTAGCCTGATACCCATGCTTTGCTACGGTATTTAACTACTTTAAATCCAGTTAGAATACTTATGGGTATGTAACATGTTTCTAGGTCCAGGGGTTTGGGCTGGGTGTTGATGAGTCAGTCAGGACACTTATCTTTATATATTTAGATTTCCAACATTTGTGGTTGTGTAGAAAGCACTTTTCTATACACAGTCACAGACAGGGCTTTTTTTCTGAGAAAAGAGGTGGTGGAATTGTCAAGAGGAAATGAGGGAGAAACACATGAGCCCTTTTACAAAATGGCCATTTCCTCCAGGGGAACTGATCTCTGTCTGGAGATTGGGGGGGGGGAGGGCACCACACATGAGAGGTGCCAGAACTCTGTTCCACTGTGTTCCCGCTGAGAAAAAGCCCTGGTCACAGAAATCCAGCATTATTAAACCCCATATATTGCACAAGTTTCCTAAGGGCTACAGAGGGAGCCCTTGACAAAGATGAGATTTGAAGCAGCACCTTTCAGGAACAAAGTTTATTCTCTTTAGCCGCTGCACGACTGTAGCTCTCATGTAATTAATTAATCTCAGTAAGCTTTTCCAGGCTGCTTTCTGACAGTTCCTATTGCTCTCAAGATGACTGTACTGAAAAGCCTTTCTCCCCGTCAAAAAATGACAGGATATATTTCAGAGGATCCTACACACTCCGGTAATTGAGAAAGTAAATTTGGGGACTTGATCGTCACATCGGGTCAGCAACTTAATTCTCTTAGACTCTCACCCAAATCCATCCAACAATTTGGGAAGGGTCCAATTGGCTCTGGTGCACTCTGGCTCGCTTTTCTTGCATTGCTGTTTTCTTTTGATTAAAAGACTCTCTGCTTGGCCAATATTTCTTAGGAACAAATGTCTGTTTTTTATGAAGGCTTCAGCGTAGGAGGAAGATAGGCAGTTCTTGAGAGGTGCTTGGATTTCTTTCTTGGCAGCAGCTGAAAAGGTTTTGAAGGCACCCCAAGATAAATTAATTAAGGGCATGATTGGCGGCGGCGGCGGGGGGAGCTAGATATGCTGTCCTGGATTTCAGTGTTGGCAGACAAGAGCATGACAACTGTACATCTTTATAACTGTGCACTCTTCATGTAGCACTAAAACATGCTGAAGAAAACGGGAGGGGAAGCATTAGACATAGACAAGCTGCTTTCTCATTGGAAAAGCCTTATCTCATTATGAAGCACTTCTGTCTTCTAGATTTGTATTATTTCAAATCCACTTGATAGCTATTTATCTACTCCTGGAATAAAGTCTGAGTAGAAAATAGGAAATTATGCAAACTTCAGCTGCAGCTCTGGTATGATCAGGCTGGTTTGCAGTAGCCAGGGCTTTTTTTCAGCTGGAATGCGGTGGAACAGAGTTCCGGAACCTCTTGAAAATGGTCACATGGCTGGTGGCTCTGCCCCCTGATCTCCAGACAGAGGGGAGTTTAGATTGTCCTCTGCGCCACTTGGCGGCACAGAGGGCAATCTAAACTCCCCTTTGTCTGGAGATCAGGAGGCGGGACCACCAGCCATGTGATCATTTTCTCCAAGGGCAACCCACTGAGTTCCACCACCTCTTTTCCCAGAAAAAAAGCCCGGGCAGTAGCAATGCAAATCACATAGTCCCATTTATTTATTTACCGGGTACATTTTTGCCCTGTGCTTGGTGCAGCACACGTGGTTTGCTTTTCTTGTCTAGTTTATCCCTGTGAAGTAGATTAGGCTGAAAGTGAGAGCAGCTCAAAGTTACACAGCGAGTTGCATGGTAGGCAGGCCGCTAGGCAATGTAGCACATCTCAGAAGTTTCCAGGCATTTGCTTTACCGCATGGGGCCAATCTGGTGCGAACTGGTCACTCTATGAATGGATATGTTGAAACAGAAATCTTGTGCTTCTGTTCAAGAACACCTCAAAGTCGCTTTATTATAATTTAAAGTACAACACAAAGATCACGTCCAGGCTTATCATTTCTTCGGTTGGGGCGGAGATCCCCCGCTGCAAGTGGCTGCTTCCCACTGCAGCTCAACTGGCTGGTACGGGGAGGAACGGCTGGAAATGGGAGGGATGTCAGCAGCATTTAGCCACACTGATGTCACTTCTTGTCACTTCATGTCAGGGTGTCGCTAGGGGAAGCCCTGTTAAATCCCGGAGTTCTGCCGAAATATCAGTGTCTCTAGCATTCCCCAGCAATGTGCTGATATCACTTTCGAGTGCATAGAAATGGCATCGGTGCATTGCCAAAGACGTAATGATATTGCTGATGAGCTCCCCATTACCCAGTAAGTCCCCCCCCCATCCTTCACTGGCAGCCGGGGGGGGCACTTACCTGGCACCCTAATCGCAGCTGAACAATAATTCCTCCCCACAAAAGCCAAAGGACCAAACTTTTACACTGAAACATGAAATTAGATTATAAAATGGATTTCAAGCCAGCGGTGTGCATAAAATCGAAGGATTTCATATTATTTATGTATTTGTACCACACTGTTCACCCCAATGAGGACTCAAAGAAGTTTACAGTCTTGTTTTCCCCTTCTCCATTTTATCTTCACAACAACGTTCCTGTAAGGCTGGTTAGATTGAAAGGAAGCAGAGGTCCATGGCCAACTAGAGATCTGAACCTGGGTCTCCCAGAACCTAGTCTGAAACTTAAACTACTACACCACACCAGTTTTAGATGCTTATAGTTAGTGGCATATTTACATGCACCAGTGATTTAGGTGAAAATTGCTATCCACCTTTACAACAAGAAAGTGAGGATAAAGAGGTGATCAACTAAGAAATGTCGGTGGGAAACAAATCTTAGCGGCTATGATTTCATGAGCAGGAAATCTGCTTCCTTGATTGCACAGTTCAAGACCTAGCTGTCATCTTTCTTACGGACAGAGCTTTTCTGAGCCTTTTAAAATATTATTTATTTATGTCATTTATAGTCTGCCTTTCCCATTGAGACTCCAAGTGGATTACACCGTGTGAGATTAGTACAGTCAATATCAAGAGCATTTCCATAAATAATGCTGTAGGGTAAATAGATACAAGTTTACAAAGACAGAGCATTAGCAGGAATCTAATACAACATAGTGGTGAAGTTTATGGCTCCTAATAGAGGTGGGCATAGACCAGGAAAATGCCATGGACTGCCGGCCTGTGGTCCATTGATTTTCACGGACCACAGACCATGAACTTTTCATGGACCAGCCCTGTTCATGGACCAGTTCATTTGTCCATGGTCCATCACTTCCGGGGGCCCTAGGACTGCCCCCTTCACACTCAGAGATGCCAAACTCACAGCAAGACTTCAGAAGGCTCTCCTCCAGCCACCCTCCAAGTTTGGCCAAGATTGCATTTCAGCCGTCCGAGTTATAGACCCCCAAAGCGACCACCCCCAGGAAACGTCCAGTAGATAATAGGAGTCGCAAATGTCAATTGACTTGTATTGGCTTGCAGCACCAAAAAGTTGCAATGAAGCAAAATCAAACAGAAAAAGGCGAGGGAAGAGCCCCCTTACTCACCACACAGAAACCTTCCCAGCCATTGCCTAGGGAATTAATTCTTGCTCCTTGCTTGCATAGAGCTGAATGGGAGCTCTCTGGTTGGCAGGCAGAGCTGCCTATCCAGGTTTTGAGGGCTAAGATTGGTGTTCCCATGGCTGCAGAATGTCCAGCCCTCTGTTACCTAGGGAATTAATTCTTCCTCTTTGCTCGCATAGAGCAGAATGGGAGCTCTCTGACAGAGCTGCCTGTCAAGTTTTTAAAGGTTGCAGAAAGTTTGTGGACGTCCCCTTCATTGCCTAGGGAACTGATAGATCAGAGCCAGGATATCTGGACTCATGGACTATGGACCAATGGATTGGCCCAAATGGACCAAAGTTCGTGAAAAAAGTGAGTCCCACAAACTGTGTGTTGTGAATCATGAACCAGGCTGGACTGTGTCAAAATTAGGTTCATTTTCCGGACCGTGCCCACCTCTAGTTCCTAACTCATTAGCAAAACATCTAAGATCCCCTCCCTACAATACAGACCTTCTATCTGAGCAAAAAGTCCTTTTGAACAATTTGGTTTTGCATCGTTTGTGAAAAGCCAGGAGAGTGGGGGCTCTTCTGACCTCCTCAGGCAGGCTGTTCCACAGGGTAGGGGCCTGTGGCTTTATAGTAGGCCGAAACAAACAGGTGAAGTTTTTCAGGCATGGAGCTGACCTCTCCTCTTGATCACCTCTTGATGTCTGCCTGCTCAGCTGCAGAGAAAGGCAAAGAGTCTCTGCAAGTTAGCAAGGGATAACCCTGCAACTGATGGGTTTCTTGCATTGCTGAACACCCTAGGCCCCTCTAGTATTCTGACTGACGAGTTCCTCCACTGCCACCACACTCTTTATTGTACATTTTGATAGAAAGGCTGACATTTATGTTTACATCTGATCTTCATCTTTCTGCACGGGCTCATTTCTCGAGGGCATCGATATACTCTGGCAACAGGCACTTTGGATGGCAAAGTTTTTAATCTCCTTTTCAGAGCAGAAAGTCTGTTTAATATTTCAGGACAGGCTGTCGGCTTGCTTGAGAGCTCGTGTGGGATTTTATTTCTGTGTCAGACCTGCCATCTGCCAGCTCCAAATCATACTTGTCTTCCACCACCTTGAAAAGGTTAGCATTCTTTAAAAGGAAAAAAAAAGGGCCTTTAAAACCAAATAGTTGCATATTCACGGGGGTGCTTTTGCCTTGGAGATCGCAGAGAAGGCAGTGTTCATGAATGTATTTGATATGTTTGACTTTCCTTTTTCACTGTACTTGTTTCAAACTGAAGTGTGTAGTTAGATGTTCAGCCGCCATGTGTCTATCGTTTCCCCATAATCTCTTTTAAAGTTCTAGAGGATAATTCGCTGGGACAATGGCAGATACATTTGTTTATTTACATTTCTGCCACAGTCCCATAAAAAAATTTTATGGCAGGTGGTTAAATTTTACCTCCAGGGCACCCAATGAAGTCTGATGGTCAATAGACTCAGTACAGACAGAAGGCAGTAATTTTTTACTGAATGAGTCATCAGTTTTATTACTCATTGTAGAATTCATTACCAGTGGATGTAAAGCAAAGATGGCTTTGAAAGGGGATTAGACGGATTCATGGAGGATTCATGGATGCATCAATAGCTACTGGCTGTGCTGACTAAAGGGAGCCTCGAAATCCAGAGGCAGTAAGTCTCTGAATGTCAGTGCCAGGAGGCAACATTAGGAGAATGGGGCTGGATTGGAACCTCTGGATTGGAACATTCCTGAAGACTTGAGAGTGAAATAGAGTCCATCCTCGGAAGCTGTCATTTTCTCCAGGGGAACTGATCACTGTACACCCCAGAAGTGTACAAAGGTTATTAAGTGGGTGTTAAGTGACAAAGGGTAGCTCTAGGATTGCTGGAAACTCTATAGTAAAACTGACCATATGATATAACTGATATCAGAGGGCAATAGGTAGGGACAGTTAACAGTCCCCCAGTGGGAGTGGGGGATTCACTGCTCCCAGCCTTCACACCCCCGTCACCATCCACCCTTTGCTGATGGAGGAATGGGTCCAGAAGCTCCGGAGTGTGCATGGGATAAGTCCCTGTCACGGCCCGTCATCCCCCAGGTGGGGTTCCAGGGCTTGCCAGTGGAAAGCTTCCCACTAGGCTTGCCAGTTTGGTGTAGTGGTTAAGAGTGGCAGGACTGTAATGTGGAGAACTGGGTTTGATTCCCCATTCCTCCACTTGAAGCCACCTGGGTTATAGCTTTCTCAGAGCTCTCTCAGCCCCACCTACCTCACAGGGTGATTGTCATGAGGATAATAATAACACACTTTGTAAACTACTCTGAGTGGACTTTAAGTTGTCCTGAAGGGTGGTATATAAATCGAATGTTGTTGTTGTTGTTGTTACAATGACTGATCCCCTGGCCAGGGCATGGGATCCCCTGCCACTGACCAGGGCTTTCTTCTGCCACTCAACTGGCTGGCAGGGGGAAATACAGCAGGAATGGGGGGAGGAATGTCTTATGTCCCGATGTGCTAATATCATTTCAGTCGCTGGGGGACACCATAATGTTCTAGCATTTCAGGATACTATGTAGTTTAAGCACAGAGTTTCTCTCAAAGGCTGGAGCATTGCCACCATCTGCCAGTTACATACTGACCATTTCTGGGCAGATAGGGAGAGATGTCAGCGCATTGCTGGTGAAGTAATGGCTTTGCTGGTGAGCACCTCCGCAGCCCAATAAGTCCCCTACCTCTCACTTGTTGCCAAGGGGGATCTGGTAACCATACCACCCACCACAGTGGGAGGTCTGGCAATCCTAGAGATGGGCAAAAACAGGAAAAAAACCGAACATGATGTTCGTTGTTTGTTGCCATCCACAAACAGGGACTCATGAACAACCACGAACATGGCCCTGTTCACGAACATGTTCGTGGATGGCTGTTTGTGGGGGCCCGCAGGCTCTCCTCGAGCCATCATCTAAGTTTGGTCAAGATCCCTACTGCACTTGAAGAGGCAGGTCCCTATCCCAAAGAAAATTCAAGCTCCAATGCACTCTCTCTATCAAAATGCCAACAGCAACTGTCTCTCCACTGTCTGCAAAGTCAGAGCTGGGAGCCTCCCTCCGCCCTGCTCTTTGCTCCTTGTAACAAATTTGGAGCTCCACACTTGAAAGGAAGACCTGCCTATCAAGCTAAATTGGGCTTAGATTGGGGTTTCCAGGGCAACAGCAGGAGTTCAGAAAGAGTTCAGACAATCCCTTCCTGAGTTGCTAAGGGAATTGATTGCACGTGCCAGACTGTCTGGCTTGACAAACAGCAATGAACAGCAACGAACCAGGCTGTCGGTAATCCCATCACATTGTTAAGTCGTTTTTTTTTAACCTTGTTATCATGGGTGGCCAGGGAGATGTGTACACTAGACACATATCCATGTGAATGGGACTCACTTCCCAACTTGGCTTTAATTAACACTAAAATAGCCTGAACTGTCTTCCTTCTACCACTGCCTACTCCAGTATTAGATAGCTCAGAATCTATACTCAGCTAAAGGAACACCTCAGATTTGAACACTGACCTATGCAAACAGCTATAAGGGTTCAGCCGACAAAGGGGCAAAGCTTTCCTACAAATTCTGAAGGAAAATTGAGAATATGGGTAGAGCAGAGGCAGAGACTTAGGTAGAGGTAATATGTCTGGAGTTTGCTTGAAGGGCAAGAGCTTTAGACATCTTAATCACTGCCTAGTGCTATATTTCTGATCTGAATGGGATCCCAGGACAAAATACCTGGAGGTAAAGTTATGTTTAAGATTTGGATGAAAGCCAACATTTTGTACAACCCTTTCTCTTAAGAGTCTGTATTCCTACTTTTCTACATTGTGGTTTGTTCGACATTCAGTTCCAGTTTGCTTCTCGTTGGGTCAGTACTTCAAACATTTCCTTCACGGTCAAAGCTTCTTACCTGGGCCACTAATATTTTTGTTGTGCTTAGAGAGACTATGTATGTTATAACAGAGACAAAAGGAAGTAAAACTGAAAGGGGTGAACATAAAATAGGAAGGTAAGTAGGGGCATGTATGTGGAAGAGGAGAGATGTGGTGTCTGTTGTGGAGGGGGGGAGGAAATAGTGTGAGGCAGGGCATATGGGGGGAAATGAGATCAACTTTACAAGTCTTTGCAGGTATCCTGCATGCTCATGTCGATATAGTACAAGGCAAGGTGAGTCCATAACTTAATAAGTAAAGACCAGAGGGCATAATCAAATTAAATTATTTAATTCCAGAGGTGTGGAACACGGGGAAGAATGAAAAGTAAAGGAATGGAAGGGGGGCAACAACAATTCTCTTTTGCTTATGGCCAATTAGATGCTATACTGGGGGAAAAATCTGAACATACATAAGTTTCCTTATAATGTGTCAGCCAATTGGTCTATCAAAATCATCTCTGACTAACAGCAGCCCTTCTGGCTCTTTGGCAGGGGTCTTTCACATCAGCTGTTTTTAAAAAAACTGCAAGTGCTGAGGATAGAAGCTGTAACATCCTGGAAGGAAAGCAGGTGCTTTATCACTGTGCCACAGCCCTTCCCCAGAGTATCCTGAATATAGGCTGTCTATATGACCCTGAATACCCTGACCTGGTGTAAGTAGTTTGCCCTGGCCTCTGCCATATTTGATACAGGCCTATGATATAAAATCATAGGGCCCCTGGATTAAATGCAGCTTGATCTGCATCAAGGGGAATTCTAGCCAGCTGGGCAACAGTGTTGCTAAGACTCGCCTGGGAGATCAGATAAGACAGGGTCTCGTTGTATCACCCCACTTAGCACATTCCAATACCCTCCACCCTAAGATCGAGGATCAATCAATCAGCACTGATAAGTTTATAATTTGTTCATGGGAAGATGCCCTCCCTATCTAAATTCATCAGCTCAGCTCCGGGGAGATTCATTAGCAAATTGTCTCTTTGTTAGGCAACAGGAGAGACTTTTGTATCTCCTTTCTCTCACACACACTCACACTCACACGGCTTTTAGGGTCTTTATTCCAATGGCTGAGGGGGATCTCCAGCCTCAGGACACGTTTTGCCCTATAAGAACCACAGCTATTGCCTCTTTCAAATCATGCATGCCTCCTGGATCCAAGTGCTGTTTTCTTAGGGTCACTTTCCCTAAGACTCTCTCTCTCTTTTGGCTGAGAATGCTGGACATTTGAAGCTCTTCCTCTGGAGATAGGTAATTATTGCCCTGAAATCCATCAGATCTATTTCACCTTCACCCGTTTTTCCTTGGCATCTTGTGCGTTTGTGAACAATTTATTGTGTGTGTATGTGAATTTCCCCCTTTTAATAAAAATATTCTTTCACTCAAAGATCACAGGTCTCATTTGCCTCCTTGGGGAAGGGGCCTTGTAAATAGCAGTGGAGACATCCCATTGTTATCCCTCTTGCATAGCCTTTGTCCTTGCTGCTAATCTCCTCCCCACTTACTTGCAAGGAGGCCCATTCCCAGTAACACTAGATAGCTCAGGCAAGCCCAGGCTCATCAGATCTCAGAAGCTAAGCAGGGTCGGCCCTGGTTAGTAGTTGGATGGGAAACCTCCAGTGAAGATGAGGGTGGCAGAGGCAGACAATGGCAAACCACATCAGTTAGTCTCTTGCTATGAAAACCCCACCAGGGGTTGCCATGTCAACTATGACTTGAGAGCCCTCTTTACCACATGTGACCCTGAATACACAACTCTGCCCTTTAGGAGGCAACATCAGGGTAAGGCCTCGTCCTCTGTGCCCTGTTTTTTTGCCTTCTGGTGCAACAGGATGCTTGACTAGATTCAGCAGGGCTCTTTTTATGTTCTGGGTGAGTCAAACCATTGGTCTGACAAGGGCTGAATTGTCTACTCTGATAGTCAGTGACTCTGTAGAGTGTCAAGATGCAGTCTTTCATGTCACTTACCACCTGGTCCTTTTAACTGGAGATGCCAAAAATTGAATCTGGAACCTTCTACATTGCAAAGCAGATATTCCACCATTGAACCACAGCTCTCACCTTAAATTTAAAAGCAGGTCCAAAGGCTTACAAGCTATGAATACAGTCAACCTAGATTTATGTGTCTGATCCGCTCTCTGGCCTTGTAACCAATCTGGAACAGAAGTGAGCCTACTCGGTTGCCACAAATACAAAAAAGAAGTCTTCTCTCCCATCAAGATCAATAAGATGTACAAATACTTAACTGCGGCAGGACTGCGCCTTCATTTCCTAAGTGGCAATCTATACTTTCAGTGAACTCATTGCATAATTACGCCTGCAAAAGAGCAGCAATGGATGGGATGTAGATCTCCCAGGGGTGTTTATTTGTCTTATGCGCTATTCTTTTAGCTATGTCTCGCTTTCTTCTCCTGAACAAATTCAACCACAAATACAGCAAGGCAGGAGCTAACCACGCACAAAGAAGAGAGGAAGTATTTGTCATAACCAATTAAGGAGAGGACGAGAGTCACCCAGAGGCTTTCCAGTTAATTAAACACATCTGAAAAAAAGAGAAGCCCATTAATTTGATAGGAGTTGGTCTGGATATCCATGGAAGTCACTGCTGCTTCATTGCTAAGACTGTCAAGCCTCTAACAATTATTAATGTCATCTGCACCCTCACATCTGCTTTTCAGCTGGAATGATGAAGCAATGTTCTAGATTCTCAGCTGGGCTAGAAGGCACATCAGGGCCATTCTGGGAAGGCCCAGGTTTGTAGAAAGATCACTTCTCTGGCTTGAGCCTCCCTCTCATATGATTCATCCAATGTAATCTTATTAGTTGTTATTTCTGAAATGTCAAAAAAAGATTATATCACGATAAGGACTTGCGGGATGGGGCAACTCACTCAGGACTCTTGGAGCTGTGGTGTAGCAGTTAGTGTCAGATTATGATTGGGAAGATCCAGGTTTAAATCCCCACTCTGCTACCCACAAAGCTTCCAGGGCAGAGTAGAGATTCAAACCCAGGTCTCCCAGATCCTACTAGAAAACTCTAACTACTGCATCACACTAGTCTTTGACTGGGGGCTGCTGTTGAACAGTAGTGAGCAGGCAGTTCTGGGTGAGTCACGGAAGATGTGTGGCAGCAAGTTGCCCTCAAAGGCCAAACAGCACAAGAAAGGGTCCTGTCCCCTTTACTGACAGAAACCAAGGCTTGAATGCAGGCAATGTTGTTGCAGTTTGCCGACACCTTTGCAAGCTCCCACAACAGCACAGTGGATCACTTATTATCCCCACTCTGCTACCCATAAAGCTTCCATGGCAGAGTAGAGATTCAAACCCAGGTCTCCAAGATCCTACTAGAATACTTTAACTGATGTATCACACTAGTTTTTTGACTGGTGGCTGCTGTTGAACAGTAGTGAGCAGGTAGTTCTTGGTGTGTCATGGAAAATGTGTGATAGCAAGTTGCTCTCGAAGGCCAAAACAGCACAAGAAAGGGTCCTGTCCCCTTTACTGGCAGAAACCAAGGCTTAAATGCAGGCAATACTGTTATGGTTGCCTAGCAACCTCCACAATGGCTATCCAAAGCAATAGGCACTGCTTCTATTAATTTGTTTTCTTTTCACCCTCAATGTATTATTTTTTAGATTTCATATTTTTTTTGCAAACCTGGGCCTCTTAATGAATGATGGGGAAGTTCTATCTGCAAGGATTCATCTTTCCTCCCCACTAAGCTATATTTTTTTACTGTCGATCAATCCCTTGCAGTTTGCCTACACCTTTGCAAGCTCCCACAATAGCACTGCGGATCGCTTATTATCATCCTCATAGCAACACTGTTTGACAGCTTGGAATTTTTGCTTCCAGCTCTTTGATGACAAACTCCCCTCAAGTGGTGAGCTCTTTAATTTTTTTCTGGGTCTCGTACAAAAGCTGCCTTCAGCTGAGTTGGAAATTAGTCTGCTTCTTTGGGGTACTCCTTTCTGAGATGCAGCAGCCAGACATTTGAGGAAGTGGTTGAGTAGGGCCTGCAAGGATTCATCTTTGATGGCTCATTCACACACATGCAAACCACTCATTCTTCAAGTGATGAATTTGTGGATGAAAGAAATACGAAGCGTGACAACTTATGGATTCTTTACTGCTGTTATCTCATATTTTTATCCTGGCCTTTCTTACAAGAAGCACAAGGCAGTGTATATAGTGCTCTGCTCTCTCATTACACCTTGTAAGAGAAAGATCCAAAAGTTGAATACATCAGTTCTCCAAAGAGTCCAGTAGCACCTTAAAGACTAACCAACTTGTAGCATAAGCTATCGAGAACCACAGCTCTCTTCATCAGATGCATTTGACGAAGAGAGCTGTGGTTCTCGAAAGCTTATGCTATGATAAAGTTGGTTAGTCTTCAAAATGCTACTGGACTCTTTACTATTTTGCAACTACTGACTAACACGGCTAACTCCTCTGGATCAATATACCACAACAGCATTCCTTACCTTAGGATCGTGTATTCCAGACAGCTCTTCATAGATTTTCTCTCCCACCATGACAGCAGCCAAATTAGCCGTATATGTCGACAGGCAAAATAAACAAAATATGGCCCAGAGGTTCATTAGAAACCTTCCAGTCCAGCACTTGGGGGGTTTGATGGCAGCTGTTCTACCAAACAAGATGGCGTAACAGACATTCAAGGCAGAAGAGAAAGAGAACACTTTATTCCTGTTCCTTCCCTTTGGGGTCATCCCAAAAGGGCTTTTCCATTCGTACAGGGTGAGGAAGATGGCGGTGATGTGGAGAGCCACGAATATCCCCAGCCACATGGTCCAGTGCAGGGGCCACATAAAGGCTCCAATAGGAGCTGCCGTGTCTTTGGTTCTCACCAGGATGCCCAAACTGGTGGAAAAAAACGGGCTGGTGAAATCAATTACTTGGCTACGGGCGGTGTTGATGCTGAATGATGTCACAGCCATGTGGGCGGTCCCAGCTAAGAGGTCCCCCACCAGCCCCGTCCACTGGCCGTTTTTCCAGGCCCCGTATTTCCCATCCCCCACAATGTACAGGTCAAAATCAAAGTTCATATCTTCAGCCAACTTTTCCAATAGATCTATACAATAGCCATAGCAGCATTTTTTTAACTCAGAGGGCACCGTGTCATTGCCTCCTTGGAGGCTTTCAAAGAGAGTATCCAGCACTGCTGAATTATTGGTCAAAGGATCCAAGCAGAGCTGCCCTGCCGGGCACAATCCTTCATCATCCACATTCCGTGTGAACACAAAGGGGTGTTCAATGAGGGTCACCACCCTCAGGTGTAGCCTAGTAGGGTGCTGGTTGTGATTCTTGTGCCTCTGGGCCTGTTCTGGCCAGATCCCATAGTCCATTATGATCTTCCCTTCTTGCCAGCTCCCCAGACGAGTCCACATTGGATTCCCGACAGGATCATGCTGTAGATTCCAAATGAAGAAGTTGTTTTCAGAACTGATGATGGAGGAGCCTCTCACTTTAATGTGCCCGCTCAGCCCATAAAAGGTGGTGTTGGCTAAAAATCTGGAGGGCAAAAGAAAGAAGGCTTAGCTAACAACAGCAGCAACAACAATAACAATATTTATATACCGAGCTTCAGAACAACTTAACGCCCACTCAGAGTGGTTTACAAAGTGAGTTATTTGGCTTTACCCAAAGGCACTCCTGCTGCTCTGATGAGAGCCAAAACAGGACTCCCTTCCCTTAGGGCGCGGGCACACCGTGCAGTTTTAAAGTACTGGAAAAGGATCAAATTTACCAGTTCTGACTCCCTAAGCTGCCAATCAGCAAATTTATTACTATCTAAAGACCCCACACGCCCTGGCTTTCTTTCCACCATTTGCCAAAAGTATACCATCCCTGACGACCTGTTAGGAGTCTCAGCCAACAACTCCCCACTTAGGGAGTGGATTTACAAGTCAGATGCAGTGACGGACCGGCTATCGATATTAAAATCCAAGGCAGCTCCTTGGTATGAATTAATTAAATTTGATCATTTAAAATCCACCTACCTAGCCAGCATTTCTCATTATAACCTCAGAGTGTCTTTCACCTCTCTGTGCTTTCAGACAATGCAATCAGCTCTTTTGGCAGGGCGTTATTCTCGCATCCCTATGGAACACGGCAGCTGCATTTGTGGATCATCTACAGTGGAGAACCTTCCCCACTACCTACTTTACTGTCCATTATACAGTGTGCCCAGAGCTAAATTCTTGGCCAGAATCCTACCCGCCGCAAACGTATATTCTGAAATCGGGAAGATTGTGTTCTTGTTATCTGCCGCAGATAACCATGTGTCTTACAGAGTCTCTCAGTTTGCACTTGCAGCCAAGAAGATAAGATCTATTGAATGAGGCTGTGTCGGGACTCTTGGGATAGTTTGGTATACTGTACTGTTTTAATTAATTTTAATTAACCTTTTACTGGAAGTTTTTACTGATACAGGAAGTTAATTGTTTATTAGTTGATATGATGTTTGGAAAATTTGTGACGGCCTATGGCTATAGACAATAATCTCTGACTGACTATTATTATCCTTATGCCAATCACCGGGTGAGGAGGGTGGGGGCGAGAGAGCTCTGAGAAGCAGTGACTGACCCAAGGTCACCCAGCTGGCTTCAAGCAGAGGAGTGGGGAACAATAATAACAACAACAAAAACAACAATAATAATTGATTTATATACCACCATTCAGGACAACTTAAAGCCACAATAAGAGTGGTTTACAAAGTGTGTTATTATTATCCTGACAATAATCAGCCTGTGCGGTGGGTGGGCTGAGAGAGCTCTGGCAGAGCTGTGACTGACCTAAGGTCACTCAGCTGGCTTCAGGCAGAGGAGGAGTGGGGAATCAAACCTGGCGGTCTAGGATGGTTGTTGTGGGTTTTCCGGGCTGTATTGCCGTGGTCTTGGCATTGTAGTTCCTGACGTTTCACCAGCAGCTGTGGCTGGCATCTTCAGAGGTGTAGCACCAAAAGACAGAGATCTCTCAGTGTCACAGTGTGGAAAGGATGTTGGCAGGTCATTTGTTGGCAGGTCACAAATGACCTGCCAAAATCCTTTCCACACTGTGACACTGAGAGATCTCTGCCTTTTGGTGCTACACCTCTGAAGATGCCAGCCACAGCTGCTGGCGAAACGTCAGGAACTACAATGCCAAGACCACGGCAATACAGCCCGGAAAACCCACAACAACTATCGTTCTCCGGCCATGAAAGCCTTTGACAATACATCTGGCTGTCTAGATTAGAGACCTGCCACTCTTAACCACTACCTAGCAACAAAGGGAGGTACCTACTCCAAATCAATGGCTAGACAGTGAAAACACATGAGTAGGAAGCAATTGCCAATTAACAAATTCAAGGAGTCAAAGATAATACAAAATATTATCTTCGTATATAGTCAAAATCTCTCACATAGTCAACATAATATTGCAAGGTAAATTTCAAACAATTACAGTAGCATGACGGTGCAACACAAATACAGTCAGGAAGAACATCCCACAGGTAAGCTTCCATGAAAGATGACAAGGTAAGTTGTAAAGAAGTCCTTTTTATAATCAAGTGCAGTGCTTATTTTTCAGGTGGAGCCGGTGCAAGCCAAAGGCACGCCAGATCGCCCTACACACAGCGCCGGCTTGACTCTGGTGTTTCATCAGATGACCTCATCAGGGGCGAAAGAACATCCACCATACAGAGAGTCAATAAGTAATGTCAATTTCAAACACCAACCAGTCAATCATCCCATACAGAAGTCAAGTGAATTACTGTCGGCGTTATGTTGACTATGTGAGAAGTTTTGACTATATATGAAGATAATATTTTGTATTTAATATATGCCTTTGACTCCTTGAATTTGTTCACTGGCAATTGCTTCCTACTTGTGTGTTTTCACTATCTAGCTGCTCTTAACCACTACACCAAAGAGACTCTCACAAGTGCTTTAGATAGGGGATCACTGCGCCCTTTCATTTCTATGTCCTTTCTTCAAAAAAGCCACTCAGTTTCTTCCTTGGGATGAAGACCCTGTTCCCATGGTGCGCAAATCCATATCTGCTCATCACCCCTTTAAAATGCTTCAGTATCTCCACTACGTCTTGGATCATTGCTAATTCTATGTCTTTAAACTTGTATATGTTTACCTTATGGTATTGTATTGAAATGTACTTACTTGATACTGATTGTATTAACCTCATACTGTGTAATCTGCCTTGAGTCTCAGTGAGGAAGGCGGACTATAAATTACGTAAATAAATAAAAATAAATAAATTTAAAAACCCCGCTTGCATCCCCCTCTCCAACCCAAATTTTCCCCTCCAGGATTCTGCAAGCTGTCAGAGGCTTGAGCAGGCCAATTTTCCTATTTCCGTCTGTTCACCACGAGACTCTTAGCTGTTTTCATCACTCTTGGGGTAATATAAAGATATTCAGTCCTAGTCAGGGTGTTTTGGAAGAGTACTATATATATATATATATATATATATAAAATTATATATATATAAAAATAAATTTTTTTCTACATAGGCAGAGAGACGCTGTACATGCAAAACCTCATATCTTATTTGCAGGTGGCCATGTGTTGCACTTGCTAGCTTTTATCAGGCACGTGACCATGAACTTCAATGTGACATTTTTAGGAACTGTTCCGGCCTCGGATAAGCACTTGAATTGGTTCACACCAGCTCTGTCCTTTCTTAGACTCAGCCAGTCTGAGCCATTGCTTTTGTAACCTCGGTTGGACTGCTGTAACACAATCTATAATAGCCTGCCCTTGAAGATAACTCAGAAGCTACAACCAGTTCAGAATGTGGTTGCCCAATAATAATCAGAGCTAGTTGATCACATCTCATTTATTTAAAAACAGCTAAGTTTGCAGCCAGTTTGTTTCAAAGTTTAATGCAAAATGCTGGTTGCAGCCTTTATAATCTTCGTGGCCTTAGAAGCCACTCATCTGAAGGACAGTTGATTTCCATATGTCCTGTGCACAGGGTTGCCTGGCCATACTAGGCAAGCAGAAGGAGGGCCGGAGGTATGGTTGCCATGTCCATGGGGGATGGGGAGGGTGATCATGGAGGCATCTCACCAGGAGCTGATTGGGTAAAAATTGACCCCCAATCTGGGTTTCGGGCCAATTTTTATCCAATTGGTCCCTGGTGCAACCTTGTGCTTTTGCGTTGTCACGGGAATGTCATTTTCCCTGGTGTGACATGGAAGCATTCCGGGGGGTTCTTGACTCGTTCCTGTGCCTTCCCCCACCAGCCAGGTGATAAGTGGTGTCTTGCTCTCACTAGTTGGGAGCAGGGACATGGAGAGCCATGATGTCCTCTGCATTGCTACTTTGCTTACGGGAAATGATGTAGGGTAGCTCTAGGAATTGCAGGAAACTCTATGGTAAAACTATAGAGTTTCTGATGATTCTTAGAGCTATCTTATGTCACTTCTGGGTTTTCCTCAGAAGTGAGATACTGTCACAGACAATGTCACCATTTTTTAATTTTTCTCCTGCTGACGCTTGAAGATGCAGCAGGCAACTAAAGCTGCCAGTGGGAGGCCATAGCAGGAGGTTTGCAAGCCCTACCGTGTGCATCAATGACATGTCTTTAGAATCCCACGTACTGGTTATCTCCTCAGCTTAAGGCTGTCTACTAGAGCCTATTCCTTTTCAACAGTGGCTCCCACCTTGTGGACCAGGCTCCTTGAGGAGGAGGGGTGGGACACACCAGAAACATTATAAGGACATTTTATTTGTGAGGGCTTTTAATGGGGTTTAATCTGCTGGAATTGTCTTGGCAGAGGGGAAGTAAATGGGATTTTACTGTATTTACTAGAGTGGATTCTATCCCTATCTTACTACTCCACTGAAGACAAATCAATGCCTTCCTCCAGCTGAAAGAGCCTTCTGCAAACCTAAGTAGCTTTTCTACTGAAGGAAGATCGAAAAGAGTCCAGTAGCACCTTTAAGACTAACCAACTTTACTGTAGCATAAGCTTTCGAGAATCACAGTTCTTTTCATCACATGCATAAGCCTACTGGAGGAAGGACCACTTAAATTGGAGAAAGGCTCCTTAGAATAGAGGAAGGCTCCTTGGAGGATGTTTTGAATTTTGGGATTGTAAGCTGTCTTGAACCACAAGGAAAAATAAATACATTGAACAGGCTTGGACTAACTTGCAGTGGACCAGGTGGTAGCCTGCTTGTTCTCGACCTTTCAGTCTAAAATATGTGATCTTGGCCTTCTAGACATGCAGATTTTTAAACAGTTGGTCTGGGTTCCCCAGAGTCTTTAGGTTCCCTGCAGCCACACCACAGCTGTGGGGAACAGCTGTTAAAAATAAAGGAGAGTCCAACTAGCCTCAGAATGTCACTGCTGGGGGAGGAAGGGGCTCCTGCCTTCCCCTGAAAGCCGTTTCCCTGTGTCAAAATAGCACGGGGTGTGTATTTCCCTGTTCTTAATGCTGCATGTGCACAGACTAGTCCATGTGGAACAGCAAAAGAGAGCCCCCCCCACTGGAAAATAGCTTTGGGGGGGAGCATGGTGGCATTCAGAGGCTATTTGGGTTCCATTTTTAACAGCCATTTTCCACAACAGCTGTGTGGATGCAAGGAACCCAAGTTGGGTCTGGGGAACCTGGACATTTTAGAGAGACCCCTTGTCCCTCACCACCTATAGCCCTGAATCTAGTAGGTGTAATTAACACTCTCTCTCTCTCTCTCTCTCTCTCTCTCTCTCTCTCTCTCTCTCTCTCTCTCTCTCTCTCACACACACACACACAAATTTAGAGCATATAATAATTTTGTTTTTCTTCCCGTCTTTGACAATTGTAGACAGCAACACCTGGTTCTTAATTTTTATAATTATTATTGGTATATTATATTCCTGGACATGAGTTTTTGCATAATATTACATTGACTACTGGCCTTTAGGGGCCGAAACGCATTTGGTGCATCTGTTTTTTTTGTAGTCCATCCATTGTTTATGAGATATTATAAATCTGAATGTACTTGTTATTGGTCATTGGGTAATTCATCATTGTGTATGAAATATTATAATATTGAATGTGTTTGTTATGCAGTCTGAAATTCAGACTTTTTGCTTTTTACATTTTTAATTGTTCATGTGTACACTCTATAATAAATACATGTAATTTTGTAACACTTTTGTAAAGTTAGCTCGACCCGCCTATTTTACTCACTATTTTGGGTTGAGTTCCTCCCCCCCCTTTTCCCCTTCATTTCTAGTAGGTGTCCAATTGCCTTGCCTGTTAGGTATAAGCTGGTGGCCGAAGCTAGTGCAAATATGCCAGGCATGGAGAACTTCCCTAGTTGTTCACAGGAGTCCAGTAGGCTGTTCCCATTAGACTGGAGTTTTTTAACATGTAGATTATCTGGATACTGGTGCATCTATGTAACCCAGAGGAGCCACAGTAGTCAAGATTCCAGGGAAGGTTAATTAAATTGTTCCATATTCATTAGTCTGATGACTTGGTCATTCTGTCTTTTTATCTCACTAAGTCTAGAACAGAATGTGAAAATGAGAACGGGCAGCTAGTCAAAACTGCACGGTGCTTTAATTACCTAAGGAGCAGAGTTAAAATGCCATCATTTACAGACTAGATGGGCCTTTCAAGGCCTAATGCTTTTCCTCTCCTGTAACAAGGGCGATCATGAGATTAGGAATTAACTCGGCAGAAATGTGGCCGTCACAAAGGCCTCCAGAGTAAGTGCTCTGTCGCAGAAGCTCAGCCCCGGACCTAAGAGAGAGCGGTTCATGCTTTGTGGTTCAGAAAAGCCAGGTTCTGATTGCTGCTACAAATCCGGTGAGCCCAGCTTTTAATCAGAAGATTTTTAAAAATAAAGTATTGTAGTAAATGATGCAGAAAAACATACAGAGTCCTGCAGAGCCCAAACACTCCTGTATCCTATTTCCCACAATGGCTAACCAGATGCCTCCAGGAAGCCCACAAGCAGCGAATGAAGGCAACAGTCACTACCTGTTTCCCCCCACCAGCACCTCGCATTCAGTAGGGATGCCAACTCTGGGTAAGGAAATTCCTGGAGATTTTTTGAGAGGGAACTGGGGGGGGAGTTTGTGGAGGGGGGGAATTCAGCAGAGAGGTGACGCCATATAGAGTCTACCTAGGGATGCCAGGTTCCTCTACCCTCCCAGTTGGAGGGAGGACATGACACTTATCTTTCCGGCATTCCCAAGAACTTGTGGCGCACACTCCCACACCTACGTGATGATGTCACTTCCGGGAAGCACACACAAGCTTCTCAGTGGGCCAATTTAGGCCCCAAAGTTCGGCCCATTTATTGTAATATTTATGCCCTGATTTGGCCCATTAGATCATCACAGACCTAACTCTTAAAAAACTTGCATGTCTAGAGAGACCCTTAGTTGCTTTTCTCCATTGACCAGACCCAGATTTGCTTAGTTTCTGCAGAGATGCTGTATCACATGACTTCAAACCCTGGGACTCATCCAGACATGCGCTAAAAGGCAGCTCATCATCCATACAGAGGGCCAATGAGTAGATACTCAATAATTCTTTTCATTTTGCTGCCTGTAAGAAATTGCAAAAACCCTTTCTCTATGTATTTGCATTTGTGTGTGTGTGTAAGAGAGAGAGGGAGAGAGAAAGGGAGAGAGACAGGGAGAGACAGAAAGATGTGGGTTCCAAGACCCAGATCTCCACCAAAGTTCTAATTTGGTCATTAAATCGCCATTTCAATATTAGACTCGCATGCATTGTGTTTACAAGGAAATTAACGGAGTGAGGATCTTACTTGGATAAATACTGTCCCGAAGTGAGATTTTTTTCTTCCACATTCAAGCAATTGGTGGTGCTTGGAATAAGAGCCAGTTCTGGCTCAACCATGGTAGCAGAAGCAACAGCTCGAGCTACCAGCTCCATGGCATCCTGTACATAGTCTTCAAAAAAAGACTGTGATGTTTTCCCGTGAGCTATGAGACCCAACGGCAAACCTTCTGTCCTCAGCTCCTCGACATTATGTGAATCTCCAAGAATCCAGTGAAGTTCTGGAGGCATCACCCCAAACTGGGTAGTTATCTCAAAAAACCTTCTTGTGCTTTCCATGTCGCAGCCGAACATAACCACTGTTGACGTCGTGTCCTTAATGTTCTCCAGATTAACTTGCAAGTAGGTCAAGAAGTCGCTGGTTGATGTGAAGTTTCCTGTAATATTTATAATGGATCCCAAATGGAATTTAGAGCTCTGCTGTGTGAGGAAGAGAAAATCAGTGATGTTCCACTCTTCCTGGCAGATCATCAAGCTGAAATTATACCAGTTGTTCAAGGCCAAGATGGAGAAAGTAACATCGGCATCAAAGCTTAATGAGCTTTCTAAACTCAATTGCAGGTGAAGGGGATTCTGTAAAATAAGAAAGATGATGGTTAGAATGACTCAAATGCAAAGATAATACATTTCTTTGTCCCCCCCCCCTTGTACCCTGTTTTGTCAGTTCTAGAAAAAAGCCCATAGTGGTAGAATCCTAACGATCAAATTCTTCTTCACATTTTAACTTTTATTCATTCTCACATACAATTCATATTTGCAAGCAAAGATTTATATTCCTGGTTGCTACCAAAGAGAACTTAAGAGCACCAATGCTGGGACAGACCCGTGGGCCCATGTAGTCCAGCATCCTGTTGTTAGTGCTCAGACCTGCCTCATGTTATTAAAAAGTCTTGTGAATATGGCAATATCATAAGCTCTTCTCTCTGTGTGTTTTAGAAACAGAAATGCTGCCTAGTAGGGCAGAAAATGTATGCCAGATCCCAGCCGGGAGCTGGAAAATTACTAGCATGTGAGCTGCCAGGCAAAATCAGCTTTCAGTCCCCATGCCCTGGAGATGTGCAAAGATCCTAAGACAATAGGGTCTTCCAGGAGTTCCTGAGTTAATCTCCTTAACACACCCCTACCAATCTTCCTTATCCACTCTCCCATTCCAGGTTATTCAGGGCTCTGATAGCCTCACCTATCCAGCCATCACAGGTCTTCAATCATCATTGATAGCGTTAGTTTCACCCAGGAAGGAGTAATCAAACCTTCCCAGTTTTATTGTCTCACCCTGGAGACAGCTTTTCAGCTTATTGTCTCACCCTGGACACAGCTTTCCAGTTCTTTGTCTCACCCCAGAGCATCTTGCCCTAGGGTACATTCTACAGTATAATTGGACTGCCCCCCCGGCAATAGTAAGTGTGCATGCTTTTGGATCCAGCATCCACCCTCAGACCTCTGTCTGAGCTCCTCCAGCATTGAAGCACTGGTCCCACAGCTCTCTCCCACAGATGCTATAACCCAATCCCGCAGTTCTCTCCAATTTTCCTCACTGCTTTCTGGTTAGCTCTGTATGTGTGCTGTGTGTTTTGTGTGCAATTGATCTTTATTATTTTATAAATAAAATCACGTTTTGATTGAACACGTGCTTATTTATTGAAAGAGTTCTCTAGATGGGGCAATCCTCATATACATAGGCGGAGATCTCGCTAAGTTACCTGCCTATCACAGCCTCTCCTTCTAATTATCCCAACTCGCAAAGAGATCTCCATTTAGGGTAACACTGCAGCCAGCCAGATGCCCTGGAAGAACTATAAGCAGAGCAATGGGGTCAAAGGCTCCCCCTGTCACATGACATGCCTCCCCCCAATTTTTCCGTAACCCAACATTCCTTCCTACATTTTGATTGGCTTTCTTTGTTCTATATTGTTGGCATCTATTCGAAGGTTAACTACATAGCCTGTGCTATGACAGAGTTCTGCACTAATCAGGGATCTGTAGCTGTTTAAGCACCAAATCTCAGCTTTCAAGGCAGTCTGGAAGTACTGAAACCATGTGGGGATACTCTTCATTTTACTCATATTGAGAGACAGTTGAGAAAAAAAGTGATACCTTTCAGAGAGACATGAATTACATATGCACCAAATTTTCCGGTTTCTAGTGGAAGGTACCATAACAATCTTGATCCATCGTGAGATTTCTATAATATTTATTTATATAATTTGGCATAACATTGACCATATAATCCAAGATTTGGACAGGACCAATTGGCTTCCAAGTGCAATGCAAGACTATCACGGCACTATCCCAAATTCCAAGATGTGCAGTTGAGACTAACAGTAAGGCACGAGTTTTAGTCTGTGTGCTTGAGCTTTCTTTCTGAAATCAGGACCTAGTATACTTATCATTTAAAGCAGAGATTCTCAGCTGTTTGTATCTTATTTCTGCCAATCATCAAAACACCAAGTCCCACTAGGATACAAAAAGGTCCAGTTTTTCTGATAAGGACATATTAATTTTAATAGGTATTCTGTTATTTCTGCTAGCATGCCAAAAGTTCATAGATGGATAATCCATGTCAGGAAAGGTTGGCAGGAGATAGCACATAACACTTGTAGGTGGATTTGGGATGGTAATTGTTTGAAAATCCCGTGTCCCACTTAGACTACTGCTGTGTCCTACCAGTTGAGAACTACTGGTATAAAGCAATATCAGGAATCTAATTAACAAAGCGTTTGCAGCATATTAATCCATAGACCATTGGGACAACTCCAACATGGTGGAGTGTTATTGACTAGTGCAGTTGCAATATGAAAAAATATGTCTGTGAAGAAGTGATTTCATGAAACGGGATGGAATAATATATGCTGGCAAACCCCATAGGCATGGCATCTTGCAGCTTTATCATCCTTCAAGCAACTTTACAGCTACATATCTTCATAATGGACTTGCTTTTGAGCGCCAGCGTGCATCTATTTGAATGTTTTGTATTCATTTTGTTGTATGTTGTTTCCACCATTTTGGACAGAATTCGTCTGTATTGATTGATCTTCAGACATTGATTTTGTGTGATTGATATTCCTTATTTATGATAGGGATTTATTGCTATGCAATTGAACACTTTTTGCACTAATTGCACCTTATAAAGACTCTTTTGATATTTTCGGTTATTTCTATTACTCTTGGCTCTAGGAGGTCCCTGGTTGTCTTTGCTTGCTATTCCCGGAGGAGCCTCCCTTTTGTATTCTAGCATATTAATCCATGACAACTCAAAAAAGACAGTTTCCAAAACAGTCTTGTGATGTAATTCCTGATAGCGGGATTAGAAAACTTCATTCCAGCACACTCATTCTTTCTGTCTTCGTCTTTCTGTCTGTCTGCCTCTCTCTCACACACATGTTCATCTGAATTCTCTTTATATAAGTAGGACCAAGCTAACTTTCAATATATATCTTGTAATACCAGTAATTTATTTGAAATGTAGATTTAATAAAATATGCCGATAATCATGACATTCTTGGGGACATCTACAAAACTGCAACCATAAAAAGAAGTAGTCCTGACATCCCCTCCAGTGGTACCTATTTACTCAGTACAGTATCAACATATGTGCCTAAGAGGGGCAATTCGTGTTGAGGGGGGAGCAGGAGTGAGCATGTGGAGTAGTTCACCCCTGCTTGTGAACACATTAGGGCTGCCAGGTCTCTTTACTCTCCTGGCAGGAGGAGGGGTGGGACTTGGCACTCACCGTTTTGGAAGTCTTCACACACACAGTTGGAGTGTGCATGCTCCTGAGGCTGTGCCATTATATCAACTATAGGAAGTGATGTCATCGCACAGGAATTGGAAGCGCTCCCATGTTTTCCGGTGGGCTGTTTTGGGCCCCAAACAGGCCCACCAAGAAGTGCGGGAGTGCTTCCGAGGTGGAGACATCCCAGGAGTGACATTGTCGTGCAGCCCCAGGAGCAAGCCTGGGATGCCTATTTCCTTGCCTTCCCTCCCCACTGGCCAGGTGAGTGGTGGCAGGAGGCAGAAGGATTCCCACCCCAACCGGGGGACTTGGGATCCTTAGACCACATGCTCTGGCCCCCCTCCTAACTAAACCCATTTGTCCCAATGTAGGCACAGTGTCTACACAAGGATAGATCAGGAACATTAAAAAAGCAGTAGTCCTCAATGCAAGGACAGAGCATACATGCTTATCTTTCATACATACATAGGCCACAAACAAGAGGAGAAAGGATGTTCGCGCATACTAATCCTGTATACACAGTGCCCTATACACACATGTCATGTTTATAGAACTAGTACCAATATCTCCACTGTATGTAAAACTTGGTGATATATATTGATTTTTTTTTAAAAAAATTGTGTTGTAAGGTAGCGTCAAACTGTTGTAAGTTTGGCTTGGTAGATGCTAAGTCACAAAACTTTGCCACTATTATTTAGCCAGTTTGGCGTAGTGGTTAAGAGGAGCAGGACTCTAATCTGGAGGGCTGAGTTTGATTCCCCACTCCTCCACTTGAAGCCAGCTGGGTGACCTTGGGTCAGTCACAGCTCTCATAGAGCTCTCTCAGCCCCACCCACCTCACAGGGTGATTGTCATGGGGGTAATAATAACACCCTGAAGGGTGGTATATAAATCAAATGTTGTTGTTGTTATTATTCAGAAAATGTCACACACATGCACGTATATAATATACATTAATGAAGTCCTAATGGGAAAATGGTCTCAAGGAATTGGAGAAACACACACACACAGAGACACACACAGACACAGACACACACACACACACCAACTACCTGCCTTAAGAAAAATGTGTTTCTTGCGCCTGAGGGACGAGTGAGGGGGCAGGAGGCTTTAGGGAGTCACATCAGCTCTTACCTGAATATTCCATGCCACCATCAATGGAATATTGGGTGGGTGAGGCCTTTAGTCCCTGATAACCTTTAGGAGCAATGACGGAAATCAGCCTACAGTAGTAGCAGCATGGAGGGAGTGGGCATGGAGCTGAGCTCCTCATTTAGCCAGCGAGGAAGAATGGATTCCCCCTTCAAGCATATTCTTAGCCCCCACATGGGTAAACCTGCCACGAGTGGCTCAGCTGAAGAACGAGCCTTGCCTTTGGGTGGGGTTCCTGGGGTCCATTTTTGGGCAGTTGTAGCTCCCAACCACCCCCTGTGGTTTCCAAGTTTGTCTGTCACTTTTAGACAAAGAGGCTCACTTAGACAGGGCGAGGACTTGAAAAACAAGAGAGGGAAGCAGCAAGCTAGAAGGAATGGCTTTCCAGTTTTGTACTATAAAGTTAAGTTAGGGTTTCAGTCAAATAAAAGTATCTGAGCACAAACCTCCGTTATCTGCCAAAGCGATGGAAAATCAGACAAAGGCAGACTAGCAAATCACAGTGATAAAAAAAGAGTGAAATGCTTTCTGCAACGGACAGAAGGAGATACAAACGGTGAATTCTCCAGTGTTCTATGATGTGATGCCAGTGTTTCATGATGTGAAGTACATCCAGATGGTAGCATAGGCACAAGGTGGAAAAAGATTGACAGAGAGATTACAAACTGTATTTCCGAACCTTGGGTGACATCAGGCAAAAAGCTCTGGCTTTGCACTGTGGTGGAGAAATTTATGATGTATTTGTTTCTGAACATCTTTTTTAAAGCTGAAAAATCCTGTTTGTTTACGTTCACTTTTGTAACAATAATGAATTGGAATAAAAATGAATGAATGAACAAATGACGTTAGAGACGTTTCGTTCATTTTCCTGGTTCCTGGAAGACTGCAGAAGAACACAGAGCAGGGAGAGAGTCAGGTGATATTATGTACACATGTATGTGCGATCAAGTCGCAATTAATTTATGCTGGCCCCAGCAAGGGACTAATGAGGCAGGTGAGAAGCAGAGGGTGTTTGTCATTCCTTTCTTCTGCAAAGTCTTCTTTCGTGGTCCCCCATCTAAGTACTGATCCTGTCTAGCTTCTGAGATCTGACATGACTGGGCTATGACATGATGCCTTCCCTTCCCAGGACAGATTAAGAAATATGAAACTAACCATAGAGCTTTCCAACCAATGAACAGATTTTGCAGTAGAAGAGAATTGTGCTGATAGGTCTTTCTTTCTATAATGTTTCTAGAAGCAATGCTGTCTTGGTGGCGTGGGCAAGCATTTCGTCATTCTCTATAAGCAGCACTCCCCTCTCCAGTTTTGCTATGCATTATAGTCAGAAATGTGTTTTACCTTTAGGTACAGGTAAAGGTAGTCCCCTGTGCAAGCACTGAGTCATTACTGACCCATGAGATGACGTCACATCACGACGTTTTCTTGGCAGATTTTTTACAGGGTGGTTTTCCATTTCCTTCCCCAATCATCTATACTTTACCCTTGCGGAACTGGATACTCATTTTACTGACCTTGGAAGGATGGAAGGCTGAGTCAACCTTGAGCTGGCTACCTGAACCCAGCTTCCGCTAGGATCGAACTTAGGTCGTGAGCAGAGCTTGGGCTGCAGTACTGCAGCTTACCACTCTGTGCCATGGGGCTCCTATGTTTCCCCTTTAATTGCTTATAAAACTGGGATCTCCCTGCATGAGTCTGAAACAGGGCTGGGGAGATCAGTTTGGTGTGTGTTACATGCACAGAGAATTTCATCCCAATGCGATGGAAAACAGATGTTAAACCAAGAAGGATTTTTCCTGTTTAAATTAATGGAGATTAGACATGCTAATGAATGAAGGGTAGTCTTTTTAAACTACCCTTCCCGGCTAACATTGCATCACCCGACACGTGTTCTTCATGTGTCAGATGTCTCATGTAGAGAGACTCCGAGAGAGAGGTTCTTGTTTCTTCCACATAGAAAATGAAACCATTATACCAGCAGTCAATAAAGACAGTACTAATTCCAGATCAATTTGTTCCACTTCCTCTCTTAAACAACATACAAAGTAGATTTAGGATTGCATGGAATTTCATATCTCAAAATTTCATTCAGTATTTCCAGTACTTGAGTCCAAATGCGTAGTGTTTCATATCAGAGACTGAGGAGGAGGGGAACTAGATGTGGAGCTACAAAACTTAGAAGCACAGTCTATCCTAGAGTGGGCTGAATGACCAAACACCTAATTTTACAGCAAAGTGACATCAGAATTTATCTCTATATAGTCATGTAAACAGCTAATCAAGCATCCAGGCTAGAGAAATACTTCATTCATGTATGGTGTTGATATATTATGTTTTAACACAGGTCTTCTCCAAGCAGTTTTTTACATAGACACGTGAGCTTTATTCAAAATTGACAGTGCATCCTAAACAAAGTCATATTCTTCTAATTCCAGTGAAATCAATGCATTTAGAAGGGTGTAACTTTGCTTAGGATGGGGCTCTTAGTCATTGGAACATTGCTTGTAATAGAAAGTCACTTTCTTCTTGAGATTTACCATGAATAATGGAGTAATCAAGGAGATTTTTCAGACCTGACAGTAATTCACAGATTATATTCTGGACTATTTCTGCTGGTTGATAATCTCAGAAGAAAAAACCTTCTAGGATGTTATTTACAAATAATTATCAGGAAGACTAAGAATGAAAAATCTGAGCAATAACATCACAGTCAGATCCCAAGAAAAACCTGACTTTCAATTAAAAGTGGTATTTTATCAACCAAGAAAAAAAATCACTCTTATGAGAAAATATGAATTCAACAAAAGACCCTCCATGTTTTTTAAAAATGGGATCTCACCAGACCTAATGAAAACACTAGCTGTTGAAGCAGCAAAAACATCAAGCCATGTAAGGAGGATTAGAATCCTACTAGGATTAATCAACTGTGTCTCAGAAATTATCTCCAATTATTCCACAATCAGAATCACTGCTAGGAGGAGCCCAGAAACAAGAGAGAACTTTCTAAGCAATAAAAATTAATCAGCAAGTCTACAATGGCATGTTAACAAACCCCACAAAGTAATTATACATGCATTTCTGGTGAGACTTGGAGTAACAAGCTTGTGTGTCATAGCTTATGTAATCAGAGCATTAACTGATGCAAAGCAGTAGTACCTGCAGAGACAAAATAAGGCCTTGGCAAATGTTCAGGAATGGGAACATTTCCGTGTATATTATTATGAAATGTCTCCTCCTCCCCAATCAGCGAACAGAGAATTCAAATCAGCAAGGATTGTGAGCCTAGAGAAGCAATTCTAAGCAGGTCAACTCAAAAAGTAAATCCCATGTTATTCAGTGGGGCTTACTCCCAGAAAAGTGTCCATAGGATTGGAACATATTACTCCATTCATGTCATGTCTTTTACCCATCCATGCCATTATTTTCAGCTGGTGTGTTACTTTGAACCATTGTTCTATGCTGTTCCTTGATGTCATCTTGCTAATGCCATAACTTGCCTCGCATTCACAGCCAAACAACAAAGGGATGCCTCCGAACCTACTGAAATGTAAAAAGGGGAACGCCCCGGGATTCACAGGCCTGCTGTATCCAAAGTGTCTTATCTCTTGTGCTTTGAAGCTCTGTGTCTCTGACCTTGTAAACCTGCTAGTTCTCAGGGGGAAGAAGAATAACCGTGTTTCATTCTTAATCTGTTGCCTCTCTTATGTCTAGACAAAGCATGTAAACTATTTAGGGAGTTCTCAGGGCTGCGTTGCACCAAAAGTTATGTTTTCCTATTGGGAGGGGGGGGGAGTGCTTGGAACCTATATGAACAATATTTTGTACAGATTTTGTTATTCCTGTCAACTTCTGATTAACCTGTGGACATATCTATGAACATGATCTGATTCCTGAATAAAGCCTTTTCAACCAAGACCATGGAGTGCTTGCTATGAGGGTACAGGGGTGTATCTGCCATAGCCTGTCATTCATAGAACTGACATTATAGCAAAGTATGAGTTTACTATTCGTGCCTGAACCTCAAACTGCATTCAGACATCAGTTAAGATGGCACCAACCTGCCATGTGCACAAGGCCTGGTTTATTGCCACACTTCCTCCTTCCTTCCTTCCTTCTTACACAGGGAAGCCAAATTAGAAACAAATTCCAGTTATCCATGACGTTGAGCAAATGTATGGGTTAACCAAGGTTACAGTGCAATCCTAAACAGAGCTACGGTCTTCTAAATCCATGGGCTTAGAAAAGTGTAACTTTTGATTTGGATCTCTGTTCGTTTCTTTCCCCACAAACAAGGATCCTAACTCGGGGTTTAATCCTGGCTTAGATTTGAGGCTTGTGAGTAAAAAGTAACTCAGGTTAACTGATGTGCTTGTGTTTGTCCATCACTGGTAACTACTGCTAGTTTCTAGCAAGGATTCTTAAAGAAAGAAGCAAAGGAGGAGAAGAGAGGCACGCCTAAGCATAGGAATGCTAGCCCAGTGTATGCAAATAATAGGAGCTTTGGGGGGACAGAACCCTTGAAAAAAATAGCATTGTGTGTACTGCTATGTCACTTCTAGTGGAAACCTGAAAGTGATGTCACATCCACCTGCAGCCCTCTAGGAATTTTCAGAACTGCTATGGTAAAGGCTATCAAGATTTGGGAAATTGCTAAATTGTTGCCCGATGGCTGTGATGTCACTTCTGGGTTTATGGCAGCAGTGTGACATCATGATGCTGTTCTCTGCCATTTTACTGCTGCTATCCCTGAGGAAAACAATAGAACGGTGACAGCAAAAGCAGGAAAATACCGGATGTTACCAGGTAAGCGGCAACTCTTCCCGGGGATTATGGCAAGAAGCCGGGTTCATAGGCAACTTGGCTTATACTTAAGAGGTCTAAAAGCAGCTTCGGGTTCTTGGGTTCATGTATTCTGACTCCTTTCCTAACTCCCTTGATTGCACACTCCAGTTTGCCTTTACATCCGAACCAGTAAAACAACAGCTTGTGCAAATGAGAGCTTGGCAGCAATTCGTAATTGAAACCATGTCCTGAAAGCAAACTATGCACAACCGTGGTTTGCTGTTGCATGTGAACCAAATGTACAACCCCCTCATTATATCCTCAATCTGAAGAACAAACCAGGCAAAGACAACCGGCTGATTTCCTGACTTGCCATTTCAATGACACAGAACAAGCCAATGTGGTAGCCAGTAACTGGACTTTTTCAGTGTTGTCCCCCTTGTGGCTTCCTGGCCATACATGGTACTGCCTTCTAGACCAAAACTTTACTTTTTATCCAGGCTTTTAACGGAAGAACTTTATCTTTTTATGCTTTTTAATGGTGTCCTTCTAGCCTTTGGAATTCTTTGTATTTTCTGAACAGACCTAAAGTATCTCTATACAAGACGCCTCGGCATGTGTTTGTCAAGTGTAGGGAGAAGCAATGTTAACCGGGAAGCATAGTTTAAAAAGACAAGAGTCGGTGAAGATCGCTCCTCAAAGGGTTTGTTAATTTCATCTTCGCTTCCATGAATGTTCTGTCAATTTTACCATTCCAGTTTAAAACTGTGGGATTGCAACCAGAGGGCAGGCAGGAATGGAAATGGGCTGGAGCTGCCTTCCAGAGCCAGACTTGGACCTGGAGAGGTTATAATGGGCAGAAGTTTCCCTTCTGGCATTTCACAGCCCCTTCACACAGCTCCTGTGTATAGCATAGACTTTGCTCTGTTACTGGCTCTGTCTTTATAAATTGCCATTCCCAGCTAACTTTGCATCTCTCGACACGTGTTCTCCACGTGTCAGATGTCTCGTGTAGAGAGACACTGAGGGCCAAGCTATAAGTGACGAATTACACTTGAACGGCAAGTGAACAGACTCGTGTGTATTCCTCCCTGTTCACTTGCACTCCACTTACACTACGAGATTGAGTGGAGGGCAAGTGGAGCACAATTGAACAGGGAGGAATACACGTGAGTCTGTTCACTTGCCATCCAAGTGTAATTCATCCCTTCTAGCTTGGCCCCTAGTCACAAAGATGTATTTTTCTCAGGTGCCTCTTAGACTAATACCATCCACAAGAAAGAACACACACTGCAGTTCGCTCTGCTCCCTCAGGCACAGCTACCACCCAGTCATAACACACTTCATTCACTTATCCAGCCATCCTCAGTCTTCCCTTGGAGGCCTGCATTTTAAACCCTAGGAAGCATACATTCAAAACCCCACATTAATTAGCGGAAAGAAAACAAAAATATTTACATGGCAAAATGTTACAGCTTTGAACACTGAAATCAGTACACCTCTCTGGATCAAAGCTAATGGGGAACCAAATGATTTGCAAGAAGCATTAGAAACACGCGAAGAGCCTCCGTATTCCAAGTGCAAAAACGCATGCATAGGAAATGTATGGATTTCTTGGCATAATACTCCACATAGTAGAACTGGTCATGTTTCAGCAGCAGTAGCATTCAATGAAAACATTTGCATCTGCTCACCAGAATACTCTCTTCTGACCATGAGATGACTCTGACTTCAGTCAAACAGATGCGAAGATGAAGTTAAACATGAAATTCTCTATAAATGGAAAACACAATGACAAGGTGGCTGTGATACATGACAAGGAGAGACAGTGTTTGTGCAGCTAAAGGAAGAAGGAAAATTAGCAGCACTCTCCAACAGAACTCTGGTGACAATAACAGAAGGTAAGGGATCCAAAAGGCCAGCGTGGAAAGGGAAGGGTTCCCTCACCAGAAATCCATTAAATTTCAAGGTTTTCCAGGGAAACTTTGATAAGGACAAAGAGAAGGATAAAGATGTATGACAATCCAACACCTTAGGCGATGGAAAAGAATCAGCAAGGGGCATAGAAACTGCACCGTTAGCACAGAGGCAGCAACGCCACTGAACAAAACGTTAACATCCATTAACGTACTTGGAAAAAAGTGTATATGGCCAGGTTCCTCCAAGTGGGGGCTGCAGGGGGGGGTCATAAGAGTTGTGGGGTACTCACCTGTGTGAACACACAAAGCGTGTACACACACCCAATCAATTACATCATTTCTGGCATGACCTTGAAGCAACAGGTCAAGCTTTAAAAATCAGCCCCAAACGCTATGTTTTGGGCTGATTTTTAAAAAATTGGCCCTGGCGTGACTCATGATTTCCGGGTTGCACCAGGAATGACATAATCACCATGTGCCTGCTGGCCTGCCTCCCCCTTTCCCGGATGCCTCCCCCCTGGCTGCAAGGTGAGTAGTGGTGGGCTGGTAGCTGGCAGGGCTGGGGACGGGAGACCCCCTACCATAGTGGATGATACAGAATATGACTGGCAATTGAGTTTTGATGTCAAGTAATACGCTGGTTATATTCGTTGAAATTCCCTCGGTTCGGGTGAGTAGTTATTGTTTTATGGAATTTATGAGGGTAGATATCATTGAAATGTAAATTGCACGGGTGGTATTGATAAAACTTTATTTCAACAGGTTTTGGCCACATACATTTTATATTTATGTGATTGTATTTATTGGAGGATACTTATTATATTTATTGTATTTATTGATGGAATGATATGTATAAGAATATCGATGGATTATTGGTATAAATCAATTGAGGGGATCATAAGAATTGTCTATTTATTACATGCACGGTTTATTATTATTATTATTATTATTGTTGTTGTTGTTGTTGTTGTATTGTCGAAGGCTTTCACGGCCGGAGAACGATGGTTGTTGTGGGTTTTCCGGGCTGTATTGCCGTGGTCTAATACAGACCACGGCAATACAGCCCGGAAAACCCACAACAACCATTATTATTATTATTATTATTATTATTTACACTTCTAACCCGCCCTTCCCGTAAGTGGACTCAAGGCAAGGTACAGCAGTTATAAAAATAAAATACAAATATTAAAACAATTCATAAAACAACAGTTAATTATAAAATCAACAAACATATAATAACTGTCCCAAGATGGGGTCAATTCCATCTTGGGACGGATAGAGAAGGATATTGTCACTTTACACTGTATAAATATTCTATGATTTATTCCCTAAGTGAGATTACTGTTCTTTGCTAATTGATTATATCTCTCGTTGGTTGGGCATATGCCCTGTTTTGGTTTCATAGTGGAGGACCTGGCAGCCCTGAAAGATCAAATCGGCATAACCATTGACTGCATATTATATATTATGTGGGATTTATTTAGATAGAGAAGGATATTGCAGAGAGACATGCTGTAGAGCTAGAAGACTAGAAGAGAAAGGGATATGGAGCTGTGGAGTGGAGGACTAGGATACGTGATTGTTCAGTTTGTAGAACCATCGTTTTAATAAAATGTGCACTTTACTAATCTGGACCATTTCCAAATGTCCTTAAGGGGATGGCCCACCCACTGAACGCAGGCGGTTTTAGGCTGTTTGACTTCCGTTTCTTTGGCACCATTTTGGGACCCATGGGAAAGTACGTTCCCAGAAACGGTGCTGGAAAAAATGGAAGCCAAACAGCCTGCAATTGTTTTGAAAATGGAGACGTGTAGTCAAGGGGAATTGCCTCCAACGTTCAGTGAGTGGGCTGTCCCCTTAAGGATGTGCGGAAACGGGCTTGGTGTGGAGGGTCAAATGAATCCAAAGTAAGTTATAAAAATAAAAAAAAATTGTTAGTTCATGGCACTAGCTGCGAGAGAGAGAGAGAGAGAGAGAGAGAGAGAGAGAGAGAGAGAGAGAGAGAGAGAGAGAGAGAGATCTACTCTTCATGAAACTTTTTCCTGGCAGTACAGGACTAAAGCTGCAGCATAGACAACAGAGATGAAATAAGTAAGAACATTAAGAAAATAATATAACACCTTATGTATGTTCCTTTCAGCTCAGTGCAACCTGAACACCAAATAGCGCATTAAAGAAAGCTACCCCTGGGTGGGCATGAAACGATTGGCCCCATTAAGGTCAAGGGATACATGGAATATGAAGTTGTAAAAGATCAGAGACAAAATTATATCATCCACCCACCCCTGTTTTCCTGGTTCACTTTGACTCCACTATCCAGCGAAGACTCCCTGGAGTTACAATTGTGCTTGCGGAAACTATTAAGTGTTGAAAAACAGAATCTTTGTGAAACACTTCAAGGAGGAATTCATTAGGCTTGCTCTTTAGGGCTTTCAGGCTATATTCAAAGAAAGTGGGTTTCTGGCCCCATTTATATTGGTGATAGGAAGTATATGGTAACTACAGTGGATCGGACTGCATTCAGACTGTCATTATGCATATTCTCAGAGCTGTACCCTTTAGACTTGTGCATTTCTTTCATTATTAAGCACAATCATTAAAAATGGGGTGTTTTGTAATTATAATTAACTAGCAACAGCTTGTTTTTTAAAACAAGGGTTTGGAATTTTCGTTGCAGCTGGTCTAACCTGTTTGCTCTACATTTCCACATGCATGTTAATCACTTGATGACTGCAACTTCAGATGATAATGTGCATGTATGAATGGTCCATCACAGATAGAGTTTTTGTATCTCCTTGCACTTTATGCATTCAGCTGCCAGATATGCAGTGTGCAACAATCTGGAATATACAAAAGAACTGCTGTGAATGCTTGTGTGAACAAGATTTTTGATTGACTGGCTGCTGAATATATGAACCAGTTTCCTTGGGAAACATTCTGTTTGAAATCATGTTCACCAGAGATGTATATCTCCATCGGTCCATTCATACATATTGTGTTACTGAAATTTGATATTGTCATTTCATATCATACTCATTAGACAATGGACATGCAGAACTGAACCAGCCTTTAGTAATACAGATAATTTACCTCCAATACTAAAGAACAGCTGGGTTTGGAATTTTCGTCGCAGCTGGTCTAACCCACATCTCAGCATATTCTACTGCATTAAAAAAAAAAAATTCAACTCACCTAAACATGAGCTAATTTTCCCTGAAATTAGTTGGATAACACATTGGCAATTCGATTCAATTCCATTAGCCATTTATAAAAACTGAACATTGGATACTGATGATGTTGGAATGAAAAAGCAGAGTTCCATTTAATCAATTTGTGCATTTGGAGGCCAATTCGAGGAAATTCAGGCCTTCTTTAAACAGTAATTTGACCTATAGGCTGTTGGAGTTTTTCTCCCTGTACAAACAGGCTCTGGATCAAATTCATTAGTCTGGTTTACTGATAACGTTTAGGCCTATGTGATGTATTGTGCTGTTCAGTTTTTTGTCTGGTGCCCTTCTTTAAACGGAGTGCATTAGGATCTACTCATCTACTCATGCAAAAATGGATCCTACAATTTCTATAGTTAGAGTGTCACATAATGTCATAACAACAACAATTTGACCCCATTTCACATGCTAAATTAACATAACTGGCAAATCCAGATTTAAATTGGGATGAAATCTTTTTTTTTTATGGAAGCCTTAGACAGATAGGGGATGTTTTTACTCTGGAATCAATTGATAGGCTCTGATGACATTTTTGTCAGTTTTGCAGCTGAGGTCTAGAGATGAATCGTCAACCTCTACTGAATGGCAATATTTACAACTGCAACATTTGTTGGTATCTAAATAGGGCCCTCCAGCACTGAGTGTTTCACAGTCTCCCCTGCTTGGGGAACACTCATTGAATCAGCGCAGAAAATAAAAGCTACAATATTAGTTTATAAATATTTATTGTTAGTTAATAAATATGAGGTACAGAGGCTCGGGGATGAATGGAATGAGTTAGAGCACTCAGTTTTGCCAAAGCAGTGAGATATGGACTTCAGCTTTATACCTGCTACTTTTATGGATCTTAAGCTGAGACTAATTCAGCAAAAAATTATGTGTAGGATATATTGGGCACTGCAGCACTTTTAAAATAAAGGATTAAGTACAGTCTCTCATTGTTGGCGTTAGATCAAGACAGGAAGCTGTGTTAGTCTGTCTGTAGCAGTAGAAAAGAGCAAGAGTCCAGTAGCACCTATAAGACTAACAACATTTGTGGTAGGGTATGAGCTTTCGTGAACCACAATGGCAGGCGTGGTTGAATAGGATGGGTATGCAGAGGGGCAGTGCATGTTGAGAAATCACAAAGGGAGATTAGAAAGAGAGACTGCTGAATTGCAACTGTTAATGACGCTCAAGACAATGCATTCACCTGGACTGAATCAAGGCAAAGTCTTCTTGGCTCATTACCAATGCTGATTTCTCAACACCCACTACCCATCTGCATACCCCACCCTATTCAATCACAGCTGCCATTGCCATTCCCTGGCTGTTATCATTTGGCTTCTGTAATCACTCCACTCTCCAAGATATAAGGACATTGTAGCTGTACCTAAAGAAGTAAGCTGTGGCTCACGAAAGCTCATAACCTACCACAAATTTTGTTAGTTGTATAAGTGCTCCTGAACTCTTGCTCTTTTCTGTTGTTGGCAATGCATTGTAACTTACGGGATGCATCTCTTAAGCATATGCTTTGTACATGGCCAGTTATTTGCTCATTTTGGGAGGAAGTTGTTACTTATTAATTTTGTATTAGAATACCATTGATTTTTGGAGATGTCAACTTCTAAACTATTTGCCTAACCACTGCACAATGAAAATAGACCCTCTGTGCCCTTACTATAGCGAAACAACTTGTATTACCACTTCGGAAAGCCAAATCCTCACCTCCCATAATTCAATGGATTGAAGACCTTACAGCTTTATCAACATTTGAACATACGTCATACAGGTAACAATTTACAGATTTATTTCTAGATATTTGGAGACCTTTTACAGAAGCCTATGTGTAGATCTGCCGCTGTTGTTAATTTTTTTTGTTATTGTTGTTTATTTGTTCTGTATGTTAAAAAATGAATTTTTAAAAAAATTCTTGTATGGAAATGCTCCCAGTCCTTATTCAGCACTTCTGTTCCAATCAAATGAGGTTATGCGTGTTGCTGTCACTTTTGTTTCATTTAACAAGTAAGGGCTTGTGGCTTATCTTCAGCTACCCAACATCCAGGGATAATTCACACTATTATGTTTTGTAGCTTGAACTATCCTCAGCTGCAAACTTATTTATTCATTCATTTACTGCCTACACTGCTTTGTGATGTTTTCTGTATGGTGACTGGTCCTGTGTCTACTACCAACATATTCACTCCACTGATCATCACAACATTGTATTGTGGGTTTGTGGGCCACCTCCCTACATTCAAAGTGGCTGTAGGAAAGGGTCTAGAACGGGCTCAGATTTATGATGTGATGGTGCAGATCTACAAAGTAAGTACGGTGGGAGAAGAATTTCATTGTTGAAAGACCCAGTACCTGCCAAAAGGAGGTTGGTGATATGTATGTCAAAAAGTGGGATTGGTATGTCTTGTCTCAAGTCTGTTTCATACTATTGGCCTAATCACATGTGCTTTTCAGCAATTGCCCAGCTACTGTATAACAGCCTTAACTAGATGATAGGTAGCAGAGTGTTCTATCCTGCTACTGTTTAAGGCTAGATGTTGCCCAGTGAATGATCAAGTGCTTTTAGGCTGTAACTAGAGATGGGCATGAACCGGGAAAATTCTGAACCGTGTGATTTGTGGTTCATCACGTTTCATGAACCACGAACTTTCACAAACTTGCCTCGGTTCGTGAACTGGTTCGTTCACTTTGTGAAAACGTCACTTCCAGGTCAGCAAAAGGTCTTTCCTGTTACCTAGGAAATTGATTGATTGGCACCAGGCTCTCTGCAGTGACAAACAGAAATGTGACCCAAATGAACCAGGCTAAAATTAATCGCGGTTTGTGAGAAATGAGTTCCCATGAACCGCCAGTTTGCAAACCACGAACTGGCTTGGTTCTTGAGAAACTTTGGTTCATAATTCAGTTTGTGCCCATCTCTAGCTGTAACCAATCATAAGGGGCATGATACAATTTTTTTTTAGCCAATGATAACAAAGTATTCATCTATAGAGTCAAAATGGTATCTGCAACTGGTTAGAACTTACAAGCCCTGCTCTCTAACTTCTCCTACAATTACTGTTTAATAAACCAATGTTTTTTGCTTGCTAAAAAGCAAGTGGACTCATTTTTGTTGTGACAGTACTATGATGTATACGGGGCTTCTCAATATAATTATATGTTAATATTCGAGGGGCTCATCTGAATTAGAATGTCAGACTGGACTTTACTACAATGTTTTGTCAATGTCATACAAAGTGCTGTACCTGTGTCCTTACTAGCTCAGGTCTTCCAGTTTCGAGTCACCAATTTTAAGAGAACATTGACAAAATCTTCATCATGTGATCATGGCTTAGGGCAGACAACCAGGGGTCATTTTGTAGAAAAAGAGCTGGAGGAACTCATTAGTATGACTCATTAGCATAACTCATTAGCATATGCCACACCCCTTGCCATCATCGGAAGTGTGTCATTAGCATAACTGATTTGCATATGCCACACCCCCTGACATCACCTATCCTGGCTGTTTTGGACCCAATCCTGGCCATTCAGGGCCGAAATTGGGCCCAAGATGGCAAAAAAGGGGCTGAAAATGGCCAAAAAGGGGTCCAGAATGGTCAGGATCGGGCCTCTGCAGAGTGGGAGAGTGATTCACCACCTGTCAGAGGCCCGATCCGGGCTGTTTCAGCCCGAATCCAGGCTGAAACAGGCCCTAAATGGCCGAGAGTCAGGTGGGTGGGGCCACCTGACATGTGACCTCTTTGGGGAACTGCTGGAACTGCATTCCTGCGTGTTCCCCCTCGAAATGAGCCCTGCAGACAATGATTTAGAAAACTTGCAGCAAGGAAGGGTCAAATGATGTGGTCAGTGTAGTTCCCGCCTGCCTCTTTTGGGGTTGCTGCTTCCATTTCCAACAGCCTATCAATCCCATTGTTTCACACAAGCTAGATTTCAAACTTAACATCTGAAATATTCATGAGCAAGCCTTTGTAAGGAAAACTAATTTAGAGTGCCTTAAAGAGCCGCGGCTCCTTGCAGCACAAGAAACGTGGCAACTGGCCAAGCTTCCCAAACAAGCCAACAGTAACAGCTGATTTCCATTTTTTAAAAAAAGTAACCACTGTCTATTTGATTAATTTAAGGATTGTCTGAATTTATCTTGGAAATAATTTCTCCTTGGACCAGACTTTGATCATGCAGAAGGGTCGCTTAGCAATGCACCCCCCTCTGCCCAACCCTATAGGTATGAATATTTTAAGCTTGTATACAAGGTCAGACAAGCTTTTGGGGGGGGGATTATGAAGAGTCAGCCATTTTAGGGGACAATGATCTATTATTTAGTCCTGTTCCTGGCTTCAAATAAGGATAAATAAGATAGCTTCTGAAAACTGCACATGTTCTTAGTTAGAGGGCATTTAAAGGAGGTGGGACTGGTTGGGGTCTCAGGTAGGCTACTTCTAGAGAAGAAAATTGGACCAATGTGTCAGGGTTTGCCGCGGGTACCGCTGGGCAGGGAGCTGCCATGCCTGGCCCTGACGTCAAAGGGGTGGCAGGGATGCTGCAGGATCCTGCTCTGAGGAAGGAGGGGCTCCCTCTCAGTCCACTCGCTGGCCTGCTCAACCTGCTCCTGGCTTCCCCCTTGATCGCCTCCTCTGTTGACTTCCCTCCTCATCTCCTCTCACTCTCTTGTTCCTCTCCGCCTCCGCCCCCACTCCACCACTCCTACACAACCCACCCTGTGGCAGCGCTTCCCTTCTATCCCCTCAGCCTTGCCCTGCTCCACCTGTCAACTCCCCCCCCCCCGCTGCCTTATAAACATGGCTCTGGCTGGCCTGGGCAGCTGCACCTGTGCTTGTTTGGCTGGAAGCTCTGGGCTGGTCCACCTGTGCCTCGTTGGCTGGCTCTCCAGCCTCTCTGGCTGAGCTGACGGCTGAAGGCAGGTCCAGCTGAGCCTCCTTGGCTGGCTGCCCATCTCTTCCCCCAGATTGCCTCAGGCAGCTCCACCTGGTGTTGCTTAGCTCCTGGCATCCCCTGGGCTAGGTTATTGCTTTCAAGCTGGGCTGCAGACTGAGGCGTGGCTCTGAGTTGCTGAGGCTGCTTCTCCTCCCTGGCTGGTAAGGCTTCAGTTTGCCCAGCTGCTGGTTGTCTGTCCCCACTGCCTTTGCCCTCACTCTCCCTGCCTGGCACCCTGGACTCCCACTGGAAGATGGGACTAGCTGGCCTCCACCTGTCCCTCTGAGGCTTGGGTGCTATTCCCCCTCCCTCCTGTGCAGGTAGGTTCTGGCTGAGGTTGCCTGCTGGGGTGACTGGGCAGCTCTCTCCCGGCTGTCTCCTGTCCCCTCCCCCTGGTAAGTCTGGGGGATGTGCCCCAGACCCCGGACACAATGATCAAATGTAGCCCTAATGAAGCATGACCTGAAGTCAAAGTTTAATGCCATTGCTAAATGAGGCTTCTCTTACGGTAGCCCATTTTTTCTCAGCTGCAGTACTGGATTTGCACAACAAAGAGATACCGGCAGATGCATTTAATCATGGTTTGTCTTCCTTAAATGTTTTTAAAGTGTTAGCCTGAATACAAAAATTGTGGTGACAGTCTGGCCCCCAACTTGGATAGGAAACCATGGTTTGGGGTGAGTGTGCCAATCGTAGATTCTGCTACCCTTGATACACACTACCTCAGTGCCAAACAGATCATGATTCAGGCAATTTCCATCTATCAAGTTTTTGTTTCAAGAAGATCTGTCAGTCTCGATATCGTTTCCCTATGTGTATTGTGCAGATGGGGCACAGCTTGGCAAAGTCAACCATGACTTCAATGCATACTTGAGATTTTAAGAGCCGGTGTGGTATGGTGGTTAAAATGTCAGGCTAGGACACGAGAGACATGGGTTCAAATCCCCCCTCAGCCAAAAAGCCCACTGGGTGACCTTGGCCCAGTCTCTATCAACCTATTTGATTTTTCAGGTTTGTTGCAAGGATAAACTGTGGAGCAGGCAGGGAAAGCATCGTCTACATTAGTCTCAGCTCCTTGGAGGAAGGGTGGAATAAAAGTGCATAGAGGGCAATCCTTTGACCCTTGCAGACTAAGTTAAGAGCCATGGGGTTATGCGCTACTACTAGAAAAACAAGTTAAGGCAGCCACAAAAAATGGTTTCTACAACCTCTAGCCTGGAAGATGGCTTCTAACCTCAACACAGCTGACCTGGCCACCTGGATCCGTGCTATGGTAACATCAAAACTTGACTACTGTAATGCACTATACATTGGTCTCCCATCTAAGTTAACTGGAGTTAGGAGGCTCCAATTGGTGCAAAATTTGGCAGCTCGACTGTTAGCAGGAGCAAGCAGGAGCATGAACATCACTCCCGCCCTACAGTCACTCCATTGGCTACCTATCAGTTGCAGTGCTCAATTCAAGGTAGTGGTTATTACATACAAAGCTCTTTACGGCCTTGGCCCGGCATACCTACGAGACTGCCTCCCTCCCTATGTCCCTCCATGGCAGCTTCGTTCATCCAAATAGGGTCTCCTGCAGGTGCCAGCTTGCAAATGGGTGAAATCAACAGCAGCCTGTACATGGGCCTTCTCTGTTGTGGCCCCTACCCGGTGGAATGGCCTGCCCAAGGAGGTCAGGAGAGCCCCCACTCTCCTGGCTTTCCGCAAACTATGCAAAACCAAATTATTCAAAAGGGCTTTTTGCTCAGATAGGTGGGAGTGGTATTGTAGGGTCTCAGATGCTTCACTGATGAGTTCGGAACCATAGACTTCACCACTATGTTGCCTTACATATTATCTGTTGCTTTAAACATATACTCCTATATACTACCTGTGCTAATGTCAGTCCTAGAATGGATTATGTTCTGTTTCAGCAATTCTTCCGCTCTGTATTGGATCCTTGCTAATGCTATGTCTCTATAAATTTGTTTTTATTTATCTTATGACATTGTTTATGGAAATGTCCTTGACACTGTACAGAAATGTCCTTGATACTGATTGTACTAATCTCACACTATGTAATCCGCCTTGAGTCTCAGTGAGAAAGGTGGACTATAAATGATGGAAATAAATAAGAAGAATTACTCCAGACTAAGCCCACTGAAGTCAATGCGCTTAGATTGGAGTATCTCTTCTTAAGATTGCACTGATAGACATCCTAATCAGGGTGAATATGGTAAATCATGGTTAGCATCACACCTGATTAAGTGTTATGCCTGTACTGGCTCTTCTTTTTTTAAAAAAAAAATTATTGGGTATTTATAATATACAGGGAGGGGTTACAACAGGCCATAAGCATTTATGAAATTCACATACAAGACACGTAATCATCCATCTAGATATAAAAAGCCATTATATATGTAATTAGTGCCCCATATACCTTCAAGATTCCCTTTTATTAATTTCTATATTTTTTAATCCACTTACTCTGTAGCTTATATTTCTAGTAAATTTTTCTTTTGTGCATATTACAGATAGATCACATTTCACCTCTTTTACCTTTTACTCAGGGATCTTAAATCCATAATCGTTCTAGGAGTGGGAGGTGGATGTAGCAAAGCATACAATATCAGCAGGACAGTAATATACATCAACATAAGGATAAGAGCAATTTTTATATTAATTTCCTCTCTTTCTTATATCTGTTCTGGCCATGCCTTCCAAACTTGTCTGCTTGTATTTTCATAATAGTAAGGGTATAGAGGCCAAATCAATATTTAGTTTGAAAACAATTTTATATTCTATTAAAAAAATATTTGTGTCTATCTATCTATCTATCTATCTATCTATCTATCTATCTATCTATCTATCTATCTATCTATCTATCTATCTATCTATCTATCTATCTATCTATCTATCTATCTATCTATCTATCTATCTATCTATCTATCTATCTATCTATCTATCTATCTATCTATCTATCTATCTCTTTCATCTCTTTTGTTCTAGCCAAAACTATTTACTTGGGTTTTCATATTGATAAGACCAGAGTGATCACATAACTATATAGTTAAAACACAATTTTACCTTTTAAAGATAGTAACTCCTTCATCTATTTTATTTTGACCATCTGGACTTATTTACTTGGATTTTCATACTCTTAAGGTTAAGAAGAGCAGGTGGTCATTTAGCTTAGCCAGTTTATATTTTGAGAAGGAGTACAGCCTAAGTACATTTAATAAACTCCAAAGACCCATTAACATAAACTATATGGTGTTATATAAAAAAGAGAAAATAAGGAAAGAAGGGGAAAGCTATTTAGGTAAGAGGTTGAGTCTGCAGTTAGTAAGTCCTGATATGCCCCAAGATTCTGATCGTTGTTTTTTCTTCTCTCTTCATGAAAAGTGGTACATCGAGTCCTTAATCTCTATTTCCCCTTTCAGTATTGGCATGCTTAATTATTTCCATGCAGATCTGCTTTTTTCTTCTTCTTTCTTCGTGAGACGTAGTACATCCAATCCCTAATCGGTCTGGGCCGCCAAAGGTAGATCCCCTTGTCTTCCAGCCATTTCTGAAGAAGATCAGTATGGATCTAGTTTCTCCTCTGCTTGATTTTCTGTTTTAAGATCCGCTGCATTTTTCTCTCCTCTTTCTGTGTTGGGATGCCTGTTTCTCTCCGTGCAGGTCTGATTCGTGGCCCTGCCTTTTCTTTACTAAAGTTTTGTGTCTTGAAGGGGACGTCCTGGTAAGATGGTCCATTTTCCAAAGTGTGTTGCAGATTGATTTTCCCCTCAATTGGCTCGATTTTCCTTTCAGTTAAGTCTGTCCCTCTAAAAAATTTTTCTGGATTGTGATCTCTTGTAATCCCTTTATCCTTTTCCACTCCAAATAGCACATCAGCTTTAATTAGTAACTCCGTCATTATTTTAGACATTTCTTGCAAACCAGCAAGTATCTCTTCTTGCCAAGAAGCCATTTCAGAAAGTGGTAAAAAGCTTTATTTTGGTCGATTATTCAAAGATCTATAGTATTCCAGCTGTTGCTGAGAGAGTCATTCCTCCCACCCTCCCCGTCTCTGACCCTCCCAGCTCGCTCGAGCACCGCGCATAGTTGGGCAAAATTGCCCCGTAAAACCATAAATCTGTCCACTTACTTGATGGAAGGCTGTGGGGTCAGTTAAGCTCTGTTAGAATTGTTTCTTTTTATCTGTCTTGTTAAGAAGCCGCTTCATTTGCTGTAGTTTTATTTTTGGCCTGTTGGACTCCCGGGTTCACAGTTAAGTAGTCATGATGGTTCCTTCTTTGGTCCTCACTTCAGAACTGGTATCTGGGCTTCAGGAGATTCACCAGTCCCCCTAAGCTCTTCCACCTTGTTCCAGCCTGCCTCCCCTCTCCGGGGGGAGGGCTTGGGGGTCCGATCTCTTGGCTCCCAAGGAACCCGGAAGGTCACAACAGGGAGCTCATAAAACTCCCCTCTCGTGCTTTCACTGTCTCATTCCGGAAGTCAGTACTGGCTCTTCTTTATCACCCCCATCATTTTGCTTCCATTGGACGTCATCGTGACACTGAAAGTTCTCCTTGAGGTCCAACTTTTGTTAACCACTGGTTCTAAAAGAGGCTTCAAGAGAAGGTCTCAGCTTCAGACTTTGAGATAGGAAGCAACAATCTAGACAGAACCATACAAATGACATGCATGAGCACACATGACGCTGTCTGGACTGAATCAGATGCTTAGTCTGTCAAGGTCAGCTTGATCTACTCAGAGCCAAGCTACAAGAGACGAATTACATGAGGAGGAGCACGTGAAGGGAGATGCAATGTTAGCTGGGAAGCTGAGTTTTAAAAGCAATCGGAAGGCTTTGTTAATTTCCCCTCTACACAGAGCCAGGGAGATCGCTTCTCAGAGGGTTTGTTAATTTCCTCTTTGCCTCTGAAAGTTCTGTCAGTTTCACTTCCCCTTCTAAGAGAGAGGAAATAAACAAACCTACTGAGCAGCCATCTCCCTGGCTCTGTAGAGGGGAAATTGACAAAGCCTTCCAATCTCTTAAAACTCAGCTTCCTAGCTAACATCGTGACTCCCTTCACGTGCTCCTCCTCGTGTAATTCGTCTCTTGTCGCTTGGCTCTCAGACTGGCAGCAGCTCTCTAGGTCTTCAAGCTGAGATTTGTTACGTTACTCACTACCTGATCCTTTTAACTGGAGAGGCTGGAGATTGAACCTGGACCGTCTGCACTCCAAGCAGATGCTTTACCACTGAGCCACTGGCCCCTCCTCAGGACGACTGCATACCACTAGGTGAACAACTGGAGTTTTCGCCCACAGTAGAAAGGGGCCTTAAAACACTCACACAGGTGTAAAGAATCACATATAGGACAGCAGCAACCTCTGGACCAAGCTGGAGCTGAAAGTCTAATCCATTGGGATAACAAGTCAAATCCAATGCTGTCCAGAATGATGCTAGATAATGAAACCAGGATGGAAACACTGTTTTTAACCGCTTCATCTTTAAAAAGAGAGAGAGATTAATAGTCAATGACTTTTCTACATTGACTTCAAGTCAGATAGGATCGAGCATCATGGAACGTTTGCATAGGAATAGTGTGACCCACAAAATGCTCCAATGAGGTCAGTTGGGTGGTTCCATCAGATACTGGGAGATTCCAAGCCAAGCATCCTCCTCTTCCAACTGCTTTGGAATGCGAGCTAACTAGAGATGCAGAGCCCATGCACTGAAGAATCTGCACAGAGGAGGTAGAGAACAGGGATCCTTGCTTTGCTTTGGGGGAACACATGCTTCTGGGTTCCGGTTTCCAGGGAAAGGCATGCCCCCCCACCTCACACAGCCAGATTGCCAGGCTCAGAGAGATAAGTTAGTCTCTGTCTTTGGCCAAGCTGAAGGTACATGGCTGTGTTGCATCTATCTGAGATGAATACAGGGATCTGCTAGACAGTCAACTGGCAGAGAGCAACTCCTTGAATTCTTCTGTGCCATTCAAGACCTTTGGGTTTTATCCATAACTCTCAATAAGAAAGTATGTGCTGGGAAATACATTGGTGGGTGTCTGAGCACCAGTGCACTGATCTATATTTAAAGGTAAAGGTAGTCCCCTGTGCAAGCACCGAGTCATTATGGACCCATGGGGGGATGTCGCATCATGACGTTTTCTTGGCAGACTTTTTATGGGGTGGTTTGCCATTGCCTTCCCCAGTCATCTACACTTTACCCCCAGGAAACTGGGTACTCATTTTACTGACCTCGGAAGGATGGAAGGCTGAGTCAACCTTGAGCTGGTTACCTGAACCTAGCTTCCACTGGGATCGAACTCAGGTCGTGAGCAGAGCTTAGACTGCAGTACTGCAGCTTACCACTCTGCGCCACGGGGCTCCTGATCTATATTTATTCATGTTATTTATAGTCTGCCTTTCTCACTGAGACTCAAGGAGGACTACACAGTGTAAGTAAATACAATCAATGTCTGGGATATTAAATAAACAATATAATAGGGTATGAAATTTGAAAACAAGAATAGTTATGAAACATTGCAGAAACAAAACTTAAGTAATTTTACATGAATATTTTTAAATGACTTGGAAATTTCCAGTAGGAGTATATCAGCACTAACAGATAGTACCCAGTAGTATAGTGTACAGGTCCTGTCCCTTTACCAAGACACCTGTCTGATTCATTTCTTATGGCACAGGCCTACTACTGAAGTAAAAAGATGCCCTAAATAGTTCAGTTTTACATAGTTTGTGGAAAGTCAAGAGAGTGGAAACTTTCCTGATCTCTTCAGGCAAAAGATTTCATAAGGTGGGGGCCTTGAACTGAGCCTGGTAACTGATCGGTAGGCAATGGAATGGTTGCAGAATCCCTTCCATATATCAGTCTCAGAGGTTTGCTGGTGGTGATGGGGAGTGAATGTATCAACATTAAAAAAAATTGCAGAAGTAAACACTCCAAGTTTACTTTTCCTGTAAAAAATATAAGACTTTTCTGAGAGTATAAAAAGCAACCAAGCAGCCCAATGTGGGCCCTATTTTTTTTTCTCAAGCAAAGCATGCCAAATCTGGGATGCGGCAATAGTTTTAGCATTCTCTTTCTCAGCACCATTAGATGGCACTCTCCATCCACACTGCAACTGCGTATTCAGCACTGCATCTCTTGCTCAATTGCCAAGATGCACCTTGCTGGGCACATCCGTCTCCTGTCCCTTGATGTCCTTTCAATAATCTGTCATGCTTCTTAGCAACTTTCCACAACAAAGATGTCTTTGTAGCAAGAAAATGATTTGGAGTCTGGGGTTTCTTCTGACCTGTCTGTAATTGCCACTGCAATGGCAATGCGACTTTAATGAGCAATGGGAGCTGGTGGAAAGAAAAGTGTCCTATGTGCAGGCTGGAAGACTCTGGAGGAATGGAAATATATGCCTCTGTGGAGAGGATGCTAAACTAAAAATGTCATGTTTGTACCTTGCCCATTGCTCTTGTTTTTTTCTATGCAGGACACTTTGCATTTTCAAGGTGGCAAACCCGCACGTTACAGCTTTTAAGCATACACTTCAAAGGTTTTCATTGCACACCTAAACATGTAATGCACGCAGCCAACTTATAAGTGTTTCCAAATATATACACCACACAGGCATACTCACCAGGGAGCCAGCACTCCTTTCACATTGAGTATGCACAGAGTGACAAATCTGATTTGGCTTCTGCACAATGGGTTGGACCCAGCCCAAGGATCGTGCAAGGACTGCACATTTTCCCCACTTTCTCCTCTGGCCAGCAGCTGTTTCTAACTCCAGGGGAGTTTATTCCTGTGGTCACAGGCTCAGTGTGGAGTAATAGCTATGCAGGGTGGTGAATAGACATGGGCATGAATGGAAAAAAAACCCCGAACACCCTGTTCATCGTTTGGTGCCATCCACGAACAACGAACAATGAACATGGATGAACATGGACTGTTCCCGGACATGTTCGTGGTTCGTTGTTCATGGGGGCCAGAACCCCCCAACCCCCCCACTTAGCCCCCCTCCCCTCAAACCCACTTACCTGGCCCTTTAAAGATTCCTTTAAACTATCAGCTGGCAGGCGACAGGGGGGATTCCCCCCGCCGCCTGCCAGCTGATAGTTTAAAGGGCCCTTTCTTGCCATGTGCAAGGGGCAGGGCCCTTTAAATACCCCACAAACTGACCTTCCCAATGTCCACTCCCAACCAAATTTGCAGGGGACATAGTCATCACTGTCCTCTGAAGACCCCCCCAAGTTCCAGAGAGATTGCACCCCGGGAAAGGCATGATCCACAGGTCTCCCCATTGGCTGTCATTTTCCCTTCACAGTGGCAAAAACGGGACTCTCTGCTGGAAGTACTTTGAAGGGTTAAAGCCAGAAGGAAAGCCAGAAGGAGTTCAGACACAGTTCAGTCCCTCCTTGCCTCTGATTGCCAAGGGGATTGATTGCAGCAGGTGCCAGACTGTCTGGCTTGCCTAACGGCTGCCAAAGGCAATGAACGAGGCTTTTAACGACCACCTGTTCAGTTAAGATGATGCCTCACGAATAGCTTGTTCCAGAACAGCAAATTAGGCTGTTCGTTGGTTTTTTCTGTTCATAATGCTGTTCGTGCCCATGTCTAGTAGTGAACTGCAGGGAGTGGGGGAAAGGGATAAAATTGCCCTCCTGCCAGTGGAGCTCCTCTGATGGAAGAAGCGGGAAGGGCAATTTTGTCCCCTTTCCCCTCCCCACTGCAGCCTTCTGACCCACATGTTGAGTACTCCATGTGAGTCCCACAACCACGGTGAGCAACTTCCCCGGGGTCAGAAATAGCTGCTGATCATAGGGGAAACTGTCCTGACCTGGATAGCCCAGGTGAGCCTGATCTTGTCAGATCTCAGAAGCTAAGCAGGGTCGGTCTTGGTTAGTCATTGGATGGGAGCCCTCCAGTGAAGACCAGGGTTGCAAAGGCAGGCAATGGCAAACCACCTCTGATAGTCTCTTGCCATGAAAACCCCAGCAGGGGTCGCCATAAGTCAGCAATGTCTTAAGGGCCCTCTCTACCATTGTAGCGGAAAGTGGAGGGGGGGTTGCAGCTGATAGGTCATGGGATTCAACACACTGTGTGAATCAGCCTCACAGATAGAAGAGCCACTATCAGTCTAGGGGCACATGATGGGGGATGTGACGTTTTGGCTGAAATCTAATCTTTCCCCTGTGACTCTTCCTTGGACGCCTGTTCAGTGGGATACAATCCAGCAGGAAGAAATAACTGTAGGAATCTCTTTCTGTCTCCTTTTCTGTCCCAAATCCAGTTATCAGTGACAGGCAGAGCTTGCCCTTGCGTGTTGTACAGAGGGCTGTCAAGTGGGTTAAGCATTTTACTGGCCCAGTGAGAATGTCATTCTCCTGGCCAGTTGCTGGAACTCTAGAAGTAAAAGAAGAGCTCATCTGATGCATTTCTCCCATTATATTTCTGCAAACCTCTCTTTCTTAGTTGAAAAAAAAGGGCGTATGAACCAACACGGGCTTGATACTTTTAGAAAAATTGCTTCTCGTCAGAGGAAAAAGACACCCCATACATGTTCAAACATACTGTGTCCTCATAAGCTAGTTCCAGTCCAGTTTTGCAACATACATCAGAGGTAATTTGCCATTCGTTCATAAAATAAGGAAAAATAAAAAAAAAAACGGAGGGAAAGGTATTCTGTACAAGTTCAAAGGCACTTAAAGTTACAGAAGTTCTGACAAAATGGCGCCCCCCTCTTTGTAGTACTTTTAGTGCAATCCTAAGAATACTTTTATGGAGGCTCAGCTGGCTGGTGGGAGGCAAAATGGTGGGAAATGGGGCGGGGGGAAACACCGGCAGTGTCTCGATGCGCTGACATCACTCCCATGCACCTGGAAGCGGTGTCTGCATGCTGCCAGGGACCAGAGCTACTGTCGCATAGTAGTTAAATGGCTGGGTTCCAAGCCAGCAGTCTGCTGGTTCAATTCCTATGACTGCCATGAGCTCAGCTTAGATAAACCCCTCTGCTCAGCCCTAGCTCCCCAGCTGTATTGTGGGGATAATAATAACAATGACTTTGTTCGCCGCTCTGAGTGTGGCACTAATCTGTCCAGAAGAGCGGTCTACAAGCACTCGGCTGTTGCTGTTGTTGTTGTTATCCCCAGTGTCCCCCAATGACATGTTGAGGTCAGTTCTGGATTCATGGCAATTGTGTCAGTCCAGTGCCAGCAATAGTCCCATCCACCCCTGCCTGTTACCTTGAAACCCTAGTTACCTGGCGGTAAGCCCCACTGAATGTTTTCCTATGCATACTTCCTCAGAAATACATTTGAATTTGAACAATGGAGTTTACTCCCAGGTACATTTGCACAGGATTGTAGCATTAGTCATGCTGCTAGCTGGCAGTTATTCCCCTTTCACTCTGCTGCACTGTCTTCGCAGAAATCTTTTCACCTTCTTCTCCTTCAGCAGCTGGACACAGAAAAGGGGTTATCTTCTTGTGGGTTTTTTTCTTGTGTAAGATTGATCACTAGAGGATTGACTCACAGGCAGAACCGATCCATCCCTCTGTCCTTAGAGAGCAAGGTTCCTAAATGGGACTTATACCGGCTTGCTGAAAGACTTCTATCCCTTTTCTCTCTTTGCTGAGACAATGGTGGCAGCGATCATTTATTATTAATGCTGCTATGGCCGGTTCCATTTCTATGAGGCCTGTCGGTGCATTCTCTACAGGTAGCTTATAAAAATCCAGAATCTCACACAAATATGACTGTGTCCTTTGCTGCCAGTCATTCAGGGGGAAGGTGGAGTCAATCTGCCCCCCATAACAGTTAACAGCAAAGGCAGGGGCAAGACTGATCTTCTAAGACATTGTCTTTAAAATTATCCATCTTGTTTGAAGTGATAATTTGCACTGGACTCCAGTCATGCATATACCAGAAACTCTGCCCCCATATGTCCCCCACCCGCAGGACTTCATTACCATATCTACCCCAAAAGTTGGACTTTTCTTCTGAATCCAGTAAAATCTGCCATGGCCCTTTTCACACTGCTGATCTGCTGCCAGAACGTCACGAAATATCACGCAAAAACCGCGGAAGATAGCATCTTCTCGTGAGAGTTTTGCACGATGTTACGCAAAACTCTCGCGAGAAGATGCTATCTTGCACGGTTTTTGCGTGATATTTTGCAACATTCTGGCAGCAGATGAGCAGTGTGAAAAGGGCCCATGTTCTACTTTCTCTGGTTCCATTTTTACATTGGCTCTGTGTTTTGTCTTCCTCAGTCATTATCTATCCCTGTCTATCCATCCGTCCGTCCATCTGTCTATCTATCTATTCTGTGTTTACATGCAAGGCGGCTTTCCACCAAATAAACAGAATTCTTGCAATACAGTTAAAATCGTTAATGCTGAAAAGAGCAGAAGCAGCAGTGACAAATGACATCAAAAGCAGAAATTAAAGTGGCAGCTAAGATGATTAAACTGGCAATCAATTGGCAATTAAAACAGCAACACAGCTAAAAATATATCAGAATATCCAGTAGATAAAGCTGCAAGTCACCAGGGGACAAAGCAATGGTGAAAACCACATTAATGAATGCCCTATTAATGAAGCCTGCTCAAATAAAAATCTTTGGGCCTGGCACTGGAAGATGGTGAACTTCAATGCCAGGCAAAGCCAGAGGGGAAGACAATGCCATAGTCCCAGGCACCTCAACCAAAAAAGGCCCTTTCCCTCCTATTCACCTATTTCTGAATGTGGTGAGAAATAAAGTAGTATCTGTGAAGCAGAAGGAAGGTACCAAAATTGGCAGCCTTAGTCATGTTTGTCTCTGTGCACCTGCAGAACAGCAAATGTGCAAGGGGTTTCCTGTACTAACTCCCTCTCCTTTATTGGCCTTCAACTTATTGTCCAGCAGTGAACACACACATGGAAAAGCGGGCACACTTTGCCGTGCACAGGGGAGGGATCAGCTTCATCCTTCATGCAATCACCTATAATTGCATAGAGTCCAAACAATAGAATCACAAAGCATTAAAAATCATTCTATCACAAATGATTCTTCGAAATGCCTTAGCCGGGTTGACAGTTTCCCTTACCCTCACAAGTGTCAGGAGTGGGACCTGACACTTATTGCAAGCGATCTTGTCTCATGCGCAGGCTCCAGGCAGGCACAATGACATTATTTCTGGAAGTAATGTTATTACACCTCGGTGGGCATGCTTTCATGCTTGGCCCCTGTGAACTGAGGGAACATGCCTGTGCTGGGCATGATGACATCACTTGAGGAAGTGATGTCATTACGTCCGGCAGGAGCACACCTGCTGCCCACCGGCCTGGGAGGTTCTCTGCTTCCTGGGCCCATTTCCTGGGCCTTTCCCCCCACCGGCCAGGTGAGTGGTGGTGGGGGGCAGAGGTTGAGAGTGGGTAATAAGAACTTGTTCAATACAATAATGTGGGTGGAAATAAATTTCCACTTTTCTTACTGTGTGTAGAGAATTTTATGTTAAATGGCCTAATGTTTCCTTCCCTGACTCTGGAAGATAGAACTTACTAGACAAGGGCTACCAGTCCTCTGATGGGGATGGGGAATCACTTGCTTCCAGCCTCTGCCTCAACTGATGGCATTGTGCATGGCAGCAGGCACGCTTCTCGGCTTCCAATGGGCAAAAATTGGCTCCTGTGAAGAGTGGGAGCATGACTGCCACTGGGAGCGATGACATCACTTCCAGAACTGAAAGCATTGCACCTGCAGAGAACGCACACAAGAGAAGATCGCCTGGGGTAAGTGTCAGGTCTCCCTGCCCCACTGGGAGGGTAAGGGGATAGGGTTGCCAGGTCCCTCTATCCTCCCAGCGGGAGGACTGGGACCTGGCACTTACCTTTAGCCGGCTCCATGTATACCTCTGCATGCATGCAAAGCACACATGCGCTCCGAAGCTGGTGTGATGATGTCACTTCCATAAATGACGTCATCACACCGGCTGTGTGGCACCGTCACTTCTGTAAGTGACGTCATCACACTTGCTGTGAAAGCACTCCCACACTCAGCATGGGGCCGATTTGGCCCATTTGGGACCCAAAGAAGCACGGGAACACTACCGCAGCCGGTGCTATGACATCACTAATGGAAGTGACGACTCCACGCTGGTTGGGAGCGTGTGTGGGGTGTGCAGTCCTGAGGTGCCTGCCAGTGGCAGGCAAGCTCTGGGAGCTTGCCCCCTCCCACTGATCACTGGGCAATCAGCGGGTGAGGGGGCAAATCCCTAGGAATTTACCCGCCACCAGCGTGCACCTGGGAACCCTATAAAGGGACCTGGCAACCATATACTAGACAAGACCAAAATGTTTGGAGCTTGAAGTGCGACTGTTGGTGAGAAAAACATCCTTTGTCTCAAGGAACTTACATGTGCTACCAGTGGCCAAGAAAGCAAAACACAGGTATTATAATGGATTTTTCCCCAGGAGACATGAAGCTCCACTTCCCTGCGATGGTGTACAAGACCTCCTAACCTCCTCATGCAGCATTTGCTTAAGGAGCATCTGGTGCACTTCCAACCATTCAGACACAGAGATTTTCCTAACTGTAAAATATTCAGATCTGAAATTAAGTTGGACTGCAGAGCATATAAATCAGCAAGGACTTTGGCCTGAGGCTTGTAAAGAATACTGCTACAAGGCCAATTCTAATGCTGTTTTAAAATGGATGTGGGGAAAAAAAAGAAAGTGAATTTTAAAACTGGTCTTTCTAATAAGAGCCAAATGTTCTTACTGTCACCTTGAAAGTGACTTGTAAAAGGAAATATATAGAGCCATCAGTCACTCACAGGGGCTGGGCCCTTTCTGTAAAACTGGCCAAGGAATGTCAAGGGAAACATGGCTTGGTCAGGTTTTTACAGGCTATGCTGAGCTCTAGGAGCAGGGGCCGCCTAGCCCAGCTGGCAGATCAGGTGGATCCACGGGCTTCCTAAAGCCATGCATTTTGCAAACCAAATTGGAGATGGAGGCATTTCTGCCGTTAAGTTTGTTCCTACACTATGTTTCCAGATCCTGCCCTGAACATCTAAGCCAGGGGTCCCAAAACGTTTTGAGCCTGTAGGCACTTTTGGAATTCTGACACAGAGCACTGGGCACAACCAAAAAATAGGTGCCATAGGAGGTGATGCCAATCTTAAAAAAAAAAAAAGCAGGAAGCAGAGCCAAAAACAAAAGCACACACAAAGTGAATAAACTCAAGTGCAAAGGAGAAGAGGGGTAATTAAAAAAAACGGGAAAGAAGATGTGAGTGAGGGAATAAAAACAAAGGTCTGGTGTAGTTGCTGATGAAATGGTATTTTAACCAACCCCTGCCAACCGTATCTTCAATGGTCAGTTAGAAGTCCTGCTGGAAAGAGTCTCACCTGGCCCCACCCACTTTCTAAAAACAATTGGTGAGCCCCAAGAAAGATGTTGTTGAGTGCCATGGGGCCCATGGGCACCACGTTGGGGACATCTCACCCTAAAGAACTATACAACCTATTCTTTGTTGATCCACAATGTTGCAGAAAGTTTCCTGGTGTATCATGAGTAGAGATGGGCACGAACCAAAATACGAACCAAAATTAAGCACGAACCAAGTCGGTTCGTGGTTTGTGAACCATGGTTCATCAGATCCCATTTCTGATGAACCGCCATGAACTTTAGGCTGGTTCATTTGGTTCGATTTTTTGGTTCGTCACTGCAGACAGCCTGGTGCCAATCAATCAGTTTCCTAGGCAACAGGGGATGGACTTCCTGCAGACCTTCTGCTGACCCGGAAGTGACCTTCTGCTGACCCAGAAGTGGTGATTTTCTGACCTGGATGTGACATTTTCACGAACCAAATGAACCAGTTTGCGAACCAGGGGCAGGTTCGTGAAAGTTCGTGGTTCATGGGTCGTGAAATTTGATGAACCATGAACCACATGGTTCATTTTTTTCCTGGTTCGTGCCCATTTCTAATTATGAGCTTAAGCAGTCACCCTACTCATATGCATTTAAAACATAAGCATCAAACTAGGAACATTTTTGGTCTAAGAAACTGTGGCTAACCCCCCCCCCCCGAAGTATGGCTCCAAATCTGCCCATTTGGCCCATCCTGCCCTTCCTAACCAGGATACTCCCAATAGATAGATATATATTGCAGAATACAATCACTCTTCTCAAGCATAAGGGATCCTGGGGGACAAAGCTTCTTCAGACACCCTAAGCAAAGTACTTTAAAGGGAGGTATGGTAATTGAGGAAACTTTTCTTTATTTAAGGCAGGTGTTCCTTATTACTAAGAAAAAGCATCTGAAATACAACAATAACTGTTCTTATGTAATAATGAGAGGTAGCTGTGCTGGTCTACTGGAGCAAAATAAAACGGACGTCCAGTGGCACTGTCACGACGACTGACATTTGTTCCAGAATGAGTTTAGCATCTGAAAAAACGAGCTCTGACTCATGTTGAAACAAACGTCAGTTTTGAAGCTGCCTCTGGACTTCTGTTTTATCTGGTTGAATACAAGCACTTTTGAGCCTAACAATTCAGAGACACTAAAATACACATGGATTATTGGGCTTGTCACGAAGGTTATAGATGTTTGCATGGGATGGAAAGCAGTTACTGGTTTTCCATTCATTGGCTTGGATGCTGAACAGCATATCTGTAGGTGAGGGGGTTTCTGCTTCCATAGTGCAATATTCCCACTTCCCTCTCCCACGGCAGCTCAATAGGCCCCCCCAATCCTGTTCTGGGGGGGGGCAGAGGATGCCATAAAAGTATCTGGGGGGCAAGCTGCTGGGAGAGGGAGGCAAAAAAAAATCTTTTCTACAGGTGGAAATCCTTGCACCCAGGTAAATGCAGCTCTGTACCAGAGGCATTGGTTCAAGGTGTCATGTTTGCCAGTTTGGTGTAGTGGTTAAGAACATGGGACTCTAATCTGGAGAGCCGGGTTTGATTCCCCACTCCTCCACTTGAAGCCAGCTGGGTGACCTTGGGCTAGTCAGAGCTCTCTCAGCCCCACCCACCTCACAGGGTGTTTTGTTGTGGGGAGAATAATGGCATACTTTGTAAACTGCTCTGAGTGGGCATTAAGTTGTCCTGAAGGGTGGTATATAAATCGAATGTTGTTGTTGTTGTTGTTGTTGTTATTATTATTATTATGCCAGCATACCTGCCATGATTGTATTCTGCATTGCATACTGGTTAATGCTGTTTGCCAGAGTTATATGTTATATTTTGGGCCTCTCTGTTATCTGTTGAAAATATGTACTTTCACTTCCTCCAGCAAGTGTCCTTGGAGGAGAGCTGCTAGAGCTGCTAGCAGAGCACATTGTATCTTTTCCCAGAGACTGAAATATTTTGCTTTGTACTAATCTGTTCCCATCCAACCTCTTTGGGGTTTCACGCCAGAATGTCAACGGACCCTGGAGGGTGGGAAGTTTCCCTATAATTAGTTATGCCTTCTTTGAATGGTCACTTCCGCCAATTGCCACCTTCGGGTGAACACCTGTACTGTATGAATCTTAATAAAGCTACTTCAACTGGAACACCTGCATGTTAACTGTGGAGGGCTTGAGGGACCAAACTGATAGGGACTGACAGGGAGGCAAAAAATCTTTTCTACAGGTGGAAATCCTTGTACCCAGGTAAATGCAGCTCTGCACCAGAGGCAGTGGTTCAAAGCGCTGCCTGGAAATACGGAAGTCACCTACCCGGCTAGGCTGATTATGGCTCACTTGCACATATGGGATAATCATCGCAGATATAACACTGCAGCATTTTGCTATTATCTGAAAAACACTTCCAAAGCTTTTCAACAGAAGCAGTTCACGCATTCAGCTGTGAATCTCTGTGTGATAAGCTATTGACAGATGTAGGGTGTGTGTGTGTGAATCAGCTACAATTGCTTAACTGTACAGAATCTTACTGACCTGACTAGAATTTCACGCTTGGCACTCATTGCTAGAACAGGGAGGAAGACGAGAAGAAAAAAATTGTGGTCAGTGTTTTCATTACTTATCAAGTTCAAGTTTATTATTACGATCTAGGATCAGAATTTGAGTTACCTTCTATGAGAATGCTTTTTACAGTGCTGTTTTCTTCCAGGAAGGAAAGGAATTCTGCCCACGCTCACAAGCATTTAGTTCCTTAAAAAATCCCCCTTAGAAAAAGATGCATTTCATATATTCATAAGTACTCAGCAGATGGTGCCAGTTTTTTTTTTTTTTGCAATCCGAAGTCAGCAACCTTACAAATGACACCCGTCTCGGGTTGCAGTCTAAGGCGTATCTGCCTAAGAATTTGTGCTGCAGAAAACACTGAGCCTGGGGGGTGATTGGTCACAAGAAGAGACCATCAACATGCTTGTGACCTGAATGCCTTGCAGTAAAAAAAATCACACTGTGCTGGTGTCCTCATGTATCTGGCATCTTGCATCTCACCGGGGGATTGAGCCACTATCGGCATGAGCACTGTAGTGCGCACCATCACCATTTCTGCTAGATAGTTCCTGCTTCTTTCTCCAGCCCGAATCAGGGCTTTAGTAAATGACAAAATCAATGATACGAGGAAAGATTCATGAATAAATTTCTCACGGGTTATTTAATGCTAAACAGCAGTTTCGGACTGCACAGTATGTGTGTGTGTTTAAAAAATTCCCCCACATAGTTCTACAAAAAGTAATGCCCTTCCCTGAGGCTGTTGCTTGCACCAAATGAGAACTCAGAGAGGGTGTCATTGAGATGGGGCAATGGCAGGGAGAGACTTAACCTCCTTCCCACTGCAGGGGGAACGTGGGGGGACGGAGTTCCGGAACCTCTTGAAAATGGTCACATGGCTGGTGGCCCCGCCCCCTGATCTCCAGACAGAGGGGAGTTTAGACTGCCCTTCACGCCGCTGAGTGGCGTGAAGGGCAATCTCAACTCCCCTCTGTCTGGAGATCAGGGGGCGGGGCCACCAGCCATGTGACCATTTTCTCCGAGGGCAACCCACTGAGTTCCACCACCTCTTTTCCCAGAAAAAAAAGCCCTGGTAGTAAATAAATAAATATTACATTCACAAAAAACATCATATTCAGATCAATTTTAAACATAAATTATTGCAAATCATCTGTTGATCCTAAAACATCGAAATGTCTAAAATTCAGGTGTGGAATAGAAAAAATATCTTATGGACTTGATGGCTTTCCTGAATGAGCCGGTTAAGCAGATCTGGTGGATTTACCTTGGGAAGGAATTCCCTAGATGAAAACGAAAACGCTCCTTTTTCCAACAGTAGAGACTAACCTCTCCACCGAAGATGGCAGTACATGCAACGAAGAGCTTTGGCTCCTTGTCAAGTTACCACATCAAGTTGTGGTAACGTTCCCCCTTCTCCATTTTATCCTCACAACAACTCTGTGCGGTAAGTCAGGCTGTGACTGGCCCGAGATTTTCCAACAAAATTCCACGGTAGAGTCTGGAATTGAATCCTGGTCTCCCGTATCCTACACTGACATTTTAAACACTACAGCACACTGGCTTTTACTTTCAGCACATGCCACTTTGGACATAACAAATGATACCTTAGGTAGCTTTAAAATATAAATTCATGTAAGATGGGTCCATAACCGGTTATTTACCAAGATGGCTTACTTGGAAGCTGCAGGCAGTATAGCTGTGAATATCTGTTGCTGTGTGCAACAAAAAGAAGAGGTTTTGCCCACCATGCCTTTCATATGGGCTTGCCTGGGGTTTCTAGCCACTATTGCAAACAGGTTGCTGGACCAGAGGACCATTGGTCTGATCTAATAATGTTCTTCTTGTGTTTTAATGATATATTGTCAAGATGGAGGATAGAAATCTACACATACATACAATACATCTTTATAATTTGAGGGCTACAGTTCCTTTTCTTTGAAAGACTGCTAGTAGAATAACAGGGCTGGTAAATTAACAGATTAGCAACATAGAGGTCTTTTTCTCTAGCTAGCAGAGAGGAACTTTTGAAGCATTTAATTAATGGGACCACTTCCTGTGGGAGGTCACCATCTACAACTGACACAATATTGTATTTCTTGCTGATGTTGCAGTTCTGCCGGAGTGCCAGGTGTGCTTTCCTTTCTCACAGAAAAGACCCATCTGAAATGGTTATTTCCCCCCTTTTGAACATCTGTTTTCTTGATGTAAGTTAGAACTATCTTACTGTTGACTGTGTTAACAACAGACCACATCTGATTCACTGAAAATACATACCGCCAACTTCTGCACCGGTGTTGCATCAACCATATGGAAAGCCACTAACATCCGGTACCTTTGGCTACGTTATCTACATTTTTATGATGGCCACTGGTGCTAAACAAGTGTCAGTGGATGTGTTGTAAAAGAAGCTTTGCTTGCTGAGATTATCTCTTCCTTTATCACAAATAAAGCCATCTTGGATCAAATAAGACTATCTTTAGGCTTGATTTTGACCCCCTATCTGAATGGCTCAGAGATGAACACAAGCTTCCCCATGAAGCAAACGTGATGAGTGACACAGACCTTCTACAGGGAGGAAAAACCATACACATAGATCGGATCGATTCAGTAAGTCTCTTATACTGTTTAACATTCATGCAATACCCACAGAATAAAATATAAGAAACATAAATAACAGCAAATGTCTTGTTGGACCATAACCAGCCAATATTCATTTTTAGCAGTTCATTTCCAATAACTATACCATGATTCATCAGTCCACTTAGATATTTCAGTAAAAGTGCTTGCAGAGTTTCCAACTGTCACCATACAAAGAAAAACACCGTAACAAAACTCATTTGCTATTAGATCAAGATGGGTAGCCGTATCTGAAGCAGTGAGCTGTGACTCACGAAAGATCATACCCCACTGCAAATTTTGTTAGTGTTATAGATGTGGGGAGGAAAGGTAGTTGTGGATTTCCTGCACTGAGCAGGGGGTTGGACTAGATGACCCTAGAGGGTCCTTCCAGTTCTATGATTCTAGGTGCTACTGGACTGTTGCTCTTTTCATTTAATAAAATGAACTAGATAAATGAAAAATAAATGAACTAGATTGATAAACCGTCCAATTTGCCATTTGCCATTGGACGGTTTATCAATCTAGTTCATTTATTTTTACCTATTTTAACTTCATTTACACCCTGCCTTTCTCCCCAATGGAGATCCAAAGTGGCTTTCATCAATCTCGCTTTCATTCCCCCCTCCCAACAACCCTGCAAGGTGGGTTAGGCTGAGAGTGTGTGACTAGCCCAAGGTCACTCACGAGCTTCCGTGGCAGATGAGGGAACTGAACCTGGGATTCCCAGATCCTAGTCTGACACTCTAGTCACTACATCGTACTTTCTCTCTGTGATTGGAAAAATTACAGTTCATTGTAATTGGTGGTGGAGAGTGCCCTCAAGTCATAGCTGACTTATGGTGACCCACTGGTGGGGTATTCATAGCAAGAGGCTAACAGAGGTGGTTTGCCGTTGCCTGCCTCTGCAACCCTGGTCTATGTTGGAGGTCTCCCAACCCATTACTAGCCAAAGCTGACTCTCTACCTTCTGAGATCTGACGAAACCAGGCTCACCTGGGCTATCCAGGCCAGGGCAATTGCAATTTTGCAAGACCTAGGCCCTGCATTTGAAATGCTGAATTTTAATTATTTATATCCGCCACTGAGAAATTTTATTTTATACAGAAAAATGTTTTAAATGTTTAATGTTTTAAATGTTTATTATAAAGTTTTTACTGTTTTACATTGTATGTGTAAATCGTCGTTGTTACACCGCCCTGAGCCCGTCTGATGGGGAGGTCGGTTTAGAAATGTAATATAATAAATAAGTAAATAAATAAAATAATTGGTAATTGTAATTAATTGTTAAAAACGCCTTTCAGGTTACTAACAATCATAAGAAACAATCTCACACGACTCAAAAAGTTATGAGAAACTCCAGGGATGGCTAAAAACAGCTTTTTTTCTGGGGAAAGAGGTGGTGGAACTCAGTGGGTTGCCCTCAGAGAAAATGGTCACATGGCTGGTGGCCCCGCCCCCTGATCTCCAGACAGAGGGGAGTTGAGATTGCCCAATCTGAACTCCCCTCTGTCTGGAGATCAGGGGGTGGGGCCACCAGCCATGTGACCATTTTCAAGAGGTTCCGGAACTCTGTTCCCCTGCGTTCCCCCTGAAAAAAGCCCTGGCTAAAAATATTAAGTGGGAGTGGTCAGATTAGACATGGTCCCTGCAAGATCCCAGTGCAAGATTCAGCAGAGAGGTCCCTCTGTGTGATGCTCTGGTTCACAGAAGATTTCCCCCTCAAATAAGGGTGGGATAGGCTTCATGATTTAGGCTGAGTACAGACCCTCCACATGGAGGTTCCAGGTCACCACGTTGCCCAGTGGAGCAGCCAGGGAATAGACCCGCTCCTCCAGTACTTGAAGAGAATTACACCAGTTGTGTGCCTGAATCAGGACCTCGTCTCAGTGTTCATAACCAAGATGCCACTCTACCCTTCTCTGATCAACAGCCAGCAGACAAGACCAATAATCAATTAAAGTGTAAGCAGCAGGTGGCAAATTGTACCTCATTTATGAAGAATGATTTGTTTCTAAAGAAATGTGTCCAGAGATATTTTCCTTAGAATGCTGGGCCCCATATTTTTTCCTGGTGATTTTGCCCCTATGTTAGGTATGTTGGGAAGGACTTTATATACCCTTTAAAAAGAGAAATGGAATTTTGTTTCAAGAAAAGCTAAATTCTGTGACTCGTACATTTTGCAATGCAAATAAGCAAATATGTGCGTACATCTTACATCTGCATTTATTCCACTATTAATTATGAACAGGAACAATCAACTCATTAAGGTATTGAACCCCTGCCCTGATCACTGAAAATCCAGTAACACATCTTGAGTTGGATCCTACTAGCTTTTCTGGTAGCACAAGAGGAAGGAATGGTAATTAGGCATCATCGTCTTCCTCAATATAGCTCCACCCTCTGTGGCTTTTGGTCTATACAGATCCCTTGAACTTGACCACAGTCACCTATACCAATGGAAAAGCTAGTAGGATCCACCCCCTTGTTTGTGCAATTTTACCAGGTATTGCCCCAAATCCCAAGCCTAGGTTTGAAATCCTAAGCTTACCCTTTTCTGAGAAAAAGATTGCCATGTTTATGTGACGAATGCCAAATTCTGTATTTTCGTAGGTTTTTTTTTAACGTGCTAGAAAAACTTAAGATGTTCTTCACGTGTTGGGGAGAGGCAAGGGCTTGGATACAACCAACTTTTAGTGAAAAAGGGACAGATGGATCAGCTTTGAGCACCCAAAAAGACTATCAATAGACATGCATGTACAAAAGCCATGTGGGTCAAGGACTGTAATTAGTAGGGGAACTGTGTGAGATTGAAACGTTGGCTGGGTCCAGTCCAAGTTTTTAATGGCATTGAAAATGGCATAATGCAGTTATCATTGCTAATTTCTTTTTTTTCACTGAAGCCTTTGTCCAGACAGGATTTTCAAGTTTCTGAAGTTCTACAAAACATCGCAAACCCCTTTTTCCAGGTCCCATAACTGGCAAAAGTGCAAAAATACCCTAAATTCTCTAACACTGCCATCCTAAGCTGAGTTACATCCTTCTGAATCTATTGAAGTTGACGGGTTTAGAAGACTGTAACCAGGGCTTTTTTTCTGGGAAAAGAGGTGGTAGAACTCAGTGGGTTGCCCTCAGAGAAAATGGTCACATGGCTGGTGCCCCCCCCCCGATCTCCAGACAGAGAGGAGTTTAGATTGCCCTCCATGCCATGGAGTGGAGGGCAATCTAAACTCCCCTGTCTGGAGATCAGGGGGCGGGGCCACCAGCCATGTGACCATTTTCAAGAGGTTCCAAACTCCGTTCCCCCGCGTTCCAGCTGAAAAAAAGCCCTGACTGTAACTATGTTTAGGATTGAAGTGTTTCTAGCTAGGATGCCAAGTTGCAACATTGAAGTCTGCACTGCAGATCTTCAGTGTGAAACCCTCCAGGCCAATGATTTCACAAGAAAATCCCCTTGGCTGCATTCAGTCTCTCTACGGTGTCTCTGTTGCCCTCTGGAAATGAGTCCTTCCTCACACAGAGGTTATAGTAACTTTGTGGATGTGAAATACTCGGAGAGGTAAATGTCATTATGTCAGCCATAACTGTCACTGGGATGCTATTTATGCTTCCGCATGTTAAGGACGCTGCATTAAGCATTAGCTCTGGTTATAAAGCATTTCCATAAAGAGGGACTTGACGTCTGGTTGGCTGAACCCTTGGCTCCTGCGGCAACAATGCTTCTAGGTGGCAAAGATCAAAGAAACCAGTGAAACCCAATGGTGGCACGGAGCCTCTTAGTGGCTCTTCCGCTGTTCAGCCCATTTCTACCTGGATTATCATTTCAATACCATACAAGTCAGGATGGTAGAGACAAGTGTTTGACACCTTCTGAAACAAATGTGAAGGCTACCCATTCAGGGGCGCCACCCTTCAGGACAATTTAATGCCCTCTCAGAGTAGTTTACAAACTCAGTGTTATTATTATCCTCATGACAATCACCCTGTGAGGTGGGCTGAGAGAACTCCAAGAGAGCTGTGACTGACCCAAAGTCACCCAGCCAGCTTCAAGCAGAGGAGTGGGGAAGAGTCTTGCTGCTCCTAACCACTACACCAAACTGATATGGGACTATGGTTTTCCAACTTTATGTGGAAGTTTTTGGATCTTCAGAAACCCTTTTGGGGTCCCCAGGGATGAATAAAGTGATTCTGCCATGCCTTTCCCCTTGTTCTCATGTCATTTGGTTGTCATAGCAGTAGCACTAGAGGAACAACTCCTTTACTATTATCCCTGTGAGTTTCAGGATGGACTAGAGAGGCACTGCCACTCAGGGCCAGTGCCAGAGTTTCTGTTGCCTGAAGCCAGGGGGGAGCTTCAGGACTGCTTCTGCTCCCTTGCACGCACACTGAGCGCGCACACACACCTGGAATGCAGGGCGGCAGGCGGCTAGGCGGGAGGGCTGAGAGGCTGCCGGCCCAGCCAGGCATGGCAGGTGGCTGGGGAGGCTAACGTGCGTCCTCCCAGCCCTCCTGCTCAGTTGCTCCATGTGCCACCCTGGACGCTTGCTGCCCCTGGCCTGCGGCTGCTGCTTCCAGCTGGGGGCACGTGTTGGTGGCAGCAGCAGCATGGGAGAGCTGGGAGGCTGCAGTAGCTGCGGGCCAGGTGTGGCAGGTGGCCGGGGTGGCATGCAGGCAGCTTCCCATCCCTCCTGGTCAGCCACCTGTATGCTGCTACAACCAGCTCTGCAGAGGGCGCCCCTGCCCCAGCCCCAGTGCCCCCTCCGGTGCCTCAGCACTGGAGGTGATCGCCGGGATTGCCTCAATGGAGGCGCTGGCCCTGCTGCCACTGCAGCCCAGACTGGGAACCTCATTTGCCCTGTGTATGGAGTAGAGTTACCAGCCTCCAGGTGGTGGCTGCAGATGTCCCCGAATTACAACTGATCTCTAGGTCACAGAGATCAATTCCCCTGGAGAAAATGGCTGCTATGGAAGATGGACACTAAGGCATCATACCTTGCTGAAGTACCTCCCTTCCCCAAATCCTGCCCTCTCCAATCTCCACCCTCCAAATTTCTAGGAATTCCAATCCTGCAGCTGACAACCCTAGTATGAGTGCAGAGCATATTCCAGAAGCAGAAGCACCAGGTCCAGCTATGGACCTGACTGGCAACAACATGGGTCTGCTAAGCCATGAGAATTGCTGCAAACCACACCTTTTGCATCCTCTCACATAGCCCTCCTCTACCAGTTTGGTGACCCCAAACAGCTGGTGGGCCTTGAACCAGCCTTGCAGGTTCTTCAGTGAGAAGATTTGTAACCGCAGACAAGTTACACTGAAAGATCATTGTGACTGACCTTGCCCTACATTGCACAATCATAAGACAGTGTTTGGCATGGGAAAATTCCAGACTCAGTCCAAGAGGAGAAACAGTGATGCTCAGCAGTCCATGATCTAGAACATGTCCCAGAAGGCTTTGTGACACCACCTGGGTTCTGCGACAAATAGGCAGGGCTTCCATGGCAGTTGAGATGAGACGGAAACAGAACTTTTGAAAGGCAATGGGACAGAAAAAATATATATCAGAGCCATTCCAATCCTCCAGAACTATGATTCTCTGACAGTGAAACCATCTATCACTATGATTTATTCATAAAATAATCTTGCGGCAGATTTTATAAATCTAGTTGTAGCTTTTAGTATTTCTCTAATCCATTCAGGATGTTCAAAGCACTGCAGACATTGGAGTCTGGTTATTTTTATAACAACCCTGTACAGAAAGGGTTGCCATTTTCTACTTCCCCAAATCCAGGCTCTCTGATACGAGTATTATGCAAAATTTTTGCTACTTATGTAAATCAAGCGTGTTAATTCTTGATTTGTCTGCCAGTTGCTTTATTCCAGCCTTGGCAATTACCATCAAAATCTGGGAAAGAATCAGAATTATCTTTTCAACTGCTCAGTGTTTGTGATGTGTTTTTCTCAGACAACAGTCAGACTCGTCAGGGAGAGACATAACAAGCATGGCAAACAGGGCTGCGACTTCTGGACTACTACCTCATTGTACTAGAGTTCCCAATGGGATTTTAAAAGGTCTGAGGAGACAGGATCTGGGCCTGGATATAAACCCACCTAAACTGAGGTAAACTGACAAGAATAAGGTTTACTTTTAAAAGTGAACCATAATTAAGTTTATTTGAAAGGAAACATACCACTAACAACCAGCCAGAATTTGTGGAATGTTAGGCTTTATACAGGGCTTTTTTTCTGGGAAAAGAGGTGGTGGAACTCAGGACTGCACAATGACATCACTTTGGGTCAGCTGGAACAAGGGGGGAGTTTTTTAAAGTTTAAATCACCTTCGGCGAAAATGGTCACATGGCCGGTGGCCCCACCCCCTGATCTCCAGACAGAGGGGAGTTTAGATTGCGGTGCGGAGGGCAATCTAAACTTCCCTCTGTCTGGAGATCAGGGGGCGGGGCCACCGGCCATGTGACCATTTTCAAGAGGTGCCGGAACTCCGTTCCACTGTGTTCCCACTGAAAAAAGCCCTGGCTTTATACATAGGGCTTCCAACTTTGGAGCATAGGGAGGGTGGGTTTTGGGAAGGAGAAGGACCTCAGCTGGGCATAATGTCATCGACTGCACTCTCCAAAGTAGCCATTTCTCCAGGGGAAGTGATCTTTGTAGTCTGGAGATAAGTTATAATTCTGAAAGACCTCCAGGTAGGGTTGCCAGATCCTTTACATATGCGTTCCTGGGATAGTGCAATGACATCACTTCTGGGAAGTGACATCAGCGCGCAAGCCAGGGAGCATGCATGCTTTGCAGTGGGCTGATTAGGCCCCAAATGTGCCCAGAAGGCCTGCATCCCCCCCCCAACCAGGTGAGTAGTGGCAGGGGGAGGTTTGGAGCGAGGGATCCCTCACCTAGGGTTTCCAAGTCCCCTTATTCTCTTGGCGGGAAGCGGGAGACCTGATACTCACCTTGTTAGATGCTTTCGTGTGTGCACTTTGCTCTCACTTGGCCCCAGGAAGTGATGTCATCACGCAGATCTCGTGCCACCCCAGGAGCGCTCCTGCACTCCGCAGTGGGTATTCTCAGGAGTCTTATTTATTTCTTGGGGTACACTGACATTTTCTCATAGCATACTAGTTTATGTCCTAGACACAATCTAACACCGAGTTAATCACTCGTAAGCCCACCAATTTCAGTATTCTTTAGAGGGCTTAACACTGTTTTGGTTTGTGACTTATATAAACCTCAGGAACTTACTTGTTACTGGTTCACTCAGTATTTATATTTCTGCAATCAAACTAACACCCTGAACGAGGATGTAATAAATAGTGCGTGAGAGATTATGCTTGCTAAAGGAGATCTTCTGGGCGTAATTGGATGCAAACACAACACTAATTGCTTTGGCCAGCAACTACACAGTACCAAGTGAATAATTCATTCTGATAAAAAACTGGTCCCAGAGATGATAGGGTAAATGACAGTTGGCTGTAATGGTTGCTGTCACTGCACAATTTTTAATCAGAGTTCACAAGAGAACACTAAGGTATGTGATAGACCATTTATGGGACACGTGTTTTGCTGTGCTTTATACCATCAGACTTAATGAACCTGATTATTTTCGAAAGAGGAATTTTGCTCCATAAATCTCAAAGGAATAGCCACAGACACCGCTAAATATTGCATATAATAAAGATGGTAAATATGATGTAAGCTAGAAAAACTCCACCTGCCTAGTTGAAAGGTCTGCTTGCACTTCAGACTAAAGAGATGCCAAACAAGAAACTGAAAACAGAATGGACCAAATGTTGCGTCATCACATCTAGCATTTCAAACCTTTTATTTCAAAAATTCTAGGAATTCTGAGATTTTGGGGAAGGTAATTCCAGCTGATCCTAAGATTGCTCTGTTAGGAATGATTCCAATATTCTGGAATTTAGAAACAAATGTTTTAATTAAGAATGTTCTGTTTGCAGCTTATATGGTTCTTGCAAAATGTTGGGGAAATGCTATACTTTCTTACGCAATGGTTTGGCGGCATAAGGTTCGGTTCAACTTGTTAATGTATAAAATAAGTTAGACAAATGTGAGATAGAAGAGAAAGGGTACAGTAAAAATTTGTTAACATCTGGCAGCCCTTTGTGATCTTTCGGTATAAAATCACACTGTAAGAAAATGTTCCAGAACAAATTTTAAAATTTATTTGATGTGATCTATTTTACTTTAATGTAGACCTTGAGTTTAACAAAAATGTATTTGTTAGACAGTGCTCCAATTGATTTAATTTGTAATCTTCCTTTCTTGTTGTGCGATGGATTAAAATAAAATTTATGTTAAAAAATTCTAGGACTTAAATGATACTATCATGAGTGGAGCTTTGGAAACTTTAGATGGGTAGAGTGTGGTGGACTCCATCAGAGCAATGCTGAAATCAAAAGCTTTCTACCAGTTTTTGGACTTGGTGCTGGCAGATAATCCAAACCAGGATTTGTATCCCAGATACCCACACAACAAACGCTGATTTGTGTTCCTTGCTATGCCTGCCCCCAACACGAGTCCTTGAATGACATCTCAACCCGCTTAGCCTTGCTTTTCTTCTTCCATATTAGCTATGTCCTCTTATATAAATGCACCATATAATAATTTTGTTGATTATTTTTAACATGACGGATGAAACATGTTTAATGTGCTCTCATAGATCTCTGATTGAATCTCCAGAGGCCCAATTCTGAGGCCTGGGAAGCCTAAGTCAAGGGGTTCAGGAGGCAAACCCAGCAGGGTGAAAGTGCTAACACCCCTGGGGGTCAATTAGGGTTGCCAGTCCCCTGCTGGGGGTGGGGAATCCCTGCTCCCACCCTCCCTCCCCTGCTCCTGCTTACCTGGCTGGTGGGGGGAAAGGTGGGGGAACATTCCTCCTGGAGCACACTCCTGGGTGGTATGGCACACTCCACACTCTTCAGAGGGCAGATTTGGGCCCCAAGTGGGCCGAATTGGGCCTGTTTGAGGCATAAATTGTCCCACTGTGAAGTGTAGGAGCTCTCCAGGGCCCTCCCAGCCCAGCTCCCACAGTCTGCAGAGGGCTGAATCGGGCCCATTTGCGAATGAAATCGGCCCACTGTGAAGGGAGGGAGTACTCCAGGGCCCATCGCACCACTCTGGCAAGGCCCCTGCACTCTGCAGCGGGCTGATTTTGACCCCCCAAATGGACCTCATTTGGCCCACTGCAGAGCATTGGAGTGCTCCTGGGAGGGCCCGGGAGAGCACCTATGCTTAACAGCAGGTCAGTTGAGGCCCCAAACGGGTCTGATTCAGCCCCAAATGAGCCACAATTGTCCCACTGTAGAGTGTGGGAGTGCTCCCAGGGACAGCACACACCCCTGTGTGATGATGTCATTTTACAAAAGTGACATCATCATACAGCATGGGAGCATGCTCTGTGTGTGCAAAGGCACCAACAAAGGTGAGTACCAGGTCTCCCGCCTTTCACCTCCTGCCCAGAGGATGAGGAGACCTGGCAACTCTAGGGTCAATGATTTGCCTTAGGGCCAGGGCTTTTTTTTCAGGGAGAACGTGAGGGAACGGAGTTCCGGAACCTCTTGAAAATGGTCACATGGCGGGGCCACCAGCCATGTGACCATTTTCTCCTAGGGCAACACACTGAGTTCTACCACCTCTTTTCCCAGAAAAAAAGCCCTGCTTAGGGCCAAACTACACATTATGAGTTTTGGCAAGTTGGGTCCAGGGGGAGGCAGGAGCCCCTACTCCCCTCCATGCCATTGTCTCAAACCAAATCAGGTCCTTGTGAACTTTAAAATTCCTTTCTTGCAACTGCTATGTATCTGCAGGGACAGCAAGCTGGATCCGGAAAACTCAAACCCAGATCAGTCCAATTCTTTATTTACAGTCATTTGTCCAATCATATAACATTTACACTGAAAAGAAAATTCAAGGCATACAATGGAGCCAATAAACAATTTAAAATTAAGATCTAATTACAGTACAATATAATTTCCGAGACCTGAATCTCACCAAACAATATCCGGCTACTTGAAACCCAACTCACCCAAATTCTCAATGTATAATTTTCCCCTCACTATAAGACAATTTCATGTGCTCAAAGAAAACTGGGCAATTTTAGTCTGCTCTTGTGAATAATATTAACTTAATTTCAGCAGTGAGACTGCTTTGAATAGGCCAGAAAAAAAAGATGGACACTCTGAGTAAAGCTTGTCACGTGGGACTGAGAAGAGCAACATCTATCATCCAAATAATTCTATATTTTACCCTGAGTCCCAGATAAAAAGGCAGACTATAAATGAAGTAAATAAATACACAGATATGAGAAGGGCAAAAGAGCTTGTCCTTTTTGGCCTCCCAAAGAAGGCATAACACATCGATTTTCGCAAATCAGATACAATTTTTGTGTAAGTGAATGTTTATTGTAAATTCTGGGGTTTTAAATGCACGACCGAAATTTTCAATAGAAGTGATAGAGCGGCTGTCTTTGGGCAACAGGAGCTGTGTTCAATCATAGTTTTCTCTTGATTGCATTAGTTTGCTCTTTCAAGCAACTTGGGGTTTCTTCTGTTTTCTGATCCCGTTAGGTACAGACTTCATTATACTTGTCAATATACAGCCTGCATAAGACTTCCAGTGGGTATTGAAAACCAAAAGAACTGGAGTGTCTGCTGTTATGAAAATACTGAAATCTTTATAAAAATGCTCTAGCAACGTATTTCTATGCTTCTGACATCCTCTCCCCTGTAACAGAAGCACTGGGAATCCTGGAGGTGAATCGGCAGGAAAGATACCGTGATGAGAGAAAAACGGTGCCCAGATCAGACGTCCCTGACATTTGATTCCTGCTATATAATTCTAACGCTTAAATGATAACTGTAATTTCCTCATTCATTTTTCTTTGGCAACTATGAATGGTCTGCCACCATGCTATCTCCACCCCTCCATCTGCCACCTGCAGCTATTCAGATTTCTGCATCTGAAACCTTTTGAGATAAAAGCTAATTAGCCAGCACACGGCAGATCAAATGTTCCCATGCTGAATGCTTTCCTGTCAGGTACTGTCTTCTCTCTGTCTCCATCTCTCTCTTGTACCCACCATCAAACCCACCATCTCCTCTCGAAGGAACTGTACAGCAGCTCCAGGGAACCAGTCTTAATGGTCAAACATCATCCTTCAGTCTTGTTGATGACATTTGCACCTTTCTCTTATTCCTTGTGATTGTAAAGAATTGGGGTGGGACCATCACTGAGTGGAACAGAACATGCATTGCACACCGTCGGTCCAAGATTCAGTCCTTAGCATCTCCCATTCTTCTAAAGTGGAGTCTTCCATCAGTGGAACATGCTCCGTTCACAGTGGTGCCTTCCTTTGATGGATTAGAACTTTCGTATCCAGGGCTTTTTTTCTGGGAAAAGAGGTGGTGGAACTCAGTGGTGGAACTCAGGACCACACAATGACATCACTTTGGGTCAGCTGGAACAAGGGGGGAGTTTTTTAAAGTTTAAATCACCCTTGGTGAAAATGGTCACATGGCCGGTGGCCCCACCCCCTGATCTCCAGACAGAGGGGAGTTTATATTGCCCTCCATGCTGCTGCGGTGCGGAGGGCAATCTAAACTCTCCTCTCTCTGGAGATCAGGGGGCGGGGTCACTGGCCATGTGACCATTTTCAAGCGGTGCCGGAACTCCGTTCCACCGTGTTCCAGCTGAAAAAAAGCCCTGTTCTTATCCAACCCATAGAGTGTAGAGATATGATCTTGTCAGTATGGTGGGGTGTGTGGTTTCCTTTGGCATTCAGCAATCACGTGTAATGTTCTGCAAGCTGTTTAATCTTTTCTGTCAAAGCACTAACTGTTTAAAGGGCTTAACAAAAAAGCCAAATGTGGCTCTTGCAATTTTGAATTGTCTGCTCTATACAGGAAGCATCATGAAAGGAGACATGCATCGGAGGATACCATAGTTATTGTAAACTATATTTATCTACATAGAACACCAAAAACAATCTCACCTTAAAGGGGAAAGCAAAGTTGGCTTCAGGTTGGGGGGAACAGGGTAAGGCAGGGGTCTCCAACATGGAGCCCAAGGGCACCACCAACACCTTTCCTAGTGCACACCAAGTGTTTTTAGAAAAGCTAGGTAGGCTTTGCCCCAGCAGGGCTTCTGATCGGCTGTGCTGATTTTTTTAAAATTCGCTTTGGCAGCAGCACAAATATCTTCACTACATAAGTGAAGGTATGCAATAAAATCATTTTAATTAATGTGTTCATTTTTAAAGGCATCCTGTTAAACAGAGCTTCTGCCTGAAATGTTGAAAGGTCACTATCGCCTACCATTATTGCCTGACATTTTGTGCCTTTTCAGCTCCTTAGCCAGCTGTTTTGTAATTCCACCCACCACTCTGTGTTAGAATTCCAAAGGTGCCCCAAAGTTGGGGACCTGGGGGAGAGCAAGAACTCTGGCCACAATGGCAGAAGGTTGGAGTACCTTCCCTATGAGAAAAGGCTAAAGCACTTGGGGGGAATTTTTAAAAATGTAGACAAAATAAGATTTCTAAAATGGGACATAATTGACATTTATAAAATTAAGCATGGTGTGGAGAAAGTAGATAGAACAAATCTTTTCCTCCCATTCTCAAACCATGAGATCTTGGAGTTACCCAGTGGAATTCTGACAGTGGACTAAAACATCAAAAGGAATTCACTTCCACATATGTGGTATTAACTTCTGGTTTAGATGCCTTTTAAAAGGATGTTAGGTAAATTAGAGGTGGACATGGACCAGGAAAACATTACACGCCGACGGTCTGTGGTCTGTGGAGTTTCACGGACTACTGACCATGAACGTTTCATGACCCTGCAGACAGGTTCATGGGTTTGTGGTGTTACTTCTGGGGCCTGGAGTGGGGGGAGCACTGAGAGTGCTTTAAACTTTAACCTCCCTCCTCCAGCTGACTGTCAGGGAAGTCCCCGCCTGTCAGCTGGAGCAAGAGGGAGGTTAAAGCACTCCCAGTGCTGCTTGCAAGCCACTGAACTGGGCAGGTTCATGTAAAATTTAGGTCCGTTTTCCGTACTGTGCTCACCTCTAAGGTGACATGAATACATGAAGGGAAAATCTACCAAAGGCCACAATGGCTGAATAGCATCTCCATGTTTTCTCCACCTTCAGAAATATTATTTCTCTGAAGAACAGTTGTTGGGTGGCACAGAATTTCAGACCCTGCTTGAGGTCTTCCTAGAAGGAGCTGGCTAGCCTGACAACAAGATGTTGAACTAGATAGACCTTTCTCCCAATCCAGCAGGACTCTTCTTACAGATAAAATAGCATGGTGTTCTCAACACAGAACATCCTCACCCCCCTGCTTTCCCAGTGTTCCCTATATGTTGCAGAGTGTTCAGAAGAAGCGTAATATTTTGGGAAACTGGGAAGGCCGCAGAAGTGTTCTCTTGGGGCATCTCTAGCCTTCTACAGCCCTGGTACAGTAAAATACTTTATCCATAATCTTCTGCATTACAGACAGGGAGAAGGGGAAAGGGAGGCAGAAAGAGATTCAGAGCCAAACTACACGAGACGGGTTACTAGAGTTCTACACGTGTCTGCTTACCTCAAGGTTTGATGGAAATTGTAGGAAGTGTAGGCATCCTTGCAGCTTTAAGTTTAACATTTACAGAGCGGCAGGGAGGGAAGTGCAGGCACCAAGCTCTTGCCAGGCACCCCTTTCCCCTCCTCTGGGTGTGTGGGAGTTTGGGACCCCTCTCCTACTCCCCTTCCCCGCACAACAGATAGGGCACCTGGCTGCTGCTAGCTGCTAGCGCAGCTTCGGGTGGGGTTTCAGTGAACAGGTCAGCAGAAAAGGGACCCAGAGAGTTGCTTCATCTCCCCCCCCACTTGCCCTGCCCCTGCAGAGCACCACCGGGCTATGCAGCTATGCAGTGATGCCTGCACTCCCCTCCCTGCCACTCTGTAAATGTTAAACTTAAAGCTTCAAGGACACCTTCACTTTCTACGCTTCCCATCAAACCTTGAGGTAAGCAGACACATGTAGAACTCTAGTAACTTGTCTCGTGTAGTTCTGCTCTCAGACCTTTGGTTACATGTCAAGTGGCTCGAAAAGTTGGAAACAGTATAAGAAGCCTGTGCTCCCTCTGGTTTTCCTTGTGCGACTCAGATGGAAAAATGTCTCACAAGAAATCACAACCAAAGGCAGGCCGGTCTCATTAAGGAAGAGTGTCTCCTCTTTGGATGCAATGCTGCCTCCCACTGAGTGCTGCAGTTGAATCTGTCCTTATCTTTGATCTCCTGAAAAAAGGAGGCGTCAGCGGCAAGGAACAGTTGCGTGGTATCAGATTCAGGTTCTGTGGATCCATCTTCAAATGCCAAGGAGGCCCAGCTAGAGCCACCATTAGGGGTTGCCATTTGGGGTGGTTTGGTGAAGCTGTTGGCCCACTAGAGTACCCTCTACTGAACATCAGGGCTTGGTTCATTTGCTCATACAAAAGGTCCATGCAACAACATTGGGGCAATCTCCCATTTCATGCTGGGAAGGGAGTGGAGCACAATTTCTTCACCTAGCTGATGCCAATGTTGCTTGGAATTCCATGAACAAAGTCATGCTCCACTTCCTCCTCCGGTAACATGAATGCATGCCTACAGAACCAGGGTGGGGTGGTGGTTAGAAGATCAGACTAGGCTCTGGTGAGACCCGGTTCAATTCCCCACTCTGCCATGGAAGCTCCCTGCATGACCTCACAGGTTTGTTGTAAGGATAAAAGTGAGGGAGAGCAATGCTGGAAACCTTCCCAGTGGGAAGAAAAGTTAGGCATAATTATATAAATAAATAAGTTATCACTTCTTGTTGTGGTCATGAGTGTAAGCTGCTTTGGGTCCCCACTGAGGAGAAATAATTTTTTAAAAAAACTTAATGGAGTGATGTGCTAGTGAGGAAACATACGAGGGCATCTGTCATGGGGCGCAGTGATAGTGAGGACTCTTCAGGAGGGGAGGAGCCTTATGTAGCCAGCCTTGACTCCTCAGGAGGAGAGGAGCCCCGTGTAGCCAGTCCTGACTCCTCAGGAAAAGAGGAGCCTCGTGCAGCCAGCCTGACTCCTCAGGAGGAGAGGAGCCTTATGTAGCCAGCCTTGACTCCTCAGGAGGAGAGGAGCCTCGTGTAGCCAGCCTGACTCCTCAGGAGTGGAGGAGCCTTGTGTAGCCAGCCCTGACTCCTCAGGAAAAGAGGAGCCTCGTGTAACCAGCCTGACTCCTAAGGAGGGGAGGAGCCTTGTGTAGCCAGCCTGACTCCTCAGGAGGAGAGGAGCCTCGTGTAGCCAGCCTGACTCCTCAGGAGGAGAGGAGCCTTATGTAGCCAGCCGTGACTCCTCAGGAGGAGAGGAGCCTCGTGTAGCCAGCCTGACTCCTCAGGAAGGGAGGAGCCTTGTGTAGCCAGCCCTGACTCCTCAGGAAAAGAGGAGCCTCGTGTAGCCAGCCTGACTCCTCAGGAGAGGAGGAGCCTTGTGTAGCCAGCCCTGACTCCTCAGGAGGAGAGGAGCCTCGTGTAGCCAGCCTGACTCCTCAGGAGGAGAGGAGCCTTATGTAGCCAGCCTTGACTCCTCAGGAGGAGAGGAGCCTTGTGTAGCCAGGCTGACTCCTCAGGAGGAGACGAGCCTTATGTAGCCAGCCTTGAGTCCTCAGGAGGGGAGGAGCCTTGTGTAGCCAGCCCTGACTCCTCAGGAAAAGAGGAGCCTCGTGTAGCCAGCCTGACTCCTCAGGAGGAGAGGAGCTTCGTGTAGCCAGCCCTGACCCCTCAGGAAGAGAGGAGCCTCACGTAGCCAGCCTGACTCTTCAGGAGGAGAGGAGCCTCGTGTAGCCAGCCCTTACTCTTCAGGAGGAGAGGAGCCTCGTGTAGCCAGCCCTTACTCCTCAGGAGGAGAGGAGCTTCGTGTAGCCAGCCTGACTCCTCAGGAGGAGAGGAGCCTTGTGTAGCTAGCCCTGACTACATCTCAGCCACAGCCCTTCAAACATAGAACCAATCCTGGTCACAGCCACATCTGGGGTCTCCTGGGCACTTGTGCCATGGTTGCTTCGGTGAGTAGCACCATACCCTGGGGGGGGAAAGCTTCAGACTGTGCATTGAAACTTTTTTGTCTGTTCTGCTTGCGAAAGGAGGGTCCTCTTTCGAGCACCCAAAGGTCTCTGCTGGGGATTGTGGGGCCAGCATGGACAGAAGCCATATGAGACAGGAGTGGAATGGTGTGCACTTGAGCAGAAAAACACGTAAGATCCAATCTAACAAACCTAATGTACAGGCTTCCTAAAAGAATGGAAATCCTGTGTCAGTTACTTTCTCCCCCCGAGATGAATGAATACTTGCCTTTCGTTTGCTCATTCTGGAAGGGCCAGTTCTCTTACGCTGTCTGACAGACAAAATACCTTCCATGCACCATAATATGTGCACATGACACTGCATTAGTGCATCCCATTCTTTCTGTGGCTTGGCTTGAGAAGCACATCGGGAAATGTTCGCCCATCCGTGGCTTAGCCTGCCCTTTTCATCACATTACTGAATCGATAGGGTAATGATTTCATACAAGTCAACTGCCGAGCTGTTTTGTTATGCCATGCCAGATAAATGAAACAAACTCAAGCGCCAGAGTGCTCTGCTTTCTCTTTGACAACTCCCCAAGTAATTAATTTCTGCAACTCACCAGCTCTCGGTTCTAAGAAATGGACGCAAGCAACTCCCCCTCAAGCCTTGCTAGCTTTGAAGAATCAAAAAGGCAGCATCCAGCAGCTATTTGCTTTGAACTGACAGATGTAGCTGCAAAATGTTTATTGGCTAGGTGAAGGGTTCAGAGAGGAAGTTTGGGAAATGGAACAAAGGTAACTGCTCTTTTCCTGACATTGTCAGTTGTCTTGTGCAGGTCCATCAAATGATGAAGCTGTTGCAAAGAATTATCTTTTAACTTCAACTGGGAAACTGAGTAGAATTCACAGAAACCAAAGATGTTTCTGTGCCCAAGGCAAAAATAATCCCAAATGGTCCCCTACACCATGGTGGTAAATATATAACAATATAACAATAAAAGTCAATTTCTTGCTACCGGGTGCTGCAAACTCAGTGGGCTATTGAAAAAGCTGGCCCCGGAATGTCAGCTTGTAAAAGAGTTTACTAGACTAGGGGTCAATAGATCATTACGGAGAACACAAGATAGGCCTGAAATCCCCGCCCTCTCTCCTGTGTAAGAGTCACACGTGAGTTAGGGGTTCTACTTGATTCTTGGCTGTGTGGTGCTCAATTTGTGCCACACATTTATTTATTTATCATTTATTTATTATTTTGATTTCTAAACCACCCATCCTCAAGGGCTTTGGGCGGTGAACAACAGTTAAAATCAATAAAAACAAGAAAACAATAATTCAAAAATCAACGTACAATAAACAACAATAAAATAAATTAACCAAATACATTAAGGTGCAAAGGTGGGGAGAACCCTCCACCCCAAAGGTGGGAGGCCGACATGGCGCCACCCCCTTCAACCACCGAATGCCTGGCGGAACAGCTGTGTCTTACAGGCCCAGCGGAACAATAATATGTCCCGCTGGGCCCGGGCCCTGGCCGCTATCATTTTCTCTACTTGCAAGGATCCTGGGGAATGCATTATTCAGCCTAATGGGGGAAAAATATGAATGTGTGTGTTATGTGCCATCAAGTCACCTCCAACCTATGGTTACTCTCTGAATGAAAGACCTCCACAACGTCCTGTCATTAACAGACTTGCTCAGATCCTGCAAACTGGAGGATGTGGCTTCCTTTATCGAGTCAAGCCACCCCTTTTTAGGTCTTCCTCTTTTCCTACTGTCTTCCACTTTTCCTAGCATTATTGACTTTTCCAGAGAGTCTTGTCCTCTCATGATGTGACCAAAGTACGATAGCCTCAGTTTTGTCATTTTAGCTTCTAGGAAGAATTCAGGCTTGATTTGATGTACTTATTTGTTTTTTTGGCTGTCCATGGTATCCGCAAAACTCTCCTCCAGCACCACATTTCAAATGAATCAGTTTTATTCCTGTCAGCTTTCTTCACTGTCCAACTTTCACATCCTTACATAGGAATGGGGAATACCATAGTTGGGATTATCTTGACCTTGGTTCTCAGAGAGACAGCTTTATCTTTAAGGACTTTTTCTAGTTTCCTCATAGCTGCTCTTCCAAGTCTCAATCTTCTTCTGATTTCTTCATTGCAGTCTCCCTTTTAGTTGATGATTTGAGCCAAGGAATAGAAAATCTCAAACAATTTCAATTTCCTCATTGTCAACTTTAAAATTGTGTAATTCCTCAGTAGTCATTACTTTTGTCTTCTTGCTTTCTGCGAGGATACTTATTCAGCCTACTGGGAGAAGAGACATGCATACGTTTGTGAATTGTCCCAGTGGACCATACAGCACACCCTGGAACTGATTCAGGTCAGAAGAAATGGTGAAGGGAGGATGGGTGAAGCCCATTATTCGCTGTGTGTGTGTGTCACAGTCACCATCCATCGGGGCATTGCTTACACAGGATTGAGATGAACCTTCAGCTCACACGGGACACAGAGTGGGACCTTGAATACAACCTGTTTTCTCCGTAGCATATGAATCAGTGCCGTAAGGGAAAATATCAATTTGTTCTGTTCTTTTGCATTCAATGTCAGCTTGATGCGTAGAAATCAGAATGAAGCTGTACTCTAGCCGGAGGTCACCGTTGCCACCTGCCAAGTTGCTGCATATCAAACCGATGATAAAGGCATAGTTCCGGGAGGTAGTTTGAAAGCTGTCAATACTGCTTCTGTATTCTGCTTAACTCAGTTGTTGTTGTTATTATGAATATTATGTTAATATTATAGGGTTGCCAGCTCTGGATTGGGAAATTCCTGGAGATTTTAGGAGTGGAGCCTGGGAAGAGCAGGGTATAATGCCACAGAGTCCACCCTCCAAAGCAGCCATTTTCTCCAGGGGATCCGATCTCTGTTGCCTGGAGTGACCTACAGCCACCATCTTGAGGATGGCAACCCTAAAATTTTATTAACATTTATCATTTTTGGTCACTCAAAGTGAAGGCATTATTATAGTAACTCTTACAAGACCCCTGTAAGGTAGATCATCATTGTCAACTTCATACTGCATATGGGGGGGGGGGGGGGGCGGGGGAGTTTGCTGAGGCTGCAAAATAGCATTTTACTCAGGATTATATAGCAAGTCCATAGACGAGATATTTTAACTTCAGGCTGCACAAAGAAGCCTTACTCAGAGACCAAATGTATGACCACAACATGTACTGTGTTCCCTGATCTTATATGGTCACATCGTTGCTTTAACTGCTGTGTCACTGATGGGACCAAAAGTGGATTTAGTGTATCTGTGTGCAGGGGTTGTTTGTGTGCAATTCTGTAATTCACATTTTAAATCAGTAGAATGTGTTGAAAATGGAATGTGTGCAGCCGCTGTGCCCCAATACCATGGAGACTAACGTTATGTAGCTACTCCCACTTTTATTCAGATGCTCTGCCCAGTCTCATTGGACTTTCCAAGTTGGTTGATAATTACAACCTATCGCAGACTGATGAACACAGTTTCTTGGTCAGTATTAATATCTCATTTGCTTCCTTGGATCTAGTGCCTTTGATATAGGGTTGCAAGGGATCCCAGGTGCCCCGGTGGGGGCGAGGCATTCCCTGCTCCCACCCTCTGCCCCCTGCTACCACTCACCTGGATGAAGTGGGGGGAAAGGTGTGGGAACGGGCTTCCCAGGCATGTTCCCAGAGCATCACAATGACAAAACTTTCCAGGAGAGACATCATTGCGCCACCCTGACAACACTCCTGCACTTTTCAGTGGGTCAATTTAGGTCCCAAACGTTTGGGGCCCAAATCAGCCCACTGAGAAGCACATGCACTCCCATGCCTGTGCAATGACATTACTTCCTGGAAGTGATGTCATCGTGTAGGCATGAGGAGTGAAAACAAGGTGAGTGCCAGGACCCACTCCCACTGGGAGGGTAATGGGACCTGGAGATCTCCTGGAATTCCAACTGATCTCCAGACTACAGAGTTCAGTTCCCTTGGAGAAAACGGGTGCTTTGGAGAGGGTCTATATGATATAATACTCCACTGAAGTCCTTCCCCAAATCCCACCCTTGAATCTCCAGTAATTTCCCAACTCAGAAGTGGCAAACCTACTTTGAAGAGAAAGTATTTTATTTGGACTTCATCAAAGGCTGCTGTTACTTGCTTAGAGGCCAGTTACAAAAAAAAAACGCTTCAGTACCTACTGAACTGCAAACACATCAGGCCTGACAACTTTTGATTTCAAAAAGCCTGAGCCTTAGATTAAGCTAGGGAAACCAAAACCTGGACAACAAACCGGACTCTCTAAAGGCAGTTTCATATGCTGTGCCTGTTGGCAGAGTTCAGAAAATAATCCAATCCATGTTTTGGAGTTTGCTTTTAATGAATTTACTGCAACAAGATTTTTGCAGAAGACAATAACTGACTGCAGGCCATTAATGCAACAGAGAGGCCTTTGGTGTACAAGCACCAACACAAACACATACTAACACACAACACAGAGAGAAAAACAACATTTAATAAACTCTAAACACTAAAGAATGCTCCGCAGCTCCCCCTGGGGTACAAGTGAACTAAACTACTCTTACAGAAGTATTTACAATAACTAGACTCTTAGCAGGCTGTTGCTTCTCTTCAACACTGCCTTGTGACTGCCTTGAGTAAATCATTAGATGGTTCCTAGCTTGGTATTCTGTTTCTCCAAACAGAATGAGAATTCTGATAGTAGCTTGGTGGAGCATAGATGGCAGGATGGGAGTTCTGATAGTAGCTTGGTGGAGTGGCATAACGGGGTGGGAGGTTTGTATCACTTCTTTGGAGGGCTTTTTTTCTGGGAAAAGAGGTGGTGGAACTCAGTGGTGGAACTCAGGACCGCACAATGACATCACGTTGCATCAGCTGGAACAAGGGGGGAGGTTTTTAAAGTGTAAATTGCCCTTGGTGAAAATGGTCACATGGCCGGTGGCCCTGCCCCCTGATCTCCAGACAGAGGGGAGTTTAGATTGCCTCTGCACTGCGGCACAGAGGGCAATCTAAATTCTCCTCTGTCTGGAGATCAGGGGGCGGGGCCTCTGGCCATATGACCATTTTCAAGAGGTGCTGGAACTCCATTCCATTGCATTCCAGCTGAAAAAAAGCCCTGCCTCTACATGTGCGGCCTACTTTCCCTTCTTTTACAACTGTATGTTTCAAACCCTCACCAAAATGGTGCTGGCAATTTTAACTAACAACTCTGAGACCCAAGGATGAGCGAAATTTGAAAGCCAAACTTTTGTCCATGAAGAATTAATTCATTTTTAAAATAATTTTAGCTGTCCAACCTATCAACACTTTTATTCATTAAATATTAAAAAAGGTTCTCCCCCCCCCAACTATTTTTTCCTGAAAATATTTGTTCTGAAATGCCAAGAAATTTCTCTGAAATGTTTTCCAGTGCTGTTGTATTTGACTCAAATGTTAGCTTTTCTGCGTGAGTGTCTGAGAAAAATGTCAAAACATCCTATTGTTAAACAAGCTGCATGCCAGAAATGTATTAAATTAATAATGAAACTGAGCTGACACCAGTGTATATTTTAGCAGCTCTGCCCATATTACTCCCCTCTGCCTCATCCACTGTCTCCCACAAATCAAAAGTGGGTGAAGAGAAGGAGGAGGAAAAAGACTTACTCTTACCACTTGTCCATCTACTGCCTAGCCATCCACCTCTTGGCTAGTTGCCAAACCTATGTAACCATGGCCATAGCAAAGAATGTGGGTGGGAGATGTGAGGGAGGGATGTTCTTCTTTGGCTTGGATTCCAATCCAAAACAGATAGAAGCTTACTTTTTGATTGAAGGCAAGCATTTGCCAAAGCATGGATTCCCAGTTGTGCAAATTTGGCAGCATCTATTAAATGCACTCACCATGCAGTCCCTGGCAGAGATAGCTAGCAGATCCAGCCATAAAGCAACAATACCCTATTTTAAAGTCTCAGATTTTGGTCTGGTGTGGAAAGATCCTTCCTTGGTTTCCTACTTGTTTTGCCCCACTTATACGATGACTTGAGGTCAGGTTGTGGCTACAGATGGGCACGGACAGCAATACGAACAAAAAAAAAAGCTATGAACACCCCAATCTGCTGTTCGCCAACAAGCTGTTCATGAGGCTCCATTCGAAATGAACAGGTGGTCATTGCAAGCCTCGTTCATTGTTGTTCATCAAGCCAGATAGTCTGGCACCTGCAATCAATTCCCTTGGTAACTTAGGCAGGGATTGTCTGAACTCTGTCTGAACTCCTGCTGTTGCCCTGGAAACCCCAATTTAAGCCCAATTTAGCTTGATAGGCAGGTCTTCCTTTCAAGTATGGAGCTCCAAATTTGTTACAAGGGAGGCTCTGGTTTTGCAGACAGTGAAGAGACAGTTGCTGTTGGCATTTTGATAAAGAGAGTGCATTGGAGCTTGAATTTTCTTTGTGTGTAGTGGCATAGGGATCTACCCCTTCAAGTTCCAGGGCTGCTGCCAGGCTCTGGGGCCAGGCTATTATTTATTATTGGTACCTTTCCTGCTGCCTGCTCAGGTCAGGTTTCTGGAAGTGGTGCAGTAGGGATCATGACTTGGATGATGGCTGGAGGAGAGCCTGCTGGCCCCCACGAACATCCAACCATGAACATGTTCGTGAACAGGGCCATGTTCGTGGTTCTTCATTTGTCCCTGTTCGTGGATGGCAACGAACAACGAACATCATGTTCAGTTTTTTTCTGTTCGTGCCCATCTCTAGTTGTGGCACAGTGGTCGAACATCTGCATCACTTGCAGATGGTCCCAGGTTCCATTCCTACCATCTCCATTTAAAAGGATTCAGGTAGAAATGTAAAAAAATTCTGCTTGAGACCCTGGAAAACCACTACCACTCAGAATAGACAAAATTAACCATGGTAAGATTGATGATGTAACTCTCTATGAGGCATCTATGACTGTACACAATCCACTGGTTAAAATGTGATCATCTTAGACAACCATAATTCGTCATTGTCTTCTATCAGAGGACATTTCCCTTTACTTGTTGCCCCCCCGCCCTGAAAATCCAAGAAAGCACACCAAGACCCACACTATAGATAAGAGGAAGTGACTTTACATTATTTGAAACGATTCTACCTAGATACAGGATCCGCAGTGTTCTAATGGAGTTCTTAAAATACACATTGTTGTGTTATCTGAACAACCAGTGTTTCAAAAGATTGCCTCGCTATCCAGCTCTATATTTTTAGAGTAGCCCTTAAGTGTTTCTTTAAGCTGCATTTCTCAGAAAGTTCAGGGGCTTGTGATAAGTATATTTGGAACTGCAGACAGGTTGAGCAATCCAGGCAAAACCTTCCTCAAGTAATACTTTCTCCAGATATAAAATAGTGAAGGAGCAGCGTTTCCCCAGATAAATGAGATCCCAAGCCATAAGTCAACAAGCAATGATCCACCCACAAATCGAGGCTCGATATATTCTATATTGGAAAACAGGAGCTCCAGAAACGAAGTGTGCATTCGTGCTGCCAAAATAAAGTTCATTTCCTTGCAAGGAAGAATTAGTGGCTTCTGTACTAATTAGCATGCTGACTAATAAAAAAAGAGACCCGGATAGCTCAGATGGTACCGGAGGATTGATTCTACGTAATGTAAATGAGTAAATCTTAATAGCAACTAGAAAAGTACAAGTGAATTATTTAGAGTTTGTTGGTTGGCTTCCAAAGGTTGGCAGCACATGTTGGGTACACTGCAGGATAAAAAAATGAGAGAATACGACACCTGGACCAAGGGAAGGAAATTACAGTGTACATCTATAAGAAGATCATTTTTGTTACTCAGTCCAATTAATAAAAAAGTCTGGGAACACATAGTAAAAATTTTAGACCCCCCCCAATCTTGATACTATCTTTTCCCCAGCTCCAAATTATATTGGCTCTTTAATAAGACGCTCTAGTAAATTATCTGTGGCGACAGTGGTTGTCTATGTGAGGACATGGTGGCTGGACCATGAGTGATTCCGCACACGTTGGATAATGCACTTCCAATCCTCTTTATAGATCGTTGTTGTGGATTTTCCGGGCTGTATAGCCATGGTCTTGGCATTGTAGTTCCTGACGTTTCACCAGCAGCTGCGGCTGGCATCTTCAGAGGTGTAGCACCCAAAGACAGAGATCTCTCAGTGACACAGTGTGGAGAAGATGTTGGCAGGTAATTTATATCTACTCAGGAAGGTGGGGTTGGGCTGAGTCATCCTGTAAGAGTTTCCCAGGGAGTGGAATGCTAATGGAGGGAGGCTTCACTGTATCCTGAGGAGGTTCTTTTGCATATGGATTGGTGCTTGATATGCTAATCTTCTCTGCAGGGCTATTGTAGGATGTAGAGTGTTTTGTTAGCCTGGTGTTTTTCAGGACTGGAAACTATGCTCTATTCCTTCTTAAATTCTCTTCTTTCCTGTTGAAATTGTGCTTATGCTTATGAATTTCAATGGCTTCCCTGTGCAATCTGATGAAGTAGTTGGAAGTGTTGTCCAGTATTTTAGTGTCCTGGAATAGGATACTATGTCCTGTTTGAGTTAGGCTATGTTCAGCCGCTGCTGATTTTTCCGGATGGCCAAGTCTGCAGTGTCTTTCATGTTCTTTTATTCTTGTCTGGATGCTACGCTGTGTGGTCCCGATGTAAACTTGTCCACAGCTGCAGGGTATGCGGTATACTCCTGCCGAGGTGAGGGGATTTCTACAGTCTTTTGCTGATTGTAGCATCTGTTGTAATTTTCTGGTGGGCCTGAATACTGTTTGTACGTTGTGTTTTTTCATAAGCTTTCCCGTCTGATCCGTGATTCCTTTGATATATGGCAAAAACCCCTCCTGTGGGAGACTGTTTTTCCTTAGTTGTTTGATTTATCCTTGGTTTAATCGCTCTTCTGATTTCATTTCTAGAGTAGCCATTTGCTTATAGATCATTTGGAATGGATTTTTTTGTGTGCAGAACAAAAAATCCACCTCAAACAATTGATAAAGTGCATTGAAAGTGCATTATCCAAAGTGTGTGGAATCAGCCATTGTCTCCCTATCATTGGGTGAGCCTGTACCCATTGGCTTGGATACAACCTTAAGCTGAGCAGGCTTCCTCCAGGCTTAGGAGCCTGCCTCCCATTTAATTTATCAAATGTATTGTATTTTTATTTAAAATATTTATATGCCTGCCTTTCTCCTGGGAATCTCAGGACCCAAGGTGGGTAATAGAGTTGCCAGGTGGGCAATCTCCCACCAGTTCTCATGAGGTTGGTTTAAACTGGAAGTGGCAGTGCAGGCTCTGGTGCTTCTTAAAGATTCAATGGTAAAACCATAGCATTTTTGAGAACATCAGAGTATCTCTAGTGATGTTCTGGGGTCACTTTCGGGCACATGGGAGTGATGTCCATGTGTCAGTGCATTTGTGACATGATCACGTTGATGTCATGATATTGAAGTCAAGGACCTCCCCGGTAGTGGGTAAACCTCTCATCAGTTGTAGGGGGGCCCTGGCAATCCTAGTGGGTAACAATTTGATAAAACAGTAAAATCAATCTAGAAATACCTCATGCGCCCACAAGCATGGCATTCTTCCTTTGCTCAGGCTCAAGCTGCCCCCAAAGCTTTCTGTAAAAGCTGCCTTGCCAGAAAGCCAGGAGGGTAGAAGCCCCCCAACCTCTTTCAGGAAGCCGTTCCAGAGGTGTGGGACTGAATGTTCTTTTACAAACACACAGCTCAGGCTTCCACATAGGTTATATTTCTCTCAGACAACATAAACAAGCTCGGGCTGCACCCAGCTTGCTTCTCTTGCCCTGACTAAATATTTTCTCTCCACTCTGCCTAAAACTGCATTCACTCCACCCTCACTCTCAGTCATCAACCAATCCTATCACTCACTCATCCCTCTCTTTCAACCCCCCCATCTTCATCTATACCACACCAAGCATTTAAAGACACATATACACATTTACTTAAAATCATTACATGGACCCTTAAACTAATTTGCAGCCTGTGAAAGGACCCCTGAATATGAGAGACACAGTAACAAGTGATAACAAATGGGCTGCTGCATTTCGCACCAACTACAGTGTCTGGATCATCTTCAAGGGCAGCCCCATGTAGACTGCATTGCAGCAATCTAGCCTCAAGATAACTGAAGCATGGATTATGGCCAATCAGGCATCAGGAAGAAGGAGCCAACTTAGCTTCCTCACCAGCTGGAGAAAAAGTGTTTTTCGCTTTCAGGGGCACCACTTTCTCCAAGATGCAACAAGGATCCAGCAAGATTACCAAGTTCTTAACAGAGTCTTTCAGTGAAAGCTGCAGGAAGCACATGCCCATTTAAAGTCCTTCCAGCCAGCTCCACTCCTGTATTCCAGCCAACATTCAGCTTCAGTTTGCTTGCTTTCAGCCCCGCAGCCACTGCACTCAGGCACTGGGCCAGAACAGAGACGGTAGCAGCTAGTGACTTCTTCTGAGCAATATGCAGTTTGATGGCTTTAGCATATCAATGGCAAAGCTTCGAATAATCTCATTAAGGGGCACTAAATGGATATTCAACAATGCAGGAGATAACACAGAGCCCCCACGCCAGCTCCCAAGGGAATGATTCAGCATCTCCCAATGCAATCTTTTACGAGTGGGCTGATATAAATGACTGGATCGTCTCAACATTGTTCCTCCCAGGGCTTTTTTTCATCTGGAACGTGGTGGAACGGAGTTCCGGAACCTCTTGAAAATGGTCACATTGCTGATGGCCCCGCCTCCTGATCTCCAGACAGAGGGGAATTTAGATCGCCCTCTGCGCCGCTGAGCAGCATGGAGGGCAATCTAAACTCCCCTCTGTCTGGAGATCAGGGGGCGGGGCCACCAGCCATGTGACCATTTTCGCCGAGGGCAACCCACTGAGTTCTACCACCTCTTTTCCTGGAAAAAAAGCCCTGGTTCCTCCTAAACCCACTTCACCTTCTGGAGTTCCTGGGGAACTGGGGATGTAATGATCTGCCAAGACACTTTTCAAAAGTCTCCACAGGGTTTGTAAAACTTTCCTGAAAGAGTCTAGTATCATGATCTTACGATGGTCATCTTACGATAATCATTGTCAGGAATAAAGCACCACAAAAGCACAGATACATATATCATTCCCAGGCTAGTATTTCTCCCCACACACACACTTTTTTTCTGGTGGGAACTATCTGCACAGGAGAGAGTAAACCCTCCAAAGCCACATAGACTCCTTTCTCAGCTCTAGGAACAGTCTAGTGAAAATAGCCAGTTTATAGGAGAAGCTGCAAGACATATTCATAACATTGGAACCTCCATCCCTCCCCCCTCCTGCATGGGTATGGCAGATGCCAGCATCCTGACAGGGGATCCTGCATGCTGCACCTGGTTCTGCTGAGCTGGGTACATCTACCAGGTTGTGTGTGGCTTACCTGGGCCGGAGGCTCCCTTCTCAAGGCTGGGTGCAGTTCGTCTACTCCAGGAGCCACCTTCTCTGGGCTAGGTGAGGGCCCTTCTACTCTGGGCTGGACCATCTCAAGTGCGAGGATGGGCTATCAGCCCACCTGGAAATTCCTAGTGGCTATAATGGCCAGTCCGTCCCAACAGTCCCTGTGGTATTGCCAAGATCGCAGTGACCCCATGGCTTAGCCTCCAATAGCTCTCCAGGGCAGTGGCCCATAGTGAACTTGCCCAGTAAGTTAAAGACCAGTCTACCTCTGTCCTCCATCTTGCAAAGTGGACAGCTGTTATCACTGCTGGAGACACAACAGCTTGCTAAGAGTCTAGTTACTGTAAATACTGCTGAAAAAATAGTTTAGTCCACTTGTATCCTAGGGGGAATTGTGGTGCATTCTCTAGTATTTAGGGTTTGGTGGTGGTAGAGAGTGCCGTCAAGTCATAGCTGACTTACAGTGACACCTGGTGGTGTTTTCATGATAAACTAACAGAGGTGGTTTGCCATTGCCTGCCTCTGAAACCCCAGTCTTCGCTGGTCTTCCAATTACTAACCAAAGCCGACTCTGCTTAGATTTTGAGATCTGAGAAGATCAGGCTTACCTGGGCTATCCAAGGCCGTTTCCACACGGCTTACCTTGTTTTGGAAAACAGCGAAATCTCGCATGAAATCGCATGAGAAGATGCTGTTATCACGCGAAATCACATGAGAAGACACTGTTATCGCGCGAGAAGACATGATAACAGCATCTTCTCGTGAGATTTTGGGCAAGAGTTTGCTGTTTTCTGGAACAAGGTAAGCCGTGTGGAAACAGCCCAAGTCAGGATAAGTTTAGGGTTTATTGAATGTTTTCAATTGCAGTTCAACTAGGGATGCCATTCCCCTGCCTGGGGCAGGGGAACCCCTGCTCCCACCCTCCCCCGCACTTACCTAGCCAGCAGGGGGGCACTTCCCAGAGTGCCCCCCAGATGGTGCAGTACACCCCCAGGCAGCACCGCGTGCTCCTGCACACACAGCAGCCCAATTTGGCCCAAATTGCACCCGCAGTGGGCCGCATTCAGGCCGATTTGCCCCCCCCCCGTGGAGCAATTCCTTTGACCCACGCAATGATGTCACTTCCTGGAACTAACATCATTGCACATGACCGGGAGCGAAAAGAAACACAACAATGCTGCAAGGTATGTGCCAGGCTCCTGATCTCCCGCGGGGGGAGTTGGGGGACCTGGCAACCTACCTCCTGTTGTTTTTTCTCTCCCTGCTGTGTGTGAGTATGTGTTAGTGCTTGTGCTCTATAGGCCTTTGCTGCCTTGATGGCCTGCAATCATTTATTGTCTTTTTGCAAAAGTCCTGTTGCAGTATATTCATTGCAAGCAAATTCAAAAGCATGGAATGGATCATTTTCTGAACTCTGCCAGCATCACAGCCCCTAGTCTTTACATATACCTCTCTTGATTCGATTGAGATTTGGCCAACAATGGGGAGGCAAGAGATACTTCTTAGGGGGCTGGAGTCATACCTGACTCACATGTTATCTTAGTAGACTTCGCAGCTGCCTACTAATGGCGGTCATACTCTAGTGATTTGCTTCTTTGAGCTACAATCGCTAGTGATCAGCAGGAGGAGGCAAGGCGCCCGAATATTGCCTGCCATTAGTAGGCAGTCCGGGTAAATGTCCCTGCGACCATGCTCCTGTATCCCGTGTGATGATGTCGCTTCCAGTTACACTCGACCATCAACATTACCCAATGGCCAATTCATTAAGAATCAGCTCTCGTGTGAAGCATGTGCAACTCCTGCACCCCGTCTGATGGTGTTGCTTCCGGTACATAACCACACCCCCTACACAGCCCCCCTCCTAACCTCCCAACAGTTTTCTGGGGAACCAGTGGCATAGTTGCTTCCCTGGTTGCTTCAGACACTGTTCGGATATCCCCAAAACAACATGGGAAGAGCTGACAATGCAGTCAGTGGAGACAAGGGCATGGGTAGGACTCACACATAATTGGATATTGCGTTGTCACAATCAGTTGCTTCCTGTGTGGACATGAAGGTCCAGGAATATCCAACAATGTGCGGATCCATCCATAGTTGGTGTGATTCTATGCCCATGCGTTGGAGATTGCAGCCTTGGCTTTGTTTCCCATATCATATTTTGAGAAGCTTTTCTTTCTTGCATGAGATTACACTTCTACTGTCCATACTCAGGATGTTGCTTTACTGTCCTCTCCCTCCCAATTTCTTGTCAGTGCTTCAAAGCAAGGAGGGCTGTTATCAAGGGAAATCCAGGCTGCCTTTGCTAAACGATTGCTTCAAATTGCTGCATTTTCTTCAGAGTTATGATTTATTCTTTCCAAATGGCCGTCAGGAAGTAAGCAGCTGTCCTTGGTAATAACAATGTTTGGATTTATTGTCACTAGACATTAGCAAATAAATCTCAGGCAGGGTGGGAGTGCATACAGCAGGGAAAAATCAAGCCGTTCTATCAGATCGTTCCGTTTTGACATGACTCTGATGTGTCGAGTGTTTACATGAAGGGTGGGTGGGAGAGATGTTTCTTTCTAATCTCAATTTATCTTCACAACTGGATATCTACCATCCCTGACTTTGTTAGGTCTGCTATAATTTCAGCACTTTATTTCATCCTTTCATCAAAGAACTCAATGTTGGGAAAAGGGGTCAAAAATAGTTTAAATCCAGAGTTGCAGTGGATCTCGAATCAACAGAGAGTCAGATACTTGTTTGCTTTTAAAGAAAAGTTTACGTCTAAAGGAAAAAGCACACAGGATTCCTACAAAACAAAGAACTCTGTCAGCTACATCTTGCTGCTGCAGAGTATAAACTTCGACTAAGACCACACCAGTAGTGGCGATCTTTCTTCTTGACCCTAGAAAGGAAATCACCTGACCTACTGACCAATAGTAGTTTCTCAGTTTCCTGGGCTTTCAGACAGAAAGGCTATTGGCTCTCTGCCAGGTTTCCTTCCAGGTCAACATAAACAGGGGGTACACTGGGTAAACACATTAACCCCATAATGACTGAATGTCAGACCTTTCAGCCTGTATTCCAACACTCAAGGCCATCTGCACAGCTTTGTCTTCTTCCATAGGGTTTCCAACCTCCAGGTAGGGCCTGGATATCTTCCAGGATTATAACTGATCCCCAGATGACAATGATCAGTTCTCCTGGAGAAAATGGCTGTTTTGGAGGGTGAAACCTGTGAGGTCCTGCCCCTTCTCAAACCCCGCCTTCCTCAGGCTTCTCCTCAAATCTCCAGGAATTTCCCAACTTGGAGTTGGCAACCTTATCTCACACTATGAGGCATGTTAGGCTGCCTTCCGCATGGTTACCTAGCATGGCACAAGGGGGGATTGGAACCCAAGACACCTTCATCTTATATTCTAACTACTATGCTATGTTGGCTCTGTTCTATAAATTTTTGTATGCAATGAGTAACTCATACCGTCCCAATACATTTCCATGTTGCACAATTTATTCTAGGTAGTTCAGGTGAGAAAGCCAGACATTATCCTACTGAACTATGTAGGAATGGTCAATAAATCAAGAACTGATGTTAAATTTCTTCGCCTCTGACAGAACAGTGTTTGCACACTATTTAGGGTGCTAACCTCCAAGTTGGGCCTGAGGTTTGCCCAGAATAACAACTGATCTCCAAACTACAGAGGTTGGCTCCTGGAAAAAATAGCTGCTTTGGAGGTGGTAGACCTTATGGCATTATACTTGGTACTTTGGAGGTGGTAGACCTTATGGCATTACACTTGGTGCTTTGGAGGTGGTAGACCTTATGGCATTATACTTGGTAATTTGGAGGTGGTAGACCTTATGGCATTATACTTGGTGCTTTGGAGGTGGTAGACCTTATGGCATTATACCTCAGTGAGGAACCACCTCTTCCCAAACCCTGCCATGCCCAGGCTCCATCCCCCAAATCTCCAGGAAGTTTCCTACTCAGAGTTGGCATCCATAATGCTATTGGAAATCCCAGTTTGTACCTAGCAAAGGGGTGGTGGAGAGTGCCCTCAAGTCATAGCTGCCTTAGGGCAACCCCTGGTGGATTTTTCATGGCAAGAAACTAACAGAGGTGGTTTGCCATACCTAGCAAAAGGGAACGGTTATTAAAAATGTGAGATGCAATAAAAATGGTAACATTATCAGCATTGTATTATTCTAGGAACTGATATATGATGTGAGCTGATGGTTGTTGTTTAATTACTCGCAGAAGGAATTAATGACTTAGTATTTATTTCTTGGTGATAGTGGATCCCTCAAGTCACAGCTGACTTATAGTGACCCCTGGTGGGGTTTTCATGGCAAGAGATTAACAGGTGGTTTGCCATTGCTTGCCTCTGCAACACTGGTCTTCATTGGAGGTCTCCTATCCAATTACTAATCAAGGCTGACCTTGCCTAGCTTCTAAGATCTGATGAGCTATCAAGGTCAGGACATTTATTTCTTAGGTAAGTTGAAAAAATATTATGTTATAGTAGTTGAAATTATATGCAGTTCTATGTAATTATTTTTGGCATAGCAAAACAAAATAAAAATATTATGTTTCTGGTACTGGTAGTGGGAATCCCATTCCATTGGTGAGGGCGAGGAATCTCCCGCTCCCACCATTCACACTCCCACCACTTACCTGACCAGTGGGGGGAAAAAGTAGGGAATGGGTGTCCCGGGTGCACTCCCAGGGCTGGTGCAACGACATCACAGACATCATCACGCCACCCTGAGGATGAGCCTGTGTTTGGCAGTGGGCCAACTGGGGCCCCAAAAGGGCCGAATCAGGCCTGTTTGGGGCCCCAATCAGCCTGCTGTGAAGTGCGTATGCGCTCCTCAGCCTTGTGTGATCACTTCCTGGAAGTGACATCATTGTGCTGGTGCAGGGCCGTGCACGCACGAAGATGATTCAAGCAGCACAGGGAAGGCAAGTGCTCGGGCCCTGCCCTCCTGCTGGGAGGGGAAGGGAACCTGTCAGCCCTAACTGGTAAGCAGAAATATTATCTGTGAACCCTCTAGCACCTGCTTGCCAGGCATTTCCAAGCACCTCTACAACCATAAGAACTAGAAAGGAAAGTGGCTTCTATATCCTTTACTAAAACCTATAAATTAGATAGGCCTACCACCAAAGACTTTTTGGCGTATGATTCAATGCAGGATTGCCAGGTCCCTCAGAGCCCAAACCAGGGAGCAGAGGGGTGCACACATTGGGAGTACGCAACTCACACATGTACACAACGGAAATGACAGCATCCCCCATGAGACAAGGCAGTTTTCCGCAACATACTGTGGAGCTCCTGGGCCCGTTCCCCATGCCTTTCCCCCCTGCCAGTCTGGTGAGAGGTAGCTGGGGGCAGAGGCTGGGAGCTGGGGATCTCCTGCCCTCACCAGGGGACTGGTAACCCTAGTTCAGTGGCAGGTACGGATTTATGAGCAAATGAAATAAGCTTCTCTTTAGGGACTCAGATTAAGAGGGGTCTGTAAATAGAAGAAAATCACCAAAATACATTTGTTGTCATCCTATGAAGACACTTAAACTTGACCTAACATAAGGTCCCAGCAGGAGCAAGCCAAAGCCGGTTTGGTCAGTGGGGCTTACTTCGAGGCCAGTGTCCTGAGGCTTGCAGCCAGCATGTCTTAGGGCCAAATGAGATATGAAGGCATCTGCAGATCTGATCTGGGGATGCCACTTGCCATATAAAGCCTAACGCTGGCAATTTAAAATGCTGGAAGGGTGCAGCTGGAAGATACAGTCTCCCCCCCCCCTTTTCATGTGCTGAAACACCCATGGGGTGTGTGTGTGGTTGCTTTGGGCACTTGAAAAAGTGTGGAGGTGGAACAAGATTTTAAAATCGCAGTGGTGTCCTCTAGTCAGACCTAGGGACACTGTCATATCTAGTCTGTCCCTTAATCTGCTCTGCTATAGTACCTGGTAGAGTGCATGCAGAAGGACCCAGGTTCAAGCCGATTCAGTCCTGACTGGTACTCTGCCCCACACACTAGGTACAGAGTAGCACCAGAAGAACCGTTCCATGGAAAATGCTATTCCTGTGCCATCCCCATGCAAACAGAGAAGAGCTATTCATTGCACGCCCACCAAGCCTAGAATCTAGAATTTTGGCAGTGATTATATTCTGAGATAGTTTTCGCTGCTGTTACCTTCAAGCAACCTTACTAAGTTTTTGTCAGGAGTTGCCAGCCTCCAAGGAAGAAAGGTCTGCTCCCTAGGTGTCAGCTCCAATCAATATTCTGTCAGAGAGCTGGTGAGCAAGCTATAGCTGAAATGCTATAACACCTCCCTCCATCTCCTGTCTACAGGCTGACTAATAGCTTCAGATTCCACACTGGAAAGACAGTAGCTACAAGTATGCAGGAAGTATCTCAAGGTTGCTTCTTGCAGTGAATTGGGGACAGCTTTTCTCATATGAGCCCCTTTCATGTTGTTCCCCACTTGAAAGCCTATTGCCCAAAGGGGTAGGGATTATAGCTGAGGAAAACAGGGCCTTTCTTGTGGGAGCCCCAAGGTCAGAACTGAGCTCCTGAAAAAGGAGCCAATGCCCCTTTTCAAAAAGAAGTAAAAGACTCATTTGTTGCTGCATGCATTTTGACATCGCTGCTGCTGAAACCGGCCTATTGGAAGCTATTGTGGTTTTTGCTGATCAGGTGGTCTTTTTATATAACAGCTGTCTAATGTTTATTGCATATTGCTGGTTTTATTTGCCACGTCTTAGCTAATCGGTTAATCTCATTGGACGTCTTCAATAGTAGAGGACCGTGCCCTAATTCAATTAAGGGCTGTATGAGCATGGATGCTAACCTCTGCGGCAACTGGCATTACATCCATCTTAACAAAAACACTCAACGCAACCAGAACTCAGTCTAAAAATACACAACTCTCCTCATAGATGCAAGATACAAAAATTTAGCTACAGTTCCGATAACTTTTTGGTTCTGAGAAGCCAATAGGGAGATAACTTTACATTTATCAGATTTTCCAATTTGCTCTCTCAACACCGGGTCAATGAATGTGGGACGTATATCACAGTAAAAAGTACAATGCAAAAAAACCCCATGTTCCAGGGTTTCTATGTCTCGCTGAGCGCAAGTGCATAACCTGTTAGCATATGGCGTTTTATGGAATCTCCCATAAAGTATCGCAGAAAGTAGCACATTAAACCGAGCTAACAAATAAGCTCTGTGATAATGTGGGGCCACTAAACAAGTGAGATATTCTGCCCTATACCCATGGGGTAAAAACCCCAAACCTAGGAGTGAACATTTGCCTTTTGCAAGACCCCTGAGATTCTGAATCTCGATGTCAAGGAGTCTTTGTCTGATCAGTGCATAAGCTGATTTTTCTGTGAGGGAAAACAAATCTTCAGTATTAATCCCTACTGAGTTAATTTTTTTTCTATGTTGTTAAGCCACATGGATGACTAAGACTCCATCAGCATGTGAAAGATGGGGCTATCCTCATTATTCTGGGAGAGAAATGTAGCTGATGGGCTGAGAGGGAGCTCCATGGAGCAGAGGCAATGGGCAGAAGATCAAGAGAAGGAAATATCTGGGGATAAGGCCAACCCACAGCAGGCAGTACACAAGAGCTTCTCAGCCATATCGCTGCCAGGAGATGGGCGGAAAAGGGCAATGAGTGTCACTCATAAATACAAAGCACCTTGTCAACAAAACCTCAAATTTAGACTCTCTAGACCGATTCCAGTCTGTCTGACATAAGGATCCTTTCAGAGGCGTCCACTGGCCGCACATACATTTCTCTCATTGAAATCAGTAGGACTTAAACGTTGGTTGCTCTGCATCACCTTATCTTTTCCTACCCAACATCTCAAACTTCTTTCATTTGCTTATCAATCTAGTGTTATAAATGGATCATGGTGCTGAGCTGTGACAAAGCAGAACCCACTGCTCAGTGCTTGGCACGTATTCGGCTATGAGAACACGAAAGCAGAAGTACCCGGCTGGGTCAGACCAAAGATTTATCTAGACCTATGTGCCAATGGTCAAGGAGGCTGCCAGAAGCTTCCAGACATCCCATAAGCAGGGCATAAAGTCAACTGCTTTATCCCCAGCAACACGTGCCCAGAAGCAGGTGATCTCTGAACAAGGAGGTTTCAGGAAGCCATAATTGCAAAGAGATGTTGAATTTGTCACCTCCCCTGAGTTTGTCTAACCATGAATTTGTCTAATCCCTTTTTAAAATCATTGAAGCTGTGGACTAATACACCTTTTGGCAGTGTTCTGGATATCAATTAGATTTCGTACGAAGAAGAACCTGAATTTTTGTCTGCCAAGAGTCTACTGCCCATCACCTTCCCTGAGTAACCTTTAGTTCTAGTATTATGAGGGAGAAAAAGTTCTCTCTCTATTTTTTCCACATCACGCATAGCTCCTTTATGTCCCCACTTTCCCCCCTAAACTCAAAATCTCCCAACTCTTGAGCCTTTCCTTGTAGGGAAGATGCTTCAGCTCCTTGATCATTTGGGATGTCCTTTTCTCAAATCTTTTTGAGGCAAGTTGGCTCGAATATTATAAAGCATTCCATAAGAGATCCTACCAGAAATTATGGGCAGGGGGCATTGCTATACTGTCCATTTCATTTCTGATCCAGAGCCTTGAAGTGTCCAGTGAAAAGAACCTCAAGCAGAAAGGCTGAGAAAGATCCCTCTCTGAGGCCAGAGAGAGCTACAGCATGCCAAGGTAAACAGTGCTGAGCTCAAAGAATCAGTATTGACTTGGATGTATAAGATAGAGCCTTATATTATAGATCTGTTGTTGCTTCCTTCTTCGAGCTGACCTGGCTCAGTAAACTGACTTCCGTCCTTTGATACCCTTGCTGGCAGGTTTTTCCCAGTGTTCATTTCTGTACTTTTCAACAAGCAACCTGATTGCCCTTGTCCCAGTTGAGCAATGGGTGCTTGGGACACCAGATCCACCACTTTGTTTCATAATGAAAAGAGCCAGTTTGGTGTAGTGGTTAAAAGCGGCAGGACTCTAATCTGGAGAGCCAGGTTTGATTCCCCACTCCTCCGCTTGAAGCTAACTGGGTGACCTTGGGTCAGTCACAGCCTCTCAGAGCTCTCTCAGCCCCACAACACCCCACCCCACCCCACTGGGTGATGGTTGTGAGGATAATAACAACACACTTTGTAAACTGCTCTGAGTGGGAGTTAAGTTGTCATGAAGGGCAGTATATACATGGAATGTTGTTGTTGTTAATTCTAGCTTCTTGCCGCCTGGCTGTACAGAACAGCGCAGCAAGGGTCCCAAGTATTCCATAAAACTCTTCCTCTGCATAGCATATGGAGGACAAATAACAAAGAGAGTGAAGTCTAAGAAGAATTCATGAGAGAGCAAGCCAACATGAGCCTCAAGAAAGAGCCGAAAGGAATAACTTCAGTGCAAATTAAGGTATACCCCCTTGTGTACTCTGTGCATGTTTTGCAATGCGTGTGTTGTTCTAGGTTTCAAATGCATCATTACAAGCAGAAATATTTGGAGGATGTTTCATTCTTCTAATAAGCTCAAGTCCAGTTCATAGTTATTCTGATGGGGTGCTTGTCAGCAAGAAGCTAAGTCACAGTTGGGTAGTTAGTTGTTGGTGGAAAGGATTGTACATGTGGTTCAGCGCAACCGTAATCACCTCCAGAAAAATACCTCCATAATGAACATTTTCTTGGCCATGGTTACAGTGGGCTTGAATGACAAGCTTTTCAAATGAAAAAAAAGAGACTGGGTGGGACAGCTGAATGTTCACAGGATTGGGCATCCCATTAGCAACCACACCACGGTGATGTTGCATGCACCAGGCCTTAGAGCACATTACACAGAATGGCACAATGGTTTAAGCGAGAAGGCTGCATTCTGGACTTGGGTCAGAAGGTAAGAAATATATATTTTTGAATGCCTCACATTTAAAACTTGTCTGCTTATAAGAACCCAAAGTTGGGGGAAGAAGAGAGATTTATCATAGGCTTTCACATTAAAAAAAATATGGTCCCTACACCTGTACCCTGAGGTGGCACAGAATCCTACCACCACATCTTTGAAACATGGAGGAAAGACATAGTAGGGTTTTTTTCAGCTGGAACGCCATGGAATGGAGTTCCGGCACCTCTTGAAAATGGTCACATGGCTAGTGGCCCCACCCCTGATCTCCAGACAGAGGGGAGTTTAGATTGCCCTCCACACCACTTCAGCGGCGCGTAGGGCAATCTAAACTCCCCTCTGTCTGGAGATCAAGGGGTGGGGCCACCAGCCATGTGACCATTTTCGCCAAGAGCGATTGACCCAAAGTGATGTCATTGTGCATTCCTGAGTTCCACCACTCAGTTCCACCACCTCTTTTCCCAGAAAAAAAGCCCTGGACAACAGAGTCATCCCACTCAGACAATCAACAACCTTCTTTTCGAAGAAAAACAGGATTGTTCTATCTGTTCAATTCCTGTTTCATCCTTCCTCCAAGAAGCTCAGGGTACCCTACGTTATTCCTTCCCCACCCACCCACACAACAAGCCTGTGAGGTAGATCAGACTGAGAAGGAGTGAGAAAGCCACTCAGTGAACTTCATGGCAGAGTGGTGGTTCGAATATGTCTTTCTCCAGTTATAGCCACACACTGTGATTATGGCACCACAATTTGCTCCCTTTTTTCTATCTGTTACTATCTGGGGTGGGGGCCGAACATGCCCAGTAAGTTAGTCCACTCATTTTGTTCATGAGGTACCTGAAAACTCAAACAAACTCAAACGATGGCACCCTGGATGCCATTGGTTGGTTATACTAGAGTTTCTCTATCTCTCTTTGGCACACACATGCATGCGCGCACACACACACACATGCATGCACACACACACATGTGCACACATGCACGCACACACACCAACCACTTCTACTAAACATTGTGTTAAATATGGCTGAGAAAATTCCACAGTTAGATTATACTGCTCATCAAAGCACCCCTAAAACAGTCAGCAGAACAGCACTCAAGATTACTTTTGACCTAATAAGAATTGCTTTCCATCTGGAAGTCTTTCAAAAAGTGGCTTAAGCTGAATCCCAAAGCATATTAGCAAACAGTCAGAGCAAAGAAGTATTGACAAACAATGGCAGATCCGATGGTTTGTTGAGACGAATAATCCAAATTCTATAAATTAAGCTCCTCCTCCTTTCTGAGCCAGCTGGGGAAGGAGTCCTGGGGGAAGGAGTCTTTCAATCTTCTGCCATGAAAATCTCCCATTTTGTTCCACCAGCAGGGCAAATCAATATCAGGTCCCTCTGTTTGTGACACTCCCTTGGTTCATCTTCTCTACTGTCTATTTATGGCTAGTGATAAGATTGACAGAGCTCATAGAACATCTGCACAAGTGAACACTTACTAAATTGAATGCTTCCGACTGGTTATGTATCAACAACATATCCTAAATATCCTGCCTCTTTTTGGTACCTGCCCAGGACTGCAAGTATTGAGTATGTGGCGGGCTATCATGTATGACAGGCTGTTGGTCTGGTGGATCACAAGCTGCCCATTGTTAAAAAATAACAGATCCACAAGAGTGAATTTTCTTCCAGCTTCCACGTGGGTATGGGTTTGCTAAACTGAAAAAAAGTTAAAATGGACCCGAACATTTCAAAGAAACAATCAATACTCTATACGGAAGCATGTATGTTGTCTGTCTGTCTGTCCCTCCACTGCCCCTCCCTCTCACACACACACAGAAGTGCAAACCTGGGGTAAATGACTTGCGAGCTTACCCTATGGACATCTATGCAGAAATGGCCCATTGAGTTCAGTGGAGTTTATTCTTCATTAAATGTGCATAGGATTACAGCCTTAAGTCTTTCTATGCCTCAATTCTCCATGAGGAAAATAATAGCTTTCTCTGACTTAAAAGTGCCTCCCTAGAGGTTAAGAATAAGACCTACTGTGAGCCAAATGAAGAGGGGGAAAAAACATGATTAAACTATACAAACATGGCTGCTCTCATCAAAAAGCCCTGGGGGCAAGATATGTGAGTCCGGTCTCTAACCTCCTGCTTGCTGGCTTGCTATATTCCTGTATCCTAAATACAAACAACCAAACAAAAATGCCAGGAGAGTTCCTCCTTAAAGGATACCTCAAAGTTGCTTTCTAAGTAACATTGTAATCCCAAGAAGAGTTGCAGCCTTCTAAACCCACTGACTTCAATAGATTTAGAAGTATATAACTCTGCTTAGGATTGCAATGTAAGACAGTAGCGATAACTGCTGTGAAAGTTATAAAATACCAATATAAAATAATAATGCATCTCAATATGGACATTTGCATCTCACCCACATATGATGTATCTCTCTGTATATTTTATATGTGCAGACAGACACACTTACAGGGGATTATTTGTGTGAGCTACAACCAGTCTGGTTTTCCTTGACCTATGCATTAAATGATTTTGAGATAAATGGAACAGGAGATGCACAGATGTTTTAAGGGAGATCCAGTTTGAGTTGCTTAAAAGTTTCACCAGCTTCAGAAATGACACAAGCGTCGCCATCAGGCATAAACGTTCAAACCACAGTTAAAAACAAAACAGATCTATCAGCCGCCAGTCTTGTCTGGGTAAGATGGAAGCCCACCTAGATTCCAGGAGCGCACAAGATGCCTTCAAAGTTCATTTCGCCTTGACTGAAAAAACAGCCTGCCTTTTTATTCCCTGGAACGAAGCCTGGAACAACACTCACCCTGATCAAAAGCCAAGCTAACCTCTTAGTGGATAGGAAATACCGGAGGAAGAAAATCGAGCACAGCAAATGCCAACGCACAAGTGAGCACTCTTTATAGAGCGAGGCTGCAAAGAGGAAACTTAAGAGTCCCTGTACCCAAGACGTCTTACACGGGACACTCAAGTGACTTCCTTTCTATCTGGTCTTATATTCAAGTGTACTCTGTCTCCCTAGCAGTGCAGGCGTATCCACAAGGGGTGAACAAGTGTAAGATCTTTCACTTGGGCGTCTGCGTGTAAGATGACTTGTATAGAGAGACTCTTAGAAAGGGGGAAATACTGGAGAAGCCTTCGCCCGGCTTCCAACCGCGAAGCCTCCGGGCGCTGTCCGTGGTGCTGATTTCTTCAATCTAAGTGCAAACGAGACCAGACTCGCTGGAACTCTCCAGTCTCCGCCGGAGCCTCCCCCTTGGTTGAAAGTCTTCCTTATTTATAGGGGCTTCTTCGGAAAGGTTTCCTCCCCCCATTCCAGTCCCCCCTTTCCAGCGCAACATCCCCAGCAGCGAGACCCCCGGGCGCGCTCCGGCCGGCCCCCTTACCTGGCTCTTTCTGGGGAATTCGTTGAGCACGATGCTGACGACCGGGATGCGCAGAGCGGTGGCGACGAAGTCCATCTCCAGCATCTCGCTCCTGCTCTGCGGGAAGGCGAGGATGGCGGAGACCCCTTGCACCACCACGGTGTGGCAGATGCTCTGCAAGAAGGAGACCGGGTCGTTGCTCCAGGAGGCGCTGGGGGAGGAGAAGGGGAAGAGAGGCAGGTCGCCCAGGCCGGCCTCGATGGCCATCACCACCTCCAGGGACAGGTTGTAGGGCAGAAGCCCCTTGACGCGATTGAGGTGCTCCACCGCCGCCAGGAGCGCCTCCCTGGGCATCAAGGGCTCCAGATCGCGATCCCGGCTCTCGTTGCCGACGAGGTTCCCGGCGTCCAAGCGCGCCCTGCTCCTCAGGCTGGCCCCGATCCTCCACCTCCCCTGCCATCCGGAGGCTCTCCAGCCCGTCGCGCCGGGCGTTTGCGGCACTGCTCCGGGAGAGCCCCCGGCTCCTTCTCCGGCAGGGCGGAGGTCATTAGGCGCCCCCCAGCCGCCTGCGCCGGCTCGGGAAGTGGCCGCCCAAGGCTGCAGGTGCGCCGCCCCGATCCTGACCGTGTGCCCGATGCGCTTGAGGATCTGGCAGGGCTGCGGGTGGCAGGAGGAGCCGGGCACCCTGGCCAGCACCAGGGCGCAGGGGGGCAGGAGCAGCAGACACAGCCTGCTCAGGAGCCACCACGCGCGCGGTCTCCACATCACTGGAGAGCCAGGCGCCCGGCGCGCCCCGGAGAAGCCCCCTCGCCGCCTCAGCCGCCGCCTCCGACGCTAGGCGCTCCGCTACCGACCCGTCTCCCGCCTCCAGCCATGCAAGAGGGAGGGCTCCCCAGTCACTCCGGGCGCCGGGAGGGCTCCAAGCGCCGGCATCCGCGGGGCACCGACGGCCAGGCGCCTTTCCTAGGCGGGGGCTGCCCAGCCCCGCCTCGAGCTCCGCCGCCGTCCGCCCTCACCAGTCCCCCGACGTGCCCCGGGGCTCGGCAGCCGCGTCCTGAAAGCCATTCAGTCCCGGGAGGGTGGCCACGGCCCGCCTGGTGGCACCGCGGCTCGCATCTTCGAGGAAGGACCGATGGGGGGACCCTGCTCTCCGGGTCTCCGCGGGCGACGGAGGGCGGCGGGCTCTCCGCCTCCAGGGCCGCCTCATCTCCCTCCTCCGGCCACTTTCCCCTTCTTCCCCCCCGGGCGCCTCTCCTCCCGCCTCGGGAGGCTCCGCGAAGAAGAGCGCAAAGTTGCCGCGCGGGAAGCCGCTTTGGCTGGAGCGAGCGGCAGCTGCGGTGGCTGCGCGCCGCTGTCCGAAGTGGCTCCAGCCGGTCGCTTGGCTGCGCTAAACTCCCACCGACCGACTGCCAAAGGCTGCTTCGGAGAGGCGAGCAGGTGGCCTCGGAGCCGGGCGCGCCGGCCGACGGGGACGCTGGGAGCTGTAGTTCCCCGGGAGCCCGCGCGGCTGGGGAAGAGCCCGGCCAGCCCGGGCTGCGGGGACTGCCGGGATTCCGGTTTGCAATTCGAATCGCGCTGCAGAAACTCCCTTTCTTTTGATCTTTCCCGCTCCAGCCACACAGTCGCAGCCTTCCCGGGCAGCAGGCGGATCTGCGCAAAGCCGCTGCCTAGACGGACACGGCAATCCGAGCGACTCCCAAGGAAACCCAATGGAATCGAGTTGGTAGTAACTGGGCATGGGACTCATAGAATCACAGTCGTGGAAGGGACCTCCAGGGTCATCTAGTCGAACCCCCTGCGCAATGCCGAACATTCACAGATTCCAGGGTTACTGTCTTTTTAAGCCGGTTGATTTAGAGAGAAATCATCACACTCAAGGTCTGAGTTTTATTTTATTTTTTTAAGAGTCGCCCTGTCAACTAGTAGTACCACCTTTTTTCCTGGCAGAGCTCTTGTGCCCAACAGCTGCTTGTTAGGCACAGGAGCCCTATATCCGTGATATTTATTTATTTTAATTTATTTATTTATAGTCCGCCTTTCTCACTGAGACTCAAGGTGGATTACACAGTGTGAGATTAGTACAGTCAGTATCAAGGACTTTTTCATAAACAATGTCATAAACAATATACAAATTTACAGACATTTACAGACCACCCTTGCAGGAGCTCATAAGTGTGATGCAGGGCTTGATGTAAGAGCCAAGCCCTGTGCCTAAAATGCTGTATTTTAATATTGATATCCGCCAATTGAGAAATTTTTATTGTATATGGAATAGTGTTTTAATGTTTATTTATGTTTTCATTGTTTTTAAACTGTACGCTATTAATTGTATGTTGTCACACCGCCCTGAGCCCGTCTGATGGGGAGGGCGGTCTAGAAATGAAATGAAATGAAATAAATAAATAAATATTGGCAAGAATCCAATACAGTGCTGAAGAAATACTGAAACAGAACATAAGCAATTCTGGGACTGACATTACATAGCACAGAGGAGGACATATTTAAAGCAACAGATAGCACGTAAGAGAACACAGGGGTGAAATATATGGTCCCTGACTCATTAGTGAAACATCTGAGATTCTCTCCCTACAATACATTTCCTTTGTTTCCCCCCCTACGGAGACACAAGGCAGGTCTCATTGTTCTCCTCGCCTCCAGTTTGTCCTCACAACAACCCTGTGGGGTAGGTTAGGTTGAAAGTTACCCAGCAAGCTTCCATGGCAGAGGCAGGATTCAAACCTGTGTCTCTCAGATCCTTTGCCTTCAGAAGATCCCAGGTAGAATCTCTTGCATCTCCAGAATCTACCAGGATTGGGTAGAAGGTGATGTGAGAAACCTCTACCTGACAGCGGATGCCAGTCAGAACAGACAACACTACTTTTGACAAACCAATGATCTGACTCAATAGACCCCAGATTCAGGTATTCAGAACAAGCAGAAATTCAACAGGTGAAGCTTACACCGCCATACAAATGTAGGGCGGTGGCAGCGGCGGCAGCGGGGGTGGGGGGACTAGCACATTGATCCCAATAGAACTTTCCCATGACCCTTCAAAAAAAATTTTTGCATGATGCCGGAGAGGAGTCCGGTGAGGTACAAACACATGTGAACTGACCCATTTCGACTGTGGTCAACTGGCGAGGCAATCAGGACTGCTTCATGGGTGATGTGTTGCATTTCAGCCTATCAGCCTCTTTACTCAAGGCTAAAGAATGAGTCCACAGCAGAAGGGGGAACTGAACCCTCAACCAAAGGGCTGCTTAATATGTAATAGGAAAACAACTGCAGCAGTTACATGGGGGGGGGGACTGTGTCCATCATAAGAGGGGGTTTGAACCACACCCTCCAGGATCTGTTGGTAGATTTTATTCTTGGAAACAGATTCCTGCACACACAAAAAACACATGCGCACAATGATGCTGCACATCAACCAAGTGCACAGATTTACATCACAGCTCTTCTCGGCAAATACATGCCTGATCCTTTCTCGGCCTTGCCTTGAAAACATAGACCGATCCTTCCACAATTACATGATGAAACTGCAATTTGCGCTTAGCATTCATGGGGAAGGATAACAGTCCAGCAACGCAGCATCTTTTTTGCACGTCAAAGGTGCCAGTTAAACAGTTAAACCACCTTCAACACATGGAGTTGCCTTAGACTGGGGTAGACTTTCTTTGTCTATTCTGACAGGCAGCGTCTCTCCAGTGTGCCAGAGAGGTCTTTCACATCACATATTGCCTGGTCCTTTTAATGAGATATGTCAGGAATTGAACCTGAGACCTTCTGCACTCCAAGCAGCTGTTCTGCCACTTGAGCCATGGCCCATCCCTTGGTACAGGCTCTGTTTGGAGACCCCCTTTCAATTAGAGTAAGCAATATAGGGCTAGAGGGACCCACTAGTATTACTCAATATAAGGCAGCTTCATATGTCAGTTCCTATATCTAAAATGTAACTTATGAAGCGGGGCTGGAAACAGCAAGAGGGAACCCCCCCCCCCCCAAAAGGCTGCCAAACACAATGTGAGCAAACAACAACAGCTGCTGGGTAGGAAAGAGACGATCGGCTGAGCTCCAAAGAACAGTGTGAGACGTTCCGCAAACTCAAGGAGGCTTTGGAGCTGTGATGCTTGAACCACAGTCCTCCAGGCCAGATGGTAGACCGCTTTTGAAACTGCAAGGAGTTCTGAAAACAGATTGTGATCAAGCACAGGGAGGTTATTGTTCAAAGGGGGACCAAAAAGAATCACAGCCCAATCGCTTAAACCTCAAGGTGTTCTTTGGACTGTAGCCAATACATTTATTCTCACTCAGCTTTCAGTAAAGTCTTTTGCACGGGAATTGCCTCTACAGATCTAAAATTGACAAAGTTGATCAAGATATGAACGTTTACTTAGTGAGCACGCACACCCACACCTTCACAGTGAGTTAGATAATGATACCATTATTAGGGTAATCCAAAGAACAAGCAGTGTTGGCTTCAGTGGATTCTAGTTCATCCCTTTCCAATGGGATCAGCAAAGGCTATAAATTAAGAAGCAAAGGTGATCTAATGGAAAATAGTGCTATAGAAACACAGAGTGTGAAAAGGCTGTGGGGTGGAGACTTGATGAGAATATTTGTTGCTATTTGGTTAGTTTTCTCCTTGCAGGATGTTTGAGCTCGAAGAAGCATGGGTGAACAGTGGTGGGTCAACTCTCCGTAGAGCTCTACGTCATTCTGCAACATTTTTAGATTGCCTTCCTGTTTAGGGTGGCTAATAGGGCTGTGCATAATAGGGAAAAAAGAGTAAAAATTATACTCAGAAGTTGCTGGTTCAACTTGTTAAAGCAGCTTCCAGAAAGCTGGACCAAATCAGGGAAACAAGGCTGTGATGATTTTTCCCCCACCGAAAAGTTTGTGTGTTTCGTTTCAGTACTTAATGCATAGAGGCTGCACAGGCAGGCCAGGCAGTTGGGGGCCTCTGGCAGCATCTTCTTTTCCTTAATGGCAAATCTATCTGCATGTGCAGATTATAACCTGTGGATTTTATGATATGAACTGTTGTTTTTATGAACTGTTGTTTAATATTTGTATTGTATTTTATAACTGTTGTACCTTGCCCTGAGTCTGCTTGTGGGAAGGGTGGGTTAGAAATGTAATTAACCACCACCACCACCACCACCAATGGGCTCCAAAGGGGAGAGACTGAGCCCTTACGTTGATGGGAAACGGATGAGCATGGAGCACGAGTGCATTTTTTTCAGCACTTCCTGGGCAATGAGGTTACGGCATTGGCATCGAGTGGCTTTTAGAGACTGAAGGTTTGCTTTGCAGTGGGGAGGTGAGCAGCAGATGGCATTTTGCCATCAGCGCCAGCGTCACCATTGCCCTCTCTTTCTGTGTGCTTTGACACACAACGTAAGGAAAGGCTGGCCCAGCAACATCCCCACGGGGGTGCACACATGGGTTAGAGGAGGAAGGGGAGTCCTTCATCCTCTGAGCCTCCAGCTGCTGCAGAGGCTCGTGTTATGCAGATCAGGGTGAAAGTTAGAAAGAAAAGGCAATTATTAAAGGAGAACTAGGAGCTGGTCCATGTCCATTCAGTGGCCTGCTGCTGTTGCTGTTCTTTGCATGAGTGCCATGGTGCCCCAGGGCTACTCATTGTGACTTAAGAAGTCCTCTAAAGATAGCAGCTCAAGCAGCACCAGGCGGAATTTCATCTTGCTCAGGAAGGCTTCTGGCAGGCTTTTGGGACTTCTCTGATTAAAACTGTTAACCTGTGACTCAGAGTCAGATTGCAAAGGAAATAAAAGTAAGAGGATGCCTCCAAGCCAAGCCTACTGTGTGTTCTTTGGTTCTTCGCTTAGGAGGCCACAACAGTCATTCCCTGTTCGTAGGGGGAGTGCATTCCTGACTTCCCAGCTGTAAGAGGACGAGGTTGGGATCCAGCTGCCAGAGAAGCAAAATAAACAGTCCAAAGAGGCTAAAAAGCCAAAGTTCTCTTTAAAAAGTGCATGTTGCAAACTAGCTTATCAGAGATCAAAGCTCAAAATTAATCATTTATCTTAAAACCTACATGAGAGCCAGAGCAATGCACTGGTAGGTCTCCTCAGGATGCCATCTTGCTGTGTGCCCAACTGTTAGCCTTGCATTAAATGTCAGGGAGGTAGCAAGTGTGTGCATTGCACACTCACACGTGCATGCACCTCCAAGTCTTTCCAGATCATTATTCCATGTTGAAGGTCTGATCTGGTCATATTTTTTTCTTTCTGCTTTTCTTCCTGTGATTTCTTCTTTTTCCTTTTCATTCAAATCTGGGTTAATGGTTTGACTTGGAAAGGGAGACTGGCAGCCAGCAACCTGTCCAGTCTCCCACGTCATGTCATGTCTGTGTCCCACACTCCCATGCCATTATGTCATTCTGTATGGTTGCTGTGAACCAGTGCTAATGCTGTACCTTAATGTCGTTTTGCAAAGGCCATAACCATTGCTTTCGTTTTTACAGGCATCCTGAGAACGCAGCTGGCTTATCTCCTTCCTCCCGTCTTCCCCTTTGAAGCTCTCAGGAGCGACCTTGCAATGTCTGAAATGTTGCTGTTTAATCTTATGCCTTTTGTCCTGTCTAGGCTGATGGATAAACCCTGAAAGAAGTTCCCAGAATGTTTCCCGCTTCAACCTGTGGTTTTGTTGGGAGGGGGGAGTGGTTGGGTATTTAGAGATGTACTTTCCTCAAGTTCCTATTCCTGTCAATGGAACGTGTACTGCTTGGATGCTTTCTTGCTTCTGAGTAATCCTATGAACATATGTATGGAAATGGTTTGATTTCTGAATAAAACCATTTAACCAAGAGCTTGGACTTCATGTGGTAATGGTACAGGGGTCTGTCTACCATATCCTGTCTGTCCGGGGTCTGAGTCCCAGCCCCCAGACTTGCCAGGAGGGAGCAGTGGGAGGCAACCGGGAGGCAGTGGCCCTACCACCCCAGCCAGCAACCAGGTCCAGAACCTGCCCACTCCAGGGGGAAGGGGCAAAAGGCCAAAGCCTCAGAGGGCTGGAGGGAGCAGGGAGAGACCAGCCAGTCCCACCCTCCAGGGGGAAGAGAGGGGGCTAAGCAGGCTAGAGGAAAAGGGCCAAGGCAGAGGGAATAGGGACCCAGCAGCAGCCCAAACAGAGCCCTTACCAGCCAAGGAGGAGAAGCAGCCACTACAGCCCAGAGCCACACCCCAGCTAGAGGACAGCAGCCTGGCTCAGGAGTTGCTAGGAGCCAAGCCCCTCCAGGTGGAGCTGCCACAGGCATTCTGGGGGAGGAGATGGGTAGCCCCTCCCGGCATCAGTGAACAGACAGCACAGAAGCTGGCCAGGGCAGCTCCTCGCGAGCAAGGCCAGGCAGGCTCAGCAGCACAGAAGCTGGCCAGGGCAGCTCCTCGCGAGCAAGGCCAGGCAGGCTCAGCAGCACAGAAGCCGCCTGGGGCAGCTCCTCGTGAGCAAGGCCAAGGAGACCTCAGCTGGGGATGGCTCGCATTCAACCCCACCCTGCCAGCAAGGCAAGGAAGCCAAGAAGGGATTAGTGGTAGGAGGGAAACACCTGAGGGAAGGCCCAGCTGGGCCAAGTCAGGAGAGGGAAGAAGCCAAGAAGGAGGGCAGGGCGGGGAAAGGAAACCCTATATAAGGTGGCTAGGAAGAGCTCTGAGGTGGTGGGTGTGAGTAAGGAGTGATGGTGTGGAGTGAGAGCAGAGTAGTGCAAGAATGGAGGCTTGGAGGAGAGTTCTGGAAGGAAGAGATGAAGGAGGATGCAGAGGGTAAGCAGGCCAGGTTGAGCAGGCCAGCGAGTGGACTGAGAGGGAGTTTGGGTGATGTATACCACCCCTCCTTCCACAGAGCAGGGTCCTGCAGCATCCCTGGTGCCCCTCTGATGTCAGGGCTAGCCCAGCCGGCGCCCCGCCCAGCGGTGGCAGCGACAAGCCCTGACACTGTCATCCATAGCCTGATAATTTTACTCTATTTCTCTTCTCGTGAAAGAAAAACCAACCTCTAGCCTTCCGTGTGCACTTTTATGTGTCATGCAAGGACAGGCAGGTGGCTGGGAGTCCTCCTAACCCAGGCTGTTATAAGAGATTAGGAAGGAGGATTCACCCAAATGGCCCCTTGTCATGGAAATTAATCTAGAAGGCACAGGGAAACATGGCAAACAGCAGGACTCAGGTAACATTTATTGGCTTTGTCACTAAAGCAGGATTTTTTCCAAAAAAAAAATTGCTGTGCCATTTGGCAACGGAGCTCTCTCGTGTTTGCATGCCATATTGATACTGCTTTGCCAGTAAGTTTCCCACCAATGTGTGCTGGACCGCCAACACTTACCTTTTCATGTGTTTGAGGAGAAACTCATTGGATCGATGCAGTTAAGTGCAAATAGAGCCTTATTTCTCCAGCCCTCCAGAAAGAACAGTGTGTGTGTGCATACACACTGTGCAACACAACATGTGCCTTCCCTGAGCATTCCTTGGAGTCCATAAACATGGAACCCTGTTCTCAAACTTGGTGGGTGATGGTTTAGCGGGAGGACTGTATCCTGTGCAATTTTGGTGCTGTTGTGTACAAAAATAGCAGCCCAAGAACCTTGTTTCGCCATCCTCCGCTTGAAAAGAAGAGCTTGTGTTTGCGCATGTGTGGTCAATGCATGTGCAACTGATTGAAACTCATGAGGACAAAAAGACAAATGGATTTGTTCCATGCTGGCACCAGTAATGGAACAGAATTATTTCCGAACCCTCGGAACGAAAACTGAAATGGGAACTTCTTGGTGCACACCTCGACTTGCTAACTTCTTAAGTTGCCCATGCAGCTGTTCTTTGAATATCTATTAGATCTGGAAGCTGCTATCAGGTGGTATATAAATTCATGTCATGCAAAGCATCAACTGCCCATTTCCAGTTACGTTGTAGGACACTTTGGGACCTCATTAGGGAGAAAAGTGGAGTATAAATGAAATAAGTAAATGAAAGGGACAGGACATCCCCTCCCTGCCCCCCCCCATCCAGTAGGCAACCTTATTCCCACATGAATGCCTGTAAGGTTGACTATATCCTGGCGGTGAAAAACTTCATGCTTCCGATTTCTATAGATCAAGCTGCTCTTGGAAGCACCAGAGGACATAGTCAAGTTTCGGTCATTTTCGCCCGCGGAAAGAGCTGCGGTGGGAGAACTGCTTCCCATTCTTTGGGAATGGAGCCGTAGGAAGTGCAAACATTGCAGCTCTTTCCACTGGCAAAAATGGCGCAGGAGGGACGTCTGAAGCCCCTCCTTGCCCCACATAACATTTGGAGTCACATTCTGCAATGAATGCAAAAACTGTATTTCATGGAGAAAACTAGCAATTTACATGTAACATTCTCAACTGACATAAAGAGCCTGTACTGCCCTCCCAAGCAAATCAATGGGATTAAAAGAGTATAACTCGGCTTAGGAAAGCCAGTGAGGTATAATGATTAAAGTGTCTGACTAGGATCCGGAAGATCCAGGTTCGAATCCCACTCTTCCATGGAGACTCTCTGGGTGACCTTGGGCCAGTCACACCCTCAGCCTAGTCTGATACGCAGGGTTGTTGTGAGGACAAAAAGGAGGAGCAGAGAAAGATGTAAGCCTCTTTGGGTAACTACTGGGGAGAAAGTTGAGGAATAAATGAAGTAAATCGATCAATAATTAGGATGGTACTGTGAGTTTTCTACTTTGATTTTCGTATCTGAATACAGCCGGCAATGGGAAGAGAATGTATTCCCCCCTTTGTACTTTGTGTAGAATTTTGAGCTCTGTATTAAGCTCCTCCCTCTAATTATTCCCACCAATCAGCAGTGGCTGAGGATCTCTCTCCCCCTCTGTCATCCTCGGTGAAGCCAGAAATCAGGTGATATAGTCACCTCTGAATGTGTGATCCCTCCATTGGTTCCAAAATCTGTGATGGTCTACTGTTTTTTCCTTCTATTTTTCTGCCTTCCTGTATGAGACATTGCCCTGACCTGGATAGCACAGGGAAGCCCAAGCTCCTCAAATCTCAGCTGCTAAGCAGGAGCCATGTTGCTTATTAAATGGATGGGAGACCTCCAAGGAAGATCAGGTTCATATGCAGAGGCAGGCAATCTTGTACTGTGTAATCTGCCTTGAGTCTCAGTGAGAAAGGTGGACATAAATGACATAAATAAATAAATAAATAAAACCATCTCCATTAGTCTCTTGCCTTCAAAATCCCAGCAGGGTTCACTATAAGTCAGCTATGACTTAATAGCACTCTCCACCACTACTGCTTTATTAATTCCTTTTATTATTGTTGTTATTGATTTGATCAATAATAAGACTTGACCATATATACACCCTATCCTTTCTTCAAAGAGCTGTGTGTGTGGGTCCATCTTACATTATCTTTATCTGGACAGCAAACTTTCGTGGGGATTTAGGCTGAGAGATAGTTACTAATCCCAAAACCACTCAGTGAGTTTTATGGAGTGAAGAAGATTCTGTGATATAAGTCCAATAATCTTTCCGTTGTGCAGATAACACACACAATTTAGACTGGAAAATTCCAGCTGTTGACTTGTACCTACAATGTGCTCTATTAAGGGAGGGGGCTAACAACAACAACAACAACAACAACAACAACATCAACAACAACAACAATTTTGATTTATATATTGCCCTTCAGGACAACTTAATGGTTTACAAAGTATGTTATTATTATCCCCATTACAATCACCCTGCGAGGTGGGTGGGGCTGAGAGCTCTGAGAGAGCTGTGACTGGCCCAAGGTCACCCAGCTGGCTTCAAGTGGAGGAGTGGGGAATCAAACCCGCTTCTCCAGATTAGAGTCCTGCGCTCTTAACCACCAAACTGGTTGTCACATGTAGGTTGGATGCACAGAATATTGAAATTTGTTTCTTGTGTTTGATATGAGTTCTGAGCAAGGGGACATGATTAAATGGTAGGCTGTGCCGAAAGGTTGTTTATACGAGAACATTTTTGTTTTAGAAGATGTGCTAAATATCTAAGGAGTATGTATGGAGTATGTATTTATGAGTATGTATTTATGAGGAGTATGCATTTATGAATTTGCTGCTGACCAAATTGGGATTGCCAGCCCAGTGCTGGCAACCAGCGGGAGCTTTAGGGGATGGGGACATGCAAAAAGGTGTCATGTTGATGCTGCAATGTCACTTTCAGTGTGAAACTGAATATGACATCATCATCTTGGCATGGTACGATGATATCACTTCCGGGTTCATGCTGGAAGTGATGAAGTGATGTCATCTGGGCAGCCCCAAACCAGGTTCATGTGGAGGAGCTGTTTCAGTAAAACAGTGCCTCTGCCTGAATTGTCTGCCTCAGTTATCCTAGATGTGGCACCTGTGGGTGCCATGATACCTGCTGATGGGTTTCCCGATACACATTTGCTTCTTCCTCAAAGCAAAGAGACAACCCAGGCTTTCTTCATTGGGGGAGAGGGCACTTGTGAAAAACCCAGGTGACACCACCTTTACATCTGCAGAGAGCACCCACTTAGAAAGGATGTTCATAGGAGGATACTTGGCTTTTAACCTCCCAACATTTTGTCACTGGTCCCTGTATAAAATAATATGGCAGCTATTTTATAATTAGCCCTCCCCTTCCCCACAGTGGCCCATCTGTTGTGGCACCCACTTCCTATTCTCAATATCCCCCAAAATACACAAAGGCTCAACGAGATCGAGGATCTCTGGATTTTATGCCTTATGATAATAGGTTATTTTTCGGGATCGCTGGAATCAGGATATTCACATAGAGATGGCGAGAAAAGTAATAACTTCATGTTAACCAAGACCGTCCACCTGCCAGGTGCAGTCTGAAGGCAATCATATGGGGCCAGCACATCTGAGGTAGCCTGGCAACTAATGGGAGACCAATGGGGTGGGTGAAACCATAGAGTTTCCTGCAATTCCTAGAGAGATGTGATGTCATTTCCAGGTTCTCCCCAGATGTGACATCATGCCATAGGCCCAATCACAGTTACTGTTCTGAGCAGGATCTGAGGGTGAGGAATCCCATACCCTTCGGCAACCCTACTAATAGTTTCAGGCTAGCCTGACTCAAATCAGCTGAGGGCAGACTGAGCTCTACTATTGTCTGCTTAGCAACAATTCAGATCTATCAGGCAATAGGCTATGTTTATTAGAACAAAGTAAACAGAATAGCTCTAAGAAACCTGACGAAGAAGGTACTTTTTATCACCACTGGCATAACTTACCGGTTGTTATATTCATCATCTCCAAACAACACACGTGGGTGCCCATTTGGCTATTTTGTGCAAGGAACATCATTGCTTCTGCTCTAATTAATATATTTCAAAGGAGGAGAAATAGGAGGGTTTTTTTAAAGGGGGTGAAATCTAAAAGAAATCATTAGGCTGAGCGTACGCAGCACAATCAAAATCTATTATTGTGTGGGGTATTGTAAAGGTTTTATTGCTACTTGTTTGGAAAAACATATATAATGCAGCTGTCCCGAACAAGCGGCAGTAACAGACTTTATGGTGCCCCGTGCATTAACTCATATTTCTATTCATAGCCTGTATGTCATGAGATCGGATATATATTCTTCTGTTGCAGCTTTGCTTTTGTATGTTCTACCTGGGGACAGAGCCCAGTGAACACTCTTGTAGTTTCTGGACAGATTGACTCTGTAGACTTAAATTGGTTTTTATATGTATTCTATTTCCGCAGGGAACCTTGGAAATACAGTTCTATGAATGGGATTAGAGGGATCTCTAACAGTGCCCTCACCAGTATGCAATCCCAAGAATATTGTGTGGGATGCCATGACAGTTAAAAATGGGATACTGGAATTTAAAAGGGTAGCTGGCATGCATGGATCTAGGGGGGGTGTATGGCTAGAGGGTTGGACTTGTAAGATCGGGAAGACTCCTGTTCAAATATGTTTGTTTTACTAGCCCAATCCCATCAGCTCTCAGAAGCTAAGCAGAGTCAGCCTTGGTCAGTACTTGGATGGGAGACCATGAAGGAAGCACGTGGTGAACCACCTCTGAATGTCTCTACCGGATCACGAAAAGTTGGCTTCAGCTTGCCTCAAAACCCCCATCAAGTTAGGCTTGCCAAGTAACCTCCGGGAAAATACCAGATACCTGGGAAGGGCCCCCCAAGAAGATCTTCACATGCATGAAAAGCACATGCATGCTTCTAGTATGATGATGTCACTTCCAGAAGGTACATTATTGCACCAGGCGGCCCAGGTTCCCCAGCCCGAGTTTTTCAGCAGCAGGGCCATGTAGCTGGGGGCAGGAGCTGGGGACAGGCTGGCTAGGTGTGGAGCCAGCCTGGCCATCCTAGCCCTCCCTGGGGTGCCACTTGACGGAGAGAAGAGAGGCAGGAGCACTACAGTGAATAGGCTGGCTTCCTGCATCTCATGCTTTCCCCCTTCCCTTCCAGGACATTTTCCCTGGACAGCCCAAGGAAATACTGGACTGTCGCGGAGAAAACAGGTCACCAGGCAATCCTACACTGGGGTCACCGTAAGTTGGCTGTGATTTGATGGCACTTTGTACACGCACAGAATGGAGGAGTGGAGACTAACGTTGTAAGCCCCTTTGAGTCCCTAGTGGGAGAAAAGTGGTGTGTGTGTTTGCAGCAAAAGAAGACATGGGGGGTTCGAAAGATACCTAGAACACAAAACCTACTGAGGACTTCTGTAGTTTCTGGGGATATCCACCCTGTTGACTTAAATGGGTTTTACAATCAGGGCTCATTTTGAGGGGGAACGCACAGGAACAAAGTTCCGGTAGTTCTCCAAAGAGGTCACATGTCAGGTGGCCCCGCCCACTTGATTTTTGGCTATTTTGGGCCCAGTTTGGCCTGGATTTGGCCCAAAATGTCCAGAATCGGGCCTAAAACAACCAGGATTGGTCCCAGAATGGCCAGGATAGGGCCTCTGACAGGTGGTGGATCACTCTCCCACTCAGCAGCAGCCCAATTCTGACCATTTTGGGCCCCTTTTCGGCCATTTTCAGACCCTTTTTGCCATTTTGGGCCCAATTTCAGCTCTGAAAGGCCAGGATTGGGTCCTAAACAGCCAGGATAGGTGATGTCAAGGGTGTGTGGCATATGCAAATCAGTTATGCTAATGACACTTTGGGAGATATCAAGGGGTGTGGCATATGCTAATGAGTTATGCTAATGAGTTCCTGCAGCTCCTTTTCTATGAAATGACCCCCGTTTACAATTATTTCATTTCTCCAGGAAACCCTAGAAATACAGATCTGCTGGTGGGGTAATACTGCTGTCATCAATTCCATCAATTTCTACTCCTTGATCTCAAAATTCCCAAAATGCCTCCAGATGCAGCAAGTGATCTATAGTCTGAACATTCACAGGAGCGACTTGAATTTTCTCTAGAGCTTGCCTACTCTCTGGATAACCCTGCTGCCGCCAGCAATGTGAACAGCTGTCCACAGACATACAAGCAGCTTGTATCAGTGGCAACATTAGCAGCAATGCTATGGAATGAGGCTACACAGGGAGCATTCATTTTGATCCCTAGAATATGCACACTGAATACGTTGCCATCTTGGAGGCTTGTGTATCTGAGAGTGTGGAATATGGACCCATACACAAATGTGCTGCGAAGAATCCCTAGCTCATTGATCACGTTGTGGCATGCAGACAGTTCACTGCTTGCCAATTCCATCTAAAAATTAGGAAAAAAATTCTCTGCCTAAGACCCTGTACTAGCAAGAATCCATAGTGTAATGGCAGTGTTCTTTGCATGTTCCAGGTTCAGTGCCTAACATCTTGTTAGGGAATTTTTGGGGTGTTTTATTGTTCTTTGTATATAGACTCTTGTGGTCTAAATTGACTAAAGAACTTATGAATAAATCCCTTCCCCCCCTGTGTTGTAAGTAGTCGGCCCGGCCTCAGCCATCTTTGATAGCCATTTAATACGGCTACCTGTGATACAATGTCACCAGGCCCCTGCAGTTGCTGAGTCCCTCCTGGGAGATCCAGGCATGAATGGAATGCCACATGTAAATGTGGAGAGACTTGTTTTGCAGTCCACCCAGGCCCTAAGGAATCCAGCACAACAAAGGTCTCTCAGAGTCACTCCCATTTTACACATTTCTTTCCCTCCTTCCGTGATGAGATCTCCTGTCCATGATTGAGGAGAAAATCAACTAGCATTCATAAGTATTTATAATTCGTTCCTGGGAAGGTACATTCCCCAACTAAATTCATCAACTTAGCTCCGGTTGACTTCATTTACAAACTGCCCTATAGTGCAGACCCAGGACAAGTTTTGTATTCTCTTTCACACACCCTGGCAGCTACCAATCAAGGTAATCAAACCTTTTGTTACTCCCAGGAACTGGCCGTTGGAGTCTTTGTTCTAACAGCTAGGTGGTCTATCCCACCTCAGGGCATGTTTTACCCTATAAGAGTAGTGCCCTGGCCCCATTCAAACTGTGCACACTTATTGGATATGAAGTGCCGCTACCCTGAGGTGCTCCAAGCCTCTTGCTCTCCTGGATGAGAACACTGGCATTTGAAGCTCTCTCTCTCTCTCCACAGACTTCCCTGCTCTCTGGATAGGTAATTATAGCCATGTAATCCCCCAAATCTATTCTACCTTCACCACTGCTTTTCCTAGGCCTCTTGTGTGTTTGCTTGAAATCTTGTGTGTGTGTATGTATTTGTCCATTGAATAAAAATTACCCTTTAATGAAGAACACCGACTTCGTGTGCATCCTTGGGATAGGACCCCATAAATTATTAGTGGAGATCCGGTTGTTACAACCTCTCACTTAGCCATCTTCCTTGCTGCTAATTCCCCCTCTCTCTATTACTCACAAGGAGACCATTCCAGGTAACAGTGTGCTTATCACCCCTCATTCCAGCCTATATTTTGGTTGTAATAATACGAAGGCCTTGCTGTGTACAGTCAGTTTGCACTCTGAGAACAAGTGAAAGCTATCTATGTTTCCTTCCTGCCCTGTTCTCAGCCTTGGGGACGTTCTTCCTTAGCAATGCAGATACAATGACGGAGCCTTTCTGATAATTTATATTATATGACCTGAAAAGAAAGATAATCTCGACCTGTCAATCTATGATGTTCCAAACATTGTGAGACATTCATTTGATTGTTTATGTATTCTTGTAATAATCCTCTGTACTGTAAGCAACTGTTGTTTACTTGCATCATGCCTGTGTGATGGTATAAATGTAGGTGCAGCCTGGTTGTTGGCATGCACCCTGCTGTAATAGAATGTGTACCAGACTTATTTGAGAACTTCTCATAATAAACCTTTTCTGCTTCTAAGATCGCCAAGTCTGAAGCCCTGATTTATTATTCAGACAAGGAGAGAAGGGGGACCTCAGAATTGGCAAACATAATAAAATTTCCCCCCAACATATCTCCCATTAAGAGGGCCTTGGGCAGGGGGACTGGGAAGGACTTTTGCAGGAGTTTTTAAAAGGCCCTTGCAAATCAGACTAGACAGTATGGGGGTATGTGGACTAAGGACCTGATTCAATATAAAGGAATTTTATATACACAGTTAAGATGCATCTGCCTAGAAATCTATAGACCAAAAGGACAGACTTAGACCTGAAGAGTAGCAATGCCCCCTAATTGCAGCTTTAAAGGGCATTCCCGCAGAAGGTAAAATCGGGTTAGCAATTTACCAATAAATCAGGTTGGAGTGTGTGCCTTCATAACATTTTCAGAGCAGCGGGGATGGCATGATAGATAGAGCTGTTGATTCCCATGATACTTGCTGTTCATTTTCTATTCTGTTTAGTTCTAGTGCTGGATCCAAGATGGGAGGTAAACACAGACCACCACCTTACCATGCAGGGAAATGCTCTCAAATGCATTTATTCCTTTACTTTATGGTCCGCCTTTTCCATTGAGACTCCCAGAGGATCACACAGGATAAGTCAATACAATCAATAGGATGAGATATCTAATCAACAGTGCTCCATTGCTAATAGCTGTTGTTGGTTCTGCAATATTCTGTGGCTGCTGTTGCTCCCAGGAAGAGCCTGTGGTTTATTGGTAGAGTACATGCTTTGTATGCTGAATGTCCTTTCCTTGGCATGTCCATCTAAACAGAATCTCTAGAAGCAAGTGTTGGATAAACTCTCTCTCTTTCTCTCTCTACCTGAGACCCTGGAGAGCAGCTGTCAGTCAGAGTAGATCATACTGAGACAGACAGAGCAGTGAGCTGACTTGGTATTAGTCACCTTTCTATGTTCATACCTGTCCACAATGACTGACACAATCTAAACCTGATGCTATGCAATAAGGACATCCATTTTACTTACTCCTCTATGCGTTGCTGGTAGTTTTGTTACTACTTGTGGGTTTATTTATGAATGTGGATGGTTGGATGAAAGGTGAACAGCACAATCCTAAGCAGAGTTATACACTTCAGTCAATAGACCTTCCTCTCTCGTGATGTTTTCCCAATCTGAAATGGTTCTGGGTGCATGATTTGCTTCTTTGTGGAAACTTAACATGTAGCCCCTCAATGGTGCAAAAAGAGGCTCCCTGGAGCTGTTCTAGGTCAAGAAAATCACACGAGGGGAAGGTCTAAGCTATTTCTTTCCATACATTATAGTGTTCCCTGTTACTATGTATAGATGTAAAAGTTGGATGGTGAAGAAAGCGGATAGGAAGAAAATGGATTCATTTGAAATGTCATGCTGGAGGAGATTTTTGCAGAAAACATGACGGCCAAAAAGACAAATAAGTGGGTACTAGATAAAATCAAGCCTGAATTTGCCCTAGAAGCTAAAATGACAAAACTGAGGCTATCGTACTTTGGTCACATCATGAGAAGACAAGATTCTCTGGAAAAGTCAACAACGCTAGGACAAGTGGAAAGCAGTAGGAAAAGAGGAAGACCTAAAATGAGATGGCTTGATTCAATAAAAGAAGCCACATCCTCCAGTTTGCAGAATTTGAGCAAGCCTGTTAATAATAGGACATTCTGGAGGTCTTTCATTCACAAGTTTGCCATAGGTCAAATGTGACTTGATGGCACATAACACACACACACACACACACACCATGGTCTCAATCTGAATTGTTCCTGTGCATGCCTGGGAGGCACAGAATTTCAGAACCCACCTTCCCACCCAACCTGAGGATTATGCTGCCTCCAGGAAAAAAAGACATGTCGTTTAGTCCCTCAGTGTTACCAGCCATAAAATACAGCTATCCATCCCACCACCTGAGAAATACGTGGAATCTTTGTTACTTGGTAAAACTTGAGCCTTCATCATACATGATAGTGCTCCTTATTTTAACCAATGTGTAAAACCATGTAATAAAGTACCAGCTCCAGGTTGGGAGATTTGGGGGTGGAGCCTGGGGAGGGTGGGGTTTGGGGAGGGGAGGGGTCTCAGTGGGGTATAATGTCATAGAGTTCACCCTTCGTAGCAGCCATTTTCTCCAGGGGAACTGATCTGTGTAGCCTGGAGATTTACTATGACTTCATTTTAATAATAGTAATAGTAATAGTAATAGTAATAGTAATAGTAATAGTAATAGTAATAGTAATAGTAATAGTAATAGCATAAGTTGTCATAAAGGGAGGTATATAAATTGAATGTTATTATGCTGCTGCTGCTGCTGCTGCTATTTAGGGTTATCAACCTCCGGGTAGTAGCAAGAGAACTCCAGGGATTACAAATGATCTCTAGCTACTACCTGGAGGTTGGTAACCCTAAACAACAACAGCAGCAGCAGCAGCAGCATAATAACATTCAATTTATATACCGCCCTTCAGGACAACTTATGCTATTATTATTATTATTATTATTATTATTATTATTATTAAAATGAAGTCATAGTAATGTCGAAGGCTTTCACGGCCGGAGAACGATGGTTGTTGTGGGTTTTCCGGGCTGTATTGCCGTGGTCTTGGTATTGTAGTTCCTGACGTTTCACCAGCAGCTGTGGCTGGCATCTTCAGAGGTGTAGCACCTGGTGCTACACCTCTGAAGATGCCAGCCACAGCTGCTGGCGAAACGTCAGGAACTACAATGCCAAGACCACGGCAATACAGCCCGGAAAACCCACAACAACCATCGAAGTCATAGTAAATTTACTTGTATATTGTTAAAAGTCTAGCTCAGAATGATCCAAATCTTTGTTCATTGCCTTTTGTATAAATTTAGGATATATTTTTTTTCTTTTTACACTGTCTGGATACTTGAGGTTGCAGACGTCAATCTGCACCTAAACTTTTGCAATCCAAATCAGCTTACAGCTTTATTGCCTCCTTCCTGCACACAACTCAAAAAAAATGTCTGCAGCAGAGAACGTTTTGCCTTGTTTAGCTCATAAATGTTAATGGAAGGTGATTCACAAATCTCAGCGTATTCACTGTGCTGTGCCAAACAGGTAACCCAAGTGACAGACAGATGAAGAAGAAACTATTAAAAATATTGTCTTGTTTGCCCGAGGAAGTTGCTGATGAGCTGCTGCTGGATAATGGAGGTGGTCTATTAGAGGAACCTGAAAATGGGATGACTAATAGGGGCTGGAGGCTTGGTTCTCAGCAGATGGCAATGGGGAGGGTTTCACTGGGAAAGGTCTCTGGACCCTTTCAGGCTTACCTACGTGGCAAGATCCTATGTTGCTCTGAGAGAATGCGAGCAAATGAAACATGTGGGTCAAGGCAAAGATCTTGTAGTGACCCCACGGATTGACCTGTACCACCAGTTTGCCTTTGCCTCAGTTTACTGTTGATGTTGTATTTAATAAACCAGCCCTTAGTTCCAATGCCTTGTGTCTGTCTCATTCTTGCAACTGGGGGGGGGCAAAGGGTGATTATGGCTGGGGAACGAGCCACGGCATTGGTCTCACCTAAAACACTAGATATAGTATAGCCATAGAATAGAAGGAACATAACTGTAGAAGAATTTAGCTTTAATATACCTGTGTATTGGCCTAACTCTCTGTAACAGACACAAGAAAGAGGCAGTGAGGACCTTATCCCTTCTTCTGCTCCGTGGAGATGAACTAGCCACACATGGAAGTTTCAAATGCTAACAAAATTTATTGAATAGAGCTTATGCATAAGCAGAGACACAGAATGTATTCCAAGATTATTCAACACCCCCACAAGATCCAGACTTGTCTCTTCCTGTCCTTTAATGCAATGCTCATGCTGACATTGTACAAACACAAACATCTTACCACAAGTGGGTGGTTAGTATGCAGCCGAATTTGTGTGGGAAGCTACCCTCTCTCTATTGTGCATCAGAATTTATGCCTCTGATTTTTGGCCATCCTCTCTCATCCATTATTGGTTTGAGTCATCGAAAGGAGGGTAGCTCTAACTCCTTTTGGATAGGATTCGTTTTCGTTTTCGCGGCCATGTCGGACGCTCCTCTCGGCAGGTCCGAGAGGAAGTGGCCGAGCAGCCTGACCAGGCGGCTGATCTGCAAAGGTTAGCCCCCAGGACTCCCAGGGAGGGAGTCTGGGTCCGGGAAAAGGCGGGAAGAGCCCTCTGGCAAATCAAGGCAGGGGGTAAATTGCCCGTTTGTCCCTATGGAGGCCGGCAGACGTGCGCGGCACCCTGCGTGCTGCCAGGCCACGGAAAACGGCAAAGAACAGGACTAGGCGGAAGCCTGTAAGTAAGCGAATCCCTTCTGTCACTACAAGCGCATGTGGAGGAGTGGTGGGATCTGAAGTTAAGAAGATTTGGATTTTTTCCCCCTCGCAGAGTCTCGGAAGATTGGCGGTCCCCCCCCCTAAAATGGCAGCGAAAAAGCAGAGTCCTGCTCTGGGCAAGTCAGTTTCGGCTGCCCTGCAGGGAAGAGGGGAGTCGCTCGAGGAATTGGTGAAAAGATCGGTCATCGAAGCCATAAAACCCTTTGTTGACAAGCTGAATGCAACAGATCAAAGGGTGGGCTTAACTGAGAGCGATGTGAAAGCCATCAAGGAAGTAGCGGGGGGGGGGGGTAGAGAAGTCTGCTCGGGAAAATGCATCACTTATGAGAGCAACGAACAAGGAGCTAAAGTTGGTGGAAAACCAGCTGATTGGGCTGCAAGTGGAGCGAACACAGACCATTTTGCGTCTCCAGAATGTTAAAGAGGAGGAAAACGAGGATTTAAGGGATCTTGCCTCGGAACTTTTAGCGACACCCGCGAGGGCAACTAAAGAAGAAGTTAAAAGTGCCATTTTGGGAGTCCGTCGGGCTTCTTCAAAATATGCAATGAAGCGGCAGCTGCCTTGCGAGATTGTTATTGAGTTTTCATCTAGGAGGGTCCGGGACAATATCCTATATAACTCATATAATGCGGACTTGGACTTTCTGGGAAATAAAGTCAAGATACTGAAGGACATTCCATTTTTAGTTCGGAAGAGAAGACTTAAGTATAAAAGGCTGGCAGCTCTCTTGAGAGAACGTGGCATAAAGTACAAATGGCTATTTCCGGAAGGAATCTGGTTTAGTTATAAAGATCAAGTTTACAAGTTTAATTCGGAAGATCAGCTAAGGGATTTTGTGGACAAAAATCAAGAATTTGGGCAAGACACCAAGCAAAAAGAAGAAGATTCGAAGCCTGAAGGGAGGGGGGAGGCAATGAGCGCTGCGGCTGTAGCTGCTCAGAGAGAACTGCGTCCGAGGCCCGGGGGGGGGGGGGGAGGAGATTTAATTTGAACTGTAATTTGTATTTTGTAAGATCAACCATTCCATCATTACTTTATTAAGCTTTAATTTTTAATTATGGCAGTATGAAGGGAAAGCATTGAAGTGTAGTGTTTAGTGTTTGTATGCTGCCTTCCCCTTTTTTCCACCCCCCTTCCCCTTCTCTTTTTTCCTTTTTTCCCTCCCCTTGTACTATTGTAGTTTCTTGTAGTTTACTGTTTTAGACGTTAAAAATAAAAAATATTATAAAAAAAAACCTAACTCCTTTTGGATAGTCCAAGGGGATGATGGTCTTTTCCTGGTATGCTCCTGTTGGCCTGCCATATTTCAAACTGGGGCCCAGTTCATCCTAACAGTTCTCTCTTAGCCTGGTACATTTGGCACCATAGGAGAGAATGTTTGTCAAAACAATGCAAGTCTCCTAAGAACATAAGAGAAGCCATGTTGGATCAGTCCAATGGCCCATCCAGTCCAACACTCTGTGTTACACAGTGGCCAAAAATCAGGTGTCCTCAGGAGATATGCCAGTGGGGAAGGGACACTAGAAGCCCTCCCACTGATTGCCCCCCCCCAAACACCAAGAATACAGAGCATCACTGCCCTAGACAGAGAGTTCCATCTATACCTTGTGGCTAATAGCCACTGATGGACCTCTGCTCCGTATGTTTATCCAATCCTCTCTTGAAGCTGTCTATGCTTGAAGCTGCCACCACCTCCTCACATCATTTATGTCTTACGGCCTAAAAGCCAGATTAGGTTCATGTGCTACTTAAGGCCTGTGTATCTATAATATTTAAGCACACCTTTGGCAGAGAGAGAAAGTGTGAAGCATAACCCTGAAACTGAACTTTTAACCAGAAAGCTTGGTGCATAGCACAAAAGTGGTGTTAGCTAGAGGCTTCAAAATAGGGTTGTTTAGAGAAATTCTCTTAATTTCTCTTGACCCAGTTTCTCCCTAAAATCCAACAATCTTTTTCTTTCTCTCTTTTGAGGAATTTGGAGTCAGTTTCTATTCAATTCCTTTTTGATCAATGAGAAATTTGAAGAGAGGAGGGGTGGGAAGGGAGGTGCTGCAAAATTTCAGAATTTCACTAAGTAGATAGCCGGGCATGGTGGTGCATGCCTGTAATCCCTGCTGTCGGGAGGCTGAGGCCAGCGGATTGCCTGAGCCCGGGAGTTCGGGGCTGCAGTGGCTGTTGGCCAAGCCGGGTTCACACTCCCGCCTCGATGGGGACCCACTCGGTTTGGAATAGTGTCTGTCCATGAGGTTAGATCAGAACTACCCACCAAGTAGATGCTCACAGGCAAGCAATGTCTTTCTAAGCCTTCCTGTCTTCTTGCTGGAGCACCACCCTGGGGTATATAACATAAAATGACTGGCAGGGCTGACGTTACAAAAGACACCTTGATTTCTCTTTGAAGAGAAATGAAAGAGAAATCCTGCTCTTAGAAGAGAAAAAAAGGAGAATAAGAGGAGTCAATGGCTAGATCTAAAAAAGGGAATTTTGGAAAAAGAAATCCCCCGCCCCATAACATAAAGTGGCTCTAATGTAGCTTGAGCAGGACCCAGTCTCCAAGAGCATTAACTCCCTTCTCCCCTCACAGGTCCCCATATATCCGAAATTGAGCTCTCAGAGATGATCCTGGCAAGTTCCATTCTTAGATCTCCTGAAAACGCATTTGTTTTGATCATCACCCACGGAATCTTCCTTTGTGACCATGGTCCAATCACTATAGGCCAGCCTAGCCTAACTCACAGACTTGTTTAGGATGAAATAGATGGGGATTCTCATGTGTGCTACCTGAACTCGTGGTTAAAAAAAAAAGTAAGTAGATTTTTTTTTGCACAACTCATCACCTTCATAATGGGTCCTTCTCTTTCACTGAGTCAACAGCATCTAGAGGTAAGAGATTTGCAATTCTGAGTAGAGATGGGCACGAACAGCAATATGAACAAAAAAAAGCCACAAACAGCCCAATCTGCTGTTCGTGAACAAGCTGTTCATGAGGCCCCATTCTAAATGAACAGGTGGTCGTTGCAAGCCTCATTCATTGCTGTTCCTTGCTGTTCGTCAAGCCAGACAATCTGGCACCTGCAATCAATTCCCTTGGCAACTTAGGCAGGGATTGTCTGTACTCTGAACTCCTGCTGTTGCCCCGGAAACCCCAATCTATGCCCAATTTAGCTTGATAGGCAGGTCTTCCTTCCACGTGTGGACTGGAGCTCCAAATTTGTTACGAGGGAGCAAAGACCAGGGGGGAGGGGGGCTCCCAGCTCTAGCTTAGTTTGCAGACAGTGGAGAGGGAGAGACAGTTGCTGGTGGCATTTTGATAGAGAGAGAATTGGAGCTTGAATTTTTTGTGTGTGTGGTGGGATAGGGATCTACCTCTTCAAGTTCCAGGGCTGCTGCCTGCTCAGGTAAGGTTTCTGGGAGTGGTGAGGTAGGGGTCTACCCTTTCAAGTTCCAGGGCTGCTGCCAGGCTCTGGGACCAAGCTATTATTTATTACTGGTACCTTTCCTGGTGCCTGCTCAGGACAGGTTTCTGGGAGTGGTGCAGTAGGGATCTTGACCAAACTTGGATGATGGCTGGAGGAGAGCCTGCTGGCCCCTGCGAACAGCCAACCACAAACATGTTCGTAAACAGGGCCATGTTCGTGGTTGTTCGTGAGTCCCTGTTCATGGATGGCAACGAACAACGAACATCACGTTAATTTTTTTCCCTGTTCATGCCCATCTTTAATTCTGAGGCACATAGGCACAAACGTGTCTTGGCCAGAATGTGCAAAAGCTAGAAAGAGATTCAGCATTAGGAATGCAGTCTCTCTTTCTTTCTCACAGTGTTTGGAAATAATTTATTATGAATCAGAATCAATTTATTGTGTTCAGCCATAGGCCATCACAAAATAACAGAAATCCCGCTAAGCGGTATGCAGAATTTTTTTTACTGTTCCTTGATTAAAATTCTGTGGGGCCTCTGAAGGCCAAATGAAATTGCTCCGTGAGCAGGGTCTGACCTAATGACTACCATTTGCCATTCCTGCTCTCAGTAACACTAGTACTTAGCAGCAGAATAGCAGTGTTGCTGTTTTGCAGTGTAATGTGCCCTGGAGTCAGCGAGTAAACTCCTTTTCACATCAGATTCACAATGAGATATGTCTCTCGATAGGCAAATGGCATATCAGTAACTCTCACAGGGGACTTTGTATTCTAAGAGGCGTATAATTCAGATCACGAGAAAATGCTTCCTTCAAACAGAATGAGAGTTAAAACACCTTACGGGGCAGTGGAACCAAATAAGCAATTTTGTGTATGTATTTGTGTGGCCCACAAAGACACAAGTCCATCTGCAAACTTTCATCACTTTAATACAAAGATTAATCAACAAAAGTGTTATCTGATTAACTGGGGGCAGCTAATTTTCATTAGTGAGGGTTAATTTCAGTTGGTATAGCTGAACACTTGTTCATTTTGTGAGACTTGTTTGCTTCTGATGTGTTACTGCAATCAGGAGTGAAGAATCAAATATAAAGGATGGCCTTTCCTTCTAATCGCAAGCAAAGGCATTTCTTGATTATCAAACTGCTGTCTCCTACATTCTTCATTATCTCCAAAGGGCATCTAAATGGAGGTCTTGGTGATGTGCAAATTTATTTAAGTCTAGCCTACTAATGAAGGATTTAACAAGGCAGCTGACTCAGTGACAGTCAGGGAAACACTTGTGAGTTTTGAGCAAAGCTGCAGCACTGATTGAGATAAGAATGCCTTGCAAGAGCGTAGCTCCTCTGCAAGCAGATAAAAAGAATCAGCTTCTGGCTTTGTAGATACTGAGCTACATATTAATAAGGATCAGGATTTATAAAACACAGAAGAAAAAAATTATCAATCTGCTGAAAAATATCAACCTGATGACCTAGAAGACTCAGTAATAGTTCTATGCTGGTGACAGTTTGGAGATGAAGTATGCAGGATGGCAGTAGGAACAGATCTTTTGGGCCACCCCTTGACTTCTATTCATGGGTGGACTTTTCTGCCTGGTACAGGTACATCCTGCCCATGTTGACTCACTAGGGCCAAGCCTGTCAACCGGTGGGAGAGATGGGGGTGGAAACATGAGGGCTACAACCTAGAAGTGAGAAAGGGTAGCTCTAGGACTTGCTTGAAATTCTGTGGTAAAACATGGCTTGCCGGTGGAAGGCCTCCCACCATAATGGGAGGTCTGACAAACCTATACCTCACTGTGTGGGGAGGGACAGGGGGCACAAAGGTGCTGACATCAACCCCTGCCTATGTGCAACTGCCTGTTGTCTGCCGAAAGTGACAATCTGGAGGAAGTGGCTGCATGTACAATCCCTCCCTGTGTTCTCAATGCTGCTTGAAGAACATTGATGATCACGAGGAGGGTGCGTGCATGTGGCCACTTCCTATGACCAGACAATCATGTGGAGGCAAGGGGTGGTGCCAACACTCTCAAGCCCATGCTCTCTCTGTAAGGAGTCAATATCAGCTATGATTCTGTTGACACATGGATTTCACAAAGTGTTAAGAGCATTCTGCAAAAGTTTCATTATCAGTTGCAATTCAGCAGCTCAGGACAATGCATCCACCTGGATTGAATCAAGTCCTAGGCTTCCTGTCTCATTACCAACGCTGATTTCTCCACACCCACTGCATACCCCACTCTATCCAATCACACCTGCTAATGTCATTCCCTGGCTTTTTTCATTCAGCATCTGAAATCCCCCCACTCTCCAAAATATAAGGACTGAGGGATTCACATTCTAGCCGTATCTGAAGTGAGCTGTGACTCACGAAAGCTCATATCCTACCACAAATTTTGTTAGTCTTATAGGTGTTACTGGACTCTTGCTCTTTTCTATAGCTAAGACTAACTGTGACGTCCACTCTTGGTCTGAGAGACTCTAACCATACTTAGCAGAGTGGCCTATGTTCAGATGATCAAACAAATTAAACTGTACTTTAACTAAACCATGGTTTTGCACTGTGTCCCAGTGGAGACATTCTTCCTCAGTGTAGGGATAGAAAGTGCATCTACTGTTTGAATGAATCCTGGAAACGTGACAAAAAGAAATGCACAATCTACTCACCGTTCCTTTCTTAGTGCATCTCTTAAACATCTGAAGTAGCTCTGAGATTCTGGCAGGGAGGAGCAGACTCCATTGACAGCCATCGCAATAGTGAGAAAACATTCAGCGACAGAATTTGGTAGTGTCGGAGGATCAAAAAACACTTTAGCAAAATGTCAGAAAGTAAATTTACAGTAATAATAGGCCCGCAGGGAGCAATAAAACTAACAAAACAAACCGGTGTAATGAATAAGTGAAGCAATCAAAAAGAAAAAGCCATCCTTTAATATACCTGTTTTGGTGGGAGGCAGAAGAGCAGAATTATTAATCATTGTTTGCATAGCAACTAGAGATTCAGTTGGAATCTTACTGCTGTCGTGGTGTGTACCCAGTTTGTTGGTGGATTATAGCCCCAGTTTCCAAATCCCACTTGCTTCACACATATGAAACAGGTCTGCAGAGAGATGCCAGAGTTGAAGCTTGTTCAGCAGCACAATCTCTAATTGGTGCATGAGGCGTGCTGTGGTTATTCATTGGGGAGGGGAAAGCACGTAGCACATGCTCAGAGGTACTCTTACTGTAACAAGAGAGGAACCAACTCCAACCAGGTCAAAAGTATATCACTAATTTTACTACAACCATTATCATCATCATCATCAACAACATTCGATTTATATACCGCCCTTCAGGGCGGTATATAACTTAATGCCCACTCAGGTCAAATCCACATTACTCATTCTAAGCCGCATGTTCCCCGCATTCCCCATGCAATCCTGAGTGCCGGTCACATTACCTCATTAAACAGACGCATTTCATTGGCATTTCTCCCGAATATGTGGTCACAGGTTTTCAATGGGAGTTTCACGGTGGCCATGAACGGGCCAATGCGCAATTTACACAGTTTTTTTAAAAAACCACCCCCCTTCCTGTCTCTCCGGCCGTTCCGAGAGTTCCTATTGGCTGATTCAACTTGCAAGTGCTCTGTAGTCTGCAAAAGACTGTTTTTGACTTCATAGCATTGGATTTATTGATTATGCTGTTTCTGAATCAAATCTGGTAGTTTGAAAAATCATTTTGGGGTGAATCCACCCTCAGAACGGACTCGCGAAACTTCCTTTTTAACTGTTTTTTTTTAAATTTTATATTACTGTAATATCGAAATTATGAAATACCGAAATAATGACACTTCAAGGAAGTGAAACTTCAGTAAAATTCAGGCACTGAACTGTCCTGCATAGGAAATGCCCACGAAAGCTTCCCACATGCTTCCAAATTTCCAAAAAAGAAATGGGAGAGAGCCATCAGTGCTGTCAGTGGGGGAAAGAGAGGCATCATTATCTTCAATGATGTTTCTTTATAAGGCAAGATCGAAATAACGGAAAAGTGCGCTCAAAAAAATAAAAAAAAATGGGCGGGAAAAAAAGGTCCCACCCAAAAAAAGCGGTTTTCAAGAGGCCGTGTGACCGGAGGGACGCGTGAGAAAGACGGATTGGAAGCAGGAATGTGAACGAAGAGGAAAAAATCACGGATTGGAGGCAAACGGAAGATATCCGATAAACATGCGGGTAATGGGTGAATGTGGATTCGACCTCAGAGTAGTTTACAAAGTATGTTATTATTACCCCACAACAATCACCCTGTGAGGTGGGTGGGGCTGAGAGAGCTGTGACTAGCCCAAGGGAAGTATAATCAGTTCAAAAAATCTTATTTTGTAATGTCTTATTTCTTTCTTACAATAAGACATTACAAAATAATATTTTTTGAACTGATTATACTTACTTGGTATCCCGGAGTCATTACCTGATGTGTAGAGGATTAGATTATATTTATACAAGATTGAAATTGATGAATTTGTCTTTTGTATAGAAATTTGAGCACTTGTCACTTTAATGGTTGTAGTAAAATTAGTGATATACTTTTGACCTGGTTGGGGTTGGTTCCTCTCTTGTTACTGTAGGCTTGTGCCGGGTTACTTACCAGAGGTACTTTTAGACATCATTTTGAAACTGCAAGCAGGCCACCCAAAAGGACAGGAGGAGGAAACAGAAGGCAAAAGTGGAAGAAATGGAGATGATAGGGCAGGTAGGAAGGGGGCAGATAGAAACATGGGAAAGTATAGCTGATATTATATATTAGTAGTAGTAATAATGTATTGTATTGACCATAGGTTATAACAATATGAAAAGCAACACATACTATCCCAAAAAATAAAATTCCAGAAATAAAGAACACAACCACACAGGGTCAGAACCAAATCAAAACATATTCAAAACAAAATTGTACTGTTATTCCATACATTTCAATCTAACCCTTCTTGCTGCTAATGCATACAAAAAGCTACTCTATTAGAAACAAAAAGGTCCTCATCGGCTAACAAAAATATTACTTTTTCCATATCCGAAAACCCTTCCCACAAGGACAGAATATTAGAAATAAATTTTTCTGGGATCCAAAAGGAGAGGACATCTCAGGATATAATGAATCAAATCATCTACTTCTCCTATACCACACAACAAAGTCATTGAGGATCAGGAACACTTAAAAAAGCTGCTTGTACGCTGCCACCACTCTGGGATGTAGGGTCCCTTGGGAAGGCCCAGAGTACCCTCCCAACCCTTCTGACCTACGTAACTTGGCCAATAAACAGGCATGAGGATCCAGCAGAGTAACAACATACAAAAGGATTTATCTACAAGGAGGTCAGTTAATATCAAACAAACAAACAAGAAGCAAGGTGCATTAGCAACAATAGATGAGTGAAAACAAAATAAACAAAAGGCCCTAGCGTGACTGAACTCCCTGTCCCTCTGTCTGCCAGGCCTGTCTTCTCACCCTACCTGGATGAGGGCCTCTCCCCCTAGCAGAAACCTCCTCTGGCCTGCTCCCTGGGTGAAAGAACCCAGGCTTCTTTTCCTCCTAGTACTAGCCCCCTGTGTTCTGATTGGCCAAAAAGTGCACCAAAATGGCCCAGGAGCTCCTGGGAATTGTAGGCAGGCCTACTCCCACTGCTATCAGGCTTCTGAGAACTTGCTAGGCCTTCCTGGCACAGCCAGAGCATGACAGGGCCACTTTAGATTGAGCAATTGCATGTCTATTTTCCCATCCATTTTAAAGAGAGGATCTGATTTTAGCGGAATGTTTTAAAACGCATATTGATTGGTGGGTCCCTCTGTTGACAAAGCTTTTTTGCCAGATGAATGATACGGGTAGACTCCCTAAAGTTTGGACTACAAGTATTGTGGTTCCGATTTATAAGGAAGGTGATAGGAAGGACCCCCATAATTTTAGGCTGATTATCTTATTGTCCATCGTGTTTAAACTTTATAGTAAATACTTGAAAAATAAATTAGAGGACTGTGTTATTGAGAAGAACTTAATTCATCCCCAGCAAATAGGGTTTAAAAAAGGACACTCTACAATTGAACATTGTCAGACATTATATTTGTTGGCTGTGGATGTGATTAGGGGCCCAACGAAAGTGCTACAAAACCATCAAAGTCTACAAAACCATCAAACACATCTATCATAACATAACATTCAATCCACAGGGCGAGGGAGTGGTTGTGCTCCTTGAAGTCTTCCAGTATCATACCTGCACAAAGAGGAAGGAGAGTTACCACCATGTGCACTGTGGAATTCTACATACCGATTAATTGAACTTACCTCGTTACTCACTTCGTGGACTTGATCGTGTGGATACCAATTATTGGATGAACTTCACCGGTTGGACTAATATTGTGTACCTTGGAGCGGCTTGCCTGTTTCTTGATACCTATTTATTTACTATGATGATGACTGGGGATTTAATGTTATGTTATGATAGACACAGCGCCGGATTTAGGCGCATGGGCAGCCAGGGCAAGCCTTGCCCGGGTGCTCCGCGCGCACGTGTGCACAGTGCATGTGTGCTCCCGGCGCTGCTTGATGATGTCACTTTCATGATGTCATCACGCAAGGGCAGGAGGCATGCCCACCTGCGCAGCAAGCTGGTCGCTCCAGCGCCCGGTGAGCTGTGCAACTGGTGGCGTCATGAGCATGCACTGGGTCAGCTGGCTGGCTTGTCATGCGCGCAGGACCTCCCAGACCTGCACTCAGCCACCCACACAGCAAGCCAGCTGCCCCATCAGCGGGGCTGGCGAGGGTCTCCCAACCCTGTGCTCAGCCTCCCGGGCATCTGGCCGCTGCTCCTGGCTCCCTCTCTTTGGCGGCACCGGGGGCAGGCTACCCCCCTGCCCCCCTTGATCCGGCCCTGGATAGACTTGCTTGTACCTATTTATTGAGCTGTATTACAGGTTTGACTTTGTATCTTTCCCCTCCATTTGTAGTTATTCTGTCTTGATTCTATGAACCTAGGCAGATCATGAGAGGGAGGGCAGGAAGGGTTACATCAGTGCTTAGTTCTCGTGGCCCCTTCTTACACACCCAGGGTAATGCCAATCACCACTTTGGGTTCAGGAAGCAATTTTCCCCAGGCCAGTTTGGCTAGGGATCCTGATGGTGTTTTGCCATCTTCTGGGCTTGGAGAAGGAATCACTGGGTGTGTGTCTGTGTGTGGGGGGGGTAGTTGTGAATTTCCTGCATTGTGCAGGGGGTTGGACTGGATGACCCTGGAGGTTCTATGAGTCCATCAGCCTGCAAAGTTCTGGTGTGGAATGGGGAACAATTTCCATTCCCCCCTTATTTCAAACACTGACCCAAATCTACAAGACATGTCTCAATGGTAGTAGCCAAGTCAGTAGAGGTGGACACCAACCCTCTCCTAATAAACTACATGCCCCCCCTCCACTCAAGCCACAAATCTTTCATCTGGTATAGCACCCATACTGTTTTTTAGGCACCAAGCCTAAACCTTTGTTTTTACCCAGTTTTTAGTATTTTTAGCTGTTGTATGGTCGGTTTCTAGCCTGAGGACTCTTTTACGGATTTATTTTAAGCTGCCCAAAGTTTATTTTATGTTGTTACATCATAAAGAATGGATTTGAGTATCATCATGAGTTTGCTTTTTAAAATGTCAGAGAAATCGTCTTCCTCCCTTTGTTTGTTGTTTATATTTTACAATCTAACTTGAGTCTCACTGATAAGGGTGGACAATCAATTAAGTAATATTTTTAATGCCCCTGGCTTCTTTTCAATATTGTTGATTGATGTTGTTGTTTTTATGATTTTATGGTATTGTTTTTCCATGTGAGCCACACTAAACAGGTCTCTGGAGTGCTGACATATAAATTCCCCAGGTAAATAAACAACACGACATGGCAGAAAGCTTTCTGGTGTCTCACTCAGGTAAGATGTCATCCTACACCTATGATAGCAAGGTTACTCTCTCATGTACCTTCTAACCATATCCCAAGAGGCATGAAGCAGGAAGCTTAATAGAAGAGGATAGGAGGGAGCTGGAGTCAAGAGAAAGTATTGTGTCTAAGCCAGAAGGGAAGGAAAATTGGGTTTTGTATGCACTTATTCATTCCCCTTTATGTTAACCAAACACTTTCCAGCGCTTAGAGGGCATCTTGCAAATTTGTGAATAATAGGTGTGTCCAGGGTGATTATATTTTAACCTTGATCTAATGCATGGAAAACTTTTCTCAAGTTCACCCTGTTAGTGTTTCGGAAGAGAGAGTGCCTATAAAGTAAGTGATACGTAACTAACTGACCTTTCTTCAGTCACCGGAAAGTACATAGACCATGCAATAGTCACTGCCCACCTCTTAGCATGATTCTTATTATATAATAGCCCTCCGGTTCATAAAGCTGACGACAAGGATCTCACTTTTAAAATATAAAATCCTACATTGTTTTAAAGTAACTTCTTTAGACCTCTAATCCTTGTCTTTAAGTTGGTTGGTTCTAACCTTGAGTCTAGTTATTGTGAAACTTTTATTTCCCTTCCACAATGAACCCAAATAATTGAAGCAGGAAGGAGAATCCACATTTTATTGGTATCTTGCAACTAACCTTTCCAGTCCAGTGTGGAAGTCTTCAGTTGATGCCACTAAGGTCTCTCTCACTCCTTGGTTCATACATTTCACAATTTTTCATATCCACATACTTTGGGGATCAGAGGGTTTTTTGTAATTTTGATCTGAGAGACAATGTCTATAAAAATAACAATAATATTTGATGTCTCCGTTTCATATTTTTATTCCATCATCCCTCCAAGGAGTTCAGGACAGTGTATATGGTTTTCCTACTTCTATTTTGTCTTCATAACAACTCTATTTTAAACTGGTTAGTCTGAAAGAGGAAGCAGCCTATGGTCACCCAAACAGCTCCCTGCTGAATGAGAATTTGAAGCCAGATCTCTTCAGGCTTAATCTGACATGCTAGGGAGAGGAAAGAACCAGATCTGTACTAAACAGGAATTTTAAAAGTACCAAATACCACAGGCTAACATACAAAAGCAATTTAATAATAAGATCACTTAGATAAGATGAAAATGTATATAGTCTAATTACAATGGATAAATATAAACATCACAACATCGAGTGCAAATGATCCAAGTGTTAATACATTATCAAATATGGGTACAGAGCAGAAACTCAACATCAGGTGTCAATGTTGAGGGTAAACAGCATGTTCACTAGTAAGAATGATGCTACAACATCAATGGAAAGTTAGCTAAACTCCATTTCCCACCATGTCTTCCTCAGAGATTAAAAAAAATAGTAATCCATTTATAAGGAATGATGAGATTAGAAACACCTCATAGACCAATAATTGTGGTGATTGTAGGAAATGTACTGATGTTTTTCTTAGTTTTGGGCTTTGTTCAAGGATTAGGATATTTTAGAAGGCAATTTTGTCTATATTTAAGGACAAGGACGGGATATAAATTTACTCTTAATCCAAAGGTAATTTTGTGTAGCTATTTGAAACATGTGGTGAAATGCAAGACTTGAGATTTAGGCCATGTCCACATGTCCTTATAGCCATGGCCATGCATGGACCTCTAGTGACTTTCCCCCAGTTTCCACATGTCTCAGTTTGCAAAATGTTTGCAGGCTATTTTCCAACTGCTTTTTCGGTGTTTTTTCTAGGACTGCACTTTTTCTGATATTTTTTTTCGCCATGGGTTGACGGAATGCTTCTTCTGCATTCTTGGGCATGTAAGTGGTTAAAGCGCTCTGAGGAATCCAACGATCACTGCCGAGCTTCTCCCACAAAGCTCTCAGCGTGCGATCGCACATGTGCACAGTAAAAGAAAATTGAAAAGGAGGTGGGCGATGATGATGAAAGTGTCTGTCCTCCCCTCCCAAACTGCTTTTTCTATGAACTGTGGAGGCTGTCCTGCAACCTAAAAGCGCAAGATAAGGGCTTTTGGGGAGTATGTGTGGAGGCTGAGTTTTCAGAGTGACTCAGCAAAACACACACAATAAGTGGGAAAAGAGCAGGAACAACTGGCTGTGTGGAAGCAGCCTTACTTACTGCTTACTGCTACCAAGACGGAATAGGAAACATCACTAAATTGTAGATATATCTGCAGGTATATAGAAAGTTGAAGGTTCAATTACCAGCCTCTCCAATTAAAAAAGGATAAGGTAGTAGGTGACAAAATACACCTCTGCCTGAGACAGTGGAGAGCTAACGCCAGTTAGAGTATGTTATGATCCCCTTTCTGTCATGTAGTTAGAATTTGCCTTTAACCCTCTTCTTACAACCTCTGGGTAGATTGCTGCCACCAGGAATTATATTCTAAAATATTTACTTTAAATTTCCCCTTTTATAATGTGCCCAAGCAGCAGGCTCCTTCGTGGGACTACGTGACCCTGAGGTAAGGAATGGGATATAGGAATAACAGATACTCTAGGATTTAAAAAAAAACAAACAAAAATAAACTTTTATTTTTACAAGAAGTGTGTTAGTTTCACTCTAGTACTTAAGCTTGATGGTTTCAAAGATAGTTCTCAGTTCTTAAAGTTTCCTCACATAGGCTTAGTCACACAGATATACATACATTTTCCCTCTCAGGCGCACACAATTTGCCTGCTTCTGATAGAATGAAAGTTCTCTCACAGACACTCAAAGTTCAGGCTTCCACACAGGTTGCCTAACTGACTAGAATGCGAATTCCCACAGGCTTCCACACAGGTTGCCTAACTGACTAGAATGAGAATCCCCGCAGGCTTCCACACAGGTTGCCTAACTGACTAGAATGAGAATCCCCTCAGGCTTCTGCACAGGTTGCCTAACTGACTAGAATGCGAATCCCCGCAGGCTTCCACACAGGTTGCCTAACTGACTAGAATGAGAATCCCCTCAGGCTTCCGCACAGGTTGCCTAACTGACTAGAATGAGAATCCCCGCAGGCTTCCGCACAGGTTGCCTAATTGAACTAGAATGAGAATCCCCTCAGGCTTCTGCACAGGTTGCCTAACTGACTAAAATGCGAATCCCCGCAGGCTTCCACACAGGTTGCCTAACTGACTAGAATGAGAATCCCCTCAGGCTTCCGCACAGGTTGCCTGCTCTGCCCAGACTGAATGTTCTTTCTGCTCAGTAACTAAAAACTGCATTTCACTCTGTCAACACTCTCAGTCATCAACCAATCATCTCACTCACTCATCCTACTCTTTCACCTCCACTCTTCATCTGTACCACCCCAAGCATTTAAAGGTGTGCGCACGCACACATGCACACACACGCACACTTAAAATCATTACAGAGTAGACAATATTGACCATGACAGATCAATGGTTAGTATAAGGCAGCTTAGGGAACATGGCTTCCTATTCGAAATTTGGTGACTTCCCTTCACTGGATAATTTGTACAGAAGTGTATGGTCAATAACTCTTATGTCTAGGTTGATCCATTTAATGAGATCTGAAAACAATACAGTGGCCAATAAGTTTGTTGAAGAACAGGGTTTTATTTATTGGAATAACTTCCAAGATTCACCCAAATGTCTTTTTTGATTTATTACAGACATTAGATGTTACAGATATCATGGAAGTTATTTATGATATTTATAAAATAGGTAGAAATGCATTTTCTCGTTCACTTTCAGGTGCCATGGTTTCTTTCTAAGTTTATCATAAAAAGAATTGAAAACATTTGTAAGGTATTGAAGGTTGAAATTACCTTTGTCTCAGCGTTACTTAGCAAACTGATGAAAAATATGCAAAGTCAAAGAACTTTGTCCCAGTTAAACAACTGTGGAAATAGGTTTGTAGATTCTACCAATGGCTTCTTCAACTGAAGCACAGATAGGAGGATAAAGTATGTTCAACATGTAGGTGTTGGACATCAGAAGGGAAGTTTTCAGGGGGGAAAAACAGATTAGAACATTAATTTCCAAAGGACGAACTCTTTGAAAACCTGAAGTTGTCCTGTAGTGAATCACAGCACTGGTCTATCAAATTCATACTGTTTAGTCTAACTCATTGCCAGCCCCCAGGTGGGATCTGGAGATAAAATTATAACGGATCTCCAGATGACATAGGTCAGTCTCCATGGGGAAAATGGCTGCTTTGGAGGGTGGACTATACAGCGTTATACCCTGTTGAAGTCCCTCCCATTCCCAATCCCTGCCCTTAAGAATCTACCCCCCAATTTCCATGGATTTCTTTCCATTAATCTCTTTTTTCCTTGCCCATCTGGAGGTTGGCAAACTTGGAGGAGCCTAAAACAGAACTTTAGCCTCTGAAGATCTGCAGCAGCCTTAAGAATCGGAGCAGCACCACAGAGAGCCAGTTAAACTGTAGGAAAGTTTGAGAAAGTTTGCAAAAGGCCTCAGAAAGTTCTGGTGAGGAGGGCAAGGAAGACGGATGCCCAGCTATTTATGTCATTTATAGCCTGCCTTTTTCACTGAGACTCAAGGTGGATTACACAGTGCAAGATTAGTACATTCAATAACCAGGACATTTCCATAAACAAAGCCATAGGGTAAATAGATACAAGTTTACAAATACATAGCATTAGCAGGAATCCAATACAGAGTTGAAGAAATGCTGAAACAGAATATAAGCCATTCTAGGACTAACATTAGACAACATAGAACTGCCCAATAGGATCATATTTGAAGCACAGGTAGCATGTAGGAGCACATATTTAAGGCAACAGATAGCATGTAAGGTAGTGAAGAATAAGTAGTATTTGCATTTTGTTGATGCTAAACTGTGATTATAGTGTCAGACAGGAATTCCGTCCAAGTGGAGTCCACTGTGGAGATAATCAGACTCCCCAAGGTTCCGACCTTCTAATAATACTAATACTAATACTAATACTAATACTAATACTAATACTAATACTAATACTAATACTAATACTAATACTAATACTAATACTAATACTGATGATAATGATGATGATGATGATGATGAACATTCGATTTATATACCGCCCTTCAGGATGACTTAACACCCACTCAGAGCAGTTTACAAAGTATACCATTATTATCCACACAATAAAACACCCTGTGAGGTGGGTGGGGCTGAGAGAGCTAGAAGCTGTGACTGACCCAAGGTCACCCAAATGGCTTCAAATGGAGGAGTGAGGAATCAAACCTGGTTCTCCAGATTAGAGTCCCGCACTCTTAACTACTACACCAAACTGGCTATTTAGACACTAGACTTCTTCATTTGAGCTCAAAGTGCCAGTAGGAAGGGAAGAAAGAGACAGGACACCAACATACCTTAAAGCAGCTATAGCTTTCATTGAATACATAAAACAGAATATCAGCAATCTTGCATTATATTTACCCAAAACAAGGCTTGGCCAAGCTGATGAGAGGTTGCCGACCAGTCAGGAGAAATCTCGCGAAGGAGAATTCTGTCTCAACCTCTTTGGGGTTGTGTTTTATTCCCTCTTTCGTCTTCTTTGAGATCTTATTTGGGGCAATTGCCAAGGCAGCCATGACTATGTGGACCTTCCTGATTTGACATCACCATTGATACATATTCCCAGCATGCCTGAATATTTTTACTAGCACAATTTCCCAACATACAGCATGGGTCATTTGGAGTTTAGTACTGAGAAACTGTATAACTTGGGTAACTTCTCCTTTTGACCTTTGGTTTTTTTTTGTTAATGATCTTTATGCTTAGGGTTGCCAGGCCCCCTCAACCTCCCAGTGGGACCTTTCCGTGTGTGTGTGTGCATGCTCGCTCCCGCAAATGTGATGACGTCACTTCTCAGAAGTGACGTCATCACACGGTAAACCCCCCCCCCCGGAGTGCACCCACGCTCCTCAGGGGCTTGGATTGGGGCCATTGCAGAGGGCAGGACCACTCCTGCCCTCCACAGCAACCCAAAACGGGCCCAATCCATGCCCAAATGGGCTTGTTTCAAGCCCTTTTTGGTGCAGATTGGGCCCGTTTTGAGCCACTGCGGAGCGCAGGAATGCTCCTGCCCTCTGCAGTGCCAAAAATGGCCCCGTTTGGGCGTGGATCGGGCCTGTTTTGAGCTGCTGTGTAGGGCAGGAGCACTCCCGCACTCCACAGTGGCCCCGACCCAAGTGGATGCTGCACACAGGAGCATGCACAGAGGAGCACGCACAGAAGGTGCGCATCCCCCCACCAGCCAGGCAAGAGGAGGCAGGGTGTGAGGGGTGGGGACAGGGGATCCCCCACCCCCACCCCCACTGGGAGTATGGTATCCCTATTTATGCTCCTTAACACCTCTTAAGGACATCAACTCTTGGGTAGACTTCCCACCTACCAGATCCGTTTTTCTGAACTCCACAGTTCAACTGTATTTCTATATCCATGGATACACTCGGTTCCAAATGCTTTCCTCTTAAAAGTGAATACAATTGCTTATTAATTTAGGGAGATAGCCTCTATTCCCCTTGATCCAATTTAAATCACCCAGCAAAAAAGCTGTTCTCAGTTTCAACTAGGATACAGGAAATCTGTGATCGACCAGCTGGTTTCTGCTGCAACTGAAATCAAGACTCTGGTCTGTTGAAAACCCAAGTTGGAGAGGAACTTAACAGAAGGTCAAACTGGAATGGGGAAATCTGGGTGCTGTCCTCCAGGCTTATCAGAAAGTGGGACTACCCGGGGGGGGCACATCCAGGCCTATCAATAGGGTCTGGGGAGTAGCTGTGAAATTGTCCTTTCCATTATTTTGTCTACTGGTGAGTCCCAGTGAAAGCCAGTTATTTTGAGGCACTGCTACTTTCTCTTTTCCATTCCCTTCCATTAACCAACCCAGGTCCCAGTCTTTCTTCCCTCAGCTGGGGTTGGATATATTCAAGACAATAATGTCATAAAAGCCTATGTATTGAAAAAAACATTTGGGCTGCATTCCATACCTCATAATACCTATAGCAATGTTTGCAACCCAGGTTAGGCACTGGCTTGCCAATCTCAAGAGTTCCTCTAGTATGAGCTTTAGCCCCTTTCTCCCATGCGCAAGCAAAGAACCTTTGAACCAACTAGTATTCAGTACAAACAGCAATCAAAGCCTTATCAGCATGCTCCCCTAGTGCACTTCCTCTATTAATTCTTATTCATCCATGTCTTGACTCATCCATGGAAAGCAGCAGATAGTATACGTAAAGTGACAATGGTGCCTGAGCCTGTATTGGTGTGCATTGGAGGGGAAGGGGTCAATGAGCCTTCTGCTAATGTTTCAGCTCATGTAGGAATGAGTTAATCAACAGAACCAATGTTTAGTTGTTTTATTTATTTATTCAATTTCTATACTGCTCCTTTTCAGTTAAGTTCTCTTCAGTTAAGCTGAGAACAATACAAAAATATAATATTCAATAAAATCACAATAAAACAGCCTAACACAATAATTAAAAAACAGTCTAGTCCCAACTATACATGGGCACAAACAGCATTACGAACAGAAAAAAACCCACGAACAGCCTAATCTGCTGTTCTCAAACAAGCTGTTCATGAGGCCCCATCCTAAACGAACAGGTGGTCGTTAAAAGCCTTGTTAGTTGCCTTTGGCAGCCGTTCACCAACTACAACCACAAACTGGGCACAAGACAGTTAACAAATAGTCACAAAAATTTTTTTGTCATTTTTTGAATTTTTAAATTGTGCAAAGTGCAAAATGTTAAGTGCAAATACAACAAATATGAATAAATACAATAAATAAGCTCATAAGTTCATAAAGATCAAATTCATTTTTTCAAGAACTCCAACCGGTGAAAAACAGAGTATTAGTCAATTTCATTGGCTTTTTCTTTCGTCCGCAGGTAGAAGACCATTGTAGAGAAGAACTAAAGCTGAACAATCTTTTTATCACTGGGGTGGCAGGTTCTGGCCCCCACGAACAACGAACATGTCCAGGAACAGTTTATGTTCGTCCATGTTTGTTGTTCATTGTTCATGGATGGCACTGAATGACGAACAGGGTGTTAGGGTTTTTTTCCCATTCGTACCCATGTCTAGTCCCAACCCCAGCTTATAAAACCCTGCAAGTAACATAAAAATGGCAGGTAGATAAAAATGCACAGCAATTTGCTTTGCCTCACAAAAGACTATTAGATAGTAAAGGCATGCCGGAATAGTTCTGCCTTACAGAGTTTCTGAAACATCAACAGGTTTTGCTGAGCACAAGTGTCTTCTGACAGTGCATTCCAAAGAGAGGGCACCACAATCCTAAAGGCTCTCTTCCTGGTAGAAAAAAGTCGTGCCACCCTGGGGCCAGGAACCAGCAACACTTCCTGCAAAGATGAATGAAGGAGGCATGGGGGTTCATAATGGGAGAGGTGGACTCGAACGTATGAGGATCCCAGGCCATGAAGGGCTTTAAAGGTGAGGAGGACTAACACCTTGAATTGGATCAGGAGGCTAATTGGTAACCAGTGCAGCTGCTTCAAAACTGGTATGATATGAACTGACCATGGTGACTTGGTCAGCAACCTAGCAGCTGCATTCTGCACCACCTGAAGTTTCTGGAGCATCTTCAAGGGTAGCCCTATATAGAGCGAGTTGCAGTAGTCTAAACGAAAAGTGACCGTTGCATGGATCAATGTGGCAAGGTTGGATTGAGATAAATAAGGGGAAAGTTGTCAGGCCTGTTTGTCTATGGAAAGCTTAGAATCAAGCCAAATCCCTAAACTCTTCATGTAGTCTGCAGCAGAAAGCTGGGCTCTGTTGAAGTCCCTCCCAGCCACAGGACCTCAGTTTTCAAAGAATTTAACTTCAGCCAGCGACCTCTCACCCACTCCACTATGGAATCCAGGCATTGGGGCCAAGGAAGAGATACTTGCTTCTGGTTGCTTATCTAGTAGAAGGTAGAGTAGGGTGTCATCAGCATACTGATGGCATCCAACCCCAAACCTCCTAACAACATACGCTAGAGGGCTCATATATATATTAAAAAGCATTGGGGACAAGATTGATCCTGGCGGGACCCCACAGTGTAGTTCTCATCGGAATGAACCCTCATCCCTAATGACCATCCTCATTGAGCGTCCTTGGAGGAAAGAGACAAACCATTGTAAGGCGGTAACTATTTCCCTCAGTGAGAGTAGGTGGTCGACCAGGACCAAATGGTCCATTGTGTCAAATGCTGCTGACAGATCTAATAAAATAAGCAGCGCACAACTGCCCTTATCTAGCTGGTTTTGTCCTTGTTAATGTAACACCATAAGAAGAGCCTGCTAGATGGTTCCTCTAAGTCCAGTATTCTGATTTCAGCCTGATACTTTTGAGAAGCTCACAAGCCAAGCTGAAATCAGGATGCTGGACTTAACAGTCTTACCACCTTAAAATGGTTTGCCTCATTCCTCCAGGGATACTCAATGAGGGCGACTAGTAGCTGTGATAGATGGGTCTTCCTTCCCATTCAGATACCCACCCATGTTTATTGTCCCCAGCATCTACTACCCAGAGATATTCTGCATCTGAATGTGAAGGAAGACCCATCTCACTGACATGGCTAGTAGTCATTGCGAAACATATCCAGTATGAAATAGACCTCTTCTGTGCTCAGGGCAGGCAGAGATGGGAATGCTGGGGAACATCTTGCCATCTGAATAACATCTCAGCTTTGTTTCTGTCTCCTTCCTGTCTGCAAGTACAAAAGCTTGGGCATAGCCAGAGGGACAAGCTTTGTGGCATGAGCCAATGGGCAAGACCCAAAGTACTCTTAGTCTTTGGCTCACAGTCTGTGACTATTGAGTGAGCTGGCCACTGAGTTAAAAACTTGCCCAGGGCTTGGCTTTTTTTTTGTTTTCTTCTTTTGTTTATTTCATATTTGTTTGAACTATTTTTTCAGTAAAAAAGAGCAAGATTCCAGTAGCACCTATAAAACTAACAAAATTTGTGGTAGGGTATGAGCTTTTGTGAGTCACAGTTCACTTCTTTAGTAGGATATTAGCTTTTGTGAGTAGAGATGGGCACGGACCGGAAAAAACTGAACTATGTGGTCCATGGTTCGTTAAATTTCACAAACCACGAACTTTGATGAACCTGCCCCCAGTTCACAAACTGGTTTGTTTGGTTCGTGAAAACATCACATCCAGGTCAAAAAATTGTCATTTCTGGGTCAGCAGAAGCTTACTTCTGGACCAGAAGAAGGTCACTTCCAGGTCAGCAGAAGGTCTGCAGGAAGTCCATCCCCTGTAGCCTAGGAAACTGATTGATCAGCACCAGGCTGTCTGCAGTGATGAACCAAAAAATGAACCAAACGAACCAGCCTAAAGTTCGTGGCGGTTCGTCAGAAATAGGATCTGACGAACCGCTGGTTCGCGAACCATGAACCCATCTCTATTTGTGAGTCATACCCTACTGAAGAAGTGAGCTGTGACTCATGAAAGTTCACAGCCTACCTAAAACTTTGTTAGTCTTATAGGTGCTACTGGACTCTTGCACTTTTCTACTGCTACAGACAGACTAACACGGCTACCCATTTTGATCTGTTTTTAATCCCCCCCCTCTCTCTCTGGTGATTTTGGGGCTACTTTGGGAGAAAAGCAGAATATTGATTTACCTAAATAAATAAACGAACGAACAAATGAATGAAAATGCTGCCTCTGTTAAAATCCATTTCCAAACAGGAGTTTGTTCTGTCCATCATCTCAAGCAAGGCAAGGTAGCCCCACGTATCCCATTTTAGAGCATTATGCCATGTTTCACCGTCATCATTGAGTGTGTTCCCCCAACTTAAAGCAAAGAATACAAAGTCCAGCTGCTGTTACTGTTTATTACAATGTTGCCACTGCTGGCAATAAATATCTCGTCCCTTGACAGATTCATGATCTTAATTACAATTTCATGAATAGTCCTTTGGATGCCAGATGGTAAACTTAAGCAATCAAGTCAGATCTGGGCTCACTTTGCAACTAAATGAATTAACTGTCATGGCCCTTCCAGTAACATCACATATGAAGGGGGCGGGGGGAAAGCCCTGCTCAAATGCAATAGTGGCAAGCTGAAATGCTAGACGAACGAATGAAATCATTCCTAAGCTTGTCAGTTCCACTAATTGCTACGAAACATTTGTATGGTATATCTTTTATTTATGAGCTTTAATAACATTCCATGGCAATTATATGCTTGTCTAAGCATTTTCCCTCATTTGGAAGACGGCGTCAGATTTTCCTTAAGACTAAAAATAAATTTCAGTTTTGTCACAATTCTCTTTGCCTCGCAGAGAGAGATGCTGTCTTCTCTCTTCCTCATTTAAAATAATGCCACAATTTGCAAAGCAAACGTGAAAGGAGGTTGGCGGTTGAGAAAGAGTTTGGCTCTATCAACCAGACATCTTAGTTTAGAACTGTTGCCAACAGATACTTACAGATGTAAGGCTTTGCATTAGACTGAATGAAACCAGTTGTTCATTTAAACCAGGGCACCACAGATGACTTTGAAAATAGATTAGACATATGTATGGAGGTTAGGTTCATTATTGAATAATAGCAATGATAATTAACAGGAACCGCCACAATCTGATTAATAAGCTTAGGCAGTAACATCATTGGCTTCTATGTCCCATTTGGTGGGTGGCAGGTGGCAGGGGGGGATCCCCCCGTTGCTGACTGCTAGCTGATAGTTTAAAGGGACCTGCCACTTGCAAGGAGCAGGGCCCTTTAAATGGCCCAGCCCCCAACCCCCAGCCCCAACCCCCACCCCTCAGCCCCAGACCCTCACCCCCTTCCAAGTCCCAGCCCCAGCCCCCCACTTACCATCTGATGCTGGGGTGGTGGGGGCTTCCTCTGCTGCCCTGCAGGCCCGTGCGGCAGCAGAGGAGGTGGAAAAGGGCCCTCCTGTCCCTCCCGCCCCGGCTGCCATTTGAGGGGTGGGAGGGCCCTTTTTGGCCTCCTTCAGTGTCACGTGGGTGCGCAGGACAGCAGAGGAACCCGAAAACGGCCTTTCCATCCCTCAAATGGCAGCCATGGCCATGACTGCCATTTGAGGGGCAGAAAGGGCGTTTTTGGTCTTTTCCTCTGCTGCATGGGCCTGAAAGGCAATGAAGGAGGCCTCCACCACCCCAGCATCAGAGGGAAGGTAAGTGGGAGACTTGCAAGTGGCAGGAAAGGGCCTTTTAACTGATTAAATGCCCCTTTCCCTGCCAGAAAGGGTATTTAAACCCCATAAACCACGAACTGGTTCGTAACTGGGCCAATTCTGTGCTGGTTCATGGTTCGTGGAAACCCCGTGAACCCCTTGGTTCGGTTTTTTTCTGGTTCGTATCCATGTCTAGTGACAGCCTAACCTGAAACTCCACACAAGTTGAGTGTGGGGGTGCATATAGATGTTAAACAACATTGAGGTTGGCCACAGCGTCAAACAAGATGTTGGATAAGATGGGTCCCTCCTACATGGAGGAAAGATGCCAGAAACTTGGAAAGAAGCTAATATCACACTAATACCCAAAGAAGATCAAGGCTTAACTTTGGTGAAAAATTACAGACCAATATTATCGTTGAGCAATGACTACAAGCTATTTACTACAATATTAGCAGAAAGATTAAAGTCAATACTTAAAGGTTTAATTCATGAAGACCAAATACGTTTTTGCCAAAAGACACTTGCAAGATAATGGAAGAATGGTTTGAAACACGAGAAAAAAGCAGCTCTTACGTTTCTTGATGCCAAGAAGGCCTTTGACAATTTGACAATTTGAACTGGTCTTTCTTGTTGAGAGTTTTGGAAGAGATGAGTTTTGGAGAGAATTTTGTGATATGAGTGAAGTCAATCTGTACCTCCCAAATGGCTAAAATTATGGTCTATGGTCAATTCATTAAACCTTTTGAGATTCAAAAAGAAACGTGACAGGGGTATCCAGAATACATCTTTTCTGAGTGAAGGGAACATTCCAACATTAGCTTCATTTGCACCCAGTAACATCAGCAGAAATCATTATCTCATGTTAGTACAATTTTTTTTTTTTAAAAAAGGGAAACATCATAATTATAAAGGTTTTAAAGAAAACATTTCTGCCACCCCTAAGCCCAAAGATCAACAATGGAGGATATCCGGAGGATATTGTTATTGTCAACAGAGTAGTTTTGCAAGGTGATGTCATGAAAAACCAAATCTTTAGAGTACCAGCTGGGCGCAGGTGCCTGGGGATGCCAAAGCTGGACGCAGGTGACTGGGGAGGGGTCAATCCGGTACTTACTTCCCCTGAACACATTCCTGTGATGTGCTAGAAAATCATTCATTCATTCATTCATTCATTCATTCATTCATTCATTCATTCATTCATTCATTCATTCATTCATTCATTCATTCATTCATAGTCCACTTTTCTCACTGAGACTCAAGGCGGATTACATAGTGTGAGATTAGTACAATCAGTATCAAGGACATTTCCATAAGCAATGTCATATACAGTCAATATTTACTGAGCTCAGCTCCTCTGCTTTACTTTAGTGTGATAGGGGAGCGTCAGGGCATGCTGAAGCTGAACCCATTAAAAATAGCCTCCAAACGGGTAATTTTTACTGAGCCCACCTTCAGCACACCCTGTGGCTCCTCTGTTGCCAGCACAATGGGGGAGTGTGGGAGCGCATGCATGCACCTCTCCCCCCTAGTGCCTCCCCCCGCTGCCCATGTGAGCAGGGCCAGGGGTGGAAGGTGGGGGTTTCCCTGCCCTGGGTGGTGGGATGGCAAACCTATTTTAGAGAATAGCTGGAAAGCCAAAGACCTTCCTTCTGGAGCTACCTTATGAAGAACACTAAATAAATCTTTGTACAAACCTAATGCAAACAGCAGATTTTTTGTCATAAACAACAATATCAATGTCATCCCCAGATAAAAAAAACCTGAATTTTCTCATGTTTGTCCCTTGTTGCTCTGATCTCTCCTAATCCCATCTCTCTGTTCTTTTTTCCCTGCTTGCTGCTCTTACTTCGTAATCTTTTTGAGACAGAAGCCTATCTTTTTTAATACATATGTTTCTCTGCCCATGTTAAGGCAAGAAGTAATATAAAGGAATAATCAAGAAACTTACTCACAGCGTAAGCAATAAGGTATCTGTGGAATTAATTGAAAGATATCTAATGTATTCAAAACCATGTGCTAGTCATAAACATGTCTCTGAAATGCGTAAGTGCCTCAATCTCCCTATGGCACTTCTTTTCAGTTTTTGTCAGAACTGTCGTGGCATACTAGGATATTTTCACACATCTTGCTGAATACAGCTCTCTTGCGCTACTGCTTGAGCATACGTTGTCGAGATAGAAAATGGCGGAGAGCCATTTTTAAAACAAATGCACCCTTGAGCCAATGTTGGTTTTACAATGTTGTTTTTACATTACAGAGACAGGAAAGATAAAAACTGACATATGCATTTGTTGTGAAAAAGGCCTTCATTTAAGGACTTCTATCAACCTAGCACAATTTTAGTCCAGCCCTTTTCTCAAGGAGCTCTAGAAAGCATACGTATTTCTCCTCTCCATTTTATCCTCACAACAACTCTGTAAGGTGGTAGATCTAGAGGAGTTAGCTGTGTTAGTCTGTAGTTGCAAAATAGTAAAGAGTCCAGTAGCCCTTTTAGACTAACCAACTTTATTGTAGTATAAGCTTTCGAGAACCACAACTGTCTTTGTCAGATGCATCTAATGAAGAGAGCTATGGTTCTCGAAAGCTTATGCTACAAAAAAGTTGATTAGTCTAAAAGGGCTACTGGACTCTTTACTATTCTGTAAGGTGAGTTAGTTTGAGAGTCTTTCTACACGAGACATCTGACACGTGAAGAACATGCACCAGGAGATGCCATGTTAGCCAGGAAGGGTAGTTTAAAAAGACAGAACTGGTGGCAGGACAAAGGCTTTGCTCTACACTGGAGCTGTGTGAAGGGGCTGTAAAATTCCAGAAGGGAAACTTGAGCCCATTAGAACCTCTCCAGGTCCAAGCCTGGCTCTGGAAGGCAGCACCAGCCCATTTCCATTCCTGGCTGCTCTCTGGTGGCAATCCCACACAGTTTTAGACTGGAGAGGTGAAATTGAAAGAGCCTTCAGGGAGGTGAAGATGAAATTAACAAACCCTCTGAGGAGTGATCTCTGCTGGCTGTGTCTTTTTAAACTACGCTTCCTGGCTAAGATTGCATCTCCTTACACTTGATGAACACGTTTCAAGGTGTCTCGTATAGAAAGACTATGTGAGTGACTAGGCCTAAATCATTCAGTTAATTTATTGGCAAGTAGGGGTGCACTGTGAAGGTAAAATGGCCCCAGGGCCAAGCTGGTCTCAGTGGATCCAGTGGTGCTACAAGCCAGGGCTGCAAGGGCCACTCCACTCAGACCAGGCCTACAGTGCCGTCACTGAATCTCAGCTCATCTGTTGCCCGTTCTTGCGCTACTAGCAGCCAGATGTGGCACCACTGGACAGATCTATGCTTAGTGCTCCCTGCAATGATGGCAGAGAAGTTGGGGCTTGACTCTTCTTGCTCTTGGCTGCTTGTGTGGTTCTCCAGGGCAGTAGCCCACTGGGAAATTTTCCCATAATTTAAATGCCCAGTAGCACCTTAAAGACTAACCCATTTTATTGTAGCATAAGCTTTCAAGAACCACAGCTCTCTTCGTCAGATACATGATGCAGTGTATAGCATGCATCTGATGAGGAGAGCTGTGGTTCTCAAAAGCTTATGCTACAATAAAGTTGGTTAGTCTTAAAGGTGCTACTGGACTCTTTACTATTTTGCAACTACAGACTAATACGGCTAACTCCTCTGGTTAAATGCCTCGTTCACTCTCGGTGGCAGGTGGGAATTTGAAACCAGATATCCCATATTCTAGTTGCAAATTCTAACCAGTATACCATGCTGGCTCTCTCTGGCTTCTTCCAATTTTAAAATATGGACATTTTGAAATAAAAAAAGTATTTATCTTGGGTTTTAGACATTGTTGTATAAATGATCTGATGTTAGCTCCCTGCTGAACATAAGCAAAATAAAACCTAATTCAATAAATTTCCAAATGAATATTTTTTCTGAATTTAATTGTGCTTATGTTTTCTTTTTATATTTTCTGTATCGCTATGGCATGTGGCTAACAGGACCTTTTGTATACCATAACAGAGTTCAGTGACAAAGAGCTCTATTTTACTTTTTCTGGTGCCCATTTTTAGAGTAACAAATATGAACTGAACTGACCTCACAAAGAACTTATCAACAAGGTCCCTCTTGTGTGTCTCATGGATAACATGTTTGATTAACTGTTATAACAAGGGGTGCTGCCAAAGTTTATGAACAATTATTGGACATACAGCGTATTTCCCCCTATTCACATTAAGACACAATGAGGTCCAAGCAAGGAAGTATGAGATGCTGCAGGGCACCTCAAGTATGTAATCTCAGCGTTATAACAATTCCATTGTTCACTTATTTTTTTCCAGATTCATGTCAAGGTAATGGTTGAAGTTCTCCATAACCTGGGAGCCTAATGCTCAAAGGACCACTTCCCCTTACGGATTTCCAGGCACTTTTTGCTGTCATTTCTCTCTGTTTGTCAAATGCAAACTTTTCAACTTGATCCAGAGCCCTTTTTTTGGCTGAGATTCCATTTCATTGGAAAAGGCTTTCTGACGAGGTTTTGATTGCCTCCACACTGTTCACTTTTCCAAAGAAATGAAAGACTGATTCTTCAAAGGGCTTTGAGAACACTGAAATAAATTTTGTTCAGCTCACCAATTAAGATCTTCTTATCAAGCCTGCTATCCATGTCCTCACTTTCAGAGGTGAGGTGGGTGCCAAACAGAGACAGAGCTTTTTCAGTGGTGGCCCCTCATTGAGAGTTGAACTACCAGAGATGAATTACATAAGGATGATCTTCACTTCCTAGAAGGGGAGGTGAAACTGACAGAGACTTGGGGAGGCAAAGAGGAAATTAACAAACCTTCTGAGGAGTGATCTTTTCTGGCTCTGTAGAGAGGGGAAATTGACAAAGCCTTCCAATCTCCTTTAAAACTCAGCTTCTCTGCTAACATTGTGACTCCCTTCACACGAGCATCCTTGTGTAATTCATCTCTCGTAGCTTAGCTTTGAGTCTCAAATCCTTGCTTAGTCATGAAGGTTACCTGGTAACCTTGGGTGAGTCATTATCTTTCAACCTGACTTTGTTAGAAGATTGGAATGCAAACAATAAATGAACCTAAGCATTTAAAAACTCTACTGACTTTGATGTCAGATATCTACATATTTTCTTTTTTATATGTCACACTCTTCAAGAAAGCCAGAAGCATTGTTCAGTTAAGAACATTCAGTAATAATAAAAAAAATCAATAATGTCAACAAATCCACAAACTACAGCACTTAAAGTAAGCAAATCACAGTAAACCCAACAGGAGAATCTGTTCAATTAAAAAAAAAAACTTTGAACAATGGCAGGTTTCCCCCTGGGCGCTGCTGCATTGGCACTGGGACTTTGGCACTGGGACAGCACTAGAGATTATGCAGGGTCCCACTTTGTGAAAGGAGGGAAGGTATACCTCACCCATGCACCCTCTCAAGCCACCAGCAAGCCCACTCAACCTAGCTCTGCTCCTGTGTCCACCTTCACTGCCTTCTTTCCTTGTTCACTCATTTTCTCCAGCCAACCAACTCCTACACAACCCACCCCGCCCTGTGGGTGGACTTCCCTTTTATCCTCTCAGCCTTTCCCTGCTCCACCTGTCAACTACACCCTCCTCCTGCCCTCTAACCACAGCTCTGGCTGGCCCAGACAGCTGCACCTGTGCTCACTTGGCTGGAAGCACTGGGCCAGCCCACCTGAGTCTTGTTGGCTGTCTGCCAAGCCTCTCCAGATGAGCTGACTGCTGGAGGCAGGCACAGCTGTGTCTCCTTGGGTGGCTGCCAAGCTTCTCCTACAGAGTTCCTCAGGCAGTTCCACCTGGAGTTGTTTTGTTCCTGGCATCCCCTGGACCAGGCTATTGCCTTCTAGCTGGGCTGCAGGCTGGGGTGTGGCTCTGAGCTGCTGTGGCTGCTTCTCTTCCCTGGCAGGTAAGGTTTCTGTTTGGTTAGCTGCTTTCTGTCTGTCCCTGCTGCCTTTGCTCTCTTCCTCTGTTCTGGCCCCCTCTGGGTTGACCCCACTCTCCCTGCCTGGCCTCCAAGACTCCCACTGGAGGGTGGGACTAGCTGGCCTCTACCTGCCCCTTCTAACCCTCTGAGGCTTGGGTGCATCTTTCCCTCCCTCCTGTGTAGGTAGGTTCTGGTCCTGGGCATCTGCTGGGGCGGCTGGGTGGCTGTCCCCCAACTGCCTCCCGTCCCCTTCTCCCGGCAAGTCCGGGGGCTGCACCTCAGACCCCAGACACACAAAACCATAAAATGGAACAATCATATATTATGGTTCAAAGCAGGAACGGAATTTCACTATAAGAACAATATCCACACACATCAGAAGTTGTTGGGTAAACCAGGGCTGTTTTCACACGCTGTTAAAGAGACGGCCCACTCATGGAACTCTGGCTTTTTTTCACTCACTCCATACGTCTCCAATTTCAAAGCAGAAGCAGGCAGTTTGGCTTTTGTTTTTTCAGCGTCTTTTAGCTGGCCCAGGAAAGTGTGTGAGATTCCATTCTCAAAAAAGATGCCGAAGAAATGGAAGCCAAACTGGTTGCTTCCCCTTTAAAATCGGAGACAAACTGAGAGAGTGAAAAAAATGCCAGTTCAGTGGGTGGGCCTTCTCTTTAACAGGTGTGAAAACGACCCAGGTTTTGGTTACCAGATGTGTTACAGGTCATCTAGAGTTCAACTGTAAAAGTTATTTAAGAAAATTATTCAGTTTTGGCCTCTCCTCTTGAAATGGCTAAACTAGAAAAGACTTATTATTGTAATTAAGAAATGCTGCTTCGTCTCAGGAGCCTGATACCATGCATTAATAATGGATTCTTTTGTCATGTAAAATTAATCTTCACCCATCTGCCTCTAGATTGTAGATGTACAGTCCCTAGGTGCTTACCTTTCCTCTTTCTAAACCTTCAGGATAATATACGCAACCAAGAATTATATGTGCTGCTTTAAGCTGTGCTCTGAAATTCTTAGTCTGGCAGAACTTTTATTGGTCTTCAGTTAAGAAGGAGGCTTCAGTTAAAAAGTAGCTAGAGCTAGTAATTTCTGTGATGTTTAGCATTTGAACACTTTGGGAATCTTGACAACAGGTAAGCGCACCATTACAAAATGGCAACCATGTTGGGGGGAGGAACAGCCAAGATGGCTATCATGAGAGGGCACAGGATATCAGGAGGTTCCAGGCCGAGCATCTTTTTTTCTGTAATGGAGGCAGCTGTTTCTCAACGGTTGTTCCTTGGAAACTCAAAGTTGATGCCTTCTGGTCTCTTCTGAAGAACATACCTCTCCGGTGAAGTGAAGGAAAGTCAGGAATGGCTCTTTGCTTTGGGGAAGAAGGAAGTAAGCCCAAGGAAACACACGAATTCCTACAATGGCTACATTTGAGATGACTGCTTCATTGCGTTTGAGCTGATATGAACATTCTTGTTATGTGTTTTTTTTTTCCTGCAATGGCTCATTCAAACACATAGGTGTCCTGCTTCAAGCAGCTGCCAGGTCTGCAGAGTGCTGCTGACAGGTAACAAGGTTCAGCTGGCCAGGCGAGGAATGTGCAAAGTCCATAAATCAAGGGAGTAGTCAAGGACAAGCCAGGTCAGAGGGCAGAGAGACAGTTCTAAGGAGCAAACACAGGCAGCACAGTAGCAGCTCAGGGAACTTGTTGAAGCCACGCTGAAAGGAGCCCTCCCTCTGGCTTTTATACTCTGAGAGCATTCAGTCAGCTCGCACAGCTGCTTCAAGTCTCCTCCTCTGAAGCCCCTCCTTCCTCTGAGAAGGCTGGCCTGTTCAGAGCCCGGAGGTGTGCAGATTGACATCGGGTCTGTAAGTCTCTTCTGTCCCTGCTACGCCGACGTTGCTCTCAATAGTCTGGAGATGTTGGAGGGGATAAGGAAGCTGGCTGCGTCTGGGCTGGTGGCTCTGGGTGGGGAAGGGGAGCTTCTGGCTGGGATTCAGCATCTGACCGTTCAGCTGTGGTCGGCTGCTGGGAGGCAGGCTGCTCCTCCTCAGGAGGAGCAAGGCTGTCAGCAAGCGTCAGCTGTTCCAGCTCCTCCTCCTCTGAGGACTCGTCAAGCTCAGGCTGTACTATGACAATAGGTCATCATTTGGTGTTAGCAGCCCATCAAGAATGTGCAAAGATCAACCAGCTCATGCATAGCATGGCCCAGGAGGTCCAACACTGAAGCCCTGCATTTATATTGAAGTAGTCAGTGTGGTTTTCAATCAGAGCAGCGTTTTTCTACTGGGCAGCCAGCTTCTATCAGCTCCCGTGGACCAGATTCATCCATTCTTGAAAAGTGAGTGTCTGTATGTTTGAAACACAGCCACCTCACTTTTAAAAAAGAGCTTCTATTCTGCTGTCTCATCTGACTCATCACTTTTGTCCTGATGTTAAAAAAAAAAAAGCTGAATAAGGGAAATGTGTCCCTCTACCCATGTCCTTTAATGATGGATTGGAGGCAAAGAGTACTCTTAAAGCAGACAGGCATTATTCCTTAGAAATTGCTTGTCTGAATGCTGTAATGACTGGTTTGGACATATAAAAATCCATAATTTAACCAGTTTAAGGATTTGGATAAGTAGCCATATGTGAAAATAAATGTTTTTTTAAATTAGCACTTGGGGGTAAAATATGGTACAACCCTAGATTTTCCAGCGATTCCTACTGCTATTCTATGTCACTTCTAGGTTTTTCTTGAATATGACCTCGCAGTGCATAAGATGCTGAGATGCCCTCCCCACTGCTGCTTAGAGTGGTGATGAACAAGGGCAGCTGCGTGAGTGGCCTCCTGCCACAGCAGGAGGCAAGACAGCCCTACCACAGGGGCCTGATTCCCTGGCATTTCTAAATGGAGTCGCCACTGGGAATTCACAGCTACAGTATGGCTGTAATTCCACATGGCAAGCTGTTGTAAACATGTAGTTTGGCCCTAAAGCATTTATTTTGTGGGGGCAGAACTTCCTGGAATTCTGGCACACCAGGGCTTGGTTGCTGCCCTAATGCAGGGGGGGACTGGGAAGGAGAAATGGCCCTGGAAAAAGGCCATGCCCCAGCCCCTGTTCCCCAAAGGAGGGAGGAAGAGGCAGCCTCCCTCTCCAGCAGACCAAACATGAGCCTCCCCCTCTACTTGGGCTGGGCTTGTGGCAGAAGGGCTTGTGGCAGAAGGGCAACAAACAGTTTCCCCATACCTACATGAGATCCAGTTTGGTGTAGTGGTTAAGAGCGGCAGGACTCTAATATGGAGAACCAGGTTTGATTCTCCACTCCTCCACTTGAAGCTGGAAAGTACTAGCTTGGATTTGTTTCGCTAGCAGTTTGTCGAGCTGTATATGTTTTCAGGCTCTGCATAGGACCTCAAGAAAGAATTGTACTCGGCTGGACCACGGTCAGAAGTCTTGGACTCCCTTTGATTGTAGTAATAACGGAAAGAGAAGCAGAAATGTAAATGGACTGCTTTTGACGCATGAATGAAAGTATTCTTGGGACTATTGATTAGAACGAATTGCAGATGTATGGAGGACGAATTATGTGTATTACTGAGTTTTGACTTTTGTAATGTTTGTTATATAGAATGCACTTTGGGCATGGAGCACTTTAAATTATAGTAAATTTATTGAAGAGTCATTAACATTGTGGAAACGAGAGCTTTTGTTAAGTTTTTAGGTTTTGGCGCTCTCGAGTATAACAGCTTCTGTGGTTTGGAATCCTTTCTCCACCTTTAACAAGCAAGAAAACGAACACAAGCGAAGAAGAGAGATGATAATTTCTAAGGTAGCTCCTAATATTTCATCGGAGATGATATCGGCCAAACAATCAGCACTTGCTAAAGCAGTGCATCTTGAAGCTCAAATTTGATTTCTGGAAATAATAGTATCTTTGCTTGAGAATTGTGAGCTTCCCTGCTGGCAAACGGATACCACAGCCCAGAAGAAATCTCCAATTTCCTCCCATGAATTATGCATCGAGCGTTACATAGGACACAAATAAAAAACTTTCTAGGAGGAAGTTAGCTATCCCTCCCTCCCCCACAGTTTATTGTATTTTTCAGCCACAGCCCCTCATTCCTGGTCATGTGTTGGTCTTTTCACAGCTGTAACACTGAAATAAATTCAGAGGCTTAAGTTTCAGAACTTGGAGCTTGGAAGTGTTGTTTCCACAGCAGACACCGTCACAAACATTCTCAATTCTTGATGAAGGGAGCTTCGAGTCTCAAGCTGATGCCTTGAAAATCTTGTTTGACTTCAAGGTGCCGCTGGACTGGAATCTTGTCTTCTAAACCCAGTTGCTTCCCTTGACAGTATATCCAATAGTTTCTTGGCACTTCTGAAGACTGGAATTCTAAATCACACCAGTGTGTTCCCCCCCTTTTAGCAGCTGAACAAGCAACATTAGACTGTCTTGTACCATCATTAGCAGGCTTTAAAAATCTCCTGGAGTATCAAATCTGGTCCGCGGTCTTAATGCTCCCAGTGCAATCTAATGGCCAGTAAAACCTCTAATGTTGTCACAGATGAAAAGGAAAGGCAGAGCGCCGAGCTTGTTAACATGGGACGTGCCAACCGTTTATCTGATATTTTCAGCACATTTGAGATTGTTTCATTATGGCTGAGGAGCCTGACACGCCTCTTCCCAGCCTCTTTTCAGACAGCTGCAAAGACAACTTGCTTGTATTAGTTGCTTTGTGAATAAAGAGTTGCCCCTTCATCGAACCACAGAAAAACACACATCAGCCAAAAGCGTTAGTGTTTAGAGGGAAACACATTTCTTTACAACGGATTTGCAAAATGTACCATGTGAATTCTGAGCTTGGTGGGGAAAATCACCAGGAACTCATCCTGTCCATAGTTTGTTAATTCGATCATGTTATTCATTTATCAGTTATAATTATACCCCACTTCCTCTGATGGCTCAAAGTGGCTTACAAATTCATATTCAAAACACAAAGTAGAATAAAATCTCAAATAACCGTCTCCCCCTAAAAATGCCTGCCTCCTACAGTGCTTTAAAAGTCCTAGCAAATAAATCAGCCTCACTGCACCCCCTATACACCTCAAGAGATGTGCCCCCCTTACCTGCTCAGGACACCTGTTCCATAGCATAGGAGCTATGATGGAAAAAGCAAGGGCTATGGTTAATGCCAGGCAGCTTACGTCAAGTGGGGGAACAACTAGCAGGTGGCAGTCTGAAAACTACTTCTGGGACATATGAGAAGTGGCAGTCCTTTAGATGTTTCAGTAGTCAGGCTGCAACTGTCATGAGCTCAACAGGCAGTCTTGGGTGAGCCACTCCTCTCAGCCCCAGCTCTCCAGATGTATTGTGGGGACAACAATAATACTGACTTTGTTCACTGCTTTGAGTGGGCACTAATCTGCCCAGAAGAGCACTATATGAATGAACTATTATTATTGTTATAGTCAGGGGTCATTTTGTAGAAAAAGAGCTGGAGGAACTCATTAGCACAACTCATTAGCATATGCACGCCTCTTTCCATCGCTGGAAGTGTGTCATTAGTATAACTGATCTGCATATGCCACACCCCCTGACATCACCTATTCTGGCTGTTTTGGACCCAGTCCTGGCCATTCAGGGCAGAAATTGGGCCCCAAATGGCAAAAAGGTGCTGAGAATGGCCAAAAAGGGGCCCAAAATGGTCAGGATCTGGCCGCTGATGAGCAGGAGAGTGATCCACCATCAGTCAGAGACCTGATCCAGGCTGAAACAGGCCCCAAATGGCTGAGATGTGTCAGATGACTCGTGTAGAGAGACTTTCTGTTTCCTTGGTTTTCTCATTGGGCTTGCTAGGTGTCTGCTGATGGCAGACAAACTCTTGACAGTTTGCAGCAAGCTGCCTGGAAATCACCCGCCTCCAGCAGGCATCTTGAGCAAGTGACCTCATCGCGCCGGCCACGGGAGTGCTCCTGCACTTCTCACAGGGCCAATGATTGCTGATTACCTTCATTGAGTGCCCTTTGAATTCTAATAACACAGATTGGCGGCAGACAACTTTTGCTGCAACTTTCCCTACCCCAGTAAGATTTACACACTAAGATCTGTAAATCTTCATTTGCTCCTGCCTTATGCAAGAAAATAATTTTAAACTTGTTTCCTGTGCCCTGATAAAAATACTTGAAGAATAATAAATATGTGCTGATGTTAAGAAATTAAACAGTGAGCACAAATACCAGGTGGACCAAAATTAAACAACATTTCAGTAGGTGACAGCCATCAAGGCTTGGAGCACCTCTTCAGTTAGCACCCCCAAGCTTTGCAGCCTAGGCTGTCACCTGTGCTATCTGCTGCCTAAATCAAATAACAACATAACATAACATTTAATTTATATAGCACCCTTCAGAACATATTAATGCCCACTCAGAGCAGTTTACAAAGTGAGTTATTATTATTATCAGGACAATCACCCAGTGAAGTAAGTGGGGCTGAGAGAGCTCTGAGAGAGCTGTGACTGACCCATGGTCACCCAGCTGGCTTCAAGCAGAGAAGTGAGGAATCAAACCTGGCTTTCCAGATTACAGTCCTGTCGCTTGCAACCACTACAGCAAACTGGCACTGACAAGACATTTCATTCACTCTTTGAACAATGAAGATACTTATGTGCAAGGCTTTTTTTCTGGGAAAAGAGGTGGAGGAACTCAGTGGGTTGCCAGCACAGGGGGCAACTCCTGGTGGGAGATGGTGCCCCTGGTACCACATGTACACGTGCAAAGTGCACACAGGCTACCAGGACTGCACAATGACATCACTTTGGGTCAACTGGAACAAGTAGGGGGGAGTTTATTAAAGTTTAAATCGCCCTTGGTAAAATGGTCATATGGCGCTGCAGTGGCGTGTAGGGCAATCTCAACTCCCTTCTGTCTGGAGATCAGGGGGTGGGGCCACCGGCCATGTGACCATTTTCAAGAGGTGCCGGAATTCTGTTCCACCGTGTTCCAGCTGAAAAAAAGCCCTGCTTATGTGACAATCGTTTGTGTCCTCAAATATGAACAGTAAAGTATGAAAACAGTGCACACGCATACCACCATTTACAGAGGACAAATGCATGTTTTAAATATAGTACAGGTTTCATTTCTTGGCGTTCCTCCAGTTGTGTTCTATGGGAGCAATGGCTTTTTTGCGTGCAAGACCCGAGGAAAGAGTACACCCTCTTAAAGGCTTGGAGGACACAGCTCATGAGAATCTAAATATACCACGTCTGGCTTTTATGTGTATGAGAATTAAGACCATAATCGCTTTGCTGCCTCATTCTGATCGGGTTCTAAGAGTGCTAAGAATCACAGCCTAAAGGTATAATTCAGAGAATGTGAAACTCATCAAAATCCCAGTGAAATTAATTGCATTTAAGTGCTTCCTTTAATGGGCTTTAGTATTTCTAAGATGCTCTGGATTGGTTAGAGCAGAAGCACAGATTTAGATCTCATGTTTCTAATGCACAAAAACCTGACTCAGGCACTTCATGGGTGTTGACTAAATTCCTGTGACAGAACCTTGGATGCATCCAATGTCCTTCTTATTGAACGATTCTGTGAAAACCTTTCTTCAGAAACCTTTCTCAGGCAATGTGAAATTTAGAATGGACGTGTGTTAGAAAGACGTGGACAGACCTTTATATGAAGAAACATGGGTCTGGAGTGGGCTGTGCCATCCCCCCCCCACTATCATTTATCTGAAAAGGGCTAGTCTCTTATTCTGCCCTGTATTGCTTATTATGGACATTATGTTTACAGGTTTTCTTCTTGCTCAGCTTAAACTTATTTCTGTTCTCAGTTCTTCAGCTTGCTGACTTTGATCATGACAATTTCTGTATGCTTCTGCTACAAACCCACGTCCAACTCAGGCTTAGGCTGACATTCCCCCACCCTGAGGTAAAACTTCTCCTCTTTAAGCCGGTGAAGCTGTATACTGGGCTGGGAAGCCTCTGGTAGCGTGGTTGATGTTAAGCTTCAACTGTCCTTCTTGTCCCACCCTTAAGGATTATTAAAAATGGTTACCCAGCCAAGTCTTAGTAGGGGACAGATCAGGGGTTTGCGCTTCTCTTTAGCAGAAACTGGCACACAAGGCTTGGGGAGGTTCAAAAGGTAACAGAAGGTTTATTTACAGTAGGTTAAAGTGAAAATGCAGGTAGGCAGGTGTTTGAACTGAAGAAACAGAAAGGTTTTTTGTACAGGAACTTCACTGGTGTGAGGCACAAAACATTTGGTATAACACTAGGTTGTTGGCTTCTTTCAGAGGTTGACACTGCTTCACAGATGTTACACTTTATTTATTTATTTATTTTATTTATTTATTGCATTTCTAGGCCACCCTCCCTGTCAGACGGGCTCAGAGTGGTATAACAACATACAATTTGTAACATACAGTTTAAAAACAATAAAAAATATTATAAATGAACATTAAAACACTATTCCACATACAATAAAATTTCTCGATTGGTGGAATAGGCAATAAAATTTCTCAACTGGCGGAATAAATATTAAAATACAACATTTTAAGCACAGGGCTTGGCTCTTACATCATGCCCTGCGCCACACTTATGAGCTCCTGCATGGGTGGTGGATGGACTTCAGTGGTATGGCCGGCGAGTGGACAGCCTAGCCCCCACCAAATGCCTGGTAGAACATCTCCATCTTGCAGGCCTGGCAGAAAGATAACAAATCCCACCAGGCCCTAGTTTCCTCAGACAGAGAGTTCCACCAAGTCGGAGCCAGGACTGAAAAGGCCCTGGCTCTGGTAGAGGCCAGATAGACCTCCTTGGGGTCAGGGACCATCAGCAACTGCTTATTAGCTGATTGAAGCGACCTCTGGGGAACATATGGGGAGAGGTGGTCCTGAAGGTATGCTGGACCCAGTCCGCATAGGGCTTTGTAGGTCAACAAACGTACAAATATACTCAAACACAAACACAGCATGACTTGCCCTCCTCTCCAGACCTTAGGGTGCTCCACTGAGACAAACCCTTCCTAGATGCTGGGCAGGCGTTACAGTTATGAGCTATTATCCTGCTCCTGGCACTGAAGGGGAGACTCTTCTCTACCCACTTCCTTGGCCCTCTATAATTCCCAGATCTCTCAAGTCTAAGCAGGAGTTAGTGCTGGTTTTCCCCACTTTAGTCCGAGGACTGACAGTGCTTCACAAACATTATTTCCTCTCCCAGAGGACTTTCTGGCTGACCCTCTCTGGTCAAAAGCCAGCCTCCAACTCCCTTCCACTCTCTTGCTTTCTCTCCAACTCCAACTGCCATCTTCCCCCATATTCCATCCCCAACTGCCATTTCAGGCTAGCCCCACTGGGAGTGGGGGTGGGGGGAAAGCAAACATGTCAATCATAGCTCACTGACTGGAAATCTCAGCCTCTGAAGCTGAGTCCGTCACAGCTTCTTTTCTTTTTATTGTCTAGTATTAAGAGTCCAACAAGACAGTGTTTTTTAAAAGGCAGTATTACCAATGTGGGCCCCCCTTTGTAATGAGAACGCTGTTATCGGAAAAGAGAGGACTCCCCCTTGTGTAATTTCAGTTCTTCAAAGTTCATGCTTTTATTGGCGCTGCATGGCAAAAAAGGGGGGCAAAGAGAGTTTCAAACAGAAAGTGTGTGAAGATAAGAGCATAGAAAGGCCCTGCTGAATCAGACCAGCGGCCTATCAAGTTCAGCACCTGTCTCCCACAAGTGGCCAACCGGTTGCTATGGAAGGCCAACAAACGGGGCAGAGGCAATTAGCAATTAGAGGCAATTAGAGGCAATTAGCAGATTGCCTGTTGGGGTAACAAGAAGAGGACCCATCCTCTTTCCCCATAAACTTACCCAAGAGTCTTTGGTGAGGTACCTTGTCAAAAGCCTTTTGGAAGTTTAAGTATATATTGTCTATTGGGGTGCTGGTATCTACATACTTGTTTTTCAAGTTTCTTTTTCAAAGAACTCCAAAAGGTTGGTTCTCTTTGCAGAAGCCATACTGATTTCCCACAGAAAGCTTTGTTCTTCTATGTGTCTAATAATTCTATCTTAGATTGCATTTTCTACCAATTTGCTTGGGACAGAGGTTAGACTAACTGGCACGTAATTTTCTGGTTCCCCTCTGGACCCTCTTTTTAAAATTGGTGTAACATTAGCTATTCTCCAGTCTTCTGGTACAGAGGCCAATTTTAATGACAAGTTGCAACCATCTTACATTTAGTTCCCTAAGAACTCTCAGGTGTATGCCATCAGGACCTGGAGACTTACTGGTTTTAATTTCGCCAATAGGTCTAGTACATGCCTCACACTTTCCAAAGAGAATGCAGATGAAAAGAATTCATTGAGCTTCTTTGCAATCTCCCCATCTTCCTTTAGCAATCCTTTTATCAAGATTAAATTGTGCAATTCTCTGCCAAAGGACATAGTAATGGCCATGATCATTATCTAATCCTGAAACAAGTGTACATTTATATTTAGTTATTTCATTTATACCCAACTTTTCTCCACAATGAGGATACAAACTGGTTTATGACATTCTCTCCCTTTCCGATTTATCCTTAAAACAACCCTGTGGGGAAAGCTAGACTGACAGAGTGTGTGACTAAGGTCACCCAACCAGCTTCCATGGCACAGTGGAAATCTGAACCTGGATGCTAAGATGACCACTACACTGTAACAACTACAGCCTTGCTCTGCAGGCTTTAATGGAGTTGTGTCATGAAAAGGGAACAGTGCTACTTGGTCCCTATCTCTGTTGTCACCAACCCCCTCCATTACAGTAATTCTGTCACTGCTGGGTAAGACCCTGAACTTCCTTTACGTTTCCTGCTTATACTAGTTCAAATCCCTAATGACCCTCTCACAATACATCTGGATGTGTAAAAAATAAAGGATGATTCCCGATCGTTTACACGGCGCTTAGAAATACGTAAGTAGCAATTTTCTCTCCAGCCTTTCACAGAATTTAATGAATGGGTTCTGGTTTTATGAAGGTTTAAAAAGTCCATGTTTAGAAGACAGCTGGAAGAAACAGGTGTGGTGCAGGTTTTGTAGCCTATTTACATATCTAATTGAATAAATGATCAAAAAGAGAAAGAAGCCACGCTCTGCTGCTCATAAGAGAACTACCACTGGGAAAATCACTCGATTCTATTTAACATATTTTCCAATATGCTGTTTTTGAGATCTTAGTCCAGGAGGGGCACTAGATACAGTGCTTGACAGCTACTGAATTCCTTTCTATTTAAAAAATTTCCACAGTTAGCAGAAAGAGGAGAAGCCAAAATCATGGCAGCTCAAACTTTAGATAGATTGGTCCAGTCTTTTAAGCACACAGACTCTCATATTTTCGGAGTCTCAGACAACAGCTTGTGTGCCCAGTTATAAGATTGCCATTATAGATTGTATGAGCTTTTCCAAGACCAGGTGAAATTAAAATCTACTGGCTAGCTTTGTCGTTTTATTACAAATGCATTCACAGAATAGTAAAAGTGCCTCTTAGGGTGAAGGCAGTCTTAGTACTTAAAGGGCAGTAACAGAGATTTCTCCTTGGCAAATTGCATCGCAAATGTAAGAACTGTATTTATTTATTTTCTTGTTTCAGGTGCACTTTAAAAGTAAGTTAAAGGAACGTACATATGCACTTTAAACAAGCATAGGTATTCATTCCAAGGTATTTAGACGAGCATGGGTATAGGTATTCTTTCTTTTCTTTTTTTAAAATTATTTTTATTTGTTTTTTTCAAAACAAAGAGAGGTCCAGGGAAAAGAAGTGTGTGTGTGTGTGTGTGGGGGGGGGGGGGTAATGGGGTCCAAGGAACAGTAGGATTTTGCACTACAAGAGTTAAAATACAGAGTACACAAAATATATCTTATGGTATTCTTTTCTATTGCCCACATTTCATTTTATAACCCCAATGTTTTTTTTTTTAAAAAGGTACAAAATTGCTCTAGGGATTGGGAAGGGAGGAGTCTGGTGATAACATGGGTAGGAGCCAACTGGCACCACCCACAGCTGGGTCTTTCTTTTTCACAGCTCACGGAAAGCCAGTTGAATGAGTTTTTTTTCAGTTTGGTGTAGTGGTTAAGAGCGGCAGGACTCTAATCTGGAGAACTGGGTTTGATTCCCCACTCCTCCGCTTGAAGCCAGCTGGGTGACCTTGGGTCAGTCACAGCTCTCTCAGAACATTCTCAGCCACATCCTCACAGAATGATTATTGTGGAGATAATAATTACTGCAAAACACGCATGTTCCCCTGCCTGGAGTGATGATGTCACTTCCCGGAAGTGCCAGTTTGGTGTAGTGGTTAAGAGCATGGGAGCCTCTGGAGAACTGGATTTGATTCCCCACTCCTCCACTTGAAGCCATCTAGGTGACCTTGGGTCAGTCAGAGCCCTCCCAGAGCTCTCCCTGCTCCACCCACCTCACAGGGTGTCTGTTGTGGGGATAATATACTTTGTAAACCACTTTGAGTGGGAGTTAAGTTGTTTTGAAGGGCAGTATATACATCGGTGGTTGTTGTTGTTATTTTAGAGATCATTTCCTACCAGAAAAATGTACACTGGTTCCAGGATCAGCCAAACTTTCTGACTCTGAAAATATCACCTCACTTTGAACTCTGAGTAATTCAGTGATCAGTGCTTTGGGCTAATCGTTATCATTTACTGAGGGTGAGATACAGACTTGCCTAAGCTCTCTCTTCATCAGAAAATTGAGGAGCTATTTGTGTTGGGATTTTCCCATTCCTCTGCTAATTTTCTTGACCGTGAAAAACAGCTTAGAAATGTACAGTTTTGCATCAGTTCTTACAAAGAGCTTTCTACCTCAACGAATAGGCATTGGTCAAAGTGAAAATTGGAACGCACAAAATTTGGGTTGGGTCAATCATAAACTGAGGTTGCCAACCTCCCACTGAGGTTTGGAGGTTTCCTAGAATTACAACAGAATTCCAGATTACAGAGATCAGTTCCCTTGGAAGAAACGGCAACTTTGGAGGGCAGAGGTTATGGTAAAGCACTGAGAGCCAAGCTACAAGTGATGTCTTACACAGGTTGGACACTAGTCGGCTTCCCTCAAGTTTTGATGGGAAATGTAGGCGCCCTGGTTTTACAGCTTGGCTCTCCATTACAGCTGCAAGACTAGGATGCCTACATTTCCCATCAAAACTTGAGGGAAGCCGACTAGTGTCCAACCTGTGTAAGACATCACTTTTAGTTTGGCTCTGAGATCACATCCAAACATAGTTCACTCCTCTCCTCAAACTCTACCCTCCCTAGGTTTTGCCCCCAAATCTCCAGGAATTTTCCAAGCCAGATTTGGCTACTCTGTCATAAACAACCACAGAGATAGCCAAGAATGGTCAGGTCATAGAAAATGATAGCAAGTGCTATCAGTAGAATGTTTATTTCAAAAAATTTTGTCCCTGAGGACAGTATAGCAGTGGACTCTTGGACAGATGAGTGGTCTCTTTCTGCTGGAACTAATACTAAAAGATACCCTGAGCTGTACTTGGATTCTAATGGGGGCAGGGTAAAGGAGCCGCACAGGTGGGCCAGATCTACAACAAGACATTCTGAGGTGATCAGAGTATATTTTATTTAGTTACTCAGTTTTTATACCACTTCTCTTCAATTAAAAACTTGAAGCGGTTCACAACAATTACAACAGTTAAAAACCAATACAAAAATATAAAATATTTAATAAAACCACAATAAAACAGCAGCCTAATACAAATAATTAAAATCTGCTCAAGACCGAACCTCGGCCTATAAAACCCTGCGAATAAATAACAACAACAACAACATTCGATTTATATGCTGCCCTTCAGGACAACTTATCACCCACTCAGAGTAGTTAACGAAGTGTGTTGTTGTTGTTGTCATCGTCATCATCATCATCATCATTATTTCAATTTATAAACCGCCCACCCTCAGGGGCTCTGGGCTGTGAACAACAGTTAAAATAAACAATAACAAGAAAACAACAGTTCTAAAATCAACATACAATAAGAAATAATAAAATAACTTAACCAAATACATTAAGGTGCAATGGTGGGGAGAACCCCCCACCCCAAAGGTGGGAGGCCAACATGGCATTGCCCCCTTCAACCACCAAACGCCTGGCAGAACAGCTCTGTCTTACAGGCCCGGTGGAACGATAATATGTCCCGCTGGGCCCAGGTCTCCATTGACAGAGCGTTATCTGCAGAACAAAACAACCTGTGAAGTGGGTGGGGCTGAGAGAGCTCTGGGAGAGCTGCGACTGACCCAAGGTCACCCAGCAGGCTTCAAGTGGAGGAGTGGGGAATCAAACCCTGTTTTCCAGATTAGAGTCCTGCCGTCTTAACCACTACACCAAACTGGCTCTTTATGGTTGTGGCACCCTCCCATTGGAATGCACTGTTGGAAGGCACTCATAACATTGCAAGTAGATAAAACGCACAGCAGTTTCCTCTGTGTCACAGTAGAATATTAGATACCAAAAGACCACTTGAATAGTTCTGGGGGGATTCATAATGGGAGAGGCGGACCTGAAGGCATGAGGGTCCCAGGCCATGAAGGGCTTTAAAGGTGAGGCCCAACACCTTGAATTGGATCTGGAGGCTAATTGGTAACCAATGCAGTTGCTTCAAAATCAGGGTGATATGAGCTGACCATGGTGACTTGCTCAACAACCTAGCAGAATTATAGAGTTGGAGTATAGAAATTTCTTCTGTACAAGGAAGAAGATCTTGAATGGGGCAGCAAACTCTAGCTAGACAGGACTATAGGGGGGAGTACCTTCTTTCTAAAGGGTTTTTTTGCTTTGTCTGTCTGCAGAATGCTAGTCTTACACCTTTCTTTTAGAACTCTCTGACTCTGACTCTAGTCAGATGGCAACTGACTAGGAGCACACGCTGCATAATCTCTCTCAACTAGTAAGGCAGACAGATTAATTTTCTTCTTGTCAGCTTCCGTGCCAGGGTTGTCGGAGCCTGGGGGAGCGCCCTTCCCAGGTTCACCTAGACATCAAACCCAGACTAGGGAAGGTCTCAGAAATGGTGGGAAGAGGGGGGTTTACAAGCACCCTCTCTCCCATTGTTGGGCCAGCTAGGATTGCCTCTTCTCTGTCTCTTGTTTTTCTCTGCCTTTCATTCTCTCTTTCTCACTACCTCTTTATGCTCTCTCCCAACTACTCCTCACCGGCTGTTGCGCACAGGGCTGGGCACAGCAGGCAGGAGGCTCACTGGTACTGCAGGGCGGAACACAACAGGCAGGAGGTCAGTAGTCCAGAAGTCAGGTCAGGTGTCAAAGCCAATATGTCAGTCAGAGAGAGGAGCAGGCAGAAGAAGTCAGAAAGCAGGCCGGGGTCAAAATCCAATCCAGCAGCAGGGCAGGGGGCGGGGCAAGGCATAGAGCTCTGGTAGCAGGGAGTGGCAAGCTGAGTTGCTTCCACGCTTGGTTTCCTCGGCGTCTTCCTTTTATGCTGTCCTAATGAGGAACAGCTGTTGTCTCTCTAACAGCTCTGCTCGGTGCTGTGCCTGTAAACGGGCACTCCTTCGCCTCTCCAACAGAGCTGACTTATCTCTATGTTTCCTCCTTTCAGCTGGCCCCAGGTGCTCAGGTTTCGCTTTTGCCCTGGGGGAGTCTTTGTCTCTTACAGCCTCTGTGGAGGTTTCTGGCTGTTCCTCATCCCTGACAGTCTCTGCAGAAGCTCCAGGCTGTTCTTGCTGAATTCCCCCTGGAGCAGCAGCAGTGGTTTCTGACTGCTCTTCCTCTCCAATAGCTTATGCAGGGGCTTCTGGCTCTAGAGAAGACCCTTCTGGCCCTTCCTGCTCATCTTCTGAGGAGGACTCTGAGGCACTAGGTAAGGTGGCCAGTCGAGGCTGGGGCTGACTCATGACACCGGCTACCCCTGCTGGGTTCGCTTTTATAGGCTACCCTGTTGCTCCTTCCCCACTAGGCTCCATCCATCCACAGGGTTCTCCACTCCTTCCCATCTGAGGGACAGGCCTGTGGGCCTCTCTGGGGCCTTCCAGGGGGTCTCCTTGCCCCTGGCCCCTCCCTGGCCTTTTAAGGCCCATCAGCAGGGTGGAGCTGGCTGGGGCCCACCCTCCTGCCTGCTTCAGCTGAGGCGCTGGTTTTCCTCAGGGTGGACCCACCACCAAGGGACCTGCTACATCTCCCCAGCCATCCCTTCTGGGTCAGCCCTGCCACCACCTCTACAGCCTTCATAAGATGGGGTCATGTATCGCTGTGTTGGGCCTCCCTGCCATCTCTCTGGCTGCTGCAGGGTCTTGGGAGGGCTACGTCTCTGTGCTGGACCTCCCCACCATCTTGGCAGCCGTTGCACAGCCTTGGGATGGCCATGCCACTGCACCAGGCCTCTCTGTCACCTCAGCAAGCACCATGGCACCTCCGGAGGACTGCACCATCACACTAGGCCTGGCTGCCATTCTTGTGGCATTTCTGGAGGATCACACTGCTCAGCTGGGCCCTGCTAGCCTGGCCATTGCCTCTAGCTGCCTCTCCTGAAGCTGGCTGGACTAACAAACTGGATAGGAAGGACTAAGAAGCTTGACAACCTGGCCAGCCGCAGGAGAGGCGGAGGCAGTGGCTGGGCCATTGCGTCAGCTCTCGCTGCTCCCCCAACTGCCTCGACCATACACCTGGAGGGGTAGCCATGTAAGTTCGGGGGCTGCAGACTGGTTGTCCCAGACACCTCTCTTTCCTATCCAGTTCTTTAGTTCAATTAACAAAGCTTTTGTTACTTCTTATTACTCTTAATCAATACAATGTCCTGACTGCTGCATGAGCACACTGCCATCAAAATCACATGCCAGATTTTAGGGAGTGACAAGTTTCACCCGCCTTGCCTCAAACCAGCAAGCTGACAGTTTGCTTACCTGATACCCCTCTACAGAACATCCCATAGGCTTACCAAGTCTCCTGGGCTTGCAATCAGGGGATGAGTGGGGTGTGTTTTAAGGGGGGGCAGGAGGACTTACACATGGATGGGTCTGACTTGATAAAAATCGGCCTCAAACCCTAGATTAGGGTCCTATTTTTATCAAATCAGCCCTTGTGTACAATAAGGAAGTGCTTCCGAGGGTGCAGGGGTGAACTGAAGAGCTCCCAGGCCCAGTCATCCTCCATTGGCCAGGTGAGAGGTGGGGGGTGGAGATTGGGAGTGGAGGATCCCCTTCCCCACCAAGGGAGAGGGATCCCTAAAATCACATGACAGTTTAGAAAAAAAGAAAGAAAATGATTGCACACAGTCAAAATATTCTCACGCTAATACGGGTAGAGCTGAATCTATCAAAATAGGCTGCAGCAATCCTCACTAATAGTCTCCAATCAAGACCCATTTTCTCGAAAGGTTACAAAACACGACTCCAGTTCCACAGCACACCCCTAATCCAGCAAAGTATTTTTTTCCCCAATCAGTAACAGAGCCGTCACGCTCAGCTGTCATAAAGCGGTGATTGCAGTAGTAAGGCAGAGGCTAGAGAAGCCTCCTAGGATGTCATAACTTTTATCCCGGCCTTGTATAATGTTTGCATTCATTACATCATAAAAAAAGCAGCCGTAAATGGATTTATGGGAGATACTGAACTCTCCAAATTTCTGCCTTGACATGCGCTGTGGGGAACATTACAGTCATTAATCTTCCGGCTTCAAAGCTGGGCCGTAACAGATGTGCTGGATTTTTGTCTAATCTAACATCAAAGTAATAAAGAAGAATGTCACTGAGAAGGGAAGTCCCATCAGGGACACACAAAGTTGCCACGGTTTGAATAGTTACTGAAGCTTAGGGTCAGAAGACGTATCCCAGCTTTCATACCAAAGCCATTTTACAGCGGTTCACACAACCATTATTTCCATACAGTGGCTGTGAGTGTCCACCTTGCCATGTGGCTCAGGTGCTCCACGTGAATCATTTTTCTGTGGTGGTGATGAGAGCGTTGCCTGAGGATCAGCCCTTAAATGAGTCACCTTGTGAAGGCAGCTGCCACACAAAGTTATGCAAAGCATTTTGCACATGCCTCATGGAAAATGTATATGCAACTCAGGTCTGCTTTATTCACTCCACCCTTTAGTTGATGGACTCGCTCCAAAGTGCAGCAATTAACTTTGGAAGTCCAGAACCTCCTACATGAGGTTATCAAAAAAGGCTTGGTTTCTATGTAGTAGCCTTAAATCCTTAAATATACCTGGCTGAGAATCTCTCTCCATGAGACATTTGACATGTGAAGAACACGTGTCGGAAGATGCAATGTTAACCGGGAAGGGTAGTTTAATAGACAGAGCCGGTGGCCGGGCAAAGGCTTTGCTATATCCTGGAGCTGAGAGAAAGGGCCGTGAAATGTCAGAAGAGAAACTTCAGCCCATTAGAACCTTTCCAGATCCAAGTCCGGCTCTGGAAGGCAGCTCCAGCCCATTTCCATTCCTCGCTGACCTCAGGTTGCCACTCAGCTTTAGACTGGAGAGGTGAAATTGACAGAGCCTTCAGGGAGGCAAAGATGAAATTAACAAACCCTCTGAGCAGCAATCTCCACTGGCTCCGTCTTTTTAAACTATGCTTCCTGGCTAACATTGTGTCTCCCTACACTTGACGAACATGCACCGAGCATCTCGTGTAGAGAGACGCGCGGGCGCCCGACTTACCGGGCGACCGGTTTGCTGCCGTGGGGGCGCGGGAGCGGGACGAGCGCGGCGGCCGGCATGCTGGCTGACCCGATCTCAGTCGGGCAGCCAGCAGCCAATCAAATTCAAACCCCGGCCAGCCAATCACGGCGGCCGGGAGGCAGGCTGGGGGCGGGGCCAGCCACCGGACCTCAGGGAGCCAGTCTTCCCTCTGGTCCGCTGGCTGGGTATAAATTCAGGCTCCCGCCCGGCCTCGGTTCACTCGGCTTCGGCTGCTGAATCCCACCCACCGCTCCCTAGTGTTTATCGGTTTGTGGGGTTGTCTCTGTCACAACTTGTTGGCGGTTGGTCATTGGATCGGATCTCTTTTGGGGGAATCAGGGCCTCCGCCCTGGTTCCTGTAAGGGGATTCCCATAAGGAATCTTGGGGGTGAGTCACGGAGGTGCATGCCCAGCTCGGGGGCTGCCAGGTCGGACTCACCACCAGGCGGCAGGGGAATCATACAGGGGTGTACACCCAGATGATCTCCCCCTTAATGCCGCTCCGCGGTGCCCCCCCCTCATCTGGGGGTCTGAGGGGGGAGGGTTCATCGGCTGGCAGGCGGGCCAGCCGATGCTTGGGGATCCGATCCATATGACTGCCTTCGCTCCTCATCTGCTGTTCACAATAAAGTTGTGGCCTATTTTCACCCAGCCATCGTGTGGTCTCAGTTTGTCGCCGTGCCTGCCAGCCTCCGCGCCATCAGCCTAGGCTGCAATCTATGTAGCCCTGAATCCTTAAATACACCTGCCTGAGTTAGACCATTGATCCATCAAAGTCAGTATTGTCTCCTCTGACTGGCAGCTCCTTTCCAGGATCTCAGATATTGGTTTTTCACATCACCTGCTTCCTGATCCTTTTAACTGGAGATTCTGCAGATTGAAGTTGGGATCTTCTGAATGCAAAGCCGACGCTGAGCCATGGTCCCATCCATCTTATGGATCTCCCTTCTGAGGAGGGTCCCTATAACCTTTCCGTTAGGAAAGTCTGGACAATTGAAACATTTCTTTTTACAAGCATTTTCATGGTCCTAGACCAACACTTACGGATTGTAATTAAAGCTCAGCTGGAGTTTGCCTGGTACTTTTCTGCACTGTTTTGGATGAGCTGATTCTAATTGCAATCTTGGCTTGCCGTGCCATTGCCTTTATTGTTAAGTCTTTGCAAGTCACTCTGGGAATAAGGTTGGAGAGAAAGCAGGGTTGGTGAAAGGAATACATTAATGGGACGCCGTTCTTCATTTTATTGACACAACTGTGCTACTGCCCAGATCAATGAGAGGTTCTGGGTACAGCTGGCATTAGTGTGCTCCAAAAAAAAAAAAAAAAACACCCTTTCATGCAAATAGTCATATTCACAGAATATATGGCACCCACTGATATTTCATTCCAGCATTTATACAGAATATTGGCACCCCACATTTCACCCAATGAGCATGGTACACATTGGATTCCCATCCCCTCACAACAACCCTGAAAGGTAGTTTAGGCTGAGACAGTGGCAGTGATTGGGTCAAGCTAACAGTCGCAGTAGTTAGAGTGTTGGCCTAAGATAAGGGAGTCCTGGGTTCAAATCCCCAATCTGCCATGCAGCTTGTGAGGTGACCTTGGGCCTGCCACTCTCTTAAAGGTAGCCTTTAAATTAAAAATTAAATTTAAAAGGAGATTCATGTCCAATGTCCTGAGCTCTTTGGAGGAGATGTAGGATAACAATGTACTGGACTGATGGGTCATCCACGACCAAGTTACACATTTCTGAGTCAATAGGTTTAGAAGGCTGTAGCTCTATTTACAACGGCATTGCCAATAAGCTTCCTAGTTTCAACATTATTTCCACTCCACCAAGCTAGGAGTGATTCCGCACACATTGGATAATGCACTTCCAATCCCCTTTATAGATCATTTGGAATGGATTTTTTCATGTGCAGAACAAAACATCCACCTCAAACAATTGATAAAGTGCTTTGAAAGTGCATTATCCAACGTGTGCGATCTTTGATTTCAATGTCTGCGAGTGTTTGAAAGTAGCTTCGTACTAACCTGTTCGGCAGTATCCAATGGGATTCGAGCAGCTTTACTGGATATAGCAGTCATGGGCATGTAGTTTTGGACTATTTAATTTCTATAGCTGGATAATTAAAAAGATAAAAATCATACTTCCAAAAAAACTCTCTCATAAAATAAAATGATCTTGTGATTGATAGAGGCAAAGGGAGAAGCATAATAAAAGGAAGCTGAAGAACGAGACAAATACAAAATTCATTACCAAAGCTGCTGCCGGGTCTCACGACTGATTATCTAACTAAGTGAATCGCATGTTTTGGAGGTAGTTATTTTGGCTTCAGGATCAATGTATTTTGGAAATCATAGAACATTTGTGTACTTTCTTTGTTTGTAGAAACCAGATGTGTAACAACAACAACAAAAACAACAACAACAGTAACCTTGTGCTTATATACTGCTCTTCTGGTCAGATGAATGCCACACTCAAAGTCAGTGTCATTATTATCCCCACGAACAGACAACCTGTGAGGTGGGTGGGGCTGAGAGAGCTCTGAGAATCTGTGACTCACCCAAGGTCACCCAGCTGGCTGTCAGTCCCTGGCAGTTAGATCCCCAAGTTCTCCACAGTTAACACACGGGTGTTCCAGTTGAAGTAACTTTATTAGAGATCCATTCAGTACAAAGTGCTTAGATAGTGAAATTGGCAGAAGTGACGTATGGCTAGCAATGTTAGTTATAGGGAATATTCCTCCCTTTGGGAAAGAGGACCGTTAACAGGGGGGAGTTGGAGTGAGACATTGTTTTAGAGTAGACAGTGAGAAAGATGAACTATCTTTGGTTCTCAAGGATACATTTTGAGCCAGTTTCAGCTGGCAGTCAAGGACACTGGAACGAGAAAAAGTAAACTTTTGCAAGATAACCTACTGGCATTGCAGCAATAAAGAACTTCCCATACTCTCAGAGACCAGAGGCACAGCCAACATACATTCATGGCAGATATGCAGAAGTCATATAGGACACTGGCTTCGAGGAGTGAGGAATCAAACCTGGTTCCTCCAGATTATACAGTCCTGCTACTCTTAACCACTACAGCAAACTGGCTCTCTGTAAGGGTTTTAGGAAACAACACTAGAGCTCTGGATCAGTCAGTACCATAGTCTGGTTGTAGGTTCAGAACTGACAAAAGGATTTATTTTTCCCCCACACAAATGTCTTATGAAACTCGCTGCCACAAGATGTTACTAGCAGTTTAAGAAAGGGCAGGGAGATTCATGGATAGCTCTAGTTACAGACATAATAGTTAAAAACAAAATCCTGGTAAGAAGTTATGCAATGTTTGTGACTGCAACCGTTTTGACTGACCATGCTAGCAATCCAACAGTGATCCTCAATCTGGTATCCACTTCTTTCTTCCTCAAAGCAAAGAGTCACATCATTGGAGCTGGATGTACTTCAGAAGAGACCCGAAGGCATTGCTTTGGTGTCTTCAAGGAACACCAAGTTTGAAAGAGCTGCCTCCATTATGGAAGGCTGTTTGGCTTGGAACCTCCCAACATTTTGCGATTGGCCCCACCCTCATGGATGCCATTTTGTGGTTGGATGTTCCCCATATGGCAGCTATCTTGTGTTGGCGCCAGCTACCTGTTCTCAAAGTACCTATAGGCTCAGCAAGGTTGGAGACCACTGGTCTAACTTTGAGCTGCTGTAGTGTAATGCTTGAGTGGATGGGTTGCAAATCAGCAGTCCGCTGGTTTGAATCCCACTACTGCCATGATCTCAGCAGGTGGCCTCCAGGAAGCTATTCCTCTCAGCCCCAGCTGTATTTGGTTTGTGGGGCTGTTCTGGTTTCTGGTGTGAGATTACAGATGCCAGTGCTCAGTCCGTAGGAACTTTGTTTTATTTTGTTTTAATTATTTTTATCTAGTCTTAGCCTACTTTATCTAGTTTTAATTATTTTTATTAGGTATACTGAGGTCTACATCTGGTTGAACTTGTCAGCCAGCCAGCAGCAACAAACTTTTTCTTCTTCACTCCCCTCTCCTGTTAAACAGGAGGGGGAGGGTTGTATGTAGACGCTGGTTAGCTTTTCTCTACCTCTGTTAATCTCTTAACTTTTACCCTTTTTTCAAGCTTCCATATACTTTACACATTATATATCGTATGCTAATTTTTATCTTTGATATTACACTCTCTTTTAAAAACCTCTAGCCTTGATTTCCTTTCCTTTCTTTTCTCTCCCTTTCCTTCCACTCAGGCGACTTATTGCTCCCTCCACCCCTCCACCCCCTTCTTCATCAGGTGAAGTGCAATTTAGAAAGCTTTGGGGGAGTTTTGACCTCTAGTTCATTACTGGTAGCAGTTTATCACTTTTCAGGTCTACCTTGTCTTCTCTTCATTTTTGTGTGTGTGCTTAATGCCAAGTTTTATTTAGTGCCAGTTACGGACTCTCCCCCCAAGATGGGCAGGGTACAGAGGTATGCCTCATTCATTGAACAGCTAGCTTTTAACACGTATGCATGATGGATTAGAGCAACACAGCTGGACGTGTTGGCAAGAGGACTCTGGGGGGAGCCAGCACTTTGCAGCTCAGTCGCTGGACTCACCCAAGGTGAGACGATCGAGGAGGTACTCGCCCAGGCCATCCTCACTGGCACGCATACACTTCAGGTTGGTCAGGTGATCCTCCAGCTTCTTGATCAGCTTCGCCTCCTCATCAAGGTAGTGAGAGCCAAGCTACAAGTGACACCTGACACTTGCCAGTTTCCCTCAAGTTTTGATGGGAAATGTAGGCGTCCTGGTTTTACAGCTTGGCTCTCCATTACAGCTGCAAGACCAGGATGCCTACATTTCCCATCAAAACTTGAGGGAAGCTGACAAGTGTCCAACCTGTGTCAGGCATCACTTGTAGCTTGGCTCAGAGTCTCTAGGAAGTCACATATACGAGAATCCACATGGCGAGAAGCAATTTGGTGCAGTTCCAGCAGGGCCTGCTTCACACTCTTCTCCAGCTGAAGGCCATGGCAGAGGCTCCGTTCCCCCATTCATCCTGCTCTGGTTTTTTGACATCCTGCAGGACAGCTCTCCCTCCACGACGGTTTTGGAAGGTCAACAGTTTCTCAGCTTGTTCACGTTTCTCTTCAGACAGATGCCAGAAAAAGGATGCAAACTTGGATAAAGCCACATCATCCCGGGTGAAATAATAACCCAGAGACAGGTAGGCGTAGCTGGCATGGAGGAACTGGTTGACCAAGCGGCTGACCCCGGGTTTGCTCTCGGCGTGGTAGTTCTGGTGCACCTGGGAGGTCATGGCGCAGATGGAGGCAGAGGGCAGGTTAGCTGGACTGGTGGAGAAATGGAGGATGGGGCAGCCGTGGCCAAGAGCAAGAGCTCCTTCTCTTCATTTATTCTGATTCTGGGTTCCTTTTCGTTGGCAACAAAAGGAAGACAAGAAGTAAACTGGCCATTTTGTGATAAGTAAGGGTGTCTGCTATGTTAAGGCTGTTGTTGCCCTCCCTTACTCTGTTTTGTTGCGTCCTACTCTATTTTACACATTCCCTGCTCTGTTCCTAATCTGTTAACAGTTTATTTTTAACTCATTTTAACTTGTTTCTACATTTTTAAAAAGCTTGTTTTAAATTTGCTTCAATTTGTTTCAAGGTTGGGAGAGGGGTGGATATTTATCTATTCATTTATTTATTTTTCCCTAGGGGTAGTGTGATATTAAAGGCACTAACCTTAATATAAATTTGAATATAGATGAACTTATATAGAAGAGTTTATTATGAACCGTAAGCATAACTGCCCCTTTGAGGACCTTACGACTCCCTCTCCTAAACAAAGTAGGGCAGAAGATCCTCTGAGATCTCACGATATAATTTTGAAAATAGTTTTTTTTAATAATAAAAAGTTTATTTTAAAAGAAAACAGAAATGGCAGTGGAAAGTGCATAGAAACTTATATAAAATACAAAGCACTACATTTGAGTTATTTGAACTGCAACAGAAAATTATATTCAAAATATGTAAGAGCACAACTAGCTTATATAATAGTTCTCGTCCCCTCTCCTTGATTGTTTATACCCAAACTTTATAATATCAGTCATCTCTATATTTTAATCAGTTATCTCTATATTAAGATTACTTTAATTTTTCTTAATTTTGACCTAAGTAATCAAAGAAATCTTTCCATTTTTTTCATTTTCTGGAATTCCGATATTGGTCTACTGTGTGCATAAGAATTTAGCCATTGATGTATATTCATACAGCTTCTCTATCCACTTAGACATATCAAGGCAGGAATCTGTTTTCCATTTTGCTGCATATAGTACTCTTGTAGCTGTCACCATATACTGGAAGAGATCTCCCTCTTCTTTTGTAACTTTATTCGGTAAGACATGTAATAACATATTTTTGGGGTTCAGCTCAAACTTGAGCTTGAAAATCTTTTTCATCTCTTCATGTATTTTTATCCAATATCTTCATGCTTCCTTGCATGTCCACCACATGTGATAAAATGTTGCATCTTTGCATTGACATTTCCAACACTGTCCACTATAATCCTTATTAATTCTCTCAATAACTTTGGCATCTAAGGGCCAAGCTACACATGACGAATGACACTTGAATGGCAAGTGTATTTCTCCCTGTTCACTTGCCCTCCACTCAATCCACTTGCCGTTCAAGTGTCATTCGTCATGTGTAGCTTGGCCCAAAAGAACATTTTATACAATGCTCTCTTAACAATTGGCAATCTGTAAATTTAATATCTTCGGTCCGTAGACTTTCCCATTGATCCATGGAAATGATTTCTCCGAATTTTTTCATCCATTGTAACATACAGTTGTTAACTTGTTCCATTTCTTCTACCTCCAATAAATTCAATTGGTTCTTTAATTGCTTGATTTCTTTCCATTTATCTTTATCCTTTCTTGTTTTATATTCTTGTTCCAGTTTCTTCGGTTTTTGAATTAGATTATCCACAACTCCCAACCTTTCTTTTTTCTTTAGGGACGCTATTGTAACAAGGCCCCTCTTATGTAGACTTTACTGGCTTCCCACATTGTTATTGGATTAACATTAATTCCGTACAGTGGAACATTTCCATACAGTGTAACATTTATTTATGTCATTTATTTATCTTGAAATAGTTTCTTTCCCAACTCCTACATTCAGTTCTTGCCTACATTTTTGTAAGACATCCTCCTGTAGCAATAAAGTGTCATTTAATCTCTGTCTTTCTTTCTTGCTTCCGCTTTGACAAATTACCTTTATCAGATTATGATCTGCTAGAGTCCTTGGGAGAAATTCTGCCATATCCACTTCTGTCAATAAGCTTTTGGATATCCAACACATATCTATATTGAGGTACGATTGATGCCTATTTGAAAAGAATGTATAATCACTTTCTTTTGTGTGCAACTGTCTCCAAACATCTTCCAGTTCCAAAGTAGACATATAGTTGCATACACACTTGGGAAGATTCCCTCCCAACCCTATAGATCTATATATTTTTGAATCCAGCACACCATATCTCCAAAGATCAAAATCTCTCCTTTTTGAAAATTTAATTGTCAGCTCCCATGCTGGGGTTGTTGGAGCCTTGGGGGGGGGGGGGTCACCCTCCAATTTGCCACCTAATGTGGACAGGCCCCAGGTTGATCTCAGAATGGGAGGAGGAGGAGGGGGGTTGACAGCACTTTAACTCTCTCTCTCCCCCCTGGCTAGGTAGTCATCTTTGGGTGAGGCTCTTGCCCATTCGCTTGAGGCTCTGATGGGGCCTCATCTTCTCAGGGGCTTGCTTCATGCCCCCAAAGGTTCTCCCCCACCATGCTTCTTACTTCAGGCCCCTGGGCCCCCGGAAGCCTCTGCCTCGACTTGGGCTGGGTGAGGCTTCCTCCTGCCAGTGCAGCGGCACTCGGTGCAGATCTCAGGCTGGCGGGTCCTTCTCTGGCTGTCACAGCTGCCGCTGATGTTTCTCCCAGTCCAGCATTGGCAGAGTCCTTCTCGGCCACCAGCAGGCCTTCCTGCCTTGCAGAGCTCCTCGCTGCCCCCCTGGGCCTCTGGGACTCCTGCAGTAGTGACGGTGGAGGTAAGCCCGTGTAGAGGGAGTTGCCCCAACCTCTGGATACTAATAATGCCTGAAAATATCTCTCATAGAACTTCTTTTTACCATTATTTGGTGCATATATTGACGTCAGTGTCCATACTTGTCCATCAGAAAGCCTTATTTTTAAAATCAAATATCTTCCATCGTCATCTTTTAATTCTTGGAGAATCTCCAGGCTTTGATTATATTGCCACATCCTTTTTCTTCACTTGTGATAATGATGTATAGACCTTGTCCAATTTTTTATAATTTAATAGATGTTCTTGATCTTTTAAAATATGGGTTTCCTGAATACACACAATATCTGCTTTTAATTTCCTCAATTGATTGAAACTTCTTGATATTTTAGAAGGAGAATTTAGATCATTTACATTAGCTGAAATTATCTCAAGTCTGTTCATTTTTCTTTCTTTTTTTCTTTTCCCCTTTTCGCTTGCTGATTGCTCCTTCTTTCTCTCACGTTGAGGTGTTAACGTCTTCTGAGCTCGATGCTTAATTACTGTTGTCTGTTTCCAGATCTTGTAGAAGTGCCTCTGCTTCTATAACAGATGTTATTGTTTTCTCGCCTTGACTCAAAAATATTTCTAGCCCACAGGGGATTTTTCAGTGGTATCTTGTTTCTTTCTGCTGCTGAACTTTTGTCAGGTTCCCAAATTCTCTTCGTTTCTTTACTGCATTTGGTAGTAAGTTTTGGAATATTTGTATTTCTTTTCCTTCTACTTATAAGGATTCCTTCCTCTGTTGTATGAGAATGGTGTCCTTTGATTTTTTTTATGTGAAAAGGTAGCCAGTATATCTCTTGGCACTTTTTGCTGAGTTAAGTACTTAGAATTAATTTAGAAGATTTGTTTAGTTCCTGGGAAGTCACCTTGAACCTTCAAATAGTTCTGAATTAATTTTTGGAATTTATTTTCTAATTCCTGGTCTCCAAATGCTTCCAAAATTCTGTGAAATCTTTAATTATTACTCCTGAGTTTAATTTCTAAAGTCTCTATTCTTTGATCTGCTTCCGTCAGGGAACTTGCTTGCTGCTGTTGTGATGATTTGATTTGCTCTTGTGCCTCTTTCAGTTCTTTCTGTTGATTTTTGATATTCAAGAAATCAAAATATTCATTTTGTTTATTTTCTTGAAACTTCAGTTCTTAAGTTTTGTATGTCTTTCCTGATTTCTGAAAATGTCTTGTGTTTTCTGCTCTGTTTTCTGTAACTGTGTTGATACTTCTGATTTCATGCTGCACCTCTCCCACCGTGTCCTTGGTCTTCTGTACTAGTTCTGTAGTTAATGTCCGAAACTGCTGTGAGATAGAGGACAGATCCTTCTCTGCTATTAATTATATTTCATCTTCAGAGCAGAGTTCAAATTTATCTTTTCTTGTACTTTTTGCCATTCTCTTTAGCCAGCCTCCTTCATCTTCTGATAGCCACTAACAATCTTTCCATATGACAGTATATTCAAAACAATATACTTATACAATCCCACAATCATATCACAGAGCTGCCAGACATTCCCAATCTTTAAGTAAATTATAAACTGGTTTAGTATATAATTATTATATTCTTATACACTATAGATACCAGATACATATAAAAGGCATACATAAATAATAATAAAAGAAAAACCCTGTAAAGCATATTAAATGTTGAATAAAGCCAACAGAGAGCAGGTGTTGAATGACACTATAATTTTGAAAATAGTTTTGATGCCTTACAACCAGGGCTTTATTTCTAGGAAAAGAGGTGGTGGAACTCAGTGGGTTGCCCTTGGAGAAAATGGTCACATGGCTGGTGGCCCCACCCCCTGATCTCCAGACAGAGGGGAGTTTAGATTGCCCTCCACACCATGGCATGGAGGGCAATCTAAACTCCCCTCCATCTGGAGATCAGGGGGCGGGGGCACCAGCCATGTGACCATTTTCAAGAGTTTCCGGAACTCCATTCCACTGCGTTCCAGCTGAAAAAAAAGCCCTGCTTTCAACTGACCATGAATTACCTTCCCTCATTAAATAACATAGACACAGATAGTGCCCGCAATCATTTGAACAATAAGAGGCAGCCACAAATTCAGATGATCTGCAGAACAGGTTTCATCAATCTGAGACACTCAAGCATGGGGATTCAATCCTGAATTTGCTAACATTGCAAACCTTCCTCATTGCAGATACTTTAAGTAAAATCTATGGGAAAATAGATCATATCTCCATTCAAATTCTAAACAGCAATGTGGAGAAAAAATGGGAGATAGCACATAATCTTACAAAAGACCCCGCCTACTCCTGATCCCTGTAGAATTGTGCTGGATATCCATTGTTTTAGAGGGAAATTATTAATTGGAGTAATAAATGGCTCATAAAGAAGCATTTAGCATTCCTTCTGAATTTACATCCTGCTCCAATCGATTTAAAATATTATGACAATTTGTCTAGTAACCTCCATTCCTATAGATTAATGCTTTTATTCTAGTCCTCAAAGCTCCTATCTTTAATCATATTAAATAGTCGTTTCTCAGCCATTACATATTTCCCCAACATCCTCTTAAAACCACTGTAGTAACCCCCTTTTCCCTTCAAAGTCTTTACATTTTTTTCTTATAAAAGAATCTAGATTATATAAAAATGATAGTAGCAGACCCTTAATAGTTAGGAGGTAGGCCCCTAAACCCCCGGATATCCCACTAATTGCCTTAACCGAATCACCCATTTTATCAGAGGCCAGAAAAGTGCCTGAATAGCAAAGGGTGAGGGAAACTCAAAACTGTACTCTAATAACCTCAAAGGATAATGTTCTAGATGCTATCAATGAAAGCTTTTAAAATTCTTTTGAGACCCTCCCTATTGAAGAACAGACCAATATTATTAAGAGATTTAAACTATGAGATCAATTTATTAAAGTTCAACAGAGGAACGCAACTAAACTGGCTAATAATGACAAGAATAACAATAATAATATTAAGAGTAGTGTAGTAATATTAAAATATTAAGTTGGAAGGTGGCCGGCTGGAACACTAAATGATTCTTTTCCAAAGTTAACTCTTTCCTATCTACTTTTGACATTATCTTAATACAAGTGACTTGGCTAAGTAACCCCATAACCTTCCCAGGATATATTACCAAGTGACTTGGCTAAGAAACCCCATAACCTTCCCAGGATATATTACCTTTTTTAAGGAGGTCCAAAAGGGAAAGAATGGGGGAAAACCGAGAGGTGGGTTGGCCTGCCTCATTTAATCTACCCTTAATATTTCTGGATTGAAAGTGATGGCCTCTTTTGACCAGCTTTGGCTGTCTTGATATGATTGGTTGACTTTTCTTTTATAATAATGTCAATCTATATCCCCTCAACTCAAAACTGACATGTTCTAACCACTTACTGCTCCTCCTTTTTGGAAATTTATGATAATCAGTTTAATAATGACCCAATTCTTATTGCTGGGGACTTCATCGCTAGAATCGGTCAAGACGATGAGTGTCTAGTCCAAAAATGGCTAGGTTGTGGACTAGTAGAAACCATTTCCCCTTATCTGTATAATAGTTTGCCAAAGAGAAGATAATGCTGCAGGCCTCAAATTGTTTGATTTTTCCACGCAAAGAGGGTTGGGTATCTTAAATAGACAAAGAGAAATTGATGGAACGGGCAATTTCACTTTCTTTGGTCATAAGTGGGCCAGTTCAATTGACTATTTCATCATCACAGCCCATCATTTCAATCTAGTTGAGAGAATTAATATGGAAGAATATATTGGGGGGATCATCTTCCAATTTCTCTCAGCCTTTGGACCCCTGTGGATAGTTGTCTGTGTTATAAACATTTGTTCTATCTAGCTGATAAGTAGGCATTTACTTGCTGTATCCAATGGTCTCCCACCATTTGGGGTGGTGGTGGTTAATTGTAATATTTTATTGGAAAACAAATATACAACTTGGAATGGTTTTGAGGCAAGTTGTGCCATAAACAGATTCTTTGAAAATAAGTGACTGAACAAAAAAGTTAAAAGCATAATAGCCATAGAAGAAAATGTCTTCTGGTACAGGACCAGCAGTACAAAAAAATAGTACGAGTACCTTGATAATACACCCGTTTTGCAATAGTGCAAACTTTTTACTTCCATATTGTTGAGTGTTCATAATCCACACAGAGTTAAGGCTGCATTTCAACAACGTGCTAAGTTTCCTGAAATAACTAATTTTAAATATGCATAACCTAGATGTTCCCTCATTTAACCAACACCATCTAGCTGTAGAAGGGTTGAAGGGCTTAAATATCCTAAGCCACATGCAAACATTTGTTACTGTGATCATTTCCCCAAAATATCAGGATGACAGATAAAGGGGAAAACATGGAGGACTGAATTTGTTACTATACATGCATATTCTAACTTACAGATAAGTTGGAAACAGAGAAAAAGGCAAATAAACAATTTGTACAAGATATTTAACACATTCTGTACAGTGTCTTCACTTTGCTGTCATCATTTGTACAAACTCTTCATAGTTTACTTGACCATCACCATCAAAATCTGCTTCTCTAATCAACTTCATCTGTTAACTTCTCTCCAAGATTTGTCATCACATGACAAAGTTCTGCAGCGCTATATAGCCATTACCATCCTTCTCAAATATATGAAACTAGCAACAAAGCCCATTGTGGGGAAAAAATACAACGGGCTCTAGAAAGGGGAGGGTGGGCAGGCAGGCATTCGTTCCTCCTCCATCACTGATTCCAGTTGGTGAAGGAGGGGGTCAGCATTGTCATCTGCTCCACACCTGATCTGCCTGATCTCGGCCACATGGAGGGGTGGTGGGCTTTGCTACTTGCTCCATGCCTGATACATGCCGGGTAAAGGGAAGGTATTGCCTCCTGTTCTGCTCCTGATCTCAGCTGGCTGAAGGGGGATGGGCATTGCCATCTGCTCCGCTCCTAATACCAGGTACAACAAAGGACCAAGTCCACGGGAAGTAAAATGCAATACTCAACAGTAAATTTACAAAAGGTATATTCAAAGTGCAAGTGCTATAAATAGTGAAAATTCATACACATTGTGAATTCATACCCATACATTCATTCCATAGTCATCACAGATTATGAGCTTTCAAGAGTGTTGGTGATGAAATAACGTCGGATTGTGCTCTGTCCTGACCTGATGGAGGTATATTTTCATTTAATTTTGTTATAATCCATGGCACAAGAACAATTATTCTGGATATGAAAGCAGTTTTGAACTTTGTATTTTAGTGAACTGCACGCTCCTGATGAAGGAATCACGAAATCTGCAGCGTGAAGCCGGCCCCAGATTGGGCGTGGTTTGGAACTTTGCTTTTCATTTCCAACTGTGTCGCTCCTCATTGATCTGGAAGGACTCAGGACTGTTAGTCTTTGCACAATACCTTGTATAAGAATTCATGAAAAGACCTATGGAGTTATAGCCCTACTGTTTAATGTATATGGATGTATCTTCCCTTACAAATCTGTGATGACTATGGAATGAATGTATGGGTATGAATTTACAATGTGTATGAATTTTCACTATTTATAGCACTTGCACTTTGAATATACCTTTTGTAAATTTACTGTTGAGTATTGCATTTTACTTCCCGTGGACTTGGTCCTTTGTTGTACCTGTGACTGGAGGGGAGTAGCCATCTGTTTTTCCTCCGCTCCTAATACCAGCTGGGTTAAGGCAGGGGGTGAGCATTGCCACCTTCTCTGCTCCTAATACCAGCTGGGTTAAGATGGGGGTGGGCATTGCCACTTGCTCAGCTCCTAATACCAGCTGGGTGAAGGCAGGGGGTGAGCATTGCCACCTGCTCTGCTCCTAATACCAGCTGGGTTAAGATGGGGGTGGGCATTGTCACCTACTCCACTCCTAATACCAGCTGGGTTAAGGCACTTTAAGGTGAGCATTGACACCTGCTCCATTCCTAATACCAGCTAACCAACAGTGGAAACCACACTGGAGGATCCAAATCAATAACTACCACACTAAAGTAAATATTTGTTCGTATATTCCGTGCTCAGTGAACCTCAATAGAAACATTAAACAATCTATTCCAAAATACAGAACAATAATTTACATTCCATACAGTGAATAATACACATTTTAGTAATTTTCACAAAGACAATTTTAACACAGCTATAATAGCGACAGCTCCAAAATGAATATTTATTCAATCCTTTTAATAGCTCAAATCCCCATCTTTGACGTACAGAAGTCTCATCAATTGGGTATAGAACCTAAGAAAATGCAGCATGATATTCGCTAGTGCGCACAAGGCTAATAATTTTTGTTGGTGTACACAAGGCTATTCATAAAGTCTAGTTGTATGTTTCAGGTGGCTGAGAAGATATCAAAGCCCTTGTCTGGCGTGGACTCTACAAGGGGCCGGCTGATGTCCAACTTGTTTCCCTCTGCTTCATCAGGAGTCCCTCGTCAGAACCACCATCGACAATTCAATCTTAAACTGCACATATAGAGCATCTTAAACTGCATGTATAGAGCATCTCTCTGCTGTGAAGCTCTCTATACATGCTGAAGAGATGCAAAGTTTGCAGTGTACACCAACAAAAATTATTAGCCTTGTTATTAGGAGATCCCCCCTGCCGCCTGCTAGCTGATAGTTTAAAGGGTCCTGTGGCTTGCAAGGCAGGAAAGGGCCCTTTAAACTGTTAAATGCCCCTTCCCCTGCCACTGTTAAGGTCAGAAAGGGGCATTTAAACCCCACAAACCATGAACTGTTTCATAACTGGTCCAGTTCCGTGGTTCCTGGTTCATTTTTTGTTTTGTTCCGTGCCCATGTCTAGTTTCCAGTGCTCCCTTGTTCCAAGGCTGCCAACTCAAGTAAGCACAGCCCCCTGAATAACTTTTTGCTCAAAGATGTAGGGAGTGAGCGAGATGTAGGGAACTCTAAGTAGAATTTCACCCCTCTGAGCTTATTGACTTCAATGTCTTTAGCTGGGAGTGACTCTGTTTAGGACAGCACTGTGAAGCAGTTGCTAGGAAGCACAGCTTTGTTGTTCAAAAGTACTAATAGACAAACCTGAATATCTGTTAAAATGATCACATTGGAAAATTCCATTAGCAAGCTGTTCGTGCCGGTTTGACTTCTCTCCATAGCCAGAGTTATCATTGCTCTTTTTTAAAAAACAAGATTTCTTTTTACCAAAAAAAATATCAAAAATCAAAAACGGTCTCTTGAGAAAGAAACGTGTTTCCTCCCAAATATTTCTGAGCCTGCAAGGCTATTTCTTAAGAACCACAAAGGAGATGCGAAGAAGTGCTGTGCCAGAGACAGGTCTGGAAAAGATTGAAATTTTTGAAGGATCATTTGGAAACGGCAATAAAAAGAAGAGGATTTTGCTAGGTAAAGGACCGAACTCTTGAACAAAGTTACAAAATAGAGGCGATATGCTCAGGTAGCGGAATGACTTCTGCAGCAGTTTTGTTAATGGGATTTTTAAATGAAGTCATTTCTTTTTTATGCAGCAGACACAGCGGCCCTTTTTTGCCCTTAAGTCTGCCCTCCCCTGATATTTCCTTGTGTGATAGCAGCTGCTTGGCTTGTAAAAACCAGGAGGAAAAGTATTTCCCATGGCATGGAGCAGGACCGGCATCAACACTCAGCACTCGGCACATGGCGAGGTGAGGCTGCTGCCAGGGCTCATGGCTTCTGGTGACTCCCACTGCTGCTGACTCCCTCTTCACACATCTCCTCTGAGGCCTGCACTCACCCCCTTCCGCTGCCTGCTTGTGAGCACTTTGTCACCTCTGCTCCCAGCTGCACGTGCTGCCCAGCCCTGCGGGAGGAGGGCAAGTGGCTGGTGCACAATCACCAGCATTCCTGGTGGCCACAGCGGTGGCACTCCTAGCTGCACCCAGCATCATCAAGGAAAGGGGGTGCAGCAGTGTGAGCAGCTGTTACTGCAGGTGGTGGGAAAGCTTGCAAGCGGGCAAAGGCAAGAGGCACTGGCAGGTGGGGGCACATGGGTGGGAGGGCAAGAAGAGGAGCCTAGTAGTGGGCAGGTCCACTTACCCTTCCGGCAGGCGGGAAGAAGGGAGACCTAGCTCTTCCTTCCTTCTTTCTCTTTTCATCTTCTATTTGTGTGTGCTGTGCGTGCATGGTCCCGCGGCTGCACAGTTACGTCACTTCTGGTGATGTCACTTCTGGTGATGTCACCACGCAGGTGCAGGAGGGTGCATGTGCTTCACAGCAGGCCGATTTTGGCCTCAACTGGGCCCGATTTGTTCCATTTGGGGCCCAAATCGGCCTGTGGTGAAGCGCTGACGATGACATCAGTGATGTTGTTGAGCCGCCCCAGGAGTGTGTCCAGGAGGCCCGTTCCCCAGCCAGGTAAGTGGAGGCAGGTGGGTGGAGGGTGAAAGCGGGGGATCCCCAGCCCCAAACGGGGGCCCCTATCAACTCTCTGCCCAGGCTCCCTTCAAACCTGGAAATGTCCCTGGCATGGAGATAAAGATTTTGAGTGGCTAATATCTGGTGCTGATCCAGCTACTCTTAAAGACATCTCTACTGTGCCCAGTGTAGTGTAGTGGTTAGAATGTTAGACTAAATCCGGGAGATTCAGGGTCAAACTAGAAAGGAATTGAAGTGAATTGATGTGAGGGAATTAACGTTTCCAAGTGTGCAGAGACCCTCCCCTCCCTGGACTGTTTTCTTGAGTCAAATTGTATCCACAAGGGTCTCTGTATTCACTTAGTAAAGCGTCTAGTAGCACCTTTAAGACTAACCAACTTTATTGTAGCATAAGCTTTTGAGAGCCACAGCTCTCTTTGTCAGATGCAATTGTACTGTAGCATAAGCTTTCGAGAACCACAGCTCTCTTCATCAGATGCAACTGTATTGTAGCATAAGCCTTTGAGAACCACAGCTCTCTTTGTCAGATGCAATTGTATTGTAGCACAAGCTTTCGAGAACCACAGCTCTCTTCATCAGATGCAATTCTATTGTAGCATAAGCTTTTGAGAACCACAGCTCTCTTCGTCAGATGCAATTCTATTGTAGCATAAGCTTTCGAGATCCACAGCTCTCTTCATCAGATGCATCTGATGAAGAGAACTGTGGTTCTCGAAAGCTTATGCTACGATAAAGTTGGTTAGTCTTAAAGGTGCTACTGGACTCTTTACTCTTTTGCTACTACAGACTAACACCGCTAACTCCTCTGGATCTGTATTCACTTAAGCAGCGTGCAAAGGGACAGCTGCATAATTTAGCTTTGACTTACAGGCTTGTGTCAAGGAAATTGCTTTTATTGTCTCACTAAGCTTTTGTGTTGCTTGATGCTTGTTAAATGGATTTAGTTACTGTTTAAGTACATTTACTTGGGAACTGCAGCTAGTGCTGGGGTCAGGAATTTGAGAGCAGAAGCTGAGATGACAACAATTGTGCATCTTCATCACAGTGTAAAAAGTATATCATGTGCACTTCTGTTATTCAAATCAAGGTAATGTGGATAAAGGAGAGAACATTGACCCTTTGTTCATTCGTTCGTTCGTTCGTTCTTTCCTTCCTTCCTTCCCAAAACCAGATTTATCTCTATTTCAGACTTCCACCCAACAATAGGGAGTATTTTCTTTCCACAGATGCTCTGTATATGCAATACTATTATGGAATTAGCAGTTCAAAACAACTTTATACCGTTTGGCAGCAAGTCATCAAGTACAGGTGTCTTACCGTTTCTCATATTTGTAATTGTATTATACAGTTCCTCTATTTCTGTAGGTCTCTGAAAAATGTGAATTTGTATCTGCAATACTTATGAAACTTGAAGGTTGTTTAGAAATGCATCTATTGTTTTTTGCATATATGCTTCAGGAGTGCATAATTCTGAATAAAAGGATTATTTTTTTAAATTAAAAAAAAACAGATTTGTGGCACTGTTGTTAGCATGTAATGTGGGAGGAGGGGAATGTGCCGCTTTAAATCTCCTCTCTTTTTATCCCTTTTTGAAATACTAATAAAGTGGAAAACCTACTTTTGATCCATGAAACTGTATAGCTTCACAGGCTAAACCCAGTGTAAACCTTTCAGTTGAAGCCAAATCAACAAAGAGCATATAACTTTCCTTTTGCAGAGAGTGATGGACAGTGATGTGCGCTTTGCCCATTGGCATTTGGTTGGCATGAAGAAGCCTGGAGTGTCTTCAAGGGAATGCTGTTGCTTTGGGGGAACAGTTGCTACTTTATGATGAACACTGTCTTGTCCATCCCCATCACACTCCCCCCCCCCCCCGTTCAGCTTGTACATAAAACAGACTTTTTAAAAAAGAGTCATCCCACATTGCGACACATCACAACACAACACAGTATGTCTCAAGTGCTTGCTGCAAGGGCCCCTCTCCCTACTTAGTATCAAGCTCCCCACGGGATTTCTTACTGCTGGTGGAGCATGACACGTTTGTTCATTTGTTCGTTCGTTCGTTCATTCATTCATTCATTCTCTCAGATGTCACTTGAAATATTGTAAAAGGCATAAAAAGTCACTGCCTCCAACTATCTAGATCAGGTATAGCCAACTCGAGATCTTCGTTTATAGCCAGCCCAGGGCCAGTTCAAGAGTGATTCCGCACACGTTGGATAATGCACGTTCAATGCACTTTATCAATCGTTTGAGGTGGATTTTTTGTTCCGCACACGAACATTCCAAATGATCTATAAAGAGGATTGGAAGTGCATTATCCACGTGTACGGAATGACTCCAAGTCTTGTAAATGACAATTATTTTGATTTTGGCTAGCATCTTGTTCCTTCTTCATTTGGCTCTGAATAGCAAAGGGAGGCACGGTGCCATTGCAGAATCTTTCCCCAAACTCAAAAAAGTGGCAGAGAAGGGAGAACTGCAGACTGATTTTTCTTCCAGGCACCTCTTTTCCACCCAATTAAAGAAACTGGCAGTTGGAAACCATCCTGTTTCTCCCTCAGCCCAGAGATCAAAAAGAAAAATTTGCTTCCGAGTAGTCCTTAACATAAATATGCAACTTGCCGCTTTATTTGATCAACAGCCCGTGAAGAGATCCATAATTTCCCCAGCCCTGGATCTATATCTCTCCGTGCTAACTGCAGACTGCTTTGAAGAGTGCAGCGCAAGTTGTGAAATCGTTAGATGGGCATCAACATGCAACTCAGCAGAAGGGGAGTCTTTGTTGCCATTTAAAAATTCCCCATCGCTGATTGTGCAAGCTCGCTCTTTCAGGCAGGCGAGTGCTTGCAGTATGTTTTAGCAGAATGCAAAATGAAGATGCCTTACCAATACCTTCTGGATTTCGTAAACTCAGCACTCAGGACTGGGGGAAAAAAACCTCCTCTTTTCTTTTCCACAGGATGTTAAATGTGCCTGTGTGCAGCCTTCTGGAGAAAGCTTTTGAAGCACCAAGTTAGAACAGATGGAAGGTCATCAAACTCTTTACTCCCTCGCTGAAAGCAAAATCCACCCACCAGCTGCACTAGAAGCTAAAGTGAGGTACTGGATAGTGGTGAATGGAGAGGACAAGCTTATAAAGTTGCCAAGCACATGCCCGGCACCCCTAGGAGTCTTGGTGGGGCAGGATATGGGAGAAAAGGACGTTGTTGACATGGAAGTGACATCACTAAAAACTCGAAGTGACATCACTGATGCTCTAAGACATGGGTTCCCAACTTTTTGAGCCTGCAGGCAACTTTGGATATCTTGTACTGGATGGTGGCTGCAATCACAAAATGGTTACCACAAAATGTCGAGTCAACCACAAAATCTCAGGAAGTGAGGCCATGTATAAACAGTGTTCCTTGCTTCAGTTTGTTTTGGGTGAATTCTCTGTTTTGACATGATTCTCTGGTTTGATGCTGGTCCCCTTGATTCATTTTGGTTCTGTTGGGGTCCCTTTTGCATTTGGAAGTGTGTCTGTGTCCACTGGAAGCCTTTCCCCTGCTTGGAAATGTTTCTCAGTGGCTGAGCAGCTTGTCCAGGGAGCGCTTGGGTTGCGGGGGGGACTTCAGTTTGTTCTGTTGGGCTTTCTGTGGGTTGATATTGCATTTAGAGGTGTGCCTTTGGCCACTTGCAGTCTTGCCACTGTGTGTTTCTGCCTGAAAGCTTGCTTGGAAACGTTTCCCGCATAGGAAACAATGGAGAGTGTCTGGATTCACCTTCTTCAGGGGCCTAGAGAGTTGGACCCCAGGTCCCAATATTCCTGAATCCTGGGAGGTCTTTAGAGGACAGACAGGAGTAGGCTTCCTGCCAATCTGGTGGAGTTTTCTTGTAAAATGCTAGCCCCAGCCCACCAGATAACCCCCAGAGAGGTTTCTCCATAAAGTATAATGGCCAAATAAATCTGGAATTCTCTGATCTGTCTTAAGCTGGATCAGAGAATCTTTCCTAGACTTCAGGAATCCTGGATTTTTTGGAATCCTGAAACCTAGAGCCAAGCTACAAGTGACTTTTTCCACGTGGAGAACACTTGATTGTTTTTGCAAGTTTTCCTGGGAACTGAAGTCCCAGTGTCCTTCCCCTCTCTGTTAGAATCGCTGCCTGAAGAGCCAGAGAAAGCTGGCGGCGGCAGCAGCAGCTTTTGCAAATCGTTCCTCCAGTCACAAGCCTGCTGGACAAGAGGGCTCCCAATGATTGTTTGGGGGTGGGCAGCTGCTACTTTCTCCCTGGGTGTCCTGCTCCCGGAGAGCTGCTCTGGAGAAAGCTGCCGTGTGGGTGAAGCTCCAGCCGCAGCGACAGTGGAAGAATCTGCTGCTGCTCTAACATGCCCTCATTCCAGTTTTTCTCCAGGAGCTCAGGAGCAGGGGAAGGGTATATTAGAGCAGCAGCAGATTCTTCCGCTATCGCTGCTGCTGGAGCTTCACTGACTCGACAGCTTTCTCCAGAACAGCTTCCCGGGAGCAGGACGCCAAGGGAGAGCGTAGCAACTGCTTGCCCCCAAATGATCATTGAGAGCCCTCTTGTCCAGCAGGCTTGTGACTGGAGGAACGATTTGCAAAAGCTGTTGCTGCCACCGGCTTTCTCTGGCTCTTCAGCCAGCGATTCTAACAGAGAGGGGAAGGACACTCAGACTTCATTTCCCAGGAAAACTTGCAAAAACAATCAAGTGTTCTCCACGTGAAAAAAGTCACTTGTAGCTTGGCTCCTAGGAATCCTGAAACTCAGTTCCAAATTTCCCAGTTTTTTTGTATGCCCACCTCTAGTTTAGAGCTACTGTAACTAGCCTTTGAAAGAACTGGGCTCATATTCTTCCTTTTCATGTGGGCTGGGAAATCAGTCACTTCCACATATAGGACATACCCCATTTGGCCATTTTGTTGAATTGTAAGCTATAGATCGTTATCTCAATGCTGTATTTGGAACCCTGGTTTGAGGGAGAGAAAATAAATCACTCTTGGTTGTGGATCAAAGGGATGGGAAGACATGAGCCAGAGGCTTTGCAAGAGTGCCATAATGACCAACCATGGTATACAACTGTCACTGTTGACATCAGTTTCTCCATCTTTGATTACAAGTATAATCCCTAAGTGTAGGAGAGAAACACCAATAGATCAAGGACAAGCAAAGGAAGAAAGTGCAAAATGATCAATATTTATTGCACAATATTTATTGCACAAAAAACCCCCATGCTTCATGGCAGAAGCCTTCTCAGGAGGAGAATCAAGCAAAGACTGTCACCAAGCCAAGCTCTCTGTTCTATGGGGGTAGCCAGAAACAGTCAAATTCTGATGTAAGCTTGTCTGGATTATCTTCTCAAGATTTCTAAAAAGAGAATGTTTGTTTAAACAGTGCTGGGCTCTTGAAGACATTAATACTGACTGTCAGATTTGGATTTTCTTCTTTCTGATCTGTTTGAGAACAGTGGCGTGCACGTTTTAAGGACTGAAATTAGTAGGTAAAGTTATTTTGATATATCAGTGCCAAGAAGTGAGGTACAGACTCTTTCATGTTGTTATTAATGATAAGCCACAAAGTTAAGACAGGATGCTTGTAATGTTACGTAAGAGGACAGTCACTCTTTAGGTGCCAACATCCCCAGTTCTGTACAGCTGAGAGGCGTGCTTTTTGCCAGTCCCAGTTGCATGGGACAGAGACTGGTTTTGTCACCAAACACAGCTTGACAAAGGGCTGTTTTTGCTCAGGGAGAGATACTTAAGCCCTTTCCTCTTTATTAGTGAGTCCCCCCCGCCCAGGCATTCCAGTTGGGTGTTTGAGATCATTTGGTCACTATTAACTTAGCATCTCTTTTGTTGTAAGGCATTTGTGCACCTTCAGTCCCCCTTCCCATAAATACTCTGTATACAAATGTTAAAGGTTTTAAGCTAAAGCCACTTTAACACCTGAAGTAACATGCTGAAACGCACTGAAGCTTCCTTCACCTCCTTTGAAAGCCGGGCCACTTAATTGTTAAGTGATCGCAAAAGCTCGGCGTTTCATACATGCCCTTCCCAATGAATGTCAGGTTAAAAAGCAACACACAATGCAGTTAGTACATTTAGCAGACCGAAGTGCCTTTAGCGTTTTCTGCAACCTTGGCACAGTCATCATCCACGTTACGATCTTGTTCCATTCCCTCACCTCTGTTCATTTTTTCCCCCTTCATGAGCAAGAAGCATCTAAGAATGCAATTCATTCCATTCATTTCATAAGAAGACAGTCGTACAATACAGAGTGGTAAAGAAGTCACATAACAGAGGACAAGGCACATTTTGTAGAAGCTCACTTGAAGTTCTAATTAGGTTTGCTTTAAGTGATGTCAAAACTATGATAAATATGCTTATTTCAAATCCTTGTGCTATTTTGCATTTTTACTTGAGGCAAGAAGGCTGGTTTGCTTCTTCCATCGCTTGAATACCTTCTGCTGGGCCTTTTCCACATGGCTTACCTTCCCTTGGAACGACCCGGAACATCGAGCAAAAAATGCGGAAGATCACGTTTCTTGCGCGAGATTTGCACGTTCTCGCGCAAATCCCGTGCACGAAAATGCAATCTTCTGCATTTTTTGCGCGATGTTCCGGGTCGTTCCAAGGGAAGGTAAGCCATGTGGAAATGGCCCTGGTCTTTCAGATGAGGCAAAAGGGCCCACAATCCACACGAAGTGTATGTTCATGTTTATATATTCCAGCAAGTCATAGCACTATCCATGCATTGAGGATCTTCAGTTTGCTGAGCTCCCGGAAGCTACCAGGAATATCCTAGAAGGAAGCAGCTGTGTAGAGGTAGGCATGGACATAAGCAAAAATGATTTGCAGCTGGTAGACTAGCCCCTGGTCTGGGAATCCCTGGATACTAGAATGCAGTGAAAGATAGGCAGTCTGTAGATGATGAAGGATATAATGGGACACCACCAGTATCCGAGACTCCATTCACTGTTAAGAAGCATAAGAAAGCAGCACAAACAGAGAGTATCACAATACACAAGTTAGCACAAAGAAATACAATTGTGAATACCTACTAAGAGCCGGACCAAACGAGACATTTTTCACGAGGCACGTTGGCACAAGTTTACCTGGGAAATGTAGGAGATGCTTTCCCCTCTCTGCCACTGCTCACTGCCTGCTGCCCTATCAGAATGTGTGTGTTTGTGTGTGGGGGTGCAGCCCCAAAGCATTCCCTCCCATCTCCTGCCTGTCGCCTCACAAACTAGAAAGGAGCTGAGGAAAAATGATAAGTTTCTTTTGGGGGACTGGGGTGGGGGGTGGGATGGAATAATGACAGAAGAAAGCAAAGGGGAAGGGAAAGGAGAAAGCGGGAAGGACCTAGAGAAACAGCTGCACCTCAGGGAGTGCGCTTTGAATGAGCTGCTGAAGGCACAAATCTTTCTTCTAGGCACAAGCCGCCCCACCCCCGATGCAAGGGCGCCCTGGAAGAGAGCAGCAGCAGCCTGCCTCAGAACAGTCTTGGGGGGCCCTCACATCCAGCAAGCTTGTGCCCGGAAGAAGGATTTGTGTCTTCAGCAGCTCATTCAAAGCACACATCCTGAGGTGCAGCTGTTTCCCCAGGTCCTTCCCGCTTCCTCCTGTACCTTCCCTACCCGACATGCTTCCCTAATGACACCATCATCTGACTGTGCTACCCTATACAATCGCTTTATCTGAATCTGCAAAGCAACATTTCCGAGCTACCCAACCCTAACCCGCCATCTCTAACGCGGGCATAAATCAGTCTATTAGTGATACACACCGGTAGGTGTAACCGCTTCTTTACTGCCGCACGTAATAAATCATCAACGGGACCAAGCTGGGCTGCTGATGCGTCAGTAGGATCAGCGATATACAGCAATCTGGGTACTGTATAGGTCTTTAACAGTTCTACTTTTTGAGTAGGTTTAAGGGGGGGGGGGCCACCACCAATCTTTTCTATCCAGACCTTCACCAAATCTACTGAGTCCACCTTACAAATACCTCTCCGTGGGTCAAGCTTAACACCTAAATATTTCTGTTCAGTTCCAAGTTCAATCATATGAAGCCTGTCCCTGCCAATCCTCCAATTATCACAATTATTAACCACATAGGACCCCTGTAGCCCAAAATGAGGCATTGTGGGCTACATAGGTTGCAGGCTTCCATATCGATACGATAGATTCACCTGAGACCAAAGCAGCACTAATTAAAAGGATAAAACGGGAATAGCAGAATTCACACTTAGCCAGAGTGTTTCCAGTGGGGCCACGAGGAGGTGGTGAATCTAATTACAATGCTACTCCAGTAACTAAGAGAGTCGTAGTTACTCTCTATGCTTAGTATTACCTACTAAGCGTTTATTGTGGGGGTTTTCTTCTTTTTTGTTGTCTAATTACTCCGATATTCCTTTCAGATGAGGCCAAAGAACCCGCAATCCACACAAAGGCTATGTTCTCGACCATATAATCCAGCAACTCATGTAGCACCATCGATGCATTGAGGATCTTCGGTTTGCTGAGCTCCAAGAAGCTACCAGGAATATCCTGGATACTAGAATGCTGAGAAAGATAGGCAGTCGGTACATGCTGATGGATAAAACAGGACTCCACCAATTATCCAAGACTCCATAAACTGTTAAGAAGCACAAGAAAATCAACAGCACGGCTGGAGTCAGACATGCATTAACTGAATCCTGTATGCAATACTATGGTTCACAGGACACGTTGAGGCACCAAGCCAGTGTTTCCCAACATTCCCCCCCTAATTTTCAAATCCAGAGGGACCTCAGCCTATGAAAATGTTTACAGACCAGAAAAAGTTCACAGCAGGGAACACAATTAGTGTGTGCATGGGTGTGCACCAGCTTATATAAATATAAGAACTTCAGTACTTCAAGGGATATTTGGAATTGTTCATGGTTTTTCAACCCTGGCTTGGAAATAATGATCTAAGCTTTGTCATGGTGGTGGTGGAGAAGGCCATCAAGTCATAGCTGACTTAGGGCGACCCCTGGCGTGGTTTTCATGGCAACTGACTAACAGAGGTAGTTAGCCATTGCCTGTCTTTGCAGCCCTGGTCTTCATTGGAGGTCTCCCATCCAAGCTCTGCCTTTCACTCAAGTCATCCTTCCTCAAGCTCCATGTTAGCCACCTCTTGTTTAGGTCTTCCTGGAAACCTGGATGTTTTTGATCTGGTTTTTGTTTGGAATATTCAGTCAATAGACAAAAGAGAGAGAGAAGATTAGATATACTTGAAGTAGTACATTTCTCATAAGAGCTCTTGGTGGTCTTGCTAAAGTCATAATGCATAAAACTATTTTAAAGAGAATGGAGATTATTATTATTTATTTATAGTTCACCTTTCTCACTGAGACCCATGGCGTGCAAGGGAAATACAATATAATCAACAGCTAGGACATTCACTGAGCAAAGTACAATAATGAACCACAGTTAGGACATTCAATGAGCAGATACAATTGGGAATGGTAGCAGAAAATTTGAAACAAACACACAGCTGAGAACAGAGATGAAACCTTTCTGAAACACAGCAATAATTAGTTAACATCATATGTTTAGCAATGTGGAATCTCCCTTGTAGGCACATGTGTACATCGGCAGACAGCACACAATGGCATAGTCTATAGTCCCTGTCTTTACTAGGTCATCTCTCTGAGCTATTTCCTATGAAACAGCCCTATAATCTGGGTAGAAAGCCCCCCTGAAAAATCCAGTTTTGCATAGTTTGTGGAAAACCAGGAGGTGGGAGCTTTCCTGACTTCCTCAGGTAGGCCACACCGTAAGGTGGGGGCTACTTCAAGGAAAGCACATGTACAGGTAGCTGTCCACCTACAGGCGGGTATCTGCAGAAGACCCTGTTCAAAGGAGTGGAGATGCCGTGGCAGAACACAGGATGAGAGGTGGTTGCACAGCTATGAGGGGGCAAGGCCTTGAAAGCCTTTGAATGTGATAGTCATTGTTTTTAACTGAGTCTGGTAAGTGATGGGCAGTCAATGGAGTGACTGCAGAATGAGAGGGACATGTACACTCCACCTGGCACCTGAGAGTAAACCTGTTGCAGCGTCCTCCACCAGCAGGAATCTCTGAGTCAACTTTGAGGGGAAAGTCCTGTGCATTACAGTAGTCTAGCCTTGATGATATTAAGGTGCAAATCCAGGTGGCCAGACTGGCCATGTCAAGGTAGGGGGCCATCTTCCAGGCTAGTCTGAGTTGGGAGGAGGCCTTTTGTGCAGTGACATTTACTTGCTTCTCTAGTAGGATCCTAGGACTGTTTATAGTAAAATCATATAACCCAATGGCTCTTAACTGAGAGTCTATCTACACGAGACGAATTACACGAGGATGTTCAAGTGAGGGGAGATGCAATGTTAGCCGGGAAACCGAGTTTTAAAAGACAGATCAGAAGGCTCTGTCAATTTCACCTCTCAAGAACCAACAAAAACCGCTCCTCAGAGGGTCTATTTATTTTCTCTTTGCTTCCCCAATGGGGAGGTGAAATTGACAGAGCCAAATATTGCTGTTACTGTTCAGATAAGACTGAACAACCCTCTGTTGACTGTGTATCTTCCTCCCTTTTTTTTTTCCGGAGAGTTTCCCCCCTCCTTTTTGTGATTGTCCAGGGCCGTTTTCACACTGCTTACCTTCCCTCAGAACGACCCGGAACATCACGCAAAAAAAGCAGAAGATTGCGTTTTCTCACGTGAGATTTGCACGCCGTTGCACAAATCTCGCGCGAGAAAACGCGATTTTCCACGGGTTTTGCGCGGCGTTCCGGGTTGTTCTGAGGGAAGGTAAGCAGTGTGAAAATGGCCCAGATAAGAGCATTTGGGGACCAAATTTGTTCAGCTTTAGGTAAAGAAGTATGTGGGTGGGTGGGGGGATGATGAGACTAGATACAGCCAGAAAGTTGAGTAGAACACAGTGACCAACTCCTCAAAGCGATAATTAGTTTGCTACCCTCCAGCTGGCAATTAGCTTTTATATAGCCTTTGTAAGGCGTAAAGGAACCCATTTTGGCTTTAGAGACAGCCTGAGCACTTCAGACTGCTATTAGCCCACATACAAGTGGATAAAAATATTCTGCATTGGTACAAATATACTTCAACTCTTCTATGTCAGCTCAACCTCAAGGAGAGCACTCCAAGAGCTTGTCAAAAACTCTTCAAAGTTTTTAAAAAGATACTTAAGGATCTTTTGCATCCAATTTAAACCACAAGGAAGAAACGTCACACAGGATGCATCAGAGATTTTACTGGGTAGCCAACCCTTGGCAGGATGAAACAGCAGCTATGAGATGGTACTTCAAAAAGAGCATTTTTCTGACTCAATGTTCCTATTCCCCTGGAACTCGGCAAACATCAAGTGGCCCCAACCAAATGCGGCCATGCAGTCCTTTCTACGTTGTGCTACTTTTCTACTTGATATGTTTTTTTAAAAAAAAGGAATGTCCAGGTGATTGCTCTAGGGTTGCCACCCTCCAGGTGTGGCTTGTTCTCCTGTAATTACAACTGATCTCCGGACTACAGAGCGTAGTTCCCCTAGAGCAGGGGTGGCCAAACTGCGGCTCGGGAGCCACATGTGGCTCTTCTAGACATATTGTGTGGCTCCCGGAGGTCTCTGAGTATCTCCATGGCCATACATTTTATTTTAGTCTAGTTTATTTCCCTCCCTCCCTTTCCTCCTTTTCCTCCTTTCTTTCCATGCCTTTCCCTCCCTTTCCTTATTTCTTTCCATGCCTTTCCTCCCTTTCCCTTATTTTCTTCTTTCCTTCTTTCTTTCCATGTCTTTCATATTTTCAATAAAAATGTTGGGGTTGCCAGGTCTGACTCAGAAAATATCTGGGAACTTTGGGAGTGAAGCCTGTCAAGGATGTGATGTCACTTCCAAGTCAAAGTTCAGGTGATGGCTCTTCCCAAGCTCCACCCCTTCTGGTGATGTCACTGCACCAAACCCCCACCTCTTTCTGTGATGTCGCTTTCAGGACACTCCCTAAAACCCACCTCCTCATCTGAAGTCACTTCAATGCATCATGTCTTTCAGCTCTCAAACATCTGATGTTTATTCTATGTGGCTCTTACATTAAGCACTCTGTGCACTTCACCCCCATGCTATTCTTTGGACTCCTGCTCCTCAAGAATAGGGTACTTAATAGGCTGTGTTGGGGGGCAGGGTGAAGAAAGTTTCATGCTGCTGGCAGAAGTATCACCTTTGTCTCCAACTCAGCTGTAGAAATCAAGTGTGCAGGATACTAGATCGGGTAGGCCTCCATTATATGACCGTTTTGAACGTTAATACAGAAGAACTGCTAATTTAGGTTGGTTCAGAAACACAATAAAAAACCCTTCCAACAGTACAATTTGGCTAGCAAGCTTGATTTCCGTTTTATCCTAAGTGATTAATTTGTACAAAAGACTTTAAGGAGGGGAAAAGAATTGATTTACCTCCAAAGGAAGTGGTGCCCAGAGAGTTTAAATAACTGCATAAATGAATCTTTAAACAAGGGAAGATCTTCAGAAGTTCCGTAGCTCTATATTTCATTCCAGAGGGTGATGCTGCCTTCTCGGACTGGATCCAAATCAGTAAGGAAAACCAGGAATCATTTTACTGCACCTACCTTGCTCTTCATCTGTTACTGGGAGGAAGGAATCCACCCAATTGTCCAATTTCCATAACCTGGCAGCTATTTATTTATTTATTATATTTTTAACCCACCCTCCCCACAAGTGGGATCAGGGCGAGGTACAACATTGATTAAAATACAACATAAAAACAATAAACACAGCATAAAAACAGCAATCAATAAAACCATTCCAAGACAGGCAGTCCTGCACTCCTTCCTGTCAGCATACAAAAAGGGGAGGTAGTAGCAGACAGATAGATTACTTGTACCCCTTTTTGGGGCAGCCAGCAGTGGACCCTCCATAACCCCTCATAGAAGGAGACCGGTGGAACGCTCGGCACTGATGGACTAAAATTAGCCTCCACCATATGCCTGGCGGAATATCTCTGTCTTACAGGCCCACCTAATTGATACAAGATCCTGGTGGGCCTGAGTGTCCTCAGACAGAGAGCTCCACCAGGTTGGGGCCAGGACCGAAAAGGCCCTGGCCTTGGTAGAGCCCCCCCCCCCGAGCCTCCCTAGGGCCAGGGACCACCAGTAGATGTTTTCCGGTTGAATGAAGCACTTTTGGGGGCACATACGGGGAGAGATGGTCCCTTAGGTATGCTGGTTCCAGTCTGTTTAGGGCTTTTTAGGTCAGAACCAACACCTTGAACTGAATCTGGAATTCTACTGGGAGCCAGTGAAGCTGCTGCAAGATAGGCGTAATGTGTGTCCTACACGAAGCTCCAGTTAGGACACGTGCAGCAGCATTCTGGACGTGTTGAAGTCTCTGGATCAAGCCCAAGGGCAGCCCTGCATAGAGTGAGTTACAGTAGTCCAACCTGGAGGTGACCGTTCCATGGATCACTATCGTTAGGTCCTGGGCCGAGAGGTAGGGCGCCAGTTGCCGGGACTGCCAAAGGTGGAAAAAGACCACCTGAGCCACAGCCGTGATCTGGCCCTCCATAGACAAGGAGGAATCCAGAATCATGCCCAAACTCCTAGCCGATGGTACAGGCACAAGTGGTGCCCCCCAAAGATTGGGAGAAGGATCCCCGCCTCCGACAGCCCATGGCCCAAGTACAGGATCTCCGTCTTCGTGGGATTCAACTTCAGCCTGCTCTGTTCTACCCACCCATCCAGAGCTCTCCACAGAGTGTCAGGGGCAGAGTCAGGTCAGCCGCCCATTAACAGATACAACTGGGTGTCATCTGTATATTGATGACAACCCAGTCTGAAACTCCGCACCAACTGGGCAAGGGGGCGGATATAAAGATTGAACAACAGGGGAGAGAGTATTGCCCCCTGTGGGATGCCGCAGTCCGAAGGATGGCATGTGGACAGTCGCTCCCCCAGCACCACCCTCCGTCCCCAGCCATGGAGAAAAGAGACAAGCCACTGAAAGGCCGTCTCTAGAATTCCCACATTGGTGAGGCAGTGGGCCAACAACTCATGGTCGACTATGTCGAATGCTGCTGAAAGATCTAACAAGATGAGCAGCGCCAACCTGCCCCAATCCAGAAGCCTACAGAGATCGTCCGTGAGGGTGACCAACACTGTCTCTGTCCCATGACCCGAATGGAACCTGGACTGGTATGGGTCCAGGACAGCTGTCATACCTGTCTGTTTCTGGCCCAGAGTAGATTCCATAACAGTACTCTCAGTAGCCTCCACACTTCCTTGGGCAGTCTCTGGAGTTACATCTTTCACGCCTGTGACTGCATTCTTCACTTCTGCAACTGAACTACTGATGGCCTTTTCAGCACCAGCCACTGTGGTAGATAATGGCTCTTTGGGGTCCAAAATAACCTTAAGAAAGACAAGATAAGTGACAATCAGTTCCACAACCCCCAAAAGCAATGTGAGAGATCAGACTGGTTCTATCTAGAAGGACAACATTTGGAATGAGCTTTCCCCAAGATCCCTATTGGTGAAATTCCCGCTGGCTACAGACGTTTTAGAGGGGAAGGAGGACAGCTCAAGAAAGTCACTCGTCAAGATCTCCTGATAGGCAATCTACAAGCTGATTTGCAACCTTACCGTAGCATACGAGTTATGGAGATGGTGGCACTTGTGGGACGTTTAGAAAGCAAGCCTATACTTACATGTTTAAGTATTAATCAATTCATATGCAGGATAGATAAGATGGATTTGGGTTGTTTCATAATCATTCATATTGGCCAATGTTTCATTTCCAATTTCTTGCTATTTGTTTTGTAAATTTCCCTTGGGGATGTGTACAGCAGTTTTTGCCCTATTTTTATGACAAGCCCGGTTTCATCAAATCCCAGAAGCTAAGCAGGGTTGGCCTTGGTGAGTAATTTATTGGAAGACCTCCAATAAGGACCAGGGTGACAACAGAGAGAGGCAATAGCAAACCACCTCTGTTAGTCTCTTGCCTTGAAAACCCCATCAAGGGTCGCCATAAGTCAGCTATGACTTGATGGCACTCTCTACCACCACCATACATAGTGTATCTCATTTATGTGTAATATGCCAAATTGACACAAATAATGCTGAAAAGCAAACTTCTCAGTAAATTCAAAGTGGAGGAAATTGATTGTAATGGATATTAAAATATTTCTAATCCAATAAAAAATTTAAAAAAAAGTGGAGGAGTTTTTTTGCTGGGGAGGGGGTGAGTAAAGCATATCTTCCTTATACCATGCCAGACTACTGGTCCATCTAGCTTAGTATAACCTCCTATGACGGTAGATCTTCAGGGCCTCAAGGGGGGGGAGGAGGGAGGCGGGGGGAGGGGGAGAGAGAAGTCTTTCCTTACTTTTTAAAAAACTTGAGATGCCAGGTATTTGTCCCAGAATCTCTAAACCACATGCCGTACCACAGTTCTTTCTATACAGAGGGCCTTGAAAGAGGGAGGTTGTTGAGGGAGGTTACTTACCCCATTCCTTGTGCTATGTTCTGCCTTTCATTACCTCACTCCTTCCATGCCTTCTAGAAGATAATATAGGGTCTGAAACGAGCACTTTGTGTGCAAAACCGCTGCTATTTCCTATAAAGTTATAGCCATCACAAATTCAAAAATCCCATAGGATAGAAATTAATCTCTGCCCCCTAGATTGAGCCAGCTTGGTGTAGTGGTGTGGTTTCATGTAGTGTAGTGGCTTGCTGTGCACCAGCTTGGTGTAGTTAAGAGCAGCAGGACTCTAATCTGGTGAGCCAGGTCTGATTCCTCACTCCTCTGCTTGAAGCCAGCTGGGTGACCTTGGATCAGTCACAACTCTTTCAGAGCTCTCTCAGCCCCACTCACCTTACAGGGTGATTGTCATGAGGATAATAATAACACACTAACTTTGTAAACCACTCTGAGTGGGCATTAAGTTGTCGTGAAGGGCAGTATATAAAAAAAATGTTGTTGTTCTTATTGTCCAAGAGTCTCATCACAAGTTTTAACGGTGAATGCACTAATTACCAATAGTACTGGCATGTGTTCGACAAAGTTTTCAATCGCTGTCAGACATTGACGATACCAGAATGCATCAGTTGATATGCACAAGCTGATTTACCATCAACTTCAGTGAACATAATTCATTCAGTACATTTTTTTAAATCTAACTCTTCCTCCTGGAGAGTATGCAGCACATTCTCTGTCCACCATTTCATATTAAGTTGGTTAGGTAAGAATCTGTAACTGACACAAGGTTGGCCAGGAAGTGACATGGCCACATAGGGAACTGATCTGAGTTGTCGAGGTCCAACTCCAGCCATGGCCACATGCTGGCTCTTAGCTTGAACAGGCAGATTATAGTCAGCCTCAGCTGATCCTTCTTGTTTTGGCTGAAAGTTATGTCAGTTTCTACAACTCGCAGAACTAAAATTTGGACATTTAATTCCAAGATAAAAACTAGCTATCCAAAGCAACCTTTTGAAAGTTGAGATTCTGCAGGTGGAACTATCGTTTCAGTTTTTAGAGTGGGCTATAAGACTGCTCGAAGTGGTGGTTGATGTGGAAAAACAATACAACAACAACAACAACAACAACAACAATAACATTTGATTTATATACTGCCCTGATTTAACACCCACTCAGCAGTTTACAAAGTATGCCATATCCCCACAACAAAACACCCTGTGAGGTGGGTGGGGTTGAGAGAGCTCCAGAGAACTGTGACTAGCCCAAGGTCACCCAGCTGGCTTCAAGTGGAGGATTGGGGAATCGAACCCGGCTCTCCAGATTAGAGTCCCGCACTCTTAACCACTACACCAAAGCGGCAGGGGCAGCTTTTCACACAAATAACGTTTTACTGGGGAGATGGAAGAAGATACAGAGATTCTTTATTTTTATAACCATCTGGGGCATACCTAAGATTGGCAACTCTTGCGAAATTACAAGAGATTTGGGAGGGGAACCTGGAGTATAACCTCAGTGTGGTATAATGCCATAGAGCCCACCCTTCAAAGCAACCATGTTCTCTAAGAGAACTAATCGGTCATGTAGAGATCAACTGTAATTCCGGATGATCTCAAGGCCCCAACTGGAAGTTGACACCCTGGGCATAAAATATGCTCCATCAAGCCTAAATAACTGAACAAATGTTGACAAACAACTGACAACAATTAACCCACCAACCAATTCCATCCTAAATGACCTATGAAGCTAAGAACACTGTTTGCTGATGGAAACTTCCCTTTGTTTATCCTGACATAATTTGTTAGCAAGAGGAGGAAGAAGAGCAACTTGTCTCTTAGCCCTATAGCAACCAGTGGCTAATCAAATATAGACTGATTCCGCACACGTTGGATAATGCACTTTCAATGCACTTTATCAATCGTTTGAGGTGGATTTTTTGTTCCGCACACGAAAAAATCCGTTCCAAATGATCTATAAAGAGGATTGGAAGTGCATTATCCAACGTGTGCGGAATCACTCAATAGTAAAGTTCTCTTATATCAGCATAATTCAAAACCCACTGGTTTAGAAGGGGGTACCTTTGTTTAGGTACTGGTACCTACTGTACTGCAAGCATCTCCAAATAGAAACAGGAGGTCAGTGGCAGGTGTGACTTTCTTAGGAGCGCCCAGGTTTCTTGCTGCTGAAGCCAGGAAATAGCTTGATTGCATGGAGACTCCATTTATCTGTAAAAATCCTGAGAAATAATACTCTGGACTAGAAGTACTGGCTTGTTGCCTACTTGGCACTCCCTTCCGCAATTTTCTTTTGAAAGAAAATCCTGTTGGCTTGCTAGTTTTCATTTTTTTAAAAGGCAATTTCAGGCCAACGTTGGCGTTTCAGGATTAAAGCAAAAGGTCTGTTCGGTGAATCATTCTTATTTATAAACATGATATCTAGCAGCATTGTTAAAATTATAATTACATTAAATAGCTATTTACTGTGTCACAGCCACCAGTATGCTAATTATTAAAACAAATTAATGATGTTTATTAAGTCAGCTGAGGATTACAGCCTTGCAGTTTGAAAAACAAACACTTTCATTGGAAGGGGTTCAGCCTTAATGTCAAAACCTAACTTGGGTTCCAACTGTTGGGAGAAAATATAAGAAGTGTTGTTCTATGCCCAGCTGCCAACAGCATGTAGAGGTGGATCAACAATGCAATCCAAAACAGAGAGTCTCTCTGCATGAGACATCTTACAGGGGAATGGCCAAGTGTAGGGAAATGCAATGTTAGCTGGGAAACGTAGTTTAATGACAGAACTAAAGGATCTGCCAATTTTACTTCTTTACAGGAGGGTAGTTTAAAGAGGCAGAGCCAGGGACGATTGCTCCTTAGAGGGCTTGTTAATTTCATCTTTGCCTTCCAGAAGGCTCTGCTAATTTCACTTCTTTATAGGAGGGCAGTTTAAAGAGCCAGAGCCAGGGAAGATGGCTCCTTAGAGGGTTTGTTAATTTCATCTTTGCCTTCCAGAAGGCTCTGCCAATTTCACCTCTCCTTTGGGGAGGAGAAGAGGAAATTAACAAATTCTCTGAAGAACATCTCCACTGGCTCTGTCTTTTTAAACTACCCTTGTATAGAAAGGTGAAATTGATAGAGCCTTTGGCTCTATCTTTTTAAACTACGCTTCCCGGCTAACACTGCCTCTCCCTATACGTGAGCACCCTTGTGTAAGAGGTCTCATGTAGAGAGACTCAGAGTTAATACCCTTCTAAAGCCACTTCAACAGACTTAGAACAGACTTCGTTAGGGTTGCAGGGCAAGTTACTTGCGCATATGTGAACTCCCCTTATAATCCTATTAAACTCATTGGGAATGCCAAGTAAACGACATAAATTTGTTGAGTGTAATTAAGTCACACCTGGAGGGTAATGAAGCTTCCACTGTTACCTTGGCCTCCCCCATCAGAATGAGAAACAATGTCATTACTCAAATATTAATTCTTTGCTTTTTCCATGTATTAAATATTGGAGCATTATCAGAATATGAGGAGCAGTTTAATCATCACTTTGACTATAAGTACATCTGGCAACTGCATTCTCTTACACTTGAGCAATGTCTAAGATGTTTCCTCTCACCCACCTCCATAATACTGGAAATTCTTAATATCTATGGTGATTGTACTTCAGGGTAGAGGGCTCTTTCAATACATTTTGCTAGAGCATAATAATTATTATTAGATAATAGTAATGATATTTTATTTATTATATTGTTCTTATATCATTTTTTTTAGTTGAAACTTACCTTGAGTCTCAGTGAGAAAATAGTCTATAAATGAAGTACATAAATAAATGTAGCAGAAATATGGACTCTGATTTTGGCATTAGTTAAGTTTACCTACTATGACATTGCATGGAAGCAGAGGTCATTTTGTAGAAAAAGAGGTGGAGGAACTCATTAGCATAACTCATTAGCATATGCCACACCCCCTGACATCACCTATCCTGGATGTTTTGGACCCAATCCTGGCCATTCAGGGCTGAAATTGGGCCTAAAATGGCAAAAAGCAGCTGAAAATGGCTGAAAAGGGGCCCAAAAATGGTCAGGATTGGGCCTCTGATGAGCGGGAGAGTGATCCACCACCTGTCAGAGGCCCGATCCGGGCTGTTTTGTCCCCAATCCAGGCTGAAATGGGCCCAAAATGGCCAAGAGTCAGGTGGACAGGGCCACCTGACATGTGACCTCTGGGGAACTGCTGGAACTGTGTTCCTGCACATTCCCCCTCAAAATGAGCCCTGCACAGAAGTATGATATGTTTATAATTCATTCACCCCATACAAGAAGGTGTGTGGCCTTTCACATAATGGAGAAACACTTGCACGTCCTTCTCATCTGCAGTTCACATGATACAGTACGAGATGTGCTTCTTTGCACGGAGGCCGTGTGTATAGACCTCTTTGAGAGGCAAAAGTTACATGAATTAGGTCTTCAGCTTTCCAAAGCCTAGGGGTACTTTTGCAATGTTCAGAAGGAGTAGTGGCAAACATCACTACGAGGCTGCCTTGGTTTGTGGGACCAATCACAAAATGGCTGTCACATTGAGCAATTACAGAATGTTGCAAAATTCCAAACCAAGTATTGTCCTATGGTGCAGGTGCCATTTCTCAGTGGGCATGATCTGCAGACCCAAAGTTATTGCCTCCCAAGGACTTCTGAAGCACCTATTGTTCCAGTGAGGTGAAAGTTAGCCAGAATGGCTTCTTCACTTTGGGAAAGCAGAAAGTGGCACAAAGAAGCAAACTGGTGGGCACCATACTAGAGAGCACTATTCTAGACACCAAGTACTGGGGCAACAGTCCTAAAAATTAAAGACCATCTAGTTCTTAGGATATATGCACATACCAACAGGAAATGATTGAGCCCTAGTTACAGCGAGCCTACCACCAGCACCTGCTTGTTTGTCTTCAGAGAAGACACCTTCATTTCTTCTTCTGTTAGAGACATGGTGATGTCAGATGATGCTACTGCAATCAAATAGTATGACAAAGGAGGTTCATGAGTTAACACTGTTCTCGAAGAGCAAGGTCTATTGGACATAGGGCACTGCTATTTTTTCTTGGGGCAGCTCCCCTCCAGCACGAGACCCCAAACTTGTTGCACCTGTGGACAGTTTATAAGATTTTTTTTTAAGTAGGTGATGCCACAGTAAAGTAGCTGCCATGGGGGTGGCTCCAATCACAAAATGTGATTCCACAACTAACAAAATGTTAGGGATTCCCCAACATATAGAGAAGTTCCAGGGCAAGCAGCTGGAGACAGCTGTTTCCAAATGGGTGCTACCTGAAAACACAAAAGTCCATGCTCTTCCAAGGTACCTCCTGTGTCACTGAGCTGGAAAAAAGCCAGGACTGTCTCCATTGTGGGAAACAATCTTTCTGAGATCGTTAAAATGAGTACCCGGTTTCCTGGGGGTAAAGTGTAGATGACTGGGGAAGGCAACAGCAAACCACCCCATAAAAAGTCTGCCAAGAAAACATCCTGATGCAGCATCCCCCCTTCGGTCAGTAATGACTCGACGCTTGCACAGGGGACTACCTTTACCTTTACTACTACCCAACCTTGAATATAAATCCAATAAAACAAAATATCGTTTTGAAGCTGCAAGCATCAAGGTATATTTTCTGAAGCACCTTAAGAGTTAACCAATGTTTGTAGGAAGAAATGAGGAACCCAGAAATTCCACATGCAGTATTTACATAAGTCCAAGAAAGCTAGCCTCAGCTGTCTCTGGGACTCAAACTAGATCAGCAATGCTTGTCTTGAAACTATTTTTTTTTAAAGCAGTGCTTCTCAGAGCCAAACTTTAGCACATAACCAATAAGAACGGCTTTTCTAAGATTTGGATTAATCTGCCTAATCCTTAATGATAAATGGTGAGTCTGGCTGGGAAGACAGGATGCCAGCTGAAGCCACTTTGGCATGTCACACATCTTCTCCACTTAGTTTGCAGAGCAGCAGCCAGAGAGAAGCTTATGCTGCTTCGAGACAGCTCTCAGCATCCTGTCCAGCTCAACAACAGTTTAACGGTTCGTCTCTGATACACACACATGCTTCTCCTCCATCCATTTCTGAGGATGGAAAGGGGTCTCAGCTCTGTACTAATGCACATGCAGGAAAAAAATGAGATTAAATTCCTAGCATCTCTAGTTGAAATTAACTGTGAAAACCTTTGGTTGTTGTGGATTTTCCGGGCTGTATAGCTGCGTTCTTGGCATTGTAGTTCCTGGGGTTTCGCCAGCAGCTGTGACTGCCATCTTCAGAGGTGTAGCACCAAAAGACAGAGATCTCTCAGTGTCACAGTGTGGAAAAGATGTTGGCAGGTAATTTATATCTACTCAGGAAGGTGGGGTTGGGCTGAGTCATCCTGTAAGAGTTTCCCAGGGTGTGGAATGCTAATGGCGGGAGGCTTCACTGTAGCCTGAGGAGGTTCTTTTGCATATGGATTGGTGCTTGATGTGCTAATCTTCTCTGCAGGGCTATTGTAGGGTATAGAGTCTTTTGTTAGCCTGGTGTTTTTCAGGACTGGAAACCATGCTCTATTCATTCTTAAAGTCTCTTCTTTCCTGTTGAAATTGTGTGAAAACTTTTGTTGGAAGGCTATAGCCAGTTAGAGAAGACAGTGGTGGATCAAACGGCCCATCAGGATCAGGTAGATTCATATGGACTTGTCTTATTTCAGTCACACATAGATGTTCTGCTGCTGTCAACAACCAACAACCATGTGTCTGCAAAACAGTTACCAATGGCCAGAAGCTGGCCTAGAGAGAGAGCATTGATCTACCACACGAAGTCTCCACACCATAAGCAATTTTTGCTCCTACAGTGACAAGAAACTCTTTGACTTCTTTAAAGCATAAGTCCTCCTAGCTTCCAGAAATAGGCAGAACTAAGTTTCCCACCGTGCATGCACTGTATGGACATGGTTACTCAGGTGCTTTCCATACTGTATTCTACAGGACTTATTTCCACTTAAGTGTGCACAGGATTATCTCCTTACGAGTTACAATATTCACCTGCAGATCTAGATGTAAGATAGGGATCTTTTCATCAAGGCTATAAGATTGTGTTGGGATTTAGCAAGTGTTTTCGTTTCAGTCATTAAACCATTTGTGTTACTTACTTAATTAGTAAACTTACTTTGAATGTAACCATTAGGGCTTCAAGTGAGTTTCCTGCCGTATGAAGTGGAGTCTTCATGAATAATGAAGTAGAACTAGGATTTCCAGTTGGACAACTTGTTTATTGGGGGGCAATTAAGTGAGGCTATATACTGAAGTTGTATTGCTCTTTGTCCACTCTCTCTACTATTCTCTCTCTCAGTCACTTCTCATGCAAGATGTAGTCAGTTTAGCAATTTATTATTTTCTCCAAATGTAACCCTATTTTTATCCTTTAGTAAAGTATTTAAAGAGCTACACTGGAGTGTGTGCGAGTTTATTCTCATTACTTCCAATGCACAATCTTTGCACCAACTCTGCTATATTTTCCTACAGATTGCTACTCTAAGATACTCATACTTACGCCATACTTAAAAGAGGGAAAGGAGGCATGGTAGTAAATAGAGATTTTAAGTTATCCTGCACATGTTTAGAGGGTCATATAGACAAGCTTAGGATAGATATTCCTACGATTTTCCCCCTCAAACCCAGTGGAGAATCAGTAGGCCACCTCTTCATGTGTGAACTTGTTTTACAGTGATAGGTTAAGCAGAATTACAACCTTTGGACTTCAGAGGACTTAATGGGCTGAGAAGTGTTTTAACTCCATTTAGGAGCGTACTGATATTTCAGTCAACCCTTGTTCTAAAAAGCTCAGGGCGACAGGAATAGGTTTTCGCTTCCCATTTTAGTCAGATTCAGCTAAGAGCCAAGCTACAAGTGATGCCTGATACAGGTTGGACACTTGTCAGCTTCCCTCAAGTTTTGATGGGAAATGTAGGCATCCTGGTCTTGCAGCTGTAATGGAGGGCCACGCTGTAAAACCAGGACGCCTACATTTCCCATCAAAACTTGAGGGAAGCTGACAAGTGTCCAGCCTGTGTCAGGCGTCACGTGTAGCTTGGCTCTCAGAGACCTCTCAATGAACACCAAGGCTGAATGGAGATTTGGCCCCAGGTCTTCTTACCGTAACCACTATGCCACAAGGACACTTGCTTCTGCTCACTCCTGCCCCCTCTATTTCCCATGTATATTTTGCAGGTGTCAATCTTGTAGCCAAGGTGGCGTATACAGAACCAACACTTGTGTACCCACCATGCTTAACAGCAATTCACTGTTTTTTTTTTTTAACTTATAGCAAAAGGAGATTAGACACCTCATGATGAATAGCACACTCTATTCAACAGAGTACTCTGAGGTTCTCATCCTAAAGAGTTAATGTCCAACAAAAAACTTTAGTGCTGTAGCTCTTTCCTTTTCTACAGCAAGCTTGATAATAAGGGGCTATCTCATATACATGAGTGAAAACGTGCTTACGCCATTGATACTTTGAACCAAGTCTAAACAGCTTATTATTTTTTCTGTCTCCCTTTGAACACCACATGAACAAATCAAATCTAGTACTACATAACTGGGTCAACGAATGCTCACACGACCTACCTTCTGTCCCCACCTAAACCTGTCAGCTTCTTTGCAGAGGGTTCTTGGTTACATTTACAGGAGTTGATAACAACAACAACATTCAATTTATATATCACCCTTCAGGACAACTTAATGCCCACTCAGAGCCGTCTTTCAAAGTGTGTTATTATTATCCCCACAACAATCATCCTGTGAGGTGGATGGAGCTGAGAGAGCTCTGAGAGAGCTGTGACTGACCCAAGGTCACCAAGCTGGCTTCAAGTGGAGGAGTGGGGAATCAAACCCGGTTCTCCAGATTAGAGTCCTGCACTCTTCAAACTGTTGCAATACAATTGAGCAGCTATTGAACATGGGCTGATTCTGCACACGTTGGATAATGCACTTTCAATGCACTTTATCAATCGTTTGAGGTGGATTTTTTGTTCTGGACACAAAAAAATCCGTTCCAAATGATCTATAAAGAGGATTGGAAGTGCATTATCCAACATATGTGGAATCACTCAAGCAGAAGAGGGAATCAACCAGAAAACAGTTTTAAGTTTGAGTAACAAGGGGCAAGATTGTGTGGCTGAATCTCTTGACTCCTTCAGTTTAAAAATGAGATTTTTCTTCTAACAGAGGAACATTTCTCAGGAATCAAAAAGCTGCAAGATGTCTAGCTTTGTCAACAACCTGTACTGCTTCCTGTTCCTATTACAGCTTCAAACTGTTTTAGTAACCGCTGCCTTCTTATGTCTACTTTCTCCCACGCATGAGCACAAATGTCATGTGTGGGTGTTGCTTACTGTGATGTGCTGCTTCTAGGAGGAAAAGTTGATATGCTTAGTTGTTGACCTGTGTGGAGGACATGTCCTGTTGTTTTACCCATTTGGTGACTGAGTATATAAAATGTGTTCTGATCTCCTAAGCTAAGACTGGAGGGAGAAAAGCACTTCTAGAAAGGAAAATGCTTGCTTGTGAGGAAGGAAAGTTTGATGAGGAACATCTACAAGCAATGCTTTCAAGCATGGTTCTTTGGATTGGACTGGTCTGATTGATCTCTCTATTTAATTTGCTACAACTGCAGTGCTATACGAAGACACCCTATCAAATTCCGTTGGATTTCTTCCGAGTAAAAGAAATGCCCTGGATAGCCCAGGTGAGCCTGATCTCATCAGATCTCCGAAGCTAAACAGGGTCAGCCTGGGTAGTAATTGGATGAGAGACCTCCAGCGAAGACCAGGCCTTCAGAGGGAGGCAATGGCAAACCACCTGTTAGTCTCTTGCTATGTAAACTCCACCAGGGGTTGCCATAAGTCAGCTATGACTTCAGGGCACTAAAAAAAATTGCATCTGAAAGATAAGATTATACAGCTGCAATTTTAAGCATACTTCCCAAGAAGGGATTGAGCCCTCACCTTTATCCCATGTGTGTTCACTTGACACTAGAGTCGGTTCACACATACTGGAGAATTAAGAGGGCGGAGTCTTGAAGTGAACAGCAATTCCTAAACCTGCAGGCGGTGGATTCCAGTTTTGAATGTCCCTTTGCATAAAAATCTGTGCAAATAGGAGGAAAAGGTTCCACTCCTCTGTTTGTTACCTGTGCTGGATTTGATTGTGACTTGCAAAAAGTTTTGAATGTAGGGGAAGATTTCAAACTGTTGTCTTCTAGGATTCTGCACCTGTTGCCTGAAGGAGTACAGTACATCATGCCACTTCTGCAGTGGTATCCTAAGTAGAGATGGGCACGAATCCAAATACGACCCAAAAAAACACACGAAGCAGGCCGGTTCGTGGTTCGTGAACCACCGTTTGTGGAAGCTCCTTTCTACGAACTTCCACGAACTGGTTACTGGTTCGGGTTCGTTTGGGGTCATATTGGGAAAAGAACACTTTAAACGGCCATTTCCCAGAGGAAATGGCCATTTAAACTTTTCTTGCAGCTTGCAAGTGGCAGGTTCCTTGAAACTATCAGCTGGCAGGCTGCAGGGGGGATGTGGTTTGGGCAGTTTAAAGGGCCTTGCCATGGGCAGGTCCCTTTAAACTATCAGCTGGCAGGTGGCAAGGGGGGGGGATGCTGCTTGCAAGGCAGGAAAGGACCCTTTAAACTGTTAAATGCCCATTTCCCTGCCACTGCTAAGCTGCAGGAAAGGGGTATTTTAACCCTACGAACCACAAACCACGAACTGGTTTGTAACTGGCCCCAGTTCCGTGCCAGTTTGTGGTTCCTGGTTCGTGAAAATCCACGAACCACAAACCTCATGGTTCGGGGTGTTTTTGGTTCGTGCCCATGTCTAATCCTAAGCAGGTCTACTTGGAATCCTACTCAAGTGGGACTTAATACCAGGAAAGCGTTTTTGGGGTAGCATCACTGATGTTTGTGATCTCATGTGGTCATTACACACAAGTCCAATATGGTCCAACTATCCTAATTTACCATGAACAGTTCTTATTTCTGTTTCCTATCCTTGGTAGTTCACACTCTCTATTTTGTTCATATTTTTGCCTTGGGGGAATGCCTTCTTACGTTTTGTATAATGATTTGCAGGATTCATTCTTCCTCAGGGATCAGTTCATTCTCTGCCTAGGGGTCTCTAAACATTCATGCGGAGTGCATGCTTTATTACTGGTGTAAATGTATGTGCATGCACGCTAAGGCACCATGGAGCAGACAGCTTTTCTCTTCAAAAATTCTGACTGCTAAGCTGTTTATAAATTCTCTTTATACAGACACATATACATGGGGTTTCGGGGCTGGGGTCCCTGGTTATTCCAAGAGGCCTGTGAGCAGACAAGATAGTTCTGCTGGGATATAGTATGGTGGTGGAGAGTGCTCTCAAGTCACAGGTGACATATGGCAACCCCTAACAGGGTTTTCATGGCAAGAGGCTATCAGAGGTGGTTTACCATTGCCTGTCTCTGCAACTCTAGTCTTTGTTGGAGGTCTCTCATCCAATTACTAACCAAGGCCGACCCTTCTTAGCTTCTGAAATCTGATCAGATCAGCCTCACCTGGGCTAACCATATCAGGGTGCTGGGATATAGCAATGCTGTTGTAATCAAGTATCTTGTGAGTGTGTCCTCTTGAGTGTGACAGGTTCTCAAACGTGGTATATGGGAGTCCTGAGGAAATCTTTGTGGGACCATGCTAGCTATTTTCTGGCTTTCACTTAGCAAAAGAACAACCCCCAACCTTGCTTTTTAAACCGATGAAGTGACTACAGAGCAAATGAATGCAGCACAGACGGTGCAGAGGATGAGCAGTGATCCTTGGGATGAGAACTGGGGTATGTCATGCATGAACCTATTTTCATTTGTGAAATGTTGGATGGAATGCAGCAGGCTCTTTGGTGAGCAGGTTGAATTCTTTGGAGAGTTTGCATAATACAGTTTGTGCTGCAGGATTTGCTAATAGCCATAATCTGACATGGGATGAAGCACATCTCATCCTTGCATATTTATTTGGAAGTAAGTCCCCCTGAGTTCCATGGAGTGTAACCGCAGCCTATAAATTTTCATGGGTTTAAGCGTAGCGATTTATGGGATTGTGGTTAGGATTAGGAATTTTAATCCTATACACGCTGAAAGGCTGTGTGTGTAGTGGTTAAATTAGTATCAGGGAGACCTGAGTTGAAATCCCCACTCTGCCATCTTCATTGGGTGAACTGTCGCCAGGCTCGCTTTCTCTGCCAACCTCACAGGGTTATTATGAGGATAAAAGGGAGGAAGGAAGAATTGTGTACACCATTTTGAGTTCCTTGGAGAAAGTGTGAGATAAATATGTACTAGATAAACGGATAATTACTTATTTGAGAGTAAGTCTTTGTTAGTACTATGCAGGGCTCATTTTGAGGGGGAACGTGCAGGAACGCAGTTCCGGTAGTTTTCCAAAAAGGTCACAAGTCAGGTGGCCCCACCCGCCTGATTTTTAGCCATTTGGGGCCCATTTTGGCCTAGATCTGGGCCGAAACGGCCCAATTTGAGCTCAAAATGGCCAGGATCAGGCCCCAAACAACCAGGATTGGTCCCGAAATGGCCAGAATTGGGCCCTTGACAGGTGGTGGATCATTCTCCCACTCAGCAGCAGCCCAATCCTGACCATTTGGGGCCCCTTTTCAGCCCCTTTTTGCCATTTTGGGCCCAATTTCGGCCCTGAATGGCCAGGATTGGGTCCAAAACAGCCAGGATAGGTGATGTCAGGGGGTGTGGCATATGCAAATCAGTCATGCTAATAACACACTTCCGGTGATGGCAAGGGGCATGGCATATGCTAATGAGTTATGCTAATGAGTTACGCTAATGAGTTCCTGCAGCTCTTTTTCTACAAAATGACCCCTGGTACTATGTACTCACTTGCAACCACATAAAGGTGCAGCCTTATAGACCTGCGGAACTTCCTTTCAGGTAATCATGCAATATGATCCAAAAAGAATGTTATGCATGGGCATCACATTTAAAAGTCTGTATACTCTCCCTGAGAAAGCAAACAAGTAGTTTGAAAATATGAAATGAAAAAGTTAACTAGGAAGGAAACAAAACTCTTAATTTGGGAGGTTATTGACTTTAGTGCCAGCTCTGGTTTCAGGTTTCTCAATGTTACAGGCATCTCCCCCCCCCCCCCGCCCTGCCGCCAACTAAATTAATACAATCCAATGGAAAGATCTCTATGAAAACAGATGTCTAGTTTTGCAAACAAATGGTGTTAAAATGGCATTAAAAGAGTGCAAAAAGAAACAAACAAAAACGGATAACGTGCCAAAGATAACAGAGGAGGTGAAAATGCACAAGAAATGAAAAGAACAAAAAGAAAAATACGTACATTCCCTCGTCATAAGGAACTGACTGATTGTATCTTAAAGAGTCTTTCCTATAAGGTTTTTATGGGGGCTTGCTTTTGGGACTTGAGTGCTAAGAGAGATGATGTTTCTTTCCCCATTTCTGCATCCCTGTTGAACTTCTGCCCTGCTTACAGCTCTTCAAAACTAAGGAGTAAAAATTTTCATTTGCTGGATCTGCTCCTGTGCCTTTAATATCAGCATGAAAAAAGCAGAAGTGCTGATTGAGTTCTCCTTTGAGGGCTTTCAGCTGCTAATTCCTTTGTCCAATGCAGCCAAGCATTCTCAGGACAGAACTCTTGAGTTGCAGTCCTTCAGACCATGGAGGAGGGAATTCAAGATTAGAGATGGGCGTGAACCAAAATATGAATCAAAATTAAGCATGAACCAGGTCGGTTCGTGGTTCGCGAACCACGGTTCATCAGATCCTATTTCTGACGAACCACCAAGAACTTTTAGGCTGGTTCATTTGGTTCGTTATTTGGTTCGTCACTGCAGACAGCCTGTTGCCAATCTATCAGTTTCCTAGGCAACAGAGGATGGACTTCCTGCAGACCTTCTGCTGACCCGGAAGTGAACTTCTGCTGACCTGGAAGTGACGATTTTCTGACCTAGATGTGACGTTTTCATGAACCAAACGAACTGGTTCACGAACCAGGGGCAGATTTGTGAAAGTTCATGGTTCGTGAAATTTGATGAACCATGAACCACATGGTTCGTTTTTTCCCCTGTTTGTGCCCATCTCTATTCAAGATCTCTTTGACTTAGCTGGAGATAGTGGCTATGTAAACAATGGCAATGCACATAGGAATAGCGGCTATGCTGGGGTCACACTGGATATCTGGGGGCAGTGACTGCAGAGGGAGGACGTTTAGCAGGGATGACATGGCACCACTCCCTTCAACCACCGGACACCTGGCAGAACAGCTCTGTCTTTTTTTTTTTTAAAGAATTTTTATTGGATTAGAAACATATAATAACAATTATAATCACATTCTTTAATTTTTTCTAATTCTAACCCCCTCCCTTCCCCCCCTTTTTATTGACTTCCAACAGTTTTCCAACCCCCTATCCACTTTCCCTCTGCTCCTTCATATTTATTTTATTTGTTTATTATAATATACTTTCAGATTCTTCTAAGCACTATTTCCACTTCCTTTCACATATAAATTGTCATATAAATAAAATCCTCTTAATCTATCTTCTTCATTAAAACTACTAATAATATTCATTTTGATAACCTGTGTTTTATCTTACTCCTTCTATTCTCTTCAATATGGGACAAACAATTTGCCCCCCTTTATACATCAATTCCAATACTTCTATACACATACTTATTATACACACTTATTGTCATTTACTTAGGCTTCTGTTCTATATGTTGTTCTTTATCTATACATATACCATAAGTCTAACAATTAGACCTATCTTTGAATTTACGTATGTGTGTATATATTCACTCTATGTTATACGGTTATCTTTCCAAAAAATATAGATTAGTTAATTTCTATCCCAATAATTCTCATAGTATCAACGCTATTGCTACTTAATATAATACTTAAAAATTATATAAAGTTGCTTAGAATTTTTCCATTAACTCTCCACCCCCTCGGTATAGTCACTTCTCTCCTCCTGTGTACCTCAATAATTTTCAAACTGCCACAGTTCTCCTCCCACCTCCCATTTTTTCACCAGATATTGTTTCAGCTTTCCCCAGTCCGTGTTAAACTGCCCTGGATCAAGGTCTCTCAGTTTTCTTGTCATTTTGTCCATCTCCGCCATGTACAGCAATTTGTAAATCCAGTCCTCAGTAGTTGGCACTTCTTGTACTTTCCACTTCTGCGCATACAAAAGTCTGGCTGCTGCCGTCATATAGAATATCAATGTCCTATGTTGTGCTGGGATGTCTTCCATTCCCAAGTTCAGTAGCAGGAGTTCTGGGTTCTTATTAACTTGAAATTGTAAAATCTCACTCATTACTCTTATTATTTCCCCCCAGTACTGCCTAGCTACCTCGCAAGTCCACCACATGTGATACATTGATCCCTCATGTTTTTTACATTTCCAGCATTTATTAGACATATTCGAGTTCCCTAGCGCAATCTTCTTTGGCGTCAGATACCAACGGTAAATCATTTTGTAAATATTCTCTTTAATATTGGTACATGTCGTGATTTTCAATGTATGTTTCCACAAGTATTCCCACGCCTCCATTGTTATTTCTTTGTTAAAATTTATAGCCCACTTCACCATTTGCACTTTGACTGTCTCATCTTCAGTATACCATTTTAACAACACTTTGTAAACCTTAGAAATTTCCTTTTGGTCTTCTTGTAAAATTACTTTCTCTAATTCTGAGTCTTCCATCCTTATCCCTCCCTTCGCACAGTCTGAGTAATAAAGATCTCTAACTTGTCTATATTGAAACCAGTCGTAGTTTGGAGACATCTCTTGTTGCGTTCTTATTCTTATTTTAGAGGATTCTATTTGAGTTATCTCCTTATACGTTAAACACTGTTGTTCATTATCGACCGTTCTTGGATCTATTACTTCATATGGAACCACCCAGGAGGGAATTCCTTCTTGTAGGTATTCTTTGTACTTCTTCCAAATTGTGAAGAGGCTTCTCCGAATATAGTGATGCAGAAACATAGAATCTGCTTTTACTTTATCATACCATAGGTATGCATGCCATCCAAATAATTTTTTGTATCCCTCTAAGGCCAGCAGTTTGCGATTTTTCAACATGATCCAATCCTTCAACCATACCAGACAGATTGCATCATAATAAAGTCTCAAGTTGGGCAGTTGCATTCCCCCTCTTTCTTTTGCATCCTGTAACACTTTCATTTTCACTCGAGGCTTCCTGCCTGCCCACACAAACTCTGATATTTTCCTCTGCCATTTATCAAATTGCTTGGAGTCCCTAATGATTGGTATCGTCTGTAACAGAAACATAACTCTTGGTAACACGTTCATCTTGATTACTGCAATTCTTCCCAACCATGACAAGTTCAGCCTATTCCATTTGATCAAATCATGCTCTATTTGAGTCCATAATTTCTCATAGTTATTCTTAAATAGATCTATATTTTTTGCAGTCAATTCAATTCCCAAGTACTTCACCTTACTTGTTACCTCACAGTCTGTTATTTCCGTTAATAACTGTTGTTTTTGTTTAATCATATTCTTACATAAAATCTTTGATTTCTTTTTGTTTACATAGAAACCTGCCAAGTCTCCAAACTCTTTTATTTTTTCTATTACCTTAGGCATGTTTTCAATTGGATCTTCCACAATTAACATTATATCATCTGCAAACGCTCTGACCTTATAGGAAAAGTCTTTTATCTTTATACCACGGATTGCATTATCTTCTCTAATCTGCATCATCAAAATTTCAAGAACCAAAATAAACAACAATGGGGATAGCGGGCAACCTTGTCTTGTACCCTTTCCAATAATCAGTTTTTTAGTCAGCTCGTCATTCGCCACAATTGCTGCACTCTGGTCTCTATAAATTTCTCTCACTGCTCTTATGAACCTTTCCCCCATTTGTAGCTGTTCCATGGTGGCAAACATAAAGTCCCAGTTCAAATTGTCAAATGCTTTTTCAGCGTCTACAAAGAAGAAACCAACCTCCTTATCACATCGCCTGTCATAGTATTCTATAGCGTTTATGACTGTCCTTAGGTTGTCTCTAATTTGTCTATTTGGTAAAAAGCCTGCTTGTTCTTCTCCAATAACTTCAGCTAGCCACCCCTTTATTCTCTCCGCCAAGATCTTTGCAAAAATCTTGTAGTCATTATTAAGTAAAGAGATAGGTCTGTAGTTTTTAACATTGGTCAAGTCCTGTCCTTCTTTGGGGATCAATGATATATTTGCTTCACTCCAGGTATCTGGGATCCTTTGGTCCCTCATAACACCATTGATCACCTCTTTTAAAAACGGTACCAGTTCATTGGCCATTGCCTTGTAAAACTTAGCTGTGAGTCCATCAGGCCCTGGCGCTTTTCCCAAGTTTGTTGACTGTATTGCCTTCCTTATCTCTTCTTCTGTTACTTCACTGTTTAGTTTAACTCTCCACTCCTCGGACATTACTGGCAGCTTTATTTTCTCCAGATATGCGGCTATCGCATCTTTATTCACTTCTTTCTTATCATACAATTTAGCGTAAAATTTATAAAAGGCTCTGCTAATAGCGACCTGTTCCAGGTGTACTTTATTGTCATCACATATTTTATTTATTATCTTTTTCTCCTTTCTTTTCTTCAATTGCCATGCCAAAAATTTCCCAGGTTTGTTCGCCTCTTCAAACGACTTTTGATTCAGTCTTTTAAGATTCCATTCCAGTTCTTTATTATTCATGGCCGTCAACTGCTCCTGAAGGATTTTAATGTCCTGATATATTTTCTTTTTCCCTGGTCTTTTCTTCAACTGGATTTCTTTGGCTTTTATTTTTTCCATAATCTCCTGTCTCTTCTCCTCTTTTTTCCTTCGAAGTCTTCCATTTAAGTCCATTAATACACCTCTGATTACTGCTTTGTACGTGTCCCATACCTTGTTGGTTGGTACTTCTTGATTCATGTTGTACTGTATGAAGAATTTAGTCTCCCTTCTCAACATTTCCATATTTTCTCCCTCTTGCAACAAATCCTCATTTATTCTCCATCCTTTTCTCTTAGTTCTTTTTCCAAATTTCCACATAATTGGGTTATGATCTGAGCCTACCATAGGCATTATTTCTACTTCCTTAGTCCAAAGTACTAAGTCCTTTGAGGCCCAGATCATATCAATACGCGATAAGGTAGAATGTCTTGCAGAGAAAAAGGTATACTGTCTGCTTGTGGGATTCTGCGTTCTCCACACATCTTCCAACGCTTCCTGTTGCATTAATCCAAAAAAAGTCTTTGGTAATTCTCCTTTTTTTTGTGTGTGTGTAGTGGCTTATTTCTTGTCCTGTTCCAAATTCGTAACTCCATTGAAGTCTCCTGCAAGTATTATCTGATCATATGAAAGTTCATCTAGTTGCTTCTTTAAATCCTCAAAAAAGCACTCTTTAGCTCCATTAGGCGCATATATTCCAATCACCAACACTTTCTTTAAGTTCCAAATGCATTCCACTGCTATAAATCTGGCTTCCCCATCTCTAATTATCACCTTTGGTTGCAGCTCTTCTTTTATATATAGTACCACTCCCCTTTTTTTCTTTTTTGAGGCCGCTACAAATTCAATGCCCAATTTACTTACTTTAAGGTATTTTACATCCTGATTTCTAATATGAGTCTCTTGTAAGCAAACTATATCACATTTCTGTTTTAATAGCCAGTGGAAAATACTTTTTCGCTTATTAGGTGAGTTAAGTCCATTTACATTCCACGATAAAACTTTGCACTCCATATTCAAGGCCTTGTTGTTGGTAAGTCTTTTTCATTGTCCATCACGAACCTTTCCATTTCCAATTCAGATCTGATGCGCTTTCTTACCCCTCCAAATTCAAAAGATATCCCTTCCGGTAATTCCCATCTGTATCTTACTTTCATGTCTTTCAAAGTCTGGACTAACACTTTGTATTTTTTCCGGTCCAAGAGCACCGATCTGGGTAACTCCTTCATGATTATAATTGTCTTGCCATCAACTATCAATGGATCTTGAAATTGCTTAGTCACTATCATTTCCCTTACATTCCTTGTCGTAAATTGCACTATCACATCCCTTGGTACCTTTCTCTGGGTCGCAAATCTAGAATTTATTCGGTACACCACATCTAGGAAAGCCACAACCTCCTCCTCCTCCTTTTCCAGGTATTCAGCTAACACTTCAGTCACCTGTTCTTGTGCTGTCTTTCCTTCTACTTCCAACAAACCTCGAAACCTCAGCTGCTTTTCCATATATTTACTCTCCGCAACTGCCATTCTTCCCCTCATTACTCTCATGTCCGTTCGCTGCGTCTCTGTAAGGTTGTCCATCGCCTTCTCCACATCGTTAACTTTTTGCTGCGCTGCCTGCAGGTCGGTTTGTATCGTCTGCATTCCCTTTTTTACTTCTGCCAGCTCATTTTTAACTGTCTCTTTGACATCTTTGACTTCTTTCACCAACTCCAATTTTGTTTCTTTAAGCTCCTTTAGCATTTCACAAATTTTTTTGTCCAAGTTCTCTATGGCTGCTTGCCACTCTTTCTTCGACATCGTGGGGCTTGATTTACCTCGCTCCCACGAGTCTGCACGTTTTCTTAGCTCCGTGGCATCCAAATTGGTAGTCCTTTTAATTAATTTAAAAGTCCCGGTCCTTTAAATGAACAAAAATCGCTTCAAAAATCCAAAATGTCGGGCGTCTTTTCTCTATGGTTTCTCTGTACCCTTTTGTAATCCAAGATGTCCTACTTCCGCCCTTGCTGAAGCCAAAGCCCTTCCCTGTTCAAAAATGGCAATGCCCTTCTTCCTGTCTTCCAGTAGGGGCCGTCTCCTTCTGCCGACTCTATCACTATTACGTACTTCCTGTTTCCCGACTCTCCGCTGCAGCTCTCGCGATGGTAGAAGTTTTCCCACAGCCTGCTATCGATTCTCAACCACAGGTATGATAAACAAATGTCTCTTTTCTGAAATTACTTCTTTTTACTTAGTCCTTTTTGGAATCTATTTCTTGCCGGGTTTCCCCCTCCTTATAGTAAGTCTGTTGAAGTTTAAAAAGTCCTTTTAAAACTTCGTTACTTTTAACAATCCATCCCAATTCAGGAGATAGTGATCTTTACCTTTTCAAACGTCTTTCTGGGTTGTAATCACTGCTTCAATCTTAAGTTCTCTTTCCGTTTGTTTTCCCCCTGTTGAAGCTTGGGCACGAAGGTCTTATGCCAGCCGCACTGGCCCCGGGTCTGCCGCAGAGATCTATGCCGACCTGTCAAAGGGTGGGACCTCAAGGGTCGAGAGAGAATCCTTAGCGCAGAACCCCCCCTCGCCTGAGATCAACGTGCCCTGAGGTCTTTAAGCGTTCTTTGCCTGTTCTCCGCCTGAGAGCAGGTGGCCGGGGGCTATTTGTGCCCCTCCGGCCGCTGAAACGGCAGCCCGGTCAGCTCTGCACTTAGAGCTGCGTTAGACCTCCATGGATCCCAAACCGGAAGTCCCTCGCAGAACAGCTCTGTCTTACAGGCCCGGCGGAATGATAATATGTCCCATCGGGCCTGGGTCTCCATTGACAGAGTGTTCTACCAGGCTGGGGCCACAACCAAATAGGCCCTGGTCCTGGTTGAAGTGAGGCGGGCTTCCTTAGGGCCGGGGACCACCAGTAAACATTTATCCGCTGATCAAAGCAGTCTCCGGGGAACATACAAGGAGAGGCAGTCCCGAAGATATGCCGGCCCCAACCCACTCAGGGCTTTAAAGGTAAGAACCAACACCTTGAACCTGATTCGGAATTCAACTGGAAGCCAGTACAGCTGGTGCAGGACAGGTATGGTATGTGACTGGTAGGATTGAAAGTGGATTATCCAACGTGTGTGGAAGCAGCCCAGGGCAATATCCCCACCCAGCTCCCCTGAACCTGATAAGCAGCGTAGGGTGCGACAGCATCTCGTTATACAGGAAAGGCGATGAAGTGCGAGGCTTCAGGCACTGAAACAGCGGCATAGTGACCTTGAGTCCTAGCAGGATGCAACACTGCCTTGGAGATTATTGCTTTTAAGCCAGGGTGCCCTTTCTCTCATTGCACAAGCACTGCCCAGCTCTACTGTGACTCAGCTCTCTGCTCTTGGCTCTGACCTTTGTGTGCTCTAACTGCTCTCTCAGCTCTGACCTTTGGACTCAGCTTTCTGGACTATGTTTTCGTCCTTGTTCCCTGGACAGCTTTGGTACACTTCGGACTCAAGTTAGGTCTGTGTCTGTTTCCCTGCCTGCATTCAGCACACTGTCAGACAGGGCAGCCAGCCTGCCTGCCATACCTGTGAATGTATATCTACTGGGGGGGGGATGGGTAGTAGTTTCTTCCTTCACTGTATCTTGGCTATGCTTTCCTTGGGGGTGAGTCGTGTTATCAGTGCAGCTGGAACATCTGGGAATCGACCTTGGCAAACTCAGCTCTGTGTCTCTTTCATAACTTTTGCTACTTCAACTGACTCTTGTTTGAACTGGGGTGGGGGGTGGGGAGGGGACTGGAGGCATATCCTCTCGGGGAAGACTTTGCTTTGGCATTCCAGGCAATCACTATGTACAAGTGCACTTCTAGGGAGAAATACTTGTTAAAGACCTTTAACTTGTACAACTGTGTTTGATGAAGTGGAGAGTCTGAGGGAATCCCCTAGCCAGATCCGACACTCCCTGAACTCCATTCCTAAATCTCCAGGAATTTCCCAACCCAGAGCTGGCAACCCTACTCTGCAGCTGCTCTTGGCCCCGTTCCTCTTATACTCTAAGTTTACCATACGGTCCATTCTCCAAAGCTGCCATTTTGTCCAGGGGACTTGATCTCCATACTTTGGAGATCAGGAGAACTCCAGAGACCATCTTGAAGTTGGTTAACCTATGTATGGTTGGTCTAAGGACCATAACAATAAATAACTATGCCCAGGCAGCCACTTAGACATATTTGTACATCTTTGTCTGTGATTGGAGAACAACCACGGCACAAATCCAGCTCTGGTTTGGCCAGTCTGAGCCTGATTTTGCCCATGTGGAAGTAGGGTTGCTAAGTCCCCTTACCCTCCCAGTGGAGGGGTGACCCAGCACTCACCTATTTTATTTTCTCACATGTGCGCGTGTGCTCCTGGTGAGGTGCAATGATGTCATTTCCAGGTCTGATGTCATCATGCAGGAATGCTCTAATGCTTTGCACTGGGTGGAAATTGGCCCAGTCCGAAGCATGGAAGCCCTCCTGGGGCCTGCACTCCTGGTGCGGCATGAGAAGTGACGTTGTTGAGCCATGTCAGGAGTGTGCTTGGGAGGCTTATTCCCCTACCTTTTCCCTCTGCTGGCCACGTGAGTGAGTGTTACTGGGGAGTGGAGGGTGGGAGCAGGCGATCCCCCACCCCCCTGAGGGACCTGGCCGCCCTATGTAGAGGTGGTATCTATAACATCTATTCATTCCGATGATGTAAGAATATGTTCTTAGTTTGTCCCTCTGAGATGTAAAAGAAATGATAAGTATTGTGGTCTCTCAATGTTCTTAAGAGACTCATAAATCAGTCACTTCCAAATTAATGTTTTTTTTTCTAGCAGGCTGAGTTTCTGGTTCTTTATATAAGTGATTTCTCTGCCAAAATTAAACTTTCACCTCTGAAGCCAACCAAACGTTTTATCAAGTTTCACAAGCTTGTGCCGAGCAATTTTTTTTTTGCTGAAGTGCAGAATGTGTACACAAAATTCTGAAGCCAGACTTCATTTTTCTTTTCTTCTAGGCCAAAAACAAAACAAAACAAAAACCCTTTTCATTTTTCATTTCACAATTTGTCATTCTCTATTTTCTTTAAAGAAAGGTTTTGTACTTTGGTCACATTTCTACATCAAAACAATCTTTAAGGAGATATTATCAAAGCAAATTGGAAAGTTCAAGCTCAGCAATACATCTAGTTGTTCCTAAGCATGTTTTCTCAGAAATAGGTCACATTTATTATTTATTTTTATTTATTTTATTTGTTGGCTTTATATCCGCACTGCCCGTGAGCAGGCTCAGGGTGGGTCACAACATCATAAAATCACAATTCCAAAAAATATATATGTACAATAAATACAATAAATTACAGTTTAAAATTGGAAAGCCAGTTTGGTGTAATGGTTAAGAGTGCGGGACTCTAATCTGGAGAGCTGGGTTTGATTCCCCATGCCTCTGCTTGAAGCCAGCTGGGTGACCTTGGGCTAGTCACAGCTCTCTCAGAGCTCTCTCAGCCCCACCCACTTCACAGGGTGTTTTGTTGTGGGGATAATAATGATATACTTTGTAAACCGCTCTGAGTGGGCATTAAGTTGTCCTGAAGGGCGGTATATAAATCGAATGTTGTTGTTGTTGTTATTATTATAAAACAATAAAATATCAATACATATCACTCTGGGTAGGCACAACAGATCTCATTAGACAGCGGAGTGGAACAAAACAGGCAAGGGACCAGCTGGATAGTTTGTCAGCTCCGCAACCACTCTCATAGGCCTGGTGGAACGTCTCCGTCAAAAAGGCTCTGGCCCTGGTTGAGACCAAGCGAACATCCTTGTTGTTGGAAATACGTCTTCTTGTGTACAGAAAAGGTAGAAGACCCACAATACCTGCAGAGGGCAGCAAATCTGACAGTCAGATAGATAGCAAAACAAGATCTTTCTTTCTGCCTCTCTTCTGTCCTTCTTGCATGTCTCCAGATTGGTATTCTTCGGCTACTTCCCACTTCTTCCCAGAAGTCCCTCCCTCCTAGTTTAGTAATGTAGTTAGTATCTATTCTATTTCACTGCTTTCTGTCAAAGTTGTACTTCCTGAATAAACTCTTTTCATTCACTCCTTAATCAGTCTCAGGATCATTCCTAAGATATACCAGAGCCTACACTTGGAGCCAGGGACCACCAGCAGATGCTGATCTGCAAAGCATAACATCCTCCAGGGAACATACAGGGAGAGACAGTCCTAAAGATACGGAGGTAATTTAGTGGAAGATGGTTCAGGGTGGATCCCTCAATCTGTCACCAGAAGCTGGAATCTTTCATTTGTTCGCCTCCCCCTAGCAGACACTTCTAGCCAGAGGAAGGTCGATCCTTTTGCGAGACTCACATGAAAACCACAATAGTTCCCAGGCGTGGATTGTAGTGAGAGACGTCCCGCTGGCAACTTTTGTTGTCTGTTGCCATTCTGAGTGATGGTGGGAGAAAAAGCTTAAAAAACCTGCCAGCATCCAGTGCAGTGCGATGTCTCTTGTGGAGGAAACACTATACTCCAAGAATCCCCGGAAGCTTGGAAGCAGCCTTCTATTTCCAAGCCACTTTGTATCTTTGGCCTTGAGTTACCCATTGCTGCCTTGCATGTAAGAGGCGTAGCAGTGATTTCTGGAGTCTGCGATGAGCTAATAAAACTCGGATCCTTCGGCTGACGGAGCATCAGGAAGTTCACGGTCATTTCTAGGCAAAGCTTTTATATTGCTTTAATTCAAAGTCTCATTAAAGCCTCCTTCCCATAAAGTTGCAGCGACACATTACCAACGTTTGAGCTATTGTCAAATGCCAGATACCGCATCTGAATTCATTGCCTTACGAGTGAATCAGGTTCGCTGAGCGCCGAATTTTATTAGCTCGGTAGCGAGTAATGTCCGTCATAAAAACAACAAATGAGATCGTGGCGCTGCCTTTCTTGTTTCTGTAAGAGAATAAGACATAAATGTTAAGAGACGAATCGCAAACCATCCAATCACACCAGCGAAGTGCCGCTGGAGTTCGTGGTACTATCTTTGTGTAAGCAGTCAGTAAACTACTCCCTCGGGCTTAGCAATGCCACTATTACCGAGTTAAAAAATTAAGTAATGAATTTGCATTAAGTAGAAATGAAGCCATTTCAGATTATGTCCAGCAGACCTTTATTGTACTGATTCTTTATTGATTTGATTACCACGGAAACAACTTTCATTCTGCTGGCACTCACTGAGAAATGGATTCCAACTCTGTTTTGCAGGCAGTTTGAAAATGGTTTTTAGCTTTGTGAAGCTGTGAAGTTTGTATATTCTGGCACTTGATGGTGGACTATACATCCTGGATCAATGAATAAGCTCTGATGGTGGGTAGCTACTTACAGCCGTGGTTCTGCACCACTTGTTAAGGAAATGTATGCCATTTAGACTGCATTTCAGAATGAGGAAGAAGTTTTAGACTTTGAAAGAGGTCAGAGACATGAGAGGGGCTTTGCAAGAGCAATATTGTTGCTTGACGAGGACTGAAAGTTTTTAGGGTAGGTCACTGAGGCTGATTCCGCACACGTTGGATAATGCACTTTCCATGTACTTTATCAATTGTTTGATGTGGATTTTTTGTTCTGCACATGAAAAAATCTGTTCCAAATGATCTGTAAAGAGGATTGGAAGTGTATTATCCAATGTGTGTGGAATCTTCTTGAGTCTAATCTCCCCATGTGCCATTTTGCACACTCTCCTCTTTACCTGCATATTTGTAAATAAGATGATTTTACAAAATACTATTTTGGATCCTACCTCTTATTCTCACCCGATTCCCTCTTCTCCTCACCTGATTCCCTTCTTCACGGTATCAACCATCTCATGTGACTTTTGCCAACACTGCCCTTTTAATTTTTGGTAGTTGAAAGAGGCCCCCTTTCCCTCTTGCACCATCCGAAAAAATTGGTAGCATCCAACCCTAACAGTACAATCCTTAACAGAGTTGACACCCTTTTAAACCCACTGGCTTTAATGGGCTTAGAAGGCTGCAACTCTGCTCAGGTTTTCTCCTTCAAAGGAAATTGATTCAGTAAATTGAAATGGTCTTGACCATTCATGGAAACAGAGAAGAAATAGAGAAGAGACAGTATGAAATAATATTTGTGTATAAGGGCCATTGTGTATAAGCCATTACACAGCTGACTTAGGGTGATCCCAGAGGGTTTGCAAGGCAAGAGATGAAGCAAAAAGTGAACAGAGGTGGTTTACAATTACCTGCCTCTGCAACCTGGGTCTTCTTTGGAAGTATCCCACCCAATTACTAACCAAGGCCAACCCTGCTTAGTTTCTGAGATACTTAAGTATACTTAAATATCCTCCGCCCTGACCTGGATACTCCAGGCAAGCCTGATTTCATCAGATCAGGGGTATGCACGCCACAAAAAGTTTAGTAAATCTGATTTTTTTTACCGAATCTGAGAAAAAGTTTGAATTCTTTGAATTCCAAATTGATTCTCTAATTTGGTTTGGGTATTTCTGCAAAATTTGGCCATTGTTTTCTATTGGAAAATCACCCTGGGAGATATCTGGTGGGCTGGAGGGGTTGTTTTTCAATCAAACTTCACCAAATTTGGAGGGAACCTACTCCTGGCTGTCCTTTAAATATCCCCCAAGTTTCATGAAGATTGGACCCTGGGGACCAATCTGTTGCAACTTAGCCCAACAGAAGCAAACTGAAGCACAGGAATGAATCCACCCAGAATCCAAGTGAAGCAAGGGGACCAACATCACAGCAGAGAATCACGTCCATTCCACCTAAAACAAACTGATGCAACTTAGTCCAAGAGAAGCAAACTGAATCAAGGGAATGCCTTGTGCTTGTGGATGGGTACTGCTTGGTTCTGTTCTGTGGTGTTTCCCTACTGGCTGAACCCAGCATCTGGCTGTTATGAATGACACTGGTTCTGTTAGTTTAGGTTGCAACAGTGTCCCTTTCTTCAGTCTGGTTTGGGTGGAATGGATGTGATTCTTTGGTGTGATGTTGGCCCCCTTTCTTCGCTTTGGCTCTGGGGGGGATTCCATTCCTGTGATTCAGTTTGGTCCTATTGGGTTTTCTCTGGGATGAGCTCAGCTTGCATTTGGGAGTGTGCCTTGGCCCTGGCAGCCTTGCCCCAGTATGTTTCTGCAGTGGGAGTCAGCTTTGACTTATTTCCCATGGGAAACAATGAAGTGGCTGGGGTACCTTATTCAGTGACCCATAAAATTGGAACCCATGGCTAGGGGTGTGCAAGCCAAAAATTTTCGGCTATAGCCGAAAGTAGAAAGCCGAAAGAAGATTCTCTATCGTTAAAGCCGAAAGCCGAAACAAGAATCTCTTTCGGCTTTCGGCTTTCGGGATTCTTTCGGCATTATTTCAGCATTCTTTCGGCTTTTTTCTATGGGAAAATGCCTCCGTCTTCCAGGACGCCTGGAGGAGGCATTTTCCCACCGAATAAGCCCAAAATTGGTGGGGACCTTCCTCTAACCCTTCTCTAACAACCACCCAAGTTTCAGACAGATTGGACTTTGGGGGGCCATGTTATGGCCCCCCAAAGCAGGTCCCCCCATCCTCCCATAAGAAAGCGAAGGAGCAGCATATTGTTAGCATGCTGCTGCTGATCTTTCTTCATTATTTCCTATGGGGAAAAAATGAAGAGGCAGGCTTCCTTTGCCAGGGGTGGCATTTTGCATGCAAAATGCCCCCCAGCCCTCAGGGGCCCTTCTCCCACCCCTCCTCCCACCCCCCACCAAGGCTCAGCCTGCTCCCACTTGGGGGGGGGGGCATTTCATGGCCTCCCCAAGTAGGTGCTCTGCTCTCATCTCTACCACTGACAGCTGGGGGAGGCTTGTCTTGCCAGGGGTGGCATTTTGCATGCAAAATGCCCCCCAGCCCTCTGGGGCCCTTCTCCCACCCTTCCTCCCACCCCCCACCAAGGCTCAGACTGCTCCCACTTGGGGGGGCATTTCATGGCCTCCCCAAGTAGGTCCTCTCAGCCCCTAAAGTCCACCCCTTACAGCCCCACACAAACCCAATTCCCCCCCAGCTGCCACACACAGACCCAAATCCCCACATTAGCCCCTCACAGACCCAAATCCACCCCCACCTGCCCCACACCCATAACCCCAGGAACAGGCTGGCAAAGGCCAGCCCTCTCCCTTTGTTCCCTATGCTGGGAACTTCTAAACTCTCTTTCCCTGGGCAATTCTGCACAGCCCAGGGGTGCCACAATGGTGGGCACACTTCTGAGTGCCAGCTGGTCCCTGTGAAAGAGCACCTGAACCACAGACACCCTCCCTCAAATTCCCCCACCACCTACAGAGATGGCTGGCCAGCCAGCCCCATTGTTCCCTATGATGGGAACCAACTGCACAACAAAGAATAAAACAATAACAACACAAAATAAAGTTTTAAAAAAATTATATTCTCCCTTCCAAAGTACAAGTAGGCAAAGCATTATGACACATTACACCAGCAGTCCCCCACACAGAAAAATTAAAACAAAACTCACTTAACATCAGAGAATCACAAAGCATGATTCCTGTCAAAAACACTTTATTTCTTGAACAGCTTTAGGTTACACAGCAGGGGGGAACACCAAAGGGCATGGCACCACTATCTTACACAAAAATAACACAACTCACTTAACATTAAAGAATCACCCCAAAAAATTGCTGTCAAAAGCACTTTATTTCTGTAACTGCTTTAGGTTACACAGTAGGAAGGCACCACAGAGCAGGAAAGCAGTGTACTACACAAAAATAACACAACTCACTTCACATCAGAGAATCACACAAACACAATTGCTGTCAAAAACGGTGAAGTGGGTTGTATTATTTTTTGTAGTACATTGCTATCATGCCCTGTTGTGCCCTCCTACTGTGTAACCTAAAGCTGTTCAAGAAATAAAGTGTTTTTGCCAGGAATTGTGTTTTTGTGATTCTCTGATGTTAAGTGAGTTGTGTTATTTTTGTGTAAGATAGTGCTGCCATGCCCTTTGGTGTTCCCCCCTGCTGTGTAACCTAAAGCTGTTCAAGAAATAAAGTGTTTTTAACAGGAATTGTGCTTTGTGATTCTCTGATATTAAGTGAGTTGTGTTATTTTTGTGTAAGATAGTGCTGCCATGCCCTTTGGTGTTCCCCCCTGCTGTGTAACCTAAAGCTGTTCAAGAAATAAAGTGTTTTTGACAGGAATCATGCTTTGTGATTCTCTGATGTTAAGTGAGTTTTGTTTTAATTTTTCTGTGTGGGGGACTGCTGGTGTAATGTGTCATAATGCTTTGCCTACTTGTACTTTGGAAGGGAGAATATAATTTTTTTAAAAATTTATTTTGTGTTGTTCTTGTTTTATTCTTTGTTGTGCAGTTGGTTCCCATCATAGGGAACAATGGGGCTGGCTGGCCAGCCATCTCTGTAGGTGGTGGGGGAATTTGAGGGAGGGTGTCTGTGGTTCAGGTGCTCTTTCACAGGGACCAGCTGGCACTCAGAAGTGTGCCCACCATTGTGGCACCCCTGGGCTGTGCAGAATTGCCCAGGGAAAGAGAGTTTAGAAGTTCCCAGCATAGGGAACAAAGGGAGAGGGCTGGCCTTTGCCAGCCTGTTCCTGGGGTTATGGGTGTGGGGCAGGTGGGGGTGGATTTGGGTCTGTGAGGGGCTAATGTGGGGATTTGGGTCTGTGTGTGGCAGCTGGGGGGGAATTGGGTTTGTGTGGGGCTGTAAGGGGTGGACTTTAGGGGCTGAGAGGACCTACTTGGGGAGGCCATGAAATGCCCCCCCCCAAGTGGGAGCAGTCTGAGCCTTGGTGGGGGGTGGGAGGAAGGGTGGGAGAAGGGCCCCAGAGGGCTGGGGGGCATTTTGCATGCAAAATGCCACCCCTGGCAAGACAAGCCTCCCCCAGCTGTCAGTGGTAGAGATGAGAGCAGAGCACCTACTTGGGGAGGCCATGAAATGCCCCCCCAAGTGGGAGCAGGCTGAGCCTTGGTGGGGGGTGGGAGGAGGGGTGGGAGAAGGGCCCCAGAGGGTTGGGGGGCATTTTGCATGCAAAATGCCACCCCTGGCAACACAAGCCTCCCCCAGCTGTCAGTGGTAGAGATTAGAGCACCTACTTGGGGAGGCCATGAAATGGCCCCCCCAAGTGGGAGCAGGCTGAGCCTTGGTGGGGGGTGGGAGGAGGGGTGGGAGAAGGGCCCCTGAGGGCTGGGGGGCATTTTGCATGCAAAATGCCACCCCTGGCAAAGGAAGCCTGCCTCTTCATTTTTTCCCCATAGGAAATAATGAAGAAAGATCAGCAGCAGCATGCTAACAATATGCTGCTCCTTCGCTTTCTTATGGGAGGATGGGGGGACCTGCTTTGGGGGGCCATAACATGGCCCCCCAAAGTCCAATCTGTCTGAAACTTGGGTGGTTGTTAGAGAAGGGTTAGAGGAAGGTCCCCACCAATTTTGGGCTTATTCGGTGGGAAAATGCCTCCTCCAGGCGTCCTGGAAGACGGAGGCATTTTCCCATAGAAAAGCCGAAAGAAAGCCGAAAGAATCCCGAAACGTTTCGGCTTTTTTCTTTCGGCTACCCGAAACGTTTCGGCATTCCCCGAAACGTTTCGGCATTCCCCAAAAGAAGCCGAAACACTTTTGTTTCGGCATTCTTTCGGCATTCTGAATGCCGAAACGCACATCCCTACCCATGGCCCAATCTTCCTGAAACTTGGGGGTTCTTTAAAGGACAGTGAGAAGTAGGTCCTCTGAAAATTTGCTGAAGTTTTCATGAAAAATGCCACCCTGAACTCCCAGATAGCCCCCAGATATTTCCCCCCATAGGGAATAATGGAGAATGGGTGGGGGGCACCTCCTTTGGGGCCCATAAAATTGGTCCCTGGAACACAATCTTCATGAAACTTGGGAAGTCTTTTTTTTTTTAAGTCTGAAATAGGTCCCCATAATATTTGGTGAAGTTTGGTTGAAAAATGACCCCTCAATCCAACTGGATATCCACCAGAGTGATTTTGCCATAGAAAATGATGGCCAGATTTTACCTTTTAAAAAAATGTTTCAGTAAAAATTTGGGATACCTCATTTTTTATTTGAAATACCCGGATTTTACCAAAGCCAAAATTCAGTATTTTAATTCAAATTCTGAACTGAATTGCACACCACGATTGGTTAGGAATTGGGTGGAAGACCTCCAAAGAAGACCGGGGTTGCAGAGGGAGTCAACAGGAAACCACCTCTGTTAGTCTCTTGCCTTGAAAACCCTAGCAGGGGTCACCATAAGTCAGCTATAACTTGAGGGCACTTTCCACCACAAATAGCCTTCATGAAAAGCACCTAATAGTCTGCTTAAATACTGTATGCCCTAACCTGGATGGCTCAGGGTTAGCCAAATCACATCAGATCATGGAAGTTAAACAAGGTCCACCGTGGTTAGTACTTGGATGGGGGGGCATGGTTAAGTGGTACAGCATCTACTTTTGCATACAAGCATGTCCCGGGTCCAACTTCTGGCATCTCCAGTCACTGAGTAACTGTCACGTATGCCAGCATCCATGCCATTACTGTGTTTTGCATTTCATAATGATGCGGGCAGTTATGCCATTGTTGTATTTTACATCTTACATTGCATTTTATACCCGTACTAAGACAATGCCAGAATTGATTACTGTATCTTATGCATTTTATGGGAAGACTCCTGAGGGTGTCTAAATTGCTAATATTAATTTCCGAAGGAGCCAGCAGCTCATTCCCTCTCTCTAGAAGTATGCGCTTTCACTTCTGAGTGGCCTTGCAGCTGTGTACTGAACTCTATCTTTTTCACAGGAGAGAAGATTGCACTTTGTACTTTATCTAGACTAAGGGCCAAACTACAAGTGACGCCTGACACTAGTTGGGCACTTGTCAGCTTCCCTCAAGTTTTGTTGGGAAATGTAGGTGTCCTGGTCTTGCAGCTTGGCTCTCCGACTGCTGTCCAATGGACTTTTCAACTGTCACTTGTCCAACATTCTGCCAAGCTGCCTACATTTCCCATCAAAACTTGAGGGAAGCTGACAAGTGTCCAACCTGGGTCAGGCGTCACTTGTAGTTTGGCCCTAAGCTAAGTTGTTCTCATGTAACTTTTGGGTGTTTGCGCCTGAATTCAAAGGGGCGGGAGAATGTCTCTCTACATCAGTAATCCTACTGTTTGCCTAATTACTTCTGCTAACTTTTCTGTATGGGTGAATACCTGAACTGAATAGATCTCTAAATAAAGTTTCTTCAACCAATCTATCTGTTTGCTTGCTGTGAGGGACTGACATCCTAGGACTGACAGTAACTTCTACCTGAAACCACGGAGAGCTGCTTCTGTTCACAGAAGACAATACTGATTTCAGTAGACCAATAGACTGACTCAGGGCCAAGCTACACATGACGAATGACACTTGAACAGCAAGTGTATTTCTCCCTGTTCTCTTGCCCTCCACTCAATCCACTTGCTGTTCAAGTGTCATTCGTCATGTGTAGCTTGGCCCCAAGTGTAAGACAACTTCCTTTATTCAAATATGCAACGCTGCTCTCCCAGGCTTCAGCCCAAAGTGGAATAATCAAGGAACAGTTGTACCAATTCAGTCTGTTGGCTGGCCCTCGAGAACTGCAGGTACATCTGGGTCTGATTGTCAGCTAGGGAAGGTCAAGTACTCTGAGGGCCAAACTACAAGTGAACAGCAAGTGTATTCCTCCCTGTTCACTTGCCCTCCACTTACTCTCCACTCGATCCACTTGCCGTTCAAGTGTCATTCGTCACTTGTAGCTTTGCCCTGAGTGTGCTGAGATGAGCTGGAGATGAAATTTGTAAATGATCAGATGGCTTTATGAACAACATTTTTGCAGACCACTGTGTGTGTATGGGGGGGGGGCAACCCAAAAGATTCCAGTGTACCAGAATACAGGTAAGAGATCTGATTAGGCCGAGAAACAAACTGCCCTGCTCTGTACAAGGTACAGACTGGCTCAATAAGTTTATAGGGAGGCAGACATTTTAAAAGCTGACTTGTTGTCTAGAGCCAGCTTGTAATTAATCCTAATATGATTAATGAGGTCTAATCAAGACCAAGATGTAGCGTACCAAGGCATTTAAATTCTTAATTGGCTCTCATAAATACATGGATTGTAAGAAAAAAAAGGGGGGGGGAGTGATCGTAAGCCATTTATTTCTGCCCACACATAAGGATGCATTAAATATGACCTACAATAATGGGATGAGATATGCTTGGCAGAAACCATTTTATGATGACTCCACTGTTTCTAGGAGAATAGGTCCCTGGCGGTGGTGCTTGGGGGACTCTGTTCTGCTGCTTGTGTGATGCCACTCCATTGTGTACCATGTTGTGTAACATCATGTTGCTGGACAAGGTCATCCAGAGATATGGAGTCAAATATCGTCAGTAGCTGCAGCTACCCAGATCTCTCTGTCTCTGTCTCTGTCTCTGTCTCTCTCTCTCTCTGCATTTTCCATGCAATTCCAGGGTGCTGGTGAAAATGAACAACCAATGCTTGGAATTAGGGAAAGAGTGGAGGAGGGGTGCCAGATGTGACTTGGGAAATTCTAGGAGATTTGGGGGGGGGCGTGCTTATGAACAGTAGAATTCAAGAAAAGGAGGGAGGTCAACAGAGATGTGATGCCATAGAGTCCACCTGTCATGGGGCAGCCAGGGCTCAGTACTAACAAAGACTCCTCAGGAGAAGTGGAGCTCGGTGTAGCCCAGGACTCCTCAGGAGAAGGGAAGCAGTGAGTAGCCAGTTGGAAGCAGTGAGTAGTCAGTGGAAGCTGGCAACAGGGCAGAGCAGCTGCAGATGCCGGCTGATCGAGGTCTATAGCCAACTGCTGAGGCAGAGCCCCCCCACCCACGCAAAAAAAAAAAAAAACCCCGCAGGTGAAACTCAGCCTGGGATTTTCACTCCACCCAGTTCACCCATACCCAGAGAGCACCGCAGACAAAGGCAGAGATTGCAACTGCAGGAGAGACTGTGCAGTGCTCGCCTTCTGGGCCTGAGGCCAGCTGCTTGTGGATAAGGATGCTGAGTAGTGTCAGGATAGAGCCCGAGCAGCTGGCTGCAAATCACACATGGCTATAAAAGCCAGTCTAGAAGAACTGCCACACATGGAAGCAATATGTCGGAACTCTGCTACCGCTGTGACCACTTCTCCGTGCCTTGTTTCCTGAGACCCTCGAACTGGACCCTGACTCTGCTTTCGCCTTCGAAGTTGCCACTTACTGACCTTCGGACCGCCTGACTTTGCTATTCAGAATGACTTACGAACAGTTCTCAGCTGAGTGTACTACTGACCTTGGAATGGACTTAGACCACACTACTGGACCAGCCCACGACATCACCCTCCAAAGGTGCCAGTTTCTCCAGGGATCTCTGATCTCTGTAGTCTGGAGGTCAGATACAATTCCATGAGAAATCCAGGTGTCACCTGGAGGATAGCAACTCCAACTGGTAGTAACACTGCTGTGAATCAGTGGACATCCTATGCTGGATGGAATTGTTCTTCCCTAAAAATCAAGGTGCTCCTGAATGCTGCATTGTGCTGGACACAGAAGTAGCCCAGATTGTCTTTTATCAGTTGAGATTATTTCTGCGGCTGTGTCATCCCTTGAAAAAGCAGGCCTGACCACAACATGCTGTGTTTGGCATTGCCTTTTAAGTTGTTCCAGAAACCAGATGGCTCAAAATACAGAGGAGGGGTCATTAAGAGAGTCAGCAGTGTGTCAGATTAGGCTCTGGGAGACCCTGGTTCAAATCCCTACTCTGCCATGGAAGGGTGACCTTGAGCCAGACAAACACTTCCTGCCTGACCTACCTCACAGGGTTACTGTGAAGATAAGACGGAGGAGAGGAGAGCAATGTAAGCTGCTCTGGGTCCCTGTTGGGGAGAAAAACAGAGGATAAATGAATAAAATAAAGTAAATAAAACTAACAGAAGCTTACCAAAATGAAAAGATAAAGCTGGTGCTTCACTCACTCTCAGTTTATTTCCACATCCAGTTCACATCATAACCCTTAATCCAGGCCTTTCACTCTTTATATTTAACTATTTATATTTAACATCATAGAGCTGAAACTACTGGCTGGAAGAGCTGCAGTAGCTGGGAAGAGCTGAGGAAGCAAGAGCAGGAATTGCTGGCAGCTGAACTCATTGACTGCTTGAGACCAGCGCCCTAGCGAAGAGCTGCCCCACTTCATCTTGCTAGGAGAAAAGGGGAACTGCTCCTAGGGCAACAAGCAAGCCCCGGGATTCAGACAGCATCTTCACAAGAAGAGTCCTGCTGTGGCAAGGCCTGCTAGATATTTGGGACGCTGTTCCAGGCAAAGCCTCTGGCCAAATCTACAGAACTGTCTGCACACTTTACCAGGGGGTTGTGAGTAGGACTGTACTCCGGGGTCACTGGTTACTGATCCAGTATTAATAACTTGGGGAATGTTTTAATAGTTGTGTTTAAATAAATTGCATTTATTTTTGAACTGGTAAACATATTGAACCTGGTCCTTGGGACTCTGGGGGTTACACACATAATATGTTTTCCTGGTCCACATGGTAGGAATGCTGGAAACATAGAGGAACTTGGAAGAAATGCCTTCTAAACATCCTCTCTGGAGGATGAACATACAATTCTCTGGAGGATTGGGGAGGTATTATTTGAAAACACCAGTATTCCAGAAGGCCTTTGAAAGAATAATGTTGCTGCTGCACTGAGAATTTAATGTTGTTTTGGCTATTTTAAACATTTGTATACATTTTGGTATTTTTGTTCTTTATTGACTGTCTACTTGAGTGTTTGCTGAACAGGAAAGCAACACATAAATTAACAGTCTGAATAAACTGAAAAATGTAGCATCGTATACAACAAACCTACCCTGACCTGGATAGCCTAGGCAAGCCCCATCTTGTCAGATCCCAGAAGCTAAGCAGGGTTGGCCTTGGTTAGTAATTGGCTGGGAGACCACTAAAGCAGATCAGGGTTGCAGAGGCAGGCAATGACAAACCACCTCTGTTAATCTCTTGCCATGAAAACCCCTCCACGGGTCTCCATAAGTCAGCTATGACTTGACAGCACTTCCCACCACCATTCTATAAATCAATTAAATTGCCACGGTTCCTCACCACCATCCATAATTTTGTGATCTGTAGTTGGGCAAGGATACCGAGAATTCCCTATTTGAGATACTTAGCTTCCTCACAAATTTCCAGAGAAAATAATTAAACCTGTTCCGGTTTAATAAACCTGTTATTTTAGGTTTATCTATTTATTTACATTATTTACAATAATTCTCACCAAGACTCAAGGTCGGTTACACAGAGTAAGTTGATACAATCAATAGGATGAGACCTATATTGAAAATGTAATAGAACTGGGACTGTAGAAATCTGAAACAAAGCAGAAATATGAATAAAGTATAAGTATCAAACATGACACATGTTAAACAAGTGGTAAATAGCATTACTATGATTGCCAGCTATCTGGGAGAAGCACAGGATGGGGACAGGGTAAACAAAGTCATGCCAGTGGCATGGCATCTTTTCCAGCAATTACCAGAACTGATGTCATGTCACTGGCATGACATTAATGCAACACTCTAGGATTTTGCCAAAACTGTATGATCAAATCATGGAGTTTTGCCTAAATCCTAGAGCACCATGTCAGCGTTACATCAGGAATGTGATGTCATTTCCAGATATTTGCATTCCAGAGAGGAGACAAACAGAGAAGGTGACCAGTCTCTGTAAGTATCACGTAAGTAGAAATGCTATGCACTGAAAATGAAATAACACATACAGCAACACGTGCCTACCAACCATACACTGTAGTGTCCACAGACCCTTTCCCTCCCTTGAAAAATCTCCTGAACTACTTTATTATAATATAGCCCCATCACCTTTATAAAAATGCTGTCCTGAACACTTCTGTTTTACACTAGACATGGGCACGAACGGGAAAAAAACCCAAACAGGCTGTTTGGTGTTCATTCCTGACAATGAACACGAACAGCCGACCGGACCCGAACATGTCTCATTACCGAACGTGTTCGATGTTTGGAGTTTGTCGGTGCCAGAGCACCCCCCTTAGCACTTAGAGAGCCCATATTCACAAGAAATGTGTAGCAGTCTCTTCTCCAGCCACCACCCAAGTTTGGTCAAGATTGCAGTATGGATCTTGGAGTTATACATTCCCAGAGGGAGGGGGTAGAGCCTTATCCCAACACTCGCAGAGACCTGACCAGATCAGGCACTAATAATCAGGGTGAGCCCTCAGCCGAGGTGCCCACTTAGCTTGGCCCCAGGGCCTGGCAGCAGCCCTGGAACCAGAGGGGAGCCCAGTTCCAATGCACTCTCCCTCTTTCCCTCCCAAAAGGCTATTGCGAGCTCTGTCCCACTCCACTGCTTGCTGAAAGTGAAACCAGAACTGGGAGTGCAGCGCCCTTTTATAAGCTGAGGACTGATTGAGAAACGCAGGAGGCCTATGGTTGGCAGTCAGAACTGCCTAACAGGGTTTGCAGGGATGAGATTGGAGTTCCCATGGCCACAGAACACCCCCCTCCTCTCTCCCTCCCCCCTGGTGTCTGCTCTCCACATTACCAATTGTAACCGATTTGCAGCTCCACACTTGGAAGGATGACCTGCCCATCAAGCTAAGTTGGGCTTTGATTGGGGTGTCCAGGGTGACAGAGGGAGTGCAGACAATATTCAGGCACTTCCCCCCTCTGTTGCCGAGGCAATTGATTGAAGGCACCTGAGTGTCTAGCTTCCCAAATGGCCGAGCGCAATGAACGAGGCTCGCGCCGACTGCCTGTTTGGCTGGAATGGTGCATCATGAACGGCCCGTTCGCGAGCAGCTGAGCGGCCTGTTAGTGGGGTTTTTCCGTTCGTAATGCTGTTCGTGCCCATGTCTATTTTACACAGCTTGTGTGATACAATACCCTATTAAAAAATTGGCACAAAGGCCGTAGCACTAATTAAAGCACAATATTCTCCAGAACATCAAAACTCAGAGAGCAAAAGCCCAAGAATAAGTCTGACTTGCTTTTCCCGTTTTCTTTTCTTTGTCTATGTCAGGGAATCGCACTTGGGATTTCAACGGTCCATTACCAATAACAGCATAACTCTTTGAAAAATGGAGGGCCAGGGGAGACAAACTCCTTGCTTTTAAATTATGGATCACAATGATTTGTGCAGAACATAACAATCCCAAAGAAGCCTTCTTCTAAAAACACCTCCTTCAACATGGAAATTGTTTTGCCACCCAGTGAAAAGCATTTCAATGTGCGCTGGCACTTCTGCATCTATGAGGTTGTTTTTCTGATCATAAGAATTGCCTAAGTGATGAAGTTTGACCAAACACAAACAACCCTGACTTTATCCAGGTGTACTTTTTATAGCATTGGCAAATCTTGTGAAAAGGGGGATGGATTAGTTGTTAATTTATTGCATCAGTGTCCCACTTTTCCTTCCAGGAGCACCTGATAGCATATATGGTATTGTTCCATTTTATCAATGAACCTGTAGGGTAGATTAGGCTGAGATAGTCAAAGGTTTTATGGCTGAAGAGACTTGAACCCAGGTTTTCTAAATCTAACTCTATATCCCCAGTGCAACACTGGCTTGGGTCTACTTGGAAGCCATACATTCTGGATAGGAAAACTCTCTGATTGTAGATTTTGAAGATAGGAGGCTGAAGACTTTATTAAAAGAAATCAGTTCAGTCACAGAATCATTATTTAAGTCTTTATATTGCAGCCAGTGGCCTTTTCTCTGTTTCAGAGGAGGCAATTTATGCTGGAGAAGAGACCAATGAGAATAGACTAGGGCTGTGCATAATGGGAAAAAATGAGCTAAAAATATACACAGAAATTGCTGGTTCGGCTCATTAAAGCAGCTTCCAGAATGCTGAACCAAATCCAGGAAACTACATTTGTAATGAGTCCCTCCCACCAAAAAGTTTGTGCTTTGTTTCATTTTGTACCTTCCAGCAGCAGGCAGGCACTGAGCCTGCCTCGCAGGGCAGCTGCTTGTTTTCCTGAACAGCATTTACCAATCAGATCCCAATAGGAGAAAAACCTTACATTATTAATTAACTCTGTTGATGGGAAGGGGAAATGAGACCAATGCACACGACTGAATCTCCCTACCCTGTAATTACTTGGGAAATGGCATTCTCTCTCTTCTTGCCAATCAAGTTGTCGGAGACCCATGTTGGCTGGGCTCTCTACCTGTGGATGATTCCTCCTCCTCAGAGGAGGGGCTGGAAGAGCCAGCGGGAGACCCACCCGCAGTCCCTGAAGAGCCATCCAGCGACCAGAAACCCGTTCCCTCGGTGCAAGGTAGCAAAGGAGAGGGGTTGTGCAAAGAGGAGGCTGTTCCTCAGGATCTGCTCTCTCTTTCTCGGGAGGGGTTGGGTAGGTCGGTGCACTAGGGTCCGGACTTGGCAGAGGGGAGGTGCCAGTACTCGGTACCAGTGAGTACCGTCACAAAAAAAGCCTTTTATCTATGTAAGCTTTCAGCTGCTTAGGCTGGAGATTAAAAGACCTCTTGCCATATTTCCTGAGACACAAAGTGGAAATCACAGTCAGTGTAGGTGACACAGTGCATATAGAGAAATGTAGCACAATAAATAACATCTTCTTTCAGTGATGGGGAGAGCAAATGATATTTTACAGCTGGGAGGGTCCAAATTAAAGTTCAGCAAAATTGCTTCTTGGCCTTTTGGCTAAGATCAAACATAATATTTGTACAGCAAAACTATGTGATTGGAAGGAACTAGGACCGGGGGCGGGGGGAAGCAGTGCTGTTTTCTGCTGTCTTGTGGGTGACTTTGGCAAAGCATATAAAAGCTTTTCATAGAACCAGTCAAGGAGCAGCAAGAGCTCTGACCAAATATTCTGGAGGCTTGGCCCAAAGGTTCAGAGTCTACACGAGCTGCCTTAGCGCGTGTTCATCAAGAGAGGCAATGTTAGCCAGGAAGCATAGTTTTAAAAGACAGAGCCGGCAGAGATCGCTCCTCAGAGGATTTGTTAAATTCATCTTTGCCTCCCCGAAGGCTCTGTCAATTTCACCTCTCCAGTTTAAAACTGCGTGGGATTGCAACCAGAAAGCAGCCAGGAATGGAAATAGGCTGGAGCTGCCTTCCAGAACCTGGAAAGGTTCTAATGGGCTGAAGTTTCCCTTCTGGCATTTCACAGCCCCTTCACACAGCTCCAGTGCATAGCAAAGCCTTTGTCCTGCCATGGGCTCTGTCATTTTAAACTACCCTTCCCAGCTACCATTGTATCTCCCGACACGTGTTCTTCACGTATCAGATGTATCCTCTGCTCTCTCATGGGACATTCCTCTTGGAGCTCAACCAGATGATATGTAACATGTAACACCAGCAAATGAATGTTTCCAAATGCCCAGGGGTTGGATTTGGCTCCCAAGGCTTGACACTGGGGAAGAGAGGTTTCAACCTTTCTTCCCATGCCATTTTCATGAACTGAAACCTGCTGTGTCCTGCTGTGGGCACTATGCTTTGCATTCTGTACACATGAAACTTCAAAGAGGAGCAAGCCAGGTATTCCTATCGCAGTTTAACCTGGGAAAAATGGCATGGCATGGGAGTGCTCAAAAAGACTGGGGATCCTTGGTTTAAAAGAGGGATCCTGAACTCCTTTGGAAGAACAGCAGGCTTAAAAGATAAAATCATAGTATAGTGTTCCCAAAAGACCACAGTAAACTTTATAGCTGGAAAAATACAGAGTTTGCAAGTACTTGGCTACCTCGATGGTACTGAGAGCAGGCTATCACAAATTGCACAAGCTTAGATTTGGTGTTATGCAGGGCTTTTTTCTGGGAAAAGAGGTGGTGGAACTCAGTGGGTTACCCTCGTAGAAAGTGGTCACATGGCTGGTGGCCCCGCCCCCTGATCTCCAGACAGAGGGGAGTTTAGATTGCCATCTGTGCCGCTCAGTGCAGAGGGCAATCTCAACTCCCCTCTGTCTGGAGATCAGGGGCGGGGCCACCAGCCATGTGACCATTTTCAAGAAGTTCCGGAACTCCGTTCCACCACGTTCCAGCTGAAAAAAAGTCCTGGTGTTATGGATAGGTTAGACAGGAAAAGACCTAGAAACTCTCATGGAGCAAAGTCTTGTCTACTCAGTTGTAAGTCCCATACTATTCAATGGGGCTTAGTCATAGGAAAGTGTTCTCAAGATTGCAATCATACTCACCTGTTGCTGCTCCTCTGTTGCTTTGAATGCGTCCCTATCTTTTTTCTGCCTCCCACCCCAAGCTTTTTGTTTCTGTTAAGGAGATCTGGATATCTGTTCTAGCAGTTCAGCACCGGCCCCAACCTGAAAAAAATATCTTACCACTCCCCTCCTCCTTTAAAATCTCTACTTAATTCCTCTCTTTTTTGCTGTTTAAATCCTTCTCACACGGTTTCTCTTCCCTGCTGAGCTTATAAAAGTTCATGTCCCAGGTTCAGTAGAACAGCCAGTCACATCCCACACCATCCGAGAGCCTTCGATCACTATGGTAACAGATAGCACATTGCTTGCCGCTGTGTGGTACAAGAGGTTACTTCCTTTAAGGAAGAAAAATGAGAACTGGCTTCTTGAACGAGGTGTCTTTTTTGACTCCTATGAGATTAAGAGGCTTGTTGGGGATGGGGGGGGGGCAATTGGAGATACTGCAACTTGCACTCGGAATGTGGTTTAGCAGGCAAGGGATGAAGATGAAAAGTTGCCGTGAATGTCTTGATCGACAAAAGATCAGTAAGAATTTAGTCCCTTTTTTGGTGACTGGAATGACTTGCAATCAGATCTGATTTTTTGCTTTAAAAAATCATAGAATCATAGGGTTGGACAGGAGCTCCAGGGTCATCTAGTTCAACTCTCTGCACAATGCAAGAAATTCACAACTACCTCCCCCCACCACACCTCCAGTGATTCCTGCTTCATGTCTAGAAGATGGCAAGACATCGTCAGGATCCCTAGCCAAACTGGCCTGGGGAAAATTGCTTCCTGACCACAAAGTGGTGATCAGCATTACCCTGGGCATGTAAGAAGGGCCATGAGAATTAAGCACTGATGTAACCCTTCCTGCCCTCCCTCTCATGATCTGCCTAGGTTCACGGAATCAGCATTGCTGTTAGATGGCCATCAAGCCCAGGGGTGGCCAAACTTGCTTAATGTAAGAGCCACAGAATAAACCTCAGATGTTTGAGAGCCACAAGACATGATGAATTGAAGCGACTTCAGATGAGGAGTAGAGTTTGGGGGAGTGTCTTGAAAGTGACATCACAGAAGGGGGTGGGATTTTGGCGCAGTATGCTGGACGTGACATCATCGGAAGGGGTGGAGCTTGGGAAGAGCCATGACCTGACCTTTGACTTGGAAGTGACATCACAAAAGTGACATCACATTCTTGCTAGGCTTCACTCCCAAAGTCCCCAGATATTTTCTTACCTGGCAACCTCAACATTTTTATTGAAAATATGAAACACATGGAAAGAAAGAAGGAAGGAAGGAAAAAAGGAAAAGGGAGGAAAGACATGGAAAGAAAGAAGGAAAGGGAGGGAGGGAAATAAACTAGACTAAACTAAAATGTATGGCCACGGTGATACTCAGAGACCTCTGGGAGCTGCACAATATGTCTAGAAGAGCCACATGTGGCTCCCGAGCTGCAGTTTGGCTACCCCTGATCTAGCCTCTGCTTAAAAGCCTCCAAAGAAGGAGAGCCCACCACCTTCCAAGGAAGCCTGTTTCACTGAGGGACCGCTCTGACTTCCAGGAAGTTCTTCCTAATGTTTAGCCATAACTTTTTTGATTTCAACCTGTGGTTCTGGTCCGAACTTCTGGGTCAACAGAAAACAACTTCACACCATATGCCTCTATATGGCAGCGCTGGCAAACACTTGTACACTTTGCTGATCGGACACATTTTTTCAATCTTTATTTTTGTTTCACTGTGACCCATTTAAGATCTGGATACTGGACAGATCTCATTCTGCCTGCCCACCCACCATGCTCATCTTTGAAGGCCCTGCTCTGTGTGACCCACATATTGAAGCTCAGTGGATATGCACTAGAGACTGTTGGTAGCATGAGTTTTTGTTAAAGTGAGAAAGCCAGTTAAGGAAAACAAAGTATTTCTTTTGGAAATTACACGAGAAGGTCAAGGGTAAGTTCTAAACTTCTAGCCACATCGCTGTCAGATTTTTAAAAAAAGAGTGCAGAAGAATAAAAGGAAAATAACCCAGAGAATGGCATTCTGGGACAAACAAAGCAACAGCTTACCCAGTAGCAAGAGGGGATTACACAAAATCGTTACAGTACAATCCTAAATGGAGTTTACCCAATGGGGTTAGAAAGATGTAGCTCTTTGCCCCCTTACTGCGCCCTAGAGGAGCTGACTTTTTTGTACTCTTGTCATTGGATATTCAAACAGAGACAAGGTCTTCTCACTTGTGATGCTTGTATGGTCGATCTCTCCCTCCACAGAGGGTCTCCAGGTGCCCAGTTTTGGACACAGGGGAAGATTTATTCTCATAAACTTTGTAGATCCCTTCCAATTAGTTTTAAACTAGGTATTATCATGACCACCAGGGCTCATTTCAAGGGGGAACGCACAGGAACGCAGTTCCAGCAGTTCCCCAAAGAGGTCACATGTCAGGTGGCCATGCTCACCTGACTCTCACCCATTTTGGGCCTCTTTCGGCCTGGATTGGGGCTGAAATGGCCCGGATCGGGGCTCTGACGGGTATTGGGTCACTCTCCCCCTCATCAGAGGCCCAATTCTGACCATTTTGGGCCCCTTTTCAGCCATTTTCAGCCCCTTTTTGCCATTTTGGGCCCAATTTTGGCCCTGAATGGCCAGGATTGGGTCCAAAACCTCCAGAATAGGTGATGTGTGGCATATGCAAATCAGTTATACTAATGACACACTTCTGGTGATGGAAAGAGGCGTGGCATATGCTAATGAGTTATGCTAATGAGTTATGCTAATGGGTTCCTCAAGCTCTTTTTCTACGAAATGACCCCTGATGACCTCAATGTACCTCTGTAGATGCCAGCTTTTTAAAGTCTCGTGTGCTTTTTTTGCTGAGCGTCTGATCTTTTTTATTAGGCTCTTCTGATACGTATTGGAATTGGGTACTGGTACTGGTGTTTAAAGCTTGGTTATTAGTTACTTAGTCGTTGTTTGTAATTTTAATATGTTGCAAGGTCTTTCGGTACCATATTGCAGAGAGGCTGGGTATAAAAATTTTAAACAAGTTACTTGAGCAAAGAGAGTCCTGCATGTTCTAAAGGGCATTTAGAGTGATTGTGCAAATGGGTTTTCCTTGTTGCTAGCTCTGTGAGTATATTCCTTTCTCCCTGCAGAATTGGAAGTGAATGAAAAAGCTGGCAGGTGGGACCATATCAATCATTAACTCGTGATTTCATTGGCATCTATATAATGGGATCAATATCTACCAGCATATCTGCTACATGTAAATGTCCATCTTTTCCTTATTTGCTTTGTACTGTAGTTGATTGCATCAGTTTAGAGGGTGGTTCTGACCAGCTTTTGCACTGGGGAAAAATGCAAAAAGGCTATGGAGGGGATCTTGGGTAGGGTTACCAACTCCAGACTGGGAAATTCCTGGTGATTTGAGGGTGATGCCTGGGAAGGACAGAGTTTGGGGACCTCGGCATGAATAATGATGATGATAAATTTATATACCACTCTTCAGGAGGACAACTTAACTCCGACTCAGAGCAGTTTACAAAGTATGTTATTATTATCCTCACAACAATCACCCTGTGAGATGGGTGGGTCTGAGAGAGCTCTGAGGGAGCTGTGACTGACCCAATGTCACCCAGCTTGCTTCAAGTGGAGGAGTGGGGAATCAAACCCGGTTGTCCATATTAGAGTCCTGCCGCTCTTAACCACTATACCAAACTAGCTCTCTTGATGTTTCTTCCATAGGAGGAACAAATCCTAGAATATCCACCCTTCGTAGCCACTGCAGGATTTGTTGTCTTATAGACTCCACTGTCTGAAGTTGTCATTTCCTTTTGGACACCAGTCTCTGTAGTCTTCAGACAACTGCCATTCCGGGGGACTCCAAGCCCCACCTTGAGGCAGGCAACCCTAATTATGGGACCAGCATGGCCAAAAGTTATGTGAGGCAGGGGCTGTAATGAGAATTGGATTAACCTGACCAATAATTTGGCAGGATCCAACCCTACAGTTGGATAAAATCACTAACAGCTTGAAGTTGAGCCTATTATTTTACCTTCTTTTCTAATAGTACTAGAACGTTCACCCATAGAAATTGATCGGCTGTGAATGCAGGACTAACAAGAAAAAGTATTTCTTCAATAAAAAGTTTGTGGTGTTTGGTATTCTTTGTTGACGGTCTCTAAGCTTAGAGAAGTTCAGCTGTAAGAATATGTCCCCACCTTTTATTTCTTTTAGTTTGTTATTGTTGGGAGCCTTTTATCTGTCACCCCCTCCTTTTTTTGATGGTAATCCAAGGGAGGTTTTTTGTTTGTATGATATTTAAATGTAATATTGTGCAAGTCATACAAAAATAGTGTGACAAATTATTTCATTTTAATGGGAAAATTTAGTGCCACAATAAAGACGTACAGGTTTGATTTGCGGAAGTGAAATTGAAAGGATTTTTTTTTTTTTTAGTTTAAATGTTGGGTTGTGAAATTTATTTAGTTTAATTCATCTATACATGCCTTTCTCTCCAATGGACTCCCAAAGCGGCTTACACAATTCTCCTCTCCTTCATTTTACCCTCACAACCCTGTGAGGTAAGTTCAGCTGAGAGTGTATGACTGGCTTAAGTTCACCCAGCCAGCTTCCATGGCAGAGTTTGATAAGAGAGATGAAGAGTATTATGATGATCATAACCGGAAGGCCTACAGCTTTCCAGAGGATCTTCAGCCCCCCTGGAGGCTGGCAACCCTAAGTTACCTCTGGTTGCTACTCTCAATTCCCACCCCCATGGGTTCCATCGGAATAGGACCACAGTTGATGGCACTTAAACTGTTATCCTATAATTGTAAGGGGTTGAATGACAGAATCAAAAACAAAAGAGTGGTGACATCAATATTAAAACAGCATCCAGATACTGTTTTTTTACAAGAGACTCATTTGAAATCAAAGACAGTACCAGTCTTTAAAACAAGCTGGTGGCCACATCAGTTGCAATCCCCGAGAACATCTAAATCTAGGGGAGTAGCCATATTAATTTACAGAAATATTAGGTTCACATGCGAAGCAACTGAGCAAGACCCACAGGGACGGTATATATTTGTAAAGGGCAACTTAGATTCAGACAAAATCACCTTAGTGTCACTATATGCCCCAAACCAAAATCAAACTCAATTCTTAATTGATATCTTACATAAACTACAAAACTTTCAAGAGGGTGGAATTATTATAGGAGGGGACCTTACCATGGTAGTTGATCTTCAACTTGACCACTCATCCCCAAAACAAAATAAGAGATCTCGATTAAAAAAAATGAGAAAGCCAACAACAAAGACGGAATTGGCAAACATTTTGGTGCAATTTAATTTGATAGATATCTGGAGATACCAACACCCTGGAGAAAGGGATTATTCCTATTTTTCCTCCAGACACAACACCTTCAACAGGATAGACTATATATTAGTATCAAAAAGTACTGGAGAAAACACTCTCAACTAAAATAGGACCTCGTATTTGGTCCGACCATTCTTGGATAGAGAGCGAATTAAATCTTAATGAAATAATAGAGGCAAAGCCTAGTTGGACTTTAAACAATCATCTTTTATTAGATAAAGAGATATATGAATCAGTCAAAATAAATTTACAAAATTATTTTAAACTTTAAAAAAAGAAAAAAACCCAATAGGACCACAGTTGTGGGTGAAGAAAGGTTCATCATTTATTTTCCTAAGAGCACAATCTGCTAGAGTCTGCTCTAGTGAGCACATCAAACTTTCGGTCTCCGTTGCAGAAGGTTAAACGCGCTCCACGGAACTGGACTTTAAGTCACTGTCACACTAATGTGTTTCACAAGGAGCATAATAAATCACCTTAGAAAGATATGCCACAGCAAATCTTACCTAATAAGAATAATAGCACCTATTCTGGCTAATTAAAGTGGCTTTTAGATTCTAATGGAAAATCTACCTTTGCACCTTTGAGCCAAAGTTGCTTTTCAAACTGGGCTTTATCCCAGTAACAGACCATTGTCCCAGTGCCACCCAGCAGGTACGACCTTAACAAGCGCCCTCCCATCGAACAAGTTTTCTTCTTTTGCTTGGCTCTGCACATTCATTACAGCTGCCTTGGGAGATGCTTTTATTCTGAAACCTATCCAAGTCCCTTGTCTAAAATCAGATATTTCCAAAGCTGCACTTTAAGCCAAAGCAAAATCCAGGACCTAGTGCCGCATAATGACTGATTGTAGAGTTCTGGAACATTCCGTTTGGGAGCTGGTTTGCTCAGCTGGCCTTTTCCACATGGTTTTTGTTTTTTTGTTGGTTCTGCCCCCATACATCATCGATGTCTCCTCTGAGTTGTGCACACACAGGCAAAATACTTTAGTTCCGTTTCCAAACTGCTTTCCGTACTTCTTCACTTTCTACAATATAGAAGGCGGCATCTCCCTGATGCTGATTTTTTTTGGCCAAATTAAATGACAGATTTTTTTGAAGTGCAGAATATTTTTTCCCGTGTCAGCTCTGGCCCTGCCTCTTTTCCCCTTCACCCCCCTGCCTCTTTTCCTCTTCACCCCCCTGCATCTTGACTGGTTGAACAGCAATATGGAGCATATCCTTCCCCACCTTTCATCCCCCACGACTCTTGGCCTTTGTCAAATTAAAAAAAATTGTCATTGTTATCTGTTTTGTGTTCACATTAACCTCAGCAGTAAAATTATCTTCTAAATAACACAAGTGTGTGTGGGAATGTGTTGTGTTATCTGTATTTTTTTAGTCCAGGTTTTCCTCCTCTTTTTTTTTTGAAAAAAAATTAAAATCCTACGTAATAGTTTAAATTTTCCCCCAGAATGCCCCAGCCAATCAATGAACATATTTTTAAAAAAAATTTGGTGCACAAACATGGTGGGGTAGAGGTTAGCCACAACCCCCTCCAATGGGCAAACATGAAGCCAGCTGGGTGATGTTGGGTCAGTCACAGCTCTTCCAGATCTCTCTCAGCCCCACCCACCTCACAGGGTGATTGTCGTGAGGATAATAATAACACACTTGGTAAACCTCTCTGAGTGGGCGTTAAGTTGTCCTGAAGAATGGTATATAAATCGAATGTTGTTATCATGATCATGATCATGATCATGATCATTGCTTTTTCTCTGGGAAAAGAGGTGGTGAAACTCAGTGGTGGAACTCAGGACTGCACAATGACATCACTTTGGGTCAGCTGGAACAAGGGGGGAGTTTTTTAAAGTTTAAATTGCCCTTGGCAAAAATGGTCACATGGCCGGTGGCCCTGCCCCAATCTCCAGACAGAGGGGAGTTTAGATCTCCCTCCATGCCGTGGCGTGGAGGGCAATCTAATCTCCCCTCTGTCTGGAGATCAGGGGGTGGGGCCACCAACCATTTGACCATTTTCAAGAGGTGTCGGAACTCTGTTCCACCACATTCCAGCTGAAAAAAAGCCCTGATCATTATCATTATCATTATTAATGTTGCAATGCATGCACAAAACAAACAACGAAACCCCACTGACAAAACCACTGACGTCTTTCCCTTGAAAGCCTGCAGTAGAAACGGGGCATTTTTCTAAATGCAGAAATAAAAACCAGACCCCACTTTAGTTTAACTCCCTCAAGTATGGAATTAGAGAAGCCCAAAACTGATCCAATTTCTGCGGACCAAGTCCCCAGAAAACCTGCTGTAAGTGAGAATGTGGAAAAGGTCAGTTCAAATATATTCAAGGGTATCTATGAACTAAAGTCTGTGATGATTTTCATGTTTTCTACCAATGGTGTGAGTCCGTGAGTGTCTGGATGACCAGGCTTTGTCATATATATCCATCATATCCCAAATATTTAAAAAATGGACGGGAGAACAGCAGACTTGGATTTTGCCTGCATGCCTCAGAGACTCTGCAGAGGAAGGAACACAATTCAATTTCCCTCCCTTCAAGCCTTCATAGTACGTACATCCAGGGGTCAGCAGCCACAAAAAATGAATAATAAAACGGTTCACTCAAACAAAATTGACTCTAAAGGTAATATTTTAAGTCTCACGAAAATAGAGGTATGTGGAGATGGTGTTTTCCTTTTTTTTAATCCGCTTGGAGTGGAAAGTAGCTTTCTTATTCAAGAGATTATATTTATTTATTTGGAAACAATGTTATATGCTGCCTCTCCAGAGATCTGCTTGAAAAGTAAAACGGTGCAATAACATAATAAAAACAATGTAACATTATCATCAGTCAGAAAGCCGTAAATACTCATGGGAAAGGCTGTGGCTCAACAGTGTGGAAGAGAGTGCCCTCAAGTCATAGCTGACTTATGGTGACCCCTGGTGGGGAATTCATGGCAAGATACTAACAGAGGTGGTTCACCATTGCCTGCCTCTGCAACCCTGGTCTTTATTGGAGGTCTCCCATCCAATTACTAACCAAGGTCAACCCTGCTTAGCTTCTGAGATCTGACCAGATCAGGCACACCAGGGCTATCCAAATCATAGTAATTTAATAATAACTTTCAATTTATATACCACCCTTCAGGACAATGCCCACTCAGAGCAGTTTACAAAGTATGTTATTATTATCCCCACAACAAACACCCTGTGAGGTGGGTGGGGCTGAGAGAGCTCCAGAGAGCCGTGACTAGCCCGAGGTCACCCAGCTGGCTTCAAGTGGAGGAGTGGGGAATCAAACCTGTGTCTCCAGATTAGAGTCACGCACTCTTAACCATTACACCAAATGGCTCAGCTTGACAGTAGAGCAACAGTTATGAATGCAGAAGGTCCCAAGTTCACTCACCAGCATCTTCAGTGAAAAGGATTGGGTAGTAGAAGATATGAATGACCTCTGCCTATCAGAGTAGACAATGTCAGTGTAAACAACACTGACCCCTTTTCCAATATGAGCTTTGTCTATTTGCTAACACTGTAAGCTGAGACCCTGTTCTTGGTGCCGAGGTATAAAGAATAAAGTCTGTATTGTGATGGTGCCCTACGGTAGAAGACTCGGTAGAAGACTACCCTCCCCAAATATACTTGTTTGATGTCCACTTTATAATCTTTTAGGTGCTTCCACTAGCCTGGATTTGGTCTGGTTGCAGTAATGAACTATTTAATGATTTTTATCATCTGTGTTTATTGTGCTGGTGTTTGGCTTGTTGTTCTTGTTTTTGCTGATTTTAGGTATTTAGAAGCTGTTGTAATACTTGCTTTAAACAGCCCAGGATACGAATTAGGCCATAACAAGCATACACCTTTTTTAAAAAAAAAAAGCAAGCAGAGAAAACTATATGCAAAAATGCACGAAAATACACTTAGGGTTGCCAGGCTGCAAGCTAGCATGCTCACATCACTTCTGGTAAAACCATAGAGTTTGCAAAATGCTAGAATGTCTACCATGTCACTTCCGGTTTTTATGCAAGTGTGCTGATGTGAGCTGGCCCAAGGTGACAGCAGGCAATGAGGTAGGATCCTGGCATCCCTATAAGCCTTCAAGGTTCCAAGGAAATTTGTATAAATTGGTTTATTTGCATGATCTCATTGGGGGATTCCGCATGATTTATTTTGATCAGACTTTCTGAGCAGTTGTGCTGCAGTGGAGTCGTACGAATCCACCGCTCCCCGATTCCACATTAAGGCTTCTGTTTTGCATTGACATTTCATTTCATCATGCTCCAAGTCCATTGTGTGGAATTTGCCAGTATAAAAATTGATTCGTCATTGCTTTTTCCAGGGAAAGTGTCGACAGACGTGCGTCTTCTTCATTTTAAATCCCCCCCAAAAAATGTTGCTATAAACATTGCATCAAACAAACACATCTGATAGGTCAGAGCATTTCCCACCGATATTGTGGAATGAGTATTGGTTATTGACATTTGGAGGGGAAATTGTTACCGATGACCCTGCTTTCCCTCTGCCTCAGCGAGCAACAAGTAACATATTTGGCATGTTGAAAAACGGACCCGTTATTGGTCAGCTGTCGTTACATGACACAGGATATGTTTCTGCATAGACTTGTAGAAATGCAACGTTTTTATAATATTTTTTTTTAACAAGAGGGGAAGGGAACGGTAGTGGATGTGGCTTAGAAAACATGATTGGCCAATCAAATTAAGTTGATTTGAAGGGCAAGAGAGAAAGGCAAGTGTTGGGAGAACATTGGATAAAGAATTTCGCATGATTAAAATCCCTAATCTGCTGAGAATGGACAAATAAGTCAGGGAAAAGCAGGGTGGGAAAAAACCGGACAAAACCTGCAGTGACTTCAAAGCTGCTGCTAGGATTGCCTTCCCACGTGTGGAAACACAAAGAAAAATCGAGGTCATTTGGAAGCTGAACAGCAGAAAACCACTAGTGTGGAATCACCCATTAGCAAGTTTTTCAGGGGACCACATAATAACCTAATGATTTGTTGCTGCAACCTAATTTAGGCTTTCAAGACCTCTTCAGGCACAAAAGGATATCCAATTTCAACCCATCTGATTGACAAGGAGTATGAAATTTCTGGACTGGCTGTGTAACTATCAATTTAGTTCAAACAACTGTGTTGAGGAGCTTTTGGGTTAATTAGTATTTGCTACAGTAGCTGCTAGGATGGAATTTTCTTCTATTGCATTTTTAAGACCTGCTTGATCATTGCCAATTCCCTTTTAGTCCACATAATACAATTCTATGATTATGATGTTCTTTCTTTGCCAAGTCAATGCAACACAACCTCTGACTCCATCTCAAGCCTCATCTCCAACGTTGACTGTTGCTTAACCATCCCAGTATGAGATCCTGATGGCATGCAAGACAAAGTCACAAATTGTGCAAGCCTTGAAATAGCCCTTCCGCAACTTAAATGGCCCTTCCACTGGAACATGGCAGTGGGAATTGATGGATAGTTTAGAAGTCATTGGGAGTTAACTGGGCTGGTTTCTCCTTAGAGATCTCAACTAGGTAGCAAGTGACTAACCATTGAGGGGTGCTCAATGGGAACTTCTGGTGCAACCAGGAAGTGACATCATCACATTGGGGTAGTGCTCTAGCACTTGCCCCAAAACTCTATGGCTTAACAAGAAACTTTCCATTTAGCCCTTTAAAAGAAAAATCAGATATCTGGGTAGAGAAAATAATTATAACTATAATCCACCCAGTCCCTCTTTTAATTAAAATACAATCAGGCACCTGCAATGAAGATCCTAAGGACCTTTAATCTTTTTGTAAATATACATCTAATTTATTTTCTAGACAAGCTCTGATGATGGTTGAATAAATTGGCTTCCTCTCAACTGGATCCCACCTAAAAAATTCCACACACCTGGGGGGGATTTTTGTCAATTCTCCCCAAACTGTTCTTGGGGATCCCCCATTCCCCCAGGAGCAGCATTTGGGGGGACATTTCAGGTTGCAGCAGGAAGGGGGAGGTGGGGAATTCATGCTTTGATATGAATCCTCCAGTCTCTGAAACTGTGGGTGGGAATCCAAGCTTACATTTCCTCCGCCATGTCCCATAGTGCACTCTAAAATTAGGAAAGAGTATCCTTGGGTGGCTAAAACATTTCAGGAAGTGGTTTTGGTAATTGGTCCCATTATGATTGAGAGGGCTTCTCCCTCCCTCCCAGATGTTTGGTTCCTCCGGTAGACCCAAACTGAAACAGGCTTGACCCTTCATCAGATGTTTGGGAATCTGGTGAGCCTCTGTGTGTGTGCAGAGTTCAAGCAAGTGACTGAGCAGAAGGCTTGTAGTTGAAGCTTGGGCACAGCTTGACTTAACTAAAGAAAGAACTTTATTGTACTACAGTAGACTATAAAATACATTAAGCAGAAGAATATATATGAAGCAGCGCACAAGTCTACCGTAATAAGAGGAAGAAAAGAGGAAGCCAAAAATCTAAGATCTATCTGTCCCTTTAGAGTTCCCAAATCGTATCTGAGGCATCTCTTGCCAGGATGGGTGTCTAGCATTTGGGGAGGTAAAGACATGTCTGCCCTTAGGACCCTCCATTCTCCACCCCACTGAACCACACACACAATAGGCTGCAGAGCCTTTTTGTACTCTCCTTTCCTAAAGGGAGGGGGAGGAGTTCCCTCTTTTCAAACCAGCTTCTCGAAGACTCCATAGTGAGATGGCCTCTTGTCATATCAGCCACATCTCTCATGCTTCTGGTTTTAATATGGTAACAAAAGGCTAGAACAACATCCCTTACTAGAGAAGAGCACGAACAGCAATACGAACTAAAAAAAGTCACGAACACCCCAATCAGCTGTTCGTGAACAAGCTATTCGTGAGGCCCCAATGTAAATGAACTCTAAACAAACAGGCGGTTGTTGCAAAACCTCGTTCGTTGCTGTTCATCAAGCCAGACAATCTGGCACCTGCAATCAATTCCCTTGGGAACCGGAGGGAGGGCCTGTCTGAACTCTGTCTGAACTCCTGCTGTTGCCCTGGAAACCCCAATCTAAGCCCAATTTGGCTTTGATAGGCAGGTCTTCCTTTCAAGTGTAGAGCTCCAAATTTGTTACAAGGAAGCAAATAGCAGGGGGGAGGGGGGCTTCCAGCTCTGGCTTTGCAGACAGTGATGGAGAGACAGTTGCCGTTGGCATTTTGAGAGAGAGACAGGGAGAGTGCATTGGAGCTTGAATTGTCTTTGTGTGTGGTGGGATAGGGATCTACCTCTTCAAGTTCCAGGGCTGCTGGCAGGCTCTGGGCCAAGGTATTATTTATTACTGGTACCTTTCCTGCTGCCTGCTCAGGTAAGGTTTCTGGGAGTGGTGCGGTAGGGATCTACCCCTTCAGGTTCTAGGGCTGCTGCCAGGCCCAGGGGCCAAGCTATTATTTATTATTAGTACATTTCTTGCTGCCTGCTCAGGTAGGGTTCTGGGAGTGGTGTGGTAGGGATCTTGATGGCTGGAGGAGAGCCTGCTGGCCCCCACGAACAATGAACAACGAACATGTTCACGAGCAGGGCATGTTCATCAATGTTCATTGTTCATTGTTCGTGGATGGCAACGAACACCATGTTTGTTTGTTTTTCTGTTCGTGCCCATGTCTATCCCTTACTCCATCCCAGGACGTCAATTATACCAAATGGTGTTTATTGCTCTCTCTTCTTTGCTTTCCCAGGGCTGGATTTGAAAAGGTGAATCACAGGTCAGTTGGATATAAAAGGCCTGCAGATCTATGCCCTCATCTTGACAGCTCCAGAGGTATAACATGTATTTATTTGCCATATTTCTATTCCATTACTATTCTGTCATGGGACTCGACACATTGTCAAAGGGTTATGAGGGCCTCTCCCATAAAGGGTAGACTTGTTTATCTTCAGCAAAGTTTCTTCCAATCATACCTTGTCCAACTAGCTTTCCTCCCACTGGCAGTTTTCTGACCCTTGAGCCTGAGTATCCAAAATGGTAGTAAGCAGAAATGGTAAGAATGAGAGCGACAGGGAAATCATTAATGGACTCTGCAGGTGTGCATGGATGCAGGGATTAAGGGCTGGGGTTAGGCACTGCACAAAGGGTCACAGGTATTGATTCCCTTAATGGAACTCAAATCCTCGCCATGCATACTGTTAATGATAGCTCTTCTACATACATTGCTCCATGTATTCAATTTCTAGTCTGTAGGGAATGCTTTTATTATTTTTTTAAAAAAAACTACTCATACTTGTGAGACCGCCTCTTCCATTACTTCCCCTGCAGGGTGTTGCGCTCTGCAGACAAGCAACTCCTGGTGGTCCCCGGCCCGAAAGACATCCGTCTGGCCTCAACCAGGGCCAGGGCTTTTTCTGCCCTGGCCCCAGCCTGGTGGAATGCTCTCCCGCTGGAGATCTGGGACCTGCGGGACCTGTTACAGTTTCACAGGGTCTGTAAAACGGAGATGTTCTGCCAGGCCTTCAGCTGAGTGCCAGCGGGTGTCCCCCTTCTTCCATCTAAGACCACCACTTCTTCTGAGGCTGCCCACTGCCCTCTGCTGTGCCTGTATACGGGCTCCCAATATTTGTCCAAACAACCTGCTCCTGGACTATTATAATGATTTTTTAAAAATTATTGTTGATTTTATGTTTTTGTGATTTTAATGTATTTTTTAATGTTGTTAGCCACCCTGAGCCCATCTGTGGGGAGGGTGGGGTATAAATTGAATTAAATAAATAAATAAATAATAAATACTCAGTTCCCTAAAACTTCAATCTTTCTAGATCTGGGACCCAACTTTAGCCTTCAGTGGTAGTATGGGTCTTACTGAATTACAAGCATATTAGTGCAATCCTAAGTAGAGTTACTCCAGTCTAAGCCCTTTGATTTCAATGGGCTTAGACTGGAGTAACTCTTCTTAGGATTGCACTGTATGAGTATGACATCACAGTTATGTGACATCACAGCCACACAACTAGTGGTCAAGGCCAGGAACATAGAAAGCAGAGCCAGAGAGCTGAGGATAAGAAATGCAGATTGAGCATCAGGAGGTATACTATACTGAGCCTCAAGCCCAGGGTCAGAATGGGGGAATTCTCTTAAGCTCTAAGTGACCTCCCTACTCTGTCCTGCTTCTTCCCTCAGTGCTTGCACAAACATAGATCCAAGCTAGACGTGATTGACTGGCATGTATTTTTCTAAGTGTCAGGTGATGCAATTTTACCTGGGAACTGTAGTTTTAAAAGAGCCACTCGAGATCGCTGTGGCAATGTGTTTTTGTAAAACCAAGAGTTGGCAGGGAGGGGTAAAAAAAAAGAACATAAGCTTTTGGCTAGTGCCCTTAACTCTTTAGCTGCTGAACTACTGTGGTTGAAAATACAAGCAAAATTAGATTAGAAGCATTTTTCTAGTGTCGTTTATGGGCACAAGAAACTTTGCAATTCCACCCAGAGTGGGGAGGAGAGAGCTAGGGAGAAACTAAAGGCTTGTGCCCATAATCCACACTAGAAAAATGCTACTAACCTATTTTTGCTTCTATTTTCACTCCCAGGTTTAGATCATCCATGAACAAATTAAATAGCACCTGCCCCAATACTGATCCTTATGGGATCCCACTGCTTACTTCCCTCCATTGCAAAAACTGTGTCTATTCCTTCTTACTCTTTGTTTTCTGTCATTTAACTAATTTTTGATCCATATTAAGAGGACCCATCCTCTTATCCCGTGATAGCTAACATTACTCGGGAGTCTTTGGTGAGGAACCTTGTCAAAAAACCTTTTGAAAGTCCAAGTATATTATGTTAACTGGATCATTCTTATCTACAAGCTTGTTCACTTTCTCAAAGAACTTCAAAAGTCTGGTTAGGACTTTCCTTTCCAGAAGCCATGCTGATTTTCCCTCAGCAGGTTTTGTTCTTCTATATGCTCAGTAATTTTCTCTTTGATTACAGTTTCTACTAATTTGTCTGGGACACATTTTAGGCTAACTGGCCTGTAATTTCTTGGTTGAAACCCTTTTTAAAAATTGGTGTAACATTTGCTACTTCTTCTTCAGATATCTGAAGCAGGGTATAAGTTTTGACTGTCGAAAGCTTATACCCTGAATATCTTGTTGGTCTCTAAGGTGCTATTGGACCCAAATCCTGCTGTTCTCCTGCAGACCAACATGGCTACCTACCTGAACTATATACTAGTTAGTAGATCAACTGTCGTACATTTGAGTTCCATAAGAACCTTCAGGTGTATTCCATCAGAACCAAGAGAGAAACTGATTTTTAATTTCCTCAATAGGTCTAGAACTTCATCTCTCATCACATCAGTTTGGTGTAGTGGGTAAGAACGGCAGGACTCTAAGCTGGAGAACGGGGTTTGATTCTCCATTCCTCCGCTTGAAGTACCACCTATCTCACAGGGTGATTGTCATGAGTTTAAAAAAACACACTTTGTAAACCACTCAGAGTGTGGCATTAAGTTGTCCTGTAGGGTGGCATATAAATGGAATGTCGTTGTTGTTGTCGTTGTTGTTGTAGTTGTTGTTGTCGTTGTCATCGTCATTGTCATTGTCGTTGTCGTCATTTTTAATAGTGTTATTCAGTTCTTCAGATTCCCTTCCTGAAAATAGTGGCTGAGGCATGGGTACATGTCCATACTTTCCTCAGTGAAGACAGATGCAAGAAATTCATCTTACGATATAATTGAGTAAGCGTATTTCAGACAACTCACTTTTTACCCTGGTGCACCACCAGAGGACGCTGTCATGGAGGGAAGCCTGGGCAAGGCACCATGACTCTCCAGAAAATGTGCCATGGTGGGAAGCCCAGGCCAGGAGCAGGATGGGAGCAGTTGGCAATGCCCGCTCCTGCCTTCACCCAGCTGATATGAATGGAGTAGGTGGCAATGCCCATGCCCACCTTAACAAAGCTGGTATTAGGAGCGGAACAGGTGGTAATGCCCACCCCCACCTTAACTCAGTTGGTATTAGAAGCAGAGAATGTGGCCTGCCCCCCTTCACCCAGCCATAGTCAGGTGCAGAACAGGAGGCAATGCCCCTCCTTTACCTGGTATGTATCAGGCATGGAGCAGGTAGCAAAGTCCACCATGCCTTCATATGGCCAAGATCAGGCAGTTCAGGCATGGAGCAGATGACAATGCCCACCCCCATCCTTCACCAGCTGGAATCAGTGAGGGAGGAGGAGCGAATGACTGCCTGCCCACCCTCCCCTTTCTAGAGCCCGTTGTATTTTCCCACACAACGGGCTTTGTTATTAGTTTTGAATAAAACTGAACTTATCAGGAGAACCAGTCCTTGAAGCCCCAGGTCTCATGTACTTGTGCAGTCAATATCTAACAGAGCAATCCATTGCAGAGTTAATCCAATCTAAACCCACTGAAATCCAACAGTCTCGACAGGAATAACTGCATAGGATTGCACTGAAAGATCAAGAGAAGTTTAGGCTGCATCCTTCCTTAACTCATTGCAATCATCTGGACTACTGAATAAATGAGCACAGGACTGGACTGATAGTTGTGCCCAAGTTCTGAAGAGGTCAATACAATAGATCAATTGTGACCAATTTAAAATCCCACTGTGGGAGCCTTCCTTTTAATTACATGACTCAAAAGAAGCTTACATTTTGAAAGAACATTTGGGGAGGGGGTGGCTGATGAAGTTTGTAGCTTAGGATCTTGGTTATGAACATCACTCAAAGAAATAGATGCTGGAAGAAAACCCAGGACAGGTGGCTGGGTGAGATGAGAACAGGGTTTCTGCTAGGAGGGTTGTTTTCCTGGCGTAAAATGTTGAAAAGGGGCAAGAAAGCCCACAGGAGGAAAGATGAGCCTGAAGACAACGCAGCTCACGAGAACTTAATGGCATCTGAGGAAATAACAGATGGCCAGGGATTGTCAACATGGCTGGCTGGTGGCAGAAGCACCAGTTTTTGCAGCTAGCTGGAGGCTACCAAAGAGGAAATGGTTGAGGAAATCTCAAACTGGAGAAGATTTCTTGCCAAGAGTGTCTCAGCTTGGAAGGAGCTCAGAAACATTTGGAGCTGGATTAATTTGTCTTTGTTTATTTTTAAGGCCTTTATAAACTTGCCATAATAGGATAAGGAGCCCAATGGTGTGAATTTCCATTCCTGGATGCTACAAATTGCTCTTTCCTTACCAAAATGTTACAACTAAATATTACATTTCGATTAACAACGTTTAGACTGCTGGCTGTTCTTTGGTTGTCATGAATTTGTGTGTAGATGGATAAAGCTGTTTGTTTGGTCCTTAGGCATGGACAGTTGCCTCCCCCCAGGGCCAGTCAGAGGGGGGCAGGGAGACCATTTGATCTGTTTGATCTATCTCCAAGTGGGGCCTTGATATATCCCAGAATTACAACTCATCTCCAGATTACAGAGATCAGTTCTCTTGGAGGAAATGGCATCTTTGAAGTATGGTCTCTAGGGCATTAAGTTCCCACCCATCCCCAAACATGGCCCTCCCAAAGCTCCACACCCAAATCTGCAGGAATTTCTCAACCTAGGACTGATAACTCTACCTGAACCTCAGGCTTGGAGATGGAGGTGTTTGACAACATTTGTTATGTAAAATAAAGTTTCAAATGATAGCTTCAGATGGTCAGCCATGTTGGCCTGTAGTAGAAGAGTAAGATTTGGGTCCAGTAGCACCTTAAAGACCAACTAGATTTTAAGATGAGCTTTTGAGAATCAGAGCTCCCTTCTCCAGATACGAGGAGTGGAAAAAGGAAGGAGTCCTCATAATCCAGGCAGAAGGTGGGAGGGGTATTGTTAATTAGAGTGTCATCAAGCTATCTGTAAAATATAATATAGTTAGTTTGATTAAGCATGGGTGCAAAGTGAAGTAAATTAGCATCTGTACTGTGAGAAAAATCTTATATTCCAAGTCAACTCTTGGAGATCCATTGTTCCAAATTTGGATATAACTCAATTTCAGCAATCTTGCATTGTAATTTTCTTTTGAAGTTTCTCTGCTTGAGAACTGCTACTCTTAGGTCAGCAATGGAATGACCTGGCAGACTGAAATGTTCTCCCATTGGTTTTTTAATGTTGTGATTCAAATTATGGCTTATTTTTGGTGCTTCGTTTTGTTTCTGTTTATAGTCATTTTAAAGTTTTACTACAGTTAGGAGCTTGAAAAGATGTAAGCATTCTGGGTCTCTCTTGCCTCATTCCCTCTCTCTTTTTAAATGTTTATTTTCAAAAGTACATCAATAGAAACATCAAAAGTAGGGGAAATTATATAAATATAAATCTGTAAAATCAAGTGAATAACATGTCAGATCCAAATCTGATTGCATCTAACCCTCAAGGAAGAGATAAATTAACATTCTAAAGAAATATGGATACCAGTGGTTTCTAAATTCTTCTTCCATTTGTAATATTCTTTCCCACAAATGCTTATACATAATCATTGTATCCATCATCCTGTTGCTCCAAACCCTTTTTTAAACAAGCACCGGTTGCGTGATGTGGCATGGGTTGTTTTGGATGGACAATGTCCCTGTCAGATACATATGTACCAAGTCACTTTCTCACTCTCCTGATGCCCAGGAACCTGAAAGCAGACAGTGAGGCACTAGCATAACTAAAAGTGAAGCTTTCCAGCTGCTCCTAAGCATTGAAAGTAATTCTATTTAGAGTGTTACTACATTTATAAATGCTGTAGGCCAAATATTTATTGGTAAACTTCTGGTTGCAATTGAAAGGATAAAGTTATCTAATCTTTTCTCCTTCTTGAACAATTTACCATGAGGATTATCATCCCTGAGCAGTTTACATTCTTGCTGGGGAAAACTAGTAAGATTGTCATCAATGTACCCAAAACTATTTGGAGGGGGGAATAATTTTCAGTAGGAAAACATGGTGGGTTAAATAGTCCTGTCCTACCAGGCACCATTCTCCCCTTAAAGTCATACTCTGAGTCCTATGAAGTAGGTTTTTTAATGTTTTTGATTGTTTTTTAATGTGTACGTGTTTTAATGATTTTGTTTTATTATTTGTAAGATGCAATGAGCAGTTCTCTGAAGAGGCAGCTGAAACATTTTCTAAACAAACTTACAAGCAAATTATAGATATGAGTGCATCACCGTAATACATGTGCATTGCCACAATTGATCCTGCAGAAATATGTGGGATTTCTGGCCCAGCATCTGAGTATTCTTGCTTCCAGTATTCAGCATTGTCTTATTTTGGGCTCTATCTTTCTGCTTGCTCTCAATATATCTCTTCAAGCAATTGAACCTTGGTTTGGCTGTCCATCTGTCATTCTGGTTTCCAACGCTGCAGTGAGCCCTGAGCTCTGCGAAATAATGTGCCTTTTATTCTTCAGTGTCCCAAAGGTGACAAAGCAAGACAAAGAAAATGTGACAAAATTATTTCCTTCCATTTTCTGAGGCTGTCGAAGATGTCTCATCAAAAAATGATGAAGAGGAACTGCCCCTGACCTTGGAGAAGAGTATGATGTCAGGGACCGTATCATCCTATCTGTTGGAAAAGGACAGTGATGGCACACTTGGCTTGCAAATGCACAAGCCGAGTGTATGACCTTATCCCAGGTGGGATATGATTTCCCTCTCCATCATCTGCTTTTACCCTCCACCCCCCTGGCCCTTATAATTTATCCACATTCAGGGCTTTTTTTCAGGGGGAACGCGGGGGAAAGGAGTTCTGGAACGTCTTGAAAATGGTCACATGGCTGGTGGCCCCGCCCCCTGATCTCCAGACAGAGGGAAGTTTGATTGTCCTCCACACCGCAGCGCAGAGGACAATCAAACTCCCCTCTGTCTGGAGATCAGGGGGCGGGGCCACCAGCCATGTGACCATTTTCTCTGAGGGCAACCCACGGAGTTCCACTACCTCTTTTCCCAGGAAAAAAGCCCTGTCCTCATTTATACGATTTCTCACGCTGGTTAAGAATCTTGCATTGCCCTTGTGTTGATTTGTGATAAATATACAGGGCAATGGCAGGCCACTGCCCAAATTTAAGGTTGCCTGTTTTGGGAGACTGGAAATCACACTGCCATATGCCTTTGCACACTAAATGCCTCAACCCTCCATTTCCCAGCTATTAATATATCTGAATACGGAACACAATCCCTGTCTTCATGTATTTAGTGATGTGATTTTATTTTTAAAAAATGCCTTTTCCCTGGGAAAGCTAGGACTGAATGATTTCTGATTCCTGAGTTCCATACTTATGGCTCAGTGAGTCTTCTAACTTGGAGCTATTAGGAGCACTCTTGGACACCGATCAAAATTACCGGACTTGACAGGGCCTCTTCTGAGTTCAATGGGGCACATAAATTCAGTCTGGACACTATCTCCCTCTCCCATAAATATTAGCATTTACCACTCTGTCTACTGTGTCTCAATTACTTCCCTTTCCAGAGTTGATCCTTACTGTAGGCACTCAACCCTGAAAGTGTTAAGGTGACAGAAATATCCCAGTTTACCTTAAACATAAAATGTCCCCTTTCTCAAGATCAGGCCAGGACTGTAGACGGTACCTTAATCTGGACCAAGAGTATGTATTCTCTAATGTGGTCAATTACAGACCAGGAGGTTGAGAAGGACTCGAAAGGCTGGAATGACATCTGTAATATTTCTGAGTCCAGAAATAAGATTACCAGAATGAAGAATGGCTTAAAACAACTTTAAGATGGACAGCAATGAAAACGTCTTATATATCATTCTCTCTTTGCTTTAAAACTAATGAAGATCAGGTGTATTATGAGTTATGACTGTGGGTGGGTTGGGGGCTTCTCATTCACTCCCACTTGGGTTCCTTCAGTCACCACTACCACCTAAACTGAAAAGGTTAAACCCTTCACCAGTCATTTGGGAAACTGGTGAGTCTTTATGCATGTGCAAAGTTATAGCAGATGGCTGAGCAGGAGGCTCATTGCTGAGGCTTGGACACAGCTTGTCTTAATGAAAGAAAGTTCTTTATTGTACTACAGCAGGATACAAAATACAGAGAGCACAATGATATATAGGAAGAGCAGTGTAGTAGGCTTAACAGCTAGTAAAGAAAGGGGGGCGGAGTCTACCTATCCCTTAAGAATCCCCCCAAAGTACCTGGACATCCCGGCAAGTATGGGTGAACTTCCTTTGGAGAGGTAGGGGATAGAGGCAAGCCCCCTCTAACATTCTCCTTTCTCCATTCCCAATGAACCACACACAAAAAAAGGTATCAGCACTTTTTAAAGCCTCTTCCTAGAGAGGAGAATGCCTCCTCCCTCCAGGAAGTTAAAACCAGTCCTCCATGGCTAAGGTTTAACCTACTCATGTCTCTCACGGAGCTTGTTTTATGATAGCATTCCAAAAGCTAGAACAACATACATTTATCCACCCTAAGATGTCAGCTAGAACAAACTTCCCAAGGTGATGTGTCAGTTAGAGCAAATGGTGTACTGCCCTGCCAGTTCTTTATTGTATCTTCCTACCTGAGAGGTGATTGTGTTCCCGAGCTTGATTAGAAAAGGTGAATTATAGGCCAGTTTGATACCTGAAGGCTTCTCAATAATCCTTGTCATAGGCAGGTCTTAGGGCAGGTCCTTAAATGAGTAGTTCCCTAGAGCTGTTAAATATGTCTTTAAATTATAAATTTTATCACTACAAAGTTGATAAACTTTAAAAAGGAGTCACCACCGCTAGCATGATGACATCTCTTCTGAGAAAAACCCAGAACTGACGATGGGGTAGCTCTAGGAATTTCCAGAAACTCTATGGTTATCCCATCTTGCCTTCCCTATGTGGCAGGCACAGCAGGCAACCTCTGGTTCTTCATGCACAGTGAAATCCAATAGAAGAAGAGGGGTTCATTGTGTGCTGAGTTGCTTAGCTGCATAATAAGAAGATCGTGACTTACTTTTCTTGTAAAATCAAAAAGAGTCCAGTAGCACCTTTAAGACTAACCAATTTTATTGTAGCATAAGCTTTCGAGAATCAAGTTCTCTTTGTCAGATGCATGATACAGAGATGCATGATACAGTCTCTGTATCATGCATCTGCTGAAGAGAACTTGATTCTCGAAAGCTTATGCTACAATAAAATTGGTTAGTCTTAAAGGTGCTACTGGACTCTTTTTGATTTTGCTACCACAGACTAACACGGCTAACTCCTCTGCATCTATTTTCTTGTAAAGTTTCTCATAGGATGAATGAGAAAGTAAAGCACTTAGTACAGCAAAAAACTAATTAATAATAACTGAGATAAAAACCAACACGGGGCATTTTTTGGCAAGTTATTTGCAAGGTATGCTTAATCTCAGCCTGTCGAAAGATAATTAAGAATACATTTAAAAACCAGCTTGAGTGACGAAAGTGGCACATTTCGTAAATGTAGCGAGGTCAGGGGTGCTGTGATTAATTTGCTAAAACTGAATAAAAAATGAGCAAAAAGTGATGATGAGATGTCAGTTTTAATCAACCATGCTTTGGATTAACAAAAGGGAATCAGATTTTTGCCGATGATGAAATACAACCCCAATTGTTGCAGTCAATTAAGGTGTGAGATACAGCCCTTTATCAGGCAGAGGCTTAACAAGGAACTGATGGGAAGGCTCTTCTTGTTCATTGCTCTGCACTGAGAAGCATTCGGGATAACAATTGCACTTGGATTCCTTGTGGTTGAGCATAACTGGACAGTGCTAAAATCATCATGTAGTCAGTTATGAAGGGTAAAAAATTCCTCCGCTGATATAAGCTCAGTAATCCTTTTTTTTTTAAAATCCTCTTTGCATTTTAGCTATTTTAGTTTAGCTGCATGTATAATGAACGACTGTCATTCAACTGGCGGTTTGGTGCCAGATCATAGCTGTTGGGGAAGGAGAAAAAAAAACATACCTGTATATTCAATGCTCTGATCTCTAACTAATTACTTCCACCCTAATCCCTTTTCTTTGAATACATGAAAGAAGAGAACTGATAGGAATTTGAGCTTTTAAATAGGATGGAGTCCTTATATAACAATCAATCAAGCTGTAAGTGGTCTGGCCTCAGTCTATTGGTTCTTCATTAGACAGACCTCTCAGCAGCTCACATCTTTTGCATGAATAACAGTAAAAACACGAGAAGCTTGTAGACAGTAGTGAGACCAGGATTTGTTTTACCTTTTGCCAGTATCCTCTAGTCACAGCTATAACTGTATCTCTTCAGAGGACAGAGCTGAGGTTACAGATCAAAAGAAGTGAAGGAAAGCCCGGTGTCTCTGCTCACCCTTTCAGTCTCCTCTCAGCATGAACAGTGGCTGCTTCCACACTACTCACCTTCCTCCGGAATGCTGCAGAATGTTGTGAAAAAAATGCGGAAGATAGCGTCTTCTCGTGCGAGTTTTGCGCGATGTCGCGCAAAACTCACACGAGAAGACGCTATCTTCCGTGTTTTTTTCACAACATTCCGCAGCATTCCAGAGGAAGGTGAGTAGTGTGGAAATGGCCACTGTCAGAGTGATGTGAGACTAGAGCTGCCAACCTCCAGGTGAGGTTGGCAGCTCTAGTCTCCCAGAATTACCACTGACCTCCCAGCTGTAGATCTCCCAGAATTACCACTGACCTCCATATTACAAAGATCAGTTCTGCTGGAAGAAATGGAAACTTTGGAGGGTGGACTCTATTGCATTACTTTCCTGTCGAGCTCCCTCCCCTCCCCAAACTCCACCCTGTACCCCTGCAAATCTCCAGGAATTTCCCAAGCTTGAGTTGGCAACCCTAGCTGAGACAGATAGGTTTCTCTGCCATCCTCATTCCTTACTACCTGGCCCCATTGTGTAGATTTTTAAATCCTCACTCTGGGGCCAAGTTCAGAATTAGATGTATAGATAGTATTTATCTATGGGTAGTCTCTATATAAGGGTCTATACCTATATATGGGTAGTCTGTATTAGAAACAATCATAGTCGGTATAGTCCATCATAGGTAGATTTCCAGTTTCACATGATGTATTTGTTTGGAAAAGGTAAAGGTAGTCCGCTGTGCAAGCACTGAGGACCCATGGGGGACGTCGCATCATGACTGACTCAGCCTTCCATCCTTCCGAGGTCGGTAAAATGAGTACCCATTTTCCTGGGGGTAAAGTGTAGATGACTGGGGAAGGCAATGGCAACCCACCCCGTAACAAAGTCTGCCAAGAAAACGTCATGATGCTACGTCCCCCCCATGGGTCAGTAATGACTCGGTGCTTGCACAGGGGACGACCTTTACTTTACCTATTTGTTTGGAAAAGTTACCATGTGCATTCAACATGCTGAGTAGGTAGCTTCCTACTTCAGTATTTCCATAACAATTTCAGATGCTATTTTAGACCCTGGCATTATGAACATTTGCATTATACTGATGATGAATGAGGCATTTGTATCTCCCAGCACAGAGTTTTGATTCCAAACTGCTTGAGAGAATGGCGACCGTCTGTGTTGTATGATTCTCCTTTGAAAATACTGACTGCTCACAACGTCCTATAGGAAGCTTCCAATGCCACGGCACCTACAGAGCAAGTTTTTAAAAAAATCCTTTACACTACAAAATGAAAATTAACATTTGCAGTGATCATCACATGTGGAAGATGCCATGTTATCACTTGGAAGGTCATAAATTTTATGATCTAAACCAGCCCTGATTCTCATTATGTTATTTGAATAGAATGGTTTAGTCCTATCAAGTGGAACTTTTCTTACTTTGATCCCAAGCAAGAAGGCTGTGCTAGTTGGAAGAAGGCTGTGAGAGCTCCCGCCTTAATCTGCAATTAAGTAGGCATGATTATGTTCTTAATAAAAGGAAGTTGTTTTAATTCTACCTGTCTGTGCTGATTACTACCCTAAGATCAGGACCCATAGGGTTTTGGATCCTGATTATGTCAACTAGAGATGGGCACAAACCAGGAAAATACCCATCTATGCGGTTTGTGGTTCCTCGCGTTTCATGAACTTTCACGAACTTGTCCTGGTTCGCAAACTGGTTCATTTGGTTCGTGAAATCGTCACTTCCAGGGCAGCAGAAGGTCTCCAGAAAGCCCATCCCCCTGTTGCCTAGGAAACTGATTGGCGCCAGCCTGTCTGCAGTGACGAACCGAAAAATGAACCAAACGAGCCGGCCTAAAGTTTGTCATGATTCGTCAAAAATGGGCTCTGATGAACAACTGGTTTGTGAACCACAAACCAGCCTGGTTCATGACGAACTTTGGTTCATGTTTTGGTTTGTGCCCATCTCTAATGTCAACTCTTGGAACCCACAAGCAAAGATAACAACAAACGAATTTATTGCCTTTGTTTGGCTGTAATCCCCAACTTCCTGTCTGGCTGACTTGCTTTCCTGCCCAGTTACCCATACTTAGAAACTTGGAAGTATCATATGGAGTGCTGCCTGGAGTTTTGGCCTCAGCTTGTTTGCCTGTATTCCCCAACATATCATGCCACATGACTGTTGGGTTTGCTTGAAAATCCCAATGAATGTGGTGTATCACTGGGCTCCTTTGTTGGCACAAGCTCACCCTCATGGTTCTAGGGTTATGTCCCACCCACCATATAACTTCCATAATATGCACTATGATTTTGCTATTGCAGTCCCTGGCATCATGTAGATCGTACGTGAATAGATGGCTTTGTCATGGCTCCTTATAGCCCCAATCATCATGTCTCTGCTTGACTGTAATTCCTGGATCATTTGCTACTGGCCATCTGTTCTTCTGGTATAAACAGCACCTACAAATCAATAGAACTACACCTATTGAAAGCAGCTAAGCATCTGGTCCCTTATCTTTATTACTAGCATCTGCAAACCTCTCCAGAGACCAATAGACCCAGAAGATTAATTGTCATCTGATTGGTTTTAGATCAGTTGTAGATTTCCCCCTCCAAGGTGCTCTTGCACAATGATTTAACACAGATTTGAAATGTCTTTAAAATGTCATATATCTATACCATTTCATATATTTATATTCTGACTTGGATAGCCCAGGTGAGCCTGATCTCATCAGATCTTGGAAGCTAAGCAGGATTGGCCTTGGTTAGTAATTGGGTGGGAGACCTCCAACAAAGACCAGGGTTCCAGAGGCAGGCAATGGCAAACCACCTCTGGTCATCTCTTGTCTTGAAAACCCCACCAGCCGGCCGGTTGGACAGGCACATGCATGCGTGCATGCACGCACGCACACACACACACCAGCCTGTGTGATGACATCATCATGGGCATGCGCACGAGCCGTGGCAGGCAGCTTGTATGGTGCGCGGGTGGCCTCCCAGCTCTCCTGCTCGGTTGCCCTGTGTCGCCCTAGACGCCTGCCCGTGGCTGCTGCGCCTGGACAGGGGTGTGTGTTGGTGGTGGTGGCAGCGCGGGTCGGGAGGGCTGGGAGGTTGCAGCTCTGCGGCACATGCTCCCGCCTCTGGTGCCCCCTCCAGCGCCCCACACCCTGAGGTAACCACCTACCTGGCCTCAATGAGCACACTGGCCCTGCCCACCAGGGGTCACCATGAGTCAGCTATGACTTGAAGGCACTCTCCACTACAGCACCACATATATTTATAACACCATGGATTTGAATTTGTAAAGAAAATATATTTCATGGGCTTGAACACTCTTTTAAAAGATTTCTTAAGGTTAAAAATAAGTTGCCATGGTCTTATTAAGGAAAACTCTCAAACAGAAAAAGTACATATGTGATGCATGCATGTAGGCAGGGATTCTCCGTAACATATTGATGACTACTGACTGGAGCTGTGCAAGCCAATTAAGACTTCTGGGTGGGCTTTGTAGTGTTGGGACCTATTTGAGCAGCATAAGCCAGAATGCTACAGCAACAGCAGACAGGGGGACTACTACCTTTAAGAAAAACCCTTCAACATAAACTGCAACATTTTGTTGCGGGACTCCACATGACTTCTCCAATAGCACTAAGGTGTTGAAAAGATGCAGCCACTTCCAATGCCCTTTTAAATGCAGGATCTCCATCTCTCTGAGATGAGGGAAAAGCAGGAGTCATTTCGTAGAAAAAGAGCTGGAGGAACTCATTAGCATAACTCATTAGCATATGACACGCCCCTTGACAGCACCAGAAATGTGTCATTAGCATAACTGATTTGCATATGCCACACCCCCTGACATCACCTATCCTGGCTGTTTTGGACCCAATCCTGGCCATTCCGGGCCAAAATTGGGCCTAAAATGGCAAAAGGGGGCTAAAAATGGCCGAAAGGGGGCCCAAAATGGTCAGGATCGGACTGCTGCTGAGCAGGAGAGTGATCCACCACCCGTCAGAGGCCTGATCCAGTGGGCGGGGCCACCTGACATGACCTCTTTGGGGAACTGCCGGAACTGCGTTCCTGCACGTTCCCCCTTGAAATGAGCCCTGGAGAAAAGGATTGGACTTGCAATATGCATACATCTATGGCCTTTTGTAATGCTATCGGGGGTAGTATCTGGTATCTACCTATACAGTTTGATGGGCAAAAGTCAGAAGGGCAACTAAGGCTGAAGGCTTTTTCTCTCAGCAGGACCCAGGAAGAGTAATTACCCTTTTAAATCAGTGTTGGTGACAGAGTGAGCTGAACTTTGATCTTTTAAATCAAAGTAGAGTTTCCGTTTCACTTTTGTGTATAGTGACATGAAAACTCTTTTTAAATTTTGTACAAAAATAAGACCTCTACTTACCTAAAATTGCTAAATTAATCTTTGCATGCTTCCATGAAGGGGGGGGGGTAAGCTGTGTTACTGTACAGACTTCTTCCTGTTCCGCTTGCACACACGGGTGGGGGAGATGAAGCAGTTCCCCTTTCTCTTCAGCTGCCACTCACATAGGTCTTCCTCCACAGATTTTCATGATCCATTCTGCATAGGGAAGGCAGAGTTCATGGCCAATATGCCCTAATTCCCCCTTTCTCTCTTGCACATGACTACACTGTCCCCTGGGGGTATCAGCTACAGAAGCAAACATTACAAATGCTTTTTCATGCTTGAAAGCACAAGAGAACAGATAAAAATGGTGGCTATGATATCATAATACTTCTAGGGAGAGAGGGGAGGTGGATACCTGTGCCCAGGGCTCATTTTGAGGGGGAACGCGCCAGAACGCAGTTCCGGCAGTTCCCCAAAGAGGTTACATGACAGGTGGGCCCGTTTCGGCCTGGATAGGAGCCGAAATGGCCCGGATCAGGCCTCTGATGGGTGGTGGATCACTCTCCTGCTCAGCAGCAGCCTGAACCTGACCATTTTGGGCCTCTTTTCAGCCATTTTCAGCCCCTTTTTGCCATTTTGGGCTCAATTTTGGCCCTGAATGGCCAGGATTGGGTCCAAAACAGCCATGATAGGTGATGTCAGGCGGTGTGGCATATACAAATCAGTTATGCTAATGACACACTTCCGGTTCTGTCAAGGGGCATGGCATATGCTAATGAGTTATGCTGATCAGCTCCACTAATGAGTTCCTCCAGCTCTTTTTTAATGAAATGACCACTGCCTGTGCCAATTGCTGGTAGTCTAGATAGTCTAGAAGAACGAGTGTGGTAGGGTGAGCTAACATTACACCAAAACAGTGACTCTGGCTGTAAATCGCAGAAATGGGAAGCAGCACTATCTATTCAGTGTAGTACCAGTGTAGAGACAGTTTTGCATAGTGGTTAAGAGCAGCAGGACTCTAATCTGGAGAACCAGGTTTGATTTCCCATTCTTCCACTTGAAGCCAGCTGACCTTGGAACTCTCTCAGCCCCTCCCACCTCACAGAGTGATTGTGTGAGGATAATAACAACACACTTCGTTAACCGCTCTAAGTGGGCATTAAGTTGTCGCGAAGAGAGGTATATAAATCAAATGTTGTTGTTAATGTTATTGTTATTGTTGTTATTGTTATTACTTCCTGATGTGCTTCCTGTTTGCCCACCATTGTCACCATTCCCTCAAAAGGCTGAAAGTACTACTAGGGTGGCTTTATCTATTGTCTTTTCTTAGATGTATATCTAAAATAGTTCAGGAGTAACCTCACACACACAAAATTAACGTCAGTGTAGCTTAGTAACTAGAGTGCTGGACTAGTGTAGTGTAGAGCACTGTGCTGTAGTAGCTAGAATGATATACTAGGATCTAGGTGACTGAGGTTCAATTGCCTGCTCTACCCTGGAAGCTCACTAGGTGACCTTGGGACAATCACAAAAACTCTCAGCCTAACCTACCTTACAGGGGTTGTTGTGATGGAAAAATGGAGAGGAGAATGATGTACTTGGCTTTGGGTCACCATGGTGAGTGAGGTGAAGTATAAAAGAAGTAAAAATTAAAAAAATAAATTAAATGCATAGTGAGGTGCAGACTTCAGAAAAGTAGCATAGACTCTGGTTTCATACTCAGTGCTAAGCTACATGCGACGAACGAGGAAGAACACATGAAGGGAGTTGCAATGCTAGCCAGGAAGCTGAGTTTTAAAAAAGATCGGAAGGCTTTATCAATTTCCCCTCTCTACAGAGCCAGCAAAGATGGCTCCTCAGAGGGTTTGTTTATTTCCTCTTTGCCTCTTAGAAGGAGAGGTGAAACTGACAGAGCCTTCCTGAGGCAAAGAGGAAATTAACAAATCTTCTGAGGAGTTGTCTTTTCTGGCTCCATAGAGAGGGGAAATTGACAAAGCCTTACGATCTCTTTTGAAACTCAGCTTCCTAGCTCACATCATGACTCCTTTCATGGGCATGTCCTTATGTAGCTTGGATTTCAGTTTTGCTACCAAGTAACATGCAAAAAAAAGCCTCAGAATGTAATCTGTATACCAATGAAGTCACGGTTCCAATTGATTTTTACATTACTCTTGACTGTCTCTATAGATCCTCCCAACTGTTGTCACAGGCTGCATGGTTTTATAGATCCACCAGAGCCCTGTTGGTAGCCCCTGGATGTGAATAACATTCTGACTGTGTGTCTTGCCAATGTGCATCCATCATTTTATGATGCTATAAGAAAGGAGATTGGCTCAATGATGATAAAACAACTTGCCAAAGCACTTAAAAGGTCCTTGTGAACAGAGATCGCTATTCTCTACTGCAGTATATTTAATGCGTCCTCATTAGCCGAAAGTGTTCATCATTTCTAAGGCTCGCCATTTAGATGAGCACGATTGAATGAGACCAAAATAGTCATGTACTTTTTAAAGTTGTTTTTCAAAAAGATCACTCTACCCAATCCGGGCGACTGCATTAAGAAAACAGATTGAATTATGCTCGTTGTAGAGAAGGTATTTTTAACTATGGTAAAAGACATTCACTCTGATGAAGAAGAGTTAAAAGTAAGCTCTTAACTTAGGTTCTGGCCTTCTGAGATTATTTAGGAACATAAGAAGAGTCCTGTTGAATTAGACCAGTGTCTATTTAGTTCAGCATCCTGTCTTATACAGTGGCCAATCAGTTAATCTGGAGTGCCAACAACAGTTGAAGTTGAATCCCATGAAGACAGAGATCCTATACTTGGGTTGTAGGCCGTTGGGGTCAGGAATTTGGCTTCCGGCCTTTGGTGGGTGTGACGGATCCCCCAGCCTTATCTGGCTGACACCCTTCGATGCCACCCCTTGTGAATGATTCTGCTAGCTTAAGGCGGTTCTGCTTTGGGATCTCACAGCTTCTGTCACCACTTGTGAAGTATTCATTTTTCGAGGGACCCTTCTGACAGGGAATAGAAATAGGGACCACTTACACTCCAGCTCAGTTGGTGCGTTGTAGACCTCTTCTCTCTGGTTGGAAGTGGACAGAATGGAATCCTCCTCAGCTCTCACAGACACAAACTGGAACTAGAATATCACTTCATTGCACCAGCACCTCCTCAAACTCCGCAACTTAGTCTGACAGGCTGAGAGCTGGTTCTCCTCAGGGAGTATAAGATAGGCAGGAATAATCAAACCAGACTCAGATGGTTAACAGAACAAATTAACTTTACTGAAGCACATTTTATCTCCCTCCTGCACAGCTTTAAACGGTTAAACGTTCCAGATACCTCATTAACTAGTCCTCCTCAGAGAACTCTCTAAACACATCTGCCTTCTCTGGTTGCTAGCCCTCCACTTCCTTTTTCAGAGTCTCCCTTAACTGCCAAAACTCCCAACTCACTATTCTAAACGGTCTTAACTGCTCTTCACTGCCACTCTCTCTCAACATTCTATTCAGGACCTGTCACTCAAACAGGGCCTGTCCGTCACAGTGGGCTACCACTTGTGCCCGTAACATTGATAAGGAGTTTGGGGGTGATGCTGGATGGCTCCTTACAAATGAAGGCCCAGGTCACGGCAGGTCACAGCAGTTGCCCAGTCTGCTTTTTTCCATCTTCGGCAGGCCAGGCAGCTTGCTCCCTACCTTTCGACCCATGAGCTAATGACAGAGATCTATGCAGCGGTCACTTCCAAGTTTGACTACTGTGACTCGCTCTATGCTGGGCTTCCCCTGAATCTGACTCACTTTATGCTGGGCTTCTCCTGGGTCTGACCCAGAAATTACAGCAGAATGCTGCTGCACTTGTCCTCACGGGTGCACCACACAGGGCACATATTACTCCTATTTTGCAGCAGCTACACTGGCTCTCCATGGAGTTCTGGATAAGGTTCAAGGTTTTGGTTTTGACCTATAAAGCACTTAATGGACTAGGATCAGCATACCTGTGGGACTGCCTCTCACTGTATGTACCCCAGAGAGTTCTCAGATCAGCAGAGAAACATCTACTGGTGATCCCTGGCCCCAGGGAGGTTCTATGAGGGCTAGGGCCTTTTTTGTCCTGGCCCCAACCTGTTGGAATGCTCTGTCTGTCAATACTTGGGCCCTCCAAGATCATTTATCCTTTCAGCAGGTCTGCAAGACAGAGATGTTCCCCCAGGCATATGGTTGAGGCCGGCCTGGTATCCATCTAATAAGCCTCCCTACCAGTCTCCTGTTAAGGGGGGAAGGGTTGCATAGTTACCTCACACACCCCCTCTCATAAGAAGATCTCACTGGAACAGCTGAAAACACTTCCTCTGCATGGGTTTTGGCAGGGGCAAACAGAATGAGTCGCAACGTTTGGGGTACTGTGATTTGATGTGGTTTTATTGGTTTTATTGCTGTAAATGTATTTATATTTATACTTACTGTTTTATCCTTGTTGCGACTAGACATGGGCATGATCTGAATTATGATTTCAACCCCCCCCCCCATTTTGGTGTTCGCGCCATCGTGACGCAGCTAATCGGTTCCGTCCACGGCAACCGATCCAGCAGTCGGGGGTTTGCTTGTTCAAGACTTGATCGGATATATTGGTTTCTGTTCGGAATTGCAGACACTCCGGCGGAATTGCAGACACTCTCAATGGAGCCAGAGGAATGAGCTGTGTTTGCCCTCCTTCTGTCGCCCTCGAAACATGAATGGAAGCCCAGCTTTCCTTGATTAGCAGGCTTCCTTCCAACCACGGAGCAGCAACCCAGGGGAGGGAGGGGGAAGGGCACAAAGAAAAGGCAAAAGGCAGCGTTGAAGGCTGGGAGGCCACCCGCGCCATTCGTCTTCCCCCAGGACAAGGGACGGGTGGGCAAGCCGGCCACCCCTTGTCCTGGGGAAAGGCAAAAGGCAGCGCGGGAGGCTGGAAGGCTGCCTGCGCTGTTTGCCTTTCCCCAGGACAAGGGGCGCGCGGGCAAGCCGGCCGCCCCTTGTCTTGCGGGGCAGGTGAACGGCGCAGGCAGCTGCTGAGCCACTCGTGCTGCCGCCAGCTCTGCAGCGCACCGGGACAGCCGGCTTGCTGCGTGGGCGGGGGGGGTGACTCAGGAGCGCACGTGCGCGCAAGAGCCTGACTACTGTTGCCCTGGGCGCTGGCAACTGTAGATCCGGCCCTGGGAATGTCCTTTCCCTGAGGGGAGGCGGCTCATTGCCGGGTTAAAAACTCTCCCCTCTACTCTAAGTGTGTGTGTGTGTGTGTGTGTGTGTGTGTTTGTGTGTGTGTGTGTGTGAATGTCCCCTCCCTCCCTGAAGGGAGGTGGCTCATCACCGCCTCCCCCTGCCCGCCGGGCCTGGCGGCCGCTGCCACCAACCACCATTCCTATATCGCTGGAAACAGTGGGGCACCCTCCCTCTTTGGCCTTCCCGATTCCGGATCGGAAATGGGCCTTGATCAGTTAGAATCGGTGACCTGGGTTTGGCAGCGGCCCGGATCCACGAACGGCTTAATCGGTATTTTTTTTTGGATCATGCCCATCTCTAGTTGCGACTCGCCCTGAGCCTGCTTTTGGAGAGCGCAGGCTGATAGATAGATAGATAGATAGATAGATAGATAGATAGATAGATAGATAGATAGATAGATAGATAGATAGATAGATAGATAGATAGATAGATAGATAGATAGATAGATAGATGCCAAGGCCTTTCACGTTTAATCATTTACTAAGCCAAATTACATGAGATGCCCAACACATGTTTTTCATATGTCATGTCCCGCAAGGTACTCCGGGTACTGTAGTCTTACAAAGAACAGCCACTTCATATCATTTTCCGCAGGGGAAGAGCAGTGGGGGGATTCTTTCTCTGCCTCTTGCAAAAAGCCTTTGCTTGGGTTTTCCACTGTAGCTCATGGGTGGGGATGCATGTGGACGTAACAGGAGGCAGGAAATCTAGGGCAGCTTTTTGCAAGAGAGCGAGGGAGAGGGAGACTCCTCACCACCACTCTTTTCCTCGTCACAGAATCACATTGCGGATTCTCTTTCTCTCTTGCAAAAAGCTACCCTGGATTTCCTGCCTCCTGTTACGTCCACCCCCCATCCCGCCCCTGAGCTCCCAGAGGAAAACGCAAGTGGAGGCTTTTTGCAAGAGATGGAGAAAGAATCCCCTTACCGCTCTTCCTCTGGCAGAGAATCATCTGTTCTTTGTAAGACTACATTACCCAGGGAACCTTGCAGGACCCAATACGCACCCAGGTGTCTCATGTAGTTTCCCTCATTGTGTAAGAAGTATTTCTTTTTATCCATCCAGAATCTATGGCCTATGACTCAAGAAACAAAAATCTAAGAGCCATCACACACACAAGCAATTATGCACACACAGAGACAGAGACTTTCCCCATTGAGTAAAGAACTCTGCAACAGTTTTTTCACAGGTTATAATGATAGTATAAAACAAGAAGAAAACAAACATATTAAATGGGTAGCAAGCACCATGGCAGAGCAGTTGCATTTCTGAAAGTTATAGGAAGATATCAGCAGTGCTATACTGTAGGCCCCCACGGAGTTGGAAAAGATTACTCTCCAGATCTTCAATCGCATTTGTATTAAACTGTTCAGCTGAATAAGATTAAATAAAGATATTAAAGTGAATCCACCCCATAAACTATCTGGGGAGGCTTCTGATTGGCATTGGGCAGTTATAGTCCGTGAAATGGACTTTTCCAACTACAGAGGTTTTCAGTGGAGTAAATCCTAATTTATGAGATTTTGTTACAATCCGCTCTGCGAATTAAAGTCCCATGCTACAATATCATTTTTAATTTGAGTCAGAAATAATAAAAGGCTGTTATTGGCAGCCCTAGATTCCAGACAAATTTATTCTTTTAGATTTATGAAGGATCCTTTTCCCAAGACAGTGTTAAGATTCTGCTTGTATAAATGACTGACTGTATTAAGAAGAAAAACGGCATGCTGTCCCCACATAGTAAAGGGTATAATATATAAAAAAAAGACGTGTAACTGAATTGCAGCAAAAAAAAACATAACTGCTCTAGACACAAAATGAACAGGAGCACAAAAATGGGCATCAAACCTCACGTAATATATTAAGGTGGAATAAATCAATGAAATAAAATTATTTTATGTTTTCTATTGCTTATGAAATATTTCAGCATGTTTTCAAGATGGTAGACAAGCAGTCAGATCATCCACTTGCTCCGAGGCTTAGTGAGGGCAGAAAACTAGGCAGAGCTGCAGCTTCTCATTGACATTTCTGCCTGACTTTATTTAGGCCACTAAAGACTGCTAAGGGGGGAGAAAATGATAGACATGAAAATGATAGGACAGCAGAAGCCTGCAGTTTCTGAGAGCAGTCAGTATGAGCTGTGAAAATTTGGGGGTTTATTTGCAGTACATTTAAAGGTCCTTTCCTATCTTTCTCCTGTGTTGCTTTTGTGCATAAGGGTACAATAAGGAGACTGGTTGTGCGTAAAAAGGACTAGTAATAGTCCTGAAAGCTGGGTTGTGATTAAAATAGGAGTGGGTATAAAATAGTTGAGGTGGAAGAAGATATGGAAACTCTTTAACTAGCAGAAAATTGAAAGCAAAGAGAAGAAAACAATAAATGGACAACTGGAGTCAGCGATTCCTTAACATCATTTGTCATCATTTGATGACCAAAGAGCTCAATGTTTTATATGTTGGCTAGGATCAAAAAAGGAATGGTATGGCGTTCCCAAGGGAAATTCATATGGAAAAACTGGAGAAACAGAAACTTTGGTTCAGTGAAGCTGCCTTATACAGTCAGACCATTGGTCTGCTAAACCAAGGGTTGCCTGCCCTGCCCGGGAGTGGTTCCTAGGGAATGGGGAGTTTGGGGGGGGGGATGTCACTTCCTCTCTGCCTCTCTAGGGATTCTCCTAATCTCTATGGTCCTTGGAGAATTTCCTAGAGCAATACCTAGAAGTGACATCACTTCTAGGTGGAGGTGTAGCTGGCCATGCCATCTCTTCTGGGCAATAATCTTTCTCAGTATTAGATTTTGCCTTGAACCCTTTTCTTCTTTTACACCCTCTGGGTATATTGCTGCTACCAAGAATTATACTCCAAAATAATTTAAATTTCTCTTCTAATAATGTGCTCAAGTGTCAGGCTCCTTCATGGTACTATGCGGCCCTGAGGGTAGGAATGGGATATGGGAATAACAGATACTCTGGGCAGAAAAAAAATAAACTTTTATTTCAACAATATGCGTATCGGTCTCATATTATTTCTTAAGCTTGATGGGTTCAAAGAGTATTATGAGTTCTTAATGGCACACAGCTTGCCTGCTAAAAACAGACTCAATATTTCTCTCAGAAATGCTTAAACACACTCTGGCAGCACACAGCTTGCCTGCTAAAACCAGATTCAAAATTTCTCTCAGAAATGCATAAACATGCTCAGGTGGCACACAGCTTGTCTGCTAAAACCAGACTCAATATTTCTCTCAGAAATGCTTCAACATGCTCAGGTGGCACACAGCTTGACTGCTAAAACCAGACTCAATATTTCTCTCAGAAATGCTTAAACACGCTCATGTGGCACACAGCTTGTCTGCTAAAACCAGACTCAATATTTCTCTCAGAAATGCATAAACATGCTCAGGCGGCACACTGCTTGTCTGCTAAAACCAGACTCAATATTTCTCTCAGAAATGCTTAAACACGCTCATGCGGCACACTGCTTGTCTGCTAAAACCAGACTCAATATTTCTCTCAGAAATGCATAAACATGTTCAGGCGGCACACAGCTTGTCTGCTAAAACCAGACTCAATATTTCTCTCAGAAATGCTTCAACACGCTCAGGTGGCACACAGCTTGTCTGCTAAAACCAGACTCAATATTTCTCTCAGAAATGCTTAAACACGCTCATGTGGCACACAGCTTGTCTGCTAAAACCAGACTCAATATTTCTCTCAGAAATGCTTAAACACGCTCATGCGGCACACTGCTTGTCTGCTAAAACCAGACTCCATATTTCTCTCAGAAATGCTTAAACACGCTCATGTGGCACACAGCTTGTCTGCTAAAACCAGACTCAATATTTCTCTCAGAAATGCATAAACATGCTCAGGCGGCACACTGCTTGTCTGCTAAAACCAGACTCAATATTTCTCTCAGAAATGCTTAAACACGCTCATGCGGCACACTGCTTGTCTGCTAAAACCAGACTCAATATTTCTCTCAGAAATGCATAAACATGTTCAGGCGGCACACAGCTTGTCTGCTAAAACCAGACTCAATATTTCTCTCAGAAATGCTTAAACACGCTCATGTGGCACACAGCTTGTCTGCTAAAACCAGACTCAATATTTCTCTCAGAAATGCATAAACATGCTCAGGTGGCACACAGCTTGTCTGCTAAAACCAGACTCAATATTTCTCTCAGAAATGCTTCAACATGCTCAGGTGGCACACAGCTTGTCTGCTAAAACCAGACTCAATATTTCTCTCAGAAATGCTTCAACACGCTCATGTGGCACACAGCTTGTCTGCTAAAACCAGACTCAATATTTCTCTCAGAAATGTTTAAACACGCTCAGGTGGCACACTGCTTGTCTGCTAAAACCAGACTCAATATTTCTCTCAGAAATGCTTAAACATGCTCAGGTGGCACACAGCTTGTCTGCTAAAACCAGACTCAATATTTCTCTCAGAAATGCTTAAATACGCTCATGCGGCACACTGCTTGTCTGCTAAAACCAGACTCCATATTTCTCTCAGAAATGCTTAAACACGCTCATGCGGCACACTGCTTGTCTGCTAAAACCAGACTCAATATTTCTCTCAGAAATGCATAAACATGCTCAGGCGGCACACAGCTTGTCTGCTAAAACCAGACTCAATATTTCTCTCAGAAATGCTTAAACACGCTCAGGTGGCACACAGCTTGTCTGCTAAAACCAGACTCAATATTTCTCTCAGAAATGCTTAAACGCACTTAGGCGGCACACAACTTGTCTGCTAAAACCAGACTCAATCTTTTCTCTTCACTCAGTAACTGAAACAGCATTTCACTCCACCCACACCCTCAGTCATCAGCCAATCATCTCACTCATTCATCCCTCTCTTTCACCCCTGCTCTTCATCTGTACCACACCAAGCATTTAAACACACACACACACACACGCACATTTAAAATCATTACAGAGCTAAACTAAATGTTTCATCAGTGGAACAGAACTTTCCTGCCTCCACCTACTGACTGCAGCCCACCGACCTCTAGAAAATGCTTTTCCTGGAAGATGGCGGACCCTGAGAAATGACATGAGGGGAGTCTCTGCCGCAAGAAGGGCGAAGAGGTGAAAACTGCCTATTTATTCTGGTTCCATCTCACGGCCTTCAGGATTGTGGTTATATGTGGAAGAAAGAACTGACATAAGCAGAGTAATTTCTTGATTAAAAAGAATTCTGTCTCATCTTTCTATCAAATAGAGCATTCAGGGAAAGTTTTTTTTTTCCTTTTAAATCAATTAAAAGAAAGAACCATAAAAATACACTATCGATGAAGGCAAACTGAAGGTCAGTCAAACTATAAGCAATGTTGGGAATCTCTAATTAGGGAAAGAAAAACAGGTACATAACAGAGTCCTCAGGGATAGCCACAATATGTCTGTTGCAGCAAAAATAAACAGGAGTTTTGTAGTACCTTAAAGACTAACGTGTGTTCATTCTAGCATATGTTTTTGTAGATCGGGGCCAAGTTTGTCAGATTTATTTATTTCATTTATACTCTGCCTTCTCCTGCCAAGTGGCTTCCATCCTTCTTTTCTCCTCCATTTTATTCTCAGGATGAGAATTTATACTGAGAATGTGAGACTGGCCCAAGGTCACCAGTACAACCTGGGAGTGACAATGGGTAGCTCTATGAATTGCCAGAAACTCTATGGTGGCGATTCCTGATGCTACCCACTGCCACTTCTTGGTTATACCCTAACTAATGTGCAGGCATAGAGGACCTTGACATTTTTGTTTTATGACTGGAGGTATGGGAATCATATGTCCACAGTACCCCCCATATCCCCACCCCCTAGACTCCAGCTGATTGCCAGCCACTGGTTGAAAACATAGGTCCAGTACAGATGTCCTGCCCATACTGGGGCTAAATGTAGTCTCAGAGGGCTCAGTTTTGACTGGAAAAAGATGCAGGGCAAAGAGTTAATGTCTCTCTTCCTGTAAGTTTCACCTTGCAGCTGATTTTTGATGATACATTACATGTTTGGGGATCTAATCATGGATCCTCAATGTCTCATCCAGGGTTCTTTGGCTTGAAAGTGGGCGATGGATAAAAAAGCAAATTCACAGCACTTTGTGCAGTCCCTTCCCACCTGAAGAGGCCCACAGAAGAACATAACAACAAAACAACACAGACAAAACTCAACTAAAACAGAATTCGCCAATGCCCCAAAGCCCAAGAAAACAGGGTAGCTGTCACTTTATGCCTGCATGGTATCAGAAAAAGCAGATCTCCCTTGGGAGTAGTTTCATGGGGCCAAACTACATGAGATGTCAGACACGTGTTCTTAATTTTATTTATTTATTTTTATTTTATATTTCAATTTATATACTGCCCATCCCCAGGGGCTCTGGGCGGTGAACAGTTAAAATCAATAAAAACAAGAACTAAAATCAAGATACAAACAATAAAACAAATTAACAAAGTGCAGTGGTGGGGAGAACCCTCCCCCACCCCAAAGGTGGGAGGCCGACATGGCACCGCCCCCTTCAATCACCGAATGCCTGGCGGAACAGCTCTGTCTTACAGGCCCGGCGGAACGATAATATGTCCTGCTGGGCCCGGGTTTCCATTGACAGAGCGTTCCACCAGGCTGGGGCCAGGACTGAAAAGGCCCTGGCCCTGGTTGAAGCGAGGTGGGCTTCCTTAGGGCCGGGGACCACAAGTAAATATTTATTCTCTGATCGAAGCGATATCCGGGGAATGTACAGGGAGAGGCGGTCCCGAAGATATGCCGGTCCCAACCCGCTCAGGGCTTTAAAGGTAAGAACCAACACTTTGAACCTGATTCGGAATTCAACCGGAAGCCAGTGCAGCTGGCGCAGGACAGGTGTGATGTGTGACTGGTAAGGTATACCAGTCAGGACCCATGCCGCCTCATTCTGGACAGTTGTAGTTTCCGGATCATTCCCAGGGGTAGCCCAGCGTAGAGTGAGTTACAATAATCTAGCCTGGAGGTGACCGTTGCATGGATCACTGTAGCCAGGTCCTGGGGCGTCAGGTAGGGGGTAAGTTGCCTGATCTGACGAAGATGGAAAAATGTGTTAGGTCCTGCAAGGTTCCCAGGAAGAGTTGTCTTACAAAGAACAGCCGCTCAATGAGATTCTCTGCCGGGGAATCTCTCTCTCTTTCAAAAAACCACTTGGCTTGGGTTTTCCTCCTGGAGCTGGGGATGGGGAATGTAACAGGAGTCAGGAAAAAAGCCAAGCCTTTTTGCAAGAGAGAGAGAGAGAGAGAGAGAGAGAGAGAGAGAGAGAGAGAGAGAGAGAGAATCTCTCCCTTTAAGATTCTCACTTCATTGCAATTGTCTAGCCAGCCACTCCTTCTCTCCTCCTTTCCATCTCCCCTCCCATCTTCTCTTTCTTCTTCTTTTTTAATGTTAAATCCATCGCAGGATTGATGAATTGCTAGTTTGAAAGCACCAAGGGGAAGTTCCCTTTCTATTCTTTTTGCAGTGAGCCCATGCAACTAAAATTGACCCACCTTTGTCAATTTCACCTTCTAGCTAGGTAGAGGAGGCCACTCAATTTCACCCCCTAGCTAGAAGGTGAAATTGATGAAGGTCGGTCAATTTCACTTGCACAGGGCTCTCTGAAAAAAGAATAAAAAGGGATCTTCCCCTTCCCATCAATGGAGTGGCTTTTGTTGTAAAATTACACTTCTCAGGGAACCTTGCAGCACTCAACACCCTCCCCCCTGCCGCACATAGTTGAGGTGCAATCACAAAATGACCCTCTTTCCAGTCACCCCAGGGCCTTTGATGACAATCTCATGTGATGGGGGAATCATGTATATAAAATACTTATAGGTATAGCTGATGGGGTGATTCCATATTCACATTAACATTTGATGTCTGATAAGACAGCATCTTAGAAGAAATAGGTAAAAGGACATTTTTTTGTGATGAGAAACTGATTTCTTATTTTTAAGAATACCTAAAGCAAGAAGCACTTGATTTAGGCATGCAGAATGAATGATGAGTCAGACCAACTCCGAGGAGCTTTTAAACCTGTTTTTGCTAATGAGGTTCACAGTGCATTAAGATTCATTAATGGGAATAAAAAGGCAGGGGCCAACATCCTGAAACTTCAATTTCTCAAAATTACTGCCCTGGTTATTTCCAAACCCTATTGCCAGAATGTTTATTACCTTGCATTTTTGGTGGTTAAATAACCATTCAGTCAGGAGGGCAAGGGCTGGAGGGTGAGTTTATTGCAAAATGATGGGTGCAAGCTTTCTTTAAAGAATCGTTTACTCGTCAGTTACCCGCTGTGACCTGAAGCTGCTAATGCTTGCTTGCAAATGTCTCTCTCTGTTTTTTTGTATCATCTGCTTCAACAACAGGAAGCTGCTGGCTGCTTTGTTCAATGACTGAGATCTTTCTGCTACAACCATACAGTAACCCAGCCTCCCTTTTATTCCTGTTCAACTGACTATCAGCTAGCCACTGTAGTGAGGGAACTTGGAAGACTGTTCTAAGATGAAGCAGATTCAGAGATACTTCCGTTTACCTACAATTGCTAGGTCCAGCCAATGGTGCAACGTCACTTCTTGAAAATCCAGAAGTGACCTCAGTCTTCTCTGGGAATCACCAATGTTTTGGCCATAGAGTTTTGGCCAATTCCTAGAGAGGGGTCTGATGTCGCAATTAGGTTTTCCTGGAAGCTATATCATGCCATCAACTGTCAAGCTCTTATTTTATTTTCTCCTGTTGTGGTGGTGAGAAACACCAGCTTGGGTCATGGATCCCCTGCTCCCCCCCGGGGGGGGGCTACACCCCTAGGGTTTTTTTTACCCCCTGCTTGGGAAAAAACTACAGGTACCCTGAAGTTTTTCCCCAGCAGGATTAAAAGTTACTTGGGGTAGCTCTTTCCAGGGAAGAAATGGCAGGGAAGGAAATGTTCAAAATATTCTTTCTCTGACATTAGTTCATCTTGATCAATCTGCATTTGAAAAAAAAAAAGCTCTTAAGTAACTGAGTGGGGGAGTGTAGTTAGGCCAAGTGATACTTATAGTGGCACCCAAGGGCACTATGATTTCTGCTGATGTTTCCTGGTGCCCAACTTCCTTGTTATGCAAAGCCAAGATCCAGTTTTGGGTTTGCTCCATCATTGTAGCAGGCCAGAAACCCCCGAAGGCATCAGCTTTGGGTCTGCACGGAGAGCCCATTTGGAATACAGCTGTCCCAATCATGGGAAGATGCTTGGCTTAGAACCTCCAAACATTTTTGGATTACTCCTCCTTGGCAGCCATTTTGTGATTGGCCCCTCCCTTCCCATGGCAGCCATTTTGTTGTGGTATTCACTACTTGTTCTCAAAATCCCCAAAGAACTTACAAGCTGTACAAGGTTGGGGTCTCCTGACTTAATCCTTCTTCATGTAGGCTTTTTTGGGACCTTCTGATTCCTCCGTTGAAAGCTGTTGCTTTCTTCATTCCTCATCTTCATCTGAAGTTGAGGGAATCTCCTACTCAAAAACGAACGTGCTAAGTAGCTCTACTCATCTTGCTGAGCAATCACATCTCTATAATTCTTGTCGCTCCCAGCTTTTTTCCTGCATACGTATTTTATTGACATCGTAACCTTTTAATATTTTCCAGATGCTTTATCAATAAATAAGTTCCTCCTAAAGAGCTAGTTGGAGGAAACAACCTGCTTACATTTGCATTGTATACTTTTATCACTTTGCCTCCTGAGGCACTGAAGAAATGGTACAATGAGAGAGAGCAAAAGATTTACAGCTTTCCATGAGAGAGAGAGAAAAGGAGGGAGGCAGGCGAGAGATTCCATCTGTACAAATGCATTTTGCATGTTTCAAAAATTGGCTTTTGGGCAAAAGAGATTTCAAATGCCATTTGTTGAAGATGATTTGTTTTCTCTTACAATTGCATTTGCTAATAGCAAAACAGCTTTTTTATTTTTAAAATGTGACAAATCTAACAAGAAAAGAACTTTGATGCGGGGACCCTGCTGAGAAAACAGAGGATACGAGTAGTTAAAGGTAACAAATGAGCTTTCATTGTCTTCAGTGGGATTGCAGTCTTTTTTGTGACAATGCCTTTGTTGCATCTTGAAGGAAACATGGCTCAGAGTTGGAGCACTTGCCGAGTGCATCACACTGAAGTTTCCATGTTCAAAACTCTGGCATTTCCAGTTAACAATGATTCTGGGTAGAGGGAATGATCTTTCTGTGCCTGAAACCCATTGCTAGTCAAAGCAGACTATGCTAATTCACTACAATACAGCATTACATGCTCTTTATTGCCGTAACATTTATTTAAGAATAAATTACTACTTGTAGCATCAACAATCCAAATAGCACCATTTCAGGTCAGGAAAATGGTGTGTGAGTTGTGAGTAGAGATGGGCACAAACAGAAAAAAAATGAACATGATGTTCGTTGTTCATTGCCATCCATGTACAAGGACTCATGAACAACCACGAACATGGCCCTGTTCATGAACATGTTCAAGGATGGCTGTTCGTGAGGACCAGCAGGCTCTCCTCCAGCCATCATCCAAGTCAAGATCCCTACTGCACCACTCCCAGGAACCTGACCTGAGCAGGCTCCAGGAAAGGTACCAATAATAAATAATAGCTTGGCCCCAGAGCCTGGCAGCAGCCCCAGAACTTGAAGGGGTAGATCCCTATCCCACCCCACACAAAGAAAATTCAAGCTCCAATGCACTCTCTCTATCAAAATGTCAACAGCAACTGTCTCTCCCTCTCCACTGTCTGCAAAACCAGAACCTCCCTTGTAACAAATTTGGAGCTCCACACTTGAAAGGAAGACCTGCCTATCAAGCTAAATTGGTCTTAGATTGGGGTTTCCACGGCAACAGCAGGAGTTCAGACAGAGTTCAGACTAAGTTGCCAAGAGTTGCCTAAGTTGCCTGCCTAAGTTGCCAAGAGAATTGATTGCAGGTGCCAGACTGTCTGGCTTGACGAAGAGCAACGAATGAGGCTTGCATCAACCACCTGTTCATTTAGAATGGGGCCTCATGAACAGCTTGTTCACAAACAGCAGATTGGGCTGTTCGTGGCTTGTTTTTGTTCTTATTGCTGTTCGTGCTCATCTCTAGTTGTGAGCTGAAGCTCCTACTCCACATCCTTTGAAGTCACTACTCCAATTAGATACCATACCTGCATGATTGTTACACAGAACACAGTGTGGGGAAACCAGACCCCACCTGTGAACACTGTAATGTAGAGTTTCCAGTCCAATGCTGGCGACCTCCAGGAGATGCAGGGGACGGAGTCTGGATGGTCAGTGTTGCATTGATACCATGCAGTTGTTTCTGGCACAAATCCAGAAGTGATATCACCACATCAGGGAGACATTCTAGGAGTCACCCCAAACTCTTGGATATTAACATAGTTTTGGATGAATCCTAGAGCATTCACCTGACATGGTGACATCATGTCAACATCATGTCTGAGTTCATGCTGGAAATGTGCTGGAGCAATGGCAATCCTGCCTCTACTAATTTTGCCTAGTTTGGAAGTTCTCCTGCTATAGTGGGACACCGTCTGCCCTACCATAATGAGGAAATCAGACTAACAACTCTTTCATCTGATCAGAGCTCTCCAAGCTCCTATTTGCCCACATAGCACAATTTTTAAAAATGGGCTAAAATATCAATTTTTCCCATCTCCATTCTAGAGTGAATAGCAGTATGGGGAGGGCAGTTTTGAGGGGTGAAATCATATAGGGGTGGGAAGATAACCTGTGCTTACCCATGAGGCCCTAATTTAGATAAGGACTGTGCACTCTTGGAAGTTGCATTTAAATGACATTAGGAGAGTTGTGTCTCCTCTACTTTGACTTGGACTTTGTGTGTTTTGGGAGTCTTTCTAATGTTTCCAGTTGCAGCTATTTTCTTTGGAGTTCTAGACATTGCTTCTAAGTATTTTCTTTTACTATGCCAGCAATATTTTAAGCCCGAATGATTCAGCAGATTTTTTTTTTTTTGGAAATAAGGCAAGGATTGGGCATTCCAATTTAAGTTTAATTTTGTTAATGTAATATTGTTTGTCTTTTATTTTGGGAAGAAGCTAAAAAAAAGTTTCGCTTAACCATCAAATTGATTGCTTTTTCAAAACTGTGTGTGGACCTCTTTCTTTCCAGTTCTGTTAAAGAGCGTTGGTACCCAGAATGCTTGCAGCCTTATGAATGGGGCTGAAAAACAGCTTTGGGATTCCTAATCGATCTAGAAATTTTATTGGCTGAGAAAGGAGTGATGCAAAGATAGGGTACTTGATGAAGGCCTGGCTGGTTGGCAGAAGTGGGTTGGTCTCTTCCCTGTCTCCAACTCTGCCCCCCCAGAAGTTTGGCTGGCTTTTTGAAGATGATAGTTTAGGTAAGGCAGTTGTTTAAGCCCTATTTCATGGGTCCAGATAAAGGTATGAGGAACAATTCAGGAGAGAGACAGAGGAAGGGATATTATTGAACTCCTGGAAAGTTAGCTAGCCTCCAGTTCCTTCAGGCACTGGGGCTTTGTAGTTAGTGGTTATGTTGCAAAGAGCTGTTATTTTACTTTTGAGATTAGACCTCTTAGCTATGGTTGCCCTGCAGGGTTCTATTTAGGCTTACCAGTCCCCTGGTGGGGCAGGGGATGCCCCGCTCCCAGCTTTTGCATCTCACCAACGCTTACCTGGTTGGGCGGGAGAAACAGAGGGATGGACCTCTCGGGTGTGCTCCTGGGGCCACCACCACAACATCACTAACGTCCTCGTGCCATCCTGAGAACACTCCAGCACTTCGCAGTGGGCCGATGATGATGAGATGATGATGATAACAACAATGCCATTTGATTTATATACCACCCTTCAGGGCAACTTAACGCCCACTCAGAGCAGTTTACAAAGTATGTTATTATTATTCTTACAACAATCACCCTGTGAGGTGGGTGGGGCTGAGAGAGCTCCTAGAGCTGTGACTGACTCAAGGTCACCCAGCTGGCTTCAAGTGGAGGAGTGGGGAATCAAACCTGGCTCTCCAGATTAGAGTCCCGCGCTCTTAACCACTACACCAAACGGGCTTTCGTTGGGGGCCCAGATTGGCCCGTTGGGGTATGTGAAGTGCACGTACCCCAGCATTGCACAATGACATCACTTCCTGGAAGAAGAGCATCCCAGGAGCTCTAGGAACATAAGCACTGGGCCCCCTGTCCTGCTGTAAGGGGGACCTGGCAACCCTACCCCCAGCCTCCACCCCCTGCCACCTCTCACCTGGCCAGTGGGGGGAAAGCACAGGGAATGGACCCAGGAGCTCCACAGTGCACAGGAGCATGTTCTGGAGCTTTTCCTTGTGGTCATTCCCAGTGCAATAAGGAAGGGAAGGCCTTGGGGATGAGGCAAGTTCTCCCCCATCCCTCCTTATCCCCCAGGTTGGACTCCAGGGAGCATGACAACCCTCGTTCTGTTCAATCACTTCCTCCTTTCTGAGAAACAGTGAAGCATTGTTATTTACACTGTAAGTAAAGTGAGAAGAACATTCATTTGCATAAGTTTTTTTCGCACATTCTGTCTCCTTAAGCATATATCTCAATCCCACAAGTGAAATCTCTATTTGATGGAGGGTTTCATATTAATTGCTAACTGCCTTCAATTGACATCAGTAAGGCAAAGGGTTCCCACCAGCCACCTCTCTTAGCCTTCCCTCGACAGCCATTTTTCCATGAAGTGGCAAACACTCCAAAGCAGCTTGGTTTTCAAGGTAAATGTGGCCAACTGAGGAAGTAGGGTGGCCAACTCCTGGTTGGTAAATTCCTGGAGACTTAGGGGTGGAGCTTGGGGAGGGTGGAGTTTGTGGAGGGAGGAGCTCAGCAGGGATGTGATGCCATAGCCTCCAACGTCCAAAGCTGCCATTTCCTTTACGGGCACTGATCTCTGTACTCCGTTGTAATTCTGGGAGAACTTCAGGCTTTACCTGGAGGCTGGCAACCCCCAAAAGGGTAACCACTTCTCACTGGTTTACTACTTCCATTCACCCCCTAACTCTGCCTCTTAATGGCTGTTTGGTGAAAAATGGGAATCTTACTTCCCCCAAAATAAGTGATTTCCTTATGAACCAGTCCTTGAGCATAGCATGAAATGCTATTTGAGTTCAATTATAATTAGCTTGGAAAATCACAAGGGATCTTTCAACTTCTGGTGTCCTTGGCAAATGCTGGTTTTGTTGCTTTTCCTGCCTCCCTGCACAGGCCCAGCTATTATGTTATGCTATTCTATTATTACTGAGGAACAAGCTGGGATTGAGCCAGGGGAGAGGACGTGGCTTAGTGGAAGAACATCTGCTTTGCATGCAGAAGGTCCCAGGTTTAAACCCCAACATCTCCAATTAAAACCAAGCAATAGGTGCTGTGAAAAACTTGAGACCCTGCCAATCTGAGTACAAAACACTGATGAAGGGTCTGATTAAGTACGTGGCAGCTAGATGTGTGCTAGTTCGTCTGCAAAACCATAGTGAAGCTAATAAATCATGCATTCAGATCCTAGTTTGATATATCCAAACTAACCATAGTTAGTGGATTGTCCCACATTTTGGCAATCTAGGGTTGCCAGCATCCAGGTGGTAGCTGGAGATTTCCTGGAATTACAGGCCACAGAGATCAGTTCCCCTGGAGAAAATGGCTGCTTTGGAGGGTGGACTCTATAGAATTATATCATGCTGAGGTCCTTTTCCTCCCCAAACACCACCCTCTTCAGGCTCCGCCCCCCCCAAATCTCCAGGAATTTCCCAGCTTGGAGCTGGCAACCCTAACTTTAACCCATATTTTATTAAACCATGCCATCTAAACAGAACCACTAAACAGAACCATCCAAAAGAGATCTGTCAGTTAAGAATAGAAGCCAGTCTCAAAAGAAAATGCATACTAACATTCCATGGAAAATTCAGCTCTTTTCCTTCCAGCATATATATATATATATATATGTTTTGGTTGTAGAGATTTGTTCCTCTTCTTGAACAAATCAAACCTGCCCTTTTGGTCAAAGGTGATAGATGGTGGATAAATTCATTTCATCTTGCAAGTAGTCCAGTCAAGTTATGTCAACTTGATTAGCGTGACTGTATTGCCAGTGACTGAACAGAAATATATAGTTTCAGGGGATGATGACTCTTGAAGGGCAGAGTGTTCACGTCAACTCAGGAATAATAAAAGCCGAACCAGAAGAGATGTTGGAAGTTCTGTAAATGGATGACGCAGGGTCTTTCCTCCTGTTAAAAATCTCACTCAAAGCCTGATTATAGAGGGAGAGTCCACTGCCTTCCTGAAATAAAATGGCTCTCTAGAGCTCTTCTTTGGGGGCCTATATGGCTGTTTCAGAATTGGGGAAGTGATATCACTTGAAGTACCACTACAGCAAAGTTGACAGCTGCATTTCCATTTTTTTCTGCTGACCCGCTGAGTGGCAGTGGGAAGGAGCAGTGGAAGATCAGAGGTTTCCACTTGAAGCTGGAGACTGGACAAACCTACAAAGTTGAGAGAAACTATTCTTCTTATACCTTGCTAGGCTCAAATGCTTTTGGGTAGCACAATTCTTTAAAATTCATTTCTCAGAACCAAGTGCTAGGTTTAAATGTTCAGGGGTGACAGAGCCAGTTTGGTGTAATGGTTAAGAGCAGCAGGACTCCAATCTGGAGAGCCAGGGTTGATTCCTCACTCCTCTGTTTGAAGCCAGCTGGGTGACCTTGGATCTGTCAGAGCTCTCTCAGCCCCGCCCACCTCACAGGGTGTTTGTTGTTGTGGGGATAATAATGACTTTGTAAACTGCTCTGAGTGGGTGTTAAGTTGTTCTGAAGGGCGGTATATAAATCAAATGTTATTGTTATTGTTGTTGTTATTTACAAGCTTACTGGATCATAGGAACTTTGTCGAGTGATTTACTTGGATTTCAGCAAAGCTTTTGATAAGGCTCCCCATGACATTCTGATGGGTAAACTGGAAGACTGCCGAATGGACTATAGGATAGTTCGGTGGATAGGGAACTGGTTAGAGGACTGCACCCAAAGAGTGGTGGTCAGTGGCATTTCATCAGATTGGAGGGACTTGTCCAGTGGGGTGCTGCAGGGCTCGGTTTGGGGCCTGGTACTTTTCAATATTTTTATCAATGATCTGGATGAAGGGGTAAACAAGCTACTCATTAAATTTGCTGATGATACCAAATTGGGAGGAGTGGAACTAGGTAGGGGTTTTATCTAGCCTGAAGGTGGGAGGGGTATTTAAAGTAAGGGTATAAGGTATAATAATATTGTTATTAGCTTCATACAGCAGAAGAATGAAAAGCAGAAAATCAGCTTATTTAGTAAAAGAAGAACCCAGTGTCCCAACTGAGAGCTGCTGTAGCACAGTGGTTAAGCGGTTTGGCTGCGAATCAGCACTCTACTGGTTCGAATCCCGCTACTGCCATGAGCTCAGTAGGAAGCCTTGGGTAAGCCACTCCTCTTGCCCCAGATTCCCAGCTGTCTTGTGGGGATAATAACAACATCAACTTGTTCACTGCTCTGGGTGAGGCACTAATCTGTGCCCATGTCTATTTGGGAGACATGAAAAGGAAAGAGTAGATCCCAGCTTCCCTCTCTTTGTGTATCAGAGATGCCTACTCCAGATTAGGGTGAGCACAACTTTCCTTGTTCCCTTTTGACAGCTAAAACCTTGTAATGACTGTACAATAGACAGATAGATAATTTAGTGTATATGGCCATAGGCCTTCACTATCCAAAACCTTTCATTAAAAAGGCAAAAAAACATGAATACAAATATAATTGCATGCATATAAATACAATTTAGTAATGAGTGCTGTCAAGATATCCCATCCTTAGCAATAAAGAAACTACTTCAAGTGAGCTTCCAGCATGGGATATATTAAAAGAAGGAAGAGTTAATGGGAGAAAGTTAATCAGTAGCATTTCTAGGGCAGGACCATGTCTGAAGTGTAACAGGAACATTGGTACAAAAGAAGCATCAACAATCATAATGTTAATGATGTCTTGGGTTTTTTGCAGTAACGATTAATTAAGCAGCTTTTGAAGACATCAGATGAAAAGCCAAGTATCCGCTTGCTTGGAGGCTTATCAAGTTCAGGAGGCCAGGCACCACGGCCGCTTCTAATTGGTTCTGGGCCACAGGCTTAGATGTAGCTATTGAGTGCTGCTGGTGGGTAGGGATAATCTATTTATTTGTTTAGAAAATCTCTCTGCCGCCTCTCCGGAGGCACGACTTGAAAATGTTTTTAGAGACATGTGACACGAGGAGACATTATCCCACATTTTGAAAAGTCAATAACAGCTTCTGGAGAGGCGCAGTCTATGAGAGCAGGGGACATTTCAGAAGCAATATTCCTAAAGTCTCTAAGTATTCTTAATTTATCTTACTGGCCTTTCTCAGAGGGGCAGTAGATTTGGGGCTTTGGCCAAGCTATTTGAGTATCAATGAACTGCAGTATACCAAGTTTGTTGTGGCAGTGAATGTAACCCAGCTATTCCACACCACATAATATTTTTTCAGAAGAAAAATCACGAGGTGGCCGCTTCTGTGGCCAAGTTCTCAGCAGTATACCGTCTAGTTCATCATAGAATCATAAAGTTGGAAGGGGACTTACAGACCATCCAGTCCAACCCCCTGCCCAATGCCGGAACAGCCTAAAGCATCCCCATAAAGTCTTCGTCCAGCTGCTCCTTGAAGACTGCCATTGGGGGGAAACCATCATATCCCTAGGCAGCTGATTCCACTGCTGAATTACTCTTTCCTAATTTCCAAAAGAGAGGGGTCTTTGCTGTGAAGATGTGGTATGGTTCCATCAGTTCTTTAGAGAACCAAAATGTAACATGTTTAAATGTGGAGGTTGATGGGCAATTCAGAGGACTATCTGAGGACCAGTTCACATTTGGATGGATGTAGATTGATCAATTATCGATGGAAAGGCAGCCTATGACAGTATGATAGCATGCAGAGTTAAACCATTGGGTTTGAGAGCATGCAGCTCTGCTCAAGTTTGCCCTGTGTGTGTCAAATGGGCCTCGCTGGATTTCTTATTAATTGGTGGCTCCGAACTCAGCTCCAAGCTCAACTCCATTGCCTAAGGGGATCAGAAAGTTCTGTTTATGATGTTTCATCTCTGACAGGTCTTTCATATCTTTAAAATTCCACTTTAAATTTCAGCCATCCATCCACTATCGACAGAAACAGTGGGGCTAGTAGGAGCTGACGATAGGGTTGCTAACTCCAGGTTGGGAAATTCCTGGAGATTTGGGGGTGGAGCTTGGTGAGGGCAGAGCTTGTGGAAGGGAGTGACCTCAGTGAAGCATGTCATAGAGCCACCCTTCAAAGCAGCCATTTTCTCCAGGGGAACTATCTCTGCCATTACTTGTAATTCCTGGATATCTCTAGGTCCCACCTAGAGATTGGCATGACTAGCTGCCAGATCTTGTGCTATAGCGGGAGACCTCCAGTGCAGATGGCATTGCCAGGTCCCCATAGGCTCCTGGCAGGAGAGGGGAGTGCAACACTTCCTCTAGCTTTGGTCTTTTCATGTGTGCTCCTGCCCTCCGCCACGGCCAGAACTAGGGTTGCCGGTGCCCAAAGCAACCCTAGTCTGCTCCCGGAGCTGCGTGATGATGTAACTTCTGTGATGTCATCGCGCGGGGCGGAGTGTGTTCCCCACACGGTGCGCCGGCAGTAGCCTCCCATGCCATTTGCCTCTCTGCTCTGCCTTTTGCCTGCCCCGCAGGACAGGGGGCGTACGGCAAGCCGGCCACCCCCTGTCCTGCGGGGCAGGCGAAAAGTAGTGCAGTAGGCTGGGAGGCTGCCCGTGCTGCCACCTATGCGCTCCTGACAGCTGCTCCTGGCACCCCCTCCCTGGTGGCACTGGGGGCAGACTACCCCCCTGCCCCCCTCGATCCAGCCCTGCCCTCAGCGTAATGGTGTCAGTTCTGGAAATGACATCATCAATTGGCCATTCTTTCACCATTGGTGTGTTTGAGGCCAAAATTGGTCCCTAGGAAGCATGGGAGCCCTCCTTCAGGCAGCCCAATGACACCACTTCAGGAATTAGGGTTTCCATGTCCTCCAGAACACACACTGGGTGATGAGGGGGCACATTAGGATCACTAACTTTTCATGCATGCACAGCACTCCTGCATGCTCCAGAGGAATTCCTTGTCATGCCGGGAATGATGTCATTCCCAGTGCAACAAGGAAATGAAGTCCCCTGAGCAGGGATGATTTGGGGGGGGGGCGCGATTTTTATCAGATCTGCTCAGGGAACTTCACATACTTGTGGTGCTCAACAAGGAAGTCCTCTGGAGTGCATTCCCTGTACTTCCCCCACCCCTGCCAGCCAGGTGAGAGGTGGAAGGGGGTAGAGTCTGGGAGTGGAGAATCCCCTGCCTCCACTGGGGGACAGGTAACCCTATCAGGGACATTTCCATGCCCTTCCAAAAGTATGCCTGCTGCACGCTTGCCTGGGTTGCCTGTTGGTGGTGGGTGATCGCTGGGTGGGCACCAGGGCGAACCGCTGGGATTTTCCCTTTTATCAGCGGACAACTAGGAACTCCATATGTAGCAGTCCCAGTTGCTCGCCCCAGTCCATACAATAGCAGGCACTGTCTTAGCTGCACCCTTGAGAACCGCTCTGTGTTCCATTTTCAGACTCCTCCCAGAAACATTGTTTTGTTTTAATTTGATGAGAGGCAGCCTTGCTTTATTTTGAGTGGATTCTGAACAGGGAAAAGCAACTAGGCCTAGAAGTATTACCTATTAAATCTTGCAGGCACCACAGTGGCCTCTAGTGGTTTTAGATCACAACTTCAGGCAAGGGCTGCAGGTTTCAAATTGGCAAACTTGAAGTTCAAGAGAATTCTACAAAAACTAATGGTTACCAGAGGCTTTCCTCCTGCACCAGATTAACGTTGTTCTATCTTTCTGGCAAAAAGAATCCTGTGTTTTTAATATACATAGCTTATCACTGGCCTACGCTTATGACCTAATTGAACAAAATATAGCTTGCTAGCCCGATATAGTGGTCCATCAGAAGGTTGATAAACTTACTGTTTCGTTGCCTGCACAAATAGAGTAGTTGTCAATAGGGCTACCAATAGGCCTGGAGAAAAATGTCCTGTCTCTTTCACAGAGGCTTAATTTGTGGAAACTGGAAGCGGCTGCTTTTCAGAGATGGAGGAATATAACATTACCTGATTAAAAACATCTCACATTAATCCTCTATTAAAGGGGTGGAACATTTTTTCCCCAGGCAGTTGGCAATTCTTATTGTCAAGATGGGCAAGCCAGAATGTATGTCTAATGATCTGTGTTTGACATCTTGGGTCTCTGAGAGGTAGTAGCTTTTTAGTTAGACAGTTTAATGACTGGATATACTGGGAATGAAACCTCAGTTCTTATATTGAAAAAACTTGTTCCCTATGGCTAAGTTACATCATATGGCCCTAAAGAAGATAAATATCTCTTCATCTATTTTTATTTTATTATCTCTTTTTAATGGTAGCCATTGGTCACTTCTAAAATAGAGCTCATAAAGATGATAAAGGGGAATACTCCAAGCGGCTTTTGAGAAAGCAAAATTCACAATAAAAATTACAATAAATTTATGCTGATCTTACTGCATTTTGTTCTAAATCTGTAATTCTACTCTCTGCATTGTTTGACATAACATACATGATCCTTTTTACATTGTATTAATTGCTGTAATCCTAGTCATATTGCACTGTTTAATTTTAATTATCTCATGTTATCCTTCTGCTTGATTGTATTGTTTTAGACCATGTAATTTGCCTTGAGTCTCAGTGACAAAGGCAGTCAATAAACAAATAAATAAATAAAACCACATTAAGACCACTAAATGAACTCAACTAGTTTAGCCAGTCATCAAAATAAGCCACAACAAAAATAATTCAGCAGCAATCAATTCAGATGGCAAAAAAGCAAAATAAAGCCATTGTGGGAAAAAATATACCAAGGCAAATTTTTTAATTTTTTTAAAAAAGTTTTCATCTAGTGCTTGACAGCTAAATGACTAAGCACCAGGTGAATCACTGAAGCAATAGCATTCCATCACTATGGTGTCACTGCTGAGAAGGCCCTGCTTCAGGTTGCCATCCATCTTAACTTCCAAGATGGGTGCATACACAGCAGACTCTTAGATGCTAATTATTATTTGGGGGGAGAGGTTCATATGGGAGGAGTACTGAAGTGTTTCAGGTTTCAGATAGCTTAATGCTTCTTTAATGACGTCATGCTGGGTGGCATTTGAATATAGGCTGAGCTGTTTTCGAGGCACTGAGAGACAGGAGAAATTGACAGAGAGCACAGGCTGAAAATCTGAAAACAGAGAGGGAAATAGCAACACTTTAAAAGAATTAAAACTCCATGCACCGGTTGAGATGATTGCATCATTTAGGGTTGCCAACAGCTTGGGAAATTCCTGCCAATTTTGAAGTGCAGCTTGTAGAGTGTTGGAAAGGGTGGGAGCAGGGATGTGCACTAAAAAGAAAGTTGGCAAATCCAAATTATTTTACCAAATTTGCAAAAAAATTCAGAATTCCCTGAATACCAAATTGCTTCTCTAATTTGGTTCGGCTATTTATTGTTGCAACTGGGGGGGATTCCATTCCCTTGCTTCAGTTTGCTTCTGTTGAGCTAATTTGCAACAGTGTCCCTTGTTTCAGTTTGGTTTGGGAAGAATAGGTGTGATTCTCTGATGTGATGTTGGTTCTCTTCCTTCACTTTAATTCTAGGGGGATTCCATTCCTGTGCTTCAGTTTGATTCTGCTGGGTTTTTCTGGGATGAGCTCAGCTTGCATTTGGGAGTGTGCCTTTGCCCTGGCAGCCTTGTCCCAGTGTGTTCCTACAACAGGAGTCAGTGTTGACTTCTTTCCCTTAGGAAACAATGGAGTGCCTGGGGGCACCTTGTTCAGGGGTCTATAGAATTGGCCCCTATGGTCCAATCTTCCTGAAACTTTTGGGGGCTTTAGAGGACAGACAGTAGTAGATCTCCTGAAACTTTGATGGAGTTTGCTTGAAAAATTCCACCCCAGTTCCTCAAATAGCACCCAGATATTTTGCCCCTTAGGGAATAATGGAGAGTGAATGAGGGCACCTTCTTAGGGGGGGCATAAAATTGGCCCCTGGTGTATAATCCTCATGAAACTAAAGGGCTCTCTAGAGGACAGTCAGGAGTAGGTTCCCTCCAAATTTGGTAAGTTTGGTTGAAAAATGACCCCTCCTCCAGTCCACTGAATAGCCCCCACATTGTTTCCCCCATAGAATACAATGGCTGAATTTTGCTGAATTTTATCAAATTAATTCAGTAAAATTTGGAATAGTTTTTTTTTTAAAAAATCAGAATACCTTGATTTCATTGAATCAGCCAAAATTTGGTATTTTAATTCAAATTCTGAACTGAACTGTACACCTCTAGGTGCAAGCTCAGAAGGGATTTGACTCCATAGAATCCACCTGTTGACGCTGCCATTTTCAATAGGGGAATTGATCTCTGTAATGTAGTCTAGAGATCAGTTACAATTCTGGGAGAACTCCAGGCTCCACCTGGAGGTTGGCATCTTTTTACTGCATACTCAGACCCTTTAGCAATGCCCAGACTGTATACCTGGCTCCTCAAACATCCAAAATAATCCATCTGTGGTGGAATATTTATTTTTGCATTACTAATATTAAAAAATGTTTTTAAAATCAGATTTAAATGTATTGGGGAGAAAATGTTTTAAATTTAGTCCTGGTGAGATTTCTTTCCTCCTAAGAATAATTCTTTTCCCATGGTGCTCTGAACTCTGTGCTTTGCAGTTTATTGCTCTAAAAATGCTTTCTGAACTTTTATTATGGCAAACAGGAGGGAAGAAACTTTACACCTTTGTCAGTGCCAGGTGAACTTTTATCTTCCAGATGGATTTGGCCTACCTTCAGCAACCAGGGGCTTTCAGCCAGAAGAAGGGAAGGAGGGGTTGAGCAGAAATGTCTGGTCAGGTCTGTGTTGTGAGAAGGATAGGCTGTTTAAGCATGAAGCACCCTTTGTCCAACCAGAAACAGCACTGGGGAGCTGCAAACTGTAGCAAATGTCACCCTGGAGCTGTTTCAGATTTGTAAAATGGTGTGTGGGGAGGCTGAAAACCCCTGCATATGAGCTGATGTCCCAGGGCCAAACTACAAGTGATGAATGACACAGGTTGGACACTTGTCAGCTTCCCTCAAGTTTTGATGGGAAATGTAGGCAACTTGGCAGAATGTTGGACAAGTGACAGTTGGAAAGTCCATTGGACAGCAGTTGGAGAGCCAAGCTGCAAGACCAAGATGCCTACATTTCCCATCAAAACTTGAAGGAAGCTGACAAGTGTCCAACATGTGCCATTTGTCAGTATTGGGCTCCCATATACCTGATAACTGAGTTACTAGGAACAATAGGAATAATACTCATGGAATTCCCAGCATCTCCTCTGGTTTAGCCCTCATCTTCAGAATTAATGATAGGCCACACCCTCTCTGCTCAGATTGGAACTGGCTGGGTATTTATGGGGGGGGGGGGGAAACCACCTACGGTTGACTCTCATCTAAAATTTCCACATATTCAAGAGGGGGTGATTTTTGTTGATTCTCATTCCAGCAGCAAATTCATGACTCTCTGCAAGTTATTTCTTTTTCATTGTTTTTCCATGAGATACCAGCTGTTCTAAATTTTATTATATACAACACTTTTTCACTTTATCATTTACATTTAGCATAATGTAAAGGAAATGGACAATATATGAAAGGTTGGCATGTTACAAGTATTCGGGATAACCAGTTGTAAGGCACGGTGCTTGCAGAGGTCATTTGGGCTGGCCCCTTCCATTGTGCTAAGTCTGGGGAGGGCTTCCCAGGCCTCAGACCAGTAGACCAATGAGGACTGTTGAGCCACCCAACCCTCTGGTTGGTACCACCTGAGGGCCCAGGGCACTCAGCGTTCAGGCCTGGCACTCTCACCTTCTCTCGAGCTTGGTTCTGGAGCCTTCTTTTATCCTCCCATCTCCCTCATTATCCTCAGCCCTACCTCCTTGGCCCTGCATTTGGGGAGAGGGTGGTTGCCAGAGCCAGGGGTTGAAGTGGGGACCAGTCTGTCTTCTGGCCCCATTGGCTCTCCCCGCCCCATGAGGCCCTGGGGATTTGATGCCTGCCTGCTCGAGGCTCCTCCACTGTTGAATCCCCTCCTGCAGTGTCTGGGGCTGGTGTTGGTCCTGCCTGGCCCTACCTTGCAGGAGGGAGGCTCATTTCCCAATGAGGCCCGCTGGACCTCGGAGTCATGCAGGTCCCTGAACACCAATTCTTATTATACTAACTGCTATCAAGTATTTGTGTGAGTCTCTCCCCATCTATCCAATAAAATGTTGGGGGAAAGGGTTAAAATAGTTTAAATTCAGAGTTGCAATGGATCTTGAATCAATAGAGAGACAGACACTTGTTTGCTTTTTAAGAATATTTACTTCTAAAGGGAAAAGGTACACGGTACAAAGGTACCATGTACAAAACAAGGTACAAAACGAAGATCTCTATTACCTACATCTTGATAGTATGGAGTACAAACTTAGACAACATGAGTAATGGAGGTTCTAGACCTTCTTCTTGACCCCTGAGAGGAAATCACCTGACCTACTACTGACCAATAACAGTTTACAAACTCATCTCAGTTTCCTGGGCTTCTCAGATAGATAAGGCTATTGGCTCTGTGCCAGATTTCCTTCCAGGTCAATTCAAACAATAGCACCCTGGGTAAACATATTAACCCCATAATGAATAAATGTCAGACTGCAACCTACATTCCAACATACAATACTGGCACCAAGAGCTATGCTACACTAAATTTCAACTAAATTTAGCTATGCTAAATTTGTATTTCACTTTTGAGTGAAGCAAATATTTACATAATGCATGCATGGAACTGTAAGTTTTTGTACTGGTTTTTTATTTCTTGCAATGTGACACAAAGCTACATAAATGTGAATGCATGACAGTACAACAACAAGGCAAGTAAGAAGACCACAAGTGGTGGTGGTGGTGGTGGTGGCAGTAAGAGCAGTAATAATCAATGAAGATTTAACAGAGCTGTGGAAACAAGTGATTTCTCCATGGCATTTAAAGCTCAGGTCCCCATAGGGTTCCAGTCTGATCCCCCGTCTTCACAAGAGAGGCAGTGTGGTGCTGTGCAGAAGGATTCAGCTCTAGTGACACTTCAGAGACCAATAAGATATCCAGGGTATGACCTCTCAAGAGTCAGATCTCCCTTCTTCAGATAGGCAGTACAGTAGTTACAGTACAAAAACCAGACTGGAGAGAACCCGATTTAAATCCTTTTTTTTTGCTATGAAACCTACTGGGTGACTGTGAGCCAGTCATTTGCTCTCTCAATTTGATCTACCTGGCAGGATTCATGTAAAGATAAAATGGTGGAGGGGTGAACCAAATGCACTTTCCTGACCTCCTTGATGGAAAAGTGGGGGTAAAAAGCACTAAATACAATATGCAGAATTACTCCAGTCTATGTCCATTGAAATTAATGGGCTTAGATTGGAATAACTTTACATAGGATTGCATTGTACAGTAAATCCCATTGGAAGGAGTCATTCAGAGGCTTGGACTGAGGTGCCACAAATTTGTTCATGATGGCCACCCCATCTCTGTTTCTCCTTTTCAGATGAACCAGGCAAGGGATATTATTAATCTCCATTCTGTACCTGGCCATTTCTACACATTATGCTGCTATGAAAGGGACCCAACAATCCAGATAAGACTGAGATGTTGTTGATTGATAACAAGGCCCGTTAAGGATTACGACTTGTGCAGTCTTTGTAGGTAAGGGTTATGCTAGATCGGGTAGGGGTAAAAATTGAGGTTCTATAGGCCTTAAACATAATTCACTTTTTTTCCTCAGAACCTACACCAACACTGAACTTTACCCTCTTCAGGCACTCCCAAAAACTATAGGGACTAAAGAGGTCCAAAGAACCCCAACTAAAAGGCACAGCACCCTCAGATATATACAACAGGCTGCCACCATTTTTATAGTCTTGCTCCTTTTCAAATCAGGAGTCTGAAACACTGATATTTCGCAGATGAAGCTTTTCCCGTACAGTGGTTGGAAAATTTGAAAATACTTGTCCTTTGTCTCAAGCAACTGAAAGGCATAGGGGGAAAGATTAACGTACTAACAGGGTGTTTTTCAGGTTCACAACTGAACGCCAGATTCACACATGCAGGTGCTTCACTCAGTATCTCTGGATGTATTATTCATTGACTTGCAACAAAAGCAGTTCACAAATTCAGCTGAAAAAAAGTATTTACAGTGAAACTTGTCACTCAAGGTGCTTGATCTTTGAAGGCTCTTTCCAAACACAGTTGATTCTAACCACATCTGGAGTAAGCACATCTCCCCCCCCCCACTCCAGAACAAGAAAAACTGAAGTACTGTTGTAGGCAGGGCTTTTTTTCTGGGAAAAGAGGTGGTGGAACTCAGCGGTGGAACTCAGGACCGCACAATGATGTCACTTTGGGTCAGCGGGAACAAGGGGGGAGTTTTTTAAAGTTTAAATTGCCCTTGGTGAAATGGTCACATGGCTGGTGGCCCCGCCCCCTGATCACCAGACAGAGGGTAGTTTAGATTGCCCTCCACACTGCTCAGCAGCGCAGAGAGCAATCTAAACTCCCCTCTGTCTGGAGATCAGGGGGTGGGGCCACCGGCCATGTGACAATTTTTAAGAGGTGCCAGAACTCTGTTCCACTGCATTCCCACTGAAAAAAAGCCCTGGTTGTAGGGAATGGAGGAAGAAAAGACAGGAAATGTCACGAATGCCTCAACTTCTATTGCAATGGGGCTGATAAGGACTCTATAGTCTCTTGGCTGCATACTGACAATCCTGGCGTAAATCAGCTCCAAGACTACAAATTCAAAAGCTTAGATATTTAATGATTTTCTGGTACAAAATATCCTTAATACTGTGAACTAGATATGATTTGTAGCCGACAATAGAGCAATTGATTGGTTGCAATGGGACCGTACATTGTATCTCATCATGCAGTTATGTTTTAAATGAGAGAAACTATTCAGTCGGGCTTGGATGGCTGGTTCAGTACAAGGAAAGGAACTTGGCAATATAAAATGCAAATTTACAAAAGAGCCAAATACCAGCTTAACCTGCCTTCCGCACGCCACCCTCATGCACAAGAAGTCCTTAATCCGGTGAATTTAGGTATATGGATTCGGCAGACAAATGGCAGGAAATTTATAATACTTTTGGGTACATGAATCTCTCCCATAGTTCATTGAGCTTAGAGGAATGGAGGCAGAAATACAGCTAGCAGAGAATAGCCATTTTTTTCCTTTAAAAAGTTCTTAATTAAAGACACAAAAGAACCCTTGTGGAAACAAATTGGCAGATCTGGTGAAGAGGATTTCCATGTTCAGCAATTAGGAACAGTCTTGCTTCTCAAGGCTCCAATAGCTATTTTATTCTAATCTAATAAACAAATATCACACATAGAATTTCATACTTGGTATCTACAGTTGCACATCAAGTGTTCATATCTGGTGATTACTTGGGCCGGTAGTTAACAGTTATTTAAACTGAGGAAGATCAGCAGACTCGGGGAGGTTCGGAACAGGTAATGATATGGGACGGGTTCTCTGGAAGTACTTGATTTCTAGAAGAATTTTGGAGTGTGCTGTTAGTATCAGATGCAAGTGATGGATGCAAGCTCTGACTCACAAAAGCTTATGCTGGAATAAATTCTGGTTGTCTTTAAGATACAGTAGGACTCTAGTGTCAATTGACAGAGCCTTTTGGGAGGTAAAGATGAAATTAACAAACCTTCTCAGGAGTGATCTCTGGCTGCTGTGTAGAGAGGTGAAATTGACAGAGTCTTTGGCTCTGTCTTTTTAAACTAGGCTTCCCGGCTGACATTGCATCTCCCTACACTTGAGCTTCCTCATGTAAGAAGTTTTGTATAGGGAGACTTTTGCACCACCAGCAGTTCTCTCCTCTGGTCACAGCTCTGGTGGCATAGAGAAAATGGAATCAGTCAATGACCAAAAGGTTTCTTGGTTCGAATCATGTTACCAGATGTAGGGCTTGAAATCCAGACACTGGCAGCGTGCTCAGAGCAGACCTGACAGAAATACGGAAGTGTGTATTAAGAGTTCAAGATCGCAAGAAGATCTGAGGTGCCAAGGTGAGATTGATGGTAGGTTTGTATGAGTTTATTGTATTGGTTCAGACAGCTGTAGTGTAAATCAATTACAGTACAATCCTAAACAGAATTATATCTTTCTAAGACTTCTAGCATGGAATTACAACACCCTTAGACTCTGCAATGGTGTAGCTCAGTTTAGGATTGCTCTTGTAATTACTTCTGTTTTAGGACAAACCACAGTTTGCTATCAGTTTGCGTTTGCCGTTTAAACATGGATTGAAAATCAGCTTCAGTGTGTCAGAAGGAGGAAGGGTGATGAATTCATGAGCGTAAAACTCACAAGCATGTGTGAATCAGGAGACTTCTAGTGTGGAATTACAACACCCTTAGACTCTGCAACGGTGTAGCTCAGTTTAGGATTGCTCTTGTAATTACTTCTGCTTTAGGACAAACCACAGTTTGCTATCAGTTTGCGTTTGCCGTTTAAACATGGATTGCAAATCAGCTTCAGTGTGTCAGAAGGAGGAAGGGTGATGAATTCATGAGCGTAAAACTCACAAGCATGTGTGAATCAGGAGACTTCTAGTGTGGAATTACAACACCCTTAGACTCTGCAATGGTGTAGCTCAGTTTAGGATTGCTCTTGTAATTACTTCTGCTTTAGGACAAACCACAGTTTGCTATCAGTTTGCGTTTGCCGTTTAAACATGGATTGCAAATCAGCTTCAGTGTGTCAGAAGGAGGAAGGGTGATGAATTCATGAGCGTAAAACTCACAAGCATGTGTGAATCAGGAGACTTCTAGTGTGGAATTACAACACCCTTAGACTCTGCAATGGTGTAGCTCAGTTTAGGATTGCTCTTGTAATTACTTCTGCTTTAGGACAAACCACAGTTTGCTATCAGTTTGCGTTTGCCGTTTAAACATGGATTGCAAATCAGCTTCAGTGTGTCAGAAGGAGGAAGGGTGATGAATTCATGAGCGTAAAACTCACAAGCATGTGTGAATCAGGAGACTTCTAGTGTGGAATTACAACACCCTTAGACTCTGCAATGGTGTAGCTCAGTTTAGGATTGCTCTTGTAATTACTTCTGCTTTAGGACAAACCACAGTTTGCTATCAGTTTGCGTTTGCCGTTTAAACATGGATTGCAAATCAGCTTCAGTGTGTCAGAAGGAGGAAGGGTGATGAATTCATGAGCGTAAAACTCACAAGCATGTGTGAATCAGGAGACTTCTAGTGTGGAATTACAACACCCTTAGACTCTGCAATGGTGTAGCTCAGTTTAGGATTGCTCTTGTAATTACTTCTGCTTTAGGACAAACCACAGTTTGCTATCAGTTTGCGTTTGCCGTTTAAACATGGATTGCAAATCAGCTTCAGTGTGTCAGAAGGAGGAAGGGTGATGAATTCATGAGCGTAAAACTCACAAGCATGTGTGAATCAGGAGACTTCTAGTGTGGAATTACAACACCCTTAGACTCTGCAATGGTGTAGCTCAGTTTAGGATTGCTCTTGTAATTACTTCTGCTTTAGGACAAACCACAGTTTGCTATCAGTTTGCGTTTGCCGTTTAAACATGGATTGCAAATCAGCTTCAGTGTGTCAGAAGGAGGAAGGGTGATGAATTCATGAGCGTAAAACTCACAAGCATGTGTGAATCAGGAGATCCATGATTAGGATACCTTAAGAGGATTTTTTTTTTGCAATGGTCAAAAGCAGTAAATAAAAGGCAAGAGTCTTCAGATGGGGGCTGTGGTACTGAGGGAGGAGGGCTTAGTCATATAGGCACCTCTTTGTTCCCCCCACAGGGTAAATGGACTCTTCAAGAAGCAAATTAGGAATATTGTGTGGGGGAAAGAGTATCCCCCCTTTCCAAAGAGGAGGAGGAAGAGAGTGCCCTCAAGTCATAGCTGACTTATGGCAACCCCTGGCAGGGGTTTCACAGCAAGACACTAACAGAGGTGGTTTGCCATTGCCTGGCTCTACAACCCTCATCTTCCTTGGAGGTCTCCCATCCAATTACTAACCAAGGCCAACCCTGCTTAGCATCTGAGTTCTGATGAGCTCAGGCTCACCTGGGCTATCTAGGTCAGGGCCCTTTCTAAAGAACTGTTGGAATATATGTTGCGAGGTCTGACATTCAGCCATTACGGGGTTAACGTATTTACTCACTGTGCTATTGTTTTGGTTTGACCTGGAAGAGAATCTGGCACAGAGCTAAGAGCCTGGAAGCAGGGGCGGGGGGGGGGGGAGGGGAGACTGAGATGTGTTTGTAAACTGTTATTGGTCAATAGGTCAGGTGATTTTCTTTCAGGGTCAAGAAGACAGAGGAAGAACCCCCATTGCAATGATCTGTTTGTTTGTACTCGTGGTCAGTAAAGATGTAGCTCATAGGTTTTATTGTTTTGAAGCAATCCTGTGTGCCTTTCCCTTTAGAAGTAAATGTTTTTAAAAGCAAACTGACGTTTTGACTCTCTATTGATTCAAGATCCATTGCACCATCAAACCACGTCTGTAATCTGAATCGGGACCATTGTGGCTCCCTTTCGCTTTAAAAAAATACAGGATATTCTAGCTATGGCTATTGACCCTAGAACATAACTTAAACACAGTTTGAGACAATTGTAATATCGATGCTTAAAACTGCATACAGAGAAGCAAGCCCTGTTTATGGTTCTGTCTCAATCTAGTCATTATCATGGTATGTTGATTATTTGGGTTAGTGTGAGCATTATTGAGCAGTCTGAGAAGGCAAATTTGAAGGTATAGATAGGGAAGTGCCTAATTTAGCATCGGGAGTTGAGAGGCTCTTGTGATTTCCTGCCGAAGAGCACTTGGAGCAAAGCGCAGTTCTGAGTGATTAAATTGGGTTCATTGAGTCACAGCTGCAGGCTTTAGAAGCCAAGGCAGATGCCCTCTCTAGATGATTTTGAATGTATGATATCTGCTGCATTGACTGAAAGCTCTGTTTGAGTTTTGCTTCTCCTTCGGCAAACGGAATCATCAACTATTTGTTTTATTGCCATTTTCTGTTTCCTTATGTCAAATCATCCCCATAAAATGCATGCATTTTCAAGAAAGCAGAATTAAACATAAGATCATATATCTTTACCTTTACCATATATCTAATCCTGAATGTGGCCTCCATGTGTGAATTAAAAAATTCCCACAACGGTGACAGGTACAAAAAATAGAGAAATTTCTCTTATGGAAGATAACTATGCTTTGTGTAAAAAGCAGGCTAAGTCCTCAATAAGTGTCCAGAGGAGCCACAAACTCTGTTATATGGAGATGAGCAAAGCAGATAAGCATCCAAGGTGGGATACAGACCAGGGCTTTTTTTCTGGGGAAAGAAGTGGTGGAACTCAGTGGGTTGCCAGCACAGGGGGCAACTCTTGGTGGGAGGTAGTGCCCCTGGTATCACATACGTGTGCGCAAAGTGCGTCCGTGCTCCCTGGACCGCACAATGATGTCACTTTGGGTCAGCTGGAACAAGGGGGGAGCTTTTTAAAGTTTAAATCACCCTTGGTGAAAACGGTCACATGGCTGGTGGCCCTGCCCCTTGATCTCCAGACAGAGGGGAGTTTAGATTGCCCTCTGTGCTGCACAGCCCGGAGGGCAATCTAAACTCCCCTCTGTCTGGAGATCAGGGGGCGGGGCCACCAGCCATGTGACTATTTTCAAGAGGTGCCGGAACTCCGTTCCACCGCGTTCCAGCTGGAAAAAAGCCCTGCAGATGCCACTCCTGGCCATCTGTCACACTGGTTGATTCCGCACACATTCAATAATGCGCTTTCAATGCACTTTAGCTATCGTTTGGAAGTGGGTTTTTTGTTTCACACTCGAAAAATTCAGTTCCAAATGATCTCTAAAGAGGATTGGAAGTGCATTATCCAACATGTGTGGAATCAGCCAATGATTTGACAAACTGTCAAACCAGGGGAGATGGATGGAAGATTTCCTCTGGTCTCGCATACGTAATATCCTCTCTGCATCCCACCTACTTCCTTTGTACTTTGCACAAATAAGGTCTGGGTGCAAAGCTCCTTGTGATCCCATGGAAAGAGTTTATCGGTAAAACCCTCCTTTGGCAAGAAGTTTGGATGGGATAAAAAACAACCTAGTCATTAGAATAAGTCATGTGTGTGGTGCCCTCGTCATAGCTGACTTGTGGTGACCCCTAGTGGGGTTTTCATGGCAAGAGACATGGCAGAGTTATGCAACCCTGGCCTTCATTGGAGGTCTCCCATCCAATTACTAACCAATGCCAACCCTGCTTAGCTTCTAAGATCTGACGAGATCAGGCTCATCTGGGCTATCAAGGTCAGGGTAGAATAAGCCGTATTGTAAATATAAAGAGCATATAAATAGAAGACAAAAATATCCAACATTTAAAAAGGCAATGTCATTTGAACCATACAACATCCATGGGTATTGGCCAACTGTATGAATTACCTGTTTCACCCCATAGGTGGAGGTATAAGTTTTTATGTTCACTAATTTTGAGCTTGTCAGGAGTGGAAAATGGAGAACTAAAATGACTGACAAATATAGGAATGAACAAAAGAAGAAGAAATTGAGACCATTAGCTCCTCCCCAAGTTATCCCAATCTGAAAGACACGAACAAATGTCAGTGCAATCCAGTGCAGTTATGCTCTTCATTGGAATTAGGAGGGTGTAACTTCTTAGAATTGCACTATAAGTCATAGACTAGGATCCCTTACTAATATGCCTGCTAATATATTTCCTAGTGCCCTCTTGCTTCTTCTACAGAGTGTCTCTTCTCCAAATCAAAGAGCCATTCCTGGCCTTTCTTCACTTCATTGGAAAAAGAGGTGCTTCAGAAGAACCCAGGAGGTACCGTTGGCGCTTCAGGAAGCGCCCATTCAGAAACAACTGTCTTCATCTGAAGACTGTCTTCATCAGCAATCATTCTGTTATTTCCCCCCAATGGCAGCCATTTTGTGGTAGTGCCCAGAACCCTTCCTCAAAATTTCAAAAATGCCCACAGGCTCAACAAGGCCATGGCTGCCTCAACTAGTAGATTGCCAGACCCAGGCAGGTGGCCCGTAACATATTCTTCATGATCAAGTCAATACATTTGAACTTACCTCAGTTTAAAGTACTTCTGAAAATCAAGTCAGGATGAGTTCATCCTCTCAGGGTTTATAAATTCACATGCAGGAGCCTGAAGCTTGGCTGTCTGTGTTGTCTTGTATAACTTAATGAATCATTTAATACCTAAATGTTTCTAGATGAGCGGCAGAATCTCTAACTCATTTTTGGCACAGTGTGTAACTTCCTATTATACAGATAAAAATGTTTTCCCCAGAGCTCATCTATGCACTTTGGTCAGTGTAGAAAAACTGTTAAATAAGGCCACAGGACATTTTAAAAGACTAGAGGCGCGAGCCAACGTTTCAGCTAGTAAATTCCGGTATGCATAACCTGCAGCTCCTTATCCACCTGAACGCAAGACAGGTGGAGAATTGGGAGGGGGGGTTGATCTTTTATTTTTTTCCTGCTTCCCCACCAATTCCTAGTCTTGATTTGTCACTAATCTTTTTCTCTCCCCCATCTTCTTCCCTGTCTCTCTCCTGTATGAGAACTAGAGATGGGCACGAAACGAACCATAGAACAAAATTCCGTACGGAATGGCTGGTTCATTTGCACTGTTCCAGCGCGGGGTCTATGAAATGACAGCCTCTTTCTCTTGCTGCCAGAGCGGCAGGAGAAAGGGGTTGTCAGTTTCACATCCCCTGCACCAGTTCCAGCGCGGGGTCTGTGAAATGACAGTCTTACAAACCACGAACCGGGGAAAAGTCAGAAGTTCGCGGTTCGTGGTTCGGGGAATGCTACGAACCATGAATCACGTGGTTCATTTTTTTTTGTTCGTGCCCATGTCTAGTAAGAACTGCCCACAGCACAAGCCTTTACTCAGAAGTAAATCTCACTAATTTCAATGGGATTTAAGGTGTGTAGCAGTATAGGCTTGTATGTTTATCTTTGCCTACCTTCCTGTTCTTGCAAGAGGAAAAAGGAATGGAGCCACCTCTGTGCCCCCCTCCCATCAAAAATAAAAATGCTCAACAGTGGTCATCGCTATCTGGGCAAAAGAAGCTGTTGTTTGCTGGAAGGGAGCTGACATCAATGATAAGCAGGTTCCTTGCAAAGAGAGCTGTAGCCTCTGCAGCCTGGATAGACTGATGAGGGCAGGGAGAGGTCGTGGCATCGGCTTCTCCTCCTCTTGCTTTGAGGAAAGAGCACAAGGTGAAAGAAGGCCATAATCTTAGGCACACTTACGCAGGAGCAAGCTCAACTGAATTTGATAGCACTGAATTTGATAACTGGCATAGGCACAGCGTAAGACTAAAACATTAATTTTCACCTCCTATCTCTGGCCAGGCAAATTGACTGATTCTTAAAGCTGTCCAGTCAGGTGTCTGGCAATGCCATCCTCTTTTATGCCCCTGCCCAGCTCTGCAGCAGCAGGCACCAACCCTAGGTGCTGCACCTCCTCCATCGGCAAGTTTGCTGCAGATGCCTCCAAAGAGCTCCAGCTTTCCTTTCTCATTGGAACGGCAGCTCCTGATGAACATGCCCATCCTTAAAAGAGGCTCCTTGCTTGTGACCTGCTTATTTGTGGGTAGGATGTTTTAATGGAGTCATGTAATTACTCTCCTTTACTTATCTATTTAGCTCTAATGACTGATATTATTTCCTTTGATTAAATGTCTCTGTACACAAGGCAGTGCATGTTCATCAAGTGTAGGGAGGCACAATGTTAGCAGGGAACCGTAGTTTAAAAAGGCAGAGCTGGCAGAGATCACTCCTCAGAAGGTTTGTTAATTTCAACTTTGCCTCTGAAAATGTGCTGAAATTTCCCTTCTGGCATTTCACAGCCCCTTCACACAGCTCCAGTGTATTGCAAAGCCTTTGCCCTGCTGCCGGCTCTGTCTTTTTAAACTACCCTTCCCAGCTACCATTGCATCTCCTGACATGTGTTCTTCACATGTCAGATGTCTCATGTAGAAAGACTCTTAGTCACTGTTAAATGTGCAAATAGGAATGCTGGAAGGAAGGATAAAATAGAAACAAAGATTCTCTAAAAGTATTACTTGTGTACAAATAATGAACCAACAATGTTGTACCTCTTGCCAGGAATTAAATGATCTGAGATAAGAAAGCTAAACTTCTTCAGTGCACGCTTATATCTGAACCAGGCTTGGCCAGAGTCATCCAGAACAGGCATATTTCATAAGAATGTTTCTGATTGCGAGTTAAGCGTACCCTCCTTAAAATCCCCAGCCATGCAGCTTACTCACTTTCCACCTGCAGGTGCCCGGGCAGCTCAACCTCAGCCAGGCCCACAGGATATCTTTGACAGCCTGGGCAGGGTGAGATCAGGCTCCAGTCCAGGAGCTGCTGGGGAAGCTTCAGAAGCAGTGGGGTGAGCCAGGCAGAGGGCAGAGCAAACTCCTGGCCTTGGGCAGAGATGGAATGGGAGTGGCTGGGAGACTGTAGAGTCTACCCGGTCCTCCTGCTGGGCGGGCGTTGAGAGGAAGAACAGCAAGAGAGAGCTGGATTGTGGTCACTTCCTAGGCAGGAAAAGGAGCAAGGTGTTTCAAGCCCCTTCTGTTTACCTTATGGTATTATATTGAAATGTACTTGACACTGATTGTATTAACCTTATACTGTGTAATCCACCTTGAGTCTCAGTGAGAAAGGCACATTATAAATGACGTAAATAAAATAAATAAAAATAAAAATAAGATTAACAAAATTTCGTGAGTCATAGCTTTTGTGAGTCATAGCTCACTTTTTCAGATACAAAAAGCTCATACCCTATGCTTCTTCATACTTGAAAGCCCATACCTATATCTGCAAGTTCATACCCACTTCTTTATATACTCACGAAAGCTCATACCCCGCCACAGATTTTGTTAGTCTTATAGGTGCTACTGGACTCTTGCTCTTTTCTACTGCTACAGACAGACTAACATGGCTACCCATCTTGATTAAACTTCTTTCTGTTAAGAAAAACAAGATGTTGTCGTACAGACCACCACACAGCCTGGCCTGCCTGCAAAATGAAATTCACAAACTTTTGGGGGAGGAGGTGTCTCATTACAGCCCCATTTCCCGTATTTGATTTAGCGTTCTGGAAACTGCTTTAATTAACAAGCCAAACGAGTGAGTTTTGTGCGTAATTTCAGCTTGTTTTTCCGTTATGCATACCCTTAGTGTCCGGGGATGAGCCTCCCCTCCCTCCTCGCCGCCGCCCCCCCCCGCCTCCAGGGGCCCCACAACTCACCTAGCCGGGGCAGGCGCGGCAGCGGACGGGCGCGGCCGCGGCAGCCGGCCCGGCGGCCGGGCGAAGCGCTGTCGCGGCGCCGCGGAGGAGGCGGCGGCGGCGGCAGCAACCCGGGCGGGAGGAAGCGACCCGGGGGAAGCAAACCGGCAGGCTGGGCGGCCGCCGGAGCGGACGCCTCCAGGGCAGATGGCCCCAATGCGGTGGCGGCGACGATGGCAGAGGCGAGGCGGCGCAGCCGCGAGGCCCGCGCTTGCGAGGCCGAGCCTCGCCCAGGGCCGCGAGGCAGCGAGGGGGTGGGAACCGGCCCCGGCGTCGGCAGGCGATAGGCCGGCCCGCCCGCCCACCAGGGAGACGGGGGAAGGGCGCCCAATGGCAGCTGGGAGGCGGGAGGAGGGAACACCAGGCTTCCCACCCCGGAAAGGCTGGAGGCAGGTGTTGCTGCCGGCATTGGGACAGATAATGAGCCTCACCTGGGGCGCTGGCGATTGGGGAGCGGGGCGGGGCTGCCCCTAGCGAGGGAGGGGATAAAAGGGGTCAGAGGCTCCCTGGCCGGGGAGGAGAAACAGGGAGGCTGTCCTGAGGGAAGGACCATCTCTGGGCCCAGAGGCTGTGCTTACCTGTTGCCAGACACGGTTTAACAGCCCTGGGGCCATCTGAGGCCAATCAAAAGGGAAGCTGAGACCCCTGGAGCCAGCAGACAGGCCGCCTGCCCGGCTTAGGTAGCAGCGGGACAACCCCCCGGACCCGCCGGCTGCGCTGACCGCACCCCCGCCACAACGGACCCGACGGACGCGGCGCCCCCTGCTGACGGAGAAACTCACAACGTGGTGGAGAATGCAGGCCTTCGACCGCTAGTGAAGCGCCTCCCCTACCTACCCACGCCTGCGGGGTGGGCCAGCAGCCGGTCTTTCCTCCGTCCGCCAACGTTTCCGGGACCCACCACCACACCGCCTACACCCCCGACAGCTATGGACCAGGGAGGAGGAGGCGGAGGGGCAGCGCCTGCCAACCCCAGCGGTTCGTTTGACTTTGCCCAGTTCGGGCAGTGGATGGCCGAGCAACAGGGGCGCCTGTTGCGCGACATAACCTCGCAGCAGACGGAGCAGCAGGGGCGGATTCTGCAAGACATCGTGGCCCAACAGCGCGACGCCCAGGCAGCCCTCCTCCGGGATGTCTGCCGCACCTTAAGGGACGCCCAAGGTGGCGCCGGAGCCCCAGCTGGCCCGGGGGGCCCCCACAGGGCCGCCCCGTTCCAACTCACCAAGCTGGGGCCAGAGGATGATGTGGACGCGTTCCTGGAAACCTTTGAGCGCACCGCGGAGGCTGCCCAGTGGCCCCCCGCCCAGTGGGCCTTCATTCTCGGACCCTACCTGACCGGGGAAGCGCAGGCCGCGCTCAAGGCCCTCCCAAAGGAGGAGGCGGCCGACTACGCGAGGCTGAAAGAGGCCATTCTGGACCGCTACGCCATCACCCCCGACACGTACCGCCAGAGGTTCCGGGCCCTGAGCTATAACAAGGGTGATTGGCCGCGGGGGTTCGTAACCACCCTCCGGGACCTGGCCTACCGATGGCTCAAGCCAGAGACGCCGGGCGAAAAGGCCATCACGGATCAGGTCGTCCTGGAGCAGCTCCTGAACGTTCTGCCAGCCAAGGCACGATACTGGGTGGCCTGTAGCAAGCCGGCCGATCTCAAGGAGGCCACGGCCCTTCTGGAAAACTTCATGGCGGCAGAGCCAAGGGAGCCCAACAAGGACGGAGCTACACCAGGGCGCGACGGCCGACCCACCGGGAGGGCCCGGGTAGGGCCCCGTGGACCCCTGGGGGCTGATTCCGCTGCCCTCCCCCCCACCGGGGCCAAACCTAGCAGCAGCGGAATCCCGCCCCGCTGGCCGCGACCACCACCACCCAACGTGAAGGCCCCCGGCGGCCCGGCCCCTGCCAGCACTGCCGACCGAGGGCCCTGCTTTCGCTGCGGACAGCGGGGCCACCTGATGAGGGACTGCCCCCTAATGGAGTGCGATGCAGGGTGGGAGGAAGCCCTACCACTGGCCACCCGCGCGGTCCGGCCCCCGCCCCTACTGGTCATCGTTGAAATTGCGGGCCGGCGGCTGTCGGCACTCCTAGATAGCGGCAGTTCCGTCTCAATGATACGGACCAGGCTCTTGCCCGAGGGCCTGCCCGTCGTGCGGCGCACGTCCGTCGCGTGCCTCCACGGACACGCAGAAGAGTACCCGGTGGTGAGAGTTCCGGTGCGCTACCAAGGACAGGAGTGGGAGTTGGAGCTCGCCCGAGTGCCCGCGCTCCCCTACCCGGTACTGCTGGGCCGAGATGCGCCAGGCCTGGAGGTGCGGTTGCAGACCTCGCCAGCGGAGGCCCTCCCCGCCACCACTGACCCCGAGCCCCGTGCCGGGACCTCGGCATCGCCTGATGATCCCTCGCCACCCTCCTGGGGTGCCGATCCTGCCTTCCGGGAGGCCCAGGCGACTGATGTTACCCTCGAGTCCCTCCGGGACGCCGTGGCGGTAAGTGAGGGGTGCATCCGGGACGGGCGGAGGGCTGGCCGCTACCCCCCGAATTGTCAAGGAAATGGGCCTCTGGTACAGGCTGACTGCCAGTCGGGGGGTTGAGACCCGGCAGTTGCTGGTCCCGCAGGCCTTCCGGGCCTCCGTCCTCTCCTACGTCCACGACCACGCCTGGGCCGGCCATCAGGGGGCCAATAATACGTTGGCCCGGGTCCTGGCCCACTTCTTCTGGCCGTCCGTGGCTGCTGACGTCAAGGCCTTCTGCCGCTCCTGCCCAGTGTGCCAGCGAGCATCCACCCGACCGGCCCCCAAAGCCCCACTGATGCCCCTGCCGCTCGTACAGACCCCCTTCGACCGCCTGGCCATGGACTTCGTGGGACCACTGCCACGTACGGCCCGCGGCTGCCGGTTCCTACTGGTCTTGGTTGACTACGCCACCCGCTATCCCGAGGCGATTCCCCTGCGGTCCATGCAGGCGGCCGGCGTCGCTAGAGCACTGATGCGGTTCTTCGCCCACGTGGGGTTGCCCCGGGAAATCCTCACCGACTGTGGGACACCCTTCACGGCCTCCTTGACACGACAGCTCTGCTCAACCCTAGGCATCCGCCAGATCTTTACGTCCATCTATCACCCGCAGACCGACGGCCTGGTGGAGCGCCTCAACCAGACCATCAAAGCCATGTTGCGGAAGCTGGCACGGGACAAGCCAAACCAATGGGATCTTCTGGTCGATCCCCTCCTCTTCGCCCTACGGGAAACTCCTCAGGCATCCACCGGCTACGCCCCCTTCGAGCTGTTGTACGGCCGGCGGCCACGAGGCATCTTGGGGGTGGTCGAGGAGCAATGGGCGACCCCCCGAGACGACCCCGCAACAGCGGCGCCGGACTACGTGCGGGAGTTGAAGGAACGCCTCCAGCTCGCCCGGGAGACGGCTCAGCGCAATCTGGCTGAGGCCCAGGAGGCCCAAAAAGAGCGCTATGACAAGGGAGCCCGGCTACGCACCTTCCAGGAAGGCGACAAGGTCCTGGTCAACCGGCGAGTCTTTGGCCCGCAACAAGCAGGGGACCCCTGGAGGGGCCCCTTTACAATCACCCGGGTGCTGGGCCCTCTGACATATCTGGTCCAGTGGGGCCCCTCGCGGCGACAAGCCAAGAGGCTGCACGTCAACGACATCAAGGCGTGGCGGGAGCGGGAGCTGCAGGCGTGTCAACTCGCCGCCGACCCCCTGGAGCCCGCCGATGGAAACCTGCCCTGGACCCCCCGGGGGGGGCCCCCGGAGGCCCCCACGCTAGACCCGGCGCTCCTCCCGGAACAGCGTGAGCAGGTGGAACAGTTGCTGAGGGACTTCCCCCACAGCTTCTCACGGATCCCGGGATGCACCACGACGGTGACCCATGCCATACCTACCCCGCCGGGGCGGGTGGTCCGGGCACCCTGGCGGCCCTTGCCCCGGAAGCAGTGGGATGAAGTGGACCGCGAGGTAGCTGACATGCTCCAGCTCGGGGTTATCGAGCCCTCCCGCAGCCCATGGAGGAGCCCTGTGGTGCTAGTGCCGAAGCCCGACGGATCCGTCCGCTTCTGCATTGACTTCCGGGAGGTCAACCGCATCGCGCAGTTTGACGCCTACCCCATGCCGCGGGCGGAAACCCTCATCGACCAACTGGGCACCGCCCGATATCTGACAGCCCTGGATCTGACGAAGGGCTATTGGCAAGTGCCCATGGCGGAAGGTGACAAGGAGAAGACAGCCTTCGCCACGCCCCAGGGGCTGTTCCAATTTCGCATGATGCCCTTCGGGCTACACGGGGCGGCCGCCACCTTCCAGCGGCTGGTAGACACGGCATTAGCCCAGTGCCAGGGGTTTACCGCCGCCTACATCGACGATATTCTCGTCTTCAGCCCCGACTGGCCCTCCCACATGCAACACCTTCGCCGGGTTCTGCAAGCCCTGGACGCTGCCGGCCTACGGGCAAACCCGCAGAAGAGCCGGGTGGGCTTCCAGGAGGTCAAATACCTGGGATTTATAGTTGGCCGCGGCGTGCTGAGGCCGGTCCCCGAGAAGGTGGCCACGCTGGAGGACTGTCCCCGTCCGACCACCAAGAAGCAGCTCCGACGCTTCCTGGGATTGGTCGGATATTACAGCAAGTTCATCCCGAACTTCGCATCCCGGGCCAGCCCCCTGACAGATCTCCTCCGGAAAGGACTGCCTACCAAGCTCCCCTGGACGGCAACGGCCGATGAGGCCTTCCGGGCGCTCCGGGGGGCCCTGTCCAACGCCCCGGTCCTCCACAATCCCAACTTCAATGAGCCTTTCGTCGTCCACACTGATGCCTCGGACACGGGGCTCGGAGCCGTGCTCTCTCAGGAAATCGACGGGGTGGAGCGGCCAGTCCTCTTCCTAAGTCGCAAGTTGCAGAAGGCCGAGCGGCAGTATGCCACGGTGGAGAAGGAGGTCTTGGCCGTCAAGTGGGCGGTGGGGGCCCTCCAGTATTACCTCACCAATAACCCCTTCACCCTGGTTACGGACCATGCCCCCCTCTTGTGGATGGCGCGGATGAAGGACCACAATGCCCGCATACTTAGATGGTATATGTCGCTCTTACCTTTCAGTTTTGTGACGAGACACCGACCAGGGCACCTGCACCGGAACGCCGACTTCCTGTCAAGAATGCACGAGGAAGACCCACCGGCATCTGGGAGCGAAAGGGGGAGGGCGTGTCCGGGGATGAGCCTCCCCTCCCTCCTCGCCGCCGCCCCCCCGCCTCCAGGGGCCCCACAACTCACCTAGCCGGGGCAGGCGCGGCGGCGGACGGGCGCGGCCGCGGCCGCGGCAGCCGGCCCGGCGGCCGGGCGAAGCGCTGTCGCGGTGCCGCGGAGGAGGCGGCGGCGGCGGCAGCAACCCGGGCGGGAGGAAGCGACCCGGGGGAAGCAAACCGGCAGGCTGGGCGGCCGCCGGAGCGGACGCCTCCAGGGCAGACGGCCCCAATGCGGTGGCGGCGACGATGGCAGAGGCGAGGCGGCGCAGCCGCGAGGCCCGCGCTTGCAAGGCCGAGCCTCGCCCGGGGCCGCGAGGCAGCGAGGGGGTGGGAACCGGCCCCGGCGTCGGCAGGCGATAGGCCGGCCCGCCCGCCCACCAGGGAGACGGGGGAAGGGCGCCCAATGGCAGCTGGGAGGCGGGAGGAAGGAGCACCAGGCTTCCCACCCCGGAAAGGCTGGAGGCAGGTGTTGCTGCCGGCATTGGGACAGATAATGAGCCTCACCTGGGGCGCTGGCGATTGGGGAGCGGGGCGGGGCTGCCCCTAGCGAGGGAGGGGATAAAAGGGGTCAGAGGCTCCCTGGCCGGGGAGGAGAAACAGGGAGGCTGTCCTGAGGGAAGGACCATCCCTGGGCCCAGAGGCTGTGCTTACCTGTTGCCAGACACGGTTTAACAGCCCTGGGGCCATCTGAGGCCAATCAAAAGGGAAGCTGAGACCCCTGGAGCCAGCAGACAGGCCGCCTGCCCGGCCTAGGTAGCAGCGGGACAACCCCCCGGACCCGCCGGCTGCGCTGACCGCACCCCCGCCACAACGGACCCGACGGACGCGGCGCCCCCTGCTGACGGAGAAACTCACACTTAGTCAGGACTTTTTTTCTGGGAAAAGAGGTGGTGGAACTCAGGACCACACAATGACATCAATTTGGGTCAGCTGGAACAAGGGGGAGTTTTTTAAAGTTTAAATTGCCCTCGGTGAAAATGGTCACATGGCCGGTGGCCCCGCCCCCTGATCGCCAGACAGGGGAGTTTAGATGGCCCTCTGCACCAGTGACGTGGAGGGCAATCTAAACTCCCCTCTGTCTGGAGATCAGGGGGCGGGGCCACTGGCCATGTGACCATTTTCAAGAGGTGCCGGAACTCCATTCCACTGCGTTCCTGCTGGAAAAAAGCCCTTAGTTATGAATCATGGAACCCACATGGGCAAAAGCCATGCAAGATGGGGCCTTTACGAGGAAGGGAATCAAGTGAGTGGATAAGCCAGCAGGTTCTAGCCCGTAATATGTGAATTCGCTATTTGAATTTTGTATTTTAAGAAATCCACTCTTCTGCTGGATTCTGTAATACAGCCTTGGGGGGAAAAGTAAATAATAGTTCGTCACAATGGATAAGCATGAGGCTGTTCAAATATATAACGGATACGGTTAGAAATATTCATTAGAACAGCACATATAAAAAGCCATGAGGTAGAAAAAGTAGTGTAAACTGAAACCCAATAAACCTTTTCGTCATTGTAGTGTGAAAGACATTTTGATTTCAATTTTGTTAATAAATACTATTACAGAACAAGAGTTGTTAGCATGCCCATCCTTCCATTTCTGGCAACTGCACTGCATGGTTTGAATGAGACATGAAAGCTGGGAAACTTTTCTTTCTTCATGGGGATGTGCACAAAATAATTTCGCAGACGCTATGTGATTGCTGTATTAAGTAAGCAAGAATGGACTGCAACTACTGTACTGTCTTGCTGCACAGACAGGTAACTTTGTGTTCATCTTCGTTCTTCTGTGCCTCCACACATGGGACTGCGCAGGCGCAGGCCAGCCACCGGAGAATTTTCTACAGCTTCTATAGCTCCGAAGGGGCCATTTGTCGCGTGCCTCAGCGACCGCTTTCCCGCCCAAACGGTCACATGCTCCTCCAGCGACCAACGGCCCCTTCCCTCAGTTATCTTCTTGCCGCCGCTTGGAGAGAACATGTGCTTTGTTGCTCTGTGTTTTTGGGTGCTTCTTGCTTCGTGATTGATATCTTGGCTTTGACTTCGGACTTCGGACTTTGGACTACTCTTCTGCTTACTGATTTGGACTTTGTGTGACCTCGGTAATTATAACTCGGACTGTCTCGGACCATTCGTTTGCCTGCCCCTGAAGATGGCCTCCAAGGCGCTCTTCAAACATTGTATTCAGTGCCACACTAAAATGGCCCAGACCCATGGCCATGAGTTGTGCTTATTTTGTCTGGGGGAGACCCACAATGTCCCGGCCTGTAAAATATGCCAAGGCTTTACCAACAAGGTCCGGCAGGAGCGCAAGGCCCGTCTGAACTCCTCCCTGTGGCAGAAGGTCATGTCCGAGGGTACTCCGATGCCTTCCCCCACGGCTGGCCCTAGCCCCTCTGCTGAAAAGCGTTCCCGAGCGGGCTCAGTGGCTTCGGCGAAGTCGGCGTCGAGATCTTGGCCGACGAGTGCTGCGGCGTCGAGAGCGGCCTCTCCGGCACAGGGTTCAGTGAGACTGCCCCGAAGCGCTTCCGTGTCTCGATTGGATCCGAGGGCGTCCGACTCGGAGACGAGACTAGTGGTGCTGAGTCCACGGTCAGATCCGAAGAAGGCTACATCGGTTCCGAGGAAGTCGACGTCGGGCAAGGTGTCGAAGCTGAGGCCGAGTTCCACCACGAGCCCATCTTCCGGGGGAGCGCCGGTTCCGAGGGCCTCGTCGGAACCGCTGGCCAAGAAGCCTAAGAAGGCGCACCACCATTGATAGCCGTGCTCGGTTCTGGCAGAGGAGGTGATTGAGATCGCTCGCACGCCTTCTCCCCATCTGGATTCACCGGCTCCGGAGGAGGTACCTGATCCGGTGGCCTTCGAGGAGGTACCACTCGGGCACCCTGTGGCCGCGGATCCAAGCCCGTCGACTAGCCGTCGGCTCCGACCATCGCCAGCTCGTCGGTCCCCAGCAGCTTCCAGCCGTGATCGGCGCCATTCCGGGGCTGGGAGCGTTGGTTCTGGGCACTCGGTGGAGTCACGCCATCATCAGGCCTCCTACATCCCTCCGGCCTACCACTGCCAGTGGGAAGGGGCACCTGTCAGCTTCGGGTACTCGGATCCGAAGCCATCCACGTCGACGCAGGGTTGGTTCCCTCCGCCGTTCTGGGGAGAGGAGTCGCTGCATGGTTCCAAGGAAGGAGAGGCTGAGAGTGTCGGGGACTACCGGTCTGAATCCTGGTCGGAACCGTCCCCGGATGACAACGTGGCGCCAAGCACCAGCTCTCCTTATGAGGACCTGAGAATTTATTCGGACCAGATGGCCCGTATGGCTCAGGCACTCGAGATGGACATCTCTTCAGCGACTCCCCAGACCAAGGACAAGCTCCTGAAGAGGATCTATGGCGACAACCCGGCTACCATTGGCTTCCCCATGTTGGAAGGGATCGAGGAGATCATGGAGAAGGTCTGGAAGGTGCCCTGTGATCAGCCTGCTACGTCCAAAAGGATAGAGCAAATGTACAAGGTGAAGCAGGGCACCTGGCAGTCGCTGGCGAGACACCCTCCACCCTCCTTGTTGGTCACTGAGGAATTCCAGCCTCGTCAGTCGGGCCCACCTTCTGCACCACCTGACAAGGAGGGCAGGAAGATTGACGCGATGGGCAGGCGTCAGTATTCAATTTCCTCTCTCGACCTTAGGATAGCCAACTATCAAACTATTATGGCTGGCTACCAACTCTACCTTTGGGAAAAGCTGGTATCCTACGTTGGGGACCTCCCACCTGACAAAAAAGCTGTGGTGTCCCTGCTCCAGACCAAGGCTGCCTGGCTATCCAAGCAGCAGATGAACGCTGGGAGCCATGCTGCCGACACTGCTGCACGAGGGATGGCTTCAGCGGTGGTCCTCAGGTACCACTCCTGGCTACGTTCGACAGCCCTGTCGCAGGAGGTGCGGTCAAGGGTCGAGGGCCTGCCCTTCGAAGGGGACTCGCTGTTTTCAGCATCTACAGACGAGGCCCTCAAGAAAAAGAAAGAGGATAGGCAAACGGCGCGGTCCTTGGGGCTGGCACCAGCGGACAGACCCACCTCCAAGCCACGGTACGCTTCGCGGTACGCTCCGTACCACTACCAGGGCAGGTTCCAACAGCAGCGGCATGGTTACCAGCAGTATCCTGCCTATCCGCAGCGGCACTACACCCCCTCACAACAACCCAGGAGGCGTAGACCCTTCAAGCCTCGCCCGCCACAACCTCCGGCCCAGCAAAAGGATCAGCAGGGTCTTGGGAGGCAGTACTGACGGGTCAACCCAGCCGTACCCCTGAATTTTTCAGACAGATTGAGGCCTTTTCTCTTCGAGTGGGAGTCAATAACATCTGACTCATGGGTCTTAACTATCGTTGATAAGGGATACGGGCTGGAGTTCATTGAGCGGCCTGAGTGCAGCTCACCCCAGTCAGCTGTAAATAATACTATGGCCGAGCTGGATGCGGAGATCGTGTCGCTCTTGGCCAAAGGTGCTGTGGAAGAAATGGCCTATGAGGAGTCTGTAAGGGGGTTCTTCTCTAGGTTCTTCCTCGTCCCCAAGAAGGATGGAGGTTTACGCCCCATTCTAGATTTGAGGGGCCTTAATGCCTTTTTAAGGGTTACCAAATTTAAGATGGTCACTCTGTCAACTGTGATCTCTTTGCTAAAGAAGGGAGATTGGTTTGTGGTCCTTGATTTGAAGGACGCCTACTTCCATGTGGGGATACGTGAGGAGCATAGGAAATACCTGAGCTTCATTTACCGGCAAAGGGTTTTCCGGTATAAGGTGCTGCCCTTCGGCCTATCCATGGCACCACGTGTATTCACCAAATGTGTGGCTCCTGTGGTCTCCTTCCTGCGGAAGGAGGGCTGTACCATCTTTCCCTACTTCGATGACTGGCTCATCGTGGCTGGTTCGGAATCTAAGCTGGTGCAAGACATAGAATTGGTACTGAGCACTTGCAAACGCTTGGGGCTCCTGGTAAATTTTGAGAAATCCAAACTGGTACCCAACCGCACGGTCTCTTACATCGGTGCACTGTTAGACTCTGTGGAGGGTAAGGCTCTGCTCCCCCTGGAGAGGGCTAGGTCCCTAAGGGGTCTTGTGTCCATGTTTAAGAGGAACCGTTTCCAAATTTGTGCGCACTATCCAGTGCTTATTAGGTCATATGGCAGCGGCCACCTCTGTGGTCCCCTTCGCTAGGCTGCATATGCGCCCTCTCCAAAACTGGTTTGTACGGAGGTACGATGCCATGCAGCACCCTCCGTCCCTCAAGCTCTCCATCCCAAGGGTCATCCTGTCCTCCTTGGACTGGTGGTTGTCTGATGATAATTTATTTAAAGGGACCCCTTTTGACTATCAGCATCCTGACATCACAGTGACCACTGACGCCTCTCTGCTGGGATGGGGGGCTTATTGTGGTGATGTATGTGTGCAAGATGTCTGGTCTGAAAGGGAAAAGACCCTCCATATTAATGTGCTTGAACTAAGAGCCATGCGTTTCGCACTTGTGTCCCTTGTAGCATTGCTACAAAATTGCCAGGTGTTGGTACAGACGGACAACACGACAGCCATGTACTACATAAATCAGCAAGGGGGCACAGCGTCCATGGCTCTTTGCTGGGAAGCCACACTCACTTGGCAGTGAGCAATCAGGAATGGTGTGATGCTTCAAGCTATACACGTGGCAGGTTCAGACAACACTCGGGCAGATGCACTGAGCAGGGTCCTCTTGTTGGACCACGAGTGGGAACTGAACGCAGAGTGCATTGGGCCAATCTTTCAGATGTGGGGCCATCCGGACATAGATGTGTTCGCAACTGCGGGCAACACGAAGGCCCAGAGGTTCTGTTCGAGGGCTGGGAGCGACCCCCTCTCTATTGGGGATGCCTTCCAATTTATGTGGACCCAGGGGTTGCATTACATGTTTCCACCATTCCCCTTGATTCCCAGGGTTCTGTGCAAAATTGAGGAGGTCAGGACGGATTGCATCCTTGTGGCCCCCTTTTGGCCAAGACAGATTTGGTTTCCCAAGCTCCTGCGAATGTCCCAGCGGACGTATGTGAGTCTGCCCCCTTGGCAGGATCTCCTCCGGAATGGGAGCCTGGCCCATCATGACCCCGGGAAGCTTCACCTGACAGCTTGGCGGATCATTCCCCACCAGTAGCATTTTCGGATCAGGTGGAAAGGGTCTTAGTGAATGCTAGGAAGCCGTCCACTAGGCGCTCCTACGCTGCTAAGTGGCGTAGGTTCGAGGCTTGGGCACTTGTTAAAGGAGTGGTGCCTGCCAATAGCTCCCTTGGGCTTGTGTTTGATTATCTGTGCCAGCTGAGGGACCAAGAATTAAAAGTCACCTCCCTCAAGGTCCATCTCGCGGCTGTCTCTGCTTTCCATTCTCGGGTGGAAGGTAGCACAGTGTTTTCTCACCCTAAGTCCCGCCAGTTCCTGAAAGGGATGTTTAACCTTTACCCACCAGTGTCACCTCCTGTACCTCTGTGGTCTCTATCCCTGGTGCTTTCACGACTGATGTTGCCTCCTTTCGAGCCTCTGGCAACCTGCCCCTTGGACCTAGTATTGTACAAGATGGCATTCCTGGTGGCCGTGACTTCTGCCAGGAGGGTTAGTGAGCTATCGGCTCTACGATCTGACCCCCCTTTCCTCCTATTTCACTCTAATAGGGTGGTCCTGCGCCCCTGCCTAGGCTTCCTGCCTAAGGTGGTGTCCGCTTTTCACCTCTCGCAGGACATTACACTGCCTGTGTTCTTTCCCCAACCTTCTTCAAAAGGGGAAAAAGCCCTTCATACGTTGGACCTGAAAAGGGCCCTAGCGTTCTACTTGGACAGGACTAAGGTCTTCCGTACTAGTCCTCACTTGTTTGTGTGTTTTGGGGCCAAGGATAAGGGTAACAGGGCATCTTCACAGACCCTGTCATGATGGATCGTGCTAAGGCCTATGCTCTTGCTGGGGTGGCTTGCCCACTTCAGGTCAGAGCCCATTCCACAAGGTCCCAAGCTGCCTCTTCGGCGCTCCTCAGGGGTGTGCCCCTGGTTAGCATTTGTAAGGCGGCCACATGGTCCTCTGCTGACACTTTTGTGAGGCATTATGCCGTTGATGTCAATGCAGAGCAGGATGTGTCTGTGGCCAAGGCTGTCCTACATTCCCTGTTTTCATGAGGGAGTCTGGGATGGTATGGTGGTATTACGAGACCTCTTGGGTTTGTATATGTGTATATATATGTGTATATATATTTACTGGACATATTTGTTGCACGCGTTGTGTATATGTACCTGTATAGTTAGTAGTATGTTTATTGCACATGTTGATTGTTACTGTGTTATGTATAATGTAATGAACCAATCATATTGTAATTAAGGACATTGATATTGTGATGTCATAAATGCTGTAAAAACTTGAAAGCAATCTAACCTTCTCACTCCTGGCCTCCAGTGTCTTATTGGGTGGGACACTTTCCAGGCATAACACTATTACCAGGTGGTGGAGTTTGCTATGAGCTTTAATAGACAGTTGGCATTTCCCAGTGCTACTCCTATCCCCCTTAAGCATCTGATCAATCTCTTCTCTCCATGCTTTCTGAGATCACCTGGTTGTGGGGGATCACTAAACCCATTTGAGTGGAGCTGTCTGTTTTAACTTAACTTGTCATATTTCAAAGACAGCGAGAGGGAGGGCAGCAAGGGATAAGCCAGTGCTTGGTTCTTGCGGCCCTTCCTTTCCTTCTTTGGGTAATGCCAATTGCCATTTTGGGGTCTGGAAGGAATTTTCCTCCAGACCAGATTGGCTGGGAAACCTGGAGGGGTTTTTTGCCTTCCTTTGGGCATTGGATGGGGTCACTGGGGGAAGGGGGTGGTTGTGAATTTCCTGCATTGTGCAGGAGGTTGGACTAGATGATACTTGGGGGGAGTCATAATTTTATGCTTCTGTGATATTATGAAAAGAGATTTAAGCAGGTAAGATGCAGAAGTTCAAGATCGAAAAGAATCTGTACACAAGTTTTAGTGTAACTTCCCTCTTATAATCTGATCGTTAGTGTTTGAACCAAGCAGTAGCCACTGACATGAATGTGGTGTGCACTCTACCAGGGAAATGCTTTGCATATTCAGGTACAACACCCATTACAATTCATGGAAAGGTTTGGAATAAAAACATGCAACAATACATTATATAAAGCAATTAATAATTACATCGTTCAGCTCTCAGAAAGGCTTTGCTTCAAGTGTTAGCAATATGCCCTTAAGTTAAAAAACTGTGTAGTGGTTAGTGTGATGACATAGCATCCATATGAGAGCCAGCTTGGTGTAGTGGTTAAGAGTGCGGGACTCTAATCTGGAGAACCGGGTTTGATTCCTCACTCCTCCACTTGAAGCCAGGTGGGTGACCTTGGCATTGTTCATTTTCCTGTTGGCCGTAAACCCGTGTTCTAGTTCTTAAGTATATTTGGTTTACATTTACACCCATCTGCGCTGTGGGAAGTGAGAAGTCTTATTGTGTTGCTCTGGAGCATTCTTGGTATTTTTCCTGGTGTGTATTTTTGTTGCCATTTTGTTGTTTGCAGTAAAGCCTCATTATACTCCTTAAGTGTCATTTCTTGTAAATTCCCCACTGCAAGTCTTTTGTCTCCTTAATTCCCCATTTTTCAAATTTCAAGTTTTTCAAGTCACTGGAAGGCAGCAACTCCAGGACTCTCCTTTCCCTCTAACCCACTCCTGTGGTCATTTCCTAGAAAGGTGAGTTATAAATGTAATAAAAATTATTACAAAGCATACTTTATTTTTGTTATAACCAGGGATTTTTTTTCTGGTAAAAGAGGTGGTGGAACTCTCAAGAGGGAAATGAGGGAGAAACACATGGGCCCCCTTACAAAACGGCCATTTCCTCCAGGAGAACTGATCTCTGCCTGGAGATTGGGGGGTGGGGCCATCGGACACAAGAGGTGCCGGAACTCCGTTCCACTGCGTTCCTGCTGAAAAAAAGCCCTGGTTATTATAACATTGGATCCTGTTCCTGAAATCAATGACCATGTGGTAGTTATTTTAAAAATGTTAAATAGTGCCAACACTATTTAAACTGAGAAATACTAAAAATAAGGAAAATATTATTGCAGTTATAAATGTAATAAAAAAATATTACAAAGCATATTTTATTTATGTTATAACCAGGGCTTTTTTTTCTGGGAAAAGAGGTGGTGGAACTCTCAAGAGGGAAATGAGGGAGAAACACACGGGCCCCCTTACAAAACGGCCATTTCCTCCGGGGAACTGATCTCTGCCTGGAGATTGGGGGGCGGGGCCATCGGACACAAGAGGTGCTGGAACTCCGTTCCACTGCGTTCCTGCTGAAAAAAAAGCCCTGGTTATTATAACATTGGGTCCTGTTCCTGAAAGCAATGACCATGTGGTAGTTATTTTAAAAATGTTAAATAGTACCAACACTATTTAAATACTAAATATAAGGAAAGAAAGAAAGAAAAAATAAGGAAAATGTGATTGCATTACATTCTTCATTCAACCTATTCTTGTGAAGGAAAACAAAACAGGAAATGATATCTTCCTCCTCTTCTACAGAAAATGGGTTAAAATACTTCTCTTCCTGAGGAGGACAAAGAATTTTTTACTGTTGAGGATAATTTTTAAGAATCTTACTACAGAATGTTCTGATTTTATTGGTTCTATATTGAATTGGATTTAGTGGGCTACAGATGGAGAACACCCAGGGGCAGAGAAAAACTATTTATTTATTTATTTAAAATACTTATTTTAATGCAAAATAGGGTCCCCAAGGGAGCAAACAACAGATAATTAAAACAGTAAAATTAAATTTTAATTAAAATAGAGTAAGAACATATCGACATATAAACAGACAAACACACGACTTCCGCCCTAGGAGGGTCCCAAAGTGTTTACTGGGGGTATGCCTAATGAAACAAAGTAGTCTTCACCCACTAGTAGAAGACAGTGACAGAAGGATACAAGTGAATCTTCCTAGGGGTGGAGGTTCAAAGTTTCAGTGCCACGACCAAAAAGGCCCTTTCTATAGCAAGGCACCCAAAGCAAGACCTCCAAAGATGATCAGAACTGATGGGTAGGTTCATACGGGAGAAGGTGATCCTGAAGGTATGCTGGCCCAAATCCATATAGGTCATTAACGGTCAATACCAGCACCTTGAATTAAGCCTAGAAGCAAACTGAGAGCCAATGAAGATAGAACAAGACTAGAGTGATGTGGTGCCTGCAATCCACTCCGGTCAACATTCTGGCCACAGCATTCTGTACCAATTGCAGCTTATCCCCTCTGGCCCTCATTATCCCCAACCTGGGTCTCCTTCCCCCCCTCACAGCCCCTACATCTTCCCCCTCTCCCCCTCACAGCCCCTCATTCTCTCTCTCTCTCTTTTCTTTTCCTCACTCTGGCTATGTCTTCCCTTCCTTTGTGACTGAGACCACAAAAAGTGGAGTACTAGTTCGGGATGCTACAGAAGCCCAAGTGTTTTTTTTTTCTCCCTGAAATGTCCGTGCATGTGCATATACCATTTTGTAGACTTTTAGGAGGGTTAATCTCCTTTTTTAAGTTTTTTAAAAAAATAAGTTTTATTTTTTCCTTCAAACCAGAAAGATATATCCTAATCCTGGTTGATCCCCTCTCTGAAAGTTATTTGATTCACATGGTGAGCCCAGCCATTATTATCAGACATTATGATGGCCTTTTATTTTTATACTTCCATTAAATTTATGAATTTTCAGTTGCCATATTACAGTGAAAGGGAACATAAATGTTTAAAATAAATATATGTGAGTAAATCATCAGGTTACCTCACTTTATTTAGGAATGTAAAGTTTACGTGTATAGCCAACCTATCACTGGTGAAATGGTAATAATCAGCCTTCCTAGTCCTCATTTTCAGTAAGAGGACAATTTTCCAAATTTTACCTCTAACTTCTTACTTGTTAGCTGCAAATTGACTTTGTGAACTCCCTGAACGAAAAACCCAGCACACCAAGTCTAAGTTTGCTGGAACCAGAATAGACATACATATTTTATGAGGATTAGTACCCTGATGGGAAGTCTCCCACTGCCAAGCTACATCGCAGAGCAGAAACGGCATGTGTTCAGCTCATTGCGCTACGACTTCCTTTCCCCTCAGCAGTAGATGCCACTTAACACGGATGATATGCAAGGAAATTCACTGCATGATGACCCCAGTGCACACAGTGAATTGTACTTCTTGATATGGCATCCTAGGAGGAATCTCAGAATATGCTAATGTGCCCTAATATACATTTGAGACAAGGATGAAATGCAACAGTGGACTCTAAATGGACATTCTACTGGAGCATCCTTTCTTGAATTATACTTCGCCCAGCTGTTTTTTTTCTTATTGATATGGAGAGGGATTCTTGCCGCTTTTTAAATGTAATTGGCTGTATTTTATTGCTTTTATTGTGAATTTTTCAATCCTAGGGATTGGATCTACAAATAGTCTCTGTCTTCCACTGGAAAAAAAGATTTTGTCCACTGAAGAATGGAAGGAATATTCCTTCAACAGAAGTATCCTCACTGAATGGAAGAGAACCACTAGATCCAATCTTATATTCAGGGCCGGAGCCTCCATTGAGGCAACCCCGGCGATCGCCTCCAGCGCTGAGGTGCCAGAGGAGGCACCGGGGCTGGGGTTGGGTGTGTGTGCCACAGAGCTGGTGGCAGCAGCGTGCGGGCAGTTGACTGGGAGGGATGGGAAGCTGCCGATGCACTGCCCTGGCCACCTGCCACACCTGGCCCAAAGCTACTGCAGCCTCCCAGCTCTCCCGTGCTGCTGCCACCGCCGCCAACACGCTCCCCCAGCTGGAAGCAGCACTCATGGGCCAGGTGTGGTAGGCATCTAGTGTGGTGCACAGAGCAACGGAGCAGGAGGGCTTGGGAGGATGCACGCGCACCCCCCCAGCCACCTACCATGTCTGGCTGGGCCGGCAGCCTCTCAGCCCTCCCGCCCAGCTGCCCGCTGCCCCACAGTCCGGGTGCACATGCTTGCTCTGCGCATGTGCACGTGAGGGGGCAGGAACAGTCCTGAAGTTGCCCCCCCCATGCCTCAGGCACCAGAAACCCTGGCGCTGGCACTGCTTATATTCTATTTGTTCATTGTTTTGGATATTTTTAATAAGGAAGTTTTTACCAGGCACCTGCCTCTAACCTGTTCAAGCAGCAAAAACATGTGATGCCCCATAACAGCACAAGAGGATGCAATCACATATTAGAAGAATGAAGACATTGGGGGGTACCTAGCTTTTCAGCTACTTGGTGTCTATTGCCATTGAGACTTCAAGATATTCATTTTGTATGAGGCAGAAGTGCTGAACTGCCAGCCTAAAGGACTGGTAAGAAAAATTGTGAACAGCTAAATAAAACATACATTGGAATAGGTATTTAAAAGTCTACTTTAATGAGGAAAATAAACACCTCAGCAAACAAAAGTTAATTTGTTAACTAGAGAAGTCCAATATACTGTTTCCTTTTTTTTTTTCAGTGGAAGGCTGTTTGCCAGGTTTGGGCTGCTTAAATCCTTTTAACTTTTTGGAGCTGTAGCGAACACCTCTTGATTCCATCTGGGAGGTTGGCCAAAGCACTAAACATTGAAACATTTGCCAATGAACCTCATTTAGGGAATGATTTTTATGGGGCAGATTGTTTCGTTGTGTTTGAACTTTATCTAGCATCTCTTAGGAAGGCCTACTGATGCAACAACCTTGAGGAATGAATCTTGCATGCGTATGTGAGTTAGACGAAGCAGGATCCACAGCACATAATACACTTCCACGAATTTCGTTTGCTCGCCATGTATCACCAGATGCATTCATTTTGTAATTTAGCAGTGCATAGATCTTTGCCAGGCGTATTAGCACGAGTCTGTTATTCTCATAGAAGAGTTCGATACACTTCTAATCTACTCGTTGCTGAAATATGGCCATCTTGGCTTGTGTGTAAACTAACGCCAGGTTGTGCCAACATCCTAATAGATCAGAGTCAGTAAAATATCATGAACTCCATGTGCATGTTGACTCATTACGGAGGAAAATAACAGACTTCTGTGAAACTAATGGGAAAACTTGGTAAAATGCCTCTGGAAGGAGAAGGCTACAAAATTGGCTTGAGTAATTCAATGCTTTGTCCTCCTTGTGATAAGAAGGGATAAATATACAATCATTGACATAGATAAAACACTCTAATGCATTCTAATGAGACAGAGGTGGAAATCCTAAGAACATGTTGCTTAGAATAAAGCCCATTAAATAAAATAAGTCTTTCTTCTGAGTAGGTCTACTTAAGATTGCTCTTCTAGACACTGAATTGAGGGTAGGGCCTGCAGAAAGGTGTAAGCTTGGTCCTCTGTTAAGTTCCATTGAGATCTGTAAATGAGCTGTAATCTGGTGCAGACTGTGGTAAAGACTGCCAATACTGGGTGGATTTTGAAAGTAGCGTTGCCAGGTCTCCCGACGTCCCCAGCGGGAGATTGCAGGCCTGGCACCTATCTGGTCTTCTCCCTCACACATGATGATGTCACTTACGGGCAGTGATGTCATCACACAGGCCAGGAGTGCTTTCCCTCTGCAGCAGTCTGATCCAGGATGAATTGGGCCCAAAATGACCTGGATTGGGGCTGAAACGGCCCAGATCAGACCCAAAATGGCCTGGAACAGGCCATTGCAGAGTCCTTCACTCTGGAGTGGCCCAATCCAGGCTAAATTGGGCCCAAAATGGCCTGGATTGAGCCAAAACAGCCCAGATCGGGCCCGAAACAGCCTGGAACAGGCCACTGCTGAGCAGATGAGCACTCCCCTGCTCCACAGAGGCTCGACCCAGGCTGATCTGGGCTTGAATTTGGCCCACAGGAGTGTGCTCTGCCACCCAGGAATGTGCCTGGGAGCACGCCCTGGAGACCCATGCCCCCCCCACCAGTCAGGTAAGCAGGAAGGTGGAAGCAGGGGTTCCCCTGCCCCCAGTGGCAACCCTATTTGAAAGCCTTGGTCACCTAACTTGTATTTCTACCATGCTCTTTTTTCTCAGTGTGGACTTAAAGTGGCTTACAAAATAGAAACATACAGTTTAAACCCAGGTTAAATAGCTATAATAGAGGAGGAAGAGAAGCTAAGCCCTGATCTCATGCCAATGGCAGAGATGTTCCCAACCTCTTCCTTCCCATTGTTAGCTGTCTGTCTGTTAAGATGTATGTGTGCAATTGTAGGTTTCTCAGGCAATGTATGCCAGGATTGGTCCACATTTGAGACTATCCTTTCCCTATATTTAAATCAGCATTCCAAAATCTTATTTGGATGCTCTCTGTGACCGGCTAGTTGGCCAGTCTTTTTTTAAAAAAAACTTTTCTCTTATTGGCCATTTTCACACTGCTTACCGGGCATGGAACATCACACTAAGCTGCCGGAATGACAGCATCTTTCAGGCGCAATTTTGTGCAAGAATGGCAGTTCATAGGAAGTCCATCACCTGTTGCCTAGGAAACTAATTGATTGGCACCAGGCTGTCTGCAGTGATGAACCAAAAAATGAACCAAACAAACCAGCCTGAAGTTCGTGGCAGTTCATCAGAAATGGGATCTGATGAACCGCTGGTTTGCGAATCACGAACCAGTCTGGTTCATCATGAATTTTGGTTCACAGTTTGGTTCATGCCCATCTCTACTCACCACATATTTATTGTTAGAGAGTTCCTTATAGGAATAGGGAAGGATTTCATGGGTTAGGATACCAGATGCATTATATTAGGAATTTGGGCTGTAATTTGGTGGAAGTCTATAAATTAATGCAAAACATCTTCCCATTCAAAGTGAAAGCACGAAACATTGCTCTCCTAATTTTGCACTGAAGTGTTATCACTTATTTGGTTAAAATATTTATGCCCTGCCTTGCTAGGAAGACTTAAGGCATCCTACAAATAGCCATGCACTCTAGGTTATTGCTGGTTGGTTGGATCACATAGCTAACAACGAATCCTCTTATTAAAAACAAAAGTGACTTCAAACCAGAGACCTGCAGAGTGGCATGAAACTGAGCTGTTCACAGGATGCATTCTTAATGTAATTGCTTATAAGGTCAAAGAGAGAACAACAGCAACTGATTTACAGTAATAGCTTTGTCCAAATCTACATAATTGTGTACTGTTTGGTTTGAGTCCTTACGGGTGTTATACTGCAGGCTGAGAAGACCATGAATCATAAAGGGGCAGATCAGCATCCTTAGGGAGGGGAGCAGGCTTTGAAGGTTTCCTCCCCTGGAGCAGAGGGTTGCTCTGTGATATTAAAACCAATTTGGCAGGAACCAGAGAGGAAGTAAGTAACACAATGGAGCCAATAGCAGCTCCATGGGGCAGTTCAAGGATGCAGAAATGGTGTGGGAAGTGGGATGTTGATGCCATTTCTCCCTGTGCTGCGGTCATAAGCAGAAAAATGCTGGGAGGCACAAAACTCCTGTTGCACATCCTCACGTCATCCACAAACAGTTTGTAGTGTATAGTGAGTCTTTCAAGTTATACGAACAACTTCTTACAGGTATAATTAGGGTTGCCAGGCCAAGCCAGTGTGAGGACTGGGGATGCGGCCATGTGATGTCAGCAACATCGCTACACTTCTGGGAAGTTACAGTGTTAGCTCTGGAATCACCACAACTGTATGGAAAAATGTTATGGTCATTCCTAGAGCTACCATTATCACTTCAAATTTGCCCCCAGAAGAGATGTGCTAGCCTTGTTTTCTTTATTCGTTTCCTGCTTAGGGTGACCAGTTTCCCCAGTGGGAGTGGGGAATCCTCCACTCCCACCCTCCACCCCTAGCCACCACTCACCTGGCCGGCAGGGGGAAAGGAGCAGGAACAGGCCTCCCAGGTGCACTTCCGGGGCAGCGCAATGCCATCACTTCCCAGGAGTGACGGCATCACGCTGCCCTAAGAACTCTCATGAGCTTTGCAGCACTCCAATTTGGACCCAAATCAGCCCACTGCAAAGAGCAAACTCCTGTGCCTGCGTGATAATGTTGCCCAGAAGTGACATCACCAGAAGTGGTGCTGTCACCAGAAGTGATGTCATTGTGCAGGAACACAGAGAAAGTGAGGGCTGGGTCAATGCCCTCCTGCCAGGAGGGGAAGAGGACTGGGCAACCCTACTCCTGCTGCTACTTGGAGAAGCAATGGGCAATGGATCAAATTCCTGAAAGTTTGCCCACAATAAGTGGGCAGCCTTGTTTTCCTTATTCATTTCCTGCTTAGGGTTACCAGTAACAACACCTGAATTTCAAACTGGACTCTAACTAGAGCTTTCATTTGCAAAGCTAGAGGCAATTTTAGTGAACAGTTTGTGTCTCTGGATTCAAAACGATGTGTGCACTGATTATTATTTCCAAATACATGATTTGTGTGTGAGGAGAGATAACCTGTTATCTGTATCATGAAAATAGCACTTGCTATTGAGTTACTGTAATAACAATATTGATTGGTTGGTTGGTTGATCAGTTAACAAAAAAAGAAAAGAAAAACAAGATAATTAATCAACTGAAAAACCTTTTACTTGGCTGACATCCCCACTCTGGGTTGTAATATAGTTCTTTTAAATCTATAAATGCAAACATTAGCGCACTGCAAAGAGCTTTTTGGAACATCCACTTGAAAATGAAATCCAATTATTAACAATATTTTATTGAACAGAAGGCAAGAGTGCATTTGCAGATATTTGAATAAAGTAGCGCTGTTCATCCATGAACAGAACAATACCATACATTTTGGAAGGGCAGGAAATCTCTGCTTTTTAGGCTTATCTTTCACCATACATTGTAAACATCCAAATTATACCAACTGTATAAGGCTAAAATTGAAGAAAGTAATGCTCGATACAGGATCCAATGTCTTAAAAATCTGAGCATTCTTTTTTTGAAAAGAAAGCTCAGTTTCTATTATAATGGCAGTTTTAATATGCGCATCTGAAAACAGTGATCTGTGAAAGGCCATTTATTTGAGAAAAGGAGCAAGCTCCAAACAAACAAAAATTCACAAAGAGACAGAAATACTTAGAGAGATACACAGACACATGCATACACACAAACTTTCATAGGTCTGGATCGACAGCTTTATTAGCCCAGGAAGGTGACAAGTTGTGACTGCCATACACATTTTCAGCACACATTAAATGCCTCTACAGACAAAAGAACTCTGATGTAAGGGCAGTGATAAATCTCATGGTTTTTCTTTATCTCTTGAGCTCTGATCAGAACTGCAAGTTCACTTGTTTACTTAACCACACTATCTGTCTGCATGTCTCGTTTAGGACAGACCATGAAATTTGCAATATATGGTGTCGTATGTGACAAGCATTTTACAGAACAAAAAATAAGTCACAAGGAAAGGAGGTGCATTATATTAAATTGCCGTATCATTGCTCTTCCATGGAACAGGGCCTTTTTTGCCCACCCCTCTCTTTCAAAGAAGGAAGACGTTGGGCTGGGGTGGTGGCACTTCTGGTAACTTTATGCCTCTGGGCCAATTGGGAGAGATGTCAATAATACTATCATGTCTTGCCTTTCTACCATAGGAACTTGTTTTGCCAAACTGCTCTCCTGCCCACGCTGCTACAAATTGTAGAATTATCCAGTGGCTTTACAGCTGATCAGAAATTATTTGAATTGTTAGTAGGAATTGTTAGTTTTATCTTTTGGCTGCGGCAGGGTTTTGTTAAACTGGTCTAGGCAAGGATGGCTGGGTTACCTTGCCTCTCCCGCAGTCCTTGCCTCTGTTCAACGCAGCTGTGGGAGCACAAATGAGAAAGGAGATGTGTTGTTTAATAAGATAACATGAATTCTAGGTGAAAATGACTGGACAGTAACAATAAAAGGAAGCTTGATGACTCACCAGCTGACTGGGTGAGCACCGGGTGCAGGACGCAGTGGAGGCGGGATTACCTGGAGGAGGAGCGCCCATCATGCTCTGGTCCAGCCATGTGGTCAGCGCCATTTTCACCTGAGCATCTGCAGGAGCAGCAAGTCACCCTCCCACCCTCCACTGATCATGGACTGAAGGGGGGCACTGTCACAACTTTATGGGTTTGGCAGTTTTTGAGGCATTGGGCTGGATCCCAATAGGGTGAGTGGGCCTTTGGGACTGCTCACCCCGACGGATCTGGAAGCAAGGGTCTCCAGGCAGGGCCGGCAATGGAACAACATGTGCCAAGGTGTGCCAGCAGGAGGCTGGCAGGTGATGCATCAGTCGGCAGCCAGGCCTCCGATGCCAATGGGGATCCATGCCCAGATGCCAGGCCAATGCTCCATCAAGCTGTAATCAATAAAGTTGTGGCCATTCCTAACCCAAACAAGTGTCTGGTGTGATTAATTAGCTGAAACGCAGTCTGACATAGCACATAGGTGACAACAGCTGATTTGTACAACCGAACCCATTTCACATCTTCAGCACCTTCATTTTGGGGTAGGGGAAAAATACTAGTCATTACTCATGCTATGAAGATTGTATTGAATGTGTTTGGGCAATATGAAGCTGAGGATGTGGGTGAAGAATTAGGATAGTCATTTATTTATATATTCAGATATTTGTGTGGGGAAACATAATGGTTTCCAATTAGCAAAAGTGTCAGACAAGGATGCATATTATCTCGCTATCTGTACAACTTCTATGTGGGCCATATCATAAGGAAAACTAGATTAGATTTAGAAGTAGGTAAAGTAAAAATCAGTGGAAGGAACATTAACAATTTGAGATATGCAGATGACACCCCATTACTGGTGGAAAATAGTGAAGACTTGAAATGATTACTGATGAAGGTTAACGGAGAAAGTGCCAAAGCAGGATTACAGCTGAACACCGAGAAGACAAAAGTAATGACTACTGAGAAATTATACAATTTTAAAGTCGACAATGAGTACATTGAAATTGTTCACTATTTTCTATTCCTTGGCTCAATCATCAACCAAAAGGAAAATTGTAACCAAGAAATCAGAAGAAAATTGAGACCTGGAAGAGCAGCTGTGAAGGACCTAGAAAAGATCCTTAAAGATAAGGATGTCTCTCTGGGGACCAAGATCAAGGTAATCCAAACTATGATATTCCCCATTACTATGTATGGATATGAAAGCTGGACAATGAAGAAAGCGAACAGAAAAATCATTAATTTATTTGAAAATTTTGCAGCTACCGTGAATGGCCCAAAAGACAAATAAGTGGGTTCTAGATCAAATCAAGCCTGAATTCTCCCTTGAAGCTAAAATGCCAAAACTGAAAGTATCGTACTTTGGTTACATTATGAGAAGACAAGAATCTCTGGAAAAGTCAATAATGCTAGGAAAAGTGGCAGTAGGAAAAGAGGAAGACCCAAAATGAGATGACTTGACTCAATAAGAGAACCCATGTCCTCCAGTTTGCAGGATCTGAGCAAGTCTGTTAACAATAGGATTTTTTGGAGGTATTTCATTCATGGGGTTGCCATAGGTCGTAGGTGACTTGACAGCACGTAACACACACACCCTTCTTGATGGGGACCCAAAGTGGCTTACAACAATACAACAATGCAATATAAACAAACAAACAAGCTACATTTTCATCTTGAACCTAGTGGGCTGACTCATCCAAGGCCACAGGATATGAGCCAAGGGCCAAGAACCAATTGGCTCATGTCTTTGGCCATGCCCAAGCCTTGTACCTGGAACAAAAGCTCATCTTATCAGATGGCAGAGATTTTCCTCCCATTCTCCCAATCGAGCTTCAAAGAAGGATAAGGCACCGGTACCCTTAAAAGTAACATACAAGAGGTAATTCGGGCAGGTGAAAAATGCTGAATCTCTTGAAGTGTTTCTTCTGACTCAGCTATTAAAGGTTCAAGTTTATTAAAGGTCCAGCTATTAAAGGTCCAGGTTTCCCGCTGTCAAAAGACTGTCAACTCCTGACATAACTCGTTTGCGCTATTAATTTAGAATCGCCAAGGGTGCTTTATAGAGTAAGAAACAAAAAGACAGTTTTCTGCCCCAAGGAGCTTAAACTATAGCATTGAATCAAGGAGAGGAAACAGAAAAAGAGAAGATGGGGAGAAGTGGAAGTAACAGGATGGGTATGTGTTCAGTTCCATTAAAATTTAGCCTTGCACCCAGTTGTCATATGTGGAAGAATGGGTTAGCGATGAGATGACAGAGACCTGATCTGGTGTAATGGCCGGCGCCACTTCAGACTGCAAGTGGAGAATTGTAGAGGATCACATTTTGGAGTGGCTTCCAAAAAATCCTGCAAATGGAACACCAGCATAGCAAACAGGGTAGGGGGAGAAGACTTCTCCTTCCTGGGATGAATTTCTCTTTGCATGTCTTTTATTTTATGCAGCAGAATATTCAAAGCTGGTATACAGAATTGGTGAGACTCATTCTGTCTCAATGTTCAATTACGTCATTGCTACTATGCTGCCCTACATGTATGAACCAGGACTTCGTTGGGTTAAATGAGGACTAAGAGGGTTGGGGAGGGGTGGGGGAGAGATGGCATCACCTAGGAATTCTGGGAGAAAATGTCCAGTAAAGGGAAGCAAAATTTTATGGAAGCAAGTGGTTGAGGGGGCAATGGAAGATGGTGGAGCTTTTAGCCTTACCTGAAGAATAAATCACAAAAATTAAGCAAATTGCATAGACTATATTCTACATCTTTTAAAGCATTATCTTTGGGTTAATTTGTGAGAGAATTTAGTACAGATTATCTACAAGAGTACACGTATTCCTCCAACCACATATTGTTGTCAAATATTTCAGTTATCAAGGAGAAAGTTACATTAGAACATTAGACAATTGGTTAATAATAATGTTATAAATATTCCTTAAAAATTTAGATATTAAAAGGAGGGTTAATCTTATACAACTAAGTTCTGTTTTACTAAGGATAACAGGGTCTTTTTTCCAGTGTCAAGGAAATGCAATTTTCTACATACATTTACATATATATTTAAAAGCGTTTGTTGTGGAATGCCCAAGGTCATGGCCTTGGTTCAATACTTCTGAAATGCTTGATTAGTGTACATATATAGAGGCTGCTCTACCTAACAAGAAACAAAGAACAGAACAAACTGTCTGCAGGGGGGAACAAATAATGAAGTTGCCAGTCAAATGTATTAAATCACTAAACTATAATATTTTAAACATCATGAAAAGTGGAAAAGTGGAAATCAAAGAAGCTGCGGACGTTTGCTTCTGCATCACCCCTCACATCTCCTCAAGATCAAATGGAAGGACTGTTACTGGCTTGACTATGCAGAATAGCTCTTCACTTACCAGTTTACTCTTCTTTGACCTCCATTAGAACCTATGTATTTGGTGGACTTTACTTACTTTTGTAGGCTGGCTTAATTGGGGTGATTGTACGCTTTGATTCATGCTTTGACTATGCCTGGTGAATGTATGTTTTGATTTATGCTTTGATTATACTTGTTTGATTTCCACTTTTCATGGTGTTTAAAACATTATAGTTTAGTGATTTAATACATTTGACTGGCAACTTCATTATTTGTTTCCCCCTATTTGTTTCCCCCTACCTACAGTTTGAAGAGCCCCGTAGCACAGAGTGGTAAGCAGCAGTACCGCAGCCCAAGCTCTGCTCGCGACCTGAGTTCGATCCTGGCGGAATTCAGGTTCAAGTAGCCGGCTCAAGGTTGACTCAGCCTTCCATCCTTCCGAGGTCGGTAAAATGAGTACCCAGTTTCCTGGGTGTAAAGTGTAGATGACTGGGGAAGGCAATGGCAAACCACCCCGTAACAAAAGTCTGCCAAGAAAACGTTGTGATGCGACATCCCCCCCATGGGTCAGTAATGATGATTCGGTGCTTGCACAGGGGACTACCTTTACGTTTACATATGGTTTGTTCTGTTCTTTGTTTCTGATTAGTGTACATGGAAAATATGCTGATGAAAAATCCCCACTCTGAACAATCGTCTGCCTGCAAACTCTGCTTAATCGTCTGTCTGCAACACTACTACAACATCCTCCTATTGAGTTTACATATACAATTGCATGGTTTCAGCAGCTGGCTGCTGCCACATCTTTGGAATGACTTGCTGGGAAATGACATCTTGCTATCAGCTTCTGAATGGCACGACAGGAGATGTCTCTTGATCCTCTGTATCGTATGGGCACAGAGAGCAAGTAGTGTGTTTCAAGATAAGATTATTAGCGTTTTTTTTTTAAAGTTGTCAATGTGCTGAAAAAGGTCACCAGAATGGGATCCTTGGCTCCTACGGCTCAGCCACTGTATTGTATTGCACATCACAGCGCAGAATTTCAGTTACTAAAAGGAAGTGACAAGGTGACAGGGCTTGACTGATTGCACTTTGCACCAGAAAGGCCTTGGTTAAATATTCAATACGCCCTTGGATGACAAGGATTAACTTAGACAATGGTCTGTAACTGGCGTTGTCTCAAGATAAAAAGTGTCACACTGCAAAGAAGGGGCGAGAATAACATACCGCAGGAAATCGTATCTCAGAAGTTGGTGTGAAGCACTCTGTAAATGGATCATCGGTCTTCTAATTTTATTTATTTATTTACTTTATTATATCCTGCCTTTTTCCCCAGTGGGGGACCAAGATGGCTTGCATCATCACAACAACCCTGCGAAGTAGGTTAGGCTACATCTTACATACTATCTGCTGCTTTTAATATGTACTCCTATGTACCACCAGTGCTCTATGTTGTCTAATGTTAGTCCTAGAATTGATTGTGTTCTGCTTCAGTATTTTTTCTACTTTGTATTGGATTTTTGCTAATACTATGTCTTTTAAACTTGTATCTATTTACCCTGTGGTATTGTTTATGAAATGTCCTTGATACTGATTGTACTAATCTCATACTGTGTAATCCGCCTTGAGTCTCAGTGAGAAAGGCGGACTATAAATAACGGTAACGGTAACGGTAACGGTAACGGTAACGGTAACGGTAATGGTAACGGTAACGGTAACGGTAACGGTAACGGTAACGGTAACGGTAACGGTAACGGTAACGGTAACGGTAACGATAATGATAACAGCAACAGCAACAGCAACAGCAACGATAATAATGTGTCAGTGGCCCAAGAGTCACCCAGCAGGTATCCATTGCCGAGTGGGGATTTAAACCTGGGTCTCCTAGATTCTAGTCTGACCCTTGGTATAACCACTATACCACATTGGCTATACTTGTACTTGATCCCTACACTTTCAATGTCTATAATAAAGAGGAGGCTTGCTGCATTTTAAAGACTAGTTAATGTACTGTGTCATAAGCCTCTTTAGCCTTTCAGGTGAGACAGTGTGGGGTAACAGTTTGACTGGTGTTCTAGGACACCTGGGTTCAAATCCCTGTTCTGCCATAAAGACCTCTGAGTGACTTTGGGCCCATCACTCTTTCTTTGCCTCCCCTGCCTCAGAAGGTTGTTGTGAGGATAAAGGCAAGGTATGGGGACTTTCTTTGGAGAAAGGGTTGGGATAAAAACGTAACAAGGAAGGGTGTTTTCCATGTAAAAGGATCATAGCTGAGGCATTGAAGTTCTGTCTGTGCTATTATAACCGTGATATAATTCTCTCTTTATAGCCTATAAAAGCTATATAGATATATTGCAGAATGAGGAATGTCTTCCTTATCCCAGCAGATATTCTACGAACGGCATTTGCGTCATTTGGGATGTCATGTAAATTAGAACTGCCGGTCTCTTTTACTATTTTAAACTCTCTGAATTTCCTTTCCAGGTTTTCCGATTTAGATAGGCCCAACCACTAAGGGTGTTCATCAAGAAAATTTCTGTTTCAGGTTTGGAATAATTCCGTTCCAATACTAGTTTGTTCCGGGTCCTCTGGTGCCGGCTTTGAATTGATCTGTATGTTTGGAGGGTTTTTTTTTGTTTTCATCAGTTTTGGTCCCTTGCTCGTGTGTTGACTGCACATGCATGAACACATGCTGTTCTTTTCAAGCTCTAGGCAGCTGTTTGTGCTCTTAACCAAAAACAGCATCAATCATTAGTCTTCTTCCTAGTCTAAACCATTGATCCACTGAGTTTTTCCTGAAGCACAATAACACATGCACAACAACAATGGACCTGTAGAAGGTGAGTGTCAGCTGGTGGGCAGCGGCAGTCGGGTGCTCCCAAGTAGGAGAACACTCCAACTAGTGCAGTGCAGGAACATCAAAAACAATCCTGCTTCATGTTCACTTCTTTCTTTTTCTATAGTGCTAATAACATTACTTTTGCATTCTGTGGTTGCCTGTTGTTGCTGTTTCCTTGTGCTTTGTAGTTTTGTTCCCACAATGAAGGATGAACCCAAATCCTTCCTTTTGATGCTCAGCATTCTGTTGCAAAACAGGGCATTCTTGCTGCCAATCTTCTCCATTGCCTAAGTTCAGGCAGGCAGGCAGATAGGCAGGCAGGCAGAATGTTTGTCTAAATTCACTCCCTCCCTCAACAGGCCTATTTTTTCTTCATAAGTTTTCCTTTTGCTGTGGGGGCAGGCCGAATTGTTTTTGAAAGGGTAGCGTAGGTACACACATTTGTCAGTGGACTCAGAAAAAGAGAGAGCCTTGAAAGACTATGAAAGTAATGCTAAACAGGTCTACACAGATGTATGTCCCAGCTAGTTTGGTGTAGTGGTTAAGAGCACGGAACTCTAATCTGGAGAGCTGGATTTGATTCCCCACTCCTCCACCTGAAGCCAGCTGGGTGACCTTGGGCTAGTCACAGTTCTCTGGAGCTCTCTCAGCCCCACCCACCTCACAGGGTGTTTTGTTGTGGGGATAATAATGGCATACTTTGTAAACCTCTCTGAGTGGGCATTAAGTTGTCCTGAAGGGCAGTATATAAATTGAATGTTGTTGTTGTTATTCAATAGTGCTTACAGAGAAGTGCCTTTTGAATTGCAGCCTATGACTGCAGTTGCCCTTCCAAATATTTACAAAGCTAATAAAAGGGGAGGGGTTGCCCCCTGTGAGGACTGGATTGGCAGGAAGGAAGACAATTTGATTTCCCAGGAAATTACAGGTGGGGTGATACACTCACATGCCAATAGATTTAATTAATAATGTAAGGTCTCTCTTCCCTTCGCATCTGACTGGTGAATGCTGTTCAGGAAATAAACTGCTGCCCTGCAAGGTGGGCTCAGTGCCTGTCTGCTGTGGAAAGGTCCAAAATGGAATGAAACACAAAAACATTTTAGTGAGAGGGATTTGTTACAATTTAGTTTCCTAGGTTTGGTTCCAGAAGCTGATTTAATGAGCCAAACCAGAGATTTCTGTGTATACTTTTGTGTCTTTTTTCCGTCAAGCACATGCCTAGTAACTGCATAAAGAATGAAATCTGAACAGTCCACTGATTTTCTGTTCAATTAATTAGTAATACTTAGCATTTAAGTAGCATCTTTGAGAGTTCAAAGTGCATCACGTACATTATCTGATTGGCATCTTTAGATAGGGTTGACAACCTTCAGATGGGGACTGGAGATCTCTTGGAATTAAAACTGTTCTGTAGGCTACCCAGATCAGTTCCCCTGGAAAAAAGGCTCCTTTGGAAGTTGGAGTCTACGGCATTATATCTTCCTAACTTCTGTCTCCTCCACAACCACCACCGCCTTCCCCAGGCTCCACCCCTTAATCTCCAACAATTTCCCAATCCAAATATGGTAATTCTATATTTAAAACAGTTCTCTAAGATATGTCAACCAAAAGGGAGGCCTGTGATATGACCACTGGGTGACAACTTACGTTGGTGGTGCACCACAAAATTTTCTGATGGATCAGAGCAGAAAACAAAAAAATCAAGACACTTGGAATCCTTTGATTCCTGCCTGATCCGTCTATTCTCAAGTTCTAACAGCAAGAGAGAGATTCAGGAATGATCCCTGACTTGGAAGTCCCTTCTTTTATTAAGTTCTATCTACCACACTAGTAATTGTGAAGGACTCAAATACTATGATCAAGCCACTATGGAGCTGGTCATGATTGGTGGTGTACACTGTAAATTTAGTAGAGAAAGGCCATTGCTAAGCACTATTGGCACTGTGCTTATGGGTTGAGGCAGTTAGGCCCCAGAGCAAACAACCCTGCTCTGGGAGGGTTGATATAAAGGGAGTCTGTTTTTGTTGTTTGGTTTGTTGTTTTGCTCATAGAGTTTTGGAGTGCTTTTGTGGGAGAACTGAAGGGTTCATTGATAGATTAGACTGAAAGTTTTAAACATGGCATTTCCCTCTATAAGAGGCAATGGGGACAAGAATGGCTGGGGGACACCTTGTTAAGACATCCTTAAAATAGTACTGCTTTGTCCAATCCACTTAAAACTTAGTGGGTCTTTAGGCAAGAGGGTAGACTGTGCTATTGCTCTACAAAGTCGTTGCTATTTGCTCTATAAAGTCCAGGCTCCCAGAAAGATCCCTGTTTCCCCTCAATAACAAACTGGAGACCAGCATGCCGGGGGCACGTTGCTATATCTGTAAATTGTCTGTACATTCGAATTGGTTTCTCCAATCTCCTTCAAACTTGGACAGTCTTTAGGAGCCTTTGTTTCTTGCAAAATTGGTGCTATTTTCTCTAAAACCACCTGTTGCAGACCCCTGGAAATATGCCCTTTTCGCCCAATTTTTGTGGGTCTTTTTCATAATGTAGGAAGTTCTGTAATTCTGTGTTTTGTTCTGTAAATACACAGAGTAACCAGAAAAGGGCTGAATCCACACTTCCTTTTTGTTTTTGCACTTTTGCAACCGCAGCGCTTTTCAAGCAGATACTCACACACTTTTCCATTCTGCGTGTTCCCCGCCATCACCATGCCACAATTGCACCATCTTTCCATACCACGTGATAATGGCAGGAATCTGTTTTTTCCGTCCCCTTTTTTTTTTTTAAAAAGGGCTTTCATAGCACAATTGCACAATAAAGAAGGGTCGGTATACTGGAAAACCTACTTTTGAGCAACAGGGTTTTTGGAGAAAGTTTTAATGTGACAAATTATTTTCAAATTTGCCCACCATAACAACCAGCCAATTGTTAGAAAGTGGTCTGTGATGAGCAAAAAATGGGCCAATCAAATTTGAGGGGGAGGGGACCTTGCCATTTCATAAAAGTCAGAATATTGGTATAGCGCAAAATTAACTTTTTTTTTAAAAAAAGGGAAGTGACGTGTGCCGTCAACACTGACGAGGAGGGAGGGGACCGCCCACTATAACGCTTTACTCAGCGGCGTGTGGAGAACCGATTGTGCCACGAAGACGTACTGGGAAGGTGAATGTGATGATGCACAGCATGGTAGCGGAATGAACCCAACTGCCATGATTGCGCAAGATAAGCGGATGGTGAGTGCGTGTGGATTTGGCCAAGGTATTTTTCAGGTATTTTCTGCTTAAGAATTTTGGTATTCATATACCTAATGGTTAATGTCATATGCCAAAATCTGTTGGAAAGGAGAACACAATGGCCGCATCAAGGCAAAGCTACTTTAAACACACTTCTGTGTTACAATCTAACAGGTAAGTGCGAATTGGAGAAATGTCACATACAGCCTTTCTGATAAGCCTCAGTTGCCAGAAGTAAGAGTTAACATTGAAAAGGTTTGCTTATCCGGGCAATTCTGGCTTAAACCACATTGCAAAAATGAAAACCATTCCCAATTGAATGTTATGACATAAAGAACATTCCAGAAAGACATAACTTTGAAATATTTATTTATAAAATAAAGGTAAAAGGCACAGAATTCAAACTTTTCTTTCCTCTCTTAGCTACTATTCCTCCAATAGTCCATGATTTATGCCCCTCTTCAGATTATCACTCCATACACAGTTCTAATTTAAGAGGCTTATCTCAGTTCTTCCATGCCACTCCATAACAACTTGACATTTCCAAGCCTTGGCTCTCAGCAGAAAAGTCCTGCTCAAAACAGAGGTTTCTTAGTGGTGTCCAAGAATGAAAATAAAAGAATGCTAAAGCCACTGTGTTCTTCACAAGGTAAATACTACCAAAATCCAAAGGCACCATCAAAGGTCACCAGATTGGCATGTATCTGTCACAGAAAGTTTGAAAAGGGCTTCCAGGCTGGCATGCCACTAGGATGTAGCGGGTTTGCAAAATGAAACAAACAAGCTGGAAATACACATGGAAATCACTGGTACAGTTCATTGAAGTGGCTTCTGGAATGGTGAAACAAATTCAGGAAGAAAAGCTATAATGACTCCCCCTCCCACACACACACCAAAAAGTTTGTGTGTTTCACTTGGGTTCTTACCACACAATAGCAGCGCAGGAAGGCAGGCACTGGGCCTGCAGCAGCAGGTGGCAGCATTTGGAAGTGTTTTCCTTAACAGCAACCAACCAATCGAATCCCAAGGGGAGAGACTGAGCCCTACTGTAGTGTAACTCCATTGGCAGGAAGGGGAATGTGCAAGTTGCCCATGAGAGCATTTTTTTCTTCAGCGCTTTCTGGGCAATGGCGTTGGCAGCCCTGAGTGGCTCTGACTCACATTGGGGAGGGAGTAGAAGATGGCATGGTGCCATCACCATCACTTCACCATCACTTCTGTGCACTTTTTCACACAATGCAAGAAAAGGCCAGCAAGCAACCAATCTTCGTGTGGGCGTGCACACATGGGTTTAAGGAGGAAGTGTTCACCTCCAGCCTCTGAGTCCCGTATTCCCACTAAGGTTCTGTTATGCAGATAAGGGTGAAAACTAGAAATAATGACAGAATGTTAAAGGAGAGCTGCACTGAGGCGGAGCCGAGCATGTGAGCCAGGCTGGCCATCCAATGGCCTTCTGCTGCTGCTATTCTTTACTTAGGTGCCACCACTGTGACTAAAGATATCCTCCAAAGCAAACAGGTAGAGGAGTATCAGCAGGAAAAGACTTCTGTCTTTTCTGGGCACTTTTGATTAAAACTGTTAACTGAACGTTAAATGACGTGGAGGTCGCAGGCACTGTGCACAGTTGCACATGCACACCCAAGTCTTTCCAGATCAGTATTCCATGTGGAAGGACCCAGCTGTTCAGATTTTATCACAGTGCTCTACCATTTAGTTTACCTCCTCCCATTTCATTCAACTCTGGATTAATGGCTTTAATCAGAAAGGGAGACTAAGGGCCAAACTACAAGTGACAAATGACAGTTGAACGGCAAGTGTATTCCTCCTTGTTCACTTGCCCTCCACTTGCTCTCCACTCGATCCTCTTGCTGTTCAAGTGTCATTTGTCACTTGTAGCTTGTCCCTAGGTGACCTGTCCGGTCTCCCACTGTAACAAAATAGAGGGAAAAAGAGGGCCAAACTTGTACTTCCTTTCCTGTGAAGGAACCCAAAGATTGATCCCTCCTTTCCTGTGCTCTTAAACAGCAGAGCAGTGTACTGTGCACAGTTCCGTGTGGACACTGAAGTATTTCCAGATCAGTATTCCATGCGGACCAGCTCTGAATAAAGACTGAGCTCCCTTGATTTCTTTATTGAGACTATGAGCAGAACCACAAGTGACAAAAGGCACAGATTGGACACTTGTCTGCTTCCCTCAAGTTTTGATGGGAAATGTAGGCAGCTTGGCGGAATGTTGGACAAGTGACAGTTGAGAAGTCCATTGGACAGCAGTCAGAGAGCCAAGCTGCGAGACTAGGACGCCTACATTTCCCATCAAAACTTGAGGGAAGCTGACAAGTGTCCAATCTGTGCCTTTTGTCACTTGTGGTTCTGCTCTATGACTTCAGCTTCAGTTTAACTTTGTGTTCTTTATTGTTCAACTCGTGGTTAATGGTTTTAGCTGGAAAATGGAAACTGGGCAACTTGCCCAATCTCCCACCTTTATTGGTAAAAAATAGAGAAAAGAAAGAAGGCCATCTCTTATTCCTGCCCATTAACAAAACCAAAGACCAACAACCCACTGCTCCCAATTTCATTCTGCTGAACTGTTTAGGAAGAGGAAGAATCATTTACTGGTGTAGGGAACTATGAGTGAAACAGCACTGGCTGGCAATGGAGTGCTCTCCTCATTGGGTGCTAGCTCACTGCTGCTTTACCAGCCAGTTTCTTGCCATTGTGTGTGGTCACTGACACTTGCCTTCTTCAAGGTCATTTTGTGCCCATGTGTGTGCATTTTGTGCTTGAAGAGAAACTCATTTGATCAAAGGGGTTTTGGATTCGGAGGGGTTAATAATGATTGGTAATGATATGGTAAGTTAAGCACTAATAGAGCCTCATTTCCCCATTTCCCTTGAAAAGAACAGTGAGTGTATGCACCGCCACCCAATACTCACCTTAATGCTTTCCCTCAAGTATTCTTCAAGGGCCATAAACACCAAACCTCATTGTTATCTGTGTGCGCAAACTCTGTGCATTGATGATTTGGAGGGAGGAGTACGTTCTGTGCGGGTTTGGGGCTGTTACGTGCAAAAAACAGCTGCCCCGGAGCCTCATTTCCCCTACCCCCCCTTGAAAAGAACAATGTGTGTCTGTGCACGCACAGCCAACACTTGCCTTGCACGTGAGCAATGGGCTGAAAGTCATGATAATGAAAAAAACCCAAACGGATTAGATCCGAACCAGAACAAACCAAAAGAGAATGGAGTTAGTTTGGAAACCCCCGACCTGAAACTGAAATGGAATCTTTTTAATGTACATGTCTACTGGGTAGATAAGGAATTGAGTCAGTTTGTAAGATTGGAAGAGGCTCTCTGCTGGAACTATAGTCAAACCATTCCTCAATTCTCTTCTTTCCTGTTTTTTTTTCTGGTTTAGAGCTGCACTCTAGCATCATAACACCCACAATTCCAGCCATGCCTTGGGTGAGGGATGTACAAATAGCCCTTGTCTCATTTCTTTGGATTGTCTTATGTTGTCATTTTTGATGGAAGTGAAGGACTAGACCTAAGATTAGCACAGCAGTCAGAATAAGCTGCAGAAAGAGTACATCACCAACAAAGACTAGAATAGAATTGAAAGACTTATAAGATACCTAAAGCATACTGCATACTTCAAGCCAATGATAGTATTTAACTAGAAATATATACAAATGCTGACTACGGGGGAGTCAGGAAAAGCAGAGAAACCACCTGTGAAAAGACATGGGTACGAATGGAAAAAAACCCCAAACACCCTGTTTGTCATTTGTTGCCATCCACAAACAATGAATGACGAACATGGATGAACATGAACTGTTCTTAGACATGTTCGTTGTTCGTGGGGGCCAGAACCACCCTCACCCCAAACCCCCACTTAGTTCCCCTCCCCTCAAACCCACTTACTTGGCCCTTTAAAGATCCCTTTAAACTATCAGCTGGCAGGCGGCAGAAGGGGATTCCCCCCTACCGCCTGCCAGCTGATAGATTAAAGGGCCCTGTCCTGGCAAAAACAGCAGTGTCTGCTGGCAGCTACTTTGAGGGGTTACCAACTGACCTTCCCAATGTCCAATACCAACCAAATTTGCAGGGGACATAATCCTCACTGTCCTCTGAAGACCCCCCCCCCCAAGTTTCAGAGAGATTGCATCCTGGGAAAGGTATGATCCACAGGTCTCCCTGTTTGCTGTCATTTTCTCTTCACAGTGGCAAAACCGGGACTCTCTGCTGGAAGTACTTTGAAGGGTTAAAGCCAGAAGGAAAGGCAGAAGGAGTTCAGACAGAGTTCAGTCCCTGCCTCCGGTTGCCAAGGGGATTGATTGCAGGTGCCAGACTGCTCGGCTTGCCAAACAGCTGCTGAAGGCAACGAATGAAGCTTGCAACAACCACCTGTTCATTTAGGATGGGGAATCATGAACAGCTTGTTCGCGAACAGCAGATTGGGCTGTTTGTTGGTTTTTTCTATTTGTAATGCTGTTTGTGCCCATGTCTACCTGTGAACACACATTCTTCTTTGGAGGAAGAATGATAAACTGGTCACACAAGAAGCAAAACAGTTGCATTATCCGCCATTGAAGCTGAATACATCTCAGCTGCACTAGGTTGTCAAGAAATAGAATGGCTACTTCAGTTACTACTCGTACAGATCTATGAATACAACCAAAGCTGAATTAAGCTATCAGAGCAAGAAGACATAAACATCAAGCATATCAACATAAAGGATCACCTAGTGAGAAAGCTGCAAATGAAAGAAGTTGTCAAGCTGAACTACTGCTCATAAGAAGAAATGAAGGCAGATCTTGTGAGGTGAGCCAGAAGCCACTCCCAAGAATACATTTTACAGCTCTGTAAGAGAACATGATACTTGTGAGTTGAGCCAAATGACAGCTAGAAGGGGTGATGGAAGTGAATGACTGTTTATGCTGTTTCCTAGACTCAGGTTGCAGAGGGGGGCTACATACAGTTAGAGAGAGAGAACGGTTAGGATCTTCCCATTTGTTCTCTCTCCGGGCTGTAGCTATCTCTTTTAAGTGCAGGTTGCTACTCTCAAGGACTTCCTTCCTTCCTTCCTTCCTTGTTCTCTTCTCCATCTAGCAGCCACTAGGGCATCTCTCGGCATTCTAGTCTAGATAGAAAGAATAAAATGCTAGCTGTACTTCTTTCCTATCCCGAGTTGAGTTCCTTAAATAAAGGACTCATATTTCCTTGCTAAAGATAAACACAGGCTCTGTGTAAATGGTTATTGCTCAGCACATGCATATTCTCCCGTGCTACATTGTAATTGCTATGCCACTCTTCCACAATTTTTGTGTCTTTTCATTCTGATTATCTTCATTGCTGGTGTTGCTCCTTTGCTTATTTCTTTAGTTACATTTAATACCATTTTCATACAACTGTTGTAAGGTATTATGATAGATAGGTGTGCGGTTTATCTTCTGTTTACATGCAAGTGACACAAAACTAAATTGAATGGGAAACATTGGCCACAAAGAAGCATAAAATATCATAAAAATACAGCCTCACGTTTGATGGGAAAGAGAGGATGAAAGAAGGATTTTTCAAGTCAAAACTGGAGGGCGCAAAGTGAAACAATATCCCTACTTAGGTGAGCTGGCTGTGCCACAAAGAATCCAACTTGCTGTCAAGCAGACACGGTCGCTAACAATGCCATTTCAACCACAGGCCTTTGATTAAAACACGTAAAGGAATTCTGTGAATGTCGTCAAATAGTAAGACATCCAGGACAAAATAATAATCTCTATAAAAACCATGTCTGCCATCATTTTCAAACTTTTTTTTTTTTGCATTAGCATGCAATATTAATTCAGTCAAGGGTATAGATCATATTTGCCCAACTGCACTGGTTGAATATCTGATTAAAACTGTTCATTAAAATATATTTGATTTATTAGGAACCATGTATTATTCTTCACATAGGATTTTCAGCTGCTGAGATGAAAGATCTGATGTTCGTGAGAGATTTCTTCTATAACCTAGTGCTGATTCAAAAATGTGTAGTTGTAACCCAGCAAACAGAATATGGGGCAAGCATAAGCATATGCTATGCTTGCATAGGCAACATGCCCCAAGTTATTCTATAATAATGTAGAGCCCTTTGGCACCTTGAAAGCTAGAGCATTTTAATGATTTGTTTTTTATACGATGGCAATAATAATAATTGTAAGTCATCTCAAGCAGGATGCTGAAGAGGTGGTACAGGGATATTGTAAATAAATTAATTAATTAGTTGTGGGATACGCTTTCTAGTGCCTGGACCTGGATAGCCCAGATGAGCCTGATCTCGTCAAATCTCAGAAGCTAAGCAGGGTCGGACTGGGTTAGTAATTGGATGGGAGACCTCCAACAAAGACGAAGGTTGCAGAGGCAGGCAATGGTAAACCACCTCTGATAGCCTCTTGCCATGAAAACCCAACCAGGGGTCACCGTAAGTCAGCTATGACTTGAGGACACTCTCCACCACCACATAATATTTAGCATCTATATAAGCTTCATGTCATGGTCTGGATAGCTCAGGTGAGCCTGATCTCATCAGATCTCAGAAGCTAAGCAGGGTTGGCTTTGATTAGTAATTGGATGGGAGACCTCCAAGGAAGACCAGGGTTGCAGAGGCAGGCAATGGCAAACCTCCTCTGTTAGTCTCTTGCCATGAAAACCCCGCCAGGGTTTGACTTGAGAGCACTCTCCACCATACTTTCTAGTAGATTACCCTGCATTAGATACATACATCTGTTCTCCATAAAACAACTGATACCTATGAGGAATGTATATGTCACAATCCGTTTGTTAGTCTGTAACTGTGATAGGTCTCATTGAGTAGATCTACACTACAGACTTGTTCAATTGTTATGCCTTTGATTGTCACAACTTCCCTAAGAGAATCACGGGAATTGTAGAGCAGCAAGATTCAAATCCAAAGACTTCTTAAAGACCAACAAGATCTTCAGGGTATAAGTTTTCAAGAGTCAAAACTCTCTTTTTCAGATGGTATCTGAAGAAGGGAGCTTTAACTCCCAAATGCTTATATCCTGGAAATCTTGTTGGTCTTTTATGTGTCACCAGACTTGACTCTTGCCGTTCTACTGCAGATCAACACAGCTACCCACCTGAAACTAACTTCATGGGAACTGTAGTTAGGTGAGGATGTTCTTCAAAGTCTGTAAGCTGTTCTCATAGAATGGTCATTCCAAGAGCTCCAAGTGGTTCATAATCAGTTTAAGTAGACAGTGTAGGTAAATCCTACTGTGACTTTAAATGCTGTTCTAAGTAAACTATTCTATGTTTACGAAAGTCAGTGAGCTTAGGCCTGCCAAGCCCCCAGTTGGGGTGAGGAATCCCCTGCCCTAAGCTCTCATTGCCCACCACAGCACCAAACAGTATGTGTGTTTATGTGTGGGAGAGCTGGGCCATTTCCACACGGTTTACCTTGTTCCGGAAAACAGCGAAATCTCATGCAAAATCTCACGAGAAGACGCTGTTATCACGTCTTCTCGTGCGATAATAGCGTCTTCTCGCACATTTTCGTGCGAGATTTTGCTGTTTTCCAGAACAAGGTAAGCCGTGTGGAAACGGCCCTGGTGTCATTGCAAGTGGAATGATACTATGGGTTGTTTCTGGTGATTCTTAGAGCGACACGCTGTCACTTCTGGGTTTTCCCTGAAAATGGCACCATCAAAGTCATGACACCCGCCATACCCCTTCCCCATCTCCCTGTCAGTTGCCAGGTTGGGGGTATATCTGCTTAGTATAGCACTACCTGTTACATCCTTCTATGATTTCAATACACTTAGAAGGGTGTGGCTGGGCTTAGGACTGTAGTGTAACAGATTTACTTCTTCAGAATTTCTGATCCAGATTCTGGCTTTGGAGGAAGACTGCCCCATTTAGTAGTAATCCGGAAAACAGTTTGATTTCTTTAACAGCTCCCTGCTTCCCCCGCATCTTAATGCTGAAACCCAATTGGGTTTGCGTTCCCCTGCATGAAATGAACCAAAATGAACACAACTATATTAAGATTTCAGCTAAAGATCTACTATGTGTTGTGGAAATAATCATTTATGAGAATGTAGCAAGTTAATCCCTCTGGCTTAAAAAACGTGTACACAAAAGAGGGATGGTAATTACTTTTATATTAGATTGCTTTGACATTATCACGTCTGTCACCTTTAGATGGGTATTATCCACCAGCATTGAGTAAGTTTTTTTTAAAGAACCAGCATTGAAAAGTATCTGTTACTTTCTCAACACTTAGAAGAGTGCAAAGATTTTGTTATTAAAAATACAATACAGGTGGGTTTCGATCTGAAATTTTAATTCAAATCTGGCACTGGAGCTCAAAGATTCATGAACCTGACTTTGATTAATTCAATAAACTTTTATTACCCCTAGTTAGTTAAATTTAAGTTAAACTACCTGTCAGAAAAATCTTATTACTCTTCTTTCGCTTGCCTTTTCATCATCTGCTAACTCTGAATTTATTGCGGATGAAAACTATTCTCTCCTAGTGGCAACTCGGTAGGATGTCTAGAACATATCGTGAACACCCTCTTTTCTCCCCACACTCCCTCTGCCACTAGCTAATATATATGATACAATCTAAATAAATTATGCAAATGGTGAAATTTGCATATTCTGCTGCAGTTATTTCTAGTGAAATTTGCCATCTTTATCAATAGGTTTCTAAGGATGAAGCATGACAAAGGAAATTGGGAAGGGAATAAATGTGGAGAAAGACTTTTCCACTAGTGTGAAGATTTCTGCCCGTGGAGTCAAATTTTCCCTTCACATCCCTCTTACAAGAAGCCAAAATTGTATCCCATTATTTTGCTGGGGGCAGGGTCCCCTGTCCTGCAGGAATAGGGTTTCAGATGGCTTTGGGGGCTGCTGCAAGGTAGAAAAGAGAACCGTGCTTCATGAGCAGAAATGTTTGTGCCACAGAAATATCTGGACCCATCACATGGTGTTACTGGAACTGCTCTGTTAATAGGACGGGGAGTTAGCTTAGCAGTCCAGAACTAGAACAGCGCGGATCTAGCCAATGTATACCAAGGTCCTGCCAAACGGAAATCTCTGTGACAAAGAGGCAAACTACAAGTATTCAATCAATAACGTGTATTTTCTAATAATGTAGCGTATGCCTGAAATTACACACACATCCAAGATTACATACAAGATCTAAGAAATACAGAGTATGAAAATTAGAGACCTGAGCAGGAACCCCACGATGACAAAGGGCATACTCACAAGCAGTAGGCATGTCAGAGATATGGACGTGACATGATCCAGCGCCCGCACTGGAATCACGGAGAGACAGCAAGGAAGTGGGATGGGGCTGGCGCGCGCGCACCCTCAGGTTTGAGGGGCTAGTTTATATACTTTCAAAGCACCCAGCGGCTGGCGCCTTATTCTGTGGTTCTCACGACTTAAATCAAAGAAATTGAGCCCATCAGGACTGCCTTGATTGGACCATGTTTGAAGTCTGATTAATTTATAAATGACACCTTTGGGGAGAGGGGAAGGAAAGGAAGAAGGGGATCCGGGCCGTTTGCTCGTTCCCAGCGCACATCCTGGTGCCTTCAAGTCCGGAGTTCAAAGGTTGCTTTGATGTGCGCTTGTTGATTGCCCTGGCTGACTGATGATCAATCTCCATTCTGGATAGGTGTTAAGAAATGCGGAGGAGAGTGGGATTCTCTTGCTGCGTACGTGATCTGCTCGTTCCTTCGCAATGGCTTCCCAAAGCAGGCTGTTCCCCTCGGCTTCTTGGCTGTTGGCTAGGACTTACCCGCAGATTGTCTGGTAGTGAGGGCAACCAGCCCACGGGAGGCTCCCGGCAGGAGCTGGCCAGGGAGCGCCTGGCCACCCTCGCAGAAGGTTTCCCCTGGCTGGCATCTGGCTGCTGGCAGCGTAGCTGGAGCCCAGAGTGAGGCAAGCTCTCATGGCAAGCAAGGGAGCAGCGTTTAAGACACAGTCCATGGTTGGCAACAGGGCAGCATCACACAGGAGAGTCCAGATATAAGCTTGAGCAGGGCAGTGTCACGTAAGAGTTCTGAGAGCAATTGTCCAAGAACTGTCAGTCTGTTGCAGCATCAGATATGAAACTGACACGTGTATTAGAGGAACACAGGCACGGCAGTCTTCCAGTGCAGAACTCAGACCCAGTTCGTGGCTGGCCTCTGGAGGGAGGGGGGGCTGCTCGGTAACAATGGCATGCACACATATAACACTGTGATATATGGGGTTGTCAATTTTACAGATTCTGTGGCATCACCACAACTAGATTGAGGTGGTCAATTTTACAGATTCTGTGGGGAATTTTGAGAACAGAGAGTGGGCACCACCACAAAATGGCTGCCCAAGGAGGCAGAGCCAGCCACAAAATGGCTGCCATGGAAGGTGCAGCCAATGATAGAATGTCAGGGAATGAGATTATACATGATTCGGGATTTCCATGTTTGAAATCAATTAATTAGACATGTTGGTCAGAAGTTAGCCTTCCCCTTTGCCTCCCCCTCCCTTTACACACTTCATGACACTGCAACTTTGTGTCTTTCTCCAACCCCTACCACACCATTACTGTTGCTGGCAAGGATATGAGGGGATGTGCCATAGGTAAGGGGGAGGGAATGAGGCTGCTGTTTTTGGTTGCAGCAGATCCAGCCAATCATCTAGTTCCGCCTTCTGTTCAGAAATTTGTCTCTATTGCAGCCATGTAATAACAAAATGTTTGTGGCACAGCCAATAGCAGCTTCACAAGGTAGTTTAAGGAAGCAAAAATGGCACCCGGGGGGAGGGGCAGCTGAAGCAACTTCTGTCCACTCACCACAGTGGTAAAGAGAAAAAAACATGCATAAGTCTTAGAAGCACAACATTTCTATTGAGTATCAGAGTCTTTCTACACAAGGCATCTTACACGGGGATGCTCAAGTGACTTCCTTTCTGTGTGGTCTTATATTCAAGTGTACTCCCTAGCAGTGTACATGTATCCACAATAGGAGAAGAAGTGTACGATCTTTCACTTGAGAGTCCCTGTGTAAGATGTCTTGTGTAAAAAGACTCTCAGATATGAAGTCTTTATGTACCAAAGCTACCACAAACTATGTAGCATATTTTCATAGGCTCATCCTGTCCATGACCCTTTAGAGTACAAAGCTACCTATGTGAAAATCCGTACTGTGCTGTGCAAAACGGCATCCAGTGTGAGCTCTGAGTAAAACATACAGGTGATCTGATTGGGGGAGACTCCTGTATAACCCATCAGTTCAGTCACCATATGTTTGGCTGGTGATTGTGTCAAAGATCTCAGCTACCTGGCAACACAGTGTAAGAGTAGTTGGTAGATAATTAATGTGTGGCAAGGCCTGTGTTACCCAATTTCCCTCAAGGAATCAACCACTAAGCCTTCTCGCTTTTTGTACCAGTATGTGGAACAGAACAGCTTGTGTCCCCTGAAGGATTTCTGTTCTCCGAGTGACACAGCAAACGTGAAATCATTTCTAAAGTACCTTTCTGAATAAATGACACTCTTTTTCTCAGGTTTGCTTCCCAAGTGCTGAATTTATCAATTCAGCTCAAGCAGTGAGGTGTCAAAAGCAGATCTGAACCAGCAAATTATGACAAAGTGGGAATTGGCAAGACGAAATGCCCTTTTGGAATTAATATGTTTCTTCAATGGCTTTCTACAGCAGCTGGCAACTTCTAAGCACTTTACTTGCATTGTATACAAAGCAAACTACAAAAAGAGGGAAGCCCACAGAACCATGCAAATTGCTTTGCAAGATTTTTATATCCCGTTTAGGCAAATGAAATGCAAGTGACTAAGTTCAGCAACGTAGGAGGTGAAGAAAGATGGTGTTCATCTTTTGACATATTCAAATAACAGGGCTAGAAGGCAGGCAGTACATCTGATAGCTGGTGAGAGGTCTGGCTTGATAGGCAGGAAATTGTGGAGCAATCGATAGATTTGGTGGTGTCTGATTTGGCCTTGTTATTTACTTCCATGCTTTTATGAAAGATTCACTCTTCTTCCATGTTTTTATCGGTGACAATCAAAATATTTAAAAAGGGGAGCGATTGGCAGAGACTAAGAAGTTTACCCCCTTCCTTCTCTCCAAAGTTTCCTTCTCTCAAAGGATGTCAAGATAGGAACACCTTTTATGGAGGGCAGTTATTACATCACCCCAAATTTGCCCCGTGTTTTAGCAATTCCCAGTGTGGTGCCCATGGGCTTCTGGGTATCCACCAAGGAATTTCCAAGCACCTGCTTGCTTCTTGAGTCTTGGGTAGAGATGGGCACGAACAGCAATACAAACTAAAAAAAGCCACAAACAGCCCAATCTGCAGTTCGTGAACAAGCTGTTCATGAGGCCCCATTCTAAATGAACAGGTGGTCATTGGAAGCCTTGTTCATTGCTGTTCGTTGCTATACATCAAGCAAGACAATCTGGCACCTGCAATCAATTCCCTTGGCAACCGGAGGCAGGGACTGCCTGAACTCTGTCTGAACTCCTGCTGTTGCCCTGGAAACCCCAATCTAAGCCCAATTTAGCTTGATAGGCAGGTCTTCCTATCCAAATTTGCTCCAAAATTTGGAGCTCCAAATTTGTTACATGGAAGCAAAGACCAGGGGGGAAGGGGGGCTTCCAGCTCTGGTTTTGCAAACAGTGAGGGAAAGACAGTTGCTGTTGGCATTTTGAGAGAGAGACAGGGAGAGTGCATTGGAGCTTGAATTTTCTTCGTGTGTGGTAGGATAGGGATCTACCCCTTCAGGTTCCAGTGTTGCTGCCAGGCTCTGGGGCCAAACTGTTATTTATTATTGGTATATTTCCTGCTGCCTGCTCAGGTAGGGTTTCTGGGATTGGTGTGGAAGGGATCTTCATGGCTGGAGGAGAGCCTGCTGGCCCCCATGAACAACAAACATGTTCGTGAACAGATCATGGTCATCAATGTTCGTTGTTCGTTGTTCGTGGATGGCAACGAACAACGAACACCATGTTCGGTTTTTTTTTTTCTGTTCATGTCTATGTCTAGTCTTGGGTCCAAAGAATCTTGAATGGAACATGGGAAGAAAACAGGAATTTTTAGTCACCCCTTAACAGCTGACTTATAAAGTGCTGAACTCAGTGCAGAGAAACACACCACAGCCATGCATCCTTGGTTTTGCCAGACTTTTGTATATTTCTTGTATATCCCTTCTGTATATCTCTGGGACTGGCCACTTCTTCCTGTGGCAATGTAGGAAACAACAAGACCTCCTAAAAAGTCCTTCAGTTTTGCTGCTGCTGATCTTAGTTCAGATAACCAGGAAGGTAAGTTCTGAGGCAAATCAAGGCTGCAGACGGGCCCGTCCTCATATTCTTCCAGGGCTGTATTATTCATAAGGCTGACTAGGCTTCAGCCTAAGGGCCCTGCAGGGACTAGGGGCCTGTCATTGTTTTTTTTTTGCTGAGGCACACCTCCACATAAATTACAATTAATTGATTCCCTTATATAACCTCTATTAATAATCAACTGCTTCCTTATCGAAGTGGAACAAATTATCTCTTATATTAAAACAATTTTCAATAAATTATATACATTTTCAATAAATTATATATATAAATTATATATATATATATATATATATAAATTAATAAATAATAAAAAATATTCACTTCAAAATATCACAGTATTGAACAAGTATGTGCTTTCCTGAAGAGTTCTACTCACTCAATAAGTTCCCAAAATGTGCTTTCCTGAAAAGTTCTACTCACGCAATAAAAATATTTTTAAAAATTTGAATAGAATTCTTCAGGAGACCCCCAAAATGGACATTGGGCTATGTACTACAGTCTAGTACCTACCATACCAGGCTCAGGCTGTCAGCTGTAGTAGAGTGAAAGATTGAAGTGCTAGAGAGGGCCCGAAATACCTGAAAGCCTAGGGGCCTGGTCATGGGTTAATATGGCCCTGGACTCCTCTCCACTGCACTCTCAGCTCTGGGAGACCTGCCTGGTGGGAGAACTGCCATCAGAGACCATGGGAGTTCATGGTGGCAGGCTGAGGTACACCAGGAACCCTGGAAGGCTGGTCTAGCAGAGGGGAGGGCAGCAAGAGCCACAACTAAGATTGCCAGCCTCCAGGTGGTGGTGGGAGATCTCCCAGAATTGCAGCTGATCTCCAGGACACAGAGATCAGTTCACCTGGAGAAAATGGCTGCTTTGGAGGGTGGACTGTATGGAATTATGCCATGCTGAGGTCATTTTCCTCCCCAAACCCTGCCTTCTCCAGGCTTCGTGTCCCAAATCTCCAGGAATTTCCCAACTCAGAGTGGGCAACCCTAGCCAAGTCCCCCACCCCCCTTCTGCCCTCTGCTGCTGCTAACCTGGGTAGTGAGGAGAAGAAAGGAGAGCAGAAGCAGGCCAGAACATACGGCCTGCTTCTGGAAGCTCCACAGGCATAGGGATCTCAGGTGCCTGCTGGTGGTGGGCAACCTCCCAGCAGTTTGCCAGCTTGCCTGCCAGTCTCCAGAGACCAGCAGCAGGTTGTAGGCTGCCCAGTGCTTGCCCACCAGTGGCAAGCCCCTAGGACACAATCACAGCGAGTGTGTTCCTGGAGAGAGCAGCAACATTACTTCCTGAAGAGATGTCATTGCACTGGCTGCAGGAGTGTTCCTGCACTTTACTTGGGGGCCAATTCTGGTTCCAAACTGGCCGATTCTCAAAGAATCCCTATGGATGTCACTCCCTCCTGCCGGTGAGTTATGGATCCTCCCTCCTCTCACCGGGAGGGTATGGGGACCTGGCAACCTTACACAGGCCCATCATTGGGCTGGAAGCTACAGCATCTCAGCAGCACCAATTCTCTAAAGGCCCCAAACATAGTGAAAATGCAATTATGGGGGGGGGGGGCGGCTGCTGAGACAATGCCAGAAGTGACAGCATTGAGCCTGTGGAACCTATGTGTACTGTGCTCCTGTCTGCCTCTGCTGATTGGTACAGGAGGATCAGCACACTTGAATCTCTCACTCAATCTGCTTTTCAGGTCGGGGATCTGGCAATCCTAGCCACAATAGGACCACATTACCAAGAGGAACAGGCTGCCAGCAGGAAGAAGGGTAGCATAAGAAGTCTCAGGGAAAGGGCAGTCCCACAGACATCAAGCTGACGAGAAGATAGGGATCCCAGGTCCCCCAGTGGGGAGGGATCTCCCGCTCCCACCCTCAGCCCCCCTACCACTCAGTACATAGGGGAAGGCGAGAGAATTGACCTCCTGGGTACACCCCAGGGCAGCGTGATGACATCACTCCTAAGAGTGATGTCATCGCACCCCCCTGGGAGTGTACCCCAAGAGTCATTACACTGGCCCGGGAGCGCTCCCGGCTTCTCAGCGGGCCAATTTGGGCCTCAAATGAGATAAATTGGGCCTGTTTGGGGCCCAAATTAGCCCACTCTGAAGCATGGGCTGTGAGAGCAGAATTTCACGGGGAAGAGAGAAATCTGGGGGTGCAACCCCCTTCTTTTCCCATTCTGAGGCTTGGGGCTCATGGGGCTGATCTCACACAATGGCACATGGATAGTCTGTGGACTCAGCTGAGAAGAGCATTATACCCATTTATTCCCACAGGTTAAGCACAGATCCTGTTTGCCAGTTGCAAATTTCCCAGTCAATTTAACTGTTTGTCAGCCTGTTCAGCAGATTGCTTCCCTGTATTCCTTCCCGACCGTGGAGCTCAGTACAATTCCCTTTTTGCGCATGGGCATTCTCGCACAGCCCAACTGAGTTCTGCTCCCCACTGCTATTCTTGCAGCCAAGCTGTTCTGCTCTGCAGGCAATTGTTTTGTATCAGTCACAAATCATAAAAATCAGTCATAACTAAATGTAGTTTTAATAAAATCCTACTCCCCTGTGTCCATCTAAGTAGTCCCTAGCAATGGTAATAACAGCTGATCGTTTTGAATCGGCAACGTCTTTGTGTGTGCGCATTTTTGCAAAAATCTGCTGCAGACATGTTTGGCAGTCATTTATGAACTGAACAGACCAGACGATTAAAACAGCACACTTCCCTTTCTTTTTAAAACACTCATCATAACTACACATGATGTCTGAGTTCAGTTACCCAACTAAGCAGGATAGTTAAAACCCCTTTTTACTTCCCAGACAGCCCTGATCTATACTGTTGCTCTGAACAATTTTTGCACACAGATGGAGAGCTGTGATCTTTATCACATTATCTTGGGGCTCTTTGTATGCGTATGCATTAATTCAATATGCTTGTTTAATATGCTTGCTTTGATGAAAGAAATCCCCCACGATATTACAAAGTCGGAGTAGTAGTCATATTAGTGTATTAAAGCAAAAACTATAAAAGTTCTCTGCTAAAGACAAGCTAATGTAATGAACAAAACACGTTCGAGAGCAAGAGACCATTTTACTTTCTTACTTCATTTATACCCTACCTTTGTCACCAATGGGGATCTAAAGCAGCTTATATTATTCTCCTGTCTTCCATTTTATTCTTACAACAACCCTGTGAGGTTTGTTAGGCTGAGAGCGTGTGACTGACCCAAGGTCACCCAGAAAGCTTCCATCAACGGAGTGGGGATTCAAAACTAGGTTTCCTAGTTCCTAGTTCAACACTTTAACTATTATACCACACTGGTAGCTTCATTACATGCCAGTGAGTTATAGCAAAGTAAACGTATACTTTTTTTTCAGATGCCTCCACACTCTTTCCCAGTACATCACAAAGTTTCCGCTCTGTAATTGCCATGTAAAGGCAGTTCAAAATGGTCTGTGTAACAACTTCACAGTTATGTACCACCTCCCACTGAGCTTTGGCAAGTGTTATAACAACTCTCTCACACTTTTTTGAATGCTTTCCATAGTTGTGGTTTGTTACACATTGGCTTATTTTTAGTGCAAAATGCTGTTTTCCTCCTCCAAAAACTCTAGAGGAGGTTGGTTTAAAAATAAACATTTTCATACCTCTTCCTCCCTGTTTGGTACCAACTTCTTTTCTGAAGCGTATGCTCTAAATTTCCAAATACTGACTCGTCTTGAATAGCCGCAAAGAAACCAGCAGGTGACTTGAAAGTAAGTGGTTTTAGGACTGAGCCATAAATGTTTAAGCATGTTTGGCTTTGGATGGGAAGCTGTATTTCCAGCCAACCATTTTCCCTCAGAAAATAAATTCTGCTGCTACAAGAAGCGACAGAAGAAACTTTGGTGAATATTTAGAGTGAAAATAACACTCACATTTCACTTGGAAATATATCTTCCCTCCCCAGCCAGTTTCTTAACTTTTCTCTCCTTCTCTGCTATTACTTATTTACATCTGTGATTGTATAATTTAACAGCATAATACATTCTAGGGTACAAAATTATATGAAGATGAATGTAAAAGACAGAACTGCTGGATTCAGATAATCTAGCCCCCCAACCTCCTGATTTATTAATCTTTCATCCATGGGAAGTGAAAGACAGTAAGCTCAGGTCATCTGTTTTTAATAGGACAACTGAAAAATGGCCATTTTCATTGGCTGTAAAAAAGACCATAATGCAGCAGGTTGTAGAACATTGTTGCCATTTTATGATCATGTTGGAAAGATTTACTACAGAAAGACTGTAGGGAGAAAAGGTTACTCAGTGATTTCCTACTCGCGGTAGCTCTTACCCACTGGGTGCTGGAGTTTTGAGGTACTCACCAGAGTCACAATTTGAAATTCAAAGAGACTACTATTTTTTTAATTGAGTGTGCAGATTAAAATAATGTTGTTTTGGTGGCAGCTGCTACCATAGTATGTGTGTGTGTTATTCTCACTCACTCCTCCACTGTATTTTCTAGATGACCCCTCTTCTCCCCTGCACTTGGTTTTCTTCTGTGTTTGGCTATACCTCCTGCAGCAGCCATTTTGGGATTGACTCCACCTCCTGTGTCACCTGACAGAATTTCAGAGATGACCACAGGCTTAAAAAGGATGGAACCCATGCTCTATGTCCTTTGATACAACTGGATTGGGGATTTCACTGGATTCTGATGGCTCATTGAGGCAGTTGGTGAATAACTGTGAAAATGCAAATCCAGTGTGTAAATTCGATTTTCGGGATTAGTAGAAACAGTCCTGTAAATAAAAAGTCAAGAATCGTCATGTCATTATATAAATCGATAGCACAATCCCATATTTATTATATCGTTTACACTCCCAGGTGTCCAATCACAAAAAAAAGACTGCATAATCTGAGCTTGCATTTGGAGTTACATTTTAAACTAGGATTCCTTCATCACGCTGTGAAGTTAAGTGCTCCTCAATTCTCCATTCTCCGCTTCCATTCTCACACAGAGCATGTTAACCAACAGGCTGGTTTTATGCATTGTCAGGATTCATACCAGTTGACGTGACATGGGATTGCATCCCCTTGCTTCTTGTAAGCACTGACCTTCATTCAGCCAAGAGGAAAGGAGGGGTATACTTACTTTAATGATACTGCTCATACAGCCTATTCAGCTCTGAGCAGTGCCACACTAGAATTAGAGTTAAAATAGGAAAAATCTTTTAATATATAATCTGTATAATATTAAAATTTAGCACGTTTTTTCTTTAACCAATTGGGAGAGAAACTTGGCTCCTGCTAAAGTGGTATTAAAATCCACCCCTGCTAAGAGGAGCCTCAAATTGTCCTCTATATTTCCTGGGTCCTGGATATAGGGCTTGATCCAGCTGTCTCTTGCCACGTTTAAGGTATTACATTCAAATAGACAGTGTTGAAGAGTGTCTATTTGGCCAGAGCCACATTGGCAGAGTCGCTCAGAGTAGGGAACCCTATTTGAACGTCCCAGCAACTCTCCTGATGGAATGGCAATCAGTCTGGCTAACAAATGTAGGCAGCTTGGCGGAATGTTGGACAAGTGACCGTTGAAAAGTCCATTGGACAGCAGTCAGAGAGTGAAGCTGCAAGACCAGGATGCCTACATTTCCCATCAAAACTTGAGGGAAGCTGACTAGTGTCCAACCTGTGCCTTTTGTCACTTGCGGTTCTGCTCATAAATAATCGTCGATAACGCAGAACTGTCAAGAAATCAAAGTAAGCTGGAAGGGATTGTGGCAAAGTTAAACCCAAGTATATCAGTGAGCATACTCTACATGCTCTTATCATAGTGCTCTATAATCTACTTTACTCAAACAACCTAAGATTGAGGAAAGAGCTGCTGAAGGCCCTTGTTCTTTCAGATTATGAGGGTTAATGCCCAAGGCCTGGACACGGTTTTCAATCAATTTACTCCAAGGGCTTTGATAGGAATCGCTCTGTATCAGGTGCAAATAGCCATTTGATTCCATGAAGAACAGGGCTTTAATCTAAAACCTGAAGTTTGCCGCCCATACCCATGCTTCAAAGGACCTAAGTCCCAATAAAGGAAGGGTATAAATATTTTAATAAGTAAATATTTAGAAACTGGAGGCTGAAGGCTGAAACTGAAGATTTTAACGGTTGGACAGGATGATTATGGGAGCAAACTGTCCTTAAGATGCTTTGGGTCAGACTAACTAGGGATTTAAGGGCAAAAACCACTACTTTGAATAGGGTCTCTGGACATGAATTGAAAGTCAGGGGCAGTAAGATGAGTTCCTAGTAACCTGTTTGAGATTGTAGCTCTGCACCAAATTCAAGACCAACTGAAATGTTGGTTCAAATGCAGCCCACAGGAGACATATTACAGTAATCTAACAATAATTAATGCAAATACAGAAAATAGACAATTATTGTACAGTACTGTGTTTTCTACTCCTCATTTCTTACCAGAACAAGAAAAATATCATCAGACAGGAGGGCAGTATATAAATCCAACAAATAATAAAAAATAAAAAAATAATATTCATTATGACATTTTGCTTATTCAAATGAGTTTGCTAAAATGATGGGAACTGCAGGTGTAAGTTTCCCTTCTCAAACATAGGGTTTCCTGTTGGTTGTTATTGCAAATTGGTTATGGATCAATATCTCCCAAATCAAGTGTCTCTGCTTCCATCCATATTTGTGTAAAAATTGAATGTAGTGGTTTTATAATATACCAGCCGATGGCCATAAAAGAAAACTGTTTAGAGCCCTTTGGAAACCGATTGCCAAACTGTCATAGACTTCCACAGTCCAGGATTCCTGATAAAATACGGGCAAATCAGTTGTGTGTTGCTAAATTTATTTGGTGGCTGCATCCTGTCTGTATTTTGTAAGTTGCGTATCCTCGGCTGTTTTCTTTCAGGCTGGGGAGAATCATTTTGCACAGTTAATTATCATTGCTACTTGAGAAAATTGGATTTAATGGAAAGCTACTAAAATAGTGGAGGGCTTGTTTATGTCAGGGAGTGTGCCTAATTGAGATAAATAAAAAAATGGGAGTATGGATTGTAACATTGTGGACCCTTGGGAGGCATGTTCATGGACTGTTTTATTATAGTATTTATGCCATATTATGGCTGCTGTAATAATTTTATGTGTGCAGAATATCTAGTCATCTTTTCCTATTAAATTGAGCTGACAAGTCTTGAAATATAACCAAAAAAAATTCTGAAGGCTCGATCCTTTATCACCATTGCCTATGCCACCCTAGGAAGAAAACAGATCTCGGACTCCGAATTTAGTGCCTGTCTGTAGCCTGTATGGTTAGCTAGGAATGTCTTATTACTAATTTGCTATAGGCTGATGAGCAACTGTATTTAATAGTAACAACAACAACTTTCAATCTATATACCACCCTTCAGGACAACTTAACGCCCACTCAGAGCAATTTACCAAGTGTGTTGTTATTATCCTCATGACAATCACCCTGTGAGGTGGTTGGGGCTGAGAGAGCTCAGAGAGAGCTGTGAGTGACCCAAGATCACCCAACTGGATTCATGTGGTGAATCAAACCCGGTTCTCCAGATTAGAGTCCTGCCGCTCTTAACCACTACACCAAACTGGCTAAGAGATGAATGAATTTTGTCATCTCTCCCCCACCCCCGAAATGCTTATCTGCTCCTACCAATTTATTGTCACATTTGTATCCACAAACCAAGCTACATACTTGAGGAAAAGGCAAGCCTGATTCCCTTTTTAAATTTTAATAACATTTACAAAGTATATTATTATTATCCTCACAGCAATCACCCTGTGAGGTGGGTGGGGCTGTGAGAACTCTGAAAGAGCTGTGACTGACCTAAGGTCACCCAACTGACTTCAAGCAAAGGAGTGGGGAATCAAGCCCAGTTCTCTAGATTAAAGTCCTGCTACTCTTAACCACTACACCAAACTGGCTACTATTTGGCATTAAGCTGATTGCTTGCAGGGAAAATTGATTGGCTGATATATTCTTAATGGGAACTAATTGTTATTGGTTAGGCATTTTTCCTCTCTTGAATTGTCTTGCCATATAGGGTCAGAGATCAATGTTTTGCACAGAAAACAATTGATAGATGGAATCTGGAAAGAGACAGTGACATTCAGGTTGGTAGAGGTGTGAATTTTTAGCTGGACTTGAGCTGGAAAAAGACTGGAATGGGAGCGTACAAAGTCTATGATGTAGCTTTAGTGGATCTGAAGTAGCTTGCCTTAAGAGTTTCTTTTGCTTCCACCACGATCTGACCTTGGGCTAGTCACAGTTCTCTGGAGCTCTCTCAGCCCCACCCACCTCACAGGGTGTTTTGTTGTGGGGATAATAATGGCATACTTTGTAAACCACTCTGAGTGGGCATTAAGTTGTCCTGAAGGGCGGTATATAAATCTAATGTTGTTGTTGTTGTTATTGTTATTATTATGTGTTGGTAAATAAACAGATATTTTGGAGCCAGTTTGGTGTAGTGGTTAAGAGCACAGGACTCTAATATGGATAACCAGGGTTTGATTCCTCACTCCTCCACTGAAGCCATCTGGGTGACCTTGGGTCAGTCACAGCTTCTCGGAGCTCTCTCAGCCCCACCCACCTCACAGGGTGTTTTGTTGTGAGGATAATAATGACATACTTTGTAAACCACTCTGAGTGGGTGTTAAGTCATCCTGAAGGGTGGTATAAAAATTGAATGTTGTTGTTGTTGTTGTTGTTGTTGCTGCTGCTATTATTATATCCTCAAAATGCTGTAAGACTCCATTGCTGTCTAATCCAGAGGAAACCAGAGAAGGGCAAACACTCCTCTGTTCAATGGTGCTGTTTGCTATATGATCAAATTGTAATTTGAACAACGAGAAGAGTTGCTCTTTTCAGCTGCTCAGAATTGCACTACTATGTTGTGTGCCCAGGCATTCGTATGCATATTTTCTGCAGTTGTTTTTGACCCTTCCCTAATTGACGGTTTACCCAACCTACCCGACATAAGAGCTGATTTAACTTACAAAAGAAGTGCTTTTCAGGGTTGCTTGCTGGATTGGGGATGGAAGTACGTGGTTTGTCTTTCTAATTTTCTACCCTTGCCGTTTTTGCTTGCACGCCTGACTCCCAAACTTTTGCGCATCATTACTCTGCCCCGGGAATGATTGTTTGATCTGTTTGTTGCAACCTACACAAAGATTAGGATAATGTACTGATGATGCAGGTCAGCTATTAAGTCTCATTTTGAACTGCCAGCAAGCCAGTAACTTGCCAACATGCAACGGTAATGGGTACCTCTCCTGCTGCCACCTTGCAGACACAAAACTAGTCAATATGTGGCTCATTTTAAATTGCTAAAAAATCACCGACATAATCATATGAGGTGCTTGCTTGAAAGAAAAAGGATAGCTTAAACAAGGCAAGTCTGTTTTTCAAACACCTTATTTTTTAAAAAAAACTCTTTTTCAGTTAGATTTTGCCTTTAACCCTCTTCTTACACCCTCTGAGTAGTTTGCTGCCACCAGGAATAGTTAATTTAAGTTTTCCCTTTAATAACGTTCCCTAGCATCAGGTTCCTTCATGGGACTATGTGGCCCTGAGGAAAAAAATAGGATATAGGAATAACATACACTCTGGGATTTTTTAAAAAAACCTTTTATTTTCACAAGAAGCATATTGGTTTCATACTGTTTCTTAAGCTTGATGGTTTCAAAGATAGTTACCACCAGTTCTTAATGTTTCTTTAGATAGGCTCAGTCACATAGATATACATAAACTTTCTCTCTCAGGGCCAAGCTACACATGACGAATGACACTTGAACGGCAAGTGTATTTCTCCCTGTTCACTTGCCCTCCACTCAATCCACTTGCCATTCAAGTGTCATTTGTCATGTGTAGCTTGGCCCTCAGGCACAAACACAGTTTGCCTGCTTCAGATAGATCAACCACTCACTCAAATGTGCATAGACTTTCTCTCAGGTGCACACACAGTTTGCCTGTCTAAACCAGAATCAATATTTCTCTCAGAAATGCATAGATACCCTCAGGCTTGCATTTCTCTCAGAAATGCATAGATACCCTCAGGCTTACCATAGCTTGCCTGTCTAAACCAAAAAGCCCCTTTTCTCTCTCTCAGGTGCACACTCAGTTCGCATGCTTCAGATAGCTCAATCTCTCTCACAGACACACAAAGTTCAGGCTTCCACACAGGTTGCCTGCTTTGCCCAGACTCAATATTTCTCTCACAAATGCATAGACACCCTCAGGCTGCACACAGCTTGCCTGCTTTGCCCAGACTGAATGCTCTCTCTCTGCTCAGTAACTAAAAAGTTCACTCTGCTCCTAGAGCACTGCTACTATCCAATCAGATTTCACTTCAGTCACACTTCTCAACTCCGCCCACACAGTTATCAACCAATCATCTCACTCACTCATCCCTCTCTTTCACCCTCACTCTTCATCGGTACCACACCAAGCATTTAAAATCATTACACTTTAATTGCAAAAGATGAATTCTTTTTGAAGGGAATGGGACTTTCTACCTGGACTTCTTACTATCCAGGAAAGTATAGTACATAACAATGTTCAATGTTCAACACCAAGAGCCCATAATGCACCAAGGGTTCATAAGGAGAGAGTATTAAGGTCCCTTATGTGTAACTGGTTCCCAGCTCTAAACCTCTTCCACACTGTGTTATCTAGAACAATGGAGGGGACTGTGCTTCTCCTAGTCAATAGAATCATTCAACCTGCATTCAGGATGCCTCTGGAATTGCTTCTAGAAGTTCTCAAAAGTTCTCCTCTGTTATTTTGCTCAGCAAATGACAATCAGAAAAATATTTTTTGCTGAACTAGGAAGTTCTATTTATGCTCTCTCTCAAAAAGAGTTCAAATTTATGCTCTCTCTCTATTTATGCTCTCTCTCATTGACAAATTTATCCTCCTTGAAGCAGTCCAATCCCATCCCCCTAAAAACTTTTTAAGCTCCTAGTTGAAAACATATTGACTCAGAAAACAGTGATTTGTATATGTTTTTCTCATTCTTTCCATTGTTGCCCTAGCCATGCATTCAGTACGTTTGTTAAGTCAAGAAACATGACATTGAGTTTCTTTTGAACCTAGTGCTACTTAGTTTCACAGAATGATGCCCATTCTGGTATTATGTCAGAGGAAAAAAATCTTTACCCGCTTTCTCCATACAGTCCATAATGTTCTAAAATCCAATCATCTTAGTTCTTTTCTAAATTAAAAACCCACAATCTTCTTAGCCTTTTTAGTAGGAATGATATTTCAACCACCTGATCATTTTGGACAGCCTTTGATATCCTTGAAATGGATATTGTAAGTATCATAATCATAGACAAGAGACACTTGTCATTTTATATTCAGTTCCTTTCCTCATAATCCCTAGCATTCAATTTGCTTTTTTCATACACTTGTAATAAACTGTGCTAGCATTTTCAGAAAACTTTCCTCTTTATCCCGAAATTCATTTCCAGGGTTGTCAAAGGCAGTTTAGACCTATTAGCATACATGAAATGTATGTCTCAATGTGAATCACTTCATTGGAATGGACCCATTCCAGTCTGGCTTCCGTCCTGGCCATGGGATGGATACAGCCTTGGTTGCCCTCACAGATGACCTTCGCAGGCATCTGGATCGAGGCAGGTCAGCGCTGCTTGATCTCACAGCAGCGTTTGACACAGTTGACTATGATTTGTTGGCCAGCCGCCTTGCTGACATGAGGATTAGGGGGACAGCCTTACAGTGGCTGATCTCCTTTCTCCAGGGTCGGGGACAGAGGGTGGCGCTCGGGGGAGATCTATCGCCCCATCACCCTTTGGTGTGCAGGGTTCCCCAAGGGGCGATACTCTCCCCGATGTTATTTAACATCTATATGCACCCCCTCACCCAGTTGGTGCGGAGGTTTGGGCTGGGTTGTCATCAATACGCGGATGACACCCAACTTTTTCTGTTGATGGACGGCCGGCCAGACACGGCCCCAGACAATCTGGCCAGAGCTTTGGAGGCTGTGACGGCATGGTTGAAACAGAGCAGGCTGAAATTGAACCCAGTGAAGACGGAGGTCCTGCAGCTGGGACAGGGGCTGCCAGATGCAATTTTGCCAGTGGTAAAGAGTCTGGGTGTGCTCCTGGATGCCTCCCTATCAATGGACGCCCAGGTCACGGTGGTTGCCAAGTCTGCATTTTTCCATCTTCGTCAGATCAGGCAACTTGCCCCCTACCTGATGCCCCAGGACCTGGCTACAGTGATCCATGCAATGGTCACCTCCAGGCTAGATTACTGTAACTCACTCTACGCTGGGCTACCCCTGGGCCTGATCCGGAAACTACAACTGGTCCAGAATGCGGCGGCGCGGGTCCTGACTGGTATACCTTACCAGTCACACATCACACCTGTCCTGCGCCAGCTGCACTGGCTTCCGGTTGAATTCCGAATCAGGTTCAAAGTCTTCGTTCTTACCTTTAAAGCCCTGAGTGGGTTGGGACCGGCATATCTTCGGGACCGCCTCTCCCTGTATGTTCCCCGGAGATCGCTTCGATCAGAGAATAAATATTTACTTGTGGTCCCCGGCCCTAAGGAAGCCCGCCTCGCTTCAACCAGGGCCAGGGCCTTTTCAGTCCTGGCCCCAGCCTGGTGGAACGCTCTGTCAATGGAAACCCGGGCCCAGCGGGACATATTATCGTTCCGCTGGGCCTGTAAGACAGAGCTGTTCCGCCAGGCATTCGGTGATTGAAGGGGGCGGTGCCATGTCGGCCTCCCACCTTTGGGGTGGGGGAGGGTTCTCCCCACCACTGCACTTTGTTAATTTGTTTTATTGTTTGTATATTGATTTTAGTTCTCGTTTTTATCGATTTTAATTGTTCACCGCCCAGAGCTCCTGGGGATGGGTGGTATAAAAATTGAAATATAATAATAATATAATAATATAATTAAGTTTACCCTCCTTATTTATGTTGCCTGTCCACCCAATTTTGAAGGATTCTTTTTTGGAACTCTTCAGAATCTTTGTGGAATATCTTCAACCTTAATCATTTGGAATTATCTGCAAACTTGAGAACCATACTCTTAGCACCTGATTCCACATGATTTAACTCCATCCAATACAGGGCAGTTTTCACACTACTTACCTGCTCCTGGAACATTGTGAAACATGGTGCAAAAAACACGGAAGATAGCGGAAGATGCTATCTTCCATGTTTTTTGCACAATGTTTCGTAATGTTTTGGGAGCAGGTAAGTAGTGTGAAAACGGCCCAGATCGCTGATGCTGCCCACTGTTTATTGCCCTGTTGGCCAAGACATACAAAGTCTTCAATAATGTGGGTCTGATATACTTGCAAGATGATCTTCCCTTTATCCACCACAATCCCACCAATCAACCCAAAGATGAGTGTTCTGAAATGGTGTCAATCACTTACAATGGATTAATACAACCCGTTTCAGAAGCATGAGCCAAGCGACTAAGACCTCTCTGAATTTACTAGGCTGAAGCAATGCTGTTTTTCAATCATACATTCTGTACCTATTTCTTATTTTTTAACTATGAATGGGAAATGTGCACACATGACCCAACATGTGCTGGGTATATCATGTAGTAACGTCTTAAGATCACAGTTCTATTTTTTCCCATAAAACGCAAATTGCAGGCTTAAGCAGTTTCAGTTTGACTTGTAGTGAAGCAGGAAGAGAGAGGGGTTTAATTCTTGAATCTTCAAACAATTCCTCTATTAAGAACTCCTCCTTATGTATTTTAAAGGTAAAAAGACCTAATGACAGAGTAGGGGAGCCAGTTTCAAATACGGAAACCAATTAGAGGTTGAAGGTTAAGCTCTCTCTTCCTTCCCTGCATGGCCCCAAGGCAAATTGCAGGTGCCCAGTTTTACAGGTTTTGTTTTACGGATGTTTTTGATAGGTGAAACTATGCAAGTGATCACCATTTCTTCCATGGGAGCCTTTTGTCCAACTCTGAGTGGAGTAGGTGTGTTTTCACAAAAAGCCAGTACACAGCCTCTCCTTATGCCTGGTGAAATAGAAATGTTACTGTTTTGAGTTCCGGCTGTTCTGTACTAAGCACAGTGAAATCCACTGTGGGATTAAACATTCTTAATATTTTATAAAGAAAGTATTAAAGGTCAGCTTCCAAACACCCCTTGATCCAGAAGTCAGAGAAGGACAGCACATGGCAGACAAAATGGAAGCACAGTACAACAGGTACCTCCAGAAATGTGTAACGGTGTGTCTGTGGTTGACTTCCGAGTAATGATCTTTGGACTGAAAAGAGAGGTATTATTTGTACACAAGAATGACTGTATTTTTCTCTTTGAATGTTAAATCTTTTATCCCTCATGCATGATTCTCAAGAGTGATGGCCAAGGATGCACGTTTCCCCTTTCCCATAAAACTAGAATTTGGGGGCACCTAATGAAGGAGATGGGAAGTAGACATAGGATGGACAAAAGGAAGTACTTCTTTATCCAATAAGTAATTACATTGAGGGATTCACTACCAGTGGATGCAGTGATGCCACAAGAGTTAGATGACTTGAAAAGGGGATTCGATGGATTCATGGAGGATAGGTCCATTAAGGGCTGATCTTCTGCTACCCTGAGGTAAAACTTCTCCTCTTTAAGCCTATGAAGCTGTATACTGGGCTGGGAAGCCTCTGGTAGCGTGGTGGAGATTAGGCTTCAACTTTCCTTCTTGTCCCACCCTTAAGAAATATTAAAGATGGTTACCCAGCCAAGTCTTAGTAGGGGACAGATCAGGGGTTTGCGCTTCCCTTTAGCAGAAACTGGCACACAAGGCTTGGGAAGGTTCAAAACATAACTGAAGGTTTATTTACAAAAGGTTAAAATCAAAAGGCAGGTTGGCAGGTGTTGGAAATGAAGAAACAGAAAGGTTTTTGTACAGGAACTTCACTGGTGTGAAGCACAAAACACTTGGTTTAACACTAGGTTGCTGGCTTCTTTCAGAGGTTGACACTGCTTCACAGATGTTATGCTTTATATACTCAAACACAAACACAGCATGACTTTCCCTCCTCTCCAGACCTTAGGGTGCTCCACTGAGACAAACCCTTCCTAGATACTGGGCAGGCGTTATAGTTATGAGCTATAACCCTGTTCCTGGCACTGAAGGGGAGACTCCTCTCTACCCACTTCCTTGACCCTCTATAATTCCCAGATCTCTTGAGTCTAAATAGGAGTTAGTGCTGGTTTTCCCCACTTTAGTCCTAGGACTAAAAGTGTTTCACAAACATTATTTCCTCTCACAGAGGATTCTCTGGCTGACCCTCTCTGGTCAGAAAACCTCTGAATATCAGTGCCAGGAGGCATCATCTGGAGAAGGCCTTAGTCTTAGTGAATTTTGGGGTAGCGCCCCCCCCCCATTTCCAATTAAAACTCATTGATCTGGTCTGCTCAAAGCCTGTGAAAAAATCCTTCTTACACCATATGCTTTGCATTTCTGTTCCTGCAATTATTATAACATTATAATATGGAGGTCATGAGAAAAGCACAGCGACTTTACTTTCACTTGAAGGTTAGGAATTGTTTTTATCCGGACATATTCAGTCCCGGGCTTCGGTATTCTTTCTTAGTAATGTTTTTAAATTCATGGTGCCATCCAAGAATATTATTCTTACTTTCCTTTTGATTGCTGGCTATGACCTGTCAATCCACACTGTTCAGAAGATCATGTACCTTGATTTCATTGTTTGTAAGAACTGGCTGTTTGTTTACAGAACTGTATGAGATCTTATAAATAGTATACAATTTTTTTTCTATGTTGATTGAAAGGTATAAAATACAGGTGCTGATGCTTTCCTATGTGAATTCAGTTACCTAATAGATTGCATTAGGCTTATTATTAAATAAACTTTTTACTTCTATGATCACCGTTTAAATGCCTTGAGTTGTTTCTCAGACTCATAGTAAAGTTGGGAAATCTACAACTGGCTAAGGGTGTTGGTTTATGTCCCCAATTACTTGCTCTCTGTGTCTTGTTTGTCACTCCTCTCAACTGTTTGGCCAACGTGTGTAACAAACAGGATGCTGGACTACATGGACCACTCATCTGATCCAGCATGGGTGCTCTTATGTTCTTACTAGAGATGGGCATAAACCAGAAAAAAACCCAAATCATGTGGTTCATGGTTCGTCACGTTTCACAAACCACGAACCACAAACTTCCACAAACCTGCCCTGGTTTACGAATCGGTTCATTTTGGTTCATGAAAATGTCACTTCTGGGCCAGCAAATCACCACTTCTGGGTCAGCAGAAGGTCACTTCCAGGTCAGCAGAAGGTCTGCAGGAAGTCCATCCACTGTTGCCTAGGAAACTGATTGATCGGTGCCAGGCTGTCTGCCATGATGACCTGAAAAATGAACCAAATGAACCAGCCTAAAGTTCGTGGAGGTTTGTCAGAAATGGGATCTGATGAACTGCTGGTTCATGAACCACGAACCGGCTTGGTTTGTCATGAATTTTGGTTCATATTTCGGTTCATGCCCATCTCTAGTTCTTATGCATAGAATTGCAACATTTACGCAGCCTTCTATTATGCAAAGAAACTAAAGATTGCACTGGAAATCTCGATGCAGAAGGAACAGGGTACCACCAGTCAACAATTGCTCCATCCTGCTAACCAGGCTTCATGAACTGTATCTTTAAAAGACAATTGGTAAGCAAACAGGAAATCCAACAATATACATAAAGGCAACAAAACTTTGGGTCCATTATCAAACCTTGTTTATGTAATTTCTCACATTGCAAGACAGGATGCAAAATTTGAATTCTCAAACATCCATTTTCAGAGGATTCACCTCTACGATGATTTTCTGGTAAATATTTTGGCCAGAGAAGATATTTCTTAATATGATCCAAATCATTTCTACATTCTGGGGGACTTTCGGCTGGGGATCCATGAAGGTCTAACACAGTTCTAAGAGCTGAGCTGTCCGTGCTGCCGTTTTGAAGGCTGGAGGGGCACAAATTGCCCGCAGCCACCTGTTCTCAGGCAGAGAACAGGCGAGAATGCTCAAGAACCTGAGGGCGCGTTGATCTCGGGTGAAGGGGGGTTCTACACAACAAACTCCCACCCACCCTTGAGGTCCCACCCAAAGAAAGGTTGCCAAGATCTCTGCAGTGGCTCTGGAGTCAAATTTTGGCATAAGACCTACATGCCCAAGCTTCAGCAAAACAACAAAGGGGCTGGATTCGATCAGATAACAGAAGCAATGACTACAACCCAAGAAAAATGCTAAAGGAGGTAAAGATCGCTATCTCTCAGTACGGGACAGATTTTAAAAAGAAATAAGAGGCAAAAGCGGATTTAAGAACTGCAACAGACTAGTTATATAAGGGGGAAGATTCCGGCAAGAAAAAAATTTGAAAAAGTAAATTTGTAAGGAGAAGCTAGCGTGGAAATTGGATTATTGTTTACATACCTGTGGCAGGGAAGAGATAATGGACTGTGAGAAAGCTTAAAAATCATGAGAACTGCTGTGCAATGGAGAGGAACAGGAAGTACGTCAGAACCATAAAGAGACAGAAGAGAAGGGCCCTTTTCTTAAACGCCGGAAGTAGGGCGACGCCATTTTGAAAGAGGGCAACTGGCGACTTCAATGAAAAAGGAAGTAGGTCATCTTTAAAGAAGGTAAGGTCGAGCGCTTCAGTACAAAACCATAGAGGAAAAACGCCCAACATTTTGGACAGTTTAAAACAGCATTTGAGAAAAATAAACTGCAATCGGACTTTTAAAAAGAAAAGAAAGTAAAAAAAGTAGAGTCACGGATTTAAGGAAAAGGGCAGACTCGTAAGGGCGAAGCAGAGCTAGCCCCACGATGTCGAAGAAAGAGTGGCAAACTACGATGGAAAATTTGGATAAAACAGTTTCAGAGGGAAATAAAGAGCTTAAGGATATGATGCTAGAGATGGCGAAAGAATTAAAAGACTTTAAAGAGACGCTTAAATTGGAGATGGCAGAACTGACAAAAGGTATGGATAAAATACAAAATGACCTACAAGCTACACAGCAGAGAGTCAATGCAGTAGAGGAAACGGTGGAAACTTTAACAGATGTGCAAAAGACTGAAATGAGAGGGATGAGAGACAGAATGGCCATTGCAGAAAGTAAACAGATGGAAAAACAACTCAGATTTCGTTCGGTCCCAGAAGTAGAGGGAAAATCAGCCCAAGAGCAGATTACAGAAATTTTGGCAGAATACCTGGGGAAAGAAGAGGAAGACATTGCAGCTTTCTTGGATGTAGTGTATAGAATCAATTCCAGATTTGCAGCTCAGAGGAAGTTACCAAGGGACATTATTGTCCACTTTACGACTAGAAGCACAAGAGAATTAATTGTGAGCAAACAATTTCAAGATCCATTAGAAGTCGATGGAAAAGTGGTGAGAATCATGAAAGAGTTGCCCAGATCGGTGCTGTTCGAGCGGAAGAAGTATAGAGAACTGGTTCAGATGTTACAGGAGCTGAAAATCAGATGTAGATGGGAAATACCAGAAGGACTGACATTTGAGTTTGGTGGAGTTAGAAAGAGCATCAGATCTGGCCATGAGATGGAGACTTTTATTAGGGAAAATGAAAAGGACTTACCAAAAACTATAAGAAATTGACCATGGAATGTAAAGTTATATCTTGGAATGTTAATGGACTAAATTCACCTTGTAAATGCAAAGCTACTTTCCACTGGCTAGCAAAACAAAAATGCAATATAGTTTGTCTGCAAGAGACACATATTAGAAAGCAGGACTAAAAATATTTGAAATTTGTTAAATTGGGAAAAGAATTTGTTGCCACCTCTAAAAAGAAAAAGAGGGGAGTTGTATTGTACATAAAAGAAGAATTGCAGCCCAGACTAGTTTTAGAAGATGCAGAAGCCAGATATTTAGCAGTGGAAATTATTTGGAATTCTAAGAAAATATTGATGATTGGGATCTATGCACCTAACGGTGCAAAAGAAATTTTTTTTTAAGGACTTAGAGAAACAATTAGATGAATTGACCTATGATCACATAATTTTGGCGGGTGACTTCAATAGAGTTACAAACCTGGATGAGGACAAGCAGTCTAAAGCTGCTCACAAAAAAAGAGGACTATTACCAAAGACGTTTTTTATGCTTAAGGAACAAGAAAGTTTAGAAGATGTGTGGAGGAGACAATATCCTAAGAATAGACAATATACATTTTACTCTGCAAGACATTTCACATTATCAAGAATAGATATGATCTGGGCCTCTAAAGAACTGACATTATGGACTAGAGAGGTGGAGATAATGCCAAAGGTAGGCTCAGATCATAATCCAATTATGTGGAGATTTGGGAAAAATAATTTTAAAAAAGGATGGAGAATAAATGAGGACTTGTTACAAATAGAAGAAAATATTGCGTTGCTGCGAAGGGAGACCAAATTTTTCATACAATATAACCTGAACAAAAAAGTGCTGACCAATAAAGTATGGGACACATATAAAGTGGTGATAAGAGACATACTAATAGACCTGAATGCAAGAACTAAGAGGAAAAAGGAGGAAAAGAGATCTGAAATTTTGGATAAAATAAAAGCCAAAGAGATACAACTTAAGAAAAGACCGGGGGGGGGGGGGGGGAGACATATCAGGATATTAAAATTCTGCAGGAACAATTGACAGCAATGGACAATAAAGAATTAGAGTGGAATTTAAAGAGGATGAATCAGAGGTCGTTTGAAGGTGCAAATAAACCTGGGAAATATTTGGCGTGGCAACTAAAAAAAAGAAAGGAGAAGAAAATCATAAGTAAAATTCTAGAAGATGATAAGGTGCTTATGGACCAAGCGGCTATTAGTAGAGCCTTTTTTAAGTTTTATGCAAAATTGTACCAAAAAAAAGAAGTGAGTAAAGATTTAATAGCGGAATACCTAGAGAAGATGAAAATTCCGACAATTCCTGAAAAATGGAAAGAGAAATTAAATAAGGAAGTGACGGAAGAAGAAATAAAAGAAGCTATACAATCAACGAAGACAGGAAAGGCGCCAGGACCAGATGGACTAACGGCAAAGTTTTATAAAGTGATGGCTAATGAACTGGCACCATTCCTGAAAGAGGTAATGAATGGAGCGATGCAAGATCAAAGGATTCCTGACTTATGGAACGTAGCCAATATATCGCTGATACTGAAGGAGGGTCAAGACTTGACCAATGTTAAAAATTACAGACCAATTTCGTTGTTGAATAATGACTATAAAATATTTGCAAAGGTGTTGGCAGAGAGGTTGAAAGGATGGATGTCGGAATTTATTGCTGAAGAACAGGCGGGATTTTTACCCAACAGACAAATTAAAGATAATTTGAGGACAGTAATAAACACTATTGAATACTATGACAAGCACTGTGACAGAGAGGTTGTTTTTTTCTTTGTAGACGCGGAAAAAGCATTTGACAATCTGAACTGGGATTTTATGTTTGCTACCATGGAAAAGCTGCAAATGGGAGAAAAGTTCATACAAGCGGTTAAGGAAATTTATAGAGACCAGACTGCAGCAATCATAGTGAATGAGGATTTGACAAAAAAATTGAAAATCAGCAAAGGAACTAGACAGGGATGCCCTCTGTCTCCATTGTTGTTTATTTTGATTTTGGAAATATTGATGATTCAAATACGTGAAGATGACACAATCCGAGGTATGAAAATAAAAGAGTTTTCTTACAAGGTCAGAGCTTTTGCGGATGACATAATGTTAATAGTAGAGGATCCAATTGAAAATATGCCAAAGGTAATAGAGAAAATAAAAGAGTTTGGAGATTTGGCTGGATTTTATGTGAACAAAAAGAAGTCAAAGATTTTATGTAAGAATATGACTAAACAGAAGCAGCAAGAGCTAACGGAGATAACAGACTGTGAGGTGACTAATAAAGTAAAATATCTTGGCATTGAGCTGACTGTGAAAAATATAGTTTTGTTCAAAAATAATTATGAGAAACTGTGGATGCAAATAGAGAGAGACTTAATAAAATGGAACAAACTGAATTTATCATGGCTGGGAAGAATTGCAGCAGTAAAAATGAACGTCTTACCACGTGTGATGTTCTTGTTGCAAACTATACCAATTATCCGAGACTCCAAACAATTTGATAAATGGCAAAGGAAAATCTCAGATTTTGTGTGGGCAGGCAAGAAACCACGAGTGAAAATGAAGGTTTTACAAGACGCGAAGGAAAGAGGTGGCTTGCAACTGCCCAACATAAGACTGTATCATGAGGCAGTATGTCTTGTATGGTTGAAAGACTGGATAATGTTAAAAAACCGTAAGTTGCTGGCCCTGGAGGGACATAAAAAAATATTTGGATGGCATGCATACATGTGGTATGACAAAGTAAAAGCGGACTCTATGTTTTTGCATCACTACATTCGGAGAAGCCTCTTCACGGTCTGGAAGAAATACAAGTTGTATATGGAAGATGGAATTCCTTCATGGGTGGTTCCGTATGAAGTAATAGATCCGAGAACTGTCGATAATGAACAGTAATGTCTAACCTACAAGGAGATTACACAAATACAACATTCAAAGCTGAGAATAAAGACAGAAGAAGAATTGTCTCCTTGTTATGGATGGTTCCAGTACAGACAGATCAGAGACCTTTATAATGCAGACTGCCAGAGAGGAGGAATAAGATTGGAAAATTCGGAGTTAGAGGAAGTGATACTACAAGAAGGCAAGAAAGAGATATCCAAGATTTACAAATTACTTTTAAAATGGTTTACGGTGGACGAAACAGTAAAAGTCCAGATGGTGAAGTGGGCAATAAACTTTCATAAAGAAATAACAATGGAGGCATGGGAGTACCTATGGAAAAATACAGTGAAGATTTCAACTTGTACGAACATTAAAGAGAATGTGTACAAAATGATTTACAGATGGTATTTAACACCAAAGAAAATTGCGCTAGGAAATACTAATATGTCAGACAAATGCTGGAAATGTAAAAAGCATGAAGGATCATTGTATCATATGTGGTGGACATGTGAAGTAGCTAAACAATACTGGGGAGAAATAATTGAAGCAATACATGAGATTTTACAAATACAAATAAACAAGAACCCAGAATTGTTGCTACTGAACTTGGGAATGGAGGCAGTTCCAACGCAGTATAGAACATTGTTATTTTACATGACTGCAGTGGCTAGACTTTTGTATGCGCAGAAATGGAAGACACAAGAAATACCAACTGTAGAAGACTGGATTTATAAATTGCTGTACGTGGCAGAAATGGATAAAATGACAAGGAAACTTAAAGATCTTGACCTAGGACAATATATTGTTGATTGGGGGAAATTGAAACAATTTTTGGAAAAAAAGTGGGATGTAAAAGGAGAACTGTGGCAGTTTGAAATTTTTTTAAAAAACAATGTTGCAATGAGAAGAGAGAAGGGATCTTACCATTTAGGGGGAATGAAATTATAATCTAAACTAATATAATATTTAAGGGAATTTTACATTGAATATATGAGATGAGAAGGGGTAAATAGGTATCTCAATGAGATATACTATATATGATATATAACATAAAATAACGGGTTAGTGGATCAGACTTTACATTATAACATATTATGTGGTTATGCTATATGGTGTTGTGTGCTGTGCTACATTGGTGGCATAGCATACAATATATATATAATATATTACTATAATATATACTGTATTGATAGTGTATTTGATGGAGTATATGCCTAAAAGAAAAGAAATAGAATAAGTTTAAAGTAAGAGATAGTGTGATCACTCCTATATATTATACTATATTGTTATGTTATATTGATATGAGATATACTATATTGATAGTAAGTTTGATAGAGTTTATGTAAAAGAATAAGAATGTGCTTAGAGTAAGAGATATTATGATTCAAAGTTGGTAGGAAAATATAAATGAAATAGATTTAAGTAATAAGAAGGGTTAAGGGTTGGAAAGCTGTTCGAAGTCAATAGGGAGGGGGGAGGAAAAGGGTGGGGGACAGAGTAAGGGGAAAAAATGGGATTATATGTGTTAAATTTGGAAAATTTTCTTTTGTTTTTCCACTCACCAATAAAATTTTATTTAAAAAAAACAAATCATTTCTACATTCTGCGTTCCCCAGAGTCTAGATAAGCTGATACGGTAATCAGCTCTCCTGTTCTCTCATTGTGCTATTAATTATGCTTTTTGAAAGTTTAGCAAGTAGTATTTTGAAATTAAACAATCCTGCAGGGATTCGGCTCACTGATGATTTCATTATGGGAGATCTTCGGAGATCCCAAGAGAACCTGTAATCTTCACACTCCGTTTGCCTGATTAAGGCTTCAGCATTCTAATTCACAAATCCGTGAAACTCCTAATAGATTTATGTATTTCTCATGTGCTTTCCCTCATAGATAAGCTTGGCTTAATTAAGGTACCAGTGTTCTTCAGTATAAGAAATTAAAAGTCCTGTGATGAGAGGGAAAGGTAGCATGCTTGGGAGGGAGTGAAATAGCAATGAAATGGAGGGGATGAGTTTCAAATATTTCAAATTATCCTGAATGTGTGGACTGGCTTTCTTCATTCTCCTGTGTTGTTATCTGAGTCCTGCAAGATGGTGAGGAGAAAGATGGAGATTGTGCAAAGAGAGGAAGAAGAGGTGTCACGAGGAGGAAGTCCTGAGAATAGCAATCTACACATCAAAGTATAGCGTTGGGGCAGTAAAGAGCAAAGCATAAACAGATCTCTGAGCTCTCTTTCCAACTTTCTGGTTTGTCCCCCTCTGAAACCCAAGAGAGGGAGCGAAGTAGTCTTCTCTTCCAACATGATCTCTATATTTTTCCCTTTTCCTTCTTGGCTTTTTAGCCACTTGCTAGCCAATGAAGTTAGAATTCTCTCTCTTTTCTCTCTCCCTCTCCTCCCCGTCTTTTGAGGAAATAGTACACTAAATATACCTCTGTCTATACATAAAAATTCATAGGACCTGGGTCAGGACATACACTTGTGGAGGCACCTATATGGACTCTGTTCTTTTCTCAGATAGTGCCGCTGGACTGAGGCAGAGCGAAGATGGTTGGTCACTTGACTCAGAAGGCAACTAGGAGTGATGCGGGGATTCACGGTGGTTAGTGAGGCACCAAGAGAGGGGTAAGATCCTTGGAGTCAACTGCCTCAAGATCTCATGAGGCCAGGACTTGGGAGCTGTGGTCGTTCAAAGCTGCTTGGAGCTATCGTAAGCTTCTACAGCCAGCAACCATGGAGGACACCAGACTAGCTCCAGTGCCCAGGGACCATGCAGACCAGAGAAAAGTAAGCTGAAAGGAGGAGGAAGTCTTTTCTTCCTGAGTCCTCAAGGAGGGTCCTTTGGTGGTGAACGCACCATATCATGATCTGAAGGACCAGCTCCCTCCTTTATACCCCTACAGCCTGCAGAAGAGCAAAACTTAGCAGCAAAATGGTCTTAGCCTCAAGTACAGCTGGGGTTATCATCTCAGGATTGCCTCCCTTGGGATTTAGATTGCACTGTTACAGTGATTCAGATGGAAGCACACTTTTTTAGGATGAGTCACACATGTTGGATTCTTATACAACCTGGCGTCATCATGGACAGCAAGCAGGTTTGCTCCTCTTCCACTGCTATCCGTTTAATGTGATGAGGTATTTGAAAAGGCTGAACTCTGCATTTGTTTTCCAATCCTTGTCCATTGACAATAGGAGTAATTTCCTACAGACTTTCAAAACAAAGCAAGCAGACAGAACACGATTTTTTTTAATCATTACCCTTTCGATTATTGCCCACATTTGGTTTTTCCTTGCTGTACACAGAGTGGAAAGAGGTTGATTTCAACTGCTTAGTGTAACACAAGGGGGATTTTAGCTAAGAAAGGGAAAATATATAAACACCATCAACAAGCTTCATCTAGTGAGGATGGTAGTGATTAGAGATGGGCACGAACAGAAAAAAACCCAAACATGATGTTCATTGTTCATTGCCGTCCATGGACAGGGACTCATGAACAACCATAAACATGGCCCTGTTCATGAATATGTTTGTGGTTGGCTGTTCATGGGGGCCAGCAGGCTCTCCTCCAGCCATCATCCAAGTCAAGATCCCTACTGCACCACACTCCCAGAAACCTGACCTGAGCAGGCACCAGGAAAGGTACCAATAATAAATAATAGCTTGGCCCCAGAGCCTGGCAGCAGTCCTGGAATTTGAAGAGGTAGATCCCTATCCCACCACACACGAAGAAAATTTAGGCTCCAATGCACTCTCTCTATCAAAATGCCAACAGCAACTGTCTCTCCCTCTCCACTGCCTGCAAAGTCAGAGCTGGAAGCCCCCCTCCCCCCTGGTCTTTGCTCCCTTGTTGTAACAAATTTGGAGCTCCACACTTGAATGGAAGACCTGCCTATCAAGCTAAATTGGGCTTAGATTGGGGTTTCCTGGGCAACAGCAGGAGTTCAGACAGAGTTCAGACCATCCCTGCCTAAGTTGCCAAGGGAATTGATTGCAGGTGCCAGACTGTCTGGCTTGACAAACAGCAACAAACAAACGAGGCTTGCAATGACCACCTGTTCATTTAGAATGAGGCCTCATGAACAGCTTGTTCGCGAACAGCAGATTTGGCTGTTTGTGGCTTTTTTTTGTTCCTATTGCTGTTCGTGCCCATCTCTAGTAGTGATACAGCTTCCTCTGTGCATGCTATGTGGTAGTAAATCGCTGAGGGTAACACTAGCTTGTGTGAGAATACAGGGTGCCTGACACACCACTTTTCACCCCAAGTTAGAGGAGAGAGAGGAGCCAAGGTGCAGCCACATAAGGGAAGCAGCAGCTGCACTGCAGAGATAAGAGGAGAGAGTTAAATTAGGCCCCCGTGGTCCACAAAAGAGGAAGGGAAGTAGCTGGTACAAGCCTACTCTGAAGTAAAGTCCTGCTCAGGAGTAGGGTAGGAAAGCCACAAAGTGCAGGTGGCAGGGAGGAAGTTACTCAAAGGGAGCTGGGAGGAGCTGGGAAACAATGCCTGAGAGAAAGCTAGGCACAAGGCCTGAAAGTGGAACAATTTAAGAAGTCCAAGACCTTCTGCAAAATGTTAGGGAAACTATTTCGATGGACTTCTGGGAAAATCTATGGACTAAAGATATAAAATTTACAGATTGCCAGCTATTAATAGAAAATTGGAATAAAATGTTCTTTAGATGGTACACTATTCCCAAAGATATTGCGAGAATTAGTACGGGCTATAGTGGACACTGTTGGAAATGTCAGAGCATGGATGCAACATTTTACCGTAAGTGGTGGACTTGCAAGGAAACACGAAAATATTGGATAAAGGTACATGAAGAGATGTAAAAGATTCTCAAATGTAGATTTGAATTAAATTCAAAAGTGTGCTTTTAAATACTTTACCAATTAATGTGAGGGGAAAAAAGGAGATCTCTTACGTTACATGATGACGGCAGCGAGAGTACTATTTGCAGCAAAATGGAAAACTGATGCTTGTCCTGGGCTCCCAGAGTGGAGAGATAAGATTTATGAATATGCTTCAATGGCCAAACTGACGACCTATTTACATAATAGATCAATAACTGAATTCTGGGGAAAATGGAAAGACATTTTTATTACCTAGGCAGAAAATAAATTACATAGGAGTTCACATAATTAAAATATGCTAAGTAGAGGAAAGGAGAGGGAAAGAGAAATATAATGTATCTAGGCTTAGAGATGCTAAATATGCAAGATTCTTGTTTATTTGTATTGCTCGTTTAACTCCCCAAACTATTCTATATGTACTGTTCACATACTAATTGTTTATACATGATTGTATAAGTTTCAATTTAATGTCTAATCTAGAACCTGTATATTTTTTTTATTATGCACTTTCTTTATTATACTTTCTTTTTAAAAATAAGATTCTTTTAAAAAAGAAAAAAAAGTCCAAGTCCTTCCAGGTGCAAGGGAGATCCACAAGCTGGTCCAACAGAGACAGTGGAGGAATAGTTCACTCTGGGCCTGATCTTTGCAGTAAATGGGCAGCAGTGAACGTAGCAGTAGAAATCGGGAAAGGATTTTGCCCCAGTGAGAATACCTAGAGACTGGGTTCAAGGCAGGCAACAAAAAGGATGAATGTTATTTGATGAGCAGGCCTGCTTGCCTTTGGGTGGCTGTTAAAAGAAAGACTTGCATCCTCTCCTGGTATCTGGTAGTTGGTCGGGAGATTACAGGTCTTCTTAGGTACCCCAGTGACGAAAAGGTGGACCCTGACCCAGGCAACTTCACAGGGCTCTTTCATCTGTGCACTCCATCTCTTTTTCTGCTTTGCCTCTTGGTCCTTAGAGTATAACAGAATTTTGGGATCCAGCCTTATGTGAGAAAAACACTTGGCATTGTGGTGTTTGTGTGGGAAGGATGTGTTTTGCATGACTTATAGGGGTATAATGCATCCCCGTGTGCTCCTTGCAGAAAATCAGACTGTACTGCTGTTGTGCTCATGTTTAGTGCCTTTTAATATCAAACTGGTCTCAGATTCGACTTTTCATAATCCAGCTCTGAGATATCCCAGAGAGTCAAGAAGAGCAGGGCAATTGACATGCCATTTACTCCACTTGACACCTTTCCTTTGGATGTTTGGGGAAACTGACAAGTTAGTTTGTTACTTTTGGTGCCATGATGGAACCTGTGGGATAAAGGATATGTAACAGGACAGCCAGCTAGCCATGGCCTTCCTTGGGAAATAGTATAAAAAGATGCTACAGCCATTTAGTGGTGTTGCTCTGGTGAATTTCTGGGACTGGGGGACAGAGAGTCCAGGATGCCGGGCTTGCTTCCTTCTCCTAGGCATTTGATGCCTATTGCAAGCAGGAAATAAATACGGTACTCTATGGTAACTCTTAATGCAAAAGTTAAACAGTAGCAACTTCTTTTCTTTTGTAGCTGCAAACCTTGTGCAAAATCTATTTTCCGTAACCTTTGTACTCTTTATATTCTATATTCTGCTTTAGTTCAATAAAGACCTTTCTTTGTTAAGAAAAGTTCTGTCAGTCCTTATCTGCATGCCTCAGTTTGGTCATGGGCTAGAATTCTGTACCTACTCACAGTCCTAATAGCTTCCCCCAATGACTGTTTTAGTTGGGGTGGTAGTAGCCCTACTAGGAGAGGCTGATGGGATCAGAGGGAGGGAAGAAAAGAACCCACCTTGATCCATAAGAACCACCCTGTCAGATCCCTATGAGTAGGAGATTAGCCCCCCACTATCTGTCAAGTGCTAACCTTTCCACAAAAACTGCCCGCATGAGCCATGCTTTATTTTACCTATTGGTGTAAATGATTATCATTCACTTGCCTAGGAGAAGTACCATCTGACAGAATCTTAGGACAAATATTGCACAACCCTATTTATTTCCATCAAATGTCAGTGATTTCTGACTTGAGATGGGCACGAACAGAAAACAACAGCAACAAACACGATGTTCGTTGTTCATTGCCATCCACAAACAGGAACTCATGAACAACCACAAACACAGCCCTGTTCATGAACATGTTCGTGGTTGGCTGTTTGTGGGGGACAGCAGGCTCTCCTCCAGCCGTCATCCAAGTCAAGATCCCTACTGCACCACTCCCAGAAGCCTGACCTGAGCAGGCAGCAGGAAAGGTACCAATAATAAATAATACCTTGGCCCAGAGACTAGCAGTAGCCCTGGAACTTGAAGGAGTAGATCCCTATGCCACCACACACAAATAAAATTAAAGCTCCAATGCTTTCTCTATCAAAATGTCAACAGCAACTGTCTCTCCCTCTTCACTGTCTGCAAAACCAGAACCTCCCTTGTAACAAATTTGGAGCTACACAGAGTCACCTGGGCTCAGGAGCACATGGTCTGCAGCTGCTAGAGGAGGTAAGGGCTTTTTGCCTTTCTTGGCTGTGGTGGGTTAAGCTGAGAAGCTAAGGGTGGTCCTCTCTAGCTTTGGGGCTTTTTGTGTGTAGTTTTGTGTTGATTTGAGTGTAGTTTTGAGGCTGAGTGTGTTTGGGCTTGATTGTGTTTGAGGGTGAGTGTGTTTGTAAGGCTGCTGGGGGTTGCTGGAGTACAAGCCACACCCCCCCTTTGTGCTCACCTCCTGTGCTTAGCAGGAAGTGACCCTTTGCATTGAAAAGGCAAATGCTGGGCAGGGGCAGGGCAGAGCAGAGTCACCTGGGCTCAGGAGCACATGGTCTGCAGCTGCTAGAGGAGGTAAGGGCTTTTTGCCTTTCTTGGCTGTGGTGGGTTAAGCTGAGAAGCTAAGGGTGGTCCTCTCTAGCTTTGGGGCTTTTTGTGTGTAGTTTTGTGTTGATTTGAGTGTAGTTTTGAGGCTGAGTGTGTTTGGGCTTGATTGTGTTTGAGGGTGAGTGTGTTTGTAAGGCTGCTGGGGGTTGCTGGAGTACAAGCCACACACCCCCTTTGTGCTCACCTCCTGTGCTTAGCAGGAAGTGACCTTTTGCATTGAAAAGGCAACTGCTGGGCAGGGGCGCGAGCCTTTGGCGCGAGCCGAAGGGCGAGAGCTAAAGGGCTCTTGGCCTGTGGCTCTTGGCCGGGGGATCATAGCCGTTTTCTTTCCTCTTAGTGTGTTATTCCTAAAACAGAATAATGAAGTCAGAATGCCAGCAGGGGGTTGGGGGCTTTCCAGTGTATTGCACTGAGTGTCACATGTATGACTATCTGCCTTCTGGTCAGAAGTCCTGGATGTGTGCTCGCTGCAAGGAGCTCCTGGTTCTCAGGGAACGAGTATGTACCCTTGAGGCCAAGGTGGCTGACCTGGAGAAGGGGAGACAGTTAGATAGGCACGAGGACAAGATTCTCAGGGACAGGACAGATGTGTCCCACTCTAAAAATGGCAGCGTTCTTGTTGTCAAGGAGAATGAGGATCTTGTGGAATCAGGGCACCGTACTGAGGATAAGGGGAACATGCCCTCAGAAGGGACCTCTTCTTCAGTTGGTGAGCAGGTTTCCTTTCGCATCAAGGAACCATCCCTGGGTGGGGCGGGAGGGAGGCTCTTGGTAGTTGGTGATTCGATCCTTAGACAAGTAGATAGCTGGGTGGCACAACCGCGTTCTGACCGTATGGTGACTTGCCTGCCTGGTGCGAAGGTAGCGGACATTACGCGTGTTATAGATAGGCTGGTAGATAGTGCTGGGGAAGAGTCAGCGGTCGTGGTCCATGTTGGAACCAACGATGTTGGGAAATGCAGTCGTGAGGTCTTGGAACAAAAATTTAGGCTGTTAGGCAGGAGACTCAAGGCCAGGACCTCCAAGGTAGCCTTCTCAGAAGTGCTACCTGTTCCACGCGCAGGGCCAGAGAGACAAACGCAGATCAGGAGTCTCAATGCGTGGATGAGACGATGGTGTAGGGAGGAAGGGTTCAAGTTTGTTAGGCACTGGGATTCTTTTTGGGACAAGCGGGAGCTGTACAAGAGAGACGGTCTCCACTTGTCCCGAGAAGGAACCCGGCTGCTGGCACTTAAAATCAAAAAGGTGGCAGAGCAGTTTTTAAACTAAATGCTAGGGGAAAGCCGACAAGAGATAAAGTGTCTCTGGTTCAGGATGGTTCATCTCAGAGAGATGAAGGGCTAGGTATAACACTTCTACAGGGAGATAGATTAGAGTTGTCAACTGAGATGGAGACAAACAGTGCAGATGACCTAACTACGTCTCGAGGCAAAGTGTGCCGGGGAAGTTACAGGTGTTTATATACAAATGCTAGAAGTGTCCGAGGTAAAATTGGGGAGCTGGAATGTTTAGTGTTGGGTGAATCCATAGACATTGTGGGCATATCAGAAACTTGGTGGGATGAGGAAAATCAGTGGGACACGGTGATTCCTGGATATAAATTATATCAGAAGGATAGGGAGGGAAGGGTTGGTGGTGGGGTGGCTCTATATGTCAGAGAAGGTATACATTCCAGTAAGATTGAGAAGGTAACTGAATTAGATTCGCTTCTGGAAATGCTATGGGTTGAAATTACGGGCCCAAATGGAAACTTAACTGTGGGAGTTTGTTATCGCCCTCCAGATCAGAAAATAGAGGAGGATTATAAAATGATGACAGGATTAAAGATGGCTGCTAAACAAAAAAACTGTGTTGTAATGGGTGATTTTAACTACCCGCACATTGACTGGGCCAATGGGTGTTCGAATCGGGGGAGAGAAAGTGAGTTTCTAGACTGTCTCAATGACTGTGCTATGGAACAGATGGTTACAGAACCTACTAGGGGAGAGGTGATCCTGGATTTGGTCCTCAGTAATGCTGAAGATCTGGTGAGAGATGTAAATGTGATTGCACCACTTGGGAACAGTGACCATAATGTTATTGAGTACAACATATGTATAAATAGGAAATTGCCAAATAAGACCAACACAGCCATGTTTAACTTCAAAAGGGGTAACTTTTCTGAGATGAGGGGGTACGTGAAGAAGAAACTGAAAGGGAAAGTAAAAAAGGTCAAAACACTTGGGGAATCTTGGAGACTATTTAAAACTACAATCCTGGAAGCTCAAATTAAATATATACCGCTGGTTAGGAAAGGCACAAATAGGTTTAGGAAAAGGCCAGCATGGTTAACAAGCAATGTAATAGAAGCTGTAAAAGGTAAAAAGGATTCTTTTAGGCAGTGGAAAACTAGTCGGAGTGAGGTTGATAAAAAGGAGCATAAGCTGTGGCAAAAAAAGTGCAAGTCTGTGATCAGACAGGCAAAAAGGGAATATGAGGAGCATATTGCAAAGAACATAAAGAAAAACAATAAACAATTCTTTAAATATATTAGAAGTAGGAAACCAGCTAGGGAGGCCGTGGGGCCCTTGGATGACCAAGGCGTAAAAGGATTACTAAAGGGTGATAGGGAAATGGCCGAGAAGCTGAATGCGTTCTTTGCTTCTGTCTTCACTGTGGAAGATAAGAAGTGCATGCCCACTCCGGAAGCACTGACTTTGGGAGGGGTTTTGAAAGACCTGAGTCACATTGAGGTGACGAGAGAGGAGGTTATGCGACTGCTAGATAATTTAAAAACTGATAAATCACCGGGCCCAGATGGCATACATCCAAGAGTTCTGAAAGAACTCAAGTGTGAACTTGTAGATCTCCTCACAAAAATATGTAATCTGTCATTAAACTCTGCATCTGTTCCTGAGGACTGGAAAGTAGCTAATGTTGTCCCCATCTTTAAAAAAGGTTCCAGGGGAGATCCGGGAAATTACAGGCCAGTCAGCCTGACGTCAATACCGGGTAAGTTGGTGGAAACTATTATCAAAAATAAAATTAGTGGGCACATTGATGACCAAAAGCTGATGAGGAAAACTCAGCATGGGTTCTGTAAGGGAAGATCTTGTCTCACCAATCTGTTAGAGTTCTTTGAGGGAGTGAACAAACAAGTGGACAAGGGAGACCCGATAGATATTGTTTATCTTGACTTCCAGAAAGCTTTTGACAAAGTTCCTCATCAAAGGCTCCTAAGTAAGCTCAGTAGCTATGGGATAAAGGGCCAAGTCCTCTTGTGGATCGAAAACTGGCTAATTAATAGGAAACAGAGAGTGAGCATAAACGGGCACTTCTCACAGTGGAGGGTGGTGAGCAGTGGGGTGCCACAGGGGTCGGTATTGGGTCCAATGCTTTTTAACTTGTTTATTAATGATTTGGAATTGGGATTAAGCAGTGAAGTGGCTAAATTTGCAGATGACACGAAATTGTTCAGGGTGGTGAAAGCCAGAGAGGATTGTGAGGCACTCCAAAGGGATCTGTCGAGGCTAGAAGAGTGGGCATCCATGTGGCAAATGAGGTTCAATGTAGCCAAGTGCAAAGTAATGCACATTGGAACCAAAAATCCAAAATATAAATACAAGTTGATGGGGTCTGAACTGGCGGAGACTGACCAAGAGAGAGATCTTGGAGTCATGATAGATAACTCACTAAAAACGTCAGCACAGTGTGCGACTGCCATAAAAAAAGCTAATGCTATGCTAGGGGTTATTAGGAAAGGGATTGAAAACAAATCAGCCGGTATCATAATGCCTCTGTATAAATCGATGGTGAGGCCTCATTTGGAGTACTGTGTACAGTTCTGGTCGCCACACCTTAAAAAAGATATCATAGCACTGGAAAAAGTACAGAGAAGGGCAACTAAAATGATTAAAGGGTTGGAACACTTTCCCTATGAGGAAAGATTGAGGCGCTTGGGGCTCTTTAGCCTGGAGAAAAGACGACTGAGGGGAGACATGATAGAGGTTTACAAGATAATGCACGGGTTAGAGAAGGTCGAGAAAGATGTGTTTTTCTCCCTTTCTCACAATACAAGAACTCGTGGGCACTCTATGAAATTATTGAGCAGTCGGGTTAGAACAGATAGAAGAAAATACTACTTTACACAAAGGGTGATAAACACATGGAATTCGTTGCCACAGGAGGTGGTGGCAGCTACAAGCATTGCCAGCTTCAAGAGGGGACTGGACAAATATATGGAGCAGAGGTCCATCAGTGGCTATTAGCCACAGGAGATAGATGGTATTCTCTTTGTGGGGAGGTGGTGCTCTGTTGTCTTGGTGCTGGAAGGAAGGCAGTGGGAGGGCTTCTGGTGTCCTGGCCTCACTGACAGTCCTTTAGATGGCACTGGATTTCTAGCCACTGTGTGTGACAGAATGTTGGACTGGATGGGCCACTGGCCTGATCCAACATGGCTTTGCTTATGTTCTTATGTTCTTACCTGAAAGGACGACCTGCCTATCAAGCAAAATTGGGCTTAGATTGGGGTTTCCAGGGCAACAGCAGGAGTTCAGACAGAGTTCAGACAATCCCTGCCTAAGTTGCCAAGGGAATTGATTGCAGGTGCCAGACTGTCTGGTTTGACGAACAGCAACGAACGAGGCTTGCAATGACCACCTGTTCATTTAGAATGGGGCCTCACGAACAGCTTGTTCGCAAACAGCAGATATGGGCTGTTTGTAGCTTTTTTTGTTTGCGTTGTTGTTTGTGCCCATCTCTATTTCTGACACAGCTTAACATCATACTGGCCAACTGTAAGAAACATATGAAACCTGTGGCCTAATGCCTCTGAAGCAGGTTGAGACAAACTCCGATTGAAACTGATGGGACGAATTAGTTGCCGGAAGTTATTTTGCTTGCAGTAAGTCTTGGTCAGGAAGGAAGGTGGCATCTATCTCATCAGATCTTGGAAGCTGAGCAGGGTCTGTACTTGGGTGGATGGCCACCAAGGAACACTCTGCAGAGGAAGGCACTGGCAGTCCACCTCTGCTTCTCACTAGCCTTGAACGGCCCTTGCTAGGGTTACTATAATTGACTGTGACTTTGACAGCACACACACAAGACATGGTTGTATCTAATGTTAGTTATACTGAGGCATATAATAGGCTTATTGCTTTATATTTGCATGAGTGCTTTGTCATCCAGTTGTTTGCGGTTAAGATGCCAAATTCTTGAAACTCTAAGACTCAAGGGACAGGGCCTGGTGATGTCACACTGATGAGCTGTAGCAATGATATTATTTCCACATCCACTAGGTATTGTATCACCAAATATAAGTGGGCATGGAGATTTGAAGATATGGACTAAACATTAAAAACAGCATAGAAATCCATCAAAGCTAAAAATGTAGAAGTCTTAGATGTGGTGTAGTGGTTAGAGTGTCAGACTAGGATCTGGGAGAACCAAGTTTGAATCCCAACTTTGCCATAAAGCTTGCTGGGTGACCTCGGGCCAGTCACACACTCTCACAGAATTGATGTGTGAATAAAATGGAGAAGATGGGAATGATGCAAGTCACTTTGAAGCCTAGTGGAGAGAAAGATGGGGTATAAATACAGTAAGTAAGTAAGTAAATTAATTAATTCCCTAAATTCCCCCAAATGGAAGTTTTGGGGAACAACATCTCTCAACAGCCCTGACTCTAAAGCAAGAAACACTTGCAGTTTTCCAAACAGGAAGGAGAGGGCAGAGATCTGGGTTACCAGGCTCCTGCTGCGACCATGTTCCCCACCTCTCCTGCTGCTTTGAGTGGCACTTTGAGAGGAAAAATGGCCATAAGGTTGACATGTGATGTCATTTCCAGTTTTTCCCTGGAAGTGACATCAGTCCTCTCTAGGAATTGTCAGAAGAAACCCTGAGGTTTTGTCTGACAAAACCTTGCAAATATGTAATCCAGAACAAGCACTTTTGTTGTTTGCTCTCCCACACCCCCCCATTAAAGTATACTCTATGCACTTTCCCCCTTTAAAATGGTTTGCTATTTGCACTTGTTGCAATATTCCCAGCAGGAAAGGCAGGTAGTGAAGGAAAAGGGGTCAACTTGCCGTTAACGGTGCTTGCTGTAAGCATGCATGCATTTTCAATGGCACGTCTCATTGCTTGGCAGAGTATCTAACCATGTTGGTGTGCTTTCATGTTCAAACCTGCTTAAATTATTCAGTGTTGCATCCCTGAGGACTGTACAAGAAAATAACACTGGACCTTGTAATGGTGTGACACCATTTTAAAACAACATGAAGGGGGTTGGAGAAATGTATACTAGTGAATGAGAGAAAATATGAAGATGGTTATATTTTAATTGATATGCTGAGCTAAATTTGGCATTTGACTACATAAGGGGGCTTGACTTAAGAACTCTAGCAGATGCCTCGCTTTCTATGCTGCTTTGCTAGCTTATAGGAGGTAAAAGCTGCTTGCTGTCTTTACTAGACATGGGCACGAACAGCATTACGAACAGAAAAGAACTCTGTCTGAACTCCTTCTGGCTTTCACCCTTCAAAGTACTTCCAGCAGACAGTCTCGTTTTTGCCACTGTGAAGAGAAAATTACAGCCAACAGAGAGACCCATGGATCATGCCTTTCCCGGGGTGCAATCTCTCTGAAACTCGGGGGATCTTCAGAAGACAGTAAGGACTATGTCCCTTGCAAATCTGGTGAGTATTGGACATTGGGAAGGTCAGTTTGTGGGATGTTTAAAGGGCACTGCTCCTTGCATGTGGCAGGAAAGGGCCCTTAAAACTATCAGCTGGCAAGCGGCAGGGGGGACCCCCCCCCCCCCGGCTGCCTGCCAGCTGATAGTTTAAAGGGATCTTTAAAGGGCCAGGTAAATGGGTTTGAGAGGAAAGGGTCTAAGTGGGGTGGGGTTTGTGGTGGGGGTGGTTCAACAAACATGTCTGGGAACAGTCCATGTTCATCCATGTTCATTGTTCATTGTTCGTGGATGGCACCGAATGATGAACAGGGTGTTCAGGTTTTTTTCCCCCATTCATGCCCATGTCTAGTCTTTACTACACTGCAGATGGACAGAGGGTGGTATTGGAGATGACTGCTCAACAGGGGTGAGGTAAGGCATAGGATGAATAGGATTCTACCTGGTCCCATAAAATGATTGCCTCTAGCCTTGTTTCTCAGTCTGAGCAGGATCTCACTCTTGAATAAACAAAAGCTACTGTTCATTATAAAAGGAAATGCCAACTTAATTTTTTCCATTCCCCAATGCAGCAACAAAAATATCAGAACAAAATAAAAAGTATGCTCCTAATTTGCAACCTTCTGATTAAATTTTTTTCCCACTCACTCGTCAATTAAGCTACCAATTTAAGCTTGCTGTTGTAATCATTGGAATTAGAATATCTATTTTGGCAGAACTGTTTGAAACAAAGAATATAAATCCTCATCCCTCATCTCTGCTGTATTGCTTAGTTGTGGGCAGTTGACCTGCAGGATGTCAAAATCTGTATGGCTGGCCTTAGGCTAGGGTGAGGAGACCTTGATTCAAATCCCCACACAGATACGAAGCTCTTTGGCTGACCTTGGGCTAGTCACTCTCTCTCAGCCTCACTTACGTCTCTGTGCTGTTGTGAGGATAAGACGGCAGGAAGGGGGAAACGATGTGTCCCACACTGAGCTCCTTGGAGTGAGGGTGAGGGAAATATGATAGAGAGTGTAATGATTTAAAGTTTTAAGTGTGTGTTTCTTTAAATGCTTGGTAACTTGCAGAAGAACAAGAGGGGTGAAAGAGGGAGATGAGTGACTGAAGTGATTGGTTGGTGACTGAGATTGTATAGGTGAAGTTAAGTTGTGTATGGAGAGACAGAGTCCACAGTTAACCGTTAGAGAGTCATCAGTCTACAGAGTCTGGAAAAAAGCAGGGTTTTTTTTTATTAGAATCCCACTTAGAGCTGTGAAAAGTATTAAGATTCTAAGAGGATACTTATAGAGGCCATATTAGAGACTAGAGGGAGTCAAATCCTAATATTGTCAAAGTATTATAAGAGTGTGAGAGAAAGAAGCTGACAGAAACCTGAGTTAAAAGGGAGAGTTTAACTGAGCAAAATAAAATAAAGATTGAACAAAGTACATTCAGAAGAGAAAGGAGGATTTGAGAGAGAGGAGAGATTGTGAAATGAAAGATTGTGACACCTCAATCTGAAGTTATTAACATACATCGTTTTATTTATTGAAGTAAAGTTGCTCAACATCTGGAAACCAATACTCTTCTTGTACAAATAAAAATTTGTTTATTGTTGAACCCAGAGGTATGTGCTATTACCATACAACAGTCTCATCCTCAGGACCACAAAGCCCAATGAAGCAGCCTTAAAACCTGGGCACACCATATCTAACCACATGATTAAAAGAGAGTAGTTGTGACAGAGAGCTCTGGGTAGGACCCTGGTTCTGGAAGGCCAGAGTTGGTTTCTCTCTTCAATCTTGCCCGCCAGGCTAATGAGGATGCTGTTCATGAGAACATTTGGAACCCGTTCTGTCACCCTAAATGGAGGTCTCCTTGTGAGCCGGGGGAATTAGAGTATGAGGAGAAGCAGTGAGAGGGGGTAATTAGTAAGATATCCACCAATGTATACCGGGACCATTCCCTTAGAGAACTCTCCAAATGAACCAGTGGGGGTGTTCAACAGGAATGGTTTTATCAAAGGGGCAGTACAAGCAAACGTACAGGAAATCACACACAGCACACACACAGGGCTAACTGGAAAATAGGGAGAACAGGGAAGAGGAATAAAGAGTCAGGTGATATTTACCAGTCTAGGAGATAGAGGAAGTTCATGGAGAGTATCGACTAGGTGACCAGCATTTTGCAGCAAGAGGAAGAAGGCTCAGATATGCATCTGAGGGTGTGCGTAGGGTCCCAAGAACACACACACTGAGCACATGGCAGGGCAGACTATTTATACTGTGGAACATACCCTGGGGCAGGATCATGTCTTAATGGCTGTCTCTGGAGGTTAGACAATAAAATGGCAAAGGCTTGATTGAGTATACCTGGACTGAACTACAGGTGAAAAGGTGATTGATGATCTGTAATTAACAGAAGAGAAGAATTATCAGGTCCTCAATTAACTCTGATTAGGAAGAAGGGAAAGAGGGAAAATCAGCAGGGTATGGGTGAGTTCCAGGAACTTCTGGAAGACCTCTTTTGTCTTTACATCTTTGCCCATCTCCAGGGTGTGGGGCTGCTAGCCATTCCTTCTTCATGACTCACATTTCAGTAATTTCCCCTTTCAGCTATATTAGAAACTGTTCTGCCTACAATCCATGTGCTTGAAGCACATGAGGATAGGGATCTATGATATAGCCATATTCATAAATGTCTCTATTAGCATGAGGGTATGGCTTGACTGCTAACAATTTGTGGCAAGACTAGGCAGCACCCAGGCCAGCCCTGAGCAAGATGTGTAGAGGGCAGCCCTCCATCCTTCTCATTCCTAGAAAACACACCAGCCTCCTCATGTAGTTCAATGGTGGTCTTTTTCTTAAAATGGAGAAACCAAAGTAATTTTATTAACAACAATGAAATACATTCAACAGCAAGAAGCACGACACAATAAAAACAGTTTCTCCAATACTAAATAGCCATCAATCTAATATATGGATTAAACAGAAAGTAAGCATGCTCTATGCTTCCAATGGCTACCACATGCACATATGTAAATCAAACCAGATGAAATGATCTGTAAAATATGGATCACATTCTAGCCTTGGTTTATTTGGGTATCTGAATTGTTGCCAGAGGTAGCCCATTAAAACTGACCAACAGAGACATCAAAATACAAAAAAAACCCCTACTCCTTTGCAAGATGTAAGCCCTCCTTTTTAAACATTACAGAGTTCAAGACGAAACATCATCCTATATGTTTATCCACATGACAGAGGGAGTGGGACAGATGTCCCTTTCTTACAGTGGTCTTTTATTAAGACTTTGACAAGGTGTGCAGGAGGTGTCTAAGTTTTTGGACCCTTCCCACCATGTGGCTGCAAACTCTGATTTCTGATTAAACTAGGGCTGATTCCACACACGTTGGATAATGCACTTTCAATGCACTTTATCAATCGTTTGAGGTGGATTTTTTGTTCCGCACACAAAAAAATCATTTCCAAATGATCTATAAAGTGCATTATCCAACTTGTGTGGAATCACTCTAGAATATATCTGAATAAGGTTCTGGAATCTGAACTGTTTCCTCTGGGAGCTTGAACTCCCAACTGCAGCATGATATTTAAAACAGCTTTGCACAACTTGTGATTCATCAGGCCAAATTCAGCACATCAGCCATGTACCATGACCTTCAGGAAACCTTGATTTTGAAGTCTCAAAAAGACAATTTATCAATCCCCCTAGCGGGGGCTGCCTTACTAAACTGGGTCTTTTTGTGACACACCAATTGTGCAGCCCGGCTTCCCAGGTTCCTAGCTCATGTGCTCCATGTGTTTACAGTACACCAGCCATGCACAGCCACCAGAGTGGCTATGCAAATGTGACAGCATGTATGTGCTAAGAACCTGTTCTGGGTGGTGCTACCCATATGGTTATACTCACAAAGGCATTTGTTCTGTGGCTATGGCTCTGTGGAGAGGTTAAAGGCTTGGTCACTGAAGAAATGTTTCTGTCCTTTTGCCTTTCAAATTCCATTTCCTTCCTCTTGAAGCTTCAATGTGCCAATACCTGATAAGTGGTAGCAGGAGGTTAATAGGGGGATCATTACTGCTGACATGCTACATCACCCATTCATATGGAAAGCATATTGAAAAGAGGACTGTGGCAAAGTAATTGCAAGAGATTTGCCCTCTCGATCTTGCAAAAGCTAGTTTGGTGACACCCAGCTTGCTGGATTTATTAGAGATGAAAATCATAAAGAATAAAGAATAAATTATAGTTATATTTACGATAATCTGCAACAGTTTTAAATCGCAATTTTGTGGGGGAAATACTTATGAAAATGTTTTAGGGTCTATTCATTACCACAAGCCTAATTCTAGTGCGTCTTTGAGTAGCAAATGTCTCATCCCAAAAAAGTCAGGTTTTCATGGCAGAAATCAATGCACTGCATAGCCTCCAGAAACTGTTTCAAACTCTCAAAACCAAGATAGATACACAAGGAAGATCGTTTCTTTGGTTTAGACCCTTCCTGCCCTATTCACACCAGTTCTGAGCAATGTCACCAGGTTATCTTTCTGTGAAACGAGGGAGGGGGCTATATCTTCATAGAACACTTAACACTGCACCTGTATTTCTGGATAATTTCTGAGGTGAGGGTGTCCTGGGATAATGTTTACCCCATATTTCTATTGTTTGGGGACTCATTCATAATTTCAATAGAGTTTTGCACCACAGTTGCCTTATTATTTATAGAAGGGAAACTGTAAAAAATAAATGCCTATAATAACAATAATAATAACTTAATGCCCACTCAGAGCGGTTTACAAAGTATGCTATTATTACCCCACAACAATCACCCTGTGAGGTGGGTGGGGCTGAGAGAGCATTACTAATGTGCAGGTGATGAGGTCTTAAAGGGAAAAGGTGATAGAACCACTTCTTTATGTTTTTTGTCAAATAATGAGTATCTCTACATGAAATATCTGACACGTGAAGAACATGTGTCAGGAGATGCAATGTTAGCCAGGATGGGTAGTTTAAAAAGACAGAGCCGGTGGCAGAGCAAAGGCTTTGCTATACAATAGAGCTCTGTGAAAGGGCTGTGAAATGCCAGAAGGGAAACTTCAGCCCATTATAACCTCTCCAGGTCCAAGCCCGGCTCTGGAAGGCAGCTCCAGCCCATTTCCATTCCTTGCTGCCCTTTGATTGCAATCCCACACAGTTTTAGACTGGAGAGGTGAAATTGACAGAGCCTTTGGGGAGGCAAAAATGAAATTAACAAACCCTCTGAGGAGCGATCTCCGCCAGCTCTGTCTTTTTTTTTTTAAGCAATTTTTATTGGATGGGTTGACATACACTTCATTCATATCTTACAGATATATTCCCCCATATATCCATAGATGCAGCCCACCCCCTCCCCTCCCCCCTTTTCTATGCAGACTCCCGACAGCACTATGACCCAATAGTTTCTTATCATTTGTTCTATATTGCTTTTCATTTATCCCTATAGCTAGAGGTAAAATCCTAACTTATCATTTCTTGATACACTTCTATAACTATTAATAAACTATCAAAAAGCCATCAATTACCCATAAATTATCCATACTCTATTACATCCCCTCTATTTCAATATAAATTGGTTTTTCTATCACTCATTTCCTTTCCCCCTTATACTATCATTTAAAACCTATCCCCCCCGTTATTATTGTTTCTTACATCAGTTACCTATATTTAATTAAACTCACTTAATTAACAAGTTAAGTTGGAACTGACAATTTGTTTCTTCAAAACATTCTATTTGTAGTTCCCGTTCTTTTACACATATAATTTTTTTCAAAACATTCCATTTGTAGTTCCCATTTTTTTACACATAAATTTGCCTTAATATTTTCCCAATCCTTTAATTTATTCTCTCGTATAACACTTTAATTTAAAATTAACAATTTGACCTTTCACTTAATTCCTTCTACAATTTTGTGTATAAATTTACTTAATGTCAATTTACATAATTAACTATATATTACATTTCCCAATTATTCCATTTGTCTTAATTTACTAATTTCTTCATTTAACTTTTAACATTGCAATTACATCATACATCCAAATTCTAAAAATAAAAAAACTCTTCTAGCTTTAAACTATGGCCTTAGTCTTTTAAGTAACTCCCACTTGTAACTTGATTCTTGTATTCATATTGCTTTTCCAGGCTTTCTTCTTCACTTGAATTCTTCTGTCACTTAGTAGCTTCTTCTGCTTGAAATAACTGGAGATGGTTCTGTCTTTCATGCTTGTTGCTAATTCTGGCACTTGATTCTTTAAAGTTCCTAGTAGATCGTCATTCATTTCTTCTTGCAGATTCTGCACCATTTCTCCTTGCCTCTCGCATTTTTGTTGCTTGAATCCTGCTGTTCTGTATTCGATTTCTGCCACACAATCTTGAGACACTTGTTCTCCATCATTTACACTTGGTGGCACCTCAGTATTTTTTTGCTCCTCTCCTTGAATTGTCTGCCTAGTTGCTTGCACCTCATCTCTCAATTCCATTTCCGTTTTAAACATATCCTTAATGCTTTTAATTAGGCTTTCATTCATTTCACGAATAGATTGTATCAATGCTTTCTGACCCTCTGCAACTTTTTCTCCCAGCGATTTTATAGCCAATCCCATGGCAGCCTGCTGTTCCTTCTCCACTCTCTTCAAGCTTATTCTAGATTCCTCCCCCCTGACATCTTCTTTATCTTTTGCTTTAAATATTTGTATTGCTTTAGTCTCACCAGATATCGGGCGGAGAGTCTCTATGATAGCTCTATGGTAGTTCAAAATGATGAATATCCTCTTCCTCCTGTCTTCTCGCTGCTATATCTCGCGTTATTTCTTCAGGGTCTTCTTTGCTGCTTTACTTCCTTCTTCCTGCTTTTCCAAATCAAGCCTCTCTAGGCAGTTCCACTCGCTATTCTTCTTGCATTCCATTCTCTCGTGATGTTTACTCAGCCGTTCCTCCACCTCCTCCCCTTCTCTCACAGCCAGCTATCTTTCTCCAAACCGCAAGTATGTGTAAACAAAAATTATTTTCACTTCTTTTGCGCTTTATAGTCTATCAAATTTCAATTCTTCCTTCAAGATGCCTTGCTCCTGTCTTATTCTATCATCTCAGTCCACGATTTTCATTTTTAATAAAAAAATTCCTTCTCTTTTTAAGTCCAAAAGCCAGATAAAGATCTTTTACCTCAGTTTGTTCCGTTTGGGTCTTTCGTGCTGCCTCTTTCGTTGCCAATTAGTCAAATCTGGTTCTGAAGCTTGGGTCCTGGCAACCTTATGCCAAACAATGACTCAAAGAGTGCTGCAGAGATGTTAGCTCGTCCTTCTTCGAGAGTACCTCAAAGTGATGTGGGAGATCCTTCATCCAGGACCCTCCCCACCACTGAGATCTCGCTCTCTCTGGAACTTGTAGCGTTCTAGCTCCTCTTCTACCTGGAGAGGAGTGGCAGCCAGTGATCTGAGCACCTGGCCTGCCCAAAACAGTCACTCTTGACGGTTCAGCTCCCTGGACCATGTCAGCCCGCCATTAGCCAAACCGGAAGTCCCGCCAGCTCTGTCTTTTTAAACTGCGCTTCCCAGCTAACATTGCATCTCCCTACACTTAATGAACACGTGCTGAGGTGTTTCATGTAGGCAGACTCTATATGGTCCAACCAGGAAGGAAATTCATCACAGAAAATTGGTAAATAGTTTTCACTGAGTTTAGGTCTGAATTAGTCAGTTCTACTGGCTGACCGTTGTTCTGAAGAGAGATTCTGGACCTGCTGCAATATACCTTCCCTCTCCTTTTTCTCTTAAAGCCTGATCCATTCCCTATAAAAAGCAGCCATGTTCTTGAAGAATGGTGACAGAACTGATATAAGAATCACCCCACACTGCCAGCCACTGGCAAATAGAATAGGTTACTCTAATGGCTTTTTGCCACTAGCTACAATACATCTGTAATCAAGTTGGAAGCCTTTCTCTTTTTTATTATTCTTTAATTAATAAAAACAAAGTGTTAGGGCCAAACTGCATACTTGGCTGCAAAGCATCCCATGGAAGATATTGTACACAGTGGAGAATTGTCAGAGAAGAAGTACTTAATGCTCAACCATTTTTTTCCTCCTGCACCCAAATCATTTTTAATCCTACCAGGTTGCTGACCCACTTTAACTTCGAAAGCACAAGTCTGGAATCAAGAGCCCACAAACACTGGTAGGGATTGATAGTCATTAGCTAGCCATTATTTCTTCTTTAAATATATATATATATATTTAGTTTTTCAAATGTAACAGTAACAAACAAAGCATTAACAGTGAAACTTAGTTTCCAACATTCGTTCGTACCTTTTTATACATCAACATCAGTTATGCTGTTATAACAATAAGGTAAGTAGCTGAGTTTGTTGCCTTATTCTAGATGGTGAGCAGTACATGAAAATAGTCTTTAATAGCTGTTTTGAACATTCATCTTTAGTTACAAATTCTAGGATTGGGTACCAAAGCTCAATAAATTTCTACCTATAGTCAGACTTTTCAGATTGTTTTATATAGTCAGTCAGCTTAGCCAAAATAAACTGGTCCCAAACTCTCAATAACCAATTTGAAGTGGTAGGATTATTTTTGTTTTTCCATGCTGCAGCGCAAGGGTCATTTCATAGAAAAAGAGCTGGAGGAACTCATTAGTATAACTCATTAGCATATGCCATGCCCTTTGCCATCAGCGGAAGTGTGTCATTAGCATAACTGATTTGCATCACCTGTCCTGGCTGTTTTGGACCCAATCCTGGCCATTCAGGGCTGAAAAGGGGCCCAAAATGGCAAAAAGGGGCTAAAAATGGCTGGAAAAGGGCCCAAAATGGTCAGGATCGGGCCGCTGCTGAGCAGGAGAGTGATCCACCACCTGTCAGAGGCCCGATCTGGGCTGTTTCAGCCCCAATCCAGGCTGAAATGGGCCCAAAATGGCTGAGAGTCAGGTGGGCAGGGCCACCTGTCATATGACCTCTTTGGGGAACTGCCGGAACTGTGTTCCCGCACGTTCCCCCTTCAAATGAGCTCTGCTGCATTGATTGCTGATTTAGCTGCAGCTAGCAAATGGGCTATCAAGATTTTTCTTATGTTTGGGATCAGAGTATCTTGTCAATCGTTTAACAAAATTATTTCCGGTAGGAGTGGGAGTTGGTAAGATGTCATTACTTTAATATATTCAATCACTTCTGGCCAAAATTAATTAATCTGAGTACAATCCCACCAACAATGTAGGTAAGTGCCTCTTTTCCCACAGCCTTTCCAGCACATGGGTGATATGGAATGATCTATGTGCAGAGCCATTATTATTAATAGCCAGTCGGGCCCATAGAAGAAAAGGATGTGTATCTCTTTTGTATCTGCCGGCCAGTCAGGAAAGGTGTCACCAGGGGAATGTGAGGAAGACATATTTGTACTACTGACTAGAGATGGGCACGAACAGCAATATGAACTAAAAAAAGCCACGAACAGCCCAATCAGCTGTTCATGAACAAGCTGTTCATGAGGCCCCATTCTAAACAAACTCTAAACGAACAGGTGTTCGTTGCAAGCCTTGTTTGTTGCTGTTCATCAAGCCAGACAGTCTGGCACCTGCAATCAATTCCCTTGGCAACCGGAGGCAGGGACTGCCTGAACTCTGTCTGAACTCCTGCTGTTGCCCTGGAACCCCCAATCTAAGCCCAATTTAGCTTGATAGGCAGGTCTTCCTTTCAAGTGTGGAACTCCAAATTTGTTACAAGGAAGCAAAGAGCAGGGGAGAGGTGGGCTCCCAGCTCTGCTTTTGTAGACAGTGAGGAAGAGACAGTTGCTGTTGGCATTTTGAGAGAGAGACAGGGAGAGTGCATTGGAGCTTGAATTGTCTTTGTGTGTGGTGGGATAGGGATCTACCTTTTCAAGTTCCAGGGCTGCTACCAGGCTGTGGGCCAAGCTATTATTTATTACTGGTACCTTTCCTGCTGCCTGCTCAGGTAAGGCTTCTGGAATTGGTGCGGTAGGGATCTATCCCTTTAGGTTCCAGGGCTGCTGCCAGGTGGGGCCAAGCTATTATATATTATTGGTGCCTTTCTTGCTGCCTGTTCAGTTAGGGTTTCTGGGAGTGCTGTGGTAGGGATCTTGATGGCTGGAGGAGAGCCTGCTTGCCCCCACGAACAACAAACAAGTTCGTGAACAGGTCATGTTCATCTATGTTTGTTATTCATGGATGCCAACGAACAACGAACACCATGTTAATTTTTTTTTCCTGTTCATGCCCATGTCTACTACTACTGACCCTGGCTTGCCAAACTCAAACTGCCTGTCAACACAGGCCACAGTCTAGTTCTCCTTTGAAGTTCAATTTGTGCTGCCAGTAGCATCAAAATTATAAACTATTCTACAAATGGAATTTAGGAAAAACCTATACACTTGCAAAAACTTTAAGTCTTTCATTGGAGTGTGATGGAGGCATTTCCTGCTGGCCAGAAGAATGAATTTTCTATGGATGTTTCTGGAACCCCATGGAAGACAAACAGCATGGCCAGAAAATGGTGGGTGAAGAAAAGGATAAGCACATTCTCAATAATTTATCTATCTACCAAATCAAAGGAGTATGGGGCTGCTTGAAAAGTTCTCACCTCTTCCATTTTATCCTCTCAACAATCTTGGATGATAGGTTATACTGACTGGACTGAGGTTACCCAGTGACTTTCACACTGAAACGGGGAATGAATCTAAGTCTCCTGGATCCTAATTCAATACTCTAAACTTTATACTGTGCTGGTTCGCAAAGTCTTCCTGGTGTGCAGCTCATAGGGGCAGAGTGTGGCTCAGATTAGAGCATCTTTAATGGATGCAAAATTACCCAAGTTCAGTTTTTGGGATCCCCAGTTACAGAAAGCTCAGGTAGCATACCACTGAAGACCATCCACCATCCATGCAGGAGCTCATAAGTGTGATGCAGGGCATGATGCAAGAGCCAAGCCCTGCATCTAAAATGCTGTATTTTAATATTTATATCTGCCAATTTTAATTGTATATCGAATAATGTTTTAATGTTTTTATAATGTTTTTTTTGTTTTTAATCTTTATGTAAAAATCGTATGTTGTTACACCGCCCTGAGCTTTTCTGATGGGGAGGGTGGTCTAGAATTGTAAGAAAACAAATAAACAAACAAACAAGTGAAAAATCTCTGCTTGGGACAATGGAGGGCCATTATCAGACACAGTGGACAATACTGACCTCATCAGACTAATGGTCAATATAAGGCAGGTTCACCTGCTCTATCAGATGTGTGGTACTGTCCATTCTTCACCTTCTAATGTGGCCCAAGTCATGCACCTGGATTCAAACTGCTGCTGAGCCCAGTCTTGTCTTCGTTGTGTCACATGAACACCTGAAACTGTCTTATACTGAGTCATATCATCACCATCTACGTCAGTATTGTATTCTCCAACTGGCAGGGACTCTCTAGGATCTCAAGTGAAAGTTTCTTCCCATCACTTGCTACTTGATCCTTTTATTGATTTTATTTTATTTGACTTCTTTTATGCCCTGTATTTCTCCCCAATGGGAACCTAAAGTAGCTTACATCATTCTCCTCTCCTCTAGGTTTTCCTTACAACAAATCCTAGAGGTAGACGGGGCTGAGAATTTGTGACCAGCCCAAGGTCATCCAGCGAACTTTCAGAGCAGATAGGGGAATTGAACCTGGATCGCCCAGATCTTAGTCTATCATTCTAGCCATTACACTACACTACACTGGCAATGCCAAAGATTCAAGCAGAAAGTATATCACTGAGCCAGAAATTCTCCCCAATGTTCCACTCCCAGTTACTGATATAATGTTTTATCCCACACATTCCTAACTGATAATAGATGGTACAACTTTGTTGTATAATTGCAGAATGAATCCAAACTTTGAAACGTAGAGGGCACTGGCTAGTTCTGGCCAGTAGGTAGAATCACATGGGATTCCGGGTTCTGCTTCAAGGTCTAATAAAGTTTCTGAGTGCCAGATGCTCAGATGGCACATTCAAAGACAAGGTGAACTCAGAGTCCCAAGCTGACGCCTCCGGGTGCTCTGAAAAGGCCACATTCATTTGGAAGCTAAACAGACAAAATGCACAGAGACCAATTAGCAGGAAAAGTTAATAATGCAACAATTATCTAAGATTGAACTCTTTATTTTTGACCCAGCAGGAAAAAAAAGTCTTTTAGGCAATGAAACAGAGTCAACAATAGAAAATGCAAATAACTTTCACATGCCATCAAGTATAGATTAACACCAAAAAAATCACCCACAGGGAGAAACACCGATGTATTAGGGATACAAGAATATTCATATGTTTTGCCAAGTGGCATCAGAGTTCATATAAGAGGCTTTGTAGGTGTTGTGTGTTCCTTTGGTTGGCTAATATCATATGATGGATTGCTTGAGCAGGAAGTGTAAAGGCCAAGCTACAAGTGACAAATAACACTTGAATGGCAAGTGAACAGACTCGTGTATTCCTCCCTGTTCACTTGCGCTCCACTTGCGCTCCACTTGATCACAAAGTGACGAATGACACTTGAATGGCGAGTGAGCAGATTCACGTGTATTCCTCCCTGTTTGCTTGCGCTCCACTTGATCACATAGTGACGAATGACACTTGAATGGTGAGTGAACAGACTCACGTGTATTCCTCCCTGTTCACTCGCACTCCACTTGCGCTCCACTTGATCACATAGTGACGAATGACACTTGAACGGCAAGTGAACAGACTCACGTGTATTCCTCCCTGTTCACTTGCGCTCCACTTGATCACATAGTGACAAATGGCACTTGAATGGCAAGTGAACATACTCACATGTATTCCTCCCTGTTTGCTTGCGCTGGAGTGCAAGTGGAGTGCAAGTGAACAGGGAGGAATACATGTGAGGGCCAAGCTACACATGACGAATGACACTTGAATGGCAAGTGGATTTAGTGGAGGGCAAGTGAACAGGGAGAAATACACTTGCTGTTCAAGTGTCATTCGTCATGTGTAGCTTGGCCCTCAGTCTGTTTACTTGCTGTTCAAGTGTCTTTCGTCACTTGTTATTTGGCTCTAAATCGCCAGTAGGAACTAATGGAAGCAAACCACATATTTGCAAGTTAAGATAAGGGTATTTGTTCCCTTGAATTAATGTCCATATGTGGCTCATATGTTACAAATATGTATTTTGTTTCAGTAAAAAAAGAGAGAGAGAAATCCCACAATGTGGGCTAGACCCAGCAAAAAGGGAATATCACACACACACACACACACACACACACACACACACACACACACACACACACACACACACACACACACAGAGAAACTAAGCTTAGTGAGCTGTTGTTTTTTCACAACACATCTTTAAACTGTTTAACCCTCCTTTTCAAAGCACTTGTGTTTACAGTGAAATAAATCCTAGCTGGAGAAACTGCATAAGATTCTTGACTGTTCCAAATACCGAGTGGGAGACAGCTGTAGGAAAGACTGTCAGAGAATGACACACACAGAGGAGTATAATATAAATGCCTTCCTCCTCTCCCTTCCAGCATTTTGAGTGTTGAGCTCTAAACTGGGGAAACAGTATATTTTACATCATTTAATATATTTAAAACTGTTGCTTATCCACCATTTTTGTGCATTGACAATAGTGGTATAGGAATGCTGGTATCGTGGTTAGAGTGGTAGGTTAAGGCTGGGGGGAGACAGATTCAGATTCATCTCTTAGCCGTGAAGCTTGCTGATTGATCTTAGATGCTCAGCTTGACTTTCTTCACAGGGCTGTTACAAGGATAAAAGGGAGGAAGGCAGCGCCATGCGTGGTATTCTGATAGGATTGTGAGGTCCCCCAGCAACCAACAGGGAGTAGAGATGGGCATGAACCACAAAAAAACGAACCATGAGGTTCAAGGTTCATGGTTTTTCACCAACCAGGAACCATGAACTGGCACGAACTGGGGGCAGTTAATGAACAGCGGCAGGGAAAAGGGCATTTGACAGTTTAAAGGGCCCTTTCCTGCCTTGCAAATGGCAGGTCCCTTTAAACTATCAGCTGGCAGGCAGCAGGGGGGATCCCCGCCTCGCTGCCTGCCAGCTGATATTTTAAAGGGACCTGCTGCTTGCAAGCTGCAGGAAAAGTTTATATGACCATTTCCCCAAACTGCCCCTTTATGACCCAAATGAACCAGTAGACCAGTTCGTGGAAGTTCGTGGAAACAAGCTTCCGTGAACCACTGGTTCGCAAACCACGAATCAGTTCGTGCGGTTTTTTGGGTCGTAATTTGATTTGTGCCCATCTCTAACAGGGAGTAAAGGGGACTAACTAGGTTGAGTAAGTGGGTCACTGGTGATGTCATTATGTCACCAGCAGTGAACTGATGTTATTCCCCTGTGCCTGAAAATGACATTCCAAGCTCTGCTCATGACCTGAGTTCAATCCTGGTGGAAGCCGGGTTCGGGTAGCCGGCTCAAGGTTGACTCAGCCTTCCATCCTTCTAAGGTCAGTAAAATGAGTACCCAGTTTCCTGGGGGTAAAGTGTAGATGACTGGGGAAGGCAATGGCAAACCACCCCATAAAAAGTCTGCCAAGAAAATGTCATGATGACACATCCCCCCCATGGGTCAGTAATGACTCGGTGCTTGCACAGGGGACTACCTTTACCTTTTACCTAACCATAGAATTTTGCCCAAATATCAGGGCATCACCGGCAGACCATAGTGGCACACAGATGTCAGTTCCGGGCACATGAGGAGTGATATCAGGGCATCAGGTTGCTGCTGATTCCCACCCCCATTTCACTCTATTTCCCCCCCTGCCAGCCAGCTGAGTGGTGGCAGGAAGCACCCAATAGCAGCAATGTATCCCCGCTACCAGCAGTGGAATGCTAAGCCTCATATACCTTGAGCTCCTTGTGGAAAGACAGGATACAAAATGTGATAGATGAACTGTTGCTCTGCACCATCTGTCTGTCTGTCTCTCTTAAAATAGTTATACCCCGCCTTTCCCATAGCTCAATGAAGCTTATTAAGTCAAATAAAAAAAACTCAGTACAATAAAAGCCCTGGCAAACAGAGTAGCCTTGCAGCACTTCCTAAATGCCTCTGGAGACTGCAGAAAGCCTGTTCCATAGGATAGGAGCTAGACTGCAGGGAAGGGACTGTAGGTGATATCTACAGGGACTGTAGATGATATCAACCTGTAGTGCAGGGACTGTCGATGATATCAGAGAGCACAAGGACACAACCTTAGAATGTATCCAGTAATTTTAAAAAGAGAAAGATTCCCCTTGATCGAGTGCAGGGTGCTTTTCTCTTATCACTGAGCAACCATAAGCAGATGCTAGCAATGTGCAAATCAAAACAGAGGAGCAGGAAACATACCCAGAAATTGCTGTTTCATTTCATTAAAACAGCTTCAGGAATGGTGAACCAAATCCAGGAAACCAACGTTGTGTGTTTGGTTCTGTTCTTACCTCACAGTAGTGGTGGCAGCAGGCAGGCCCTGGGCCCACACTGCAGCATCTTGTTTTCCTTAATGGCATTATCAGATCCCAAGGAAAGAGACCGTACATTATTAATTAACACATTTTCCTGGAAGGGGGACTGTTCATAATGAGCATGGATGCATTCCCCCCCCCGTTACTACCTAGACAATGGCATTGTCTCTCTGCTAATTGGGTCCTCTCATGCCTATCAGCTTTGGAAGGCAGAATGTGCAAACTTAAATTATAGGCTGCAGTTCTAAAGGCACTTCTTTGGAAGTAAGCACTATTGAATAACATGGGACTTAAATGTGAGTAGACCTGTTTTTTGCTTTAAAGTTAAGAACCAGCACTTTTGAAATTGCTTTAAAGCTAAGCACCAGCACTTTTGAAAATGCCTCCTCCTCAAGTTTTACTGCAAAATAACTTATGGCAACTAGTTGGTCCTGTCAGAAATTGAAAGCCCTAAACAGCTTGGCACAGGGGTACCTCCTCTCATTTCAGATCTTTGTCTCAGATCCTGTTCTCCGGCCACTCGTGTGTGATTGGGGGAAACCTTATTCTACTTAAGTTTAACATGTGATCTCACTCGCCTTCAAAATGGTTTGGGGGAAGGGAAAAGGGCTCCCATGTGGGCTATTTGCTGCTGGGATTGGGGCCGCAACAGCTGGGATTGCTTCAGTGCCAGGCGGGAGAAGCCTCCCCCTCCTGGCACCAACCTAGTCCCAGCCATTTCAGCCCTGATCCGAGCCAAAACGGGCCCCAAATAGCCATTTTTGGCCATTTTTGCCCCATTCCTGCTGGGATCAGGGCCAGAACAGCCATGATCTGGTCGGTGCCTCATGGGGGACTCCTCTCTTGCCTGGAACTGACCTGGTTCTGGCTGTTTTGGCCCTGATCCAGGCCCAAACTGGGCCAAAATGGCCATTTGGGGCCATTTGGGACCCGTTTTGGCCGGGATCAGGACCCAAACCACCAGGATTGGGTCAGTTCCTGGTGGGGGACCCCTTCCCTGCCCAGCACTGACCCGATCTGGGCTATTTTGGGCTTGATCCAGGCCAAGACGTGCCTAAAATGGCCATTTTGAGCCATTTTGGGCCTGTTTCGGCCTGGATTGTGGCCAAAAGGGCCCTGATCGGGCCACTGCCAGGTGGGGGAACACTCCCCAGTCTGGCATCAGCCAAATCCCGGCCATTTCAGCCTGAACAATAGCTAATAGCTAATGATTTATGCTAATGAGTTCCTGCTGCTCTTTTTCTACGAAATGACCCCTGAATATACCCAACCTTGCCATGTTGATTGCTCCCAAGCCGGTGCTTTTCTAGATCATTTGCAGGAGACACGTAAGGCTACAGCAGATCAGCTGACCATCTGTCTGTGTCACATGATATTTTGTTTGGTCAGCTGTCCACATGGTTGCATCAGCAGGGGAACTCAGTTCAACTTTAAAGTGTTGCGAAGTATGACAGGAAGCTTCCACAACCAGCTTCTCATTAACATTTTCAATAGTATCAAGAAGAAAGAAAATACTCCTGTGAGCAACTTTGCCTGATTTGGTGGCTTAGTTCAGTTACTGAACCATCTGGGGCTCTTTTCCTCCTCAATTTTATTCCTTGCATTCTCAGTGCCTTGGGGAATGCTGCTCCGTGCTTCTGGCAATTTAAATCCCTGATAAAATTCATGACAGCTTGCCTAGCAGGGCTCCTTAGGGGTTTCAACTTTTGATTAGGGACAAGAGAATGCCCCCATTTTTGTTTCTTTTCGTATCCGTATATATCTTTGCTTCAGTTCTTCACTTTTCACTGTGGGTTTTGTTTGTATTATATACAAAGGTACAGTTTTGTAAAGTGTACTTTTGTTCCTTCATTTATTTAATTATTTATAACATTTACGTGCCACGTTTCCACCCCAAAAAGGGTACCCAAGGTGGCAAACAATGCAGCTGTGAGATCTAATAATTACAGCCAGGGCTTTTTTTCTGGGAAAAGAGGTGGTGGAACTCAGTGGGTTGCCCTCGGAGAAAATGGTCACGAGGCTGGTGGCCCCGCCCCCTGATCTCCAGACAGAGGGGAGTTTAGATCGCCCTCTGTGCCGCTCAGTGGCATGGAGGGCAATCTAATCTCCCCTCTGTTTGGAGATCAGGGGGCGGGGCCACCAGCCATGTGACCATTTTCAAGAGGTGCCGGAACTCCATTCCACCACGTTCCAGCTGAAAAAAAGCCCTGATTACAGCAACACTGACCCACCCTGATCCAGGTGCCGCTGAAGATCATCTGCGAGGGCACCTAATGCTGTCTCCATCTCATGGCAAGGGCAGAGGCCAGACTGAAATGGATCCATGGTATAAAGGAATTCTCCTAGAATGCCTGGAGTTGTTCAACCACTGCCCTCTCAATTACCCACCCAGGAAGGGCTGCAGCTAGCATACTAGTCAGAGGTGGTGAAAGGCACCCCTGTCTACCACAACTATCTGTTTATTCAACAGGAGGCATGGATCCGTCAGTACCCATAAGCTATGAACCTGCTTCTTCATCAGCACCCATAAGTTATGAACCTGCCAGTACCAAATCAAACCTTTCTCCCAGAAGTAGATCTCTATTTTGTTGGGATTAAGTTTCATCATGTTATTCTTCATCCCTTCCAAAACTGCCTCTAGGCACCTTGTCATGGTATATGTTGAACACCGATATATTGATGTACAAGTAACACTGTAAATGTATACGTTTATGAGAACTTTGGTGTGAGCAAACAGAAAATGACACAAATTGCACAAAACTGAAGCAGAATAATAATAAAAAAGAATTTTCAACTCAAAATGGCAGGGATGAGAAATTGGGTTTAAAAAATCCTGGCACTTGTGGAATATTAGGATTCAAGTTGGCCATAATTCTATTATAGTTGTTAGGATATAATACATGAACAATGTCTAAAAAGCAATCATACATTTTAAAACAATTAATACACTGGAAACAAGAATCTGCAAAAAATGGAGCTCTGGTTACAAAAGTGAAAGTACATTATATGTCAATAGCTAAAATTTGTGGATTAAAACAAAAACAATCTAAAAAGACAGGTATACAAACTGTTTATGCAGTGGTCGTTACTTCTTAATGAACATTATTAAAAGTGGATTCTGAGCTCCAACTTCACTGTGTAGAGATTTTTCTGAGGGGAAATTAGATCAGAAGTCCATTCCCAACTGATCCCCATCAATTACACTAGGCTAACAAAATACTCTACATCCTACAATAGCCCTGGAGAGAAGATATGCAAAAGAACCTCCTCAGGATACAGTGAAGCCTCCCTCCATAAGCATTCCACACCCTGGGAAACTCTTACAGGATGACTCTGCCCAAACCCACCTTCCTGAGTAGATATAAATTACCTGCCAACATCTTCTCCACACGGTGACACTGAGAGATCTCTTGTCTTTTGGTGCTACACCTCTGAAGATGCCAGTCACAGCTGCTGGTGAAACATCAGGAACTACAATGCCAAGACCACGGCTATACAGCCCAGAAAATCCACAACAACTACCCATCTATTATGAGTTGGCTTCTGATTCCCCCACATTTTCCAGAGTCCTAGCACAACAAAGCTAGGATACAGGGAAGCGTTGGCATGACAGACAGTACTGGCTCCAGATCTGCATCTCATGAGGGACAGCCAATGGAAGTGGGTAGAATGCTGGGCCTATCAAAGTTAGTGTCCATTGAAGGTAAAAAGTCCTTTTGAGAGACTGGGTTGCAGGGGGGTGGGAAGAAGGGCTTGAGACGCTGCTCAGAGAGGCAGCAGAAAGATTGCCGGCTGTAAATCTGTTCTGTTACTTTGAAACCTTTCCTGATTAACCCCAGTATGGTTTTAGGTTCACTCCTATGTTTCTTCTTGTAAATAAAGTTTGTTTTTGCTTTGTTTAACCTTGGTTGGCCTGAAATTATTAGCTGAGGAGAAATAAGACACACACACAAACACTCGGGTCACATTAAATGGGCCTAGTCTAACTGGTGGTAGCATATATATAAGGAAAGTACCTCAGAGTTCACTTTTCCCAATAGCCCTGGGCTGTAGCTTGGTGAGGGGAGGGGAGAACTGGCTGCCTGCCCGGTGGAGACTCTGGAAGAGACCTTGTGAGGATTTGGGTCAGGGCTCTCTGCCTGCTGCAGTGGAGGCAAAACAGGTGGTGTGTAGTGGGGGACTCCTGCCTTTACCTGCCTGGGAAGCTCTAAACCTGTGAAGAGGAAGATATGGGGTGGGTGGCAAAGGTGTGTGAAAGGCTTAGGTGCAGTATAACAACAACAACAACAACAACAACATTTGATTTATATACTGCCCTTCAGGATGACTTAACACGCACTCAGAGTGGTTTACAAAGTATGTTATCATTATCCCCACAACAACAATCACCCTGTGAGGTGGGTGGGGCTGAGAGAGCTCTGAGAGAGCTGTGACTGACCCAAAGTCACCCAGCTGGCTTCAAGCAGAGGAGTGGGGAATCAAATCCGCTTTTCCGGATTAGAGTCCTGCCACTCTTAACCACTACATCAAACTGTTTCTCTACCCACCTATCTCCGTCATAGCAAGTAAATCAAAATGCTGTGACCAACAGACAGCTGCAAACTTGTTCATCCCCTAAACATACTCTTGATCGGTTCATAGTGTCTGGACATGGAATTTTGAACAGGGTATGTTTGACTGCCAAAGAGGCTCATTATGAAATCCACAGTAACCTGGGGGGGCACAATGATGTCACTTCCTGATGTGAGGTTGTTGTGCTGGCTGTGGACCTGCTCCCACACTTTGTTGGAGCCAATTTTACCCCCAAACAAGCCAGAATTAGCTCCATGCAAAGCACAGAGCCATGCCCGTGGCTGGCGTGATGATGTCACTTCCCAGAAGTGACATCATCCTCCAAGCGTGAGAGCACGTGCCTGTTTTGCATACATGAAAAGAAGCCTACACAAGACACAAGGTAAGTGCCAATCCCTCTATCCCCGCCACTGGGAGAGTACAGGGACTTGGCAACTCTAGGGTGAAGCCTGGGGAGGGCAGGGTTTGGGGAGGAGTGGGGTCTCAGAAGGGTGCAATGTTGCAGAGTCTGCCCTCTAAACAATCCATTTTTTCCAGGGGAACTAATCAACATAGATTGGAAATCAGTTATAATTCTGGTATATCTCCAGGCCCCACCTGGAGGTTGGCATACCTAGTCAGTGCGGGGGGATTGAATTGGCAGATTTTCAGTTTCTCTCCACGCATTTAGCTTTTTGAACTGAAGAAAAGCATATTGTGGCTCTGTGACCAATTCCATTGAAAATACCCCCTCAGTGAAATGCTGGTAATACTCAACTGTTATTTACAAAAGGTCAGATTGCTTATACTGTGAAGCTGGAGTCACTGAGGCCCAACAGCAGCCTGCAGTCATGGTAAGGAATGTTAATTTTTTTATTCTATTTTATTTTGTGTGGTGTCTGCCTCAAGTTGTGTTAATTTAATTTAATTTATTAGATTTATACTCCGCCCTCCCCACATCAGTGGGCTCAGGGTGGATCACAACACAACTTAAAACACATTTAGCTATCATTAAAATTATAAAATACTACATGTTATCATTAAAAAATTACATCTATATATATATATAGAGAGAGAGAGAGAGAGAGAGAGAGAGAGAGAGAGAGAGAGAGAGAGGAAACAAAAGCAGCACATAATTTAGTTTAGACGCTCCATAAAGCAGTTTTCCCCAGAACAATATGTGAAAGATGGATGGCGACATTACATTGCATGGGAGGGCATACGGTTTATCCCCCCTCCCGATTAGGGGTGGGGCACCACCTAGTATCAACCATATGCCTGGTGGAACAACTTTGTCTTACAGGCCTGGCGAAATGCTAACAAACCTTGCCAGGCCCTGGTCTCATGAGACAGAGCGTTCCACCAGGCTGGGGCCAGGACCAAAAAAGCCCTGGCCCTGGTTGATGCCAGTCGGGCCTCTCTAGGGCCAGGGTCCTTTAACAGATGTTTATCGCACGAGTGAAGGGTCCTCTGGGGCTCATATGGGGAGAGATGGTCCCACAGATACGTCGGTCCCTGTCTGCGTAGGGCTTGACTTGGCTGTGTGGCTCTTGCTCATGGCTTCATAACATTTTTGTATTTGCCATCCTCAGCATCAGGGGTCATTTCATAGAAAAAGAGCTGGAGGAACGCATTAGCGTAGCTCATTAGCATATGCCATGCCCCTAGACACCACCAGAAGTGTGTCATTAGCATAACTGATTTGCATATGCCACACCCCCTCACATCATGTATCCTGGCTGTTTTGGACCCAATCCTGGCCATTCAGGGCTGAAATTGGGCCCAAAATGGCAAAAGGGGCTGAAAATGGCTGAAAAGGGGCCCAAAACGGTCAGGATCAGGCCGCTTCTGAGCGGAAGAGTGATCCACCACCCATCAAAGGCCCGATCCAGGCCTTTTCTGCCCCAATCCAGGCTGAAATGGGCCAAAATGGATGAGAGTCAGGTGGGCGGGGCCACCTGACGTGACCTCTTTGGGGAACTGCTGGAACTGTGTTCCTGCACATTCCCCCTCAAAATGAGCTCTGCTCAGCATTAAAAGAGAGTGGGGTTTCAGTCCGATAGTACACTTACCTGCAAGCAAGCAAGACTTGTTTTGCTTCAGATTTCCTCAGGTCCAAGCCTTGCCATCTGTTTCCGTATTCCTTGTCCTATGCCATAGGACACACGAAGTAGAAAGGGATGAGGTCTCCTGAGCATACACAGGTTGCATTTCTTTCACCATGAGTAATTTCAGAGTTCTCATGCATCAGAGATTTGAGGGAAGGGCTTATTTGCTTCAGTTTATGTGAGGCTCCGGCTGACCATCTGTCCGAATCGAATTATCCTGCTTTGTATCTGTTGCCCACATGGCTGCATCAGATGGCTTTTGCAGCAAATCTCATGGGACTCTGGCCTCGCAGTGCTGAGCCCCAAAGATGGCTGCTTCTTCCTCCTTCCCTGGAACCTTCTCCCTCCTTGTTTCAAAGTATGAAAGCATTCAAACCTAAAACGATGTAATATGTGCTAAAAACCTACAATCAAAAGCATCAGATAAGCATTTGTAATAATAGCCAAAGAAATAAATGCCTGTGAGGAAGGGGAAAATTCCCGCTGGGAATTCCCACTGCAGCTTTCTGACATAACACCTACAAAATTGCAAAGGATGGTGTTACTTGGAACAGGGTATATATTTCACCAATACCTGGCTGATACTTAGGTCTCTGGTGGAAACTTGTATCAGCTCAGCAAGGCCAATCAATGATAACATGTGATCTTTATTTATTATTGATTGTGTTGTGTGTAATTTTAACAACAACAACAACAACTGTGCTTATATATGACTCTTCTAGACAGATTAGTGGTGAACAAGTTAGTGTTATTATTATCCTCACAATACATCTGGGGAGCTGGGGCTGAGAGGAGTGGCTTACCCAAGGCCACCTACTGAGCTCATGGCAGTAGTGGGATTCGAACCAGCGGAGTGCTGGTTTGCAGCCAAACCACAACCATTGTGCTACACCAGCTACAGCATGCTACAGTACGATATGAGATCTCTAAAGACCTAGAACTAAAAGTTGTCAAGATGAGGGGTGGGAATCAAACTGGTTCTATCTTTCCCATGTGTCAGTAATATAGAGACAGACTTTGTTAAATCATTTATTCCTTTATATCTCACCCTTATCCTAATGGGAACCCAAAGTGGCATATAATGCCAAAATAAAGCACAAAACAAATGAACAGGAGAAGGAATGTGGGGGTGGGGACACTTCACCAGATGAAAAACATATCTTTCTCTCTTTTATGGCTGCCAACTCCAGCTTGGAACATTCCTGACGATTTTGGGTCGTGTCTAGGGAAGGTGGAGTTTGTGGAGAGGTGAAGTGTACTAGGGATATAATGATACAGAATCTTCCTTCTCTGTTCTCTCTGTGGTTTCAAACCACGATCTCAGCCATTCCAGACTTGGGTGCCAGGCCCCCTTACCCTCACAGTGTGTGTGTGTGTGTGGGGGGGGGGGTGATGGCAGCAGTTACCTTGCCTTCATTCCTTGCATGTGCTTCTGCATCTGCACAATGACATCACTTCTGGGAAGTGAAATCATCATGAAGGTGTAGGAGCACTCATGTGCTTTGCTGTGGGCCGATTTGGACCCCAACAGGCCTGATTTGACCCCATTGGGGCTCACATCAGCCTGCTGCAAAGCTTGGGAGCACTCTCAGGGCAGCACGAAGCTGTTGCCCCCGGGGAAGTGATGTTGTCATGCTGCCCCAGGAGTGCCTGGAGGCCATTCCTGTGCCTTCTGCCCCTCCCCCACCAGCCAGGTGAGTGGTGGTGGGGGGCAGAGTGTGGGAGCAAGGGATTCTCTGCCCCCTCCAGGGGACTGGTAACCCTATTCCAGACAGCCATTTAACACAAATACTGATTGCAATGTATTTGTGGAGCTTTGGTCTGAGAGCCAAGCTACAAGTGATGCCTGACACAGGTTGGGCACTTGTCAGCTTCCCTCAAGTTTTGATGGGAAATGTAGGCATCCTGGTCTTGCAGCTGTAATGGAGAGCCAAGCTGTAAAACCAGGATGCCTACATTTCCCATCAAAACTTGAGGTAAGCTGACAAGTGTCCAACCTGTGTGAGGCGTCACTTGTAGCTTGGCTCTCAGAAGATCTTCTGCACTACATTTTGTTCTGCTCTTTATATATAACACCCAGAAATAAATTTCTTGCAGAAATCTTAAATGGCATTGATTCTTCTCTGGTGGAGGAGAAATTAAGTTTCCTTCTTTCCGATCTGGATCTGTACATCTCTTGTAAAATAGCACAATTTGCCCTGGTAGTTAAGAGAATTCAGGCTCAAGATGTGCTTAGGCGCCTTCATCTGAATATAATGAAGGTGCTCTGTGTTTTAGTGTACTTTTATGTCCTTTTAGCATCATAATGTTGTTATTCATGTTTTACTTGTGTGTTTTAATTGCTCAATTGCAATGGCATTGGGCTGCATGCAATAAACTTTTTCTGTTTCTCATTCTGACTGTCTAAAGCTGCCATTTCCTCCAGGGAAAAAGATATTTGCAGTCTGAAGCTCAGTTGGAATTCCAGGAGAACTCCAGGCCCCACATGGAGTTTGGCAACCCTACTCTCTCTCTGTCTTCACTACTAGGAGTTCTTTCTGCCAACTCCAGATTATGACCCTCAATCTAAGAATAGACCTTTTATAAGTTTAAATCTGGTTGTGGACCGTAAATAAACTGAAACTGAACAGAAGACCAAGAACTCTTTGCTTTTTGCTCCCTGCCAGGATACTCCTTAAATACATACAACAGGGTCCTGACCTGGATAGCCCAGGTGAGCCTGATCTCATCAGATCTCAGAAGCTAAGCAGGGTCAGACTTGGTTAGTCATTGGATGGGAGACCTCCAATGAAGACCAGGGCTGCAGAGGCAGGCAATGGCAAACCACCTCTTAGTCTCTTGGTATGAAAAGGTTTTGGTATTAACCTATAAAGCCTTATGCAGATTGGGACCTGTGTATCTTCAGGGCCGCCTCTTCTCATATGTGCCCCAGAGAATGCTTCCATCTAGTGAAAAACAACTATTAATGGTCCCTGGCCCCAGGGAGGCCCGCCTAGCATCGACCAGAGCCAGGGCCTTTTTAGTCCTGGCTCCAACCTGGTGGAACACTCTGTCTAATGAGACCAGGGCCCAGCTCGATCTGTTATCATTCCGTTGGGCCTGTAAGATGGAGCTGTTCTGCCAGGCGTATGGTTGATGCTGGATCAGGCCCCTGCTGGCCAAATAGGGTAGAATGGAGCCCTCCCTATTAAAACATCCACCTCCAAAGAAACTTTAGTGACAGTGGAAATGGTTCAACTGAATTAATTTAGCACTGCGCTGTATTTGTATTTTAAATATTTATATTGTATTTATTGTGTTTTTAACTGTAAATTTTTAATGTGCATAAATGTAATCCGCCCTGAGCCTGCTAATGTGGGTAGGGTGGAATAGAAATCGAAACAAATAAAATAAATAAATTTTAAAACCACATCAGGGTTCCCCATAAACCAGCTATGACTTGAGGGCACTCTCCACCACTTCATGCAACAGGAGAAAGAGACCAATGCTCAGCCTGTATCTTGTAAGCCGGCAGCCATCTTTCCACAATTTCCAATCCTCAATTTTCAGCTGAAGATTTAATCTCCCAGCATGCATTTTTGTAGGAATTGAGCACGGGGTGTAAATCCACAGAGAATTAAACCCAGTTGGACTGAATTCCAAGTAGCCATAGAATTGAGCTATTGAGCAATAGTTTAGAGATTTTCTTTCTTTCTCGTTTTGTAGACTTCTTTTTTGTCCCCAATCTGCTTTTTTTCCTGTTCTGAATGATACACAAGAGTGGTATTCTAATGGAACTTTAAAAGGCACAAAAATGAAGTCCTGGCAGGATAGAAATCAATTGGTAAATCTCTTATTGAGACAAATATAATGAGTTCTTTTTTTGGGAAAAAAAAACACAATCTGTATATATGGCAAGAAAGAGAACATTTCCTTACTCTAAGATCTTCCAATTTGACCTTGACTTTCTTTTTTACCCAGCTTTTTGAGTTTAGGGTTGTCCAAATTAACATTTCTTGGGTAGGGATATTTTCATGGAAGAAAGAATGCCAGCTGGCAACTCACTAGCTAGATTTATTAGGAAATAGTTCTATTTTGTTTGAAGTTTAGTCAGAAGTGTTTACCCCAACGTGCACTAATTAAATTGTAGACAAATTGTAGAAAGATAGAACTTAACATTTTATTGAGGTAGATTCCATCCATAGCAATATCTTGGAGAAGAGAGAAAGAGTCCTAATCTAAAGAGTCACTTTCCCTATCAATAAACCACGGCCTGAGTCTGGCAGCGAGGCTGAAGGCGGGTCTGTGGATGAGGCCTTCATGGCAGGAACTCAGAGAATCACATCATTCTCCTTGGGAAAACCATGAGGCAGGAGAGAGAGAAATCTCCCAAGAGGAACAGAGACAGAGGAGGAGTCAAGAGGTGTTCCCATCTTAGACAAAGAGAAGAAGATTACTATCAAAAGAGTTACATGTACACACAGAGAGACATGTAGCACCCCCCCCCCATGTCCAAGGAATGCTGAGTTGCCTATTCCATCAGAATTTGGGGAGGCTTAGAGCTCAGTGGTAGAAGAACACATGCCTTGCACGTGTAAGTTCTCAAATCCAGTTCTTGGCATCTTCAGTCTCAAGTAATAGGTCTGGAGGAGACCAATGCCTGAAGCATTGGAGAGTTGCTGTTTCCACACACACTGGATAATGCACTTTCAATGCACTTTAGCAATCCTTTGGAAGTGGATTTTTTGTTTCACACACAAAAACCCAGTTCCAAATGATCACTAAAGTGCATTGAAAGTGCATTATCCAATGTGTGTGGAAGCAGCCAGTAGCTTCAGAGTGCGGAGCAGAAGGACTGATGGTCTATCTTAAGACAATCTCACAATTTCCATCATCTGGCCTTTGAAGCAAGCTCTGCAGGGCAGACCCTACTTAATATTAATTAATATTAAGTTATGGTTAATAATCTGCTCTGGTAAGGAAGAGAAGCAATAAAGTTCTGTGAGCATTTTATACGTTTTTTTTTAAATACTGCTATTTGATGTACATTTTGGAGATACAAGATTCCACTGAAAATCTGCCACCTATTTTTAAGGAACACATTCATTCATTACAACTGCTACTGCCAATGTCCTTGGACCACCTGAGCAGTTGTGCCCTGTACCTGTGGACCAAAATATTCAAGACGCTTAGAGTTCTGTGGAAGAGCTCTAAAGCAGTTTTGGTTTTGTTTTGCATTTTTGGCAGAGTTAACCTGTTGCTAGGCATCATTTTCCTAACCTAAAATGACTCCACGAGCTGTTGTTTATCCTGGTTGCCAGTTCCTGTGATGTTCTTGTTACTAGTAATATCAACTTTATATAGAACAGTGATACTCAGTGGCTTCGGAACCACATGTGGCTCTTTGGCAAGCCACCCGTGGCTTTTCAGAACAGTACTGTCCACTGTGGAACATGCCCCATGTTTCAAAAAGTTCAAAGGTCCCTTGCTTGTGGTTGGAAGGTGAGTCCTACCTTGAAACAGCTCCTACGAGAGAAACGGGTAAGCTGAGAGCCTCCCTCATGCTGGGAATAGAAGAAAATGTAGCTCTTTTGGTTGACAGTAATTGCGAATGTAGATTTCTGTGTCCAGCAGAGTGAATATCACTGATACAGAGTATAATGGGTAGAGTATATGACCAACCACGAAGTAGAGAATTGTTCTGGCATTTGGCTTGCCCCTTCAAAAATACAGGGGAGGCAATCTCTGGAACATGGTGTTCTCTAACAGACTTGGAATGGCTGCCAGGTGCCACTGTGTCCTGGCAATTAGTATTATAAGTAATTGCTTGTGGGTGGTGGGTGTCAGGTTCCACCATAGGCACCGCCCTGTGAGACGCTGGCCTGCCTGTCTTCTGCCTTAAAGGACCTTCAGGGAATATGCGGGATCTCACTCTGTGGAAGGAGAGGGGGTATACCTCACCCTCGCACCCTCTCAGTCCACTCGCAGGTCCCTTTAACCTGACATTGTCCCAGCTGCCTTCCATGGCAGCTGTCCCCATCCAGCTGTCGGTCTTACTCCTCCGCCTCTTCATCTTCTCTCTCTCTCTCTCTCTCTCTCTCTCCCTCCCTCCCTCTCCTTGGGGAGATGGCTGAGAAACATGTGCTTGGCTCCCTGCCATATACCAGTGTAAGTGGGTGTCAAGAGGAAGAAGAGGACTCAGGTGCTGCCACACCCTCTCCCCTCCAAATCTGATGCCTAAGATAACCTCTCCCATAATAGTAGAACCTGTGTGATTCAGTGGCTAGTGTAGTGAACTAGAATCTGGCAGAATCAGGTTCAAATCCCCAGTCTGCTAGAGAAGCTCATGGGTGGGTCAGACACATTTTCAGTCTAACCTGTCTCACAGAGCTGTTGTGGGGATTAGATGAAGGAGACAATAATTATGTAAGCCACCCTGGGTCCCCATTGGAAAAAGGTGAGGTATAAATGAAGTAAATAAATAATAATTTTTAAAAACTCAGGGGCACCCAGCAAAGTTGATGTGCCATAGATTCAGGATGAGCAAGAAGGAAATAAAACTTCATTTAGTGACTAGCTAAATTGTGCATTTCATGGCCAGCAGATGGAGTGATGGCCACAAGTGTGGATGGTGGCTTTCAAAGTTGCTTAGAGAAAGTCATGTCCATCATGGTTACTCCGCATGTTCACTACAGGGAACCTCCATATTCAGTGGCAGTAAGCTTCTGAATACCAGTGCTAGGGGGCAACATAGGGTGAAGCTCTTGGTCTCTATGCCCTGGTTTTTTCTCCTCTGTGGCAACTGGTTGACAACTGTGTGCTGGATTGGATGGACCGCTGCTCTGGTCCAGGAGGGCACCTCTTATATTCCTATGAGTGTACATCCTCCCTCAAAAACGTTCCAGATCATTGAAAGAACAGATGGTTTTAGCAGTCATACTCCTTCTCCTTACTGCAAAGCAGTTTATGAATATGGAATATCATAAACCCCTTTTCCTCATGTGCTTTAAGCACAAAACATTGCTTGGCCAGGAAGAATAGATGCCAACCCAGGCTGGAGTTGGAAGTTTACCAGAAGATGTGTCAGATTGACTAACTGCCCCTCCACACCTCGGAGAAGCACTTAAGTGAAACAAAGAGGCCTTCCAGGAGTTTCTGCTTTATCCATCAATGCCCTTCCATACCTTCTTTCACTCACTTTCCCAATCAGAACTATTCAAGGACCTGATAAGCCCTTCCCATTCAGCAATCATGGGGCATCAAGCACTTGCCTCACCTATAGTTTCTCCCACATACGTTCAATCAAGCCTTTTCAACTTTATTGTTTTACCTCTGGACAAGCCATCAAGCACTTGTCTCACCTAAAGTTTCTCTCAGATACGTTCAATCAAGCCTTTTCCACTTTATTATTTTACCTCTGGACAAGCCATCAAGCACTTTTCTCACCTATAGTTTCTCCCAGATACATTCAATCAAGCCTTTTCCACCTTATTGTTTAACCTCTGGACAAGCCGTCAAGCACTTGTCTCACCTATAGTTTCTCCCAGACACATTCAATCAAACCTTTTCCACTTTATTGTTTACCCTCTGGACAAGCCATCAAGCACTTGTCTCACCTATAGTTTCTCCCAGAGACTTTCAATCAAGCCTTTTACACTTTGTTTCATCTCTGGACAAGCCACCAAACTATTGCTTCAGGAGCAGAAACTGTAATTCTGCCCCAGGGTGCATTTTGCACTATAAACTAGGTTGCCCCCAGCCATGTGCTGTGTGTGTGTTCCTTGGATCCATATGCACATCCTCAGATGTGTATCTGAGCCTTCTTCTTCTTCTTGCCATAAAGTGCTGGTCACTCATGCCACTGCCTCTACAGACATCCTCCCTCTCCTAGACTGGTAAATATCACCATACCCCGAATCTCTCTCTCCCTCTTCTTCCCTGATTTTCTATTTAGCTCTGTGTGTGATTTTCTGTGTGTTTGCCTTTTATTGCTCTGTAAATAAAAAGACTCTTCCTTTGGAACGTTTGACTATTCATTTAAGTGTTTCTCTAAGGGAAAAATCCTGGTATATATGGGTGGAGATCCCAGCTACCCCTCTCACTGTGTCTCCTTCAATGCTAATTCCCCCAATTCACAAGAAGACCCGCCTATTTAGTGTAACAATTAAGCAACATGGGGGCACCAGTAGAATGAGCTTAGGTCATTTTGCTCGTGGCCTTTGGGAACACATGTGCTTAATACACTGAATAAAGTATACACTGAACAAAGTAGTCTGAATACACACAGGGACATTTTTACAAAACAGAATGTGGATGCTTCAGTCATTGTCATGGACCAACCTGGCCCAGTGGAGCAGAGAGACTCAGAGGACTCTTCTGAGGAAGAGGCAGCTGGCAAACCTGACCCAGATCCACAGCCAGTGGCAGAGGCACTGCAGGAGGAGGCAGTCTCTGAAGGCTCAGACAGAGATCCACAGCCAGGTCCCAGCACGTCGGTTCCTCAGCTTCCCAGCCCTGGGCTGGCAACAGAAAGCCAGGGGCAGGCCAGCTCTCCCCCTTCCTCACCAGAGCCTCGGGAGCGCCATCAGAGGAGGGCTAGGAGAGCCCTCCAAGCCAGAAGGCGCAGTGCCAGGCTAGCAACACAGCACCGACCCAGCATCATCAGAGATGATGAGTGCTTGCAGGAGCAGGACTGAGACAGCTGGCAGGTGCATGATACAGCACAAGTGCCTGAGCAGCGTAAGACTTAAAAGCAGCAGAGAAGGGAGGGGCTGTGTGGAAGCAACGTGTCCGCTTATACTGACCTTGCTGCTGTATTTGGAATGGATTTTCTTGTCTCTGACCTTGGCCTGTTCATGTGGACTTGTTCCTGGAATACCTCTTTGGAATCGAAGCTGGGAGCGTTGCCTAATCGGTGCCTGAACTTTGGAACCATGCTTTGTCCTGCTCAGACAACTTGGGAGTTTTCCCTTGCCTGCTACCTGTGTGAGTCTGCACCGGGACAGTCATATTGGTGAAGAGAAAATTTGGTAGCATCTTGCCCAAAGTTATTCCTGTAGCAAACTGTAGAGAAGTATCTCCTAAACATTCTGGGATGGCTTGTACAGCATCACTTTCATTAAAAGACCACAAACAACAAGGGTTAAGCACTTTGAGGTTCATGGTCTTCTCCAGAAATTCCAAACTTCTTGTCAGCAAAAAAATCACCAATCGGTTGCTAAACATCTGATAAGTAAGGTACACGTCCCCCCCCCCCCCGGATTAAAAATGAAGATGTGCTTCACAATGGCTCCTCAAAAGGTTTTCTTTTGGAGCATGTAAATGCAAACATTGCCTCCTTCCAGTCCACGTGTCTCTGTATGAGCCACTGTTTGAAAGAGACAAGTCTTGAGTAGTTCACAGATATAAGAGGCACAGTAGCCACCCCTGTGGGTGGTTAATTCTGTTCCTTCTCTACAATGAGGGTGATTGAATTCTAACAGGAGTATCCTATGAAGACTTTTGCCTGTCTAAGCATGCAGAAATCAACTAACTTAGGCTGGAGTAACTCTGCATAAAATTGCGCTGTATGCCAAAGCAGGGATGAGGCAAAATTACCCATTCTCAGCAGAGGCTGATTGGAAAGAAGCAAAGCAATGAATCCTGCAGAGACACAGCAGGCTGCCTCTTCTGGGGCTGAGCAATTAAAGCTTAATTGTTTGAATTTGTTTCTCACAGCCCATAATTTGGAGCTTATCCTCGGGTTTTCTCTGACTCAGGGCCAAGCTACAAGTGATGAACGACACTTGAACGGCAAGTGAACAGATTCACGTGTATTCCTCCCTATTCACTTGTGCTCCACTTGCGCTCCACTATGTGATCAAGTGGAGCACAAGTGAACAGGGAGGAATATACATGAGCCTGCTCGCTTGTCGTTCAAGTGTCATTCGTCACTTGTAGCTTGGCTCTATGGTTTCATATTTCCAAGAATGCAATGAAAAGGTCAACAGTGGCTGTTCCTTCACTCATGACAGCCGAGCTATCAGAAGGCATGGACAACTGGGCGGTGTTGGCCTGGATGGTAACTCTAACTAAAGTATGATGCATTACATTCATAGCACTGACTGTGGCATCTTTTTGTTCAACTTTGGAAATAGGTTTTGTGAGAACAGTGTTGATCTGGAAGCTAACACTTTCGGTTGGCATGTTTTACTGGTGTTACCTTCTGGAAAAGTGTCTATAATCCAAAATATCTCTAAGTAGAAAAATGAAAAATGCCATCACATTCTGAATACTTCTGGGCTTGGTTCTATTTTTGTTTCTTCTACTTCTTTTTTGGAAGACATTATTTCTGTTATCCTCTCCACTTCTTCCATAACCTCTAAGTCATCTAGAGCATTTAATTCCATTTAAGCTCCTAACTAAGCCAAATTGAAAGTGGTAAATGGCTTAGCATCATCTATGGCTTTTAATATTTCATGCACTGTTCTCTAAATAAATCCCCTTGTACATGAGATCTTTCAGATGTGCTGGTTTGTTATCAGTGTGCATCCATCCATCCACGTAGTGGTGCAACGTCTGTCCCTGGCAGTGCTATCCTATACAGAGTTCCTCCAATCTAAGTCCATTAATTTAAATAGACTTAGAGTGGAGTAATTCTGCACAGGATTACATTGTGATGAATACAGTGGCTATAATGGAATGGAATGTTCACAAACATTCCTGCTTAGTGAAGAAAATTGTCAGTACATTTGCAGTTCAGTCATCTGTGGATTGAAGAAACATTCACTAGAGTTAACATCTTACACACTCAAAGGACAAAAGATGTTTTCATGAGTTGGTTGAAGCCTGGGAAGAAGTCCCAGGCCACGATGTAAGAAAGTTAAAGAACTGGGAGCTCAGAAAATCATTCTGCAGAACGTGTAAAACCATTTTTCAGAAGGGAAAATTCTTGAAGTTAATGTCTGCATAATTTCAGGCAACTTTCATTGCTTTGTTCACTGAATATACTGGTCTCTGGAAACCCAGCTTTGTCACATTGTTTGTTGCATATATTATACAGTTCTTATTACATTGTTTTAAATTACATACTCTGCCTTGAAATATGTAGGCTACAAATGAAGTGGCCTTAGACTGGAGAACTCTGCATAAGATTGCACTGTAAACCATATTGTTCAGCAGTCCCTAAGCCTTGTTCTAAGGTCAAGTGATCATAGATTAAGTATACAAATTATCAGTTCCTCAGCAGTGAATAAATAAGGGAATGTAAATTCTGTCATATCACCAAACTGGCAAGCTATGGTATGCTGTTCCTCTATAATGTAGCCTCAGACACTGCTTAGCAATTCCAATGAGACAGGGCTGGATCGAGGGGGGGCAGGGGGGTAGTCTGCCCCTGGCGCCACTAAGGAGGGGGCTCTGGGCACAGCTGCCAGCCACCAGGAGCGCTCAGGCAGCCTCCCAGCCCCCTGCGCTGCCTTTCATCTGCCCCGCAGGACAGGGGGCGGCCAGCTTGCCGCACATCCCCTGTCCTGCGGGACAGGCAAAAGGCAGCATGAGGGGCCGGGAGGCCGCCCACGCCATTCACCTGCCCCTCAGGACAGAGGGTGGCCAGCTGCTCCCTGTCCTGCAGGGCGGGCGAATGACATGGGCGGCTTCTGAGCCTAGCCCCGCGCTGCCTCTGCTAACACGCACCACGGCACTCTCCGCTCTGCATGATGACATCACAGAAGTGACATCATTATGCAGCACTGGGAGCACGCACACTCTATGCGTGCACGCGAGGGGCCAGACTTGGGTTACCCTGGGCGCCAGTGACCCTAGATCTGGCCCTGCAATGAGATCAAATAGAAATCATTGTTGGTGTAATGACAAACTATGATTTGTTGTAAATAGGAAGTAACTAATTGAATAGTTGGAAGTAGCAACATATGGTGTACAAAGATGAAGAGAAGAAGACACAACCCTACAGGGGGCAGCAAGGATTAGTAAGATAGGAATGTGAGGGCAGAAACTCTCTTTTCTGTTAAGCATCATTTCCTTGTCTCCATATGGGCGTTATTAGCGGACAATATCCTCCTTCTTCTCTGCATTGAAAACTCTCTCCTAAGCAGCTCGATAGCTAGACACTGTCCGTTTCCTCACGTCCTTAAAATAGCAGCACACTCCCGGAACGCTGGCGACTTCTTCATGCGATATGCACCGGAAAAATCCCCACCCCACATCTATTTTAAACAAGAATTGCGCGAAAAAGCCACCAGAATTCTGGGAGTGTGCTGCTATTTTAAGGACATGAGAAAATGGCCACTCTATATTTCCTCTTTATTACCAACTATTTAGTTCCTAAACAATTTTCCCCTTACTCTGTAAACAGTACTGCATGGATAAGGCTGTATTTTTGGCACTCAGCCAACAAATAATAATGGCAAAAATAATAATGGCATACTTTGTAAACCGCTCTGAGTGGGCATTAAGTTGTCCTGAAGGGCAGTATATAAATCAAATGTTGTTGTTTTTATTGTTATTATTATTAATAGCTCTGAAAGGAAAATGGGAGCATGTAAGCCCATTGCTCATTGGCATAGCACCACACCATGCTTCGGTGTAATATTTCACCAGAGCCCTTGAGCTTCATTCATTCATTCTCGGCCAAAAGGAGACTAACATATGAAGCAATCTCTTTTGCCCTGAAGAAGTTCACTTGTGCTAGGTGGGCCCTTCAATATTTGGTCTAGAGCTAACTGAACTCATGTTGCTTGTATTCTGCAAATAAATTGCAATAGTCCTATTCTGGTAATTATGCCACTCATGTTTGGAATGAACTCTGTCATCGTACAGAATTCAGTCCTTGAGGAGAAGAACATAAAGAATAATATTCTCCAGAGGGCTGTTATTTTTGTTTGATGAATATTTATGATTGTAACAAAGACCAGAGTTGTTGTCGAACTGCTTAAAAATAGATTTGAAACTCCAAAAGACATGTGGTTTAATGATGAGTGGAAACGGTAATGGTTTGTCAGAGATCAATATGCTGTACACATATTCAGAGTTTAATTTTTATGACTAACTCCATCACATTCTCCTTTGGTGACTTCTTAGTGATTCTAACTCTCTGGGAAAAGTTGGGCTTTGAAGGTTGACTTAAATAATATAGTTTCTTAAAAGAATACACTTATCAGTTCCTTTAAAACTGGCATTATTGCTTGGCTGAGAAACCAAATGTACACGTGTAGCTATCTCATAGATTATTGTATTCTTTGCAAAATGCAGTCACTATCTGTAGAAAGCATTTACAGTAAACACTGGTGTTACAGACAAGTTCACGGGCTCATAAAATACCCTTGTAAATAACCGCTTTTATTTTAATGCATTCATGAAATTGCTTGATGACATACTTATGGTGATGGCATTACGCTGGGACCACATTAAGAAAAATGCATAAGGTGTTGCGTTTAATGGCTTCCTTTGTCATTTCGAGAAATAATGCTCTAGCACTTATTGAAAAGTTTTACATCCTGGCAGACGCATTATTTTGGAAAAGTGAACTGCAATGAAATAAAAATTGCTTTTAGTATTTTTCACAGGGGCTATGTCTATGGCATAATGTTGGGGATGATGGAGCCACTAAAAACTATTAAAAGCTTTTGTATCTGGATTCAGAAGAGCAGGATTTTTCATAGTAACATTTATTTCAGGATTATTTTTTTCAAAATTAGATATTCCGGCCATGAGATAGCCAAGTTAAGCACCTTCAAGTGCCATTATGTTCAAGCAAAGTAATGAAAACCTATGCAGAATTAACCCCGTCTAAGCCCACTGAAATCAAGGAGCTTAAACTGAAGTGACACTGCATAGGACTGGAGTATAAATCTTTCTCCTGAACACAATAGACCTTTACATATCCCTGATCCTTGGTCAACATGTGTTTGATTTGAGCACATTTTTGCTAATATATTTAATAGAGGTTATACTTGAATAAGTGATGGAAAGATTATATACTATACCTTTTGCAAATACTTTATATTTCATATTTTTCAACAAGGTTGTTTATTTTCTTATATTTTGTTGTGGCTTTGGGTTTATTTGATTTTTAAAAATAATTTGGCTTGACCTTTGTTGAGAACATGATGGTCGTTCAGCAATGTTTTTCTTCTGCTCTGAGAGAAATTGTCCGTAAGTACTTTTCAGTCCTCCAAATGACCTCAGCTCTCTGACCATGCTCTGCAGTGTAGAGGCATACTTAAGGCAGGCAGAGGTTAGGTTTAATAAACAGACACCACAAAGCTAGAATCTTGCACACTAAAGAATCTGCTAGAAATAAGAAGCCAAGTCAGAGGCAGAGCTTATAACGCCCTGGCCTGCTTTTATTGGCTGCCCCAGTCACCTGCCTCTTTGGGACTATCTAGGCTGCAATTTCCATAATTGATGGTGTTGTGGCTTCCTTCAAACTAAGGCTCATCTATGACTGTAGTGGCAAATACCAAGCTGAGTTTGACACCTCTGGAATTTACAGTGTTCTTCTGGTCAATAGAACTTTCTAAAGAAGGTTAGCATTCCTCTTTGTTTGATGGGTTTGTCTTGTATTTTCCAAACAGAGCCATATATGGCATATTCCTTTCTGCATAATTTTCCTTCCCGATAGTCAAGAGTGTCAAGAGAAATAAAGATCGTGCATATCTCTTAATGAGACACCTTCTGATTCGAGTTCAAGTCACACACAAACACATTGGCAAAAGGATTTTGATCAAAGGTCTTTGTTCATCCTTGTTCCTCATCTGCCTGTGACATCGCAATGTTAAGCGGAGGTTAAATGCAGCCATTAGCCGGTGACATTGACAGGCACATGCTTTACAATCCTCCGCGTATCCCTGAAGCCCAGGAGTGATCTACAACGGAGCTGCAAATAATACTGAATTGGTACCTCCGAATCGGATGCGGCGAGACAGAGAATGACAAACGAAGATGAGCTCCTGTTCGCTGTTATCTTTATGCACACGAAAGAATTATTGTAATGCTTTTAAGAGTACATTCAGAGGTCCCTGAAACTGGAAACAAATTTGATCTAAACCAGGGAGGCCGATGATGCAGAGCTGGGGCGGGGTGGGGATGATTCATCTCATTCTGAGCATGCGGAGCCTAATCCAGTTGAAACCATCGTATGGCTGTTTTCCATTTTGATCAGTGGGATCTGGATCACTTCCTTGGCTGAGTCATTCATTAGAGCATTGCTGGGCAGCTTTTTGTCCCTAAATGGATCCAAAGCAGTTTTACAAATTTCCAGAATACAAAACTATTTTAACAATATAATTTAATTTTTTTAAAAAATACATATTATGGGTGGGTCCTGATTAGGGTTACTAGGTCCCCCTTAGTCTCTCAGCGGGAGGCGGGGGACCCGGTGTTCACCTTACCACTGCTCCCATGATACTCACTGCGTGTGCCCCTGTACCTGCACGAGGACATTGCTTCTGGGAAGTGACATCATTGTGCAGGTGCAGGGGTGCACACACTTTGCAGCAGGCTGATTTTGGCCTCAAATAGGCCCAAACAGGTTCGTTTGGGGCCAAAATCGGCCCGCTGCAAAGTGGGGGGGGCACGCTCAGGGTGGCACTATTACATCATTCCTGGGAGTGATGTTGTTGGGCAGCCTGGGGCAAGCCTGGGAGGCCCGTTCCTGCACTCCTCCCCCCTGCCAGCCAGGTGAGTGGTGGCAGGGGGCAGAGAGTGAAAGCAGGGGATCCCCCACTCACACAGGGGGGGGGGATGGGATCCCTAGTTCTGCTTCACTGAAATGACTAATGCTGTTTCCAGGCAAACATGGACAAACTTTTGTCCAAGACCTTGTCCTTCTGACCACACTCTAAGCAGCCGCAAGAAGAAAAGAAAAGAAACTCAGGCTGGATCTTACTCAGCTGTGGCTTGCAAGCTGGCAGGCTCTTTTCAACTTCTTCCTCCGGCTGGTGTTTCATAACAGAAATAATCCAGAAAACATCTTCTGATTCAAGCCCTTATTGCTATTGTACAGATTGATTCACCCTTCAGACATGGATGTTTATTACTGAATTAGTGCACCATAGAATGATGAGTAGCTTGTGTGAATAGGCCTTTACAGATTTACTATCTAACATCCAACTTTTCAAAGTTTTGGAAGAACAAAAGCTGCTCTGAGGCATCTAGGTGTCCAACAACAGTCCCAAGTCCCCACCTGGCAATGCACCATTCTCCCTGCTTGCCCAACCCTCAGAGAGGTTGCTGACTTGGGGTGTGCACCCCAAAAAGATTCAGGTTTCTTGCTGTGGCAAGAAAAGTGTTGCTTTCAAGCTTCCTGCCCTGCCGCCTTTTTCACTTGATGGGGGGGGGAGGAAACCCCCTCCCCCCCCCTCCCATCAGATGAAAAAGGAGGCGGGTGGGAAACTTGAAGCTTGAAAGCAGCATTCTTCTTGCCATTTGCAAATGGCAAGAAAAGTGCTGTAGCTGCTGCCACTCTACACAAAGCTTTCTGAAGTGTTATGAAGCTTTGGAAAGCTTTGCTTTGGTGTTTATGAATCGGCTCATCAATATTGGGGCTGGTTCAGAAATACTGAATCAACCCGAATCGGAAACCTGAAGTGCAGAACCCTATTGCTGACTCTCGAAGACGTTTCCCTCTCTCACTTCTCCTTTGGTATACTGCCACCTACTGGTGGCAAAATAGTCCCACAGACCTGTGATCTCTGTTCCGTTCAGCCCTCCAAGGCTTCTAGGAGGCTAGTGACCATCTTGAGTCTCTCCCTAATGGCATACCACTCTCACAACTCTCACAACCCTTGAAGGGGTTTCCTCTGTCTTGCTTCTCCTTCAGTGCACTGCCACCAAGTAGCTGTTTTAGGAATTACCCACAGAGGACCAGTTCTCACACCTTCCCTTCCAGCACTACCATTCTAATACTCTACATAGTGGCTGCATCTCCTGTTACCCAGTGACTGGTTACTATACTTCTCGTACTTGTGCACTCCTTGGAAAATAGTGAATTAGCAACCGACCACCTCCCTTTTCCTGGCAGCTATTTTAAATAGTGTGTTCAAAACAACGACCAGCATTCAAAATAGAAAAGAATTTATTAAAAAGTCCACACGCATCTTCTCTACATAGCAACGGATTCAGCAAGGAACAGAAAAGAAAGGGGCAAACATGCAATTCTCCTGACCCTTTCTCTATACATGCCCTAGCTGATCTTATTTTAAGGCAGGCTATTTAATTTAGATGTTACAGTTTGATAAAAGCTTCCTATTACTTTGGACTCTTTGTTTAGGCAGCCAGCCCTTTGTCTGTTCCATGTGGCAATGGCAGTTGTCAAGACAGAACTCAGATGTGAGGGCTTCTTCTTCCAGATGTATTTAGCCAGCATAAACCCATCAAAAATGGACCACAAAATGGACCTCTGTCCCTTTGTGCCAAGGGATTTTATCTCTTCTGTTTTCCTACCATCTTGTAGGTCAAGGGATCCTTTCTTGAAATCTCCAGGAAGATACAATCTATCCCCTCACACCCCCAATTCTCTGTTTAACTTCTAGATGTCAGATTCTAGCCAAGGTGTGAGATGGCTGTTTCATAGTGTCTAGCTAGGACGGTCATTCGTCTTTTGAAAGCTTTGATGGTTGGGACTGTAAAGAGGTTTGTGGACTCCCAATCAAGAGTTCTCGGGACAGGAGAAAGCCAAAGCAGGGCTTAACCTTGAATCAGTAGGTCACCACCAGTTGCCCCACTAAGTCCTCATACTGAAGAACAAAGTTTCAGGCTCAACTGGACTGTATGTGAACAACCTAAGCTAAATTCCAGCTAAATTGTCTGAACAGTAGCAAAAGGCAAATTGACCGAGGCACTGTCTTCAGGTTGAAGCCATGAACCCGAGAGTCAGAACACAGATAAATAGCTTTTATTAAGCAGTGGTCAAAGTTTGAATGTGTGCATAAAAAAGGAAGCAAGGAAGCTCAAACTCCTTGTCGCTAACATACCTGACACAAAGATCACATACAGAGCTCTTCACAGCCTCAGTCTGGCATACCTATGGGACCGCCTCCCTCCCTATGTTCCTCCACGGCAGCTTCACTTATCTGAACAGGGTCTCCTGCAGGTGCCACCCTGCGCAAGGGTAAAATCAACAGCAGCCCCTACACACGCTTTCTCTGTAGTGGCTCCTACCCTGTGGAACAGCCTGACTGAGGAATCAGGAGAGCTCCCCCCCCGCCCTCCTAGCTTTCTGCAAACGATGAAAAACTGAATTATTTAAAAAGGCTTTTGCATTGTAGGGAGGGGTCTCAGATGCTCCGCTAATGAGTTAGGGACCATAGACTTCACCCATAGACTTCACCACTATGGGCCAAGCTACAAGTGACGAATGACACTTGAACAGCAAGTGTATTTCTCCCTGTTCACTTGCCCTCCACTCAATCCACTTGCTGTTCAAGTGTCATTCGTCATGTGTAGCTTGGCCCTATGTTGCCTTACTATCTGTTGCTTTAAATATGTGCTCCTATGTCATCCCTAGAATTGCTTCTGTCCTGTTTCAGCATTTCTTCAACTCTGTATTGGATTCTTGCTAATGTTATGTCTTTGTAAACTTGCATTTATTTACCCTATGGCATTGTTTATGAAATTGTCCTTGATAATGACTATACGACTCTCACACTGTGTAATCCACCTTGAGTCTTAAGGCAGACCATAAATGACATTGATTGATTGATTGATTGAATGAATGAATAAGAGTCTGCAGCAGGGGGAAATGCTCATTTATTGTAAGGCACCAAGACCCAGAGACACAAAAACAGTCCCCTATCTCCCAATTGTAGAACACTGCGACCAGGCCAGCACACTGCAAGATGTAGGAGGATCAAGCAACCTTCTTTAGTTATCAAGAAGACACCCACTTGGTAGAAAATCAGGCAATGCTGTCTGACCGTTTAGGAAAAGCATTCAACTGGTAGATATAATAGGTTTTAAAGTACTGGTTTGGTTTTAGTGCATTTGTATTTAGATGGTGTTGTTTTAAAGTATTGGCGTTTTTAAAAAGATAGTGGGAGGGATCCAACTATACTCTAAGGAGACTTCCTCCAACACTGAGATCTTCCTTTGGAGGGAGAGCAATTTAAGCTGGAGAAAGGCTCCTGAAGCTTAAAGACGACTTCAGAATTTGCTCAGCAGAGAGGTAGGAGAGGGGCAAACTCCATGCCAATATTGTAATCGCCCTGAATCCTATTCTGGAAAACAGTGCCTTATAAGTAGTGTAAACAAACAAATAAATAGCCAGTGTGGTATAGTGGTTAGAATATTGGAATAGGCTCTTGGAGACCAAGGTTCAAAGCCCTGCTGTGCCATGAAAACTCACTGGGTGACCCTGGGCCAGTCACACACTCTGAGCTCAACCTACCTCATAGGGCTGTTGTGAGGATAAAATGGAGGAGATGTAAGCTGCTATGGCAGAAAAGGAGCAGCATACATAAAATAAGTAACCAAATAAGTAAATAAATAAAATTGTATGTACATATGTATGAATAAGCCATAAAGGCCAAAATATATATTAGTAAACCCAGATCTTGCAATCTGGATCACTCCTAAAAAGTGATAGAAAGGTATTATTTGGTAGAAGGAAGTGGTGGAGGGATGATTAACCTCTCCTAACACACATTGTTCTTCTGAATTTCCCATCTGCCTAGACACTTTCCCCCCATGATGCAACAAAAACTAATTTGAGAACTCAACCAGAAGAAAAATATCTGGCAAACAGTGTTGACAAGGAGAAGTATAACAACAACAACATTCGATTTATATACTACTCTTCAGGACAGTTTAACACCCACTCAGATTGGTTTACAAAGTAGCTTATTATTAGCCCCACAACAATCACCCTGAGAGGTGGGTGGGGCTGAGAGAGCTCTGAGAGAGCGGTGACTGACCCAAGATCACCCAGCTGGCTTCAAGAGGAGGCGTGAGGAATCAAACCCGGTTCTCCAGATTAGAATCCTGCCGCTCTTAACCACTACACCAATCAGGCCAAGGATGACTTAAGTTCCCCTCCCCCTGCTGCTTCTCTCCCAATGTGCATTCCCTCATTTTCCTTATTTCCCTCTGACCAAGGTCTCACTGAGCGTACAGTAAAGAGTTTGCATTGATTTGATTGTTGTGAATGGGTCTGTCACTATGGTTTTGCTAAAAGTGCGGCTGCATAGAAGTTACTGCTTTGACAAAAGAACCTTAATGTTCCTTTAATGGCAATGGATGTTTACTGAATGGGCAACTCACCTACAGAAGGGAAGGTTGAAACTAGTGCAATCTAGATCAGTGTGGGAGAAGGAGAGCACCATTTTGAATGGTGAGAAAAACCGAGGGAGGCAGATGAAAGCTGAGAGTTTCTAGCTTGAAATTGGGGCTCAGCCTCTGCATGGAGGAACAAAGGTTGCTCTCTAGGGAACTGCTACCTGCTATTAGAATACCTGTTTGCTTCCACTTTGTTCTATTCGTAAATAAAGAAAATATAAAGAAAGCATTTTCTCTTTCTAGTGCTGTCTCTAGCAAATGAAAGTAAACAGCAGGTCATGGAATTGCCCTGAACACACTTGGAAAACGAAGGCTCTGAAAAGCACTTGAGCAGATTCAGAATCTTTCTCTTTACAATGGATTGACCCTGACCTGAATAGCCCAGGTGAGCCCCATCTTGTCAGATCTCAAAAGCTAAGCAGGTTCTGCCTTGGTTAGTAATTGGATGGGAGACCTCCCACGAAGACCAGGGTTGCAGAGGCAGGCACTAGCAAACCACTTCTGTTAGTCTCTTGCCATGAAAACCTCACCAGGGGTCACCATAAGTCAGCTGTGATTTGAGGGCACTCTCCACTAGAGATGGACACGAACCGGGAAAAAACCAAACCATGTGGTTCATGCTTGTGGATTTTCCGGGCTGTATAGCCGTGGTCTTGGCATTGTAGTTCCTGACGTTTCGCCAGCAGCTGTGACTGGCATCTTCAGAGGTGTAGCACCAAAAGACAGAGATCTCTCATGTGGTTCGTGGTTCGTCAAATTTCATGAACCACGAAGCTTCACGAACCTGCCCCTGGTTCGCAAACCAGTTTGTTTGGCTCGTGAAAATGTCACATCCGGGTCAGAAAAACGTCACTTCCATGTCAGCAGAAGGTCACTTCCAGGCCAGCAGAAGGTCACTTCCGGGTCAGCAGAAGGTCTGCAGAAAGTCCATCCCCTGTTGCCTAGGAAACTGATTGATTGGCACCAGGCTGTCTTCAGTCATGAACCAAAAAACGAACCAAATGAACCAGCCTAAAAGTTCATGGCGGTTCATCAGAAATGGGATCTGACGAACCACGGTTCATGAACCACGAGCCGGCCTGGTTCGTGCTTAATTTTGGTTCGTATTTCGGTTCGTGGCCATCTCTACTCTCCATCACCACAATGAGTTGGGTCCAAAGGACCGCAAACAGGAATTCCATTCATGAAAATGAAATTTCTAACTTTATCTTTCATCTGCAGGCTCCTGTGTTTTCCAATTGGTGGCTCCTGAGGGACAGGGGACCTTCAGGAACAGCTTTGCAAGGGGAGTTTGCAAGGAGGGAACTTCCCAAAATTGCTCCCCTTCTTGTGCAAGCAGAAGGCTTGTTCTGTGTGAAAAAGAGAGACTCTAGATCTAATCTGTTGCTTATTGCTTGTCCTTTTACATGCATCAGAAAAGCTAGCAATTCAGATGTTGTCTCAATAGCAATTCTAGTGTTTGAAGCTAATCTTATCCTGTCCTGTTTGAGTGGATGAGTTATTTAAGCAGGACTTAGGGCTAGGTAGAAAAACATACCTATGGTTGCTAGCTCTGTAAGTAGTGCAGGTCACAGAGAATGGGACTTAAAGGGTGGACAGAACATGCAAAAGACCTATGCTTGAACTATTGGGGCTGGGAAATGCTTTAGTAATCATAATCCTTACCAGGGCTTTTTTTCAGCAGGAACATGGTGGAACAGAGTTCTGGCACCTCTTAAAAATGGTCACATGGCTGGTGGCCCCGCTCCCTGATCACCAGACAGAGGGGAGTTTAGATTGCCCTCCGCGCTGTCGAGTGGCATGAAGGGCAATCTAAACTCCCTTCTGTCTGGAGATCAGGGGGCAGGGCCACTGGCCATGTGACCATTTTCACTGAGGGCAATTTAAACTTTAAAAAACTCCCCCCTTGTTCCAGCTGACCCAAAGTGACATCATTGTGCGGTCTTGAGTTCCACCACCTCTTTTCCCAGAAAAAAAGCCCTGATCCTTACAGTAGTATTTTCTCTTAATTGTTCAAAATAACTTCACACACATTCATTGCAACATTCATTGGCAACAAATTTTTGACAGGACCCATATTTTGAACTGAGTAAATACTGAATAGTCAGCAACGTTGACTGTGCTCCCTATACATGAATCAAGGGGGAGTACTTTCTTCAAGTGAAAAAGAACAGATTGAGGAGAGTTTTTGCATTTTTATCGGGGATGTTGGAGCACCTGTTGTTTTGCTCCTTGTTCTCTTCACCAGATGTGAGCAAGGAACCAGATTCAATGGGTTGTTCAGCAATTCATGAGCAGCTCAAGCCTACTGGGTGGGTTACGTTCCTCATATTCAAATAGCATTGCACACTGAAATCAGCATCACTTCATGTATGCACATTCTCAGATGTGAGACCTAGTCGTCTCTCCAGACCTGTTATCTCTTCACACCAGTCTGTAGCCAATTGAGTAAGTAAAGAGCAAGCAAGCCAGTCAATCAGCCAATGATTATAGAGTAACACTTTTTAAAAACAAGTAGTTTTGGTGTTCGCCAAAATCTGTTACCAAGGTTATTTCACACATGTGCATATTTTCATGCACCCTGATGGAAGTCATAGTCTCCCCTCCTCCACACATAATTTAATTACCTGCTGGATTACAGGCAGGGCAAAGGTGTTGCTATACACTGGAGCTGTGTGAAGGGGTTGTGAAATGTCAGAAGGGAAACTTCAGCCTATTTTAACCACACAGTTTTAGACTGGAGAGGTGAAACTGACAGAACCTCCAGGGAGGCAAAGATGAAATTGATAAACCCTCTGAGGAGTGATCTCCGCCAGCTTTGTCTTTTTAAACTATGCTTCCTGGCTAACATCGCATCTCCCTACACTTGACGAACACGCGCTGAGGCATCTCGTGTAGAGAGACTCTAAAGCACAGTATATTTGTCTGCTGAATGTATTTGCCACAAAGTTCCAAGCATCTCTAATTTTCATGAACCTCTGCACCTCTCAGGCATCTGTTCCTTGCCACCTGGATAGTCTGTGCACCTGAGCTATGTGATCTGACCCTCTGAGAAGAAGGCAGTGAGCTAGATGTCAGAATTCTCCAGGACTTTGAACCATCTTGCTTACTTTGAAGCTTGGTCACAAAGTGGTGAACCCAAGAAAAAGATATGACTGCTAGAGGCATTTCGCTTACACTGTTAATAGTCCACCATGCAGACACATTATTAGAATGCCATTTTTGCCTATCTCCCTTATACAACCTGTTTGATTGACTGAGATTTTCCAGGGAATCTGGTTTTCGGTTGAAATATCACAGATCTCATTCCAAATGGTTGTTGATTCAATTAGAAAAGGATGGGGAGAAACAGGAAAAATTGATTTTTTTCTTCTTCTTCTGTTGTTTAACAAACGTGTATGGAATGCTGGACATAAAATCAATGGCTATGTTTACAATACATACTCTGTCGTAATTGCCATGTAATAGTATGACACATTTTAATACCTTTAGGGCGTTATCCAATTCCCACTGAATCTTTTCTTGACTACATCAACATTCAATCAACAACATTAAACCTTGTAACCTTTTTCAGAGGAATTGAATGAGCAAACATCTTTTTCTAAATAGCTACAAGTGTGCCCTTTATCAGGGGGCATATCAAGATTAACTTCTCAATCAAGAACTCCCTAAGCACTCTGAGGCTACACGCACCAAAACTTCCAAGACTCCAGTATTTATTTTGCTGGAAGGAGAGACCCATGTTAGGTCTGTGCTCATGGGGAACTGCCCATTTAATTGCATTCCTTGTTAACAATTTTTAAGTCTGAGCAGAGACAGAGGCACTTCTAGCAAGGGAGGGGGTCTGATAACCTTTCTTCTAATTGAGTGAGATCTGAGCTTCTGTTTCTTCCTTTGTTACAAGTATCTAAGCCTGGGTATAGCCAGAGGCAGAATTCCAAGTGAGCAGGGCCAGTGGATCCAAGACGAGCCCTGAATGTTGGAAAATTATATTATATATTTGTTCTGTCTGTTCGTTTAAAGAAGTTTTTTCATGTGTCTGTATGCGTGTGTTTTTGTAAGCTGTTTTGAGTTCTTGAAGTAGGAGTGAAAATGCTTAAATAAATCATAGCTCCTGTTTGTGCCAAGAACTAGGAGATTCAGGGTATGACATTAATTGATGGTTGCAGAGTAGGAAGCTATTGTACAAATCAGCATTTGCCTAGCATCTACAAAAAAGGTAGGATCTAATTTTGGTTTCAGAAATACACTTCTATAAAGGGAAAGGTACTGAGGTCTATGCCCTGACCTGAATAGCCCAAGTGAGGCTGACCTCCTCAGATCTCTGAATCTAAACAGGGTCAGCCTTAGTTAGTAATTGGATGGGAGACCTCCAAGGAAGACCAGGGTTCCAGAGGCAGGCAAAGGCAAACCACCTCTGTTAGTTTCTTGCCTTGAAATCCCTAGCAGGGGATTGCCATTAGTCAGCTAGGACTTGATGGCACTTTCTCCCACCATTGAGGACTATACCATTGTATATAGTATTGCAGCATCTGTTTGCGGTATGTATTATCCTGCTTTCAGTGCATTCTTTTCTACTCATATAATACAGTTTTGTGCATTATTTAACATATCATGTCTGATACTTCATACTTTGTTTCAGATTTTTGTAATCCTAGTCCTGTTACGTTGCTTGTTAGATGTGGGATGTGAAATCTGCCTTGAATCTCAGAGCCAAACCACACAATACGAATTACACGTGAATGACATGAAAATGCACTTACACGTGTTCCAACGTTGTTTTCAACCACATGCGCCAGGAATGCGGGACCTCCATCAAACCCATGTTCGCGGTAGCACAGGTTTTCTCCGCATTCCTCCAAGATGCGGGAAGGATGTCCCATCATGCATCTGCACTCTGTGCATAGACATGAGTGCCATCTACCCGCAGTTCTGAGACCATGGTGGAGTGAGCTGCAGATAGAAAGCAGAAGATCCAGGAAAAAAGGACACTCTGCATTGTTGACTTACTAGTTGCGACCGTGAACGTGCTGTCACAGCCACACCAGAGCATAACATTAAGAATCCGTGCCTGGACCAGAACACGTGCTCATTGAGAGAATGCTGGACATGAGCATTTGGGGTAAGACAGGACTCCTGACACTCGCTCGGTCTTGTGTAATTCGTATCGTGTGGTTTGGCTCTCAGTGACAAAGGCAGACTCTCCCCGCCCCCCCTCTCTCTCTTCTGAAGTGAGAGCTGAAAAGCCTTAAGATCGATCAGCAGCTAGGCATAACATCTTGTAAAACCACCACTTTTACAACAGTAGAACCACCACTGCTGTTTTGGCCCCCAAATCCCAGTTTCACTTTTGCTTCTCTCAGCAAGTCAAACACACGCATTCAGCATATCATTTTATATATTTTTTCACCAAATCTTTCTCAAGAAATATACATATTTTAATTTTAAGGTTTATTAGTTTATCAATAAATGAGTATTATACATATCAATATATACATTGCTTGTATAAACTATCAACACATCTAATTTTCAATGCAGCCAAATCTGTGGATAAAATCTGGAGATAGGAACCATGAACAGACAACACAGATCTTTCTACAAGCCTGAAAAAAGCTCCAACTTTGCAGAAAAAATGGCAGAAATCTAAAACAATTAACACTGGGGGGTTAAATTCAGCTTAAATAATATAAGCAGCACCTGTAGCTTTAAGAAACTAATGACCTCTGTGGCTGTTGCTAGGCAACTACAATAGTATTGCCAGTTGAAGCCTTGGCTTCTGTCAATAACAGGCAGGTGGAGGGGGCAAGACTCTTTCCAGGGCTGTTTTTGGGCTTTGACACATTGGGGTCAAGCCCAGCAGCAACTGCCACATGACTTTCTACTACCCAACGTGCATGACTCACCAAGGCCTGGCTGCTTGCCGCTGTACAACAGCAACCACCCCATGAAATCCAATGTGATGTAGTGGTTAGACTTTCAGGCTAGGATCTTGGAGACCTGGGTTCAAATCCCCAGTCTGCCATAGAAACTCATTGGATGACCCTGGGCCAGTCACACACCCAGAGCACAGGGGTCTTGTGAGAATAAAATGGAGGAAAGGAGAATGATGTAAGCTGCTTTAAGTCACTATTGTGGAAAAAGGTGATGTATAAATGTGTCAGCTTGTGGCTAGATAAGGCTCTTCCTACAGGTTCCCTTTCAAAAGCAAACAAGAGTCCATTGATTGAATAAGGAAACTTTACTGCAGAAAAGGTCCATTATAGTCCACTGTCCTGAATAGGAGACTCAGGATGGTACACAGTCATTGTTACCAATGAAGGGCAAAGCATGAGGTACAGAGTAACAGTTCCCATCTGCATCAGCCTCCCCCCACAGTTCTCAAAACAACATCTTTCAGTCTTGGGAAGCTGCTCTCCTTCAAGGCCAATGCCTGGTGGAACGGTGTTAGACAAAACAGTCTCCTCCGGTGGGAAAGCTGCCTGGGAACTGGTGCACCTGCGGGGAAAGCACTTAGACACTAGAAATATTAGAAAATGGAGTCAGTACAGTTTAAATACACACTGGACCTGACATTCTGCCCCCCTTAAAATAGATCCCCCCCTGGCTTATATGGGTAACGAGTATGAAAAGCGTTGGTTAATCTAGGAGCATGGACATGTACAGAGTTCACCCACTCATCGTATCCAGAATCAAAGTCCTTCCACCTAATGAGGTAAAAAAGCTGATTGCGTTTGATCTTAGAGTCCAAAATTTGTTGCACTTCGTAGTGTATTTGGTCGTCTATCAAAGTTGGAATGGGTGGAGCTTTGATGTGCCACTTGTCGTCGGTGGGAGCTCTTTTAAGGAGACTGACATGAAATGTATCATGAACATGGCGCAAGTTCTTGGGTAAATTTATAGCAACAGTCACTTTATTAATTACTTTGCGCACAGGGAAAGGCCCAAGGAACTTTAATGCTAGTTTGCGGCTTGTCTGAGCTAATTTCAGGTTCTTGGTGGAAATATAAACATGATCTCCAGGTTGTAAATCCCATTCGGCCACACGATGGCGATCTGCGTACTTTTTGTAATCCAGTTTGGCTTTCTCGAGGTGTCTTTTAATAAGAGTCCATTGTTGCTTGGCCTCCCCCCACCAGGAAGATACATCGGGCGAATTAGAGGAATGGAGGGGGGGAGTGTCCAACGGGAAGGGATTGAAGTGAGTTCCATATACGATTTTGAAAGGGGCCTCCCCAGTGGAAGCATGCACACTGTTGTTGTATGAGAACTCGGCTAAAGGAAGAAGGTCCACCCAATTATCTTGTTGGAAATTAATGTAGCAACGAAGGAACTGTTCTAAAATCTGATTAGTTTTTTCGGATTGTCCGTCGGTTTGTGGGTGGTGGCTTGAACTGATTCCTTGCTCTATATTCAACATTCGCAAAAGCTCCCGCCAGAAGTTGGCAACGAACTGTCCGCCGCGATCCGAAATCACCTTGGACGGAAAAGAATGTAATTTTACGATGTGTTTTAAGAATAAATCCGCTAGTTTTCGAGCGGTGGGTATAGCAGTACATGGAATAAAATGAGCTTGTTTGGAGAACAAATCTACCACGACTAAAATGCAATTATGTCCTTTCGAAAGGGGTAAATCAGTGATAAAGTCCATAGATATTATTTCCCACGGTCTGTCAGGTGTCTCCAATGGTTGTAGGAGGCCTGGAGGTTTCCCTTTCCGGGTTTTGGCGCTGAGGCGAATGGGGCAGGAGCTAACGTATTGGGAAATGTCTTTGCGCATGCCCGGCCACCAGAATTGCCGTTGTATTAGGTGCAACGTTTTCAGATACCCAAAATGACCAGCAGTGGGGGCATCGTGACATCGTTGTAATACCTCCCGTCGGAGGCTGTCTGGGACATAAAATTTGCTTCCAGCTAGCCAGTCCCCCTGTGGAGATAGAGCCAGTTTGCTTTTAGGCGCTTTACCCCCCTCCTTTTCCACCTCAGCTTTAAGTTTCGATTTCCACTCCTGGTTATGCGGGAGGGGCTGTCTTGCGCGGCTGCGGGTAGTTACCACGCCTCCCAACTGCGTAGGGGAGAAGACCGTGTCCACAGTCTCCTCCCGTTTGCTCTTGTGTTGGGGCATGCGCGATAGGGCGTCTGCCAGAAAGTTAGTTTTGCCCGGGAGGTAATTTAAAGTGAAGTTGAATTTGGAAAAGAATTCTGCCCATCGCAATTGTTTGGCGTTCAGTCTGCGAGGGCTGCGAAGGGCCTCCAGATTTTTATGATCTGTCCAGACCTCGAAGGGGTATCGCGCCCCCTCCAGCCAATGTCTCCAGTTAGTGAGGGCCGCTTTCACTGCAAAAGCTTCCTTCTCCCACACATTCCAATTCCTTTCTGCTTCTGAAAATTTCCTTGACAGGAATGCACAAGGCCGTAGTTTCCCATCCTCCCCCTTCTGCAATAATACCCCTCCTATCGCCGCATCGCTGGCGTCGACTTGCACTACGAAAGGGTAATTCTCGTTGGGGTGGCAGAGGATGGGTTCCGTTACAAATTGTTCTTTTAGGCATTCGAAAGCAGTTTGGCAATCGGATGTCCATTGTATTTTGGAGGAGGGTTTTTTAGCCTGGTCCCCTTTATTTTTTGTCCTTAACAATTCGGTTAAGGGGAGCGTGATTTGAGCAAAGTTCGCTATAAAGTCTCTATAGAAGTTGGCAAAGCCCAGGAAGGACTGCACTTCTTTGCGGGTGGTGGGAGTTTGCCATTCTTGGATCGCTTGTATTTTGGCTGGATCCATTTTTAACCCCTCTTGGGAGATACAGTACCCAAGGTAAGTGAGTTCAGTTTTGTGGAATTCACATTTGGACAGCTTAATGGGAAGTTTATTGTTCATCAAAGTGGACAGGACTTTTTGCACCATTTGAATGTGTTCCTCCTCCGAGTCTGAATAAATTAATACATCATCAAGGTACACCACTACACCTTTATAGAGGAATTCGTGTAGAACTTCATTTATCATGGACATGAATACAGACGGGGCTCCCGCCAATCCAAAGGGCATAACTAAATATTCATACTGTCCGAGGGGTGTATTAAATGCGGTTTTCCACTCATCCCCAGCCCTGATACGGACGTGGAAGTAAGCATCTTTTAAGTCTAATTTTGTAAAGATCTTACCTTGGGCCACGACGTTGAGAAGATCTCGGATGAGTGGGATGGGATAGGCGTTGTTGGTAGACACAGCATTAAGTCCTCTAAAGTCCGTGCACAGTCGAAGTCCCCCATCTTTTTTCTTCACGAAGAGTACCGGAGCGGCATGGGGGCTATTGGCTGGGCGAATAATAACTATAGCTGTAGGTGGGGGCTGCATTGTAAACTGTAGGTTGGCTGATGGGCGGGAAGAAGAGAAGAAGACTGGAAAAGGTGGGATTTCAGAAAAGAAAAAGAGGAAATAGTGGGGGAGGGGGAAATGAAATACCTCCACAAGTCCTTGTGGGTCCATGTAAATCCCATTCAGCCTCTGGATTTTGACCCCGTTTTTCCTCCAAGGAGCTTGTGGTGGCATGCAAGTCTCTCCTGTCCTCTGTTTTATTCTGTGAGAGCGGGACCACAAGTGACGCCTGACACAGGTTGGACACTTGCCAGCTTCCCTCAAGTTTTGATGGGAAATGTAGGCAGCTTGGCGGAATGTTGGACAAGTGACCGTTGAAAAGTCCATTGGACAGCAGTCGGAGAGCCAAGCTGCAAGATTAGGATGCCTACATTTCCCATCAAAACTTGAGGGAAGCTGACTAGTGTCCAATCTGTGTCAGGCGTCACTTGTGGTCCTGCTCTCAGTGAGTTTCACGGCTCAGTGGGGATTTAAATCTGGTTATCCCCATTCCTAGTCTGACAACCACCACTATACCACAATGGATCTCACATGCATATGCAATGTAATATAAAACACACATGGAAAAAATTGAGATCTGAGACTGAAACCACTGACAAAAATATAACAACCACAATAACCCTGTGTTTACATACCATTATTCAGGACAACTTAATGCCCATTCAGAGTGGTTGACAAAGTGGGTAATTATTATCCTCACGACAATCATCCTGTGGGGTAGGTGGGGATGAGAGAGCTCTGAGAGTGCTGTGACGGATCCAAGATCACCCAGCTGGCTTCAAGCGGAGGAGTGGGGAATCAAACCCGGTTCTCCGATTAGAGTCCTGCCACCCTTAACCACTACACCAAACTGGAACCAAACTATTATACCCCCCCTCCCCAAATTATATGCTGATTCTTACCTGGGTAAACCTTGCTCTAGTGATATCTAGTATACCCTTTTACTTTTTCTCATATATGTGAATGGGTTTCATTCTAATTAATGCTGCAATAAAAATAAGACCACAAGTTCAGTTGAAAGTAGGCATTCTTGAACACCCACTGATTTAACTCAACTCCTGTTTGCCAGTCGTGCAAGGAGGGAGATCATCATTTGGGTTGCTTTGGATGTGTCCGGGCTAATTTGTGTATGCGTGTTTGCATGATCACACTGTGTTCTTGAAGATTACAGTTCCTCTTGCGACCACTGCCCCACCACCAGCCATCTCCTGCTGCCATAAACAATGGTACATAGTAAAATTATAAAAATCCTCTTGAGATTTTTTGAGTTGAGACTTACTACTTTGGTTCTCCGAGTGCTCTTAGAGTCTGTCCACGAATCTAGCAAATCTTGTAATCAGTTCTTGTAATTGCTTCTTGAAGAGATACACATGACCAGGGCTTTTTTTCAGCTGGAACGCAGTGGAATGGAGTTATGGAACCTGTTGAAAATGGTCACATGGCTGGTGGCCCCGCCCCCTGATCTCCAGGCAGAGGGGAGTTTAGATTGCCCTCCATGGACTGGGCAAAAGCAGTTGCAACAAGAAAGTGGCTACTGTACAGGTGCAAAGCTATTCGGCATGGTGTGGTGTTCATCACGAACTTCACCAGGGAACTTCAAGGGGAATGGATCAGGAGGAGTTTCCCTCACATATAATCAAAGGAGTTTGAACATTGGCTGCTTCCACACACGTTGGATAATCCACTTTCAATACTCTTTAGTGAACATTTGAAACTGATTTTCCATGTGTGGAACAAAAAATCCACTTCTAAAGGATTACAAAAGTGCATTGAAAGTGCATTATTCAACGTGTGTGGAAATGGCCCAGGTGTGTTTGCCTGATGAGTATGTTCACCACAAAGTTCTCATCAGGCTTACTCAGAATTCATTTGATATGTCATCAAAAAGCACTGCAAGTCTCATGGGATTGTTTCCTCTTTTGAGCGGGCCTTATTTTCGTTTGCTCATTATCACTTTTTACATTGCTTGGCCTTCTGCCAAGACATTCCTCCCTCATTGGCTCTTCTCTCTGTTCTTGGGATATATACCTGCTGACTGAGGTTACCGTTGCATGCATGTGACAAAATGGATTCCGGCCCACAAAAGTTTATGCCACAATAAATTTGTTAGACTGCAAAACATGATTCTTTGTTGTCAGTGCTTTGACTCCTACAGCTCTCTCTGCCTGTGCCCCACTAGCAAAACAACAAAGGGTGAAAGGGGGTTGCTTTATGACAAAATTTGTCTAGATAACATTTTAACAATGGCCATAAACTAAGAGAACTGTGTATGTTAATAACCTGTCTGCCAAGGCAAGTCCTTGCTCGGGATGCTTTGTTTGCATCAGATTAAGGGCATGTTTTCATTCTTCCATCCTGTCCTATGGTACCTGAGACAACAGTCCCAATGCTTGCTAGGGTCAGTGGAGCAAGATTTTGTGCTCTGTTAATGAGTTTCCAATAAAGATCACTTGTCATTCACTGTCTTGTTCTGCATTTTCACTTACAATTATCTTTTCCCCCACTGGAGTTTCAGCCAGAGGAAAAAGAATAAAAAATGCAAAAATTCTCCCTAGCTGGCATTTTACACCCCAAGAAAGAATTCTGATGATATTAAGTGGCAATAGGTCATGTCAGGGCTTTTTTTCTATGAAAAGAGGTGGTGGAACTCAGTGGTGGAACTCAGGATCTCACAATGATGTCACTTTGGGTCAGCTGGAACAAGGAGGGAGTTTTTTAAAGTTTAAATCGCCCTCGGAAAAAATGGTCACATGGCTGGTGGCACCGCCCCCTGATCTCCAGACAGAGGGGAGTTTAGATTGCCCTCCACGAGTGACATGGAGGGCAATCTAAACTCCCCTCTATCTGGAGATCAGGGGATGGGGCCAACGGCCATGTGACCATTTTCAAGAGATACCGGAACTCCATTCCACCACGTTCCCACTGAAAAAAAAAGCCCTGGGTCCTGTCCATCATTTAAAAAATGATTGGTCAGCCAAAGGGTTTCCCACCAGGGAAACCAACAGGTTTCCCTAAAAATAAAGAATGATGGAATAAAAAAATAGCAGCAAAAGAAAAAAGAAAAGGAGTTCAGGCAGCACAGTGAGCTGCTGTGCATAAATGCTGCAGAAACATGAGAAAGTAGAGCTTGTGCCAGCTTTGTCCTGCTTCTCTCTGCCAACTGCTTCTCCCACCCACCTGCACCATACCGGCCTAAGTGAAGAGGTGGCTAGGCAGGCAAGAGGAGAGAAGGGAGACTGAGTAAGTAGGAGAAAGCCGGGGTAGAATAGGAAGACCAGGCGGGTGGGGTTGAGGAAGCTAGAATAAGTGGAGGAGGAGGAAAGAAAATATTTATTGGCCATGGGGAAAGTGGACCGACCCACTGGGAAGGAAGGAAAGCAAGCATAAAATATAAAGAGCTGCGGTAGTGTAGTGGTTAAGTGGTTGGGTTGTGAATCAGCACTCTGCTAGTTTGACTCCCACTACTGTCATAAGCTCAGTAGGCTGGCCTTAGAGGGATATAAAAAACTGTTTGGATGGCATGCATATTTATGGTATGACAAAGTGAAAGCAGATTCTATGTTTCTACACCACTATATTCGGAGAAGCCTCTTCACAGTTTGGAAGAAATATAAAGATTACCTACAGGAAGGAACTCCCTCCTGGGTGGTTCCATATGAAGTAATTGATCCAAGAACGGTCGATAATAAGCAACAGTGTTTAACGTATAAGGAGATAACTCAAACAGAACTTTCTAAAGCTAGAATAAAGACACAACAAGAGTTGTCCCCAAACTATGATTGGTTTCAATATAGACAAATCAGAGATCTTTATTATTCGGACTGTGCGAAGGGAGGAATAAGAATGGAGAATTCAGAATTAGAGAAAGTAATTCTACAAGGAGATAAAAAAGAAATTTCAAAGGTCTACAAAGTGTTGCTAAAATGGTATACTGAGGATGAGGTAGTTAAAGTGCAAATGGTGAAGTGGGCTATAAACTTTAACAAAGAAATAACAATGGAGGCGTGGGAATACTTGTGGAAAAATACGTTGAAGATTACGACATGCAGTAATATTAAAGAGAATGTTTATAAAATGATGTATCGTTGGTATCTGACACCAAAGAAGATAGCGCTAGGGAATTTGAACATGTCTAACAAATGTTGGAAATGTAGAAAACATGAGGGTTCTTTGTACCATATGTGGTGGACTTGTGAGGTAGCTAGGCAGTACTGGGGGGAAATAATAAAAGTAATGAGTGAGATTTTACAATTTCAAGTGAATAAGAACCCAGAACTCCTGCTACTGAACTTGGGAATGCAAGATATGCCAGCACAATACAGGACATTGTTATTCTATATGACAGCAGCAGCTAGACTTCTGTACGTGCAGAAGTGGAAAGTACAAGAGGTGCCAACCATTGAGGATTGGATCTACAAATTGCTGTACATGGCGGAGATGGATAAAATGACAAGAAAATTGAGAGACCTTGACCCAGGGCAGTTTAACAAGGACTGGGAGAAGCTGAAACAATATCTGGTGAAAAAATGGGAGGTGGGTGGAGAACTGTGGCAGTTTGAAAATTACTGAACATAAGAACATAAGAACATAAGCAAAGCCATGTTGGATCAGGCCAGTGGCCCATCCAGTCCAACATTCTGTCACACACAGTGGCTAGAAATCCAGTGCCATCTAAAGGACTGTCAGTGAGGCCAGGACACCAGAAGCCCTCCCACTGCCTTCCTTCCAGCACCAAGACAACAGAGCACCACCTCCCCACAAAGAGAATACCATCTATCTCCTGTGGCTAATAGCCACTGATGGACCTCTGCTCCATATATTTGTCCAGTCCCCTCTTGAAGCTGGCAATGCTTGTAGCTGCCACCACCTCCTGTGGTAACGAATTCCATGTGTTTATCACCCTTTGTGTAACATAATGGAAGAAGAGGGAAGTGACTATACCGAGGGGGGGAGAGTTGACTGAATAATTCTAAGCAAATACCATATTGGATTATTATATAGAGTATTAGTAGTGCTATCATTATAAGAAATGTAAGGATAAAAGCTAAACTAAATATCTTTCTGACGTAAATAATAGTTGCAAAAGGGTGAATGGATACATATCAGTAGGTGAAATGTGGAAATAATAGATTGACTTATGTTAAACGAATATATGAATGGATTACTCTCGTTAAATAGCTCTATAACAGAGAAATTAGATAATTATATTGGATATGATATGTAAAAGGAAGTAAGGAGCAACATATATAGAATATAAGTCAAATTGATTGATTTATTATGAATACATGTAAAGTTTATAGAAGTACTAGAAAATATGTATAAGGTGGGGCAAATTGCTTGTCCCATATTGAAGAGGGTAGAAAGAGTAAAATAGAGTATAGGTGATCAGAATGAATATTATTGAAAGGAATCAGAAATAGCACAAATATGATAGATAAGCTTAGAAGAATTTGAAAGTATATTATAATAAATATAGTAAAATTTATATGAGTAAAGGGAAAATAGATGAGGGGTTGGAAAACTGTTGGAAGTCAACAAAAGGGGGGGAATGGGAGGGGGTTAGAATTGGAAATTTAAAGGAATGTGAGTGTAAATATGATATGATATGATATATTTCTAATCCAATAAAAAAATTTACAAAAAAAAAATAATAAGCTCAGTAGGTGGCCTTGGGCAAGCCACTCCTCTCAGCCCTAGCTGTATTGTGGGGATAATAATAACATTGATTTTGTTCACTGCTCTGAACATCCAGAAGGGGGTGGTATGTAAGCACACTGTTGTTGTTGTTATTTACTTCATTTCTACCTTGCTTTTCTACTCAGTGGAGACGTAAGGCAGCTTAATTGTTCCCCTTTCCTCCATTTTATCCTCGCAACAACCGTGTGAAGTAGTTTAGGCTGAGAGTGTTTGACTAGTCCAAGGTCACCCAAGCTTCCATGGAAGAATGGGGAATTGAACTCAGGTCCGTAAAATCCTAATCTGACACTCTAGCTACACCAGCACACTGGCTCTGGAAGAGAAGTGGGGACTGGAAGGAAGGATAGGATTTCCTTCCCCAATCATCAATTTGAACACATTTCAACTTATGACATATACCGAATCACGCTGTTGGTCTGTCTTCTCCGACTGACAGAGGCTTTTCAGTGTCTCAGGGCCAAGCTACACATGACGAATGACACTTGAACAGCAAGTGTATTTCTCCCTGTTCACTTGCCCTCCACTCAATCCACTTGCCGTTCAAGTGTCATTCATGTGTAGCTTGGCCCTCAGACAAAGGTATTTCATGAGATTTACTACCTGAGCTTTTGCTAACTCGTGATACCAAAGACTGGACCTGAGACCTGGATAAAAATCAGATGCTCTACCCCGAACCACAGTCCATCGGTAAGTCCATTTGGTTTCCTTCTCGTTTATGATCTGGTGTTCAAGGGTTTAGTGCCTTCCCCAGATATTTGAATGCACAAATGTTAAACCCAGGACTGCTTTCAGACATGCTGAGGCCCTAAAGCGACCTGAAATTTAAGGAATCCCATATCATTGTCCCAAAAGGGTAATTTCGTAATTTGGGGATGGTGGTAGGGGTGCATTTAGATGCCCCTCATAATCTGAGGTTCTAAACTGTAGTTTACTTAGCTTGTACATAAACCCAGCTTTGTGGAAAGTTGGTGACAAATATAAACAGCAGTCCTAAAGGAAAGATTTAGCAATCTGTTTCATAAAATGCCAAATTAAGCCATCTTACATTTAATGACCCTGCATTTCATGAAAATTGAGGAGCATTTTTAACAACAACATTCGATTTATATACCACCCTTCTGGATGACTTAACACTCATTCAGAGAGGTATACAAAGTATGTCATTATTATCCCCACAACAACACTCACCCTGTGAGGTAGGTGAGGATGAGAGAGCTCCGAGAAGCTGTGACTGACCCAAGGTCACCCGGCTGGGTTCAAGTGGAGGAGTGAGGAATCAAACCCGGCTCTCCAGATTAGAGTCCTGCACTCTCAACCACTAATATTTAATATTTGGAGTATTGAATCCAAACAGCACGGACAGTCACGATTTTGGATGTGAATGAAACACAGAAACATAGAGCTGGAAGGAACCCCAAGGGTCGTTCCTCCTTTGCTCAGATTCCAGCTGTCCCCCAAACTCTCTGGAATAACTTTGCTTTGAATCCAGGAGGATATGAACCTGTCCTCTCTGACCTCTCCTGGGAGGCCACTCCAGAGGTATACAGCAGCCATTGAAAAGCAGATTATGTATACAGAAATGCCTTTCACTCAGATAGGGACATAAATTAAAATCCAACTCCAAGTGAAGAAAAATAAGATTCCTTATATAAGTGTACATTATATGATATTAGTAATAGTAACTTATATTAGGAAAGTAGGAGATTTAATTTTAAGGGGTGCCCTAGGTATAAAATATAGTTGTTACAATATTAAAGGCTGTTTTGAGATATCCCTTAGGAGGATTTATCTACCAGGGCATCCTTTGATTTGAGAGGCCCCTTTGGGTAACTTTGGAAATGGATGGCTGCGTCAAAGACCATTTCATATAATAGAATCCCTTCCATTTCAATCAGCTGCAATTGCACGGGCTTTATCTGTATTAAGCAACTTCATTGGCGTATTTCCACAGAGCAATGATTTGTGTGCAATCCTGTTGATATAGGACAAGCTACATTTGGAAATGGCAAAACCGTTCAGGTTTACAATATTTCATCTGTCAGTTTAAACACCTTCATTTATCAAGTCAGAAGGGGGAAAATATACAATTTATTAAAAATGCTTTTCAGATTTGCTATCTTTGAGAACATAAGTCTACATCTGAAATTAAATAAAATTACATTTCAATCAACGGCAGTCCACGAGATTATGTCAAGCTTATGCATACATTTGTAGCTCCAAAGTGAATGGAAAAATCTGGGCTGCGAGTGAGAGTTGTCAATGCTTTGATAAATCACGTTAACCACAGACCTGATTAATCCAGGGGTAGATTGGCCATTAAGGCCACCAGGAAAAGTTCTGATGGATTCCTGGGCTTCCCCCCTTCATGCTCCAGGCAAGACTAGACTCGAGTTGCCTCATGCTGCCCCATGGTAGATGGGGAAAAGCCACCACTGTTGCAAGCATCTAAAACTGATACATCAAACAACATAGAACTACGCAGTTAGATCATAGCCAAAGCACACATTAGCACATAGTAGCAAAGTCTATGGTCCCTGTCCTTCTTACAGTACAGGCCTCCTATCTGAGCAAAAAAAGCCTTCTTGAATAATTCAGTTTTGCTTTTTTTGCCAAAAGTTGGGAGAGTGGGAGCTTTCCTGACCTCTTCTGGTCAGTCATTCCATGAGATGAGGGCCATCACAGAGAATACCTGTCTACAGAGCAGTTGTTGAGTTTGTCCTTGTGCAAGGAGGCACCTGCAGAAGGCCCTGTTTAGATGAATAAAGCTTCTGTGGTGGAATTAAGGGAGAAAGAAGGACCCATAGATATGTCAGACCAAGGCCACGAAGAGTTTTGTATGTGATAAGTAATACCTTGAATTGAGCCCAGTAACTGATAGGTACCCGGTGAAGTGACAGCAGAATAGGACCAACATTCTTCTTCTAGCTTCGGGTATGATCCTACTGGGTATTTCAATGTTGTTTAATATATCAGTTTTAGAATTGCTTATGCTCTCTTTCATCATTTCCTCAAGTCTGTATTGAATTTCTGCTGGTTTAAAATCGTGTAAAGTTGCATTTATGTATCCGATTACATGGTTTATTGAAAGGTCTTTGGAACTAACTCTACCAACTCATACTATGCAATCCGCCTTGAGTCTCAGTGAGAAAGGCAGACTATAAATAACGTAAATTAAAAAAATAAAAAACCTAATGTGAGGCAGGCCCAAGGTGCCTTGAGCTGGTGGTCCCAGCCCAACACCTCTGGTGCCATAAGTCAGCAGACCCTGGTTGTGTAAAGTGGGTGCAAGACTGCTCTTCCTCCCCTCTCCCTTCTGCTGGCAGCCAGGGCTGGGCTAGGCAGGTGGGAATGCCAATATAAATTTGCAGTTTCCACTGAAATTTCCCCTTACCACTTAATGTCATTCCTTTTGGTCCTGTAGCAACCATCTTCAAAGTCCCGCCTATCCTCCAGGGTCTGAACCAATCCTTGCTATTTAAGCAGTATGCAAATCCCAGAGATTTCCAGCCAATCAGAGCCTCTCAAATGCCACTGGATGGGAAGGGAGTAGGGATGTGCGTTTCGGCATTCAGAATGCCGAAAGAATGCCGAAACAAAAGTGTTTCGGCATTCTTCAAGAATCCCGAAACGTTTCGGGGAATGCCGAAACGTTTCGGGATTGCCGAAAGAAAAACCCGAAACGTTTCGGGATTCTTTCGGCATTCTTTCGGCATTCGAGAATCGCCATTTTGATTTTGCTAGCCGTTTGCCTTAGCAAGCGGCTAGCAAAATCCTGCTGGAAGCAAAGGCTTCCTGCAGGCTCTTAGCAGAGGGGAGGGGGGGAGAAGGAGTGAATCACTCACTCCTTCTGTCACCCCCCACCCCTCTTGCAAAGGAGGATAGGGAATCCTGCTTTGCCTTGCAAATGCAAGGTGCAAGCATTGCATTGCACTTTGCATTTGCAAAGCAGCAGAGATTCCCGCCAAAACTAACAGGTAGGGGAGGGGGAGCAGGAGGAGGGTGGCTCTTGGAGTGTGGGTGGGGAAAGGCAGGGGACTGGGGACTTTAGGAGTCACCAATCCCACTGCTGCATTCTCATGCCAGCCAATAGATTTAAATCTTTGGCTGAGGCTGCAGCAGGGGATTTAAATTTGGAGCAAGACTGTCTGGAACACTTCTGTTGCTGCTGCTGCTGAGCTGTGACCGAGAGAGGAGAAGAAGAGAGACTGCACCTGGAGCCTGGAGGACATCTGCCTGGAGGATCAACTGTGCTGGACATCCTGAGAGGACACCTGGTAGGCCTTTTTAAAATTTTTGTAAATTTTTTTGATGCTGGGCAATGTGCTGCTGTGGCCTGCCTCTGCAAAAAGGTGTTGCAGTTTATTCTTGGCATGGCCTGGGGGACAGGTTGGGCAGACAATGTTTGATGGTGGGGTGGGGGTTTCAGCATTGGTTGTTGTGCTTGCCTTCTTAAAGCTTGATCCACTGTTTTAAGATTAAAACAAGAGTGTGCCAGCTTTGGGCCTACACAGGCCAGAAGCCTTTCTTCTGGCTGGCTCTCACAGTTGTGCTCCACAATCTGGAATGGTGTGGCTTGCTTTTCTGTGTCTGGTCCCCTGCTTGCAAGGATTCCCAACAGGCTCCGTCCTGATCAACTGTGCCAGCCTGTGGGCCACACACAGGTATGGCCTGGGGGACAGGTTGGGCAGACAATGTTTGATGGTGGGGGGGGGGGGGTTCAGCATTGGTTGTTGTGCTTGCCTTCTTTAAGCTTGATCCACTGTTTTAAGATTAAAACAAGAGTGTGCCAGCTTTGGGCCTACACAGGCCAGAAGCCTTTCTTCTGGCTGGCTCTCACAGTTGTGCTCCACAATCTGGAATGGTGTGGCTTGCTTTTCTGTGTCTGGTCCCCTGCTTGCAAGGATTCCCAACAGGCTCCGTCCTGATCAACTGTGCCAGCCTGTGGGCCACACACAGGTATGGCCTGGGGGACAGGTTGGGCAGACAATGTTTGATGGTGGGGGGGGGGGGGTTCAGCATTGGTTGTTGTGCTTGCCTTCTTTAAGCTTGATCCACTGTTTTAAGATTAAAACAAGAGTGTGCCAGCTTTGGGCCTACACAGGCCAGAAGCCTTTCTTCTGGCTGGCTCTCACAGTTGTGCTTCACAATCTGGAATGGTGTGGCTTGCTTTTCTGTGTCTGGTCCCCTGCTTGCAAGGATTCCCAACAGGCTCCGTCCTGATCAACTGTGCCAGCCTGTGGGCCACACACAGGTATAGCCTGGGGGACAGGTTGGGCAGACAATGTTTGATGGTGGGGGGGGGGGTTCAGCATTGGTTGTTGTGCTTGCCTTCTTTAAGCTTGATCCACTGTTTTAAGATTAAAACAAGAGTGTGCCAGCTTTGGGCCTACACAGGCCAGAAGCCTTTCTTCTGGCTGGCTCTCACAGTTGTGCTTCACAATCTGGAATGGTGTGGCTTGCCTTTCTGTGTCTGGTCCCCTGCTTGCAAGGATTCCCAACAGGCTCCGTCCTGATCAACTGTGCCAGCCTGTGGGCCACACACAGGTATGGCCTGGGGGACAGGTTGGGCAGACAATGTTTGATGGTGGGGGGGGGGGGTTCAGCATTGGTTGTTGTGCTTGCCTTCTTTAAGCTTGATCCACTGTTTTAAGATTAAAACAAGAGTGTGCCAGCTTTGGGCCTACACAGGCCAGAAGCCTTTCTTCTGGCTGGCTCTCACAGTTGTGCTTCACGATCTGGAATGGTGTGGCTTGCCTTTCTGTGTCTGGTCCCCTGCTTGCAAGGATTCCCAACAGGCTCCGTCCTGATCAACTGTGCCAGCCTGTGGGCCACACACAGGTATGCTGCTTTGGCCAAGGTAACCCTTTTTGGTTGCTGGCCTGGCACTCACAGTTGTGCTCCACAATCTGGAATGGTGTGGCTTGCCTTTCTGTGTCTGGTCCCCTGCTTGCAAGGATTCCCAACAGGCTCCGTCCTGATCAACTGTGCCAGCCTGTGGGCCACACACAGGTATGGCCTGGGGGACAGGTTGGGCAGACAATGTTTGATGGTGGGGGGGGGGTTCAGCATTGGTTGTTGTGCTTGCCGTCTTTAAGCTTGATCCACTGTTTTAAGATTAAAACCAGAGTGTGCCAGCTTTGGGCCTACACAGGCCAGAAGCCTTTCTTCTGGCTGGCTCTCACAGTTGTGCTTCACAATCTGGAATGGTGTGGCTTGCTTTTCTGTGTCTGGTCCCCTGCTTGCAAGGATTCCCAACAGGCTCCGTCCTGATCAACTGTGCCAGCCTGTGGGCCACACACAGGTATGGCCTGGGGGACAGGTTGGGCAGACAATGTTTGATGGTGGGGGGGGGGGGTTCAGCATTGGTTGTTGTGCTTGCCTTCTTTAAGCTTGATCCACTGTTTTAAGATTAAAACAAGAGTGTGCCAGCTTCGGGCCTACACAGGCCAGAAGCCTTTCTTCTGGCTGGCTCTCACAGTTGTGCTTCACGATCTGGAATGGTGTGGCTTGCTTTTCTGTGTCTGGTCCCCTGCTTGCAAGGATTCCCAACAGGCTCCGTCCTGATCAACTGTGCCAGCCTGTGGGCCACACACAGGTATGCTGCTTTGGCCAAGGTAACCCATTTTGGTTGCTGGCCTGGCACTCACAGTTGTGCTCCACAATCTGGAATGGTGTGGCTTGCCTTTCTGTGTCTGGTCCCCTGCTTGCAAGGATTCCCAACAGGCTCCGTCCTGATCAACTGTGCCAGCCTTCGGCCCACACACAGGCCTGCTGCTCCGGCTTTGGTAACCCTTCCCGTTTGCTGGCCTGGCACTCACTGTTTTGCTTCACATTCAGGTTGTTTATCGTTGGTGGACCTCTTCTGGACTGGACTGCACTTGGTGGACATCGGCCTGCAGATCTCTGCGTGGAGGGTCAACATTGCTGGACATCTGCACTGGTGGACTGGTAGGGTTGTTGTTAAATTTGGTTTTTGAGCTTATGTCTGCTGCTGTGCCTACCTGCGAGCATATGCTTTGGCTCTGTCTTTATGGCTTGGGCCGGGGGGGGGGGCATTTTCTGGTTGGGCAAGAGGATATTGTTTGGGGGTTAGGGGGGCCAGCATTGATCGCAGTGCCTGCTTTCTTTCATGTTTCATTTTTCAAGTTTGAGTGTGGGGTGGGCATGAACTGCTGTTTCACAGGACTAAAAAATGAGTGTGCCAGCTTCTGGCCTGCACAGGCCAGAAGCTCTGCTGGGTGGATGTGTTTTGTTTTGCTGCTGGTTGGCCCTAGCCTTTAAGGGGGGGGGGCTGACTTGGCTTGTGCAACGGGGCCTTGAATTTTGGGGTTGCGTGTGCGGCGTGTGGTGTTGACTCTGCTAACATTTCCAATTTTCTTGACAGCATCGTGGAGGAGAGGAGGACCAGCTGCAAGACCGCCTGAACATCGCTGGACTGCAGGACTGGTGTTACTGTGAGCGAGTCCGGGTTCACATTTGGGTGGCCTTGGGGGTGGGTTCTTGCTAGCTTGGGAGGGGGGAGGCTCATCTTCAAAACACCACATCCACACCCCACACCGACATACCACAGATACATCGGTCCCGCTAAATAGTGTCTCTTAGGTAGGTAGGCCAGTTGGTAGGTGATCAGTGGATAATTGCCCTCAACATAATTATTAGGGAAACCGAGCCTAGTTTTTTTTAAAAAACTAAATAGGGACTCAGCAGGGAAAGCATTAGTGAGTGAGTGTTAGGTTTGAATTCTATATATATATATATATATATATAAAAATTTGTAATAGCTGTCAATAGGCTTCCCATTAGTGCCCCCATAACTAGGGTTCCACTGCCCATCTCTGGCACCCGTGGTGGTGCCAGGCCGGCCCGGGCATACTAGTGTGTGAGTGTTTAAGGCTTTGTCACCTGTTATTGGGGTTTAGGGCCAGCTCAATTCCAGAGGAATTCAGCTGATTGGCAGGCTCAGGTTCCCTGACATAAATAGGGTTGCTTAAAAAGGCACTTGATTGTTCATCTCCAAGTCACAGAGCCACTAGAAACACAGATTTATAGCAGGTTAGTTAGGTCTTGAAAACAAAGTTGACCTTTGTTTTCTAAATCTTTTCTGATTAGTTAGGGTTGAATTTGGGAGGGGAAAGTATGTCAGAGAGGAAAGCAGAGAGGGGCCCCGGGGGAAAGGCTAGGGAGAAATCTAGAGGGGAGGAGGGGAGGGGGAGGGGGACTGCTGCGGCAGCCCCTCCATCTGAGCGGAGGAGGCCCTCCCCTGCGCTGCTGCCGTTCACCAGCCTGGCTTCTGGTGACAGGAAGAGGGTTCGCAAGACTCTCTTTCCTGAGGCAGCTGCTGGAGGGCCACCCCCAACCCGGGTGCGTGAGGCAGGGGCTGGCACTGGGCAGGGGCCTGCTGCTGAGGCTCCTCCTCCTCCAGTGGTTGCGAGCCAGCTGCTGGAGGAGGGGCAGCATGTGGTGTCTCCTGGGATGGGCGCGGAGCACATGACTTTCCCTGCGCTCCCGCTCACCCCAGGAACCCGGAGGATGTTGGAGGAACTGCCCGTGAGACCCCCCCTGGGGCGGTCCACCCCAGTTTCCTCTGAGGCCAGCAGCAGGCCTCTCGCGGCTGTGCAGGAGGAGAGGACGCGGGAGGAAGAGGCAGAGACTGTGGTGGAAGAGCCCACATCTCTGCCCCTTCAGCCTCGTCCATCCCCACCTGCCCGGCCGAGAGTGGGACACGGTGTGTCCGGCCAGAGCACCTCACAGGAGGTGCCGCAGGGTGGTCCCGAATGCGCTTCTCCTGGGAAGCGTGGGATGCCCTTTTCCTCCGAAATCTGGAAGCACTTCCAGACAACGGAGGATCCCCGAGCAGCCCTGTGCCTGCATTGTAGGCAGCGCGTCAGCCGTGGCAAAGATGTGTGGCATCTCTCCACGTCTGGGATGAGGTACCATATGAAGAGGCACCACCAGGCGGTGCTTCTTCGGGAGGAGGGTTCGAGTGGCGCCGCACGGCCGCCAGCTAGCCAGAAGGAGGCAGGCTCCTCTGGTGCTCTCCCCCCAAGGGTACCTGCAGGAAAGGGACGCCAAGCCTCTCTCCCGGAGATGCTTGGTATGCAGGGCGCTAGTGTGCCCAGAGAGGGGATCCGGAGGGCGAGCAGGCGCATCACGCGCCACATCGTCAACATGATAGCAGTGGATGGGCAACCGTATTCCGTAGTTGAAGACTTCGGCTTCTCAGGGCTGCTCCAAGATTGCTTTCCCTGGTACGCCGTCCCTGCTCGCACGTCGTTGAGCAGATCGGTGGTGCCCTCGTTTTACAGGGCTGCCAGGGATCATGTGAAGGCACAGCTGTCCCGGGTTGCCGGGAGAACTGTGCACTTCACATCGGACATCTGGACCTGCCCAAGTGTGCAGCAAGCGTACCTCTCGCTTACTGCTCACTGGTGGGAACCCGAGTCGGTTCTGGGTGGGGGCCGGGGGGAGGTGCCTAGCACAGCTAGACAGGGAAGGATGCGAGACCGCCAGGCCGGCTACTGCAAGGCCTTGCTTCACGCCGAGGTGCTCGACGTGTCCCACACGGCGGAGAACATCGCTGCCACCTTAAGGAGACAGTTGGACGAGTGGATAGGCCAGGGACCCGCCACCGTGGGATGCATGGTGACGGACGGTGGCAAGAACATGAGGGCAGCGGCGCATCTAGTGAGCCGAGAGAGCGTCTACTGTGCCGCTCACAAGCTTCACCTAGTGGTGAGAGATGCGCTGGGGTTGGGCTCCTCGAAGGAACCCGTGGATACCCGGACCCGTGAACTCCAGTTACTTGTCCAGAAATGTCGGAGGCTCACGGGTCACTTCTCGCGCAGCGTGAAGGCCACGCACGAACTGCGCCAGACACAGGTCAGGACAGGTGTGCCAGAGCACGCTCTGATCACTGACGTCAGCACTCGCTGGAACTCCACCTGCGCCATGCTTGAGCGCTTGGTGGAGCAGCAGGCCGCACTCCACGCGTGGCTCTCCGAGCACCGCGGTGCGAGTCAGGTGGGTGAGTTCAACCGGGAGGATTGGCTCACCATCACCCAGACAGTGGAGGTCCTGAAGCCCTTCAAGGACTTCACTGTGGCGGTCTCGTCAGACACGGCGACCCTCGGTCTGGTCATTCCCCTGGTGCACACGCTCCAGAGGAATCTGGCCACCCTTGCAGACCGGGTCGCGCCCCGTGCTGACCTTGTTCCAGCGGTGCGCGCATTAGTGAGAAGGCTGCAGCAGGGCATAGCTGCCAGGCTAACTCCTCTCACTAAGGAAGAGTCATACATGTTGGCGACCATGTGTGACCCGCGCATAAAGGGCACTTTCGCCGAGCGGGACGGGAACCTCACCCAAGCCAGAGACGGGCTCTGCTCTTGGGTGAGGCGCAGGCAGGCCAAGAGGGGACGCCTGTCGACAGGGGGGACGCAAGAGGGGCCCTGCCGTGCGGGTCCCTCTGACGCCCCCTCTGCGCAGGCCCCCCCCGAGGCCACCACCAGAGTGCCGATGGAGATGGAGATGCTCCGGTGGGCCCTCGTCCCCTCTGGGGTCGTGAGGACCGTGAGAGAGGATCCGGCGGAGGCGATGGTCAGGGACTACCTCGCGGAGCCCTGCGAGTCGCTCTCCACCGATCCGCTCAGCTACTGGGCCAGGAAGGAGTCGGTCTGGCCGGACCTCTCCCTCGAGGCGCAGCGGCTGCTCTCATGCCCTCCGACGAGCGTGGAGAGCGAGCGCGTCTTTTCACATGCGGGCGACATTGTCGGCCCACATCGCACTCGCCTTCTCCCATGGAGAGTCGAGCAGTTGACCTTCCTGAAGGTCAACTCTCGCCTCTTCGATTTCTCAGGACTGGACTTCCAGAGTGACTGAGGTGAGCCCAACTTGTGGCCTGCATCCTCTATGAGTCCAATCCTTTGGAATCGCGCTCTCCCCTGTATAAAACCCTGTATATACAGTTAAAACCGGCCAGTAGAGGGAGGGTGGTTAGGAACCAGTGGCAAAGGGAAAACACCCAGCAATTTGAAAGCCCCCCCCCCCAGGGTATTCAAAACATCTCCCATCACTGAGACATACCCTGTGGGACCAAATTTATTATGAGAAATAATGCCCCAGAAACATGGATTGCTACTGGAGGGAGAAACAGGTTAGATAGGGATTGCTTAGGTGTTTTTATCAGATGAACTCCTTGTAAAAAAAAATTGTAGAAGAATTGTTGTACTGTTTTTTGAAAGTTGATGTTCCGTTCATGTAAAAAAAAGGAAAAAAAACCAAAAAAAAATGTTGTGATTATGTTTTTTAAAAGTTGATGTTCTGTTCATGTAAAAAAAAGGAAAAAAAACCAAAAAAAAATGTTGTGATTATGTTTTTTAAAAGTTGATTGAATGTTCATGAAAAAAAAAAAACCCAAAAAAATGTTGTGATTATGTTTTTTAAAAGTTGATGTTCTGTTCATGTAAAAAAAAGGAAAAAAAACCAAAAAAAAATGTTGTGATTATGTTTTTTAAAAGTTGATTGAATGTTCATGTTTAAAAAAAAAAAAATTTGATGTTAATGTTGGGTTTGCATGGTTGGGGGATGCGGGTAGAGTGGTGGATGGGCACCGGCCAATGATGATCTCTCACAGATGTTCCCAGGTAAATTCTGAGGCTGGTGTGGGGGTGGGGGGAGACCTCTGCAGAACTGCTCCAGAAATACCATTGTCCAGTGCCTTGGAAGTGCCCAGTTCAGCTTTGTGTGTCTGAACTGAAAGCACAGCCACAGGAAATGACATAGGTTCTGCTGGACCCTGTTGCAGTGGTTCCCCCACCCATTTAGTCATGTTATGGAGGGAGAGTTGTATTAGGCTGGTAGTTATGATCATCTTCTGTTTCCATGCCCTGTTGTGCCCGCTCACTATGTAACCTGCTGTAATGTTCAAAACTTTACTGTTTGTCCATTTCAAAAGAAAAATTGTGTTTAAGATTCTCTGATGTGTAGTTAATTGTGTTGTGTTGTGCTATGAGGGACAATAAGTGTAATATGTTGTGATTTGTTGACCACTTGTAATTTGAAAATGAGAAAATAAAGGTTTTTTAAACTTAATGATTGTGTGTCTGTGTTCCCTTCTTTGATGGGAGGTTGGTTCCCAGCATAGGGAACAATGGGGCAGGCTGGCCAGCCTGTTCCTGGGGTACTGGGTGTGGGGCAGCTGAGGGTGGTTTTGGTTCTGAGAGGGGCTGAGTGGAGGATTTGGGTCTGTGTGTGGCAGCTGGGGTGGGGGAACTGGGTTTGTGTGGGGCTGTAAGGAGTGGACTATGGGGGATGAGAGCACTGGTTGTCCCTTGTGCCCAAGTAGGCCCCTGCTACTGTCCTGGTGTGGGCTTCCATGCCTCTATCAGTTGCTGGCCCTCCTTTGCCATCTTTTTCTGAAATTTTCCTAGGGCTGCCAAACTCCTGGTTGGGCTTGAGTTCAGGTTAGAGAGAGTAGTTCCCTACAGAGAAACTGGCTGCTTCCAAGGGCAATCTCTTTAGAGGGCAAATGCGGACCATGGATTCTGGGGGAGATCCCTACTCAGATTTTCCTTTCCACAAGTCCCACCCCCAAATTGCCAGTAACTTCCAAGGCCAGAGTTTGCCACCCCAGAGAGATCCCGTTCCCACCCTCTTAGCCTTGGCATGAAAGTTGTAGCCCCCATGGAACGCTTCCAGGTTCCTGATTCCAAGCCCAATGACACCAATGTAAGACAATCCAGACCTCCATCAAAAATGGATTTTAAGTAGCAGTGGGATTGGGCTGCATTTCAGTCATTCACATATCTGGTTGTGTTCCCAAACATTTAGCTTATGTTTTTTTAAATCAGCGTATGGCACTTAAGGACACTTTTAAATGGTTCTAAAAACATTTTTTTATTATGAAGTATTTAATGTGGCATTGATCAAGGGCAGGCCTTTTGGCCAAATGAGCAGTATCAGTACAGTAAAATTTAGACAAAGCTCATAGGAGGAAAAAGCATTCACACTGTGAAGTGGGAAGAAAGTTTCAATTTACATGTACCATGGACTCCGAAAAAGACATGTAAGTGGCATCCAGACCAAATCAGGCCTGCTTTCTCCCTTGAAGATATCAATTGATGATAGTGCTTATGTCACATCATGAGAAGACAAGGTTCACTAGAAAAGACAATAATGCTAAGAAAAATTGAAGGCAGTAGGGAAAAGAAGAATACCCTAGATGTGGTAGATTGACTTCGGTTTGCAATACATGGACAAGGTTTTTGGGATACTGTGGAGCTCAATATAATTCTAAAGTACACCACAAGTGATTTGAATGCATAAAACATACAGACACATACACATAAAATGTATATACCCCCTCCCCACCAAATTAAAGGTTTATCTTATGCCCCGGTTTTCTCCCCCATGGGAACCTAGAGTGGTTTACACATTGCTGTTCTCCCTTGATTTGTTTCACCCTCATCACAACCAGGCTAACAATAGACAGCTGCTCCATGCCTCACATTGGAGTGACTCCACCGATGGCCTTCTTAGTTGTTGGAGGGGGTGGAGGGGGGGGGAGGAAGGAAACAACGCACTCCTGCCCACTCTATCTGGGGCCTAGGTGACCAAATTGCTTGGCCTTGGCAAGGAGCCAGTGGTGGGGCGGCACTGGTTCTGGGGCCCCGTCCAGAACATTTGTCCAGGGCCCCAAAATCACGTAGACTGCCTCTGGAAAACACAACACAATTGTTTACTTAGGCTGAGCCAAGAACATCCATCAAGCCTACAAGGCACAGAATCAGAGTCTGCCAGATTCTAGACCAACTCTCTAGCCATTGCACTACAGTGGATATCTAAAAATTGTTCATACCCCCACCAGCAACTTGAACATTTTTCTCCAAAAGGCACAACTTGGCTGGGTCTCAAAAAGGACTATGATGCATGGGCCTGTCAATGCATACTGGTACTAAGGCTCTGGCCGGGGGGAGGGGGGCATTGTGCCAATGCCACCCTGGCTTTGGAAGGGGACAGTAAAATAGAAGAAATAATCTAGCTTCAGTGCCTCCCCCCCTTCTCTGTCTCTCTCTCTCTCTATAATGTGAGTGAAAACATTACTATACCATCACTGAAGCCTACAGGATACTTAGGGTCTGTTCACACACGCATGATCATTTAATGGCAATGCTCTGGCATGATGATGTCTGTTCTAGGAGGTGATGTGATCATCACACAAGGCTGGGGAGCACGCACAATTCACAGCAGGCAGATTTGGGCCACAAGGGATCCTGCTTTGGCCTGTAGGGCCCAAATCAGCCCACTGCAAAGCACAGGCATACTCTCAGGGCAGCCAGATGACATCAGTGACATCACGGCAGCAGCCCCTGGAGCGTACCTTGAAGGCTCATTCACTGACTTTCCCCCTTCGGGGTGATAGGTGAGAGTGGGGGATCCCCCACCAAGGGGAAACGGATCCCTAATTGTGTCTGAGGTTGTGGAAATCAAATGGGTCATTACCTCCATATTGCTTCTGTCTTTGAGGGACTTACATGCACATTATATTTAACTCCAGATTTCTTGATTGTCAAGGAATGCATGTGGTGGGGGGTGGGGGGAAGGGTGGGAGAAGGGCACCTGAGGGTGAGGGTGGCATTTGGCATGCAAAATGCCACCCCTGGCAAGACAAGCCTCTCCCAGCTGTCAGTGGTAGAGATGAGAGCAGAGCACCCACTTGGGGAGGCCATGAAATGGCCCCCCCAAGTGGGAGCAGGCTGAGCCTTGGTGGGGGGATGGGAGGAAGGGTGGGAGAAGGGCCCCAGAGGGTTGGGGGGGGGATTTTGTTGCTGTGGTTCCCCCCCATTAAGTCATGTTATGGAGGGAGAGTTGTATTAGGCTGGTAGTTATTATGATCATCTTCTGTTTCCATGCCCTGTTGTGCCCGCTCACTATGTGACCTGTTGTAATGTTCAAAACTTTACTGTTTGTCCATTTCAAAAAAAAAATTGTGTTTAAGATTCTCTGATGTGTAGTTAATTGTGTTGTGTTGTGCTATGAGGGACAATAAGTGTAATATGTTGTGATTTGTTGACCACTTGTAATTTGAAAATGAGAAAATAAAGGTTTTTTAAACTTAATGATTGTGTGTCTGTGTTCCCTTCTTTGATGGGAGGTTGGTTCCCAGCATAGGGAACAATGGGGCAGGCTGGCCAGCCTTCTCTGCGGGTGGTGGGGGGGTCAGGGGGGTGGTTGTCTGTGTGCCAGGGCAGGTGCTCTTTCCCAGGGACGATTTGGCACTGCCACCATTGTGGCACCCCTTGTCTGTGCAGAACTGCCCTGGGAAAGAGAGTTTAGGGGTTCCCAAAAGGGGAGGGCAGGCCAGCCTGTTCCTGGGGTTATGGTGGGTGTGGGGCAGGTGGGGGTGGATTTGGGTCTGTGAGGGGCTACTGGGGGGATTTGGGTCTGTGTGTGGCAGCTGGGGTGGGGGAACTGGGTTTGTGTGGGGCTGTGAGGGGTGGACTTTAGGGGCTGAGAGCACCTACTTGGGGAGGCCATGAAATGGCCCCCCCAAGTGGGAGCAGGCTGAGCCTTGGTGGGGGGTGGGAGGAGGGGTGGGAGAAGGGCCCCAGAGGGTTGGGGGGCATTTTGCATGCAAAATGCCACCCCTGGCAACACAAGCCTCCCCCAGCTGTCAGTGGTAGAGATTAGAGCACCTACTTGGGGAGGCCATGAAATGGCCCCCCCAAGTGGGAGCAGGCTGAGCCTTGGTGGGGGGTGGGAGGAGGGGTGGTAGAAGGGCCCCTGAGGGCTGGGGGGCATTTTGCATGCAAAATGCCACCCCTGGCAAAGGAAGCCTGCCTCTTCATTTTTTCCCCATAGGAAATAATGAAGAGAGATCAGCAGCAGCATGCTAACAATATGCTGCTCCTTTGCTTTCTTATGGGGAGGATGGGGGGACCTGCTTTGGGGGGCCATAACATGGCCCCCCAAAGTCCAATCTGTCTGAAACTTGGGTAGTTGTTAGAGAAGGGTTAGAAGAAGGTCCCCACCAATTTTGGGCTTATTTGGTGGGAAAATGCCTCCTCCAGGCGTCCTGAAAGACGGAGGCATTTTCCCAGCAAAAAAACCCGAAAGAATCCCGAAAGAATGCCGAAATAATGCCGAATCCCGAATCCCGAAAGAGATTCTTGTTTCGGCTTTCGGCTAATGACGGTAGAGAATCTTGTTTCGGGTAATCCCGAAACAAGAAAGCCGAAAGTTTTTTCCTTGCACACCCCTAGAAGGGAGAGTCAGCCTCAGCTTGAGGAGGAAGAAGAGATACCTTTCCCTCCAGAAAGGGAAATTGCAGCCCTGATAAGGGCAGCAGCTTAATCAGGCTTTTAGTTAGTCTTTGGGGTTAAGTCAGGGAAGGAAACTTGTTTTAAGGAAGTAAACAAGCACCCTGTGAAGGGCCTGTCAAATCTAATTTTGAGGATACAAATTCTATGACTAGAAACTCAGTGAGGTAAAGGAGCAGTCTGGAATCTGAGTAGAGATGGGCACGATCCGCATTACGAACATAAAAAACCCACGAAAATGGCGATCGCGCGATCGTGACCCGGCAGATCGTGATCGTCCACGGCCAATGATCCAGCGGTCGGGAGAGGCCTGGATCGGGGCGTTCGGGCTTGATTAGGGGATCTAGACACTCAGGCGCCAGCAATCTATTCCCCTGGCAACAGAACCAGAGGAATGCCTGAGCTCTGTCTGCTCTCCTTCTGTCGCCTTGGAAACCCGAATGGAAGCCCAGCTTGCCTTGATCAGCAGGGCTTCCTTCCAACCACGGAGCAGCAAAGCAGCCACAAGTTGAGAGAAGACACCCAGGGGAGGGAGGGGGAAGGGGGTGTTCTGTAGCCATGGGCACTCCAATCTCATCCCTGCAAACCCTGATAGGTAGCTCTGACAGCCAAACACAGACCTCCTGTGTTGCTGAATGGGACCCATGCTTATAAATAGCCATGGGCTCCGAGGCTGGGTTTCACGATCCACGATCCACGATCCGGGTTCGGGAACAGGACATGTTCATTGCTGTTTGGGAATTCGGGATCGTGGTCTGCACCGTACCACGATCCTCTGGTTCTGTAATTTTTTTTGGTTCGTGCTCATGTCTAAATCTGAGTATAGTGTTACCAGCCCCCCAAGTGGTGGGGGTGGGGTGGGGAATCTCCTGCTCCCAGCTCCAGTTCTCTTCAACCTCACACCTGGCCAGTAGGGTTGTCAGGCCCAGGTTGGGAAATTCCTGGAGATTCATGGTGCCTGGAAAGGGTGGGGTTTGGGGAGGAGAGGGTCCCTCAGAATGGTATAATGCCATAGAGTCCACCCTCCAAAGCCACCATTTTCTCCAGGAGAACTGATTTCTGTCACGTGGAGATCAATTGTAATTCCAGGAGATCTCCAGCCACTACCTGGAGGCTGGCAACCCTACTGGCCAATGGCAGTAGGGAGGCATGGGAATGGGGCTGGAAATTCTGGACTGTGTTTCTGTGCTCTCCAGAATGCTCCCATGTTGCACTGACAATGACATCATTCCTGGTGCAACATGGAAGCAACAGTTTGTTCCAGGGACCAATTCAGTATAAATCAAACACCACCAGCATACCCCCCACTAACCACTCATTCCCTGTTTTTAGCCCTGGGGGATTTGGCAATACTACCTGAGTGTAAGCCTGTAGAAAAAATATTTAATTCTTTTAGCAGAGGCTTTATGTGTTATATACCCAGACCTGGATAGCCCAGGTGAGCCTGATCTCATCAGATCTCAGAAGCTAAGCAGGGTCGGCCTTGGTTAGTAATTGGATGGGAGACCTCCAGCGAGGACCAGAGTTACAGAGGCAGGCAATGGCAAACCACCTCTGTTAGTCCCCCAGGGGTCGCAAAAGTCAGCTATGACTTGAGGGCACTCTCCACCGCATGTGTTGAAGTGGGCAGCTTGAGTATTTCATGGCATAAATGTAAATAACACCACCTGAAAAATGACATCACATTAAGCCTCTATTAAAGGGGTAGGGCTTTTTTTCCTCCAGACTGTTGGCAACCCAGGGCAACATGGTCTACTCATTCCAAACATCATTTTGCAATACTGCTGAATGTACTGGTGCAAAACCAGTCAAAATACAGCTTACGAACAGACCGTGAATACCATCTTATCGGTATTTGACCAGGAAGAAAATAGTCATTGTAAGGCAAGCAATTCAATGTTTGAAAGTCAGCACTGCAAAAATTGAATAATTAATAATAAATTAGTCCAAAGTAGTTGTTGCTATCCTAGAAGGTAGAAATATTCATTTTATATTATACTGTGACATCTATGACTACGGCAGCACTGAAGCTGTATCAAGCTAAAGCCCTTGTGCAACTCCTATATGGTATTAATTTGAGCATCTCCACTGATAACTTGTGAGTTCTCGAGAAGATTCAATCTAAATTTATCTGTGCCATTCTTACAGACACCCCCAGGAGTGCCAAATGCCCTCTTATGGCTAGAAACAGGTTAAATGAGAACTGAAGCCAGAATATTGCTATCCTCTGTTTATCAGTGGTTCAAGATTCATAACAATCAAAAAGGCCTTCTCCCTTTAATAAACCAAGATCCTTATTGGCCTAGGTGGATGCGGATGGTAAAGAGCAACCTAGAAAGAATGGGACTCTCACCTGACAACCTACTGACTCAGGGCACTGCTCAGGTGAAAGGTATCATTAAACAAAAGGTGAGAGGCATAGAGCGCTGAGATTTAGCTCAATATCCTTATTTTATAGCCCCTAGGGAATCTAGATATGTTATGGGTATAGCCAGATATCTCACTCACTTGGATGTCCCATCTTATAGAAGAGCTTTCACCCTGGCCCAATGTGAAATTATCCCCTCAATGGTCATCAAAGAGAAATATAGGAAGATCCCATACGAGGACAGATGCTGCCGTTATTCCATTGGTGAAGTGGAATCACTTATTCATACGTTCTTTTGTTGTCCTTTCCATCAAGTCTATAGGGACAAGTTTATTTCCCCACTCTTAGACACACCAATTGCAGAGGCAAATAAGGCCTGCCTGGAGAAACTCCTAATGGATGAAAATCCAACTATCTCCAGGCAAATAGCCAAATTCTGTCTCCATTTGGTAAAATTCCATAATAATAAGTATGGCCATACATAGTCTGTCCTGCTTTTTTCACAATTTTAAATATTTTAATGTCAACATTTTAAGTATTAGAATCACTTCTGTTCCTAGAGAACTATATACATTTTAATGTGTCTTCTAAGATTTTAAATGCGAAATGTATTTTTCTATGTCCTTCTATACTTCTGTGCTGGACTTAATTATTCTATAGACTGTTAAGAATGTATTGCCATTGCAATGGTCTCTGACCACAAAAAATTCATTCATGGCTCTTTTATACCATGAGTTAACTTGTGGGCACAGCTCCTAGGTTAGTAACAATGGGTTAAACTACAGCCCTGTGTTGATTGACCTGAGGTGACAAGCGGCTCTGTAAAACCATTCCAAGTGTTGTCACAGTGTTATGAAGATATACAGCTTAGCAATAAGTGTGTGGGCAGCAATAATAAATATTAGCACCAGGCCATTAAAAGGGGCAATATTTACTGTTGTGTTGTTTTGTGTACGACAGACTCTGTGTTTCTTTCCCTGTAAACATTACGTTTTATTACTATTAGCAGTCTCACTTGAAGAGTCTGCCATAATCTAGTGGGAAACCTTTTGAAATTCATAACCACTGAAAAATAGATGAGCAATGTCTATTTTTAAACTGTAAATTCCCTTGGCTGAAACAGGGAAATGATAATCACACATAGGAAAGAAGAGGAAGTGGATGGGAACTGGTAAGTGGAATTTGCACCATTTAAATTTTGCCTACAGTGAATATGGAAGATCCTCGTCAGGCAAAAGTCTGAGGTGTTTTGAGGGAAGCCAAAAGAACTGTAATGTTTACTGTGGAAGTTTCCCCATAAGAGGCCCATGTATCCATAGCCTGAAGTTGGGTTTCCTCCAAAGCAAAACTGGAAGAAAATCTAGGGCTTCTTCTGCAGAAGTAAGGGTGCAACTGAATTTCATAAGCCCACTATTTTACATTCATAATGTCCATTTAAAATTCAGTTCTGCATTATTTTCTGTTTCATTGTGCCATTTTTTTTTCCTATTCAGGCAAAGATCTCCAGTGTGGCACCCAGCAATGTCTTTCTTGGCTCCCATTTCTTTCTTCCCCAAAACAAAAGCTGGTTGTGACTTTTCTCTCCTTCTCTAGAGTAGGAGATACTTCAGAAGATCCCAGGAGACATTCTCTTTGGTTCTGTAGGAAACGCCCATTTGGAAACCACAGCTTCCTTCACAGAAGGATGCTATCTCCTTTTAATTTCAGCATCCTTGCGATGCTTTGTTAGCAACTTAAAACGGGTTGTGTTTTGAATGCTTTTGCACCTGTGAGCTTGGCAACATTATTTATTTATTTACTTAATTTAGTGTTTGTCTTCCTTGCCGAGACTCAAGGCAGATGTATAAGAGCAAGATTTGAGTCTAGTAGTACTTTTTTTAAAAAAAGACCAAAGATATAAGCTTTTCAGAGTCAAAGCTCCCTTCGCAGATACATTGTCACTGTTGGCGCATGTTCACAATATACTGGCTTGTTTGCATTACATATGGCCCTGGATCACCATAGATATGCTAAATTGAAAATGACCCACATTTGAAGTGCATATACTGTTTTTGTGCTTATATTTTCATCAATGAATAGCATCTATCGTGTAAAGACATGCTCAGAACTCCAGTTAGTACTCAATGAAACTCAAGTTCCCAGGTTGCACATTCCCCCCCACCCCCCAGGCTCTGAGGATCCTGTCAGCAATTTGGGAACAAATTGCAAGTTTGCACATCTCTACATCAATGCTACCCAGATCTCCTTTTAAGAACAGCAAGAGACACGTGTGATAAATATTACATTTTATAATGCTATTCTTGCAGGTGCCTATACAAAGCCATTATAATACATTCTGTGCTTTTCCCATATGGCTTACTGAAAAATAAAAACATATCTGTGGTGCCAGAACTGATGATTGGAGCACAATTTTCTCAGTACCATCAGTTTCCTCATTTCCTAGCAATTTAGAATGCAACACCTAAAAGGTTTAAAGAACTCCCACTCAGTAAATAAGATGTGAATAAGGTCCAATTGAAGAAACAGCTAGGAAATTTGTTAGATTTTGAAATGCAATTTTTTTTTTTGCTTTTTTAATTTCCTGGATGTTTTGACAGAAGACACTGATACAAACCCTTTCAGGTGGGTAGCCATGTTGGTCTGCGGTTGAAAAGGAAGATCTGGGTCCAATGGTGCCCATGGGCCTGGATCTTGATCTGATACAAATCATGTCTCATGTCAATACTTTCTGCCTGTTTGGCTCATCTGAACAATTGTTAGAATGGATTAAAAAATGTTTTAAAAAAAAAAGATACAGTCTCTCCTGGACTGTACCATGTCAGACTAGAGGTGTAAAATTGCCTTTATTGCAAAAAGGTCTTCCAGTATGTAAAAAGCAACCATGTCAAGGAGATGGCTAGATGAAACCCCTTCATCCTGGAAGCTAGTTTTCTAGATGCAAATTTGGGGGGGGGGGGTAGCGGCGCAGTGCATCCACTCCTATCCTCAGCCTCTAGCAGATGGTAATATAAATCTTGGGGGTAATTTATTTGAAATACCAGATATACCTGCTAAGTATTCTGACTGCAAAAGCCATTCCATTGATTGCAAATATGATAGTCTCACAAAATCACTGTTAAATATGATAGACATTCTGATTCACACGTCACACAATTACTGCAGACAACTGAGAACCAAATATATAAGCCGACTCCATTGATGGCTTGGTTCTGATGTGATCTGAGAAGATATGGACATTCTGTGTACTGTGTTGTGTTTGTGATAGCTTATATGTTAGCAGAGCTGGGGGAATAAACCAGCCCCACAAATGCAGAGTTGCATTATAGAAAGTCTACCATAAGAACAGGATTGCAAAAAGCATTAGTTGAGAGACCATCAGGCTATAAGAACTTCCACGCAGAAAGAGAATGGAAAACAAGAAAAGCATTCAGAAAACTTGGAGCAGTAAAAAGCTTAAAGTACACCTTCCCCTAGAGTTGGAATGGACTAAATAAAATCAAACTTGATTATCTTTTGTCTGATCGGAATCACCAGACAACATGTCAAGTAGCAAGACTCTGTGCCCAGGTCTACAAGCAACGTAAATTGCATAAGGCAGACTGAACGTATTTTAACCTTTTAAACAACTAATTTATGATGATCTTATTTTTTTACTCTTATATTTATTCATCGTTCTTCCCCTGTATCCAGTCTCAACTATTTTTAAACTGATTTGCAAACGGTTTTATATGTACTGGTTGCAGACTGTAATAATAAACTTGACTTGACTTGACTAAATACTAGAGATGGACATGAACTGGAAAAAAAACCGAACCGTGAGGTTCATGTTTCGCCATATTTCATGAACCGCAAACCACGAACTTTCACGAACTTGCCCCAGTTTGTGAACCGGTTCATTTGGTTCATGAAAATGTCACATCCAGGTCAGCAAATCGTCACTTCTGGGTCAGCAGAAGGTCTGCAGGAAGTCCATCCCCTGTTGCCTAGGAAACTGATTGATCAGCACCAGGCTGTCTGCAGTGATGAATCAAAAGACGAACCAAACGAACCAGCCTAAAGTTCATGGCAGTTTGTCAGAAATGAGCGCTGACGAACCACTGGTTCACGAACCACGAACCGGCCCAGTTCGTCACGAACTTTGGTTCATATTTTGGTTCGTGCCCATCTCTACTAAATACACCCTGTATGGTACATAGAGTAACAGAACTGCTCACATGTTGTTGCCTCTCCAACACCATTCACGTATGAAGGTTATCATAAAGTGGCAATCATCATGTGAGAGACATGCCTGTGTGAATTAGGCCATCAGCCAAAGTTAGCATATCAATGCAGAGAAGAGAAAGAATTGCTCTCAACTATTCTCAACTACTCGATTGAATAAATCGTGCAATATGGTCTATGACCAAGAAGTGTAATAATTGATACTGTGATTATTGCACATTATTAGGGCTTGTGGAAACATACCGGATAGAACCTTAATTTTAAAAGACCGTACTGCACAAAGACACATTATCCTCTCATTTCATTGGACAGTCTACCTAGGGACACAGGGCTGTAATTCATTGGAAGCCCAACATAATAACAGAACCGGCTTTTATAAATGTGATTAGCAAAGTATGCATCATTATGTGATGCATGTGAAAGCCAGTTTGGTGTAGTGGTTAAGAGCATGGGACTCTAATCTGGAGAACCAGGTTTGATTCCCCACTCCTCCACTTGGGTCAGTCACAGCTTCTAGGAGCTTGGGTTAGTCACAGCTTTCTCAGCCCCACCCACCTCAGAGGGTGTTTGTTGTTGTGGGGATAATAATGACATACCTTGTAAACCACTTTAAGTGGGTGTTAAGTCATTCTGAAGGGCAGTATATAAATACAATGGTATTATTATTATTATATTATTATGTACGTGGAAACAGCGGCATAGCGTGGGTTGGGTGTAGCCCGGGCAACGCAGGTATCGGGACTTTTTTTTGCTCTACAGCACACACACGTGTGTGTGCAGCACGTGCACATGCCTGGGCTCAAGTGATGATGTCACTTCCGGTGACATCATCACACATGGCACACTGCCCCCCTCTGCCACACCTGCCCATGCTGCCACAGCCAGCTCATCTGCTGCAGGAAGGCCATCTCAGCACCCAGTGAGCCAGCCACCCCATCAGTGCACAGGCGGCATGGACAGCCTTCCCACAGGTGCAGTACAGCTGAGTGCTGAGCTGGCCTTCCTGCAGCAGATGAGTGCACCACGCCCGCGGGGAGGCTGCCCATGCCATGTGCATGCTTATGGGGTGGCTGGCTTGCTGGCTGTGGCAGCGTGGGTGGCTGTGGCCAAAGGGGGCAGAGACGAGCTGGCTGCCCCATTGGTGCACAGGCAGTGTGGGTTGCCTCCCCAAGGATGCGGCACAGTTTCTTGCACCCCCATGAATTTTGCACCTTGGGTAACTGGCCCTCTGGCTTCCCCACACTACGTCACTGTGTGGAAATCAGGTTTTTATATTGCATGCATACACATTGCACTCACTGCAGGATCCATATCACTGAATAAGGCTACTCAGTGTCACAAAGTGCAGTACTTTGCTGAATGACAGCCATCTAGTAAGCGAGGAATAAGTAAGTAAGGAGAACGTGAGGGCCTGTACTTGGTGGCAGGCTAAATCTGCTCTTTTTCCATGTGACTGCAATAAAATAGAATGAAACTGACCCCTTGTATCCCCCTATTTTCATGTAGCCCCATTCTGGTTTCCGGTTGTTGGTCTCATTGGTGTTTGATGGAAAGTTGGGAATTGGCTCATATATCTATAGATAGTTTCCTTTCAGAGAAACTTGGTCCTAAACAAACCGGAATCGTTGGGTTGTTCTTGCATACAAAATCCTTAAAAGATCACAATATGTTTTGCAATAAAGTGACATCTCCCTGACAACCGGCAGAGGATGGCTTTTAGAGAATTTTTTTTTTTAGCTTTTAGAAGTTCTGTCATAATATAAAACGGCTCTGTCTTTGGTTTAAAGTGTACCACTCCTTCATTTGGTTGTGAGATAGGTTTTTGTGAGAATGCTTTCTCCCCCTTGATAAACGAATGAGGATAATGTAGGTCACGCACTAGTTTAACCTATTTTACATTTGTGTAAAGTAGCATATACCCGTACAAAAAAATCTAATTTTAGCACATCTAAAAGTTGTATTAACCCATGGCACGATGGCGTTAAAATATTGTCAGCCGCTGCACTTCTGCTGCTATGTAAAATTACTTTTGATACAGTTGAGAACATATTAAAATATTTCAGAAAGAATTTTGAGCACAGAGAGCCCCTTAGAAGGAGACCTTCTGTACCTTATATTCCAGAGGGGTTTTTTTTCTGTCTTGATTCTAAAGGGCTACAACGCTTCTATTTTTCAATCAATGTTAAAACATTTTCATTTTCATTATTGGAGCAGAGGATCACTCTTACTTCCTTTAGACTACGATAATTTGTGCAGTCACAGACTGTTATCGGCGGAGGTTGGGCAAACCCCTCTAAATTCCCTTTGGAAGTTGGCTGAAGAACACTAAAGTATATAGTTGGACAGCTCAGTTTTTTCAAAGCAGAGCATGGAATACTCAGAAAATCGCCTCTATTGGACACTCATTATGCTTTCAGGTTCAGGTTCAAGGTTTCAGGTTCAAGGTTTTAGTATTAACCTGAAAAACCCTATGCGGACTGGGACCGGCGTATCTGCGGGACCGCCTCTCCCCATATGAACCCCAGAGGACTCTTCGTTCTAGTGAGAATCATCTGTTAAAGGTCCCTGGCCCCAGGGAGGCCCACCTGGCATCAACCTTTTTGGTCCTGGCCCCAGCCTGGTGGAACACTCTGCCTGAAGAGACTAAGGCCCAGCAACAGTTGTTATCCTTTCGCTGAGCCTGCAAGATGGAGTTGTTCCGCCAGGCATATGGGCAGTGCTAGGCAGAGCCCCCCTGGGCTCTCCTGTGGCCTGCTTTACCCTGCCTTCCACTTTGGAGAGGTCAGCCAGCTTGCCTGAGGGCGCAAACAAGCTGGCTGAGGCTGGTGTCATCCCTGCGTTCCTCTGGCTGCAAGAGCCTCCTTGCTTCAATGGTATCCAGAGCTGCATCAGCTGGTCATCTCCCAGCTGGGAGCAGAGCTGCCTTGATGAGCCGATATGTCCAGAGGTGGTGGCCCCTTTCCCCCTGGACATGCCCCTCCCTTTGGTGTGACCTTTGGCCTTGTAAGAGCTGCTTTGAAGAATCGGAACATGAAGTCTGCATTGATACAGTGATGCCTGGCTCAGTAACTAATAAAGAACCTAAAGGGGAGAAGTGAGAGATACCAATGTAAAACCCTGGAGTAATGATCTTTCATGTAGTGTAGGCATTGCAGGGAGGCATACTCAGTTACTAGGATGAATAGCCTTTTCTCCAAGGGTTGTAGATTTCTGCTCAAGAACAGGATAGGGACCTCATGTGCCTCCCGCTCTTGGGAGAGGAATGCTCCAAGGCTGGTTTTGGACGTGTCCATATACAATATGAATGGTCACTCCAACTCAGGGTTTCATAGGGCTGCACTCTGTGTCAAGGCAGTTACAGACAGAGGTTACAGAAGATAGACTGGGGTCCACAGAACTTGGTTGGGCATACCCTTCCTGAGGCAGTCTGTTAGGGGTGCATCTTTGGTTGTGAAGAGGGGGGGAAACTACTATAATACCCCAGGAGACCAAGGAAGTGCCCTACCTGTCTCCTGGTGGCTGGCTGGGAAGCATCCTCCAAGGAGGCCACCTTCTGAGGTGGGGGTGAAGTTGCCCCTCCCCCACTAATCTTAGTTAATACAGCTCTCAGAACCCAATCCAGCTCTTCACAGGATTGGCCTTCAGTCCAGCGCACTGCAATGCCATTACAAACATGTCTAGGTGTTTGAGTTGGTATGACACTACACACGATAATATCATCAACATAGGCCAGTGCAAAGACTGGCATCACACCAAAACCTGGTTGATCAATTACTGGAATGTCACAGTCACCTCATGGAGCCTGAAAGGTGCTTTCTGGAATTGGTATAATCAACCACCACTAATGCAAAGCGGAAGCCCCAAGGGGTGTGGGCTGGGGGTCCCATAAAATCCAAGGCCACTCAATGGAAGGGGCTGCAGATCAGGACAAGGAGGGGCAGTGGGGCTTATAGGGAAACCCAGGAGAGGCCTTTTGGTAGACTGGTCAGAACTGGCATTAAGCCCATACATAGGCCACCACGGAAGGCCGTAAGAATCGATCCAAAACTTTAGCTAGTATCTTCGTGGGGGTATGGGTCCATCCCAGGCATGTTCATGGGTGAACTGTAGTACATTAGGCCAGAAGGCAACAGGCAGCAACAGTTGCCTAGTTCTTTGGAACTTTATGATGTGGAACCATTCCCCGCTCTCCTTCTCAATCTCTGGGAGGCACCCAGCCCACCGGGCAACATGGATCTGCCCATCACCACCACAGAGTCCCGCAGCTTCTAGAGGGTGGGATCAGTCTCCTGTGCTGCACTAAAGCTGGGGTCCGAATGCTAGGTAGAGCCATACAGTCCTGCCCCCCCTCTTCCCCTCACAGGATGGCATCAAGAGTCAGTGCTTCCCATAGGAGCTCCAGGAACTGTGGGCATTGTGCCCTAATAGCACTGAATAAGGCAAGTCAGGTGCTTTGACCGCTTCGAATACATGAGGTGAGCCAGTGGTGCAAGTATCTGTGTATATAGGCCACCTGGGTCCATCACTGTATGGATAGCCCTGGGGGTAGCAACTGTGCTTGGACCATACAGATAGTGCTGCCAGAGTCAAGGAGGGCCCTTATTAGCTGCTCCTGTAGCAGGATGGAGGACAAGGGCACCGGACCCTACCTGCTGGTGCTGCTTGAGGCTTTCCTGTAGCCCATCAGACCCTGACCTCTCCTTTGGACAGGTCAGCCAGCTCGCTTGTCACTGTCGAGACACTAGTGAAATTCACTTATCCAATTCATTTCTTTTTGAATGAAAACATCTTGGATTAGTCTTTGAGATTTTTTTTTTCCCTTTTAGGAGATTGAAGCTGGACAGCACTGTCTGTTCCGACCAGATAAGACACCTTGAGTCACAGGTGCAAACCTGAAACAGCCTTCAAGGACGAAGCTTCACAGAGACTGGTACCAACCTCTTGACTTGTTCGCATATAGCCTTATGGGGTACGGTGATGAGTTCTTTCTCCCTTCCCTTAATGGTCTAGTCCCCACCTGCCTTACTTCTACAGGTAGAAGCATCAGCAGCAGGGCTTGGAAAGAGGATCTTAACTAGCCTGACTGGTGGGCCTGGAGATCTCTCGGAATTATACTTGAACTCTAGATTAGAGATCACTTACCCTGGAGAAAATGGCCACTTTAGAGGGTGGACATTATGACATTATATCTCACTGAGGTCCCTCTTGTGTTCAAAACCTACCTTCTCCAGGATCCACCCCCAAATCTCCAGGATTTTTTCAACATAGAATTGGCAAAACTAGATGGGCAGTATTTTCTGTTTGTTACAAATTTTAGTTTTTGTGTAATCACATTCTGGGTACTGATGTGTTTACTGCGGTTTTACATTTTTCAGTTTGTGTATTTGTTTGATCAGTAAAGTATACTTTCAGGTACAAAGCCAACAAGAACCAAAATGTAAACAGTATTTCATGGAAGGGTTAAGCCTATTTGGAAAGCTTTTCTCTGGCAACTCAAAAAATTGATATTTTCTTCAAGAAAGTATTCCATTCTGAGCTACTGTTCCCAGTACCCAGATCAAACATACATTTCCCTTCGCAAACAAAATGAATGTTGCATTTTTACTTGCCCAAAGAAAGGCCCAAGCAAATGCTCATTCTTACTTCTTCTTTTAAAAAACCCCTCACTTTGTTCACATAAGTAATTGTAAAGTTGACAGGGTTCATTTCATTCATAGGAGAGTTGATAAAATGCATTTCATCGAAGTTTTGAACGGGGGCTGAAAAATCAACACAGTAGCTATATAAACCATTTCATTAATTTTGCTCTGGGCATTCAATGCAGCAGAACATGACGGGACAACAAACACTCTGGGAAATAACTAGTATCTCTTTTTCTCAGCTGTTGTCAAGCTAGCCTTCATGACAGTCAGCATTTTCTCTTATATGGCAACTCCCGATCAATTTTTTTTGATTAAATGAGTCATGATTGGTATAATGTTTCATCCTTCAGTAGTGATTGCTGTCATTTGTGTTGGTCTGAAGAAGCACTCGGTTGTCTATCTAATCAAGTCTTCTGTCTGTTTCTTTTTTCTTCATAAATGTACTTGGACATAACTGAGCTTTCAGAATTCCCACGTAGCACTCTGGACAGCACATGCCCCCGAATAAAACTGAAAAATGCCGGGAGACTGTACCATCTTGGAATGTTGATGGGGGCTGCCGTTTTTTGGAAAGTTACATCAATTATAAAAAAACATATCTGCCAGTAAAAAAATAATAAAGTTAGTACAGTGGGAAGAAAGTTTTTCTAGCCCAGCTCCCTCTCTGCCTTACTGTACTTATTTTTTTTAAAACATTAAACCCCTGCCATATCTCCTCAGAGTAAAGGCTGGTAATAACACAATGCCAGGTTGCAAGAATACAAAACATGAGTCTAAGTAAGAAGAGTTTTTTCCCTCAATGCACAGAATAAAAATACATGGGATTTTTAAAAGTACAGGGGACAGATTTAAAAGCACACAGATATAAAAAAACACACATCGTTTTTACTTTTAATTATACTGTTAAAAGCCACATGGACTGCAACTGAACAAAAGTACACTCAACATGGGGCTGCAAATAACTTCGTCGTATAGAAGCTAATCTTACAATCAGAATCTGAGAGAAGCCAACTACTCTTAAGATTCATTTGTCATACTAGATTCTGGAATTAGAGAAAATAGAGGCAAAAGAAACGTCTTCCCAGCTTCAGCTTTCAGAGGGCAGTTAAATGCAATATGTGCTGTGGTTTCAATTTTTCCTGCAAGGCATGAGTAAATTCTTTTAGAATCCTTGAGTAATGTCCATTTAACACTGCTGATGGTAAAACATCTAACACATAGGCCCATTCTGCACAGCACACTTTAAGTTGGCGCCTCTGCGTATTTACACCGATCAGCGCTGAATCAGCTTGGGTTCCTGGTATTCTGCACTGCTTGACCTCGAGGCGATTTGGCGTCTGCCGACCAGTTGAGGTGTGTCTGTTTGGAGCTGCATTTTGTGGTGGCTGGAGGTGATATCACTTTAAAAAAAATGTGTATGTGTCATAACATTGCAATGTTGGAGTTCATTTCCCCCCCCCCCCCCAGTATTTGCTGATTGAGCTGTCCCATGCTCATTGGAGAGGCGATTGGTGGTGCAGTTCTGGGAAAACGTGTACTTTTCATGCTTGTTCCACTAAGTAAACCCAAGAAGTGATCAGTGGGGAATGTGGACTGCCATTAGGGAACGGGATGGTCATTGTGCTTAAAGGAGTCACAGCATTGTGACTGTCTCATAATTTTAAAAAAAGGGAGAGGGGAATGGATGCTCAGTTGCTTGGGGCTTGATAAGGCTTCTCCTAATGCCAAAGAGGAAAAAAACCCCAAAGATGTGTTTGAATAGCCAGGGAGGGAGGGAACGTTTTGCACAGCCATTAGAGAAACGAAACAGCAGCATTAAGACTCTTTTCTGGATTTTTTAAAAAAAGTTAATGAGTGAGTGTGTGCATAGCTGGGAGGGAGGAAGCGAACAAAGTGTTGTTCATCCATCTGCTGCATACTCGGAACATAATGAATTGAACTATAGTTTGAAGGCAGCCTCACAAGAATGCACAAAGCGTTTTCAGTCCAGTCAAAGAATATACTTGGATTTGGGAACCAGGTGGGTGTCATATATGCCCCTGCATATTTGCCATGAATGTATATGGGCTGTGCCTCTGGTCTCTGAGAGTATGGGAAGTTCTTTATTGCTGCAATATCAGTAGGTTATCTCGCAAATGTTTACTTTCTCTTTCTCGCTCCGCTGAGCCAGTGTCCTTGATTGCCAGCTGAAATTGGCTCGAAATGTATCCTTCTTGAGAACCAAAGATAAATTCTTCTTTCTCACTGTCTACTCTAAAACAATGTCTCACTCCAACCCCCCCACCTCCTTATTAATGGTCCTCTTTCCCAAGGCGGGAATATTCCCTATAACTAACAATGCTAGCCTCACATACAACACTTCTGCCAATTTCACTATCTAAGCACTTTGTACTGAATGGATCTCTAATAAAATTACTTCAACTGGAACACCTATGTGTTAACTGTGGAGAACTTGGGGATTTAACTGCCGGGGACCGACAGTGGGCAGAACAGACAATGCTGAAAATCCTAGAGACATACACAGCTTGGCCTGCACATGATGGAATGGAGAGTCCCTTCAAGTCATAGCCGACAGGGTGCCCCCCTGCTGGGGTTTTCATGGCAAGAGACTAAGAGAGGTGATTTGCCATTGCCTGCCTCTGCAATCCTGGTCTTTGTTGGAGGTCTCCCATCCAATTACTAAACGAGGCTGACTTTCCGGCCGTGAAAGCCTTCGACAATACATCGAACACCTCTACGGGGAGGAAACATTCCAACAGACCCAGAGATTGGAAACACTTCGGAACAAGACATCTTTTCCACACTGTGACACTGAGAGATCTCTGTCTTTTGGTGCTACACCTCTGAAGATGCCAGCCACAGCTGCTGGTGAAACGTCAGGAACTACAATGCCAAGACCACGGCAATACAGCCCGGAAAACCCACAACAACCATCGTTCTCCGGCCGTGAAAGCCTTCGGCAATACATCGACAATACAAGGCTGACTCTGCTTATCTTTCGAGATCTGATGAGATCAGGCTCACCTGGGCTATTCAGGTAAGGGCCAGTTGGGAGTTACAGGGGATGATTTTTGTCAACCTCCCCCCCCCCACACACACACACAGTGCTGACCTACAGCTGCCACCTCATGTTGTTCCTCAAAATCGCCTGTTCCTGTTGAGCAACACTTTTGGGCTACAGCAGGAGATGAAGTCTTTCACTCCATGGATGGAAATTTCTTCAATGTCAAATATAGTTTCACATCCTGGTGTGATGTACCCAAGCTAACTATTGTTAGTGGACTGGCCTGCATTCATACAATCAAACTAACAATGGTTAGTTTAATTAAACTATGGTTTTGTGTGTTGTCAGTTTGGTGTAGTGTTTAAGAGCATGGGACTCTGATCTGGAGAACTGGGTTTGATTCCCCACTTCTCTGCTTGAAGCCAGCTGGGTGACCTTGGATCAGTCACAGCTCTCTCAGAGCTCTCTCAGCCCCACCCACCTCACAGGGTGTTTGTTTGTTGTGGGGATAATAATGACATACTTTGTAAACTGCTCTGAGTGGGTGTTTAGTTGTCCTGAAGGGTGGTATATAAATCAAATGTTGTTGTTGTTATTATTCATAGTGAATAAAAGAAGCATGCTATAAATGAGTCTTTATTCTTACTAGGAAGTTCATACTGCCACTGGAGTATGAGTTCTAGTTTAAATTGTTTTATAGCTTCCTGTATTGTCATCTTCTATAAAGAAGACAGATGAGAAAGCAATGTCCCCATTTTCAATTTAAAGTCTGGCAAATGGAAATTTTAAATTCCATGGATTAGATCTAGCCAGCTTTTTAACACGCTCTTGCCTTTTGGGCACCCCTCCCCCTTTACTACAGCCCCCATCCCACCTGTAGGATTGTCAGATGCGGTCTGGAACAATACCAGACCCCAAGAGAGAGGGGTGCACTTACCTTTTAAAATATTCACATGAGAGAGCAGTGTGCGTGCGTTCCTGACTGGTGCAATGGCATCATTAGAGGAAGTGACATCACCATACCGACTGCTTCCGCATCCCCTGCTAGCTGGCCAGTCTTGGGTGTTGCCATGCAGCTGCAGGAGGCTGGCCAAGCACCTGGGCTGCTAGTCACTTCCCTGGCCTGTGATGATGCCACGCAGCTGCAGGTGGCTTAGCAGCCAGGCTGGGAAATCGGGGAAGGGGAAAAGGAGAGGCTAAGTGTCTGGTATTTGGGGGACATTTCCCCTGGACAGTCTCCCAAAATACTGCACTGCCTGAGTGAATATCAGGGCTCTTGATCAGGGCTCTTGATCCCCAGCATAGATTTGTCAGTGATGGGATGAGACCCCCCTTCCCTCCCTTTTTCACCAGTGGAAAAATGGGCTGAATCAAACCTCTTATTGAAACTGGGTTTTAAATAACAGGTTTTTTTAAATTTCCCATTATATTAAAGAGAGAGAGAGAGAGAGAGAAATGAGATCACAAAAGAAATCACAGTAAATAATGCCTTATTAGGAAATTTAGTGTGAATTTTCTGCTCTCTCTCCCATTGTAAATGCCTTAAGCCTTTGGTGCTCTCCAGCTGAGCAAATTACCCATGACAATATAGTATCGGTGCAAAGGTAGAAAAGACCTACGCAAGCCTTTTATAAATTAATGAATATGTTTGCAGCAATTTTTACCATCTTACAACAACAACAGAAGTATGAAACACAATACAGCCCTCGGCAGAGTTAGACACGTCTCCTTGTTTGAAGTCAATGTTTTTAGAATGGTGTAACTCTTCTTAGAACTCTGCTCTGCTATTCAGTTTAATTTTGCAAGGCACAATAAACAATATGTCCTTTGGACGATCATGTACAGAACAACATTCTGTTTATTTTCCAACTTATTTGAAATAAAATATTCTCTTGCTTCCTTTTTGCAGTCTCTTAACCCTCTGTTATTTCTATAAAGATTGGTTACTCATCTTGAGGCCAAGCTACAAGTGACGAATTACACTTGAATAGCAAGTGAACAGACTTAGGGCCAAGCTACACATGACGAATGACACTTGAACGGCAAGTGGATTGATTGGAGGGCAAGTGAACAGGGAGAAATACACTTGCTGTTCAAGTGTCATTCATCATGTGTAGCTTGGCCCTCATGTGTATTCCTCTCTGTTCACTTGCACTCCACTCGATCATTTGCGCTCCACTTGCACTCCACTTGAGTGGAGTGCAAGTGGAGCACAAGTGAACAGGGAGGAATACAAGTCAGTCTGCTCACTTGCCATTCAAGTGTAATTTGTCACTTGTAGCTTGGCCCTTGGTGGCATACACGGTTTATGAGAAGAGTAGTCTGAGAAAGCATTAGTGCTTTCTGAAAGGAAGAATACCTCTTTTCAGCATTGAATATTTTAAAATGCCGCATGATGAACAATTGCAGCCTCTTTCTGGATGTGTACAGAAATGCTTGCATTTCCTCAACCTTTAGAAAGTCTGGCTTGTTAATAATCAGGGAAAAAATAGAGAATAATGATTTACTAATCCCATCAATAGCTTGGTCTAGGAAAGGAATAAGGAAAGAAATCTAATTAACACCACATGGCATATGTGATGTTAATTAAAAGGCATTAGTTAAATCAAGGTCTTCAGGCATAGCATTCAGTCCCAGGGCCAAGCTACGTGACGAATGACACTTGAACGACAAGTGAGCAGACTCACATGTATTCCTCCCTGTTCACTTGCGCTCCACTTGCCCTCCACTAGTGATCAAGTGGAGGGCAAGTGGAGCGCAACTGAACAGGGAGGAATACACGTGAGTCTGTTCACTTGCCGTTCAAGTGTCATTCATCACTTGTAGCTTGGCCCTCAGACTGTGGCCTCCGCCTCCCATCTCCCCCCCTTCCCTGACAGACAGACATACTGACAGACAATTTTGCCTCAAAGTGAAATAGAGAGCAGATTATTCCTGATATAACATTATCTGTTCAGCTCACTTAATGCCATGAGGAAACATGAGAGAAATAAACTTATTTTAGCTACTTATTTACACTACCATACTGATTTATATTCTTTCAGAGATTTTTTAAAAAGGGAATGCAAACATAGATTCAAAAATATTTGTAATAATGCTGCAGGGAAATCAATGCACTCAAGTGACAGAAAGTATTTTAGCTTCAATTTCTTTTCATTTGCCCCTCTTTTTCTTTTTTTTTCCTTTTCAACCCATGAGAATAAATGCAAAAAAGAAGGAGCAATAAAATAATATTGTCATCAGCAATCGTTATCTGGGCTGTTTTTCCTGTTCTGATCAGTTATTATGGTTATGGTTTGAAATTAGGAGATTTTGGTTCCAATACAAATTCTTCTTTCATAGCTAATACAAACTATTGTCAGCTGGTGAAGCTTACTGGTTAAATCTGGTTAAAATACGCTCCAAGACAAACGTGATAAGATTTTCCAACATGTTTTTAACCCCCAAGTACACTTCTGGGGATCCAAATATGGTTCAGGCCTTAGATGGGTTCCATTTCCCCAATTAAAACTGACACCTCAAGTAGGGAAAAAAGACAAGTACAATATGGGCACCTGTCATTTCCCTCTCTACTATGGGTCTCTCTAGATGTGCAGGTTTCTAAAAAGTTTCCACAGCAATACAGTAGTTTAAAAGTAAATGGCTGTTAAAAAATAAAAGAGAGCTCAAACGGCTGTGAATACCTCCATTGGGCGGGGGGGGGGGCTGCTGGAGGTGCTTTCCCCATGTAAAAATAGCATGGCTGGAGGGTTTTTTTAACTGCTTCATGTGCAAAGAATACACCACATGGAGCAGAAAAAACAGGGGGGGGACCTCCCTCTTGTGATATTTTGACACGAGGAAATGGCTTAAGGGAGGAGCCCCTCCACCCCCCCATAGAGGCATTCCATGGCCATTTGGGCTCTCCTTTATTTTTTAACAGCTATTCCCTAAAGCTGCTGTGTTGCTGCAGGGAACTCAAGTTGGAATCAGATGGGGAAAAACTGATTAGGAAAATGAGAGAGAGCAAAGAGTTTCCCCCCGTACCAACTTATATGTTTGACCCTGGCATCCTTATATACCTTGACCCTGGCATCAGCAGGTGATCGGAGTGCCCGGCTGGGGAAGATGCAGGCTTAAGCCTGCAGCCTACCACCACCACCTTCGCTCACCCACTGGTGTCGAGGTCGAGGAACACCTCGACCCCGACATCAGTGGGCGATTGGAGCGCCCAGCCGGGGAAGGTACTGGCTTAAGCCTACAGCCTCCCCCCACCTCATTTGCTCACCCACCAGTGTCGGGGTCAAGGAGCTCCTCGACCTCAACATCGGTGGGCGATCGGAGCACTCACCCGGGGAAGGTGCAAGCTTAAGCCTCCCCCCGTCTCCTTTGCTCGATCACCAGTGTTGGGGTAGAGGAGCTCCTTGATCCTGGTATCAGCAGGTGATTGGAGCGCCCAGCCAGGGAAGGTGCAGGCAGGGATTGTCTGAACTCTGTCTGAACTCCTGCTGTTGCTCTGGAAACCCCAATCTAAGTCCAATTTAGCTTGATAGGCAGGTCTTCCGTTCAAGTGTGGAGCTCTAAATTTGTTACATGGGAGCAAAAAGCAAGGGGGGGTGTCCCAGCTCTGGCTTAGTTTGCAGACAGTGGAGAGGGAGAGAGTTACTGTTGGCATTTTGATAGAGAGAATGCATTGGAGCTTGAATTTTCTTTGTGTGTGGTGGGATAGGGATCTACCCCTTCAAGTTGCAGGGCTGCTGCCAGGCTCTAGGCCAAGCTATTATTTATTATTGGTACCTTTCCTGCTGCCTGCTCAGGTAAGGATTCTGGGAGTGGTGCAGTAGGGATCTTGACCAAACTTGGATGATGGCTGGAGGAGAGCGTGCTGGCCCCCACGAACAGCTAACCATGAACATGTTTATGAACAGGGCCATGTTCATGATTGTTCGTGAGTCCCTGTTCGTGGATGGCATCAGGGAAGTGATGTCATCACACAAGCTGGGAGCATGTGTGCGTGAAGAAAAAGACCCAGGACAAGGCAGGGTAACTGCCAGGCTCCCAATCTGCCACCAGGTGAGTCAAGGGACCTGACAAAAAACCAAGAGCACACAAGCTCAAGGGAGTCACTACAAAGTATGTAATTTATGCTGTACGAAAACACGACTATAACATACAGTCCCAATTTATAATGTGACAGAGCCCAAACCGTACACTGATGTGTTACCATTCAAACATTCAATAGCAATCCATTAAATTTCCACGTATTGGCTGTGTACATAACAAAATCCTGAGCACAATGTCCAAAGTCAATGCTGATGGTTGCCGAGATGAATATCTGCGACAAAAGCTATAATTGTAGCAATTTGACAATGTTAACAGCCGGAAAGAATATCCACGGCAAAAGTTATGAACACGGCGACGAGCTGCACCGGTTTTTTCACTTTTGCTCATTTCAGCAAATCGTTCTTCTTCAGGCCGTTAGTTCTATAACAGATCACAATGTAATAAACAACCACGAATGACATTGCCAATCGCTACTATCAATTACAAATATGTATAAAAGTTACATGCTCACTTTACCATCTATTAGCCACTGATCCAACCGTCATCCTCATGAATTCCTATCATCATATGGCAAGTGCTCCTGCGTGCTCAACCTCAACTGTTATACCATTTCCCTCAATTATCCAATTACTATTTTAAAGAACCTTGCAGCTTCCACTCATGGTGCAAGTAAATATGAAACGGTATCACTTTAAATTGCATTACAATCATTTTACATCCAATCTCACTTAGATGGAACTTACACGGCAATTATTACATGATTAATACATTTTACATAAATATTCAATAAACATTCAATAAATAATTTTGCATAATCAATACATTTTACATAATTACAAATATTTAATAAATATTCAATAAATATTCAACAAATATTCAATAAATACCTGCATATATTGATACAAAACCCTGTAACAGTGTAAGCCCGTTTTAATAGTAGTTCTCATTGATACAGACTTTTCTAAGATGGGCAAGCCGAAATTTATAAAAATACTGAATAGTCTAATTCATTGTTCAGACCTGCTGGTGCCAGGGTATTAAGACGAAAAATCCAGCGTGCTTCAGACTGCAATAAAAATCTATTTGCATAGCCTGGAACACTGACGACTTCTAAAACGGTAAACCTGAAATCCCTTTCATTCCTATGATATATTTTAAAATGATCAGACAAGGGCGCTTCTTGATTTTGTGTTTTAATTTTTGAAATATGTTCTTGAATACGTAGTCTGATTGGGCGTGAGGTACTTCCTATGTACAATAAAGTGCATGTGCATTGGATAAGATAAACTACATTCTTCGTAGCACACGTTGAAAAATGTTTTGCAAACAACGGGCGTCCGGTTTTGGGGTGCAATATATTCTTTAACTGAATGCTAAGTGGACAGATGTTACAATGTCCGCAAGGGTAATGACCCTGCGGAGACGCAGAAGGAGCCTCCTGCGTCTTTAAATCCGAATGAACCAGCATATCACGGAGGCTCCTAGTGCGTCTAAACCCAATTCTTAAGGGAGAATTACAACCTGGGATGTCCTGCAAAATGTGCCAATTTCTTTTAACGATTCCTGCTATTTGTCCTGCTAAAGGTGAAAAATCCACAGCCCAGGTAATTTGACCATCAGGTACCTGGTTGCGAGCTTTATATTTTAACAGGGCAGTGCGTGGAGTAGCATCTGCTTTCCTCAATGCATTCATGATCACCTTTCTTGGGTAACCCCGTGCGTTAAACGCCGCAATCACATTCCTAGCTTCATGTGTAAAATCCTGTGGGTATGATGCGTTCCGTTTGATTCGTAGAAACTGACTACATGGTATGTTATTTTTTAATGTCAAGCGATGGTAGGAAGAGTAGTCTAGATACGCTGCTCGGTCTGTCGGCTTCCGAAATGGCCGAACCCCCAATCGCGTGGCTGTCCGTTTAAAGACAACCACATCCAGGAAAGAAATAAACTGGAAACTACTTTGATAAGTGAATTTTATATGTTGATTCAGGCTGTTAACCCATCTCCATTTCCAGCATTTATTAGAAGTGTTCAAATTCCCTAGCGCAATCTTCTTTGGTGTCATGTACCAACGATAGATCATTTTGTAGATATTCTCTTTAATATTTGTACATGTCGTTGTCTTCATTGTAGTCTTCCACAAGTATTCCCATGCCTCCATTGTTATCTCTTTGTTAAAATTTATAGCCCATTTCACCATTTGTGTTTTAACTGTCTCATCCTCAGTATACCATTTCAACAGTACTTGGTATACCTTGGATATTCTTTTCTTGTCCTCTTTAAAAAGGGTCTGCTCTAGTTCCGAGTTCTCTATTCGTATACCTCCCTTTACAGAGTCCGAGTTATACAAATCTCTGATCTGTCTATACTGGAACCAATCGTAGTTCGGTGATAGTTCCTCTTGCGTCTTTATTCTAAGTTTAGATGCTTCTATTTTAGTTATTTCTTTATAAGTCAAACATTGTCTTTCGTTATCAACAGCTCTCGGGTCTATCACCTCATATGGAACCACCCACCAAGGAGTTCCTTCTTGTAGGTAAATTCTGTACTTCTTCCAGATTGTGTATAGACTTCTCCGTACAAAATGGTGCAGGAACATCGAGTTGACCTTTACTTTGTCATGCCATAGGTATGCATGCCATCCAAATATTTTTTTATATCCCTCTAGGGCTAGTAGTTTCTTGTTCTTTAATGTCATCCACTCTTTCAACCAAACTAGGCAGATTGCATCGTGGTAAAGTCTCAGGTTGGGCAGTTGCATTCCGCCTCTTTCCTTTGCATCTTGTAAAACTTTCATTTTCACTCGAGGCTTCTTGCCTGCCCATACAAAATCTGATATTTTCCTCTGCCATTTTTCAAATTGTTTAGAGTCTCTGATGATTGGTATTGTCTGTAGCAAAAACATCACTCTTGGTAACACATTCATTTTAACCGCTGCAATCCTACCCAACCATGACAGATTGAGCCTATTCCATTTAATCAAGTCTCTCTCAATCTGAATCCACAATTTTTCATAATTATTCTTGAACAAATCTATATTCTTTGCAGTCAGTTCAATTCCCAAATATTTCACCTTACTTGTTACTTCACAGTCCGTTGTTTCCATTAACAATTGTTGTTTCTGCTTAGTCATGTTTTTGCATAGTATCTTTGACTTCTTTTTGTTAATGAAGAAACCTGCCAAGTCTCCAAACTCCTTGATCTTATCTATCACTTTTGGCATGTTCTCCAGTGGGTCCTCTACAATTAACATTATGTCATCCGCAAATGCTCTGACCTTGTATGAATAGTCCTTTATTTTTATTCCTCGAATTTCCTCGTCTTGTCGTATTTGTATCATCATTTTGTATCAAAATGAACAACAGTGGAGACAACGGGCAACCTTGTCTTGTTCCTTTGCTTATAGTCAATTTCTTGGTCAGTTCATCATTCACCACAATTGCTGCAGTCTGGTCTCTGTAAATTTCCTTAATTGCTCTGATGAATCTTTCTCCTAATTGTAGCTTTTCCATAGTGGCAAACATAAAGTCCCAGTTTAAGTTGTCAAATGCCTTTTCAGCGTCAACAAAGAAGAAACCAACCTCTTTATCACAACGCTTATCATAATATTCAATAGCATCAATCACTGTCCTTAAATTGTCTCTTATTTGTCTGTCTGGCAGAAAGCCTGCTTGCTCCTCCTCTATAACTTCCGAAAGCCACCCCTTCAGTCTCTCCGCCAGTATCTTCGCAAAGATTTTATAGTCATTGTTGAGTAACGATATAGGTCTGTAATTTTTCACACTAGTCAAGTCTTGGCCCTCTTTTGGGATCAATGATATGTTCGCTTCAGACCAAGTGTCTGGAATCCTTTGATCCCTTAAAACTCCATTGATCACCTCCTTTAGGAATGGTGCCAGCTCATTGGCCATAGTCTTATAAAATTTAGCTGTAAGTCCGTCTGGCCCTGGCGCCTTTCCTAGATTTGCAGATTGTATTGCCTTACTTATTTCCTCATCCGTTACTTCACTGTTCAGTTTATTTCTCCAAGCGTCCGAGATTTCTGGAAGTGTCATTTTCTCCAAATATGACGCTATTGAATCTTTATTTACTTCTTTCTTATTATACAGTTTAGCGTAGAATTTATAAAAGGCTCTACTAATGGTATTCTGTTCCAAATACGTTTTGTCATCTTCACAAATTTTATTTATTGTTTTCTTTTCCCTTCTCTTCTTCAGTTGCCATACCAGGTACTTCCCAGGTTTATTTGCACCCTCAAACACTTTCTGATTCAGCCTTTTAAGATTCCACTCCAATTCTTTATTACTCATTGCTGTTAGCTGTTCTTGCAGTATTTTAATTTCCTGGTATAATTTCTTTTTCCCTGGTCTCTTTTTTAACTGTATTTCCTTAGTTTTTATTTTCTCCTCAATCTCTTGTCTCTTCTCCTCTTTCTTCTTTCTTGCTCTACCATTTAAGTCCATTAGTATGCCCCTTATAACCGCCTTATAAGCATCCCAAACTTTATCAGTTGGTACTTCTTTATTCACGTTGTATTGTATGAAAAACTTTGTCTCTCTTCTCAATATTTCCATATTCTCTTTTTCCTGTAACAAATCCTCATTTATTCTCCATGCTTTCCTTTTCCTCCTTTTCCCCAGCTTCCACATAATTGGGTTGTGATCTGAGCCTACCATCGGCATTATTTCTACATCTTTAGTCCATAACGCCAAATCTTTTGAGGTCCAGATCATGTCAATTCTTGATAATGTGGAGTGCCTTGCAGAATAAAAAGTAAACTGCCTACTTTTAGGATATTCTCTCCTCCATACATCTTCAAGAGTCTCTTGTTGAATCAACTCAAAAAAGAGCTTTGGTAATAGTCCTCTTTTCTTTTGTGCCATTGTAGTCTTTTTATCCAGTTCCAAGTCTGTCACTCCATTGAAGTCTCCAGCAAGAATTATCTGGTCATATGAAAGATCATCTAAATGCTTCCTCAAATCCTCAAAGAAGCTCTCTTTTGCACCGTTGGGTGCATAGATTCCGACTACCAACACTCTCTTTAAATTCCAAGTACATTCCACTGCTACAAATCTGGCTTCCACATCTTTCATTATGAATTTTGGTTGTAGCTCCTCTTTTACATACAACACCACTACTCTTTTTTTCTTACTTGAGGCCGCTACAAAGTCTTTGCCCAATTTTCCCAGTTTTAAATATTTTACATCCTGTTTTCGAATATGAGTCTCTTGCAAACAAACAATATCACATTTTTGTTTTAGTAGCCAGTGAAAAATATTTTTTCTCTTATTCGGTGAATTTAGTCCATTTACATTCCAAGATAATACTTTACACTCCATATTCATAATCTTGTTGGTAAGTCTTTTTCATTGTCCCTTATAAATCGCTCCATCTCCCGCTCAGATCTGATACGCTTTTTGGCACCTCCAAATTCGAAGGACAAACCCTCTGGAAGCTCCCATCTGTACCTGATTTTCATGTCCTTCAGCATCTGGATTAGCGCTTTATATTTTTTCCGATCTAGTAACACTGATCTGGGTAGTTCCTTCATTATAATAATTGTCTTGCCATCGATCTCCAATGGATCTTGAAACTGTTTAGTCACAATCTTCTCTTTCATGTTTCTTGTTGTAAATTGTACAATCACGTCTCTTGGTACTTTTCTCTGGGTTGCAATTCTCGGGTTCACACGATATGCCACATCTAGGATAGCCACAACATCCTCCTCCTCCTTCCCCAGGTATTCAGCTAACACCTCCGTCATCTGCTCTTGCGCTGTCTTTCCTTCCATTTCCGGCAGGCCGCGAAATCTGAGCTGCTTCTCCATATGTCTACTTTCCGCAACCGCCATCCTTCCCCTCATCAACCTCATCTCTGTTTGTTGCGTATCTGCTAGATTCTCCATCGCTCCTTCTACTGTTTTAACTCTCTGCTGCGTCCCTTGTAATTCACTTTGTATTGTTTCCATACCTTTCTTCACTTCTGACAGCTCCGATTTTACTTCTGACAGCTCCGATTTTACTGTCTGTTTAACCTCTTTGATCAGCTCCAATTTCATGTCTTTAAATTCTTTAATCACCTCCAAAAGTTTTTTATCCAGGTTTTCTATTGCCGATTGCCACTCTTTCTTCGACATCGTGGGGCTTGCTTTGGCTCGCTCCCACGAATCCGCTCTCTTCCTTAGCTCCGTGGCGTTAAATTTAGTACCTTTTTATTTCAAATGTCCCAGTCTTCTTGCATAAATTAATTTTAAAGGGTCCAAAATGTCGGGCGTCTTTTCTCTATGGTCTCTCTATGATTTTATAATCCAATATGGCCTACTTCCTTTTCCGCTGAAGCCGTGACCCTTCCCCTCTCAAAGATGGCGATTCCCTTCTTCCTGCCCTCCAGCAAGGGCCGCTTCTCTCCAGCCGCTCTATTGTTGTTACGCACTTCCTGTCTCCTGTCTTCCCACAGCAGGTCTCGCGATGGTATCTTTTTCTCACAGCTCCAAAGCCACAGGTATTCAAAACAATAATCCGATTTCTTTAATAACTTCTTTAAACTTAGTCTCTTTTCTAATACTACTCCTGCCGAAGCTTCCCCTCCTTTTCGCTAGTCTGTTGCAGTTTAAAAGTCTACTTTTTTTCCTCTCTGTTTTTATCAATCTGTCCCGTATCGGAAGATAGTGATCTTTACCTTCCCTTCACTTTCCTCGAGTTGTAATCGCTGTTTCGATTTCAAGTTCTCCTTTCCACTTCTTCCCCCAATCGAAGCTTGGGTATGTAGGTCTTATGCCAGCCGAATTGGCCCCAAAACTGCCGCAGAGATTGTAGCCGACCCGTCGCAAGGTGGGACCTCAAGGATCGGGAGGGGACCCGTTATGTAGAGCCCCCCCTCGTCCGAGATCTAACTCACCCTAGGGTCTTGAGCGTTCTTTGCCTGCTCTCCGCCTGAGAGCAGTCGGCCGCGGGCTATTTTCACCCCGCCGGCCACTTAAAATGGCAGTCCGGTCAGCTCCGCAAATGGAGCTGCGTTAGACCTCCATGAATCCCAAACCGGAAGTCGCTGTTAACCCATCTCATCAGGCCCTCCAGACATTGATCATCTTTAATAATCATAAAGACATCGTCCACAAGGGACCTGACAACTCTAGGGAAACTACAACTCCCATGGTCCTTTGCAAAACTGTGCAACCACAAAAACACTGCTGAACCACACATATCAGTGGCAATCATTGACAGTCATGAATGGGAATAGCAAAAGGAAGGATTCTCTTTATAATAAATTCATTTTCCTGCGCATTATAACTCATGGCAGATTTAAATCTGTGATTTGGTTGCTGCACAAAGAAGTGGGCTTGGGCAGTACAGATGACAGTGCCATCGGACTTTATAAGAAAAAGGCATACAGCAAAGCCGATCATACATGCATACTTTTGTGCTAGGAGTGCAAACTCTGAAGGATTGGTTTAGCATTGCAACTTGCAATCAGGGCACAAACCAAATCCATGGAAGCTCAGGCATCACTACAGAGGATGGACCTTGATTCAATCAATGGAGCATTTCTCACGAGTAAGTTTTTTTTTCCAAATGATATCATATGACATCACAGTTTTAGAGAGCTTGTATGCCAACAAAATGCTAAGGAGCCAGAAAAGCAATAGCCAACATTTACCAAGAAATTCTTTGGACTGTTATTCCAGTCTAAACCTTAGCCTGGAATAACGAATCAAATCGAATCGAAGTGGCATAACAGGACTTACGTAGGCACAGTCAACAAGGAGACCAAAAAAAATCCCTTCCCCCATCACTTAAACCATTCCTCTCGTCTTCGACGCACAACAAAGAAATTTAGCCACAGACTCAATGATCCCAGGGTTATGTGTAGATAGTAAAAGGCATGTCTTACTGTCATCCGATTGACCTTCATGGTTTTGAAGCAAAGGTTCTAGATAAATGGTATGAATATCACAATACAATAAGCAGTTCAGGAGAACATGTTCAGTACTTTCTGTATCCCTCAAGCCACAGGCACAATACCTTGTGGAGTAAGGAATTTTCTTGAACCTCCCATGGAGAACCGCAGAAGGAAGAACATTAAAGCACGCTAACATAAATACTCTCCGAAGGTGAGGGGAAGTCAAACCAGAAAAATACTCTGCCAAAGAACCATTAGAAGAAATCCTCCATCTCAGAGGGGAACATCTACCAGAGGTGAGGCTCCTAAGTTCTTGCATCTCAATATCTACAAGTCTTTGTTTAATCAAAGCAAATGCAGACCTCTCAAAAAGAAAAACTAATTCATCAAGGCAAAGTCCGATTACAGAGATTTTCTTTTCTATATCAGCTAGCCATGCAGAAGACTGGGATTCAGTTAGCATGTATGCAATAAGACTATTGGGGCTGCTCCTGAAGTGCAAACGCAGCCAGAATTTAATTGTTAGAATCCAGGCTTTTGTCTCTACTAGGCGTCTTTGGTTGGCCTCCAAACAAATAGCTGCATAGGGCACATGTGATGGCAGCCCTAAAATTTTCCTTAGAAAATTAATTGTATTTGTTCGACTTCTTTATTAAAGGCTGTGATCCATATTGGAATGCCATAGAGCAGGGTTAAGGAGAGCTGTGGTTATCAAAGGCTTATACTACATTGGAATTGGATGGTCTGGTTGTTTTGCTGCTACAAACCAACACGGCAAACTCCTTTGAAGCCTCACACAAGCCAATTAATCTCCATACCAAAAGGAGATGTTTACATTTACTAGCAAAGGAATGTTTTGGTTGCATCCTCCCTCTCCCCCCCCTAATTGCATCTTCTCTCTCCTCCCCTCCTCCCCCCTCCTCTTCTATATTTGACCAGTTTCTGTGCCATGCATCTGACGAAGAGAATTTGATTCTCGAAAGCTTATGCTACAATAAAATTGGTTAGTCTTAAAGGTGCTACTGGACTCTTTTTGATTTTGCTACCACAGACTAACACGGCTAACTCCTCTGCATCATAGAGCAGTTTAGCACTGATTTTATGATTAAACACTTTAAGAGCTGCTGGGATATACTGATTTCCCTTAGTGTAGAAAAAGCGAGTCATCGCTAATATGTTGTTGTTCACAGATTTTATCACTTCTTTTTTGTGAGTTACCCAACTAGCTTTATGGTGGAAATAGACTTCTAGGTATCTAAAACTTTTGACCTGTTCAATCACTGTCCCTCTTATATTCCACTTAACCGGTTTCCAGGTTTCCCCAAAAGCCATGATTTTGGATTTGTCAAAATTTAAAGACAATTTGTTCAATTCACAATAGTCTAAAAAGCGAGATAACTTCCTTTTCACTCCTATTTGCAAGACAGACAGGAGCACCACGTCATCTGCATACAAAAGCAGTGGTATGTGCATTGTTCCTAGTTTTGGATTGTGACCATCAATTCCTTTCATAAAGGGGACCAAGTCATTTAAAAAAAAGATTAAATAATAAAGGAGCTAAGATGCATCCTTGCTTAACTCCAATATTAATTGGAATCTTAAGAGTTAGATCACCATCCTTGGAGCATCTAACTTGACATGTGGTTTCGGAATAAACCTTTTTAATCAAAAAAAGCAGTCTCGCCTCAATCCCCATGGCCCTTAGTTTCTTCCACAGAAGATCTCAATCAACAGAGTCAACCCCCCCCCCCTAAGATCTAAAAAAGCTACATATAATTTAAGCCCCTTCTCTTTTGGATATTTATTCACCAAATGGCTTAGCACAATACAGTGATCTAGGGTTAACTTCTTCTGACAAAAACCAACTTGTTCTGCGCCTAAAATCGATTGTTCTAATATCTACAACTTAAGTTTGTTTGCAAAATATCTTGCATACAACTTCCCAATAGTGGATAAAAGGCTAATCGGCCTGTAGTTACTTGGGAGTTGACAATCACCTTTTTAAAATACAGGAACCACTATAGCATTCATCCATGCTTCAGGTATTAAACCTGACTTATCTATAGCAGTGAACAAAGTGGCTAAAAAGGGTGCCAACCACTCTGGTAATGCTTTAATAGCTTCCGGCGGGATTGCATCAGGCCCAGGAGCTTTGCCTGGCTTAATTAACGCAATCAAGGATTCAACCTCTGCTGTCTGTACCAGCGGCCATTCTACACATTCGTCTAAGCTATAATCAGGTTCTTCTACGATGTTAACTCTATTCACCTGAAAGATCTTGAAGAAATATTCATACCAGGCATTTATTGTTATTGAACTATTTACAGAACCATTCCTGCCCATAGAGTTTGAGATCAATGCCCAAAATTTCCTCGTATCGTTATTTATTGTGGCTTGGAGGAGGGGTTCTCAGCATTTCTGCATAAAGGCTTTTTGCTTATCTTTGTATAATTGGTGTAATACAGTTTTAAGCTCAAAGTACTCCTTTGGGAGACGCTCTAGGTTCAATTCCCTGTACTGATGATAGACAGAACGCGCTTGGGCCTTCATCCAATGGCATTCCCTATCAAACCAACCTCTCGTGGATACCTCCTTTACTCACTGTTGCTGCTTAGGCTGAGACCTCAAAACTTCAGAGAGTTGGAACATAATTTTATCATACTCCTGAATAGAGGTGGGCACGATCCAAAAAAAAAAAAATACTGATCAAGCTGATCGTGGATCGGCGCCGGCGATGAACCTGAATTTACGATCCACATTGGTCTTCTCCCGTTTCTGATCTGTGGATCGTGGATCGTGGATGCAAAAGCGCCCCGCTGTTCCCAGCGATATAGGAATGGTGGCTGATACCGGTGGCATCTGTGTTTGTGTTTGGCTGTCTGTGTTTGGCCATCAGAGCTGCCTATCAGGGTTTGCAGGGATGAGATTGGAGTGCCCATGGCTACAGAACACCCCCTTCCCCCTCCCTCCCTTGGGTGTCTTCTCCCAGCTGGTGACTGCTTTGCTGCTCCGTGGTTGGAAGGAAGCCCTTCCATTCGGGTTTCCAGGGCGACAGAAGGAGGGCAAACACAGCTCAGGCATTCCCCTGGCTCCGTTGCCAAGGGAATAGATTGCTGGTGCCTGAGTGTCTGGCTTCCCAATCTGATCAAGCCCCGATCCAGCCCCCCTCCTGACCGCTGGATTGTTGGCCATGCCCGAGCACAATTCGCCGGGTCCCAATCGCGCGATCGCCATTATCGTGGTTTTTTTTCGATTGTAATGTGGATCGTGCCCATCTCTACTCCTGAAGCAGTTCAGATGTCTGGTTCAAATTCCTAGCTAATGAGACAAATTCTTCTAAAGTATGAGAGTCCAGAACACAAGCTGCCATTTGGTCAGCCTTATTAGAGTTGTTCCACCAGGCATATGGCTGAGGCTGGGCCTCCACTCGCCTGGAAATGGGGGTGTATAAAACCCTCCCTGTGAAGGCTGTCCACCATCCTGTTTTAAATTTGTTGTTTTTAATTAACATGAATTTTTAATTGTATTTTAATTGTATTTTTAATATGTTGTTATCTGCCCTGAGCCCGCTCGTGGGGAGGGTGGAATACAAATGTGAAAGAAATAAAATAATTAGAACAGTGGATTCTGGGCATCCTATTTTTCACCCTTCTGGAGTCATCTTTCATATGTTCCCACCCTTGAGAGGGTGAGGGGAGATTTAATGCTAAAGTCAGGGGACAGTGATTGCTTTCTACCCATCCCAGGATTGAGAAGTCTCTCACACCATCCACCAGGGCCAGGGAAATCAGCATATAATCCACAACACTGCAGCCACGACTTGAGGCATAGATAAATTCTCCAGGGAGGTTGTAGGGAGGTAACCCATTCAAACTAACCAAATTAAATCTCATGCAAAGTTGGGCAAGCTGAATTCCAGCTTCATTCATTTGTGAATCCTTGGAGTGTCTCACTTTTGGGAAGCAGCTGGGCAGGGCATTATCTGAAATGAAACCTAATTTCCCTGCAAGGTCTGGACCATTCTGTCCCACTCCGGCATTAAAATCACCATCCATTATAATATCTGAGGCTGGAATTTTCTGTTAGACACTCTACAAAATCTAATAGCCCATCCCAATACAAGGCCAGGGTTTCTTTAGCAGCACAAGGTGGCACATGTTATTATTAAGGATTTTCCTGAACTTTTCAAGAGACAGGATTGTGCCAGGTGACCACAATCCTGTAGGTGAAGCGCCTCAAAATTGGAGTTACAGAGCCATAACAGTGAGAGGCCAGCTTGGTATCTACCAAAACACTTAGATTTGAAAGCTAACAAGGAGAGCAACCTAAAACCCTCTAAGAAAATCTCATAGTGTGCCTAAGTTTTGTATAACACAAGCACAGCAATGAAAGCACACATATTTCCCATTTTTTTCCTCCTAAAGTTGCCAAAGGCTGAGAGCCAAATAAATGTTTTTCAGTATAAAGACACAAGAGAAGTAAACAAAGGTGAAATTGAAGTGACCGAAAAAGAATGTAAAGTTCATGAGAAGTCCATATTCATATAAAAAGATATTTGTCCATAATATAAGTGCTCAAAACTGAGCTGCATTTTTAAAAACACACTTTTTGTTTGGTTCCTGTACAAACGCATAATCAATCGGCTGTGAAATTGCCCTTATCTTATATTTTAACCTTGAAAATGGCCTACCTGCTGCTAGAATAAATTATAATTTGAAAGGCATTGGGAGCAAACATCTAGGAAAAGAAATATAAAGCATGTCTCAGCTTTTTTAAAAACGAGAAACGGTAGCCCTGTTCACACGTTACAGTGAATGCTCACACATCCTGTACACACGTGCATCTCTTTGTGAGAAACAGCTAATGCATGTTCACGTTTACAAAAAAAACCTGGGTACCAGGCCATGGATAAATACAGAGTTTCCATCATACATTGAGTTTTACATGTACTGAACATGAGAATTACTCAACACGCATATGAAGAAAAATAAAGTGCACACTGTGCGTGGAATGTATGTGAGTTCACTGTAAAGTGTGAACCAGGCTAGTTTCCAGTTGGGTGGGCAAATCATAGAGATCTTCTATTGATGAATTTGGAACGATCTGGTTACTTTAAGGCAGATGGGGGAAAATTTGCTCCCTTTATCTCTGTGTCCCAAAGCACTGCAATATAAACCATCAGGGCTAGTTTCGTAATATTCTTTGCCTGCTGTTGCTGCATTCCTAGTCTGTGGATATGGAGTATACCCATTCTACCTCTGAAGTGTACATAAGTTCTGCCTAGGGTTGCCAGCTCCAAGCTGGGAAATTCCTGGAGATTTGAGGTGTGAAACCTGGAGAAGGCAGGATTTGGGGAGGGAAAGGACCTCAGCATGACATAATTCCATAGAACCTGTGGCCTAGAGATCAGTTGTAATTCCAGGAGATCTCCAGCCACCACCTGAAGGCTGGCAACCTTAGTTCTGCCATGCATTATCCTCAAGTAACACATGCCTTCTGGCCTCCAGTTTTACTTGGGAAATCCGTTCCCCTCTGACACTTCCAATGCACCTGAATGTGGACGGCCCTGTTCCCAACAGCACAATATGTTCTGTACGGCCATCCCTGATTGGTCTTGTGAGCTGGACACTTGGTAGTACAAGCGCACTGCTCTGGTATTAATCCTACTGCTATGTGCAGTTGGTTTGTAGCAAGTTGAAATATGTTCCTGTTGCAGTAGAAAAGAGCAAGAGTTCAGTAGCACCCGTAAGACTAAAAGTTTGTGGTAGAGTATGAGCTTTCATGAATCACAGCTCACTTCTTCAGATACATCTTGATCTATGTCCCTGTTGGTTATACTTTAAATTACCCTTGCACTTCCTCTAGACACGTTCGTTATTCAAGTAGGTTTTTCTTTATTTTAAAGGGGGGACTCCCTTGTACATGAATGCACATGTGTACCACCTGCATAAAATGGGGGAAAGCTTAATTAAGCATTTGTTTGTTCGTTCGTTCATTCGTTCATGCTTTCTATCATTCACACCTTCCTTCCTTCATAGTAATTCTGTGCTGACTGTCCACTCAAGTAGGGTCCCCAAGGTGATAAATATCAAAATATTAAAATAGCATTTACAACAATGGCAGAAGACAACAATAGAGGGAGACAAATGAAGCTCCCTGACAATTTCCAAAGTTTCAGTGCCATGATTGAGAAGGCCCTTTCTTGTGCTGACACCCACCTAGCTTGAGCTAGTGGAGGCACCCAAAGCAAGTTCTCCGAAGAGGACAGGAGTGAACAGGTAGGTTCATATGGGAGGTAATCCCAAGTATGCTGGCCCCAAGCTATATACGGTTTTTAAAGTTCAATGTGAGCGCCTTGGATTGAGCCGAGAAGAAAATTAGGAACCAGAGTAGATGAAACAACACTGGAGTGATATGCAACAGCATTCTGTACCAACTGTAGCTTCTGGACAGTCTTCAACGGCAGGCCCGTTGTAGAGTGAATTGCAGTAATCTAATTTAGATGTTACCAGGGCATGCACCACAGTGGCACAATCTTTCCTGTCCAAGAGGGGCCAAAGCTGGTGAAAGGCACCCGTGGCCACCACTGTCACTTGTTTATACAACAGGAGGCCCAGGGTCTTTAGGGGGAATATATAGCTAACCTTGACAAATTTTCTGTGGATATAGGAGCCAGCCCAATAGTTAAGGAGCCCAGACCCATCTATACCAAATACAAATATAACGTTGCCTCTAAGTTACGAATAGAGTTGCCAGCTGGACAGGAGAAAAATATTCCGTCTCTTTAAGAGAGGATAAATGAGATGTTATTTATCAGGTTATGTTATTTACCTCCAAGCCATGAAAAGTTCCAAGTGTCCATTTACACATCCTAAACCTCTATTAAAGGAACAGGACAGTTTTCTCCACATCAGTTGGCAGTTGGCAACTTTAAATTCAGCAAGTCAAGCTCTACAGGTAAGAATATCAGTTACTTTTGAACAGCAGGGCCTTAACTGCAGTTGGCGCAAGTCTCTGGTATGCCTTCCTGAATAAGGTGCAGAAGAGTTGCTTTTCATCTTCTTTCAGATGGAGTACAAAATGTTTTGTGCATGTGAGGGTATTTCTCTGAAGAGGCACAGCCCAGGAAAGGAGTGAAAAATTTCTTCACAAGCCCTTAGTTTCCCTCCCCTACAAAAACTTAGCCCATGTACATGTCATTGGAATGAACACACATTCGTTCCTAGTTTTTCCCCACCTTTATCTTCTCTCCCCTCTCTTTGTCCTCTTCCTTGTCTCAAATTTTAGACTGCAAGCTCCTTGGGGCTAGGCCTTACCTTCTTGTGCACTGTGAACATCATGTGCATTGACAGTTATGTGTAATAATAATTTAAAAAACCCTACTATTTGATTTAGCTGAAGGTAAAAAAAAAACTGGGCCTAAATTAATGGATTCCAGTGGGATAGCCATGTTAAGTTTGTGTCACAAAAAACCCAACTCTACAGGAGCTAAAAGACGTATTGCAGAATGAACTTTTTCAGACTCAAAGCATTTTTTGTTTACACTACTGTTGTACGTAGGGTTGCCACTTACCCTCCTGGCAGGAGAGGGGGGATTTGGCACTTACCTCTATTATCTACACACACATGTGCAAAGCACACATTTGCTTCCAACAAGGCATGATGAAGTACGAGAACATGCCCACCGCCAGGCACAATGACATCACTTAAGGAAGTGACATCGTCGTGGCCAGCAGGAGCATACCTGCTGCAAGCTAGCCTGTGAGGTTTTTTGCCTCCCAGATTGATTCCCCAGGCCTTTCTGCCCCACCTGGCAGCCTCAGTTATAAGTAGACATGGGAACAAATGGAAAAAAAACCCGAACACCCTGTTTGTCGTTCATTGCCACCCACGAACAATGAACGTGGACGAACATGAACTGTTCCTGGACATTTTCATTGTTCATTGTTCATGGGGGCCAGAACCACCCCCACCCCCAACCACCCCACAACCACCCCTCCCCTCAAACACACTTACCTGGCCCTTTAAAGATCCCTTTAAACTATCAGCTGGAAGGTGGCAGGGGGGATTCCCCCTTGCCGCCTGCCAGCTGATAGTTTAAAGGGCCCTGTCCTGGCAAAAACAGCAGTGTCTGCTGGCAGCTACTTTGAGGGGTCACCAACTGACCTTCCCAATGTCCAAATTGAACCAAATTTGCAGGGGACATAATCCTCACTGTCCTCTGAAGAGTACCCCCCCCCCCCAAGTTTCAAAGAGATTGCACCCTGGGAAAGGCATGATCCACGGGTCTCCCTGTTGGCTGTCATTTTGTCTTCACAGTGGCAAAAACAGGACTCTCTGCTGAAAGTACTTTGAAGGGTTAAAGCCAGAAGGAAACGTAGAAGGAGTTCAGACAGAGTTCAGTCCCTGCCTCCGGTTGCCAAGGGGATTGATTGCAGGTGCCAGACTGTCTGGCTTGACCAACGGCTGCTGAAGGCAATGAACGACGCTTCCAATGACCACCTGTTCATTTAGGATGGGGCATCTTGAACAGCTTGTTCACGAACAGCAGATTGGGCTGTTCGTGTTTTTTTTTCTGTTTGTAATGCTGTTTGTGCCCATTATAAGGCAAGCTGACTTCAACCACTAAACTGCTATGTAATTAAAACAAAAATAAAGGAAGAAAAATACTCGAGAATTATTCTCTTTTCAACTCAAGCGTAGGAGTCCTTGGAGGAAGGGCTGGGTGAATAAATTTCAAACAGGAGCCACAACTTCAACGATTCAGCAAATCTGAACAATAATCCTATGTACTTCAAGCCTGAATATAAAACTACACACAACCTACTCTATTATTTGTGCTCTGAGTGATTCCAACACCACTGAAAGTTGGCTTGAAGACTGAAAGACCTGCTACTTCCTCTTCAGGGCAGGTTTCTCAGTCTCTTACCTTTGCCCATCTCACCAAGCACGGCCACTTGTCTTCAGCTTTCCTGACTGTGGCAGGAAAGAACAGAAGTCTCCAACAAAGGCAAAGGAGAATCAGCAGTGATTGAACTTGGCTTGCAGCACAGCTTGTATCCTAGCAACAAATTAGCCCTGTGTTAGAAGTTTTGCAGGACATTCCTTTTAAGGGCTGACTCCCCCTCTCCATCCTCCTTTATTTAAGCCTTGTACTTCACAAGCTGAGGGTTACTGGAGTTTTAGGTGCCAGGAGCAAACTTCGTGATGATGATCAGGCACCTGGAATTGTAAAGGCTTGGTATATGAACATGCACCACAAGCTTATTTTAAATGCTATATTTTAAAAGCTGAACAAATGTGGAAAGAATAACAAAGACGCTGCTCACTTGGGGTTGAGGGTTCATCCTGGGTGTATAATCCTTGTGTTGCACAATGGGCTGAACCCCTCGCCCCTTTCCAACGAGACAAGAGGCTGAGAAACCTGATCTTGTTTATTGCAACAAACAAGGGAGTACCACAAACAATCTTGCAAAAGTGTGTGCTCCACTCTGACAGCACCAAGCACAGGTTTTATACATTGATAAAAACAACATAGATCATTTCCCTTGCATAGATGACTTATACATTGTCACTTGGTTATAGCTTCTGATTGCTTGCCCGGGCGTTCACATGCTCTATACGTAAATGTTAATTGTTCAAGCATATCATGCCTTTTCCTGTTTGGGGGATTTCTGACTACTGTTACTTCCTTTATAAGATTAAGAAGCCTCTTCTCAGCTCTTCAGGATGTCAGAGGTTTTGTTTGCTGAAGCCAGGGTTTTGTCTGCTGACCTTGGCATTTCCTGAAATCAACAAGAGGGCTCCTCCAGGGACTGAAGACCAAAACTGAACGTATAATCCTGAAGTACACAATATAAGTTATTAATATAATTTTTATAAATTTTTATAAAGTGCTATGAGTGCAGAAGTGCCTAGATTCATAAATACCTATATATACAATAAATACCATTAAATACCAATAAATACCAACATTTCTTACAAAACATTCATAACAATACAATTTTTCCAACAATCTAAATGGTGGGAGAAATATAGAAAGGTAATTGATTTGTCAGTTCATTTATATCAGTTCACTCATAGCAGTGCACAAAGGCACTCACACCAATCAAAACAGAGGCTGAAGCTGCAGAATAGCTTGATGGAATTTATGAAGTAGTGAAGCAGTGAAGCTGTAAGGTTTAATAAAGTTGCAAAGCTGTAAAGTTGTCAATTGCCACGCCTACGAGTTTTGCCAGCATACTTCGTCCAATCTCGTTTCGTATTACCACTTCTTCAGAGGCATATTTCTATAGCAATTGCCTCATACAGTCTCACACCACCATATCAGTATTCTCCTGAAGGTTGGTATTTATTGATATTTATTGTATATATAGGTATTTATGAATCTAGGCACTTCTGCACTTATAGCACTTTATAAAAAGTTATAAAATTTGTAATAACTTATATTGTGTACTCCGGGATTATTCGTTCAGTTTTGACCTTGGCATTTCAGTAAGATGGAGAACTACATTGCTCACTCTAGTATGGTATTTTTCCACTTTTATAGCAGAGCTTTATTTTGTACCAGGTGCATTTATAGTTCTATCTTATTTTCGTATTGTATACCTTATTGCATTGTTTTTTTTTAATATCCTAGCTATTGATTATTTTTATTTTCACTGTGTAATCTGTCTTGGGTCTCCATGGGAAAGTCAGAATATAAATAACATAAAAAAATAAAATAAACATTGATTAGTTCATCTGTAGAAACTGAGAACAGGCCAGAAATACAAGGACTTTTGGGGCATAATTATATACTGTGTGAAACACTGATGGTGTGTATGTGTACCAACTATTATCTTGTCCTTCCTAAATTGTATTCTGATTTACAGGATTATATGTATGAGTCTTTTGAGTCATGAGATCTTGTACACAGGTCATTGGAATTGTTTCACCAGTAATTATGCTAGCCATATGGCTCCAGATAAATTTATTTCTTATTGCGTAATCACACTGCATTATGAAATATTACATTGGTGCAAATTATGCCAATTATCTCATATAGCAAACCAAACTGTAGCAAACAATAATCTAAATAATATTCCTGGAGATTTTATTTTATTTTATTTTTTAATTTTTTTTTTATTGGATGGGTTTACAAATATAAACATACAAATCATTATCATTTTCCACCCCATTGCATTTTCCCCATCCTTTCCCCCCCTTTTCTAGTAACTCCCAACAGTTTTCCATACCCAACTTAATCTAAAGAATATATCATATAAATTCTTAAAGTCTATAATAATAATAATATATATATATATATATAATACATACTAATCTAATCTATTTACTTGTATTAACTATCTTAATCTAATACTTATCTAAATTAAGAGTATAAAATTATATAAGTATATAGTAAGTATATATACTAACTTAAAGAAGAATATATATATATATATATATATATATATGTAATATACTATTCCTTAAGTACCTATTATCTATATTATAAATCTATTACTTCTATTACATCACTAAAATATCATATAGACTCCCTATTACCTATACAACCTTGTTATTCAATCTCATACATTTCCATATGAATATACTATCTTACTCTTAACTTTATAATACTATAATACTATAACTCTATAACTCAATACTAATCCAGTAAAATATAATAATTTACCCCCTTTTAACCTTAAATAAGTTTCTATCTCCCCTTTAACAACTATCCAAAGACCACAATTTCCCCTTCATGTCCCACTTTTTCTCCACATATTTCTTAAATTTTTCCCAACTTGATGTATATTCCAGTACTTCTTGTTCTTTCAATTTCCTTGTTAACTTGTCCATTTCTGCCATATTCAGAACTTTCAAAATCCAGTCTTCCATAGATGGTATCTCCTGAGCCTTCCACAACTGTGCATAACACATTCTGGCCGCCGTAATCATATAAAATACCATAACTCTGTCCATTTTATCAAAGTCTTCTAGGTTCATGCATAATAACAACAATTCCGGGATTTTATTTATATTCCTTTGTAAAATATCCGACATAACCTTTACTATATCCCCCCAGAACTGTTTTGCCTTATCACAAGTCCACCACATATGATAAAATGAACCTTCATGCTGTTTACATTTCCAACATTTCTCAGACATCTGACTATTACCATTGGCCAACTTCTTTGGTGTTAAATAACATCTATACATCATTTTATAAACATTTTATGCTGAAATTTTAACTGTATTTTTCCATACCTTTTCCCAAGCTTCCATTGAAATTTCCCTATTACAATTTATTGCCCATTTAACCATCTGAACTTTAACGACCTCCTCCTCTGTGAACCATTTCAATAATATCTTATATATTTTAGAAATCATTTTCTTCCCTCCCTGAAGCAAGCAATTCTCAGTCTCAGAGTTTTGTAGTCTGAAACCATTTTTCCTTTTGTCTTTCTCATACAAATCTTTTATCTGCATATATTGAAACCATCCATATTGGAATGGCAATTCATCATTACCTTTAAGCAAATAATTGTTCTGTTTTATCTCAAGAATTTCTTTATAAGTCAACCAGTCTTCCCCTGCATATTCTGTTCTTGGATTTACTACTTCCGCAGGGATAATCCACATTGGTATAGTCTCTTCCATATATTTCTTGTATTTGGTCCATACAGCAAACAAGCTTCTTCTGACATAATGATGTAAAAACATAGAGTCTGCTTTTACTTTGTCATACCATAGATATGCATGCCATCCAAATAGTTTATTATATCCTTCCAATGCTAACAGCTTCAAATGCTTCAATGTCAACCATTCCTTTATCCAGTCCAAACATACCGCTTCATGATATAATTTAAAGTTTGGTAATTGTAAACCTCCTCTTTCTTTTGCATCATGCAGTACCTTCATTTTAACTCTGGGTTTCTTTCCAGCCAAAACAAAGTTTAATATCGTTCTCTGCCACTTTTCAAATTGTTTATTATCTTTAACAATAGGTATTGTCTGTAGTAGAAACATCATTCTTGGAAGAACATTCATCTTGATTACTGCAATACGACCTAACCATGACAAATTCCTTTTTATTCCATTTAATCATATCTTTGTCTATTTGTTGCCATAACTTGTCATAGTTATATTCCTGGAGATTTTAAAAACAATGTAAAGATCAGATTTGCAATACACAGTTTAATTTATCATGAAACAGAAGAACTATGGGCTGAAAGCAGAGATATTATCAAGGAAGAATGTACAAAGACTATTCCTGTAGCCAAAAGAAAGGAGAAGCCTAAATGGCTGACTAAGGAAACTCTTAAAATTGCTGAAGACTGATGAGAAGCAAAAGCAAAAGGTGAGAGAAATAGAGTCAGAATTCTAAATGCAGCTTTTCAGCGACTTGCATGCAGAGACAAAGAAATCTATTATAATAACCAGTGCAAAGAAACAGAAGACAACAACAAAAAAAAGAAAAACATGCGATCTTTTCCCCAAGATGTCAAAAGGGAATTCAAGCCATGGCTCGGGATGCTGAAAGATCAACATGGAAATACAGTACCCAATCAGAACAAAATAAAGGAAAGATGGAAACAATACACTGAAGAACTATACAGAAGAGATGGAAGGATGACAGATACTTTCAAAGAAGAATATTTTGATGAAGAAAGTGAAGTGAAAGCTGCACTCAAAGCAATTGAGAAACAAAACACCTGGAGTAGATGGAATACCAATAGAGCTATTTCAAGCTATAGAAATGGAGTCCCATTATTATGTATGGATATGAAAGGTAGAAAAAGAAGAAAGCTGACAGGAAGAAAATTGATTCATTTGAAATGTGGTGCTGGAGGAAAGTTTTGTGGATACCACGGACGGCCAAAAAGACCAATAAGTGGGTTCTAGATCAAATCAAGCCAGAATTCTCCCTAGAAGCAAATATGACAAAACTGAGGCTATTGTACTTTGGTAACATCATGAGAAGACAAGATTCTCTGGAAAAATTAATAATGCTAGGGAAAGTGGAAGGCAGTAGGAAAAGAGGAAGACCTAAAATGAGATGGCTTGACTCAATAAAAGAAGCCACATTCTCCAGTTTGCAGGATCTGAGCAAGTCTGTTCATGATAGGATGTTTTGGAGGGCTTTCATTCATAGGGTCACCATAGTTTGGCACAGAACACATACAGAGAGAGAGAGAGAGAGAGAGAGAGAGAGAGAGAGAGAGAGAGCAGTTCATTCAGAATTAAACCTGATTTCCAGTCACGTCATGTTTTTCATTACTCTTAGTTTGCCACAGCAGGATTATACACTAAAAGCAACTTGTTTCTAAAAAAAGTTTTACAATTTTCCCCTTCCCTATTGGATTGAAGTTCTTTCCAAACTTTGTTTCATCATGCCAAGGAAGTTTGGAACTACCATCTAAAGCCTTTTCCTTGATGCAAGCTATTGAGCACCTGCCTCATAGTATTAAACGTGTCATCAATCATCCCTGGTGTAAGTCAGGCTTGGGAACATCCTCTGAACACTTTGATGACAGAAAGAAGGAGGCGGAAAATGATAAGATTGTGATAGAATTAATAATTCCCCCCCCCAACTCGTAATGGATAAATAAAGATGTCCAAAAGCGTTCTGGAGATTTTTGCAAGTGTCATTTCAATTGGGGTTAAATGCCCTCCAGATGTTTCATTTAAGCACCTTCCACATTTTCTTCAGATTGGGCATTCACTCCTCAGAGCAAAGTTCTTTTATATTATATTGAAATTCCTGAAGATATTTGTTTTTATCCAAGTTTGAGAAAATTTTGTGATAACTCTACTGAGATATAGATCTGTGGGTAAAACGATTATTGAGGAATATTATTAGAAATAGTCTCTGCAAGAAAGCACCTACATTTTATTCACAGTGTGATTTGCTTGAGTCACTGACAATGTTTGATGAGTGAAGTCAATATAATTAATAATAATAATAACATTCGATTTATATACCGCCCTTTAGGACAACTTAATGCCCACTCAGAGTAGTTTACAAAGTGTGTTATTATTGATGGTTGTTGTGGATTTTCCGGGCTGTATAGCTGAGGTCTTGGCATTGTAGTTCCTGATGTTTCGCCAGCAGCTGTGACTGGCATCTTCAGAGGTGTAGCACCAAAAGACAGTGATCTCTCAGTGTCACAGTGTGGAAAAGATGTTGGCAGGTCATTTATATCTACTCAGGAAGGTGGGGTTGGGCTGAGTCATCCTGTAAGAGTTTCCCAGGGTGTGGAATGCTAATGGAGGGAGGCTTCACTGTATCCTGAGGAGGGTCTTTTGCATATGGATTGGTGCTTGATATGCTAATCTTCTCTGCAGGGCTATTGCCGGGTATAGAGTGTTTTGTTAGCCTGGTGTTTTTCAGGACAGGAAACCATGCTCTATTTATTCTTAAAGTCTCTTCTTTCCTGTTGAAATTGTGCTTATGCTTATGAATTTCAATGGCTTCCCTGTGCAGTCTGATGAAGTAGTTGGAAGTGTTGTCCAGTATTTTAGTGTCCTGGAATAGGATACTGTGTCCTGTTTGAGTTAGGCTATGTTCAGCCACTGCTGATTTTTCTGGATGGCCTAGTCTGCAGTGTCTTTCATGTTCTTTTATTCTTGTCTGGATGCCACGCTGTGTGGTCCCGATGTAAACTTGTCCACAGCTGCAGGGTATGCGGTATACTCCTGCAGAGGTGAGGGGGTCTCTACTGTCTTTTGCTGATCGTAGCATCTGTTGTATTTTTCTGGTGGGTCTGAATACTGCTTGAAGGTTGTGCTTTTTCATAAGCTTTCCCATCTGATCAGTGATTTCCTTTGATATATGACAAAAACACTTTTCCTGTAGGAGACTGTTTTTCCTTGGTTGTTTGATTTATCCTTGGTTTACTTGCTCTTCTGATTTCATTTCTGGAGTAGCCATTTGCTTGAAGTGCATGGTCTACTAATGTTTTTATTATGTCTCATTTCTGTCGAGGGTGGTGATTGGAGTTTTTGTGTAAGTACCGATCCGTGTGAGTTGGTTTCCTGTAGACCTTGTGACCTAACTGAAAGTCTGCTTTGCGGATGACCAAGGTATCTAGAAATGGAAGTTTCCCCCCGATTTCTTTCTCCATGGTGAATTGTATGTTCAGATGGATATTGTTGAGGTGGTTTAAAAACTCCATCAATTCCTCCTCACCGTGGCTCCAAATGATAAAGGTATCATCTACGAACTGGAATCAGACTGTAGGTTTGTGGGGTGCTGATTCTAGAGCTGCTTTTTCAAAATGTTCCATGTAGAAGTTTGCTATAACTGGGCTGAGAGGGCTTCCCATGGCCACCCCATCCATCTATTCATAGAATTCATTATCCCATTGGAAGTAACTGGTTGTCAGACAATGGTGGAATAAGGCTGTTACATTCTCTGTTACATCATCTAAACCACGTACTTCAAGCAAATGGCTACTCCAGAAGGTTTGCCTCAGGACCGGCAGCATGAGTTTTAATGGCTGTCGGCCCTGTTCCCCCTCACTTTTTTTTACTCCAGCCAGTTGTGTCTGGTTTTTTGTCAGCGTGCTGTTGCCTCCTTCCTCTGCTCATCAACTCTGGGCTGCAAATGTCAAGAAATATCCAAAATCCAGATGCATTTGCCTCACAGCTGCCCTAACTTTTCATATAAAAATACACTTGAATAGGCAGTTTACAATTCTCTTAAGGGAAACAAAACAATAGTTCTCCACAGAACTCACCTGAGGTGGGAAACCACATTGAGGTGCAGAATGCATCTCTGAATTTTTATAGGAAGGTAGAGGGAATCCTTCCCCTGAAATTCCTCATACTTTTTTCCCCAAGCAAAGGCCTCCAAATTCACCTCAGTGTGTATTTTAGATAAAATTTGATGTCAAGTTAGAGATGTTGGGGAAAAAATAGCTGTGAGATAATACTCTCTAGCAAAAAAGAGCCCTGCAGAAAACTGAGTAGTTAAAAAGATAGTAAACCACTATATTTACCTCTGATTTTCAGACAGCCAGATTATAAAGAATGCTTTTTTGTGAGTGGCAGCAACATTCAGTTCATCCTCCAGGCAGTGAATCCACAATGATGCATTGTGACATAAAGCAAAAACTGTGGAACGGTGGAATTCTCACTGTCAATCAACTGAAACCAGGGCCTTTTTTCAGCTGGAACGCGGTGGAACTGAGTTCCGGAATCTCTGGAAAATGGTCACATGGCTGGTGGCCCCGCCCCCTAATCTCTAGACTCCCCTAGAGTTCATAATCCTGCCTGACAGTTGGTTGGCCTGTAAGGTGAAGCTGGGGTGGGGGGGCAGTATCATTTCTGCTCCTAGAAAGGGATGAGTTATCTCTTCAAAAGAGGAAGGGAAATTTCCTATGAAGGGCATTCACTTCTGAACAATGATGATAAATCCCTCTCAGTTCCGTCAGGAGGTTTCTCTCATCTGTGTGATGGGATCACTCAGCCTTCGAGAACAGTATCGGTGACCTCCTGTGATCCAATAATGTAAAAATTGTCCTCTACATCCTGAAGCCTGGCAGCTGGTTGCAAAATAGCCGAAGACAATCCTGGCTGCTGACAAGACTTGTTACTTAGCTTATTTGTCTGTCAAAGGCACTTCCAAACGGCAGTGCTGTGGTGTCCAGATGTTGGAAAAGGATTTTAAACGTTTAGGAAAGGCAAAAAGTGCACTTTCACCTAAAGCAAGCTTTAGGCGGGTTCAGGAAAGGCCATACTGGCTGTCACTTGCTGGACTGGCCCAACGAAAGAGGCAGAAGATACATTTGCTTTGGGGCAGATGAATTTCAGTGGTTTCAGGCTGACACAATCCTCTGGATAGAATCCAGTCCCCCTCCTCATCCCAAACCTTGGAAGAATATAGGACAATTTATAGGGACAATTATCCCTCCAGTTGTATTTGGATTTTGTTTTGCTTTTCACTTTTAGAATTGGGGGAAAGGTCTTGCCCCTCCTTTCATGTACTGGATGAAGCCAAGATTCTCGCCCTTCAGTTTGTTCATGAAGCTGGAGAAAGAGGCAGCTATTAGGGGATGTTTTGACGGCTAAATCCAATGTACCTTTCTATCATTTCCCTCCCCTTCTTGCTCCGAGCAATATAAAGGGTTCTCCCCTCCTTTATATTGTCCTCACGGCAATGACGAAGCGGGTCTGGGAGAAGTGAAGAGCCCTAGCCTGTGGAGATGGGAATTTACAATCAGATCTTTCTGGCTGTGATCAAATGGTGCAACCACTACACTTAGTATTTATTTATGACATTTTTATGCTGCCTCTCTGGAGTCCAGCTCTTTGAGCCAGTGATGGTTCAAAGTGACTTACAATTCAATTACCAATATAAAACATGAGTCAGGTCCCCTGGTGCCATGTTGGTGGGGGAGGGGCATGAGGAATCCCCCTCACCCTCCAGCTGCCCTGGCATCATCACTGCAAACCTCTGGAGTCCAGGCACAACTTTACCATAGCAGCCAAGGCAACCAGTCGTAGGGCTGGACTGTATGTGCCCCACCAGCCTTGCTGCTGGTTCCTGCCGTGAAGCTGCCCTGCACTCAGTGATCAGGACTGAACTGGGCAGCAAAAACAGCCCAGAAAAGGGCCCCAACCCTAAGGGGAAAGGAAGAGCAGGCTTCAGTCAGGCTAGGGCTTCACATCCATCCACTTGCTCTTGTCAGCAGCCATTGCTCACTCCAGCTCACCCACCTGCCCACTCACTTTCTAACTCAATGCAGCAACAGTGGCTGAGGCAGTGGCCTATGCCTGCCCACACAATTGCTGCAGTGGCTGTTCCTGCACACCTGTGCATTTGGTTCAGCAATACCACAGTGATGGCTAGGACAGCCACCTGTGCCTGCCTGTCCACAGTCACCATTGTGGCTACTCACGACTAGACATGGGCACGAACAGAAAAAAAACCCAAACATGGTGTTCGTTGTTTGTTGCTATCCACGAACAATGAACACTGATGGACATAATCTTGTCACAAACATGTTCATTGTTTGTTGTTCGTGGGGGCCAGCAGGCTCTCCTCCAGCCATCAAGATCCCTTCTGCACCACTCCCAGAAACCCTACCTGAGCAGGCAGCAGGAAAGGTACCAATAATAAATAATAGCTTGGCCCCAGAGCCTGGCAGCAGCCCTGGAACCTGAAGGGGTAGATCCCTATCCCACCACACACAAAGAAAATTCAAGCTCCAATGCACTCACCCTGTCTCTCTAACAGCAGCTGTCTCTCCCTGAAAACCAGTGCTGGGAGCCCCCCTCTCCCCTGGTCTTTTCCTCTTGTAACAAATTTGGAGCTTCAGTCCACATTTGGAAGGAAGACCTGCCTATCAAGCTAAATGGGGCTTAGATTGGGATTTCCAGGTCAACAGCAGGAGTCCTAGGCAGCCACACCTGTGGTTGCTTTGCTGCCTGCTATGAACAACCACACATGCACCTCCTTCGCTGGCTGCCGGGCTTTCTCTGTTAATCACCTCAGGCAGCCCCACCTGTGGCTGCTTTGCTCCCAGCCTCTCCCTTCGAGCCTCCTCTAGCCTGCTTGTTGGTTGAGGTGTGGTCTAGTGCTGGCTTTGCTGTCCACCAGCTACTGCTGGTGAGTTTGCTGCTGACCTTGCGGTCTGGTCATCTCTGATGCCTGTGCCCTCTCCCTCCTGGCTTGGGCTCCCAGCCTCCCACCAGAGGGTTGGGCTGGCCTGGCTTCCACCTGCCCCATTTGACTCTCTGGGGCGTCGGTGTTTCTTTCCTTTCCTGTGTTGCTGGGTGTTGGCAGGGTCTTAGTGCCTGCCTGGGCATCTGAGCGGTGGTCGTCTGGCTGCCTCTCCTCCCCTTCTTCTGTTAAGTCCAGGGGAAGAGCCTCAGACCCCAGACAGGATCCAACAACTTGAACTTGCTTAAATCTAATTTAAAAGTGTGTGGAAGTTTCCTTCCTAAATTAGCCCCGTAGAACACACATAATAGAGGTTACACCAGCTCCTGCGTCGTATGCTCCCAGACAGGCAGTATAGGGAGAGATGGTGGCATTACTACTCTCTCAATACAGCAGAAGCCTTCAGGCATGTGATGCAGGGCCAAGCTAGGACTGCCAGGTCTCTTGCTTTGGTGAGAAATCTTCTGCTGGCTGCCTTGGTTGTGCACTACCACTGAGTAAAGCAATGGGAAGGGGGGGGTATGAAGGCAGGGAATAGGCATCATTCTGACATTACCACTTTTAATTCCACAATAGGGTTTCTAGCCCCTTGCTGGAAACCCTGGCCAGTAAGGGGAAATACATTCAAAACCCCACATTACTTAGCTGAAATGAAACACACACAAATATTTACATGACAAAATGTTACAGTTCTGTTCTCCATAGATTTGGGGCTGGATTCTAGATTGCCCCCTTGATGCAATGGCATCGCACTGGCAATGTCCTCATGACATCAGAAGGAGGCTGATTTATGTGTTTCTATCTTCTAAACCTCCTGCCAGTTGCCAGCCCGGGGCTGGCCAACCTAGGCCACCTGATGCCGCCAGCCTCTAGAACAAGACAATGAAGATGTCATAACCTCCTTGCATCTGCGTCCTGCTCAGGATTTTGCAATTTACTCTACAGTCTGGGCTGAACAGAACGGATTCATTGTTTATTCAATCAAGACTTTCTGGAAAGGGTCCAAAAGTTTCCATTCATCACTAGTCGATGGAGCAGGAGGCATGTAAGTGTTATTTGGCACATAATCTAGGTCTCTCTCTTCTCATTCTCTTCCTCCTTAGTATAAATTCTCAGGACGTATAATTAGACTTGACTGATAAGGAAATGGGGAAGCACATTTATAAATAGCAGAAGGGAGCAGCGAGTGAACTAAATTACAACGAGACACCATGGACACAATTACAGAAAGACCCAAGCCTTGTTAATAACCTTCTCTAACAATTCACATGACTGAATTAGGAGCGTCCAAGTAAATGAATCTCCTGGAGAGACTAGGAGATACAGCAAAAAGTGCCGTTATATCTGCAAAAACGGTTTGCGATATTGATCAAGATGCTGAGTGCTATTGACGTAAAGCTAATGAGAGTATGGCATTCCAGGTGCATTCCACACACACTAAACTGCTGATCCGTTGTGACTTTGAAGAAGTCATTAACCGCAAAGATAGATCTGGATGTTTTTGTTTTTAATTTTAGAATTAGGAAACAAGTTCTTTGGAAAAGAATAGATCACCACTGTTGATTAAACATCTGGTTCTCTAAATATACCATGCATCAGCTATGTATCATCAAATATTTCACAGTATTTCTAAATTACGGTTGCTAACCTCCAAGTGGTGCTTGGAGATCCCGTGGAATTACAGAGATCAGTTCCCCTGGAGAAAATGGCTGCTTGGGAGGGTGGGCTGTATGGTATCACATGCCACTGAGATCCCTCCCCTCCTCAAACCCCTCCTTCTCCAGGCTCCACCCCAAAATCTCCAGGAATTTCTGAACTTAGAGCTGGCAACCCTACAATATATATATTTACAATAAAGAAGGAAAATGTGCTTTTCTAATATGTTTTTCCATCCTTGTGATGTGTTTGGGCCTAAAATGGAGACTGAAGCTGGGACCATCTGCCTGCAAAACATATGTTTTAATAATGAATAGGTAAAAATCTGTTAACTATTATATTAATCGACTAAAAGTTTAGTTGATTAATCAATAGGGCTGAATAGTGGGCATATTTGTACATTTTAAAGGCAGTTTTGTTTCTGGTATAGGGAATTTAAAGGAAAATGTTACAGATTTTGCTCCTTCCAGAAAGTTTATTCTCTTGCATATAAAATAGTCAATTAATTTACATGTTCATCAATATTTCAAAAAGGCACCTTTCTTTGGCAGCGCACACACTGATTTCAGATTAATTAACTGGTTTGTAGACAGATGGCTAGTCAAGTTTTTTAAAAAAATTCTGATTGACAGACTCAAAGACAAGCAAATGTTCAAGTGTTACAATTCATATGCTTCTTATACAGGACTGCCATCAGATTTAAGAACATTTTTATCAGTCATATGGGCTTTGATTAATACATATATGTTTGCATATTAATACAATTTAGAAATCTCAAGTGTCCGTGCCCGGTATTTAGTTGTTTGTTTATTTGTTTATACCCTGATTTTATCCCTAAAGAAGCTTACCAAACCATTATCCCCAACTCATTATTCTCACCTTTCACTCTGTTATCCTCACAACAATCACAGTGTGAGGTAAGCTTGGCTGATTGTAACAGGCCAAAGTCACCCAGTGGATTCCATGGAAAAGTGAGGGATTCGAATCTGAGTCTTCCCAATCATCATCGGACACTCTAACCACTACACATGCTGGCCCTCAATATCTGAAAGACAGCTTTCTTCTATGTGAATTAACTACTGACCCAGGTCATCATTGGTGTCTCTGCTTCACGTTATTTCACTATCTGAGATATAGCACAAAACAGGTAGTAGTCAGGGCTTGTTTTCTGTGAAAAGAGGTGGTGGAACTCAGTGGGTTGGTAGCACATGGGGCAATTCCCAGCAGTTTGGCCTCTCAGCTGGAGCAAGGGTTTTTTTTAAAGTTTAAATTGCCCTCCGCGCTGCTCATGAGTGGCACCGAGGGCAATCTAAACTCCCCCCCCCCCGGAACACTGTTCCGCCACATTCTGGCTGGAAAAAAAGGCCCAGCAGTAGTGATGCCTGCTTTGTTTTTTCTATATTATATATTCTATATTATATATTCTATATAATATATATTCTATATTATATATTCTATATAATTCTATATAATTCTATATTCTATATTATATATTTTCTATATTATATATTCTATATTTTCCTATAGGAATTGTTAATAGATGTGACCTTAATATTGGGATACGATTTCACTGGGTTTTCATTATTCCTGGTATTTCACGGTATATATTAGCATTAGCATACTTCCTTTTTGTTTTTTTTTGTGTTGGTTTCGGAGGAAGTTGAACTCCCCCCCCTTTTTCATTTTGTTTTCTATATTAAGCACAGAGTTGGGTTAGATTGCCTAGAAAGTCCCTTCCAACTCTAAGAGTCCAGTAACTAAACCTAGAATTCCTTCCCATAGGAGAACCATCAGTCTGCTTGGTTTCTTAGCAAAACTTTTCTTTTAAAGGAAGTTTGGGCTTAGTAATAACTGGTTTTTACTGTATTTCCTCTTTGTTCCCAGTTCATTGCTTTACCTATTGCTATTGCATTAATGTGGTTTTTGTTATGTTTATTGTTGTTTCACTAGGGATGGAAAATGTGTCATTAACTATTGAAAATCAACCAACTTTATATACAATATACTTTAATATACTATATACAATGTACTTTACTTTAATGTACTTTAATATACAATATACAAGAAAAAAAGTGCTGCTATTTTATATTTTTGTATGATGCTTTAAAATGTTTTATATGGAATGTTTTAAAATGTTTTTAATGCTGTTATCTGCCCTGAGCCTGCTTGCGGGGAGGGCGGAATACAAATACGATAAAATAAATAAAATAAAAATAAATAAATATCAATAATCTAAGATGGAAAAATAGACCATCAGTAATAAAAGGGAACCCTCTTATTTGGCTATTATCTTGGCATCTGGCTGCCTGGAAGAGGATTCAAAATTTTCAGGAGGAGAGAGGAGAGAGTCTCAGTGACAGGGATGTTTACCAATCAGTACATTTAAAGGCAGCTCTTTCCACTGAATAAGATTGCACTTACAAGTCTGTCTTTTCTAAGCATTGTTTACGCTAGCGGTAATATTGAATTTCTTATCCTTGCTAGTTCAGCCAGAAAGCTAGTTTTGATTTGCTTCTGTATTGTGTGAATCACATTTCTGTCTTCCTGGCTTGTCAGGGAGAGGGGATTTTCCATTGACCCTATGTCCCTGTGTTGGCAGTTGTTTGCTTGCTATATTGCTATATATGCTGGACACGGGCATTTGGGGTAAGACAGGACTCCTGACACTTGCTCGGTCTCATGTAATTTGTATTGTATGGTTTGACTCTCAGTTCTCGTGTTATCTGAATGTGTGTACACAGCAATCAATAACAGAGAAAGAACAGCCAGGGCCAAGCCAGAGAAGCAATGAAGATGGATCCAATGGGGTGGATACTACCCTGATCCTACCACTCTATGGAGCCAAGTATATTCATTTTAAAAAAATATTTATTAAAATATTTATATACCCCATATTTCTTTTTTGTCTCAAGTTTGCAGCCATCCTTGAATCTGAGGAGCTTTTCCTGAACTTATGTGGCACTTTCATTGAAGGATGAGCCACTGATGTTGGAGGAGGAAGGCTTCTTCGGCTAGAAGAAAGCTACTTGGAGGATAGCTGCATCCATCCTAATATTTTTTTAAAGTTTTTCAGTAGGTTGGATCTTTTCAGCTTTCCTACTCAATCAATTCCTATCTCCCTTCCTCACTGTACCCACTGTCCCATACAGTAAGCCACACAGGTTTCACAGTCCTTGGCAACCTCCTCGTTTCTCTTTTGACTGTGAAAAAGCTGGTAAGATGCATCCCAGTATATGTTAAAAGCAGCCAATGCAAGGGTGCAATTTGGAAGGGGTCAGCCCTTGACTCCCTCTCTGTTTCCCCAAGAGAAATCCTCCCACAGCTGCTATTATCCGTGTCAGAGGAGGGAAGACCAGCAGCTTCCTTGGTCACATCCAGTACTGAAGCTAGACTACGAGTCTCTCTACACAAGACATCTTACTCGGGGACGCTCAAGTGTAGGGAGATGCAATGTTAGCCAGGAAGTGTTGCTTAAAAAGATGGAGCTGAAGTTGGTTGTTGTGGGTTTTCCGGGCTGTATTGCCATGGTCTTGGTATTGTAGTTCCTGACGTTTCGCCAGCAGCTGGCGAAACAGATGCTACGATCAGCAAAAGACAGTAGAGACCCCCTCACCTCTGCAGGAGTATACCGTATACCCTGCAGCTGCGGACAAGTTTACATCGGGACCACAAAGCGTAGCATCCAGACAAGAATAAAAGAACATGAAAGACACTGCAGACTAGGACAACCTGAAAAATCAGCAGTGGCTGAACATAGCCTAACTCAAACAGGGCACAGTATCTTATTCCAGGACACCAAAATACTGGACAACACTTCCAACTACTTTGTCAGACTACACAGGGAAGCCATTGAAATTCACAAGCATAAGGAAAACTTCAACAGGAAAGAAGAAACCTTAAGAATGAACAGAGCATGGTTTCCAGTTCTGAAAAACACCAGGCTAACAAAACACTCCACACCCGACAATAGCCCTGCAGAGAAGATTAGCACATCAAGCACCAATCCATATGCAAAAGAACCTCCTCAGGATACAGTGAAGCCTCCCTCCATTAGCATTCCACACCCTGGGAAACTCTTACAGGATGACTCAGCTCAGTCCCACCCCTCCTGAGTAGATATAAATGACCTGCCACATCTTTTCCACACTGTGACACTGAGAGATCTCTATCTTTTGGTGCTACACCTCTGAAGATGCCAGCCACAGCTGCTGGCGAAACGTCAGGAACTACAATGCCAAGACCACGGCAATACAGCCCGGAAAACCCACAACAACCATCGTTCTCCAGCCGTGAAAGCCTTCGACAATACATGGAGCTGAAGTCTTTGTCAATTTCACCTCTCTACATGAAAGTAGTTTAAAAAGAGCCTGTGAAGATCGTTTTTCAAAGGGTTTGTTAATTTCATATTCGCCAGGTGAAATTGACAGAGCCTTCGAGGAGGTGAAGATGAAATTAACAAACCCTCTGAGGAGCAATCTCCACTAGCTCTGTCTTTTTAAACTACCTTCGTAGCTTCCCAGCCTGATGGGGAGGGCGGGCTAAAAATCTAATCTACTAGATAGATAGATAGATAGATAGATAGATAGATAGATAGATAGATAGATAGATAGATAGATAGATAGATAGATAGATAGATAGATAGATAGATATTAGCTGTCTTTTAGAGGGCAATGAAGGCAGGCGAGAAACATTAACATAAATACATATAATAGTTGCAAAGAAAAATATGATATTGTTAGATGATGGACACATGGACCTTATTCACTTGTAAGATTCATATCAGTAGACGAACCTAGCCACTGAATTTCGAGGTTCAGTCCTCATACCACTAGCGAAAAAGGTTAGCAGGCTTTCTGGAGGAAAGACCTTGCTGGGCCATTGTGCCGTTTGGACTATGCTCTGCATCACTGAGAAAGATGGACACATAGCTTGAGTTGGTATAAGCCATCTTTGTAAGTGTTCCTATGAGACTAATGGAGGGAAGCTGGAGTTGGAAGGGGGAAAGGAGAAGCCAAAGCCAGAGCGAGTAGGAGGAAAGAAAGAAAGGGATCCTGGAACTGTGAGAGAGTAGGAACATAAAAGTTTATCTCTCTGTCTTTGCAGGATCCCCTCTTGCAACTCTTTCGAAAATTCTGCTTAATTAATTGGCAGAACATTTTGAATCGATTAAATAGTCTACCTAACTAACCAGCTAACTGTTGCAACCATAAATTATGCTTTATGGAACATCTGAACTGATTATGTAGATGCGACAATCCGCAAAAAGCTCGGTCTCCCACTGGCCCACAGGTCTGGGTGGATGTGACACCTGCACATTTTTATGAATGCAAGCAAGGAGCACAATACATCATTATGAAATGTGCAACTGCCAGAAAACCTCCTCATAGTTGGCAGGCACAGTAGCACTGATGCTGCATGACAGCTCTGTTAGAGCAGCTGTATCCATAGACATTCACAACGGACAGGTGAGTGGTTATTCTTGTCTTCTATTGATTCATCCCAATTGCTATGATTTATTTTATCTTCCAGGATTCTGGACTTCCTTCCCTTTATTTTCGCGTCTTCCGTGTTGATGTCGACTATCTACCTCTTACTGTTATTGCTGTCAGCTGCCACTACTTTTGTATAGAGAGTAGCTTTTACTTCTGAGCCAATTGCCACAGCTGTGAATAATGTGCTGTCTGGTGAGCCTCCAATATTTCAAAATAAGCACTTTTTCAGAGCCTTCTAACAAATGGACCTATAAGCAGAGATGCAATGTGCAGTCCTTTTCTCATTTGCACCAAACGTTGCTCACTAGATGGCAATGAGGTGGGTCAGTTGGAGTTCTATAACTCAAAGTCCACGTCTGTCAGAAGGCCTACCACCATTGCCTGGTAAAGACTTTCTTTCTTTCTTTCTTTCTTTCTTTCTTTCTTTCTTTCTTTCTTTCTTTCTTTCTTTCTTTCTTTCTTTCTTTCTTTCTTTCTTTCTTTCTTTCTTTCTTTCTTTCTTTCTTTCTTTCTTGAATTTTTTTATTAAAATGGTAAAACCCACAAAAAATACAGTAAGATAACAATGTAAAACAACAAGCAATACAACATAGCTTTCTGAAGTACAAGAAGATACAGCTGGTTGTATGAGTACATGTTCAGAGAGAATATTAGCAGTATCCAATTTGGTAGCACAAAGTATAAGCATATATATATATATATATATTTAGTTATTTACTTATACTTACTTATTTACATACATGTTAAAGATTTTCAATCCAGATAAGGAACTATTATTTTCTATATGACCGAAGAACGGAAACCATTTCTCAATAAAGTTCGTGGTGTTCAGAAAATGCTCTATATGATATATTTTGTCATATAATTTTTCGAAAATGAAATGATCCCAGATTTTAAAATATCAATTATCAATTGAGGGGACAGATTTTGTTTTCCATAATGTACCTATTGCTTTCTTTAATGGGTCATTATTTATTTATTTATTTATTGGATTTATTATCCACTCTCCCTGCAAATGGGCTCAGAGCGGATCACAACATAGATAAATAAGTTTACAATAAAACTTATTGTCTTTTATGCATTAAAAGCATAAAAGACAGTTTACACAATAACATTTGGCAGCCATCTATATTGCTCAACCTTGGCCCAAAAACATCCCCTGAGATGGGGGTGGCCAGACAACAATGATATATTGGTGGAGGAACTGGGGTGAGGAGGTTTTTCTAATTGTGGCTGGGATCTAACCATTCATTCTGAAGTATTGTTTTATTCATATGGAGTGTGCATTCCTTTAAACCTGGTTGAACAGTGTCAGTCTGTCTGTCTGTCTGTTTTATCCCCCACTTCCAAAAAGAGCTCAGAGATGGTATTGGTGAACTGGTATAAAAACTGACAGGATCCCAGCCGAAAAGAAAGATTGATAGTTGCTATTTATTTAACCAGGTGCCCTCCGATTAGAATAGGAATCCCTGCCAAAATAATGGTTGTTATACACTATTATTTCTGTGGTGAATGTATTTTCAGAAGGCCTAATTAACACAGTGTAGCATTTAGTCAATAAATTGTCTTGCATTTAACTAATTAATTGATTACCTCATTAATTTTTTACACTATGTCTCAATAACACATTGACATTCAGGCCAGTCCTAAAACTGAAATATTTAAAATGGGATATACCAATAACTGACCTATCAGAACATGGCAAAACATTTTACTATCTTTTCCCCCCATTGCCAAAACCCTTCTTCTACTTGACTTTTCCTGGGGTTTCATCAGATACTGGAGGATGTATGCTCTTCTTATACTATGCTCAAGGTAACATATGCTCAGCACCAGCCGGGAGAGATGAGGTACGCTCTTGAAGGAAGTTCTTCAGGGAAAGTTCCTAGAACTGGATGTTCAGAGACCACCAAAAGATTGTCAAGAGAGTTTTTATAGTTTATAGTTTAAATAAAGAAAATTCTACAGTGAAAAAGACTGTCAAGAGAGCTTTTTTAAAAGAACAAAAATAAAACTACAAGAACATGTGGATTTGGAGGGACTTCCTGAGGCAAAGCCTCGTCTGGAACATTTAGTAGCTCTTTATGCACACAAACATAAATGTATGAACGCGTACCACTATTAAAGTCAGTAATACTTACGCTAAGTGGCAGCAACTCTAAGGCCTCAGATAAAGTCATCCACATCACCTTCTACCAGATACTTTTAACCGAAGATGCCAAAGATTAAACCTGGGACATCAAAGTAGATGCTTTACCACTGAGCCACAATCCCACACCCATAAACCACGGCAATTTGGTCTCCAGGCTAGAACAATAATGACATAAAATGTCTCTTGGGCACCATCTTATTGTTGTTGCTGTGTCTCTTTCAGTAGCTACTCAGTAGTAGTTGCTTACAGGGTGGTTGGAATATGCATGTTTATACTTGCCGAGAATGTGAATTGGCTTTGACAGCAGAATGGTCAATAATAGTGGCAGAGAATTCTACAACTTGGTCTTGTCCCAAATTAAACTGAATCATTACAACAGTAAAGAGCTGTATCCATCTTATAAATAAACCTGCCCCATGGTAATTATAGTGGACCCTGTCCAACACGTTTATGATGTTCTCCCAGGTAAGATATTCTGGGATTTGACTGTACTACCTTGATAATAGTTCAAAAGATAGAACGTTGCCAAATATCCTTGATGTATTAACGACATAATTTCAGTTGTTTTGTCTACATGACAAGGTTTCCTATTGTCTCATTAACATGGCTACCCAGGAGGATGGTGGGAAGTTGAATAAAAAAATAGGGACATTCTTTGTTCTGTACCAGAAAATGTGATTTTTCTTTACACCACATACTCACATAGTTTGGCTATGCTATGAACACTACATATATTATTAGCAGCATCTAGAGTGCCCGCCAATAATTAATAGTATTTGGAAGATATTAATTAGGCTAGTGGATGGATTGTCATTTACAAATGTATTTGAAAGTGTGATTTAAAGCATTTCAGGGCCCAGAAGTTTTAGTGGCAGATCCAAGTCAACATCCAGCAGCTTCGGAGGCCAAGCAGGGTTTTTATATTCATGTGTGGAGCTCTTCATGTGCAAAGACTTCCTGTTCTTCTATGTGTGGGGAACATACAGGAACACAGTTCCGGTAGTTCTCCAAAGAGGTCACATGTCATTTTGGGCCATTTTGGGCCCGTTTTGGCCAGGATTGGTCCCAAAATGGCCAGGATCAGGCCTCTGATGGGTGACGGATCACTCTCCTGCTCAGCAGCAGCCCAATTCTGTCCATTTTGGGAACCTTTTCAGCCTTTTTCAGCCCCTTTTGCCATTTGAGGCCCAATTTTGGCCCTGAATGGCCAGGATTGGGTCCAAAACAGCCAGGATAGGTGAGGTCAGGGGGTGTGGCATATGCAAATCAGGTATGCTAATGACACACTTCCATTGATGTCAAGGGGCATGGCATATGCTAATGAGTTATGCTAATGAGTTCCTGCAACTCTTTTCTATGAAATGACCCCTGGGGAACACTGAATGAATACAATATGCCGGTGAACATTACACTGTACTCTTCTGGCCATTCATGTTCTATGGTGCATTTTCAGGTATTCCCGAGAGGGAAAAAAAATAATGCTGGACCATGTTACAATGAGAAACACAGGATTTCGACCAGGCTTTTTTATGCACAAAAATGGAAAAGTACAGTACTGCCTTTAATGGATGACTGGATTGTGAAAATGATGGCGTTAGCGGAGATGGCTCAACTTACAGCTCTGATCAGAGATAAAACATTGTCTACTTTTATAGTAAGTTGGAAATGCCTTATTGACTTCCTGCATGAGATGAGAAAAAATGAACTGATGATTTGTGGATTTGATTTCTAAGAAGATAAATGTGGGGAAACTAAATAGAAGGGAGGCAGTATTGAAGAGGTAAATTCTGGAGGTATCAAAACTACAAGTATAATGTTTGTAAAGATATGATAGGTGTTGTAGAGAAAAATGGAAAATGGAAATATGTGTTATTTTTCTTTGTTCTTTTTCTTTAATTTTAGTTCTTTTCTTTTTCTCTCTTCTTTTTAATTTCTTTTTCTTTTCTTTCTCTTTTCTCTTCCCTTTTTATTGGGTTTTTAAACTTATCAATAAACTAAAAAGCATTCCAAAAATTGAGAAATACAGGATTTAAACACTTCATCAAATTTAAATCCAGATCTGCATTGGCACTGTATAACCATTTATTTATTTAGGTATTTTTACCCTGGGTCCCCAAAACTATTTTAACAAATACTAACATAGAATGAACCAAGTATAATTTAGGTAGGCAAACAGAGAAATGAATACAGTAACTTGCGCCAGCCTAGTATATAGCTCTTCTTCCCAGCTGTGATGTAGGGATGCTCGAACACCTGCCGGTTGGGCTTGCATCCTGTTCATAAGTTGGGACTCGAGAGTTGATTTTTTAAAATAATTAGTTCCACTCTTCATTGACCTATTCATGGCTGTTCAGCTCAGCACATTGCATCACGGTATTCCTTCTTAACGATGCAGAACTGTGCAACTGGCTTCTTGCGCATGCACATTTGCACACATTCCAATGGAGTTCTACTACCCTGCCATTTTTGCTGCATCACTGTGCCACTCAATGGACAATTGTTAAAACAGACAATTAAACGGGCTACAAATCATATAGATCAGTCATAAATAAATGCTGTTTCAATAGAACCCTATTCTTCAGCGTTCATCTGAGTATTCTCTTGTGATGCTAATGGCTGCCGATCGGTTTGAATTGGTTGTGTCTTTATGCATGGACGGTTTTGCCAAACCCCAATGCAAACCTGTTCAGTAAGTGTTTGCAGCTTTTCAGCACTAAATGAATTGGTTGGGTGATAGGCTTACATCTGGCCAATACAGTAAGTTTGACTGTTGAACACATTTGTGGCCAAACGCTCAGTATCCCTCCTCCAATAGTCCCATTTCCTGCTCCACCTCCTGCTCCCAAGCACTACATAATAATAACTGTGGTTATATACTGCTCTTCTATGCAGATTAGTTCCCCACCCAGAGCGGTGATCAAGTTATTATCCCTACAATACAGCTGGGGAGCTGGGGCTGAAAGGAGTGGCTTATTCAAGGCCACCTACTGAGCTCATGGGCGTAATGGGATTCCAACCAGTAGACTTCTGATTCACAGCTGAACCACTTAACCACTATGGTACAGCAGACATGCTACAGCATGTGCTACATGCTCTCATGCATTCCCCAGGGCCAATCAGAAATCTCTCTCACCTTCTGTCACCAGGTGACAGGTGATGGGCTGATCAGCAACAAAAAAATTGTTTTTAATCTACATTGGTGCACATCTATAATAAATACTCTTTTGTTTATATTTAGGTTGTTACTTAACCCCTCTATTTTGTTTTGCAGCCAACAGGGCCACAGTCTAAAAGCCCTTTGGCTGTCATCCTTTGCCTCCCACCTCTGGTTCAGTTCTGGCTTAAGAAAGCTTTAAAAGTTACCTGCAAGAAAGGGACGGGGGCAAAATGCTCAGTTATAAGTTATACACAGCTGGCTGGTGTACCAATTGCAGATATGAGGTGGTTTCCTAAAAGGCGATAGTGACAAAAGGTACAAATTGACCTGGGAACATCTCTCAATTAGCTAGCAATACTTCCCCCCTTTCCTTCATCACACACATTTAGTATGGCGGCATCAAGGTGCGGAAGGAGGTTAATAAAATTTGGACGACTTTCAAACATCTCTGATGTTACTGCCATTTCTCAGTGGTAAAGCACACAGGCAAGAGAGTTAATTTAAAAGTGTAGTATGCCTAAGGAACTGAGAGCTAAACCACACGAGACTGATTACACGAGGACGCTCAAGTGAAGAGAGACGCAATGTCAGCCGGGAAGCGTAGCTTGAACTTCTCCTCTCTCTACAGAGCTGGCTAGATTGCTCCTCGGAGGATTTGTAATTTCCTCTGTGCCTCCTCAAAGGCTCTGCCAATTATTAACAAACCCTCTGAAGAGCAATCTAGCTGGCTCTGCAGAGAGAGGTAAAATTCAAACTACCGCTTCCTGGCTAACATTGTGTCTCCCTTCACTTGAGCGTCCTCGTGTAATCCGTCTCACGTGGTTTAGCTCTCAGCCTCCCTCTGTTGAGAGCTGCTGTCAGTGACAACGCTGGACAGATTAGTTTAATCCGATAAGGGGCAGTTTTTCATTTTGTTTATTAATGCTTCAGTTTTCATAGAGAACACATTCAAAAGCCATATTTTGGTTGCTTGTGTGGAGAAATGCCATTCCATATGTGGAGTTAACTTTCTATGGGCTGCAGAGGGGAGGGGCCAGTTCTGGAGTAGAATGTGATTGGAGGGAGAGTGAGTCAGTTGGTGGAGGGGAGTTGGAAGTCGACGGTGGCTGGAGAGTGGAGGGAGAGATGGCCCCGAGGGGAGAGGCAGATCTAGTGTAACCCCAGGTATCAAAGGATCGGGCCTGCCCTACACAACATCTAATTATGAGTATAGAGAAGCAGAGGGAGAGAGAGTAGGGGTTTCTTTTTATGTTGTATTATTCCTTCCGTTCACTGTATATTTGCCTGTGTAGTTAGAAGTTAAATAAATAATTTTTGGAATTTATGACGGAAGGAAGCTCTTCTGTTCCACGTAGTCCCCCAACCGCTTGGGCCCACTAGCAGAGGAGGGTGGTTAGGAGTCTGTCCCGCCTAACCAGGACCCCATACAGGGACAGTGGTGGCAGCAACTACCCGGAGACAGGGAAGGGAGACAGCCCCTTCAGGTGCCTGGCAAGAGGCAAAAAGGGAGGGGTAGGCAGAGCGGGGTCTACCAGTGGGAGGAAAGGCCCCATTTTACCACAGCTTGCAATGCCTGCTTTCTTTCTAGATGAGACTATTACTGATATTCCATTAGCAGTTTTAAACAATCAGTGGTTTTCTGTCTTTGCAAGTGGTGGCCTTCAACATGGTAACTAAGTGGATAATCTCTGTTGGTGCATGCTCACACTTTTCTGGCTTACTTAGATTGTGTGTGGGCTAGGGTCATCATAGGTAAGCCATGAATTATTTAAAATGAACTGCATGTTGAATGTTTGTGCTGCTTTTATGTTTGTGCAAGTCAGTAGTGTTCATCAATCTGGTGCATACTCAGAACATACTGAATTGAACTACGGTTTGAAGGAAGCATCACAAGTGTGCAGTACAACATGCTTGGATTTGGGAGTCAGGTGGCAGAACAGGTAAGGCTGAAAATCCTAGTAACATGATGGAATGAAGTGGAGGGTGCCTTCAAGTCATATCTGACTTATGGCGACCCCTGGTGGGGTTTTCATGGCAGGAGACTAATAGAAGTGGTTCACCATTACCTGCCTCTGCAAAGCTACCCTGGTCTTCCTTGGAGGTCTCCCATCCAATTACTAACTAGGGCAGATCCTGCTTAGCTTCTAAGAACTGACAAGATCAGGCTCACCAGGGCTATCCAGGTCAGAACACCCATGATGAGACTGCTGCATACTTTTTCTACTTGGAGAGCCAACAAACAGGTTAAGTTCAGCATTTATAGTGCATGGATTAAACAAGCAAAAGAAAATATGATTTCATGCAATGAATGGCGTGGACCTCAACAATGATGACCACTGGCTTAAATAGATCTAATTGGGGGTTGGACCATTGTACGGAGGATAGTTCTACTGTTGATGCTTGGCCATTATAGCCAAACTAGCAACAAAGCCCATTGTAAGAAAAAAACATAGCGGGCTCTAGAAAAGGGAGGGTGGGCAGGCAGGCATTGCCTCTGTGCCTGATCCCGGCTGGGTGAATGCAGGGGGTGGGAATTGCCAACTGCTCCACTCCTGATCCTGGTCCTGATCACAGTCAGGTGAAGGGGGTAGTGAGCATTGCCACATGCTCCCCTCCTGATCCTGGTTGGGCGAAGGCTGGGAGTGGGCATTGCCGCCTGCTCCACTCCTGATCCCAGTCAGGTGAAGGCTGAGAGTGGGCTTTGCCACCTGCTCTGCTTCTGATCCTGGCCAGGTGAAGGCTGAGAGTAGGTATTTCCACCTGGTCAGGTAAAGGCATTGCCACCTGCATCACTCCTGATCCTGACCAGGTGAAGGCAGGGGGTGGGCATTACCACCTGCTCCGCTCTCGATCCTGGCTGAGTGAAGAGGGGACTGGCATTGCTACCTGCTCTGCTCCTGATCCTGGCCGGGTGAAGGCAGGGAGTGGGCATTGCCACCTGCTGTGCTCCTGATCTCAGCTGGGTGAAGGCAAGGAGCGAGCATTGCCACCTGCTCCGTTCCTGTGCTGGAATGCAGGCGGGGAGTCTGCCAGAAGCCTCTCTGAACATCCGGAGTTCAACCAAGCCGACGGGGGAGCAGGCAGGAAGCGTAGTCCAAGGAGCCGAATGCAAGGGTCAGAGCCAAAGAGCAGTCAGAGCAGAACTGAGTTGCTGTAGAACCGGGCAGGTCTGTGCACAGGTGCTTCTGCAACGAGGGAAAGGGCATCCTGGCTTAAGAGCTCTCACCTGCAGGGCAGTGCTGCACCCTGTTACAACTCAAGGTCGTTACATTATTGTTTGAGTGCCTGAAGCCTTGCACTTCGCCTCCTTTCCTGTGCAGCAAGACGCTGTCTCCCTCTGCATTGCCTATCAGGTTCAGGGGAGCTGGGTGGAGATTCTGCCCTGGACTCAGGAGCTGGTGCAGGTAAGGGAACAGCCTCTGTCTCTGAGTCTGCCCTGGATTCCTCAGCCAGCTCTGGCGAGGGTTCCTGCTGCTCCGTTCCCTGCTGGTCTTCCAAGCCGCTGCCTCTGGAGGGGCTTGGAATATCCCCACTCCTGTCGTCCTCCCCGAGGTCTTCATCCTCTGAGGACTCAGAGGCCACAACAGCTCCTGATCCTGGCTGGGTGAGGGTGTGGGGTAGACACTGCCACCTGCTCCGAGCTTGATCCTGGTCAAGTGAAGGCAGGTGGTGGGCATTTGCCACCTTCTTTGCTCCTGATCCCAGCTGGGTGAGAGTATAGATTGGGCATTGCCACCTGCTCCGAGCCTGATTCTGACGAGTGCGCTGAATTGTATGCATGTGAGAGTTTCTCCGGCAATTCTTTGAATATTGCTTGTCTGCTGGTCGTTTGATTGGCCCCTGAGGAAGTGGACATCACACGAAACAGGCTAACTTTGCTGGTTGCTTGTAGGGTGGGGGACCCCTTCGGGGGGCCCATTCCATCTTCACTGCTCCACCAACCTGAAAAAGAAAAAAAAAACAACTACAAAAGATATCAATTTAATTGCATTGGAGATACAGACGGATTTCTGTCTGCAACACGGAGAATTATCGCTAAAGGACACTCCTTCTTCTCATAGAACTCCGGAGGGTTTTACTAAGTTCACCCCTGTGGACACTGGGGCATTGAATATCACCCTGAAGGGTGTTTTGGACTATTAGTCTTTTGAAAATATTGTATGAGAGTTTATCATTATTTTTGCATTAAGGATAGCATTTAAGAAACATTATTCACTGAATTTCCCCTTGGTGTGGGTTTCTTGTTGTTTGACATTTACTTGTAGGGAAAGCCTCTTTATTTTTGGATACTGATCCTGATCCTGGCAGAATGAAGATGGGTGGGCATTGCCACCTGCTCCACTCTTGATCCCAGCTGGGTAAAGAGGGAAGTGAGAATTGCCACCTGCTCCACTCCTGATCCCAGACTGGGTTTTCTGCTGCAGCAGTGCCCTCTGGTGGTGCACTAGGGTAGAAAGTGAGTTGTCTAGAATATGCTTACTCTTTTATATGTTAAGATATATGGGTAAGATATTTGGGTTCAGAGGCAGAATCCTTCTGATTGCCAGATGCTAGGAATAGTCAGCAAACAAGGGGTTTTGCCAGCAAGCCTTGATCGTGGGCTTCCTTTTGATATTTGGCCACAGCTGGAAACAGGTTGCCTAACTAGATGGGTGATGAGTCTAATCCAGCACAACAACTCTTATGTTGTTACATTTTTCTGTATCTTGCTACTGACCCAAACCCAAACTGCTTAGGTTTAACAAGGATGACATTCACTGGCCTTACACTGCAGGAAACATGAATTCTTTTATTATGTTTTGCTTTGCAGGTTAATAATATTGCTAGAAGAAATTTCATTATTGCTCTTCAAATCCAGGGACAATAATACCATCTCAAAATACTTCTGCATTTATTTAATAAAAGCTACTGTTGGTTTCCATCCTGGGGTTTTTCAGACATTTCAAAAATCTTATACAGAATTCACTTCCATGTTGGAAATAATGGGACATTCAAGACTGCATATAGCTCCAAACAGAGCCTGCTCAGCTTTCTCTTTCCAGCCCCTTCTGCATCACTGAATGCCTCTTTTATTTGTTAACTCTACCTGGCCTGGGTAGCCCAGGTGAGCCTGATCTCATCAGATCTCAGAAGCTAAGCAGGGTTGGCCTTGGTTAGTAATGGGATGGGAGACCTCCGATGAAGACCAAAGTTGCAGAGGCAGGCAATGGCAAACCACCTCTGTTAGTCTCTTGTTCTGAAAACCCTGTCAGGCGTTGCCATAAGTCAGTTATGACTTGAGGGCATTCTTCCCCACCACCCCTACCCCAACCCTTGGCCATCACTGCCTTCTCCCTTTGTAACCTTGCCCAAAGGGTGGGTCTTCTCTTCCTATCCTCACACCTGAGAATCCTTGCTAGCCTGATTTCTTGGTTGCCTGTTACATTCCACAGGCTCCAAAGCCTTTAGGATCTTTGGATACAGGTTGCCTTCCCAACAGTGAGTTTCCATCTCAGATTGCAGTGGTTTCTCTGCTGACCCTTTCTCCCCCATTGGTCCATCAGGCATCTCTCTGCCACATCAAATTATGTCCCTGGGGCTGTTTTTTAGAATGAAAAAAATGTCAAGAGATCCAATCATGGTTCTATGGCCCAATAGCTGCTTTCAGGTATATGTACACAGAATACACCCCACCACAAACACCTTTAACACTTGTTACATACCACACGCTTTATGTTTTATGTTATTTGTAGGGATACAGAGTAATATTTGGACTCTCAAATAAATATAGTTTTGACTGGGAAGTTTTAGATTATAAGTGCCTTGCCAACTGCCAATTTGTTTCTTCTGACAGATAGTTAGCATATGCAAAAAATATCTTTAAAAAAAGATAAGTAAATAATCTTGTGGAGAACAAAATCTGGAGAGTGTTCAATATTTTATTATATCTCTTTCGGGAGAGAATGTTTGCCAAACCTTTCCAGGAGGCAACAGTGGGCTTTTAAATATTTTACACCTCTGTGCTTGTACATCTTTGTCTGTCTCCCCGATGTGCAGAAGACAGAGACTCAGTCTCTCAGGAAGAAGAGAGACTGGAAAATGAGTGTTCTTTTGGTGTTCGACATCTTTAATCCCCTTTAGATAATAATAGTATCAAAATTTGTGATTTTGAAGTTGGATGCCAACTTGCATTCTTTAATCTGTACGTTTTCCTTCAGTTGTATGTCGGGGAACAAAAAATGCCCTCCTTCACCCAACTTCATTATAGCAAAGCCAGCTGCCAAGCTTTTGAACACATTACAAATTGAACACAAAATAAATTCTTTACACTGTAGGAAAGGAAAGCAGTGGAACAGATGAAATCACAACAAATGGATAAGGCATTGGGGAAAAGAGAGAGACATCCTATCAAGCTAACAAGCAACATAGAGTGCAATATTAAAGATGTCTCAGGGAAAAAAATGGAAGCTTTGACACTGAGCACAATTATCAAGTACTCAATGAGGCAGACTAGGTACTTTTGAACATAAGATAAATGTTCTTACCTGTCATGGATCAACATAAGGGTGGGGTTCTGATTAAAGAATGGGAAAATTATTTTGCTTATAATAGATACAATCTGGAAAGAAATATATGAATAAGACATATTAGTCCAGTAAATTTGATTATGATGAGTTCTGATTAGTAGAGATCACCAAGATGTTGTTTGTTTTAAACTGTAATTTTTTGAGATGGATAAATAAGGTACATAATGAAAAGATATTTATAGCATATAGATATATATAGATATTTTTTGAGATGGATAAATAAGCTACATAATGAAAAGATATTTATAGTATATAGATATAGATATATAGATACGTCTTTCAATTTGATCAATGTAAGATAATCAGTAGAATACAATGTACTGAAATATTGTTAAGAAAATATAAGCAAAAGGCAGTGATAAGATAAGGGTAATAATGAGGGTTTCCCCCTCATCGTATAGTTCTATATTTTTCTTCTTTTTCCTCTTCTTAAATTTTGTCCCCCTCTCCTTTTCTTTTCTGTACTCCCTTTTCTATTTTAAAAAATAAAAATATTTTTTTAAAAAAAAAAAACTTAGGGTAGAATTAATGATAAAATCATCATTAAAGATCCTTAAAGACAGAAGAATTTGGTGGTGTAGTAGAGTGTTGAAGTTTTGCAGAGCTCTGCTAAGCACTGAAGTTCAATGGACTTAAAAGGGTGTAACTCTGATTCCGCACACGTTGGATAATGCACTTTCAATGCACTTTAGCTATCGTTTGGAAGTGGATTTTTTGTTTCATACTCGAAAAATTCAGTTCCAAATGATCTCTGAAGAGGACTGGAAATGCATTATCCAACGTGTGCGGAATCAGCTTCTGTTAGGATTGCACTGCTGGATTATGGGCAGGGAGATGCAGGTTCTAATCTCTCTGACCCTCATAGGATAACCTTTGGCCCATCACTCTCAGGGCTCAATGAAACATTAATGGAACTCCCAATGTTTTCAAGCTTAAAATTAATATGTTGTGGGAAGGCGATTCCAATTAAACCACAGTATCAATGGGGTGGCGGTATTAAAACTTGCCCCAGACAATTTTCCTGATCCAAAAATGGCCCCTCGACATCAATATTTGCACTAATGGGACAAGTATGTGGGTATCTGATTGGAATCAACCACTGCACATGTGTGATATTTAAACAAAAATTCTCTGAGCTCCATTCCCAATATTTTTAGCATCACGTGGATTTTTCCTCAACCTGAATTACCTCACTGGATTGTTCTGAGGACAAGGAAGAAACACAAATCCCCCCCCCCCCAGTGCTGCTTGGAGAAAGAGCAAGATTAAAAAATGATAATTAGGTAAAGCTTCACGACTGAATATTGTTGTTGAAAGGAGGTGGCTCATTCCAGAGGTCTTTCATACTCAGTCTTTCCATTATCTCAGTACCTGGTTCGCATCCCATGTTTTCAGCGGTTTCAGATTACCAAGGTAGTCACAGGACACGACCACGCTCTTTGTCCGCTTTTTCTCCCTGCACACGTAATGCAACTTTAATTTTGAATCAGTTGTCCATTCGCGCTTGTTGAGATCAATGTCAGTATGAATGCCTCTTTGACTTTTCTCGCCCCTCTCCTCTTTCTCACCTTTTGATGGGTCAGTGCAGACCCCAAAGTCGCTCCTATCCTCAGCTCAACCCTGCATACATTTGCACAATTACATTAGTTTTTTAATAGATCAAATACGTAGTAACGTTTCTGTGTTTTTTATCCTTCCTCCATAATCACATTTAATGGAGGAGCCTGGTGCACTTGCGCTGCGAGGCTGGGCTGAGGCCTGGAGCTGTGTCGCTTTGTGGGGCTGGGTGGCAGAGGGGAGAGGCAGCAACATTCCAGCCCACCCGCTTGCAGTTGCACCACACTGGAGAAGCCGGGTTTCTTCTTCGCTCCCCTACCCCAAGACGAATGATTACTTAGGGCTTTTATGCAGGAGATATTTGACTCTCATGTCGCCCTATACTGGGTTGGATGTTTTTCTGATTTATGCACTGCATTCCATACCTTCAGTGGGGATCTCGACTGTATACTGGGGTTTGTCTGAATTTTCTGGTTGCTGATTTCTTTTCCCTCAATGCAAGAACACGCTGGGTCTGACTCCCATACAAATGTTTACAGGCATCTTTCCTCCATCTTCCCTAGACCCCACCTCCTGCACAGTGTCTCTCCAATCAGTGCCTACATTCTATGTATACACTAGGGTTGTCAAACCCCAGGTGGATAATAACAATAATGCAATTTTAATGAAAGTGCCAATTCAATAAGTGCAAAAAGTGCAAGGTAAGTATTCCAATATATATACTCCAAAAATACTAAGGACTATCCATCTGCACGCATGTAGCCCCAATGCGTGGAATACAGTCCATACAACACATATATAATAACATGCATATAAATACAAAATTCGTCTTTCAAAACGTACAGTGCCTCGAGTGAGTCAATATAAGAGGTTGACCTCCCATTATCTCATCATGACTCAGGAAGAAACTTACCAATGCTGGTTAAAATGCTGTTTGGAGAAGATGATGTAAGTAAATGGACACAGACCTTTTCATTTGTACGGTTCATTGTTTATGGTATACATTGTATTAGTGTTTACATTTATGTTATAGGCAATAGAGGAATGGCTTGACAAAGCAATACGCTGCGAAACGGGCTGTCTAAATTGCTAGCACACCCATTGCCAACAGCCCGGGAGCTTCCTTATTGACCTTCTAGCCCCCGTCGGACCCTCTTCACCCTTCATTGGCAGGTTGGCCTGCAAGAAAGAAGAAACAACCCGTTGGGACTGTACATTCTGGAGATCTTCCAGATTTGCAACCAGAGTACAGAGATCAGTTCCTGTGGGGGGTAGAGGATAGCTGCTTTGAAAAGTACACTCTATAGCATTATACCATGTCGAGTTCCCTCACCTCCCCAATCTCTGCCCTTTTCAGGTCTCCCTTGCCCCCAAATCTCCAGGAGCCCCCCAACCTGGAGTTGGTGACTCTTCTATATTCAAGTAATCTACAGGTTTATGGATAATTTGAAACCCAAGTCATCTCTGCTAAACAGTGTAATTATAGCTCACTCAGCTTACAATCAGAGCAACTGTATCATTTAGAGAAAAAAATACAAAATGGATTATAAATGCTCAGCACCTGTGCTGAGATCCCACAAAACTTCACAACAGATTCTGGTTTTAGTGGCTGGGAAGATACTGCCTTAATCTTTCAGAACAAGATGGTTTTAGCCAGAACTTGTATATTCTACCGCAGTTGGCGGGGGAAAGAGAGGAGGAGAGATTGTCAGGCAGGAGGTTGGCTATTGGTTGCTTAAGTGGTTTAGCAATTGTGCGAAACAAATGACATGAAATGAGGTACGCATTTTCAGAGGATCTTTCTTCCAATCAGAAGTCTTTTTTGAATAAGGAGGGGGAACTGTGCAGATAATTAGTGTCAGAGAGAAATCCAACACAGAGATGGAGGTGCATAATACATAGAACAAAAATGTCCAATTAAATGAGCTTTCACTTTTGAAAAGATCAGGACAGGAGCAAGGTGGGAGTGCAAAACAGCCTTGCAGTAAAAGATGATTTCAGAACTACTCTGGAAACCTGTCCAGATATTAGAATTCTCCAGATGGCAGAACGAGCATCAAATCTCTCTCGTTACATGAAACAAAAGAAGGAATCTTTTTTGCCATGTTAATATCAGTGGGAATCAAAGGAGCTGCTAGAAATGACTCGGGTAATTTCACTGAGACACTTTGATTTAATAAATCAGAGGGGTGGGATAAGTGACGGGCCACTGAGTCCCTGGAGCAGTTAAAATTATTCTGCCTGAATTTAAATGCATATATTCAGTCGAATTGTTTAGAAATAGGTACCGTGATGCACTTAAAAAGAAAATGACTCCCCCTGTGTTGCAAATTCATTGTCATATGCTAATTGTGCCAACGTGCTACCAATTAACCTTTCCCTAATGCTCCTGAGGAAATGATAGATGGAGCTACACATCTTTGAGACTGACTTGAATTTGCGTTAGTCCAGCAGGATGCTGAGGATTGTAAAAGATGCCTGCAGAACACACCGTTCAGTTTTGCATTAGCTGAGAGAGAGAGAGAGAGAGCAAATACAGAAAGTTAAAAGACCATTTGGAAGCTAAAGTTGGGAAGAGTTGTTTGATTGAAAATAAGATGATGCGACTTAGATAACAAGCAGTGTACCGGAGCAAATAATTTCAAGCATGCTACTTGACCCACCTTTTTTGCTTTAATGACTATCGTGATCAGAGTATTTATATTACTGAGATAGTGTTTCAGATAGAGGACCAAGCACTGGTTTAAAAAGTGACAGGTAACTGAAACAACAAAGCTGCTCATTCTATTGATCACTAAATAGATGCAGAAACGTGTTTAATTGGTTGATGATTATGTGGTTCCTCGCCCTTCAAGCTTCTGGGCCTGTAAATGCAAAGCATACTTAGAAAATTGGTGACCACACCCTGATCAGCTATTTGGAATGGTGAACAGGGGGCAAGATTTCATTCTTTCTGCTGTCCCATGATCCGAGATAAGAAATAGATCTCTGTATAAACGTAACTGTTTTATCTTTTGCATTTATTTAAAATTCTGGTTTTAAATTGCTTTCAAGAGGGATTTATGCACTGCTGGCGCCAGGGTTTCTGGCACCCGCAGCAACCCTCTTGCGCACGCACGCCATGGACTGTGCGATGACGTCATCGCGCAATGATGTCATCGCGCAGCGCAAGCTGGGGCATTCGCTGGTGGATGATTGGGGTGGCAGGCGGAGGCTGCTCTGCGCTCTGCACGCCGCCCCGGCAGAGGCTCTTGGCTGCTGTGCCCGGCTGGGGGCGTGTGGCAGTGGCATGGGGCTGGCTGGCTGCAGCAGCTACGGGCCAGCCACGCCAGCTCCGCAGCGTGCGCCTCCGCCCCCGACACCTCCTCCAGCACCTCTCCAGTGCCCTCATGCTTGATGCCACCGCCTACCTGGCCTCTATGGGTGCGCTGGCCCTGGATTTATGTGTTGGTTTTAATGGCTTTTAAAATCATATTTTAATGTGTTTGTTTTAATTTTTTTAGCTATCTTGGTGGCCCTGTGAGGGCAGAAAGAGGGAGTAAAATTTTTGTTCACAACAACTCCCTTTTGGCTCTGCAAATCTAATGTGAAGACCTTTGTATCATGCAAGGATACTGATCGGAAAGAACAAAAAGTGCCAGTACTAGTCTAGGAATGCTTTCAATTGTCTAGGAAACAAGTACTTTTATAAGCAACCCTTGTTAATGTGGTTTATTTTTATTTTTACTGTCACATTGTTGCTTTTATGGATTCTGCCTTTGAGGAAGAAGGAGACTTGAAACACAGGCAAAACTCACTCCTTGGATTGTAATGGCCTTTGGCTCTATACAAATGCTACCACTCCTCGGATAATAGACCAATCTCACTCCCTTTTGGCTTTTGTCAGGAAAGGACCTGTCAAGTCCCTAGCATCACATCCCAGAGAACCAAGGCCAGCAGCCAATCTAGATAAGGTTCAAGGCACTTACCAGTATCTGGAGACAAAGAGCCAATGCCAGTACCAGTACATCAAGTTGGAATCTTGACACAGGGACCAGTCAGGTTGAAGACAATGCGTGCTATCAGTTATCAGAATACAGTTCAAAGGACACTCCCTGATGACCTGTGGCACAGTAGCAGAAGGCTCCATCTCTGGCATCTCTAGCTGAAAAGGCTCAGGCAGTTTATGCTAAAACAACTTTCCTGAAATGATGAAGAGATTCTCACAGTCAATATTAGACCATACCTAGTTCTTAGAGCATGGCATGCAGCCTGAAGGAATTGAAGTGAGCTGGGCCAGAGAAACCAAGGGACAACAACCAATAAGGAGCAACCCTCAAGGGCGTGAACCAAAAAGCAAATAAGAGGGCTAAACCAATGAAAAATAGTAATATATTCCAATACAGAATACTCACGCAATAAAGTGCATAAAAGTGCAATTTTGCTACAATTAATTCAGTGTGTCAAAAAAACCACACAGGGGCTAAACAAATAGACCTGAAGGTGGTACAATGTATGGTACTATTACACAAACATATTTCTAAACCCGTTTTCTATTGTATTTCTTATAACCACAGGGGCAAACAGACAAAACAAGGGGCACAAAGCCACCCCCCCCCCCGACTCTTCAAGATGCTAGCAATTATTGTTGAAGGCTTTCACGGCCGGATAACGATGGTTGTTGTGGATTTTCCGGGCCACGGCTATACAGCCCGGAAAATCCACAACAACCATCATGCTAGCAATTAGCTTGTTTCAAACTTTTCTTCCTCAGGAGTCGTGATAACAGTTACACTTGAAAGGCAAATTACCACCATGAGACTCTTTGGTGGGAAGGTCAGCACCTCAAAAGGTACAGCCACTGACAGCTGGTTTAGAAAACTGGTTTAGAAATATGTTTGTGTAATAGTACCGTACATCGTACCACCCTCAGGTCTATTTGTTTAGCCCTTGTGTGGTTTTTTTGACACACTGAATTAATTGTAGCAAAACTGTACTTCTATGCACTTTATTGCTTGAGTATTCTGTATTGGAATATATTACTATTTTTCATTGGTTTAACCCTCTTGTTTGCTTTTGGGGCCAGAGAAACCAGCACCTGCCCCAAATTTGCAGGATTCTTGCTTATTGTTAAGTTCCTCTTAATTTTTTAAAATGTATTTTGTAAGCCACTTTGGGTCTCTGTTGGGGAGGAAAGCAGAGTAAAAGTTTATTTTAAAAAAATTAAATACATGTATTTAATGGATCAGTGGTAAATATATGGCATATTTATATGAAAGTCACTGGAAATTTGGTGAGCAAGATTTGGGTCCAGGAGCTACTGGATCCAAATCTTGCTCTCCTACTACAGACCAACACGGATACCCACCTGAAACTTTGGATTCAGCCTCATTTTCTTCTCTACTCTTTTTATGATCTCTTAAATAAAATGTTGGTGGTACCAATTCTCTTTGCCCTTAAAGCACAAGCAGAAAATCCAAGTTTCCTCCTTACTCTAAAAAAAAAAAATGAAATGATGGGATGTGCGAAGTTGCTTCACGCAATTTTCGGTGAAATTTTAAACAGAATTATATTCTTGGAAGACCGTCTTACTCAGGGCTTTTTTACAGCAGGAACGTGGTGGAACGGAGTTCTGGAACCTCCTGAAAATGGTCACATGGCTGGTGGCCCCGCCCCCTGATCTCCAGACAGAGGTGAGTTTAGATTGCCTTCCGCACCGGTTGGCGGCACGGAGGGCAATCGAAACTCCCCTCTGTCTGGATATCAGGGGGCGGGGCCACCAGCCATGTGACCATTTTCTCCAAGGGCAACCCACTGAGTTCCACCACCTCTTTTCCCAGAAAAAAAGCTCTGGTCTTACTGTTAGGACTTCAAAAGTGTGGGTCCTTTTTTACAGTGGTGAGAGGCAGATGGTTCTGAACAGTATTAGCATATAAGGCTGCAGCAATGACAACTACAACTTGGTAGGATAACTGAAGAGTCAAAGCATTGCTCACATGACATGTCTTTAAGATGGCTAATGTCCATTAGTGATACAGCTCGATCTACGGATACTGCAAAAACATTCAAGAGAACTATATAATACCATTGCTATAAAGCAGGATTCAAGCCCATCTTTGTAATCTAGTACATTTTTGTCTCCTGTTTCATCAAGGCAATGTCCATTATTCTCTCTAACATTTTATCCTCACAACCAAAAGGAGCAAGTCAGTCTGAGAGTACAGTCCAAGGTCACCCAGTAGATTCAGGGTTGGACTAAGCAATGCCAGAATTATAAAAAATAATACTTTTTATTGACATAGAGACGGCACTGAAAATATAATTATGAAATGGGCTGTGCAGTCAGTCCAAGAAACAGCTGCAGGCTTAAGATGATGATCTGATTTTTTTATCTTATTTAGAAGCCCCAGGATGTAGTTCATCTAGCTTATCCCTAAATCTATCTCTGAGTGAGCTACATAGCAAGACTGGCATTTGAGCCCAGGTTCCTGATAGTCTATTGTAACTCTTTAAGCACTACACCATACTGCAAGTTCTGAAGTTGGGACTAGATATGCGCCTGAACCAAAATACGAACCAAAATTAAGCACGAACCAGACCGGTTCATGGTTCGCAAACTGTGGTTCGTCAGATCCCATTTCTGACGAACCACTATGAACTTTAGGCTGGTTCATTTGGTTTAGTTTTTTGGTTCGTGACTGCAGACAGCCTGGTGCCAATCAATCAGTTTCCTAGGCAACAGGGGATGGACTTCCTGCAGACCTTCTGCTGATCCGGAAATGACCTTCTTCTGGCCCGGAAGTGACCTTCGGCTGACCCAGAAGTGATGATTTTCTGACCCGGATGTGATGTTTTCACAGACCAAATGAACCAGTTCGCAAACCAGGGGCAGGTTCATGAAAGTTCATGGTTTGTGGTTCGTGAAATTTGATGAACCATGAACTGTATGGTTCGGGTTTTTCCCAGTTCGTACCCATCTCTAGTTGGGACCTGAAGGATGCCAGCTGAGGGGAGGGGTTTTTAGTCTGTGAGCTACTATTGAGCTACATCTAAAACCAGCAAAATCAGAAAGCAAATCTGTGGACATCTGTAAGCCGGAGGGTCATGTGGTATATCCTAACGTCTATAAGGATATTTAGGTCAGATTTGCTCACTTGTTTGAGCAATATGGAGTTGGTGCCAATTTCTCTTCTACAGTGGGTTATTTTTCCTCTGCTGTGGCTGAGTGGTAAGTAATCTGCCCTGTAGGTAGAAGATCCCAGGTTCAGGCCCCAGCATCACCATCTGACTGGCAGCAGTTCTCTGGGATCAAGAGCACAATTCTTTCACATCACCAGAGACAAGATCCTCTGCTAATAAGCCATGACGCTTCCTTGTCAATACACGGAGAGGGACAGCAGGCACAAGTGTGCTGTTTCTATCCCCACTTCCCTGCAACTATACATGTAGCCACTTTTTGTGTGGGTTCTATGGGGCAAATTCAGGAACAGAATTTGCAAGGCAATGTAAGTGAATACATTTATTTAAGTCAAAATGCTCCTATGTTCAGGACAATACAGCAATATTTGTATAGCTAAACTCACAGGTGTAACAGATAACAGAAACTTTCAGAGGAGAGTGACTTTGAATTCAGTTAAGTAACTGGTTACTGCCATGACCTAGATAGCCCAAGCTAGCCTGATCTCATCAGATCTTGGAAAATAAACAGGGTTGGCCTTGGTTAGTAATCAGCTGGGAGATCTCCAATGAAGACCAGGGTTACAGAGGCAGGCAATATCAAACCACCTCTGTTAGTCTCTCACCTTGAAAACCCCACCAGGGGTTACCATAAGTCAGCTATGACTTGATGGCAATTTCCACCACCACTGGTTATTGCTTGCTCCCATTTTGTGGTGTGCAAAGTCCAACTTTTGTGATCCAACAAGCACCGGAGTCTTCCAATGCAGTCATCTTGTTCAAGGAACAAACTGGACACGACAGAAACCAGGCTTCCATCTTCTGCTTAAAAAATAAGGCCCTACAATAATAATATGATTTCAAGAATAATACCAGTCATACTAAATTTACTTCCCTCTTTCCAATTAACATTTCACATACATAAATTTCAGTTACCTTACACAAGGTGATAGAAGTCTAGAACTGGATAAAGTTTGTCAATAAACAGACTCTCCTTGTGCTGTTAGCTGCCATTCACAGATTCCACCCCTGCTGAGCTAAACAATTAAGTTCCTGGATTAAGTTACACCTGCTCATCAGTACTGTACCTATACATGGAGCATGCATTCATGTTTGTACCATGTGTCCCTGTGATGCAGGTAGGTTTTCCAGGTCCCCTTACCCTCCTGGCAGGAGGGGGGACTTGGTGCTTACCTTCTCTTGAGGAAGTGACATTATCATGCAAGCAAGGAAAGTGACGTCATCTGGGAAGTGACATCATCATGCAGGCATGGGAATTCGCTTCTCAGCATGTGGATTAGGGCCTCAAATGGGCCCAATTCAGCCCATTTGGGGCCCAAATCAACCTGCTGAAAAGCCCTCGCATTCTCAGGGAGGTGCAATGACATCACTCCCAGGGGTTACGTTGTCATGCTGCCATAGGAGTGCCTCTGGGCAGCCTGTTTTCCTGCCTCCCTCCCTCCACTGGCCAGGTGAGTGGTGGCAGAGGGTGAAGGGTAGAAGCGGGGGATCCCCTGCTTCCAGTGCGGACCTGGGATCCCTAAATTGGGGGCACTGCTTTCCAAGATTCCTGATCATGGTGCAAGAGCATACAAGTGCACATTGCCCTTTCTATTGGCACAGCGCTGATGAGCCACTGATTGCACAGAGGCAAGGCCAGAGCACTTATGGCCTCTCTCCCCCTCTATCCAAGTTCACTGAAGACGTGGAGGGATCATATATTCAGGGCCAGTATAAGATAGCAGCCAGTGGTTTCAGGTTTTCAGCCCCTCTCCCTTCTGTTTGAGCTTGATCTGACTCCAGACTGCTTTCCACTGGTGTAAAGTTGTTAATGAATTACAAAACAACTTCTCTGCATTCATTTATTTTTAATACATTGGGGAGAACGGGACAAGAGGAGAATCAGTCAACCGGCATGCACGGGTTAAGCCAAGTGTAACTACAGCAAATAAAAGAGCAGAGAAAGTCAATGAAATTTAAAGTGAATCAGTGCAGGAAACAGTCAGGAGCTGGAGCAAAAAGCTATCATTAGAGTGCATGCTGGGGACATCTCCTGCAAATCACCAAATGCAGACTCAAGTCAGCAGGCAGCAGAAGAGTTCCCGCTGAAGGGATATGCGAGCACAGAAATACAGATTAGATGCAACTGCTAAGCCAGAAGCAATAGCTCTACATCGCTGGAGAGGAAGTGTGAGCTGGAGTTCATGCTGGTGAGCTAAAAGGGATGGGCAGGGAGGAACGCTTGTGGGGATAAGGGGCACAGACCCAACAGAGTTGTCTTCGCAAAAGAAATAAATGTGGGTGCTGAGACAGAGAAGGAGCATCAGGGTTCAAAATCTGCAGCTGCCTGTCTGAAACCTCTGTCTGTTCTATCTCCTGAGTGGTCCATATTTTGGACACTTTGGGAAGTCTGTCAGGGCCTTGAGGTAAAGTGAGGCAATTGTCTCAGTTGGACTCAGCAGATTTTAGGTGTGCTAAAGGTTGACAAATTGTCCGATTTGCTATATTGCATGCCACAGGTAAAGAAACACTATTTGTATTTCCTACCTCAGGGACCAAAATGCCTGGGGACAACCCTTCTTTCCGCCACCTGCTAAATCTGTTTTTCTCCATGTTTCATTTTATTTAAAATTTGAGTTCAGTAACACCCTAAAAAGCGACCATTTTTTCCCAGAGTAAAAAATTTCATGTGTCAAAGCCTGTTTTGTCAGATACAAATGAGAATGAATATCTTTTAGCCCTTATATCCAGGTCAGAAGAAGGTAGGAGGGGGTCTTCCCCCCAAAGGGGCAGCTGGGATCAGAGTGCAAAGGTACAATGCAAAAGGTAATCAGCTTGGTTAGAGCAAGGAGATACGCAAAAAGGTGAGAAAAGAAGAAAGGAAGAAAAGAAGAAAGAATCCTATGTCCTTATTCAGTGTGTGTGGGAGGAAGGCATTATGCAGGACTTGTTAAAGAATTGTAGCTCAGAGCCAAGCTACAAGTGACGCCTTACACAGGTTGGACACTTGTCAGCTTACCTCAAGTTTTGATGGGAAATGTAGGCGTCCCGGTTTTACAGCTTGGCTCTCCATTACAGCAAAATGGAGGAGGAAAAAATCCACAGGGAATACAATACTAATTTACAAAATTACAAAGCTGTATTCAGAGTGCAAAGGCTACAAAATTTCATCATTGTGTTCAAATAAATAAATAACAATCTCTTGATGCAGTTTTCAGGCACACACATCAACAATACAATAATCTTTTACATAATCATACAGGGCAAGTTACAGTAGACACACACAATTCCCAACAGTCTTCTTGGAATAGTTATAACAATTCTTTCCAGGGCTCCCCTCAGCAGGTGAACGGTGAAGCCCAGCCGTGAAGCAAAGCTCCAACCCACGCTCTTCCAAGAAGACTGTTGGGAATTGTGTGTGTCTACTGTAACTTGCCCTGTATGATTATGTAAAAGATTATTGTATTGTTGATGTGTGTGCCTGAAAACTGCATCAAGAGATTGTTATTTATTTGAACACAATGATGAAATTTTGTAGCCTTTGCACTCTGAATACAGCTTTGTAATTTTGTAAATTAGTATTGTATTCCCTGTGGATTTTTTCCTCCTCCATTTTGCTGTTTTGCAAGGGAATAGCCATTTTGTTCTCCATGGCTCTCCATTACAGCTGCAAGACCAGGATGCCTACATTTCCCATCAAAACTTGAGGGAAGCTGACAAGTGTCCAACCTGTGTCAGGCGTCACTTGTAGCTTGGCTCTCAGAGGATTCGTTTCTTTCTTACTAGCAGATTATTGTCCCCACACTACATATACTGTTGCATTGTATTTCTCAATCGCTATGTGGATTAGGAAGTATATGGTTAATTCTGTCGACTGATTTTGCTGTTTTTTTGGTTTCTGCCCTGCTCGATGTAAACTGTTTTATTGAATGCCAATAAAAGGTTGCTGACTGACTGACTTGTAGTTCAGCAATCTTGTGCTGTAACGTCCCTTCGAAACTTCTCTGCAGTAGAACTGCCACTTGTAGGCCAGCAATGGAGTGTTCTGGAAGACTAACACCGCTCCCATCTTCCGACCTGGATATAAGAGCTGGTGGATCTTCATTCTTATTAGTATCTGATGAAGTGAGCTTCCTGTTCTGGAAAACATTATGGTGCTATTAGACTTGCATTATGTTTTACCATCTAACATGGCTATCCACCTGAAGCCATTTTGTTTACCGTTTTCTCCTTAGCTAGTCCAGGTTCAGCAGTAGTCCAAGGGACATTCTCTGAACCTTGCCTGTTCCTCCATGGTTTTTGATAGATCTGTATTAGAACAGACATCCCCAGGATAAAAAAAAGAACAAAGACCACAAAGAAGTCACTTTTCAGAAGTCTTTTTAATAAAAAGGACTATTGTTACAACCACATTGGGTGATAGAATTTCATACAATGGCTGGGCCTGCCAGCTTCAAAATCCAATCTGATTTTTCCTCTGTTGGATTTCATGGCTTTTCCCCTGAGCTTTCCCCACAGACCTTTTCGATGTTCTCCCTGATATCTAATAGCAGCGGTCAATACAAAAATAGATAATGTTACTGAAGCTTCCTTGGGCTTCCCAATGACATGCCTTGGGAATAACAGTTAATTACAGCCCACATACTTGCAAAGCTTTTAATGTCAATCACTACTGCATACATTGGCTTCATCATTAATGTTAAAGCTCTGATCTTTGCTTGGCATTAAGAGAAAATCAGCTTTTAATAACAAGCCTCCAGGCTCACTTAAAAAAAAAAAACCATGCTTTGTCGCAAGCGGTTTAAAATCTCCACTGATTAAACAGGCAGTAATCTGTTTAGTATATTTCCCGCAAATGCTTTCCAAAAGAATGTCAAATGATTCCTCTCGCTTTTTTGCTTAGCTTCACTCAGGACAAGGCAAATAGTAAAAGCACAGAAATAACAGTGTTGGTCTAAACATAAGGCATGTAGCAATGATCCTCAACATGGTGCCTGGGGATGACCAATGTTGTTCTTCTACCCACTTGCTTCTTGTCTCTTGGGGACAAAACCCAGGACTTTTGCCTAGAATAGGGAAAAAAACAAACAAGGAACTTTATTTCACACTTTACCAATTGTCATGACTAGAGATGGGCAAGAACTGGAAAAACCCCGAACCATGTGGTTCGTGGTTTGTCAAATTACATGAAACACGACCTTTCATGAACCTGCCACTGGTTCGCGAACCAGTTTGTTTGGTTCGTGCAAATGTCACATCCAGGTCAGAAAATCATCACTTCCAGGTCAGCAGAAGGTCACTTCCGGGCCTGCAGAAGTTCACTTCTGGGTCAGCAGAAGGTCTGCAGGAAGTCCATCCCCTGTTGCCTAGGAAATGGATTGATTGGCACCAGGCTGTCTGCAGTGACGAATCAAAAAACAAACCAAATGAAACAGCCTAAAAGTTCGTGGCAGTTCATCAGAAATGGGATCTAATGAACCGTGGTTCACGAACCATGAACCGGCTAGGTTCGTGCTTAATTTTGGTTCATATTTCGGTTCGTGCCCAACTCTAGTCATGACCATAGACAAAGCCCCCATTGGCAGCCATTTTAGGATTAGATTTGCTCCAATGTGGGGTTGCCAGGACAGGTCTGGCACACAGGGAGAGACTGGGTGGGACATGACCAGCCCCCAGTAATGGTGTGATGTCACTTCTAGGAAAAACCAGAAGAGATGTCATGCCTCTCTAGGAATTGCTAGAATCTCTACGGTAAAATCATAGAGGAGGAGGGCAATAGCAGTTATTGGCGGGTTGCTGGCAGAAGACAACAATAGAGGGAGATGGACAAATCTACTTTGGGAGGAAGTTCCAAAGTTTTGGTGCCACAACCAAGAAGGCCCTTTTTCAAGTTGCCACTTGTTTAGTCTCTGATGGCAAGGGTACCCAAAGTAGGGCCTCCAAAGATGACCAGATTGGGTGGATAGGTTCACATGGGAGTAGGTGATCCTATATGGCCCTAAACCATATAGGCCTTTAAAAGTCTTGAATTGGGCCAAGAAACAATTTGGGAGCCAGTGCAGATGGAACAAGACTGGAGTGTTATGGTCCCTACGAACCATTACAGTCAACATTCTAGCCACAGCATTGTGTACCAAATGTAGTTTCCAGACAGTCTTCAAAAGCAGTCCCACGTAGAGCACATTAAGACAATCTAATCCTAGAGAGGACTTACAGCATGTCCAAATTTTCCCCAGAAGTGATGTCATACCAGCACAGATGGCTATTTTTAAGGTTTTTTCTTTCCTCTACCAGTCGCTACAGTGTCAGTTAGCAAGGCTTGCTAGAGAAGGGAGATGTCCCACATCCAGCAGGCATATGGCAACCTTACTCCCAGGAGAGCCATTTCATGGCCCACTACCCTTTCCCTGACATTTCAAAAAGACCTGCAGTATCAGAGCCAAACTACAAGTGACGCCTTACACAGGTTGGACACTTGTCAGCTTCCCTCAAGTTTTGATGGGAAATGTAGGCGTCCTGGTTTTACAGCTTGGCTCTCCATTACAGCTGCAAGACCAGGATGCCTACATTTCCCATCAAAACTTGAGGGAAGCCGACTAGTATCCAACCTGTGTAAGACGTCACTTGTAGTTTGGCTCTCAGTTGGTTGGGGACCTGTGACATACTACTATTGTAGCCTGTTCTGGCCATCTGTGCCCCAGTAAAAGTGGAAGAGGGCCTCCAAAGATGTCTGGAGTGGAAGTGTAGGAGAATGCCATCATTATCATTATCATTATCTTTAGCATTTGGTGTTTAGCCCCCAAATGTTTTCTTGCTTGTTTTTTAGATGTCTGATTTTTCTGCAAACTTGGGGCTTTTTCCAGGTTTGCATAAAGAGCCCTTTTGCCCGTTCATGGCTCCAGTCTCCAGATTTAACTACCCACGGATCTGGCTGTGTAAACAGTGAGATATATTGACAAGTGGAGACCTGCAAGGATTTGTGAGGGGCATCTCATTTCCACCTCCCCCACCATGTTCTCTTTCCCTTCCCTGCCCAACAGTCTCTCCCCCTTTTTCCTGCTTCTTTCTTTCATTGTCAGCTTCTTTGTCTGCCTCCCCCACCATCGTCATCTTTCCCCTTTCTCCATCTGGCAGCCTCTCCCTATGGCCCAATTGCATGGTGAGCCTGGCCCAGGGGTGTGGTAGGGAATCTGCAAGGACTTTGAGAGGGAAGTCTCTGTTCTCTGTATCACCTTTCCTGTGCTATTTCTTCTTTAGCTCCTCTTGGTAGCCTCCATATTCTCACCTTTCCCTATGTCCTTCTGTCTTTCAAACCCATTCAATAACTTACCTTTTATCTGCCCTCCCATCGTTATCTATATTTATTAATTTACTTCATTTACACAATGGGGAGACCTTTTACACAATGGGGAACCAAAGCAGCTTACATAATTCTCCTTGCCTCCGTATTATCCTCACAACAACCTTGAGAGGTAGGTTAGGTTGAATGTATGTGACTGGATCAAAGTGACCTTCCACAGCAGAATGGTGATTTGAACCTTCGTCTCCCACATCCTATTTTGAAACTCTAACCACTAAACTACACAGACCTTTGTGTGCTGGAGGTGGGGGTGCTGTTTAACAGTAGCAAGCAGCCAAGCCTGGGTGAGTCATGAAAGTCATATGGTGTCAAGTTGCCAAATGGTTGCTTCTGGGCCTGGACCCAATGAGTCCTCCTTCAAAGACCCAAACTACCCCAGAAAGGGCCCTGCTTCTCCCATTACTTTTACCTGACAGTATCCAAGCCTGGAATTCTGGCTTAACCCATATGGTTTCCTAGCAACAGCCATGGAGGCATCTGGTTAAAGCTATAGGTGCTCCTTTTGCCATTTTAAGGTTTTTTTTTTTAACAAAAACAATGCATCATCATTATCATTATTTAGATCTCATATTTTTTCTGCAAACCTAGGATATTTTTCAGATGTGTAGGAAGATCTGTCTTGTCCATTTATAGCTTCAAACTTCAGATTTAAGTATCTTCAGATCAGGGCCACTTGGCTATAAATATATAAGATGTCCAAATTTTGTAGAGACTGGCAGCTGATAGAGCATTTAATGCTTAATGGATGGGCCATTTAGCTGCTTTTGTTCAAAACCACCTTGGACTACACATTACATCTCACACAACCACAATGGCAAAATTAAATCTGGGGGGCCTACAACGGCACACTGGCTGGAAATCTCAGGAGACGATGAAATAAGGGAAGCAGAAGGTTTGAATTGCAGATTTTGACAATGCGGCACTCCCAACAGGTGGCATCTGCCGCCTTAGCTGGGTGCCGTTATTTGCCCCCATGGAGAATGGAGGCAGGCGGGCGCTTCCCGACCATCCAGGAATGTTGCTGGGGTGGATCTGAAGCTGTTTCAGGCTGCTCTGCCCAAGCCAACTCAGTTGCGCCTCGTGCTCGAAGGGTGAAGGAATGTTTTTTCTTTCCTCCCCCTCGGCACGAGGATTGCAAACGGCTTGGCTTCCTCCGTGCGCCTCCAGGGAATGGAGGCAAATACGAGCGGCGAGGATCGTGGCGGAGCAGCTCCCTTCTCCAGAGTCTTCAGGGGAGTGGAAGGGAGCAACGAGTGTGGGGGCCAAGCGATGAGGCTTGCGGTGCTGCAGCTTCTTCGAGTGCTCTGTGCACGGAGTGAACGTGGAGCAGTGGCAGCACTGTGCCTTTCAGGCTGTGGGATGCGCGTTGGCGCGGCAGCTTTTCTTGTCCCCGGCTGGGGAGTTTGTGGCGCGGCTTCAGCCCGGTTCAAGGGGGTGCTCTGCCTTAGTGGCTGGGCATTTTTCTCCCTGTCTGGGCTTTGTGGCACAGGAGCTTGCCTCAGTGGAGCGGGCCGCTGGCTTGCTTTGGGACCCTGGGGGCTCCCACGGCCATCATTAATCCCCCCACCTTCTTTTGTGGGTTTTTTCGTGGGCCTATCTTGTAGGGAGGTGGGTTGGCCCCTCGTGGGGTGGTGGTCATAGCATTTTTCAGCCACGGTTCATCTTTTCCCCTGCTACTTTTAGGGATAAATTTTCTTGAGGGGCCTTACCATCTTCTGGGCACCAAGCATTCTTCCCCAGAGTTTGGTGGGCTAAGGGGGGATTGGTTCGGTCGTGGCTGGGGAGGGTTGCCCCCCCCCCCCACTTTAGCTTTCATTTTACCTCTGGCAGCCATTTTGTAGGAGGTTTGTGGCCATTGTGGGTTTGGCTTGGCAGCCATTTTGGAAGGAGGTTTTAGGACACTTGGGCTGTATTCATTCCTTGGCTGCCTAGAGTGCTTTGGGCTTGAGGATGCCTCCTAAAAAAGGGTCAGGTGTCTCTAAGTGCAAGCAGCCAGCAAAATGCCCTCCCCCTAAAAGGCCTGCAGTAGCAGTGTCCTCTTTGGACGAGGAGGATTATGGGGACATTAGGCATCAGATCCTTGAGTGCATCACTGCTCTGGAGAGGGCTAAAGGTTCTTCTGCAGGCACAGTGGGGGCAAAAAGGGCTAGGCGTGTTAGGGTGGCTTCAAAAGCTGCTGCTTTAAATGACATCTTGTCTCACCTATCTGCCCTTGAGGGTTCAGTGATGACAAGAGGACCACCCGGCATGCCTGAGAGCGATGGAGCTGCTGTTGAGCAGGCTGAAAGTCATTCAGAGGGAGCTGGCCAGTCTTCAGCCGATGGAGTGTGGATGGCTGATTCCGAGCAAGTGGCATTGGTAGTTCAGCCAGCTGAAAGTGAAGGTAAGGCATCTATGCCTCACCAAGGCTTTGCTTTGCCTTGGGGGTCTTGGGGTCAGGGCACCGCCACAGCACCATCAAGCACATCACAATCTGCATATGCACAGATGGGGGCTTCTCAGACTGGTAGTTCATCTGGCGGGTGGTTTCCATGGGTTCCAACTGTCACCCCAGGACAGGCTGTGGGGCTGGTTGTTTGGCCCTCAACTTCTGCCCAGGCGGGTATGGGCTCGGTGGTACCCTGGGGTTCTTATTATGGTTCCCCTTGGGCCAACTATGGTTCGGTGCCATTTAGGGCACTCCCCTTTGGTGATTCAGCCATGCCACTGGGTGACCATCTTACCCCGGGGACAAGGGAAAAGATTCTTAGGGGTGAGTATATTGACATCTTCACCCTCCACTTCAGGGAGCTGGAGAGGAAGGACAAAGAGGACATGGACGATAGGGATAAAGAGCACCTTAAGTGCCGCAAGATAGATAGGTCCTGGGCTAACTGGCTACCGGGAATTTTGATATATGCTGGCGTCATTGCTCACGCCCAACCTTGGAGAGCCGCCTCCTTGGTACAGTATATGGACATTATATACCGGGGGTATTCGGACTTCGTTGGGGCAGCTTGGCTGCAATATGACGAAGAATTCTGCATGACAGCGGCACTCAACCCTTCCTTGCCATGGGATCAAATACATCAGCAGCTGTGGCTTCAGCTGATGTCCCCGGCCAAGCCTAATGTGGGTGACCGCTCAGACAGTGGCCATATAGTTCAACGTTCTGCCTCTGGAGTGGCCCCAGCATCAGGCCACCTGCACATCTGCGGGGCAGTTGGTTCAGCCCCGGCTGCTGTGCTGGGAGTTTTCATCCCAGGGTGTTTGTATCAGAAATGGTTGCAAGTTCGGTCATGAGTGCCTGGTTTGCAGGGAGCCCCCATTCATTCACGGCGTGCAAACTTTTTAAGTCGTTTGGTAGGCACGGTGGTGGGCAGCATGGTCCTGGAAAAGGGCCCCAGTCCAATAAATCTGAGGGCACTTGAAGCCCTGTTGGACAGTTACTCCAGGCAGGCTGATGCCCGGTTTTTGTTAAATGGTTTTTATTTGGGTTTTAGGATTCCTTTTCAGGGCCCCAGATCCTCCTCCATGTCATCCAATCTACAGTCTGTTGTTGGCATGGAGGAGGTGGTGTGAGCCAAGATAGCAAAGGAGTACGCAGAGGGGCGGGTTTTGGGGCCATTTTCTTCCCCACTCGTCCCCTGTTTGCGGGTCTCTCCCTTGGGGGTTGTTCCTAAAAAAACTGCTGGCGAGTTCCGGCTCATACACCATTTGTCATACCCCAGGGGGAGTTCCATTAATGACGGCATCCCTGAGCACCTTTGTTCAGTATGTTACACCTCATTTGACCATGCAGTCAGTGTGGTTAGGAGGTGTGGACCTGGGGCCGAGATGGCAAAATGCGACATTAAGTCTGCATTTCGCCTTCTTCCTGTCCACCCTGATGATTTTGAGTTGTTGGGTTTTCAATAAAAAGGCCAGTACTACATGGATAGAGCTCTCCCGATGGGATGCTCTATTTCGTGTTCAGACTTTGAGTGTTTCAGTACTTTTCTGAGGTGGGCATTGCATCGCCGGCAGCATTGCTGGGACACCACCCATTATTTAGATGACTTCCTGTTTGTGGGCCTGGCTGGTTCTGGCCAGTGTGCTCGGCTCTTGGAAGACTTTATTAGGCTTGTCAGGGAACTTGGCGTGCCCCTGGCCCATGAGAGGACTGAGGGGCCTTCTCAGACACTTACCTTCCTGGGCATTGAGCTGGACACGGTGCGGCAAACCTCTCGGTTGCTGGCCGATAAGCTGCGTGAGCTAAGGGACCGATTGAGTCATCTTCTAGGTAGCAGCAAGGTGTCACTGTTGGAGCTCCAACAGGTCGTGGGGTACCTCAATTTTGCATGCCGCGTGGTGGCGCCAGGCAGGGCGTTTTTGAGACACCTTTGTGAAGCCATGGGTTCCCTCAGTCTTCCGCATCATAGGATGAGGATTACAGGAGGGATGAGGGAGGACTTGGCGGTTTGGGTGGAGTTTCTGGACTTCTTTAACAGGGTATCTTTTTGGCGGCAGGACCTGCTTCTCAAAGGGGAACTGCTGGTTTCCTCTGATGCCTCTGGTTCAACTGGCTTTGGGGTCTATTTCAGGGGGCATTGATGTTTGGCCCAATGGCCTGCCAATTGGGTGGCAGCTGGTTTATGCAGGGACTTGACTTTCCTTGAGCTTTTTCCTATCCTGGTGGCAGTTTATTTGTGGGGGGATGAGCTAGCGAACCAGTCAGTGCACTTTTGGTGCGATAATATAGCTGTGGTTCATGTGGTCAGTTCCCTTTCTTCTAAATCAGCCAGGGTGATGAAGCTGGTCCGTGCGTTTTTATTTAGGTCCTTGCAACTTAATATCCTGTTCTCAGCCAGGCATGTACCTGGCATGAGCAATGAAATTGCAGACGCCCTGTCTTGTCTGCAGATGGACTGGTTTTGACAGCTTGCCCCCAGAGCTGACCCGCTACCAGCTCAGATGCCTATGGACCAATGGAGAATTGGGAGCATGAGGCCTGCAGGGTCATTCAGTTAGCTCTGGTCCCTAGCGCTCAAAGGGAATATGATTGGGCTGTACAACACTTTGCCAGGTTTAGGCGAGAAGCAGGTCTCAATCAGTTGTGGCCCATCCCAGTGGAACACATTTTGTGTTTTTGTGTGTTCCAAAAAGGTAAGGGTCAGTCGCCTAGGTATATTAGGAGCCAGTGAGAAGCCCTGGTGTTTGCTGCTAAGGTGTGTGGTTTTGCTGATTCCACAGGGGACTTACGTGTTCAGAAGATGTTGGAGGGTTGGTCTCGTGAGGCGGCAGCACCCAAAGATCAGAGGCAGCCTATTTCCCCTAACATTTTGTTGGGCTTCAAGGCATCATGGGGAGAGGTTTGTAGTTCTCATTTTGAGGAAGTACTCTTCCATGCAGCTGCTTTGATCACCTTCTTTGGGGCATTGAGGGTGAGTGAGTTGGTTCCTCTGTCGCTCACTGACCAATCAGGTCGTGCCTTGCTTGCCAAGTATGTTAAATTTGTTGGCAACAAGGTTATTCTTTTATCTGCCACTCCAAGACTGAACAGAGGCAAAAGAGAGCGGTGGTCATTTCTGGTCCATGTGAGGTGAAGGACTTGTGCCCTGTGATAGTCCTTCAGGAGTATGTTGTGCTTAGAGGAGACGGCCAAGGAATTTTGTTCCTCCATTCTGATGGGTCTCTGCTGAGCAAGTATCAATTTTGGGCACTCACGGGACAGGCATTAATTGGGCCTCACTGGTGTCTGGTTCGGGACCCACTCATTCCACATTGGGGCTGCATCTACTGCCGCTGCCATGGGCTTTTCAGGGCCTGATATACAGAGGGTGGGGCATTGGTGTTCCTCTGCTTACCGCACATACATTTGGCTGCTTTGATGTGTTTTACGTTACCTGTTTCTGACACGGTTCTTTTTTCCAGGTGCTGTTGGTAGACAGGAGAGGTTGAGGATCCTCATCTGTGGCCACAGTATGGTTTTCTGGGCAGCTCACCAGGCCAAGAGGACTGCGATCAGGTCTCAGCTTAGCCTGGGTCGGTGGGCCACCATCAAATGGCAAGGTAGAAGAGGCCTTCGGTAGTCCAGGCTGCTGCCCCTATTGTTTGAGGGAAGGAGTGCTCCTTCACCTCACATTATAGTTGTCCACCTAGGTGGAAACGACCTCGAATTGATGAAGGGTAAGGCCGTTTCTTTGCAGGCGGAGGCAGACTTGCTGGAGATTGGCAAACAATGGCCTGGTGTCCTGATTTTCTGGTCAGAGATCCTTCCACTCCATGTGCGGCAGGAAGCATTGGACCATAAAGAAGTAGAATAGGCTAGGCGGAAGGCCAACAGAGCCCTTTTCAAGGCGTTATTAGTGGGGTTGAGAATTTATTTGCCCCATCCACGTATTAGAGCCAAATAAGCTGACCTCTACCAAGGGGATGGAGTACATTTGTCTCAAAAAGGTAACAGCATATTCTTAGATGACTTGTGGCAAGGGCTCAGGTTGGCCTTAGGCCATTTATGTAGCGCTGCAGCCTAAGCAGAGGCTTGGCCTTGGTGGTGGCAGGTGAGAAGATCGGGGAAATGAGAAGGCTGGTGAGCACCCTTGGCACCTTCCCATTGGTGGGGAAACTAGGGTCTGTCAGGAGCAGCTGGCAGCTTTACAGCCCAGTTGCGAGGACAGATGTCCTGGGTGGGGAACCCATGGACAAGCCAATCTCCCCCCCACAGCTTTACGGCCGGGTGGGGGAGCTTTACAAGGATGATCCACTTTGCCTGGCCAGGCTGGGTGCCAGCCATACAATGGATGGCTCACACCTGGGGCAGTGGGTGACTCACCCAGACAGGTCAGGGCAGAGGTCCTGTAGTGACCCCAGGGCCCGACCTGTACCAGTAGTTTAGGCCCTTGCCGTGTTTTGATAATACCTTGCTGTTACATTAATGAAGCGGCCCGTTAGATCCCAACTTGTGTGTCTGCCTCTTTATTCAACTGTGGTGGCAATGCGGCACTCCCAGCAGGTGGCATCTGCTGCCTTAGCTGGGTGCTGTTATTTGCCCCCATGGAGAATGGAGACAGGCAGGCGCTTCCCGGCCATCTGTGAATGTTGGTGGGGCGGAGCTGATGCTGTTTCTGGCTTCTCTGCCCAAGCCAGCTCAGTTGTGCCTCGTGCTCGACCCACCCACCTCGCCCTGTTTCAGTGCAGGATTAGCCGGTCGCCTGTTTGGGGCCAAGTAGGATTTTTTTCTCCTCTTTCGAATTGCCCTATGGGAAGGATTTTTTTTGCCTACCTTGCACTGTTAGTTGAGGGAGGTAATTGGCTTGGTGAGGGTGGCTGTCCCTGGGGGCTGGTGAGAAGATAGGGGAAATGAGTGGGCCAGTGAGCACCCTTGGCACCTCCCCATTGGTAAGGAAACTGGGGTCTGTCAGGAGCAGCTGGCAGCTTTATGGCACAGTTGCAAGGACAGATGCCCTGGTGGTGAATCCCTGGACAAGCCAGTCTCTCCCCACAGCTTTACGGCCAGGGGGAGGAGCTTTACAGGGGTGATCCACTTTGCCTGGCCAGGCCAGGTGCCAGCCATACAATGGATGGCTTGCACCTGGGGCAGCAGGTGACTCGCCCAGACAGGTCGGGGCGGAGGTCCTGTAGTGACCCCAGGGCCCGACCTGTACCGCTAGTTTAGGCCCTTGCCGTGTTTTGATAATACCTTGCTGTTACATTAATAAAACGGCCCTTTAGATCCCAACTTGTGTGTCTGCCTCTTTATTCAACTGTGGTGGCAAAAATGGGTTGACTAAGAGATAAGAAAAAAAGCGTTGGTCGCTGGGGTTGGAGCTGCTTTCCTTTGCACCTTTGTGGGTGATGTGAACACTTCTGAGACTTAGTTCATTGTGTGTTTAATGACTGAATCATAATACAAATGGAACAAGACAGTTCGCCCATCACTTAACCTTTTTTTCTTCAAATCCTTTTTATGACGCACAGTGTGATTTTTTTAATGTACTTCTGTATAACTCTATTATTCAAGAAGTTTAAATCAATAATTGCTAGGTCAGCTACTTAGCTCTCATGAATGATTCTATTTCTTTATAACCATCTAGATTCCATTAATCACATTGCACAGAAATATTACCAGGAAAAAAATCTTTAGATGTGACAAATCCCGTATCACTTGTATGAGGAGACCTCACCTGTCCCCACAGGACACTTGCAGCCACATGAAGAACTCTCAAACTTATGTGCCCCTGGTAAGGTATAGTAAGACAGTCATGCCCTACTTATAGTGCCACTAACACCCTTCTAAGCCCATTGGTTTCAGTGGGCTCAGAGGCATGTAGATGAGCTCTGGATGCCCTACTTAGGTATCCAACAAACCAGTTACCTACATCCATGGTGCTCTTGTTCTGACTGAATCATACCTCTGCCTTTTTATTATTATTATTATTATTATTATTATTATTATTATTATTATTATTAAATGTATATTCTATTCTCCCTGCAAGCGAGCTCAGAGCGGATCACAAAATACAATAAATTCAATAAAAACATGGTAGCATAGATTAAAACATCAGTCAATAAAATCTATTGAAAACAGTTGAGCACATATTGCACAATCCACCAGACATTAAACAGGTCTGAGGAACAGGGAGGCCAGCTACCAGATGAAAACACTGTCCAGGGGGACAACACTTCCCAGCTGGAGACAGGTTCGGTGGTCTGCTCACCTCAACCACCATATGCCTGGCAGAACATCTTCGTCTTTCAGGTCCGGAAGAAAGATAATAAATTCAACTAGGCCTGGCTTTCCATAGACAGAGAGATCCACTAGGTTGGTGCCAGGGCTGAAAAAGCTCTGTCCCTGGTTGAGGAAAGGCGAAACCCCCTAGGGTCAGGGATCAGCAGTAGATCTTTCTCTGCTGAATGAAGGGAACATATGGTGAGAGATGGTCTTGCAGGTATGCTAGGGACTTTAAATATTAAAATCAAAACCATGAACTTGATCCAAAATTCCACAGGGAGCCAGTGCAGCTGGCACAAAACCAGTGTTATATGAGACTGGAACAGAGTCCTGCTCAAGATTTTCCAGAGCAGGCCCAAGGGCAGCCCAGCACAGAGTAAGTTGCAGTAGTCCAGCCTAGAAGTGACCATTGCATGGATCACCATGTCTAGGTCCAGGGCCAGCACCAGCGTTTCTGGCGCCTGAGGCAAGTTACCTGCTTGCTGCCATGCCGCCAGGGCACCTGGCTTGCCAGGAGCCGAGCTGAGGCAGGCAGCTGAGGTGAAGGGGCAGAGAGGTGAGCAGGGACGGCGCCTCCTTCTAAGTTCAGTGCTCGAGGCAGCTGCCCCTACCACCTCAATGGACATGCAGGCCCTGCCTAGGTCATGAGCTGAGAGGTAGGGAACAAGTTGCCTAACCTGGCAAAGATGAAAAAAATGCAGATTTGGCATCCCGGACAACAGTCAAACTCCTCGTCACTGGCACAGGTGCCAGTGGCATCCCATCAAGGGTTGGAAGTTGGATCCCAGAATCTGTTAGTCCACGGCCCAGGTGAATGACTTATGTCTTCATGAGATTCCGTTTCAGTCGGTTCTGTTTTAACCAGACAGTCAGAGACTCCAAACCTGTGACAAGATTTTCCAGAGCAGCATAGCCACAGCATATAAATGTCCACTGTCGATAAAGGGTCCGAGTTCCTTGAGCTCTGATACTCTAGCAGAGTTGCTAGAGCTTTGTTGTGCTTACCTGGCCAGCTGTGAAGAAAGGTGTGGGAACTGGCCTCTCAAGAGTAACATCATTGTACCACCCTGAGAGCACTGCCGTGGTTTGCAGCAGGCCAATTTTGGCCACAAACAGGCTGAATTGGGCCCTTTTGGGGCCCATAGTGGCCATCTGCAAAGCATGGGCACGCCCCTATGCGTACATGATGACATCACTTCATGGAAGTGACATCATTGCATAGGTGCAGGGGCACAAAACATAGGTGCAAGGAGTATGATGGGAGTGGCAAAAAGATAACGCAAGGTCCCCCTCCTGCCGGGAGGGTAAGGAGACCTGGTAAGCCTAATTGTGCTTGTTCCTGGCCACTCATAGCCTTCTAGAGCAGAGGCCCACTGGAAAATTTCCCTTTAAGTTAAATGGCCAGTCTGTACCTGTGTCCTGCCCCTCTCCTAGCAGCTGCATACCTTGCCTCACACACATCAGGCCAGCTGACGCCTTTTGCAATTTATCAAGTTAGCTGAGTTACAGTACCCTTCTTGCACTTCTCTGCTTCCTGGCCATCAAGAATTTTTGAACTTATGGATTTGTCTCTCACACACACTCAAATGGATCACTTTGGGTTTCTAATTTATTGTAATAGAAACTTGTTTCAAGGTCTGGGAAAGTATTCCGTTTCAGGGAAAACAATAAAGCAAAGAAGAATATCGGAGAGAATCTTATCTCCACCGACTTCTCCGCTAGGTAATTTCCAATTTCATCCATTATTAGATCAAAATTTCATAAAGTTTTCAGGGGATGGAACTGTGTAGGCCCTCATCGTTTTATTATTGATATCATGCACAATTTCTGCATGTTAGATTACAATGAAATGAAAGTACAAAGGAGATCTGAACCCGTCCTGGATGCAATCCTTGTAGCGACAACATTTTTATTAGAGATAATCATATATTTAATGAAGTGAGTAGAAGCTTGACTGATGTTGAACAGATATTTCAGTCCCTTGCAGAATCAAAAGGAGTTATTTCTATTATCTAGATTGATATCTTATGCATGCCTAAATGAGCCAACAGACATAAAGAGCTGGACAAAGTCACACACAAAAATTGGATACAAATTTAGTCTACTTTACTAAGTAACAGTATAAGAGAACTGAATTACAAGGCTTTAAATGGGTGATATAGGGATAACAACAACAATATTTAATTTATATACCACCCTTCAGGACAACTTTACACCCACTCAGAGTGGTTTACAAAGTATATTATTATTATCCCCACAACAATCACCCTGTGAGGTGGGTGGGGCTGAGAGCTCTGAGAAGCTGTGACTGATCCAAGGTCCCCCAGCTGGCTTCAAGCGGAGGAGTGGGGAATCAAATCTGTCTCTCCAAATTAGAGTCCCACCACTCTTAACCACTACACTAAATGGGCTCCCAGGTACCAGGCTTTTACTCTCTTTTTCGGACTTCATACAGGTTGCCAATGCAGCCTTGAGAAATTCCTGGAGATTGGGGGTGTAGCACCTGGGGAGGAGAATGTATTCAATGGGGATGTGAATCCATAGAGTTTACCCTCCAAAGTCGCCATTTCCTACAGGCATCTGAAGAAGGGACCTCTGACTCTCTTGCACTCTCAAAATCTTGTTGGCCTCTAAGGTGCCCCTGGACTCAAATCCTGCTGTTTTACTGAACACAACTACCCACTTGGACATTTCCTTGAGAGAAACAGTTCCCCATAGTCTGGAGATCAGTTGTAATCAGAGAACTCCAGACCCCATTTTGAGGTTAGTAGCTATAACCTAGGGTTGGTGGGACCTGGAATTAGAACTCCCAGAATTACAACTGATGATCTCCAGATGACAGAGAAAAGGGCTGTTTTGGAGGGGGACACTATGGACTCTGCTGAGGTCCCTTTCTTCCCCATACCTTGTCTTCCAGAGGTTGCACCTCCAAATTGCCATGGATTTCCCAACTCTCAGTTGGCAAATCTACCATAGCCTCAGAATGGCAGTTTCAAATCTCAGGACTAGACATGGGCACAAACGGAAAAAACCGAACCGGGAGGTTCGAGGTTCATACAGTTTTACAAACCACAAACTTTCACGAACTTGCCCTAGTTCCCGAACCGGTTTGTGTGGTTCGTGAAAACATCTCTTCCGGGGCAGCAGAAGGTCTGCAATATAGGGGTGTGAGCTTCCAGTTTCCCCCTTTTAAACACTAGTCGCTTTTCAGCTGATGGGAGGGGAATCCCCATCAGCTGAAAAAGCTGCCAGCTTTTCTGCTTCCCATGTTTGCAGAAGTTTGCTTATTCCCTGGCTTTGCAAAGAGAAAAAATAACCCAAGCTGCGCAAAAGGCTTGGTTTTTTTTTCATCTTTGCAAAGCCTGAAACATGCCTTGGAGGGAGGGAAAAGCAGCTATTTAATCCTTTCCTGACTTTTAAAGCCAGGAGGAAAGTGCAGTAATGTTACAATATTGCAATGCTACAAAGTTACAATGTTGCTACACTTTCTTGCCTTTGAAAAAAAAAGAGAGAGTGTGTGTATAACCCAAAGGAGGAAGGGAAAAGCAGCCATTTAGCCCTTTCCTGGCTTTTAAAGCCAGCAGGGAATAAGCAAACTTCTGCAAACATGGGAAGTAGAACAGATACTGAAATGCTTTAAAGTTCCAGCTCGCATTTGAAAGAAGCAACAGTTTTCTTGCACTCAAGAGAACTATTGCTCCTTATAAATATTGGTGCATTTTTCAGCTCATGGGGGATCCCCCTCCCATCAGCTGAAATGCGGCCAGGTGCACACCTCTACTGCAGAAAGCTCATCTCTGGTTGCCTAGGAAACTGATTGATTGGTGCCAGGCTGTCTGCAGTGATGAACCGAAAATGAACCAAACGAATCAGCCTAAAGTTCGTCCCAGATCCTCAGAAATGGTCTCTGACTAACTGCTGGTTCGTGAACCACGAATCAGCCAGGTTCGTGATGAATTTTGGTTCGTATTTCAGTTCATGCCCATCTCTACTCAGGACTTTCAGCTTGCCAGTATATTAGATGACTTCTTCTAAGGTTTCTATGTTTATCTGCTTGAGGTTACATTTACATTGGAATGTTTGGGGGGGAAATCTGGTACAAATATTTTAAGTACTTTTTACATTCAGTCCTTTTCCATTCATTACATATTTTCTTTGTCATTTCTTCTTCTGTGCAACAAACAGTCCATTTCTCCAAAGGCATGTAGTACTGACTACACAAATAACATATGGTATACTTCTGGTTGTTGTCTGGAAGTACTGCCTTGCTAACCAATATGATAGCACTAGTCCCCGTCTTGTGAGTCAGTACAAATAGATTTATAATACAGGTAAATTTTGATACAATTTGCACTGTTTTTTTTAGTTTGGATAAATTATTGTGAGAATAATAATAACACTCTCGGTAGCTCGCTTTAAGTGAGCATTAAGTTGTCCTGAAGGGTGGTATATAAATCAAATGTTGTTGTTATTATGTTATTTGGATTATTTTACTCTTTCTTTTTGCAAATCATGGGGAGGAATATGGAGGGATTAAAGCTCTGTCCCTGACCTGGGATTGTGAACATCCAGGTGGGATGTGAGATCAGTTACCTTGGGAAAAAAATGGCCGCTTTGGAGGGTGAAATCTGGTGGGCTGCATGGCATTATATCCCTCTTGAGTGCCTTCTACTCCCCAAGCTCCATTTTTCTCAAGTTCTATTAAGAAATTTCCAGGATTTTCACAACTGAAATTCATAATCATACCCTGACTACTGGAAATTGCATTCTGACACCATTTTAGTTTCCAGTTATTCAAGAGGCAGTTCTTTTCTGAGTATTAGCATAAGGACTAGAAAGGTTTTCTTAGGATGCTGAAACTTCAAGTTAATACCACATTCTATGCATGTTTTTTTAATACTTCCTCCAAATGAGAACAATACATCCGCCTTGGCTCAAAGCCAAGTCTGAAATAAACTTTGAAATTGTATCCATCGATGTTTACTCTTTTTTTCATTCTTAATTTATTAATCTAATTTGTCCTCCATTGTTCCTAACTTCTTATGTAATAATAATGCTGTAATATTCTCTGGAGATTCTTATTAATATCTGACCCATCAAGGTCAGGGTTTTAGTTTATTATACCACAAGTCATCTTCCTTTCCTGTTTCAATTATTGGAAAAGATATTAAATTGCTAACTTTCTCTCATGAGCTTTGAAAAATAGGTCTTTCTGCTTTGCGTTTTCCCCTGAATTATCCCGAGGGTGAAATATTATGGATGCTAAGTCATAAAGGGGCCTACAACGTTGGGTCTGACATTTGTTTTTTCCTTTATTCAAGGCTACTGAATTCTGAGATTTGTCCCACTGTGGTGATAAAATCATGTAGTATTTATATCCCCATAAGTATTAGGCACTCTGAACTTTTCCCTGATAAATATCCATTAAAAAGAAAGGAGACCTACCCCCTACTGACCAAAAATTCTCTAGCATACCTCGACAAACACATTGAACATTTGCTAACATTTGACTTTTAAAAAAACTTTGTTTTTACTTTCCCTGTTAGTCATGATAACTAAAATTAGATCCTCCAAGTTCAGAAGGAGTATACCTTTTGTTGTAGGGTTGCCAGCTCCAGGATGGGAAATATTGGGAGCAGAGCCTGGAGAGGACAGGTTAGAGAGAGGGCATAATGCCTTAGAGTCTGCCCTCTAAAGCAGCCATATTCTGCAGGGGAACTGAGCTCTGTAGTCTGGAGATCAGTTTTAATTACAGGAGATCTCCAGGTCCCACCTCTAGTTGACAACCCTACTAGTTGTCATATGACTGCTTGTCATATGTCATAGAACGGCAGCATTCTTTCATTTCTATTTGTTTATGAAGCAAACCTAGCTGAAATAATAATAATAATAACATTTGATTTACACACCACCCTTCAGGACACCTTAATGCCCACTCAGAGTGGTTTATAAAGTATGTTATAATTATCCTCACAACAATCGCCCTGTGAGGTGGGTGGGGCTGAGAAGCTGTGACTGACCCAAGATCACCCAGTTGGCTTCAAGCTGAGGAGTGAGGAATCAAACCTGGCTCTCCAGATTAGAGTCCTGCCGCTCTTAACCACTACACTAACCAGGCTCCTGTATGTGCCCTACGAGTGCATAAACTAGAATCACACTGTCTGCAGAAAAGAAACTTTAACAAGCACTGTAGGAGCTCAGGTTTAAGAATCCTACTCAATCCTAAGAATCCTACTAAAGTACAGAAGGAAGTTGACTGGCTCATATCATCCCTTGTGATTGCTGGCAGTATGAAGCTTCTGAAGAGCTCGGGTATGGTATAAATATTACACATTTCTGCTTGCTGAACTTCAGCTTCCCAGTTTCTAGCTCAGGCTGTTGACCTCTCAGACCCTAAATTGGAGAGTACTCCTTCCAGTTCTGAATATGAGTAGGACCATACCTTTATGCTACAATACTTTCTGGCTCACTATTGGCTGGCTTTTGTTAGAAACAAAATCTTGGACTAGAAGTACCTTTGTTCCAATTCATCAAGGCAATGCTTCTGTCTTTGCTGGACTCAGAAACTCTGAAATGTGGCATTCACTGGCAGGAATCTAATCTGGAGAACTGGGTTTGATTCCCCACTCCTCCACTTGAAACCAACTGGGTGACCTTGGGTCAGTCACAGCTCTCTCAGAGCTCTCTCAGTCCCAACCACCTCACAGCATGATTGTCGTGAGGATAATAATAACATACTTTGTAAAATGCTCTGAGTGGATGTTAAGTTGTTCTGAAAGGCGACATATAAATCAAATGTTGTTATTGTTATTACGGTCTCATAATGGTGCCTCTCCCAAATATGAAATATCATCTGCTGACTTGAGTTATTTCAGGCTTCATGCTTAAATGTGAGCCTGTTTTCCAGACAAAGGCGGAGCAGTTGTCATCATGGACAAACATAACTGCATACAAGAAGCAGAAAGACAACTCTCCAATACAACATTCTATAAAATACTACCTTCTGACCCTATGGAGCAATACAAAAGAGAACTAAATAAAATATTAAAGACGCTCCCCATGGACATACAAGGATGCATCCATATGGACACACCCCAGGAACCATGACCAGGCATATTCTACCTACTACCCAAAATCCGCAAACCAGGTAACCCGGGACACCCCATTGTTTCAGGAATAGGCACTATCACAGTAGGAGTCTCAGGATGGATTCTATCCTCAGGCCCTATGCTACCAGCACACCCAGCTATTTATGGGACACCACTGACTTCCTCAGGAAAATACAGTCCATCGACAACCTACCAGATGACACCATCCTAGCAACCATGGATGTGGAGGCTCTATACACCAATATCCCACATGCAGATGGACTGCTAGCCATAAGGAATATTATCCCGGACAAAACCACAACTCACCTTGCCACTGAACAGATACGTTACAATCGTATCTGCTCCAATGCTCTTGATCGGGACTCCCACTTAAGAGATATACAACAAGCATTTGGGGGGGGCTACAGTACCCACCAAATGAGGTGAGGAAACAAATCGACAGGGCCAGACTAGTACCCAGAAACAGCCTGATCCAGGACAAACCTAAAGGAACTAACAACAGAACACCACTGGTTGTCACCTATAGTTCCCAGCACAAACCCATCCAATGTATCATCAGTGATCTACAACCCATCCTGGAAAATGATGCCTCTCTCTCTGAAGCCCAGGGTGGAAGACCTCACCTTGCCTACAGACAGCCCCCCAACCTGAAACGACTTCTCACTTACAATCATGAATCAGCTAGCAGAGTCACCAACACAAGTACCAGGCCCTGCAACAGACCCAGATGCCAGCTCTGCCCTTATATCTACCCAGGAAATACAATTTCAGGACCCAATGGCATCAACTACACTGTCTCTGGCTCTTACAACTGCTCATCCTCCAATGTGATATATGCCCTCATGTGCCAACAATGTCCATCTGCTCTGTACATTGGACAAACCAGCCAACCTCTGCGCAAAAGAATAAATGGACACAAATCTGACATTAAAAATGGCAACATCCAGAAACCAGTGGGAGAACACTTCAGTCTACCAGGACATTCCATCAAGGACTTAAAGGTCACTGTAGTTCAACAGAAACCTTTCAAAAACAAAATCCAACGGGAAGCTGCTGAATTGGAATTCATATGTAAATTTGATTCAGTCAGGCTTGGATTGAATAGAGACTCTGGATGGTTATCTCATTATCAGAAGTAACTGACTTCCTTAACAGAAGCAAACTGATCTCCATATCAGAAGCTACTGTTTGCATCTACTCCTCCCTCCCCTCTCCACCTATATATCTGACCAGTTTCTTCTTGCCCTCCATGCATCTGACGAAGAGAACTGTGACTCTCAAAGGCTTATGCTACAATAAAGTTGGTTAGTCTTAAAGGTGCTACTGGACTCTTTTTGATTTTGTTTTCCAGAAGTGTTCCTTATCCATGTGGTTTTCAGTGCTCTGTTTATCCGAAGACACTCTTTCTGATGTCTATTATTTATGAACTATTTAATCGGTTTTGTGCTTGCATAAGTGCCCATCAGGGACTTCCAGATGATGCAGTAAAGATTAGTAATCATCATCGCTCAGGGTAGCCATGCGGCTGAGCTTGACCTTTTAATTTGACTAGCGGAAAACATCTTTCTGCTCTGTGCTGCAGTCACTCTGCAGCGTTTCATCAGAGATAGACTGAAGGAATCCTGAATCTGTACTCCTCTCAAAATATCACATTAACAGAAAAACAGAATAGACGGTAACATTTATTTGGGGATTTAAAAATATATGGAAGGAGTGCCTTTACATTATGGAGCACATAGGTTGGGTGTCATGTCTGTGCCCTACTCAAGCCATTATTTGATGCTGACCTGTTGTTCTGACCAGTGTTTCAAGCTGCACCTTGATGCCATATTGCCAATAGCTCAAGGAGGCACAAAAAGGGGTTACAATAGAATTTAGACACCTTCCGCCTGATAATAGTTTCATATACAGGTGCAAATCAACAAAAATAGTCAAGTCCAATATCAAAGTCCCATTCACAAAAATGTCATGTATTTCCTTGTTTCCTTGAATTCCAAGGTTGCCTATAGCAGAGCGCAAACAGTCTTTCAACCTGTGGTTTATGGAAGCCGCTTGTTCCCCTTGGGAAGGAGAGAACAGAGGCGGTGCTTCCACCCAGATGGCTACGAGCTTCACCAACCCTGTCTTCTTTGGCTCGTTTCGAGAAAAGTCTTCTTCTGGCCAATAATTCTACAAATAACCACAGTATATTTACTCCAAGGCTTTCCTATATGACATAACAAAATAAAGTCTTCAACTTACAATTTTTTTCTCAATAAACGGTATTCAAACTTCCATCTCCAATGAAGTCAATATCAGTGGGGTGAGGCACTTCCAGTTGTAACAAGGTATGTACCATCAGACTCATTAATTTGTGAGTCACTCTTAAAGGGGAATCCTTCCATACAATTTAACTTTGGGTTAATCAATAGGAGGTTTCCCACTCAGGTCTTGGCCATATTGCCAGTGCCATAACTGCTTTGCTTTCACAGGCTTACTGAAGCTGCAGGTGTCTTATTTAACGGCTTTGAAGCTTTCAGTGCTTCTGATCTTGTACACTGCCCACTCCCATGAATTACTGTGTTTCAGCTTTAATCTTCTGCTTTCTCAGTGTCTAGACGTGACAGTTAAAATATGTGAGAAGTACCCAAGACAAGTTCGCGCCAAAAGTTATGTTTTGCTGATGGGAAGGGGAGAAGGAGTAATTGTGTTCATTAAGAGGAATGGTTTCTCCACATGTTGCCATTCCTGTCAACCTGTTTTTACTGCTTAGTTGCTTTCCTTGCTTCTGAGTAATCCTATGGACATATCTGTGGAAACGATCTGATTCCTGAATAAAACCTTTTAACCAAGAGCCTGGATTCTTGCTGTAATGGTACAGGGATCTGTCTACCATAGCCGGTCATCCATAGCCTGACAGGGTCTAGAACCCCAGTAATAGTTCATTCTGACAGTTTCAAGTTGAGAAAATGGCAGAAGGGAAGGGCAAATCCCTTTCTATATGCATAGTGTGGTCTGATCCACACCATGTGGCAATTGAGGACAACCCACGACTTATCATAGAATCTGAAGCTGTATGGTGATCCCAGACCCAACTTGTGTCTTCCGTTTGTGAATTGGCCTTAAACACTCAATACAACTATGATCAGAGTCTGAGGGCTGGTTTTGACCACTGGTATGTCTACGTATGTATTATTTGTATGGAGGAAAGGTGGCATTATACAGCATGATCTCATCAGATCTCAGAAGCTAAGCAGGGTTGGAACTTGGATGGGCAACCATCAAAGAAGACTGCAGAGGAAAGCACTGGCAAACCTTTGTTTCACACTTGCTTTGAAAGCCCCTTGCTGGGCTCTCCATACGTTGATTGCAACTTGATGGTGCACACACGCAAACACACACATACATTTTTTGTATATATATTTTTAGTCACCTTGGACATTTTTAACAATGTGTAGGGAATGGATTATAAATAGTACAAATAAATGTATATCACAGTCCTTTATTTTATTTATTTATTACATTTCTAGACTGTCCTCCCTGTTGGACGGGCTCAGGGTGGTGTAACAACATATAATTTATAACATACAGTTTAAAACAATAAAAACATTATAAATAAACATTTTAAAACATTATCCATGTGCAATAAATGGTTGTTGTGGATTTTCCAGGCTGTATAGCCGTGGTCTTGGCATTGTAGTTCCTGATGTTTTGCCAGCCGCTGTGACTGGCAACTTCAGAGGTGTAGCACCAAAAGACAGAGATCTCTCAGTGTCACAGTGTGGAGAAGATGTTGGCAGGTAATTTATATCTACTCAGGAAGGTGGGGTTGGGCTGAGTCATCCTGTAAGAGTTTCCCAGGGTTTGGAATGCTAATGGAAGGAGGCTTCACTGTATCCTCAGGAGGTTCTTTTGCATATGGATTGGTGCTTGATATGCTGGATGCTACGCTGTGTGGTCCCGATGTAAACTTGTCCACAGCTTCAGGGTATGCGGTATACTCCTGCAGAGGTGAGGGGGTCTCTACTGTCTTTTGCTGATCATAGCATCTGTTGTATTTTACCGCATACCCTGCAGCTGTGGACAAGTTTACATCGGGACCACAAAGCGTAGCATCCAGACAAGAATAAAAGAACATGAAAGACACTGCAGACTTGGCCATCCGGAAAAATCAGCAGTGGCTGAACATAGCCTAACTCAAACAGGACATAGTATCCTATTCCAGGACACTAAAATACTGGACAACAGTTCCAACTACTATGTCAGATTGCACAGGGAAGCCATTGAAATTCATAAGCATAAGCACAATTTCAACAGGAAAGAAGAGACTTTAAGAATGAATAGAGCATGGTTTCCAGCCCTGAAAAACACCAGGCTAACAAAATACTCTATACCTGACAATAGCCCTGCAGAGAAGATTAGCATATCAAGCACCAATCCATATGCAAAAGAACCTTCTCAGGATACAGTGAAGCCTCCCTCCATTAGCATTCCACACCCTGGGAAACTCTTACAGGATGACTCAGCCCAACCCCACCTTCCTGAGTAGATATAAATGACCTGCCAACATCTTCTCCACACTGTGACACTGAGAGATCTCTGTCTTTTGGTGCTACACCTCTGAAGATGCCAGTCACAGCTGCTGGCGAAATGTCAGGAACTACAATGCCAAGACCACGGCTATACAGCCCGGAAAATTCACAACAACCATCATTCTCCGACTGTGAAAGCCTTCGACAATACATGTGCAATAAAATTTCTTAGATGGTGGATATAAGTATGTGTCACACTTTATGAGCTCCTGCATGGGTGGTGGACAGTATTCAGTGGTATGACTGGCAAGAGGACAGCCTAGACTCCACCAAATGCCTGGAAGAACATCTCTGTCTTGCAGGCCCAGTGGAAAGATAACAAATTCCACCAGGCCCTAGTTTCCTCAGACAGAGAGTTCCACCAGGTCAGAGCTAGGACTGAAAAGCCCCTTGCTCTGGTAGAGGTCAGACGGACCTCCCTGGGGCCAGGGACCATCAACAACTGCTTATTAGCTGATCGAAGTGACCTCTGGGGAACATATGGGGAGAGGCAGTCCTGAAGGTATGCTGGACCCAGTCCGTATAGGGCTTATTAGTGTTAATTAGTGTTATTAGTAATAAACCATAGGGCTTATTAGTGTTAACTTAAGACATAGGTGCTTGGTGGCTGGTAGTAGTTAGAACTTTCCTATTTATGAATACCACTTCAAAGCATAATTCTTTTCAGTGGAGTTGGGTCATACATTCAGCTGCTGGTCTTCAGGTGTACAGCGATCGAAGACAGAGAAAAGAGATAAACACGCATGTGGGAATTAGGCTCAGATGACCAGCATGTCAGAACTAACACTACTGACAATATATACTTATGGTAATATAAGAGTTCCTTCTGTAGAGCCCATTCATACATGTAGGCCAGCTGTGATGTTGCAGTCATTGTCAACTAATAAACATGCATGTACGAACCAGCCCTAAAATCTGAGGATATGGACTATTTGCCACAAGCCTATATTTAATAATTCATTTTATTTCACTTCATTCATACTCTGTCTTTCTCCCCAACGGGGGCTCAAAGTAGCTTACATCATTCTGCTTGCCTCTGTTTTTCCCTCACAACAAACCCTATGAGGTAGGTTCGGCTGAGAGTACACCCCATGGGACCCGGTAACCCTACAACTTACTGGTATCACAGTCTATTTCCATAGCCCTGAACAGATTTTCTAGCCTCTGGATCCATTTATTCCAGTAAAGTTTGAAAGTCATGTGGGAATCATTTGCCTCAAAAGAAGGGAATGCAAGAAATGCAACCATGGCGTTCTGAGTTTTGCTTTAAAGGGAGGGGGCCCTCTGGAAATGTTGTTGATGTGTGAGGGAATACCTGAGTTAGTGCTTGCTTGTGAAGAGGCTTCTTTCTCTGAGGTAGCCTGTTTGTCAAAATCCACTTAGTGCTCAGCATGAGATCATATTTTGTTACTAGTGTCTTATTCAACAAAGCAGTGTTAAAGGCTAAAAGAAAGCGTAATCACAGCTTAGAAAACATCACAGCCAGGGTACCTGAAGCAGGAAAACATAGTGAAAGACTACCTAAATTGGATTACTCCAAGTGTGTATCGGATGCTGCCAAAGTTCCAAGCTGCAGGTCAAAAACATTTTAAGTGGGCCAAGATGGAGATCACCACATTTTCAAGTGAGCCAAGCTATATGAGACACGAAGAGATCTGTGACCTTGCAGTTTTGTTTTGTTTTGTTTTTAAATTAGAGGCAACAAGGGAGGAAAGCATCCAACAAATTGGGACCATGGCATTCTGAGCTATTTTCCAGGTCCAACATAAATTGGGGCTATGGCATTTTAGAAGCACGCGAGCCATTTTTCTCAGTCCATTTGCCCCACACACATCTCCCTTTTTCTTCTCACGTGAAAAATAATTTTAGGAACAATATAGATGAGGGAAAGTCTCCTCTCTCAACCTCACAGCTCCCATCCATTTCTGTCCCTGCCTTCTTGTGGCTGTTTTAACCTTTTAAATATACTACTGGAAATCCAGTCATGACCCTCCCACCATCTTCTCGTGGTTGTTATCCATAGTGTGGATAACACAATGCCGCAGCAACTTCGCGTCATTTTTTAGAAACCTATCAGAATCCTTAACCTCAACATTCAACACAGATAATCTCCACCTTCTGTTTTATTTAAAAAATCCAGCAAGGACAGGAAGTGCAAGTAGAATAAATACACATCTCTGCTCAGAAGATCTGGACCAACAGTCAACTAACTGGGGGATTAGATCAGACATGGACATGAAACAATACGCATATGAGTTGTGTTATGCATATTAATTGAAGTAAATTAATGGCTTTACAAGCTCATCACACAATCCTAAAGAGGGTTAAACCTTTCTCACTGAAGTTAATGGGTTTAGAAGCATGTAAATTCTAGATATATAGAATTGAACTGTAAGTCTCCAAAATGGGAGTTTTATCTTTTAAAAGTATGAACTATCGGTTCATGCTCTGATCTGTCACATGCCCCAAAACGTGCGAATGATCTGACCCAAACACTCCCAGCCTACTAGCTATGCTGTAAGATCTGTGATGCGCCGATGTTTGTTTCTGCAGTGCGCTGCAGTGTCACCGAGGACCCGATAAGCTGCTGTAACTGACTTTGCGGATCAGTGTCCTTCTTTACCATCTTCCAACATGGCCTCAGCAGGAACCTTCAGATTTGTTCTGAAGTTCTTTTTTAGGAGAAATTTGTTGGCAACTTAGGGGGGCATGAAGCTTTCTGGAAGATGTTTTGAGTCTTATCAAAGCGCTTTTGGATTCTCTTGAAATTCCTGAAGTTTTTTCCTGAGAAAAAAGAGCGAACCTTTGCCTGTGATATGAAGTAGTTTAAAAGCTTCATCGTTTCTATAGGATAACAGCCACAGAAAAGAATCCTGCTGGGAACCAGATAATTTCTGCACAACCTCTGAGGAACCTTTAAGTGAGGGAATCCGGTGGTGCTTCACTGACATTTCAAACTCTCCGAACTACTCTTGGGAATTTCTGTTAAAAGGATTTACTCGAGGAACCCACACACAACAGAATTCAGTCTTTTTTTTCCTAACTAATGAGTCTGGGTGCAGAAGTTCAGACTATTTTGTTCATAAACTCATTTTAAAAGCTGACAGAAATTCTCCATTCTAGTGACTAAGGGTTCTGCTTTGTGCTACCCTGGTCTTTAAAAAAAAAAACCCCAAAACTGATAACCCTTTCTTGGAACTTGAATTGCTTTTTAAATGGGACTGAAGGTTAATTCAAATAATTTGGCACAGAATTTACATAAATTTACTTTTAATTAAAGTACTGCCTTCTGAGCCATTTGAAGAGGAAAGGATTGGCTAGTTATGTCAGTTTAATTATTGAACAGTCTTGAATAGATCATGCATGTGACCTAATTAAGACTTCTCTTCAGCCATGGCTGGAGGTGGTGCGCATCCTTTAAAATACTTTCTCTATTGCATCTTATCTTGACATTTATATGAAAATTAGCCCAGGGAAGAATGCCAATAATAACTTCTTAATGCCTTATGTGGGTAATATGAAGGTAGTGTGTATGGAATTTAGGATCGGTTTCCCAGTCTCTGTATGCAAACTTGCTTGAAACCAGTGAAGCAAACAAAGATACATAAACAGCCAGCTTGCTGGAATATATTCTATTCATTTCTTCAAAACAGTTAAGCAACAACATTTTTGTCTGAAATTCCACCAGCCACAAAAAATTACTAAATTTGCTTCAGCGTGGATGAAAGAAAGTCCCTGGTCCTAGGAGGGGCAGTGGCAGCTGCTGGAAGAGGGCCAACAGCACCTCATGGATTGGCAATGGCACAGAGCAGCTGTAGGAAAAGCAGAGGTGAGACTGAGGGCCAAGCTACAAGTGACGAATGACACTTGCCTGGCAAGTGAACAGACTCACGTGTATTCCTCCCTGTTCACTTGCCATTCACTTGCTCTCCACTTGATCAAGTGGAGCGCAAGTGAATGGCAAGTGAACAGGGAGGATTACACGTGAGTCTGTTCACTTGCCAGGCAAGTGTCATTCGTCACTTGTAGCTTGGCCCTCAGGCAGTAGCCAAGACAGCTCCCAGCTCTCGAATTCAGAAATGGCCAGGGTGTAACTTGAGGCATGCTATTTTCCAAAGGGGATGAGAGGAGGAGAGATGATATGAAGGTCTCAGCTACCTTCTCCAGGTAGTGTAAGAGAGGACATGTGAAAGGAAAAACAAGCTACTGTGAAAACTCCTCCCCTCTTTGGATCAGGGGTCATTGTGGTTGCCGGGTGGGGGAGGCCCTGGGAAATGAGTCCAATGAAAAGGCAGGGCCTTGTACACCACCCCACTTCCCATGTCCCTCAGAATCCTTGTGAAATTTCACCCCCTGACAAAGAATCTCCACATTTACCTCAACTTTTCCATTTAGGTAAAAACTCAGTGACAGTGGCGGTGTGCAGGGCCTGCCTGAGATATTGCAGCTTTTTATCAATTTCTCCTTCCTCCCGCCATACAAGTTACCAATTCTTTGTTCATGTCCTTGGCTGATGCTTCTGGGGAAAGGTACAATGTGATGATATCACACTATGTGCAGAGTGCTCCTAAATATGTCAGGGCAGAGGAGAATTCACTTTGAAGACTTTAGCAGTCAATGTGGTGCTGTGGTTAGAGTACTGCAGTAGATCCTTTGGGACTGAGAATCAAATCGCCACTCTGACGTGAATCTTTAGTTCACCTTGGACCCATCTGTTTCTGTCAGCCTAGCCTCCCTCACAGGATTGTTGTGGGGGCAAAATGGAAGAGAGGAGAACCACATATGCCACCACATATGGAGGATGGAGGAGGTGGAGGAAAGTGCCATCAAGTCATAGCTGACTTACGGCAACCCCCCCCCCCGGTGGGGTTTTCATGGCAAGGGACTAACAGAGGTGGTTTGCCATTGCCTGCCTCTACAACCCTGGCCTTCGTTGGAGGTCTCCCATCCAATTACTAAACAAGGCTGACCTTGCTTAGCTTCTGAGATTTGATGAGATCAGACTCACCTGGGCTTTCCAGGTCAGGGCGCTGGGGGTAAAACTGGGATAAAAATGGGATAGTTAGTATTCCTGTGGCAGACATAAAGTCTGCTCCCACTCTTTGGAGGTGAAGAATAGCCCTTTCCTAAAGACACACTGAACTCAGTGGGTCTTAGACCTCAGAAAGTGTGCACAGAATCACGTAATTAGAAACAATTCCTTGCAATCAAAAAATCAATTAACATTCACTTAAAATTGGTCAGCTCTATATTTGATCCTAGCATCAGTTCCCTTCCAGCAAGTATAATTAGCTTCCTAATTATCCTTAAAAAATTAGCATCCTGCTTGTTGCAATTCATTCACTAGAGTCACAAAAAAACCCACTTTGACTTAGTCTACTTGAATGCAGCATGACTGCTATGGAGGATCCGCAGAACTTCCGGCAAGACCAAAGATTGTGCTGTTATTTTTCATTAACTTTAATGGCCTTTGGATTAGTCCTCAGCGAGAGCATTGTTGCAAATCAATTAACTTGCCACAAAGAACAAGCTCACACTCCTGCCAACTCCTGTGACTTCTTTCACAACCTCACAATATTTGGAGACTCCTCAAGGAATTGAATCCAGCTCACATTTGCTATCCAAATTACACTTTTGCCTTGAGGTGGAGGGAAAAAACTCAACTCAAACAAATGAGAGGCAATTAGAGCTCAGAGCTGGGGACTTTTATGTTTTATTACAACAAAGATTGTTTTTAAGTCTCTACAAATATTCTGTATTTAAAATTGTATTGGTTGGATTTTTTGATTGCAAAAGAATGGAGAATCAGCAATAATATAATTGTTTTCTTGTTATGAGATAACCTGTATATATGATTGCAAAAAGGTGCTGAGACTATGAAACAGCCTTTTATGCAGGATTTCACACATTCAGTGGATACTTTTTCCTCAGTTGGCCTGTTTGGTGTAGTGGTTAAGAGCAGCAGGACTCTAATCTGGAAAGCCAGGTTTGATTCCCGACTCCTGTGCTTGAAGCCAGCTGAGTGACCTTGGATCAGTCATAGCTTCTCAGATAATAATAATAACATTCAATTTATATACCACCCTTCTGGACAACTTAATGCCCACCCAGAGCAGTTTACAAAGTATGCCATTATTATCCTCACAACAAAACACCCTGTGAGGTGGGTGGGGCTGACTACTCTTGCGCTCTTAACCACTACACCAAACTGGCTCTCAGAGCTTTCTTGCCCATCTAACAGGGCATCTGTTGTGCAGATAATAATAACACACTTTGTAAACTGCTCTGAGAGGGCATTAAGTTGTCCTGAAGGGCGGTATATAAATTGAATGTTGTTGTTGTTATTGTTGTTGTTGTTCTAAGACTTACTTAATAGATTCTATATATTATTGCCCAGAAATGTAGCGAACTGCTCAGATTCAAATCAATGCAAAATTTTAAAATATATACTGTCATACGTTGGTTGCCATTAGTGGTCCATGTGTGCAGCCTTGGAATCTAAAACAAGCAGTGAATATTGCCCTTTATAGATTCAAAGGAGAATGGAATGGATCTGCATATGTTCCGGAGATTCCTGAGGCAAGCTTACAGAAATTTTTCAATTATTTTATAGGCTCTGTACAACTTGATGCGGGTCACTGTGGACTAAAAGGGGATTTTCAGAATTGATTTTTGTAGGCATAATATTGAGATAAGCAGGAATACATAAGGACTTGTGTGTGTGGGGGGGGGTCATCTCATTTCCTCCTTCCCTACTATTTCCTCTTTCCCTTTCCTGAACCCCCCTATAGACTATCCCCTTTCCCTGTGTTCTTCTCTTCTCTCCGCCCTCACCAGCTAGCCTACCTTTATCTCCCCTCCTGTATTCAGATTTCTCTCCTTCCCTAGTCTTGGTGGCCCCTACCCAAGAAAACTCTGACCCAGTTGCACAGTGCCAGAGGGAGGAAAAGACACTCTGCCTAAGTGGCTGACTGCCTCTTTTCTCTCCTTGCATGGGACTTGAGTGGGACACGCATCACTTTCTGTGTCTTCTTGGGCAGGAGGGGGGCTGTAATGATTTTAAGTAAATGTCTGTATGTGTCTTTAAATGCTTGGTGTGGTATAGATGAAGACTGGGGGTGAAAGAGAGGGATGAGTGAGTGAGATGATTGGTTGATGCCTGAGAGTGTGGGCAGAGTGAACTGCAGTTTTGGACTGAGGGCCAAGCTACACATGACGAATGACACTTGAATGGCAAGTGTATTTCTCCCTGTTCACTTGCCCTCCACTCAGTCCACTTGCCGTTCAAGTGTCATTCATCATGTGTAGCTTGGCCCTCAGAGTGGAGAAAAAAGATTCAGTCAGGGCAAGAGAGGCAAGCTGGGTGCAGCCTGAGCTTGTTTATGTCGTCTGAGAGACATATAACCTGTGTGGAAGCCTGAACTGTGTATGTTTGTGAAAGAACATTCAGTCAGGAGAAAACAGGCAAACTGTGTGTGCACCTGAGAAAAAGGTCTTACTTGTAATTGAGAGAGAAATTAATATCAAAAGCAGGCAAACTGTGTGTGAAGCCTGAGAGAAAATCTATGTGACTGGGTTTTAAGTAAAGTAACTTTAAGAATTGAGAACTACTCTTTTGAAACCATCAAGTTTATAAGAAGCATATCAACTGATATGCTTCTTATAAAAATAAAAGTTTACTTTGTTTTTTTAATATCCTAGAGTATCTGTCATTCCTATATCTCATTCCTTTCCTCAGGACCACATAGTACCACGAAAAAGCCTGACCCTTGGGCACGTTACTAAAAGGAGAAATTTAAGTTATTCTGGAATTTAATTCCTGGTGGCAGCAATCTACCAAGAGGGGCAAGAATAAAAGGCTTGAAGTCCAAATCTACCCAAGAGAAAGAAAGGGGTCGTAACAAGGGCGATTATCTCTCCCGCATTATTTTGTCTGGGCTGAGCTAGGCACCACCACCGCTTCATTGTTTCACCTTGCATGGGCCAAGCCAGCCATCGCAGCTTCCCTCTCCTCCTGTGGGCCGATCTAGGCACTTCCACTCCCTCCTTTGCCTTGCTTTGTGCAAGTTTCGTAAGGCTGAGTGCTGCTTCCCCCTTCTCACCCCCATGATAGTTTTGGGCAGGCCGGGCACCATCTCCCCCACCTTGCCTCACACAGGCTGGATGGTTCCTCCCTGGCTTGCAGAGGGCTCATATAGGCCAAGCTCTGTCCTTCTGTTAAATGTTGGCCCTGTCCTGGTGAGGGGGAGGCTATTGGCCCACTAGGAGGCACCCCGTTGCTGTTAATGGCCAATCCTCCTCTGTCTGTGAGATAAATTAGTCTGATAATGTGTAACTGGCCCATAGTTATCCAGTGAGTTCCCACAGCAGAGTAGGGGTTCACGGTCCTTGTCCAAAAGTCTAACCACTATACCACACTGGCTTTGGTGGAGTGGCTGCTATTGAACAGTAGCAAGCATCCAGGTCTGGGTGAGTCATGCAAAATGGGTGATTGCAAATCGCTTGGTGGTTGCTGCCAATCCTTGCCCCAATGAGCCTCAAAGGCCAAAACAGCCTTGGAAAGAACCCTGTCCCATCCCCTCACTCTTTACTGACAGAAAACAAAGATTTAGCTTGATCAAGAATCTTATACACTAATAGCCAAGTGGGCCTGATCTGAAGATAATAAATCCACAGATTGGAGCTATGGACAGGCAAGACAGATCTTCCTACACATCTGAAGAATGCTCCAGGTTTGCAGAAGAATCTGAAATCTAAAAAGAAATACATTGTGGGTTAAAAATACCCCAAATGACAAAAAGAGTACCTGTAGCTTTAAACAGATGTCCTCAGTGTCTGTTGCTAGGCAACCATAACAATTTAACCAGTATTCCAGGCTTGGTTTGTGTCAGTAAAAGGCAGGGAAAGGGGTAAGGGCCCTTTCCAGGGCTATTTTGGCCCTTGAGGGAGGACTCACTAGAGACAGAGACAAAAGCAACCATCAGACAACTTGATAGCACATGACTTACATTGGTCACCCAGACTGGGATTGCTACGGGTTCCAGAGGCCAAAGTTATAAGGTGGGGGAGGGGCATTGGGGCACTTACCTTCCTGATTGGAGGTGATTTTTACAAAACAGGGCTTCAGTCTGCTCTGCAGCTCCTCCATTGTGGTGGAAAATGTTGATATTTTCCAGCACAATGCAGGAGTGCAGGAGCATGTGCACATGCTTCTCTACACGCCCCCCCCCCATTCCTTTCCCTCCACCAGCCAGGGGAGTATGGCCAGGGGTCGACTGATAGAGGCCAGGGTTGCCCTGCCCGGGGCAGGGGCAGGAATAGGAAGCATAGGGAGATTACCCAGGTCTGGCTGCTTGCCATGTTCAATAGAAGCCTCCCCCAACTAAAGCCAGTGTGGTGTAGTGTTTAGAATTTCAGGGTGGATGTGGAAGGCCTGAGTTTGAATCACCACTCTGCTCTGGAACCTCTCTAGGTGACTTTGATCCAATCACACACTCTAAGCCTAACCTGACTCTCAGTGTTGTTGAGAGGATAATTTGGAGGAAAGAAGAATGATGTAAACTGCTTTGGTTCCCCATTGTGGAGAAAGGCGACACATAAATGAAGTAAGAAATAAGGGGAAGTTGGGGGTAGATAAAAGATAAATAGTGGTTTTGAAGGAGAGAAGAATGTAGGGGAAGGTGAGCATATAGTGGTTGCCAGGAGGAGGGAAAGAGTGCAGGGAAGGGGATACAGGGTAAAGTAAAGTAACCCCTGCAAGTCCTTGTAGATTCCCCACCATGCAATTGGGTCTAGCTCAGCTGGCGCCATTCAACTGAGTCATTGAAAAGAGGTTGCTGAGGGGAAGGGTTAAGATGGAGGGGAGGCAGACAATGGTGTGTGGGAATGGGAGAAGGAAGCAGGAAAAGGGGAGAGGCTATGAGGGCTCCACAGAAGGGAAAGAGGACGTGGTGGAAGAGGGGGAAATGAGAGGTCATCTACAAGTCCTCACGGTACCCAGTTATTAAATATATTGGCAGCATTGGCGGTTTGTTTTATACTTCAGCATTTGAGGCCTACATGGATGAAGCCTCTCAACTAGAGTTTCACTGAGTTTCACTTCAGTTCAAGGAGGCTACAGCAACAAATAGCACAGAGTGTGGACTAGACAAAAGGTAAGCCCAAGCGTTACAGAATTGTATTCTACCACATACTAAATGTTCTTTGAATATGCTTTCTTTGAGAGTGCCCGGCAGTGAATGCTCATTATGGCAATAATTCCAAGAGGTGGCTGCATTAGTCAATAAGAAAAAGATGCTATGAATTTCACAGTGAATATGTTCAATAGTTGAAGTTGATTACGTTCAGCTTTGACAAATAGACACAAGCCAGTTAGTGGGTCTGTTTGGTTTGGCACTGAACAACGGACTGCCACGCATCAGGATTTTTCAAAATATACATGTGTGAAAACACTGCTCTCCATTTCAACTGCCTGTTCTGTGTAAATGTGGTTGATTCTAATAAGTGGAATTACATACTTCCACACCCTGGGAAACTCCTACAGGATGACTCAGCCCAAACCCACTTTCCTGAGTAGATATAAATTACCTGCCAACATCTTCTCCACACTGTGACACTGAGAGATCTCTGTCTTTTGGTGCTACACCTCTGAAGATGCCAGCCACAGCTGCTGGCGAAACGTCAGGAACTACAATGCCAAGACCACGGCTATACAGCCCGGAAAATCCACAACAACCATACATACTTTTTTGTTCATACTAAATTGCCTGCCAAGCAGAGTAGTAGTTCTGCAAAGACAGGAAAGAGCAGGACACAATCCAACAGGGTCAGAACTTATATGGCATGAAAAGCCAGGTGCTCTACATTGTATGGTTAGGGAGGAATGTTATGAAACTATTACTGTGATGCAACCTGCCAATCAAAGGAACCACGAACTGGTAAACAGTCCATCAAAAAAAAATGGTCCTTTTAAACACATGTTGATCTACAGTAGAACAAGACATTAGCATCCAGTAGCAGCTTAAAGACCAACAAGATTTCTAGGGCATAAGCTTTTGAGAGCAAAGTAAGTTTGACTCTCAAAAGCTTATACCCTGGAAATCATATTGGTCTTTAAGGTGCAGTTGGACTTGAATCTCGCTATTTACAACTAGAGATGGGCACGAACTGCAATACAAACAAAAAAAAGCCACGATCAGCCCAATCTGCTGTTCAAGAACAAGCTGTTCGTGAGGCCCCATTCTAAACGAACAGGCGGTCGTTGCAAGCCTCATTCGTTGCTGTTCGTCAAGCCAGACAGTCTGGTGCCTGAAATCAATTCCCTTGGCAATTTAGGCAGGGATTGTCTGAACTCTGTCTGAACTCCTGCTGTTGCCCTGGAACCCCCAATCTAAGCCCAATTTAGCTTGATAGGCAGGTATTCCTTTCAAGTGTGAAGCTCCAAATTTGTTACAAGGGAGCAAAGACCAGAGGGGAGGGGGGCTCCCAGCTCTGGCTTAGTTTGCAGACAGTGGAGAGGGAGAGACAGTTGCTGTCAGCATTTTGATAGAGTGCATTGGAGCGTGAATTTTCTTTGTATGTGGTGGGATAGGGATCTACCCCTTCAAGTTCCAGGGCTTCTGCCAGGCTGTGGGCCAAGCTATTTATTATTGGTACCTTTCCTGGTGCCTGGTCAGGTCAGGTTTCTGAGAGTGGTGCAGAAGGGATCTTGACCAAACTTGGATGATGGCTGGAGGAGAGCCTGCTGGCCCCCATGAACAGCCAACCACGAACATGTTCATGAACAGGACCATGTTTGTGGTTGTTCGTGAGTCCCTCTTTGTGCATGGCAACGAACAACAAACATCATGTTCATTTTTTTTCTTTTTGTTGCGATCTTTATTTACAACAGGAGCCCAACTGACAGATGTTCAACCATCCCTAAAATAAAACAGGAGTTTAATGACACTTTAAAGACTAACTTCAAGCACAAATAATTCCACTTCTTCAGATGTATATTGACTCTGGTCCACAGATCTTACGCTGGAATTAAAAGTTTGTCTGTATGGTGCCATGATTCCTACTTACACATAGGTGGAGGGAGGGGAGAACCAAAGTGTTGGATGACAGCAAACAATATATTAGCAGTGTTGCAGTACAATATATGGTGAATTAGATGACATACTTCTGGATATGGCAACTAATTTTGGATTTAACAGCCACAAAGGGTTTGTTCTGTTTTTCTGATTATTTATTTTTCTTGGTGCCATGCTTCTGAACAAGAACTATTTTCTCAATATGCTTTCCTGAACTTTGGCTTCAAGCTGCAGCGCTGCATAATTACATATATACCACGGTCCATTAACCACCATACTTGACTAATCAAAGATTGATTTGGAGGGGTGTAATCAATAAGCATCACTTATTCAAAGCCATATGCATGAAGGATTTGATTGAATCGCTTGCCAAGCAGATAATGAACAACGACTCATAGCTGCTATTCCAGTACCTACAAGAGCCTAGACAGGTCTGAATTCCAGATCTAGAAATCTATACATCTTTTTTTAATTAAAATGAAACCTATACATCTTAAACATCATTTTTCCACATTAGCCCTCATTCGTGAAACTGTCTGTCTTGGGGTTGAAAAATTAATTGACTTTTTAAAAGTAGCTGTCAAGTTAACCTGATCTTGTAAACAATTCAATTTATGGTCAGATCTTCACATGAAAACATCTTATTTCCAAACAGGCTTTAAAGTTTTTGGTGATATGCTGAGGTACATAGGAGTACAGCTATAATGTTCACAATACAGAGTCTTTATGAGCAAATCTGCAGCTAATGGGAATGGGAAACCTGTAGCCTGGAAAATGGCTGAATGGATCAACGCTACAGTTGAAACACTGCAGATTCATCCCTGAATTCATCTTGAGTTCCATATCATCCAAATTCATTGTATGTCACCCAGGATAACCCGAATTTATTGTAATAGCCCAATTTGTTGCAATAGCCCCATTCTTCATCTAAATGTCCGATGCTTTGCATGTCTTGGAATCAACCCAAATCATTCAAAGAGACCCTTAGAGCCAAGCTACAAGTGACGCCTGACACAGGTTGGACACTTGTCAGCTTCCCTCAAGTTTTGATGGGAAATGTAGGCATCCTGGTCTTGCAGCTGTAATGGAGAGCCAAGCTGTAAAACCAGGATGCCTACATTTCCCATCAAAACTTGAGGGAAGCTGACAAGTGTCCAACCTGTGTCAGGCGTCACTTGTAGCTTGGCTCTTAGTGGACAGAACCCACCAAAACATTCTCCTGTGCAGCACGCCCCAGTTTCAAGTGGAACTCGCACAGAAGAACTTGCTGGGTTGTAACAAATGGGATTCCTTTTTAGTTGTGCAAAAATAAAAAATTCTTCCCACTTCAAATAATCATACATTTGAAAAACGATTGGAAACAAAGACCTAAATTCCAGCTCTGAATCATTATTGTACCAATAGCTATATCAACTTTTGTACCTCGGGTGCATTAACTTTGCAGCTAAAGCTCAACTCTGTAGAATGAAGCATGACATTTTTTCCCCTCTCTGTAAGGTGACAATCCATTCCTTTTAGTCACTCCTGGTGATAATGAAAAGTTTGTTTGCTTGTACAGCAGCTCAGTCTGACTGTGGTCAACCTTTCCAGACAACCTTTCTCCTAAGAAATAAAGTTACATATTTGTGCTTTATGCTCTGGCACAGTCTCATTTGGTAGGAACTAAATTTTACCAAGGACAAGTACCAGGGAGCAGGTCCAAGAAATAGGGAGAGTGAGAAATATGCAAAACAGAATTGGTCGAACAAGCCATTCTTTCCCACACACAAGTTTATTAATATGAGTTTATTAATGAACAAGATCTGCCCTATTCTACTTTTATTTGCATGATGATACACTATTGATTGTAAAGACAAATCCCACACAGGCACAGATAGAAATAAATATATTCTGGCTCATTTTAAATGCTCACGATTGTCTCTTCCCAGTTAAATCAGATTCTTTAAGTACAATATAAAAGTCAAGTTTTGCTACCCACTGGGTACATAATGCATCTTTTGCATGTCTCTGCAGACCTGAAGCTGAGATGATTATTCCGAGACATATAGTGATGGCGAAAGATATTTAAGGAGACTGACTAGGTGGCAGGGAGCAATAAAACACGGCCCCCTGGCACATCTTCTGCAGCAGTGCCATCAAATGCCCATTGGATTGCTAATGCCAAAACAAACAAATCACCCGCTTAAGCAGGGTTCAGTGTGCAGAGCAGTGCTAAAGTACCATTATTTAAAGATGTTAGTGGGAGGCATCGCTTCTTACTCGGCCATGAAATTGAAATGAGTCTTTGAAAAGGGGAGGTAAACATGTGCTGTTAAATAGCCAGTTTTATGCAAGAACGTCTTAGGCAGGGTGGAAAGTTTGCCAAATGCAGGCTGGGCAGAGCCGGGCTTATGAAAGCGAAATGAGGAAAACCGTGGATGTGGAAGAAATAGCAGGAATTTAGTCACCTTAAGGGCACAGATGATGAGCAAGCCTTCCCCACATTGACGAAATGTTTGAGTCTCTCATAGAAACATGGCGATGGAAGGGGCCGCAAGGTCAGCTAGTCCAACTCCCTGCACAATGAAGGAAATTAACAAGTACCCCCCTCCCAGAGACCCCAGCTCAATGCCAAAATGAAGGGGGAAATGCAGGGATCTCTGGCCAATCTGGCCTGGAGAAAAATTCCTTCCTGACCCCAAAGTGGCAATCAGAATTACTGTGAGCATATAAGAAAGGGCCATGAGAGCTCATCCCTTTCTGCCCTCCCTCTCATTATCTACCTAAATTCATACTGAGTCATAGAATCAGCATTGCCATCTAGTTTCCGTTTAAGAACTTCCAAAGGAGGAGAGTCCACCACCTCCCAAGGAAGCCTGCTCCACTGAGGAACCTCTCTAACTCTCTGGAATTTCTTCCAAATGCTTAGCCAAAGACACTTTGGGTTTAATTTTAAACTGTTGGTTCTGGTAGAACCCTCTGGGATAAGAGAAAGCAACTTTGCTCCACCTCTATATGACAGCCCTTCAAATTCTTGAAGAGGCCTATCATATCACCTCTCAGTCATCTGCTTACCAAGCTAAATTTACCCAACTCCTTCAACCTTTCCTCATAGGATGTTGTCTCCAGACCTCTCACCATCTTTGTTGCCCGCCTTTGGACATGTTCTACCTTGGCAGATTGGAGATTTCCTCCCCTCTTTTAAAGTAGAAAAATCTTGACTTGCTCAGGTGTCAATAAAATGCAAATTCCCTTCTGCACAGGCCTCTCTTTCAGCCCTGAGCCCCTTGCTTACACAGGTTGTAATTGAGCTTGCTGGGCTGAGCTGTGCTTTGCATTGGCTGAGCTATGCTTTGCATAAGGTTGATTCATTGCAGAGAGCTGGTCGCTTAGCAACTGCTCTGGAATTTGTAAATTACTCTCTTGCACTTGATCAGGTCTGCTACTGGTCAGGTCTTTGCAAACTGCTTGCTTTTCTTCTATAGTCATGCTCCTGCTCTGTCCCTGCCCTCTTAGTGCTTTTTCCACTTCCTTCCAATCAGATCACTGCAAGGAAGGAGCAAAGCACACCCCCAGCCAATCCCAAGCGACCATTCTTTCCCCCTTCTCCCCTCCTTGTGGGCTGGAGAGAATTTTTTTTTCTTTTAAAGGTAAAGTGTGGACGCACAGAGAGTCTCTCTACACAAGACGTCTTGGCGCATGTTGGTCAAGTGCAGGGGGATGCAGTGTTACCCAGGAAGCATAATTTTAAAAGGTAGAGCCAACAGAGATCGCTCCTCAGAGGGTTTGTTAATTTCATCTTCACCTCCTGGAAGGCTCTGTCAATTTCACCACTCCAGGCTAAAACTGTGTGGAATGGCAACCAGAGGCCAGCGAGGAATGGAAATGGGCTGGAGCTGCGTTCCAGAGCCAGGCTCGGACCTGGAGAGGTTCTAATGGGTTACTGATGCAGAGGAGTTAGCCGTGTTAGTCTGTGGTAGCAAAATCAAAAAGAGTCCAGTAGCACCTTTAAGACTAACCAACTTTATTGTAGCAGAAGCTTTCAAGAATCACAGTTCTCTTCGTCAGATGCCTGATACAGAGACTAGTCAAATACAGAAGAGCAGGAGAGAGAAGAGGCAATTGGGGGGGAGGGGGAGGGAGCAATCAAAACATTCCTTTGCAATGTAAACATCTCCTTTTAGTGTGTGTATCAGTTGGCTTCAAAGGAGTTTGCCCTGTTAGTTTGTAGAAGCCAAACAGCTAGACCATCCAATTCCAATGCAGTATGGGCCTTCAATAACCACAGCTCTCCCTGCCAGATGCATCTGACAAAGAGATCTGTGGTTCCCGAAAGCCCACGCCAGGTTAATGGGTTACTGTTTCCCTTCTGGTATTTCACAGCCCCTTCCCACAGCTCCAGTGTATAGCAATGCCTTTGCCCTGCTGCCCGCTCTGTTTTTTTAAACTACCCTTCCTGGCTGCCATTTCATCTCCTGACATGTGTTCTTCACGTGTCAGATATCTCATGTAGAGAAACTCAGAAAGTGACCTAATTTGGGGGTCTGTAAAATTACCCTTCTTTGTTCAATCTGCTTGAAATTTAGGAAGTATTTAGAGGGACAACTGTGTCCTTTGTACATTTGGTGTCATTATCTTTATAAAGAGCTCCCCCCTGATAAGCATCCACCACCACCACCCCAAAGTCTGGGCCAGAAATTATAACAAAAATCTTCTTAGTGCACACCTCTAATCAGCGAGACAAGTCAGGAATTCATTAGCCTTTTCATTTTTAGCAGGGTTTAACTTCCAACAGATATCAGTGTAATTGAAATCTCCCATGACCACTAAATCCTATTTGGTGTAGGAATGTATCATCCAAGCTTTTGGCCTGGCTTGGTGGTCTATAGCAGACCCCCGCCATAATAGCACTATTATTTCTTTCTCCTTTTATTTTTACCCAGAGGCTCTCAACTGGCCTTCCATGCTCAGATTCATGTATTTTCTCACAAGTATATGCATCCTTGACATATAATATTACCCCCCCCCCTTTTTTGGTTTATTCTTTTTAAACAAGTTATATCCCTCAATCCCAAAATTCAGTGGTGGCTGTTATCCCCCAAGTTTCAGTAATGCCAGTTAGGTCATAATCCCTTTCAAGTTCTTCCTGTTTGTTTCCCACACTCTGTGCATTAGTGTAAAGTCCTCGGAATCCATGATTTGTGCTTCTTGACTGCTTTATTCTTGTCGTTATCTGCAAATGAATAGGGCTCTGCAAATGTACTACTCCTCGATCATCATTAGTGCTCTTATCTCCAATAATTGGCACTGTACTAGCTTTTTGGTTTTTGTCACCCTCCCCAACAGGATTTAATTTGAAGCCCTCCTGATCAGGTTTGTGGGGCTCTTGCCAAACATGTTTTTTCCTACCCTCAAGAGGTGGAAACCGTCTCTCAACAGAAGTCTTTCATCTCCAAGATCCTTCACCTTTTTATCTAGAGCCTCATAGTCTCTTTTAATGCATTCCGAACTGTGCCAGGCAGTATAATTTGTGTTGGAAGAGGAGGAATCAGTGCTGTCCCTTTCCTCAGGTTCTGGAAGGGGACAAACCAAAGAGTTAGAAAGATAGAGAGGTCAGGGCACTCTGTTTACTGCTCTGACTACCTTTTGATATGTAGATTGCTATTCTCAGGATTTCCTCCTCCTGACTTCCCCCCTTCTCTTCTCTTCTCTTCTCTTCTCTTCTCTTCTCTTCTCTTCTCTTCTCTTCTCTTCTCTTCTCTTCTCTTCTCTTCTCTTCTCTTCTCTTCTCTTCTCTTCTCTTCTCTTCTCTTCTCTTCTCTTCTCTTCGCACCATCACTCTCCTTTTCCTCTTCCATTTTGGAAGCATGGATGCAGGACTTGTCCTAGTATCCATGTCCATCCTTAGACTAGAAAAGTAGTTAGGATCTGTCTCTTCTCCTTTCCTATCAGAGTATGGAGTTCCTACAATAAAGAACTCTTATTTCCTCTTTAAATATAAGCAAGTGTATGCTTTATTTTCTCTCCTGCACACACGCACCAGCCAGCAGAACCAGCTCACAACCACTTATAAACATGCTTTCTCTACTAAATGATAGACTCTGCTAATGGCCCAAACATGGAATCCTTTAATTAGGTTTCTGGGGCCAACATATGATTTATTTATCAATTTGCTCCCCACTCATTAGGGCTGTGAGCTATCATGGTGGACTCGTTTACATTGTAACATGTAATTTGGACCTTAAATCCAGTGGAGAGTGATCTTCCCCCCTCCTTCTTCCACTGCATCCCAAAATACCACCCAGTACTGTTCCTCGGGGGGGGGGGCTGTCCCCAGCAATCAGCATTTCAGGGGGATTTTGAGCTGCAATGGAAGGGGGGAAGCACAAAAGTTGTACTCTGACAGAGGAAATCCTTCAACTAATGAAAATGCTCTTTTGGATCTAAACCACTGCCACTTCAAACTTCTTGCCCTCTTACAATTGACTCTAAGTCGGTCAAAATTTAGATTACACATTCTGCAGTGCATAGCCATATCTTTTTTTCCTTCAGGTACTCTATAGTCCAGGTGAGCCTGATCTCATCAGATGTCAGAAGCTAAGCAGGGTTGGCCTTGGTTGGTAATTGGATGAGAGACCTCCAACAAAGACCAGGATTGCAAAGGCAGACAATGGCAAACCACCTCTGTCAGTCTCATTCCATGAAAATCCTGCTATAAGTCTGCTATGACTTGAGGGCATGCTCCGCAACCACTCTATATGTAGAATAAGAAATGAATAATAAGTGTGTTGCAGAATGGGAAAAGAGAGCACAGGCTCTCCCCCTAAGAGGTCCAAGATGGTAAGCCTGAGTTACGGACATCCAACCTTTTGGTAGGAGGAAGACAGAAATATTTTTAAGGCTGAAAATGGGCCTGCAGTTAATCGAGTCCCACAGAATCTACAATATAAAAGCACTCCAAGTGATTGCTCCTTTGTGGTGGATCCTTTTCATGGCTCTTTAATGAATTCTTTTGTCAGGAATAAAGAATGGTTATTGAGTCTCTACCAGCCTGATAACAAGCGATTATGCCGCACAAGAGCATAAACAATGAACGGACAACAAGATTACATAAAATATGCAAAGCAGCTTTCTGTGCGTTGTGCCAAGGAAATCCAAATACGATGCTCTTAATAAATCCTGAACATTAAGCAAATGTGCATGCATCACCATAATCTAATTTGTCTTCTGGATACTCTTTTGACAGTACTTTGGACTTTCAAAGACAAGACTGGTAATAGGTATGCAATGGAAGGGTGTGTTTTTTAAAACCCACAATATATTTATTTTATTGATTGAAGCCTCGGGGTTATACTGGACCCAGCGCTGCTGTAAGAGAAGCAAGTAAATGCAGTTACAAAAAATGCATCCTCCCTATTCTGTCTAGCCTGGAAGATGGTCCCTACCTTGACATGGCTGATCTGGTCATCGGAACTCATGCCACTGTAACATCAAGACTAGACTACTGTAATGTATTCTCTATAGGTCTCCCCAACAGTCAACTTAGAATGTCCAGATGGTGCAGAATGCTGCAGCTCAACTATTACTAGGAGCTAGGTAGAGCATGCATATTATTCCCATTCTGCTGTCACTCTATTGGCCTCCCATCACTTACTGGGCTCAATTCAAGTTTTGGGTTGTAACTTACAAATCCTTTCATGGCCTTGGCCCCTCTTTTCTGCAGGACTACGTCTCTCCCTAGGAATGAGCCCCATGGCACAGAGTGGCAAGCTGCAGTACTGCAGCCCAAGCTCTGCTCACAACCTGAGTTTGATCCTGGTGGAAGCCGGATTCAGGTAGCTGGCTCAAGGTTGACTCAGCCTTCCATCCTTCCGAGGTCAATAAAATGAGTACCCAGTTTCCTGGGGGTAAAGTGCAGATGACTGGGGAAGGCAATGGCAAACCACCCCATTAAAAACAAAAAGTCTGCCAAGAAAATATCATGATGCAACATCCCCCCATGGGTCAGTAATGACTCAGTGCTTGCACAGGGGACTACCTTTACCTTTACCCACATCTCTCCCTATGCTCCATTATAGCAGCTTCACTCATCTGAACAGGGCCTTCTGCAGATACCACCCAGCAACTGAGCAAAATTAGGTGCTGCTGTACATGTGCATTCCACCTTGTGGAACAGTCTGTCTGAAAAAGTCAGGAGAGATTCGGTTTCGCTTTCTCAGCCATGCCGGACGCTCCTCTTGGCAGGTCCGGGAGGAAGCGACCGGGCACCCTGACCGGGCGGCTGATCTGCAAGAATTAGCCCCCAGGACTCCCAGTCAGGGAGGCAGGGTCCGGGACGCTGCGGGAAGAACCTCCCGGAATCAATGCGGGGGGGGAATTGCCCGTTTGTCCCTATGGAGGCCGGCAGACGTGCGCGGCGCCTTGAGTGCCGCCGGGCAACGAGAAACGGCAAATAAAAGAAACAGGCGGAAGCCTGTAAACAAGCGAATCCCTTCTGTTCTACAAGCGTTTGTGAAGGAGAGGTTGATCTGAAGAAGACTCGCTCTTCCCCTTTGGTGAGTTCCAGGATTTGGCTGGCGCCCCCCCCCCCCCAAATGGCAGCAAAGAAGCAAAGTCCCGCTCTCGGTAAGTCAATCTCGGCTACCTTGCAGAAGGGAGAGTCGCTCGAAGAGTTGGTGCGCAGGGCGGTGGTGGAAGCCATAAAACCCTTTGTTGACAAGCTGAACGAAACTGATCAAAGGGTGGGCTCAATTGAAAGCGAAGTGAAAACCATTAAGGAAGTAGCGGGGGGGGGGCAGAGAAGTCTGCTCTGGAAAGTGCGTCACTTGTGAAGGCTACGAAAAAAGAGCTGAAGTTGGTGGAGAACCAGCTGATCGGGCTACAGGTGGAACGAACGCAGACAATTTTGCGTCTCCAAAATGTGAAAGAGGAGGAAAATGAGGATCTGTGGGATTTGGTCTCGGAACTACTGGCGACACCCGCGAGGACAACTAAAGAAGAGGTTAAAAGCGCCATTTTGGAGGTCTGTCGGGCTTCTTCAAAATATGCAACAAAGCGACAGCTGCCTCGCGAGATCATTATTGATTTTTCATTTAAAAAGATTCGGGACACTATCCTATATAACTCATACAATGCGGATTTGGACTTTATGGGTCTTAAAGTCAAGATTTTAAAGGACGTTCCATTTCTAGTCCGGAAAAGACGTTTTAAGTACAAAAAGTTCGCAGCTCTTCTGAGGGACCATGGAATAAAGTATAAATGGTTACTTCTGGAAGGAATATGGTTTAGACATAAAGATCAAGCCTATAAGATACTATCAGAAGATCAACTAAAGGATTTTGAGGATAAAAACCCGGAATTCCAGTGTACCAAGAACGAAGAAAAGGAGAAGCCTGAGGGGGGGGGAGAGGAGGAGAGCACCGCAGCTGCGGTTGCACAGAGAGAATTGCGTCCGGGACCCAGAAGGGGGAGGAAAGTTCAATAAGAATTTGAAATGTGTAATCTGTATGATTAACCACCCCATCATCATTTTATTGAGCTATTTTTTTTTCTATTATGGCAGTATGAAGGGAAAACATTGAAGTGTAGTGTTGAATGTAGTTTATCCTTCCCTTTATGTCCCCTTTTCCCCGCCCCTTCCCTTTCTCTTCATCCTTTCCCTTTCCTTGTGATAGTCTTGTGTAGTGTTATTGTAGTGTTGTGTAGTATACTGAAAAATAAAAAAATTAATAAAAAAAAATGAAAAAGTCAGGAGAGCTCCTGCTCTCTTGGCTTTCTGTAAACTCTGCAAAACTGAATTATTCAGGCGGGCTTTTAACTTAGATTATAGGGGTATGCCTTAAGAAATGGCTCAGAAAGACCCTTTGGTAAAGGGACAGGGACTGTAGACTATACTACTGGGTACTGTCTGTTGATGAGGATATGCTCCTACTGGGCAGTTTCAGCTTCGTTTTAATATGTCATGTCAAATTACTTACATTTTGTTTCAGCAATGCTTCATCAGAATGACTGTTTTCAGATTTTTGCAATCTGTACCCTATTGTATATGTTTATTGAATGTTCCAGCCATTGTGTCCGGGGTCCGAGGCTCAGCCCCCAGATTTGCCAGGAGTAACAGGCAGGGGACAGCCAGGAGGCAGCTACTTAGCCACACCAACAGACCAGGTCCCAAACTTGCCAGCAACGAAGGGAGGTAAAGAGATATCCAAGCCTCAGAGAGTCAAATGGGGCAGGTGGAGGCCAGCCAGTCCCACCCTCCAGTGGGAGGCTGGGAACCCAGGCAGAGAGGGTGAGGATAACCAGGAGGGGGCCCATCCAGAGGGAGAAAGCACAAGAGGCAGGGACAGCCAGCCAGCAGCAAGCCAGTCAGCAACCTTACCAGCAGTGGAGGAAAGGCAGCCAAGGCAGCACCGGGCCACGCCTCAACTGGCAGGCAGGCTAGAAGGGGTTAGCAAGGACCAGGAGAGGCTGGGAGCAAAGCAGCCACAGGTGGGGCTGCCTGAGGCAACCAGCAAAGGAAGCATTGCAGCCAGCAAAGAAGGCACAGGTGGGGCTGCCCAGAGCAGCCAACACAACAACCCCAGGTGTGGCTGCCTGAGCCAACTAGGGCCCTGGCTAAAGTGTTGGGGGCGTGGGTGGCAGGTGGAGCTGGAAATGGGTGAAGGGATATAAGGGAAGCACACACAAACGGGCAAAGAGTTGGGCGTGAGGGAGAGAGAGATGGAGAAGGAGTTGGTACAAGCGTGTGAAGGACAGTAGTAGTAGTAGTAGTAGTAGTAGTAGTAGTAGTAGTAGTAGGACAGACCTGGAAGGGAGTTGGAGGGCCAGCCAGAGGCAGGCAGGGTGGAGGAATGGATGAAAGGGAGGAAGGATATATACCCCCCCTCCAGCCATAAACCCAACACCTGATTGGGGCCTGCAGGCCACTGCCCATAAGCCTTTGACAAGTGGTGGGAAGGCAGGAGCTGAGAGACCTCAGCCTAAGGAGGTCAAAGGTGCTGCCCAAAGACCCATAACAGGTGCTAGTACATCAGGTGTAGCCATGCTTGGACGCAGACCTGACACATTGATCATACTGATTTACAATCTGCCTTGAGTCTTAGTGAGAAAAACCATGAATCAATAGTAACTAACAAATTTAAAACAAACCAATTAATAACTCATTTTAAAAGCCATTAAAACAAACTGCATCATCAAAACAGTTTAGAACCAGAAATTAAAATACATTCAGAAGATAAAAACAACAGTTTAAAACATTGGGGAAAGAGGAGGGATCACTGAGGCAATGCCAAGTGAAACAAAAATGTTCTCATCCATTGGCAGAAGATATTAACAGGAGACAGGGGAGAGAGTTCCATAGTTTTGGTGCCACTACTGAGAAGTCCCTCTTCCAGGTTGCCACCCACGTAATCTCAAAAGGCAGGGATACCTGAAGCAGAGCCGATGAAAATAAATTCAGTGGTTGGGTAGGTTAACAAGGGACTAGGTGATCCATCAGGTATGTTGGTCTCAAACTATATAGGGTTTTAAATGTCAGCACCAGTGCTTTGAATTGTGCCTGGAAACAGATTAGGACCCAGTACAGGTGAGTCAAAACTGGAGTGATATGTTCCCTGTGACCCACTCCAGTCAACATCCTGGATGCAGCATTCTGCACCAGTTGAACTTTCCAAGAACTTTTCAAAGGCAGCCCCATGTACAGCACATTGCAATAATCAAATCCAGAGCATGTCCCAGTGGCCAGATTTTTTCTGTCCAAGAAAGGCCACAGCTGACTGACCAGCCAAAGCTGGCAAAAGCACTGCTCAGTCTTTCTCATTCCTACACAACCCCCACCCTGCCCTCTGGGTGGACTTCCCTTTTATCCTTTCAGCCTTTCCCTGCTCCACCTGTCAACCACACCCTCCTCCTGCCCCCTAAGCACTGGGATGGTCCACCTGTGTCTCGTTAGCTGGCTGTCAAGCCTCTCCTGGTGCAGGAGGTGCTGGTGCTGGTGCTGGTGCTGACTGCAGGAGGCCGGCACAACTGTGTCTTCTTGGCTGTCTGCCAAGCTTCTCCTACTGAGTGCCTCAGGCAGTTCCACTTGGAGTTGTTTTGTTCCTGGCATCCCCTGAGCCAGGCTATTGCCTTCTAGCTGGGCTGCAGGCTGGGGCGTGGCTCTGAGCTGCTGTGGCTGCTTAGGTTTCTGTTTGGTTAGCTGCTGGCTGGCTGTCCCCGCTGCCTTTGCCCTCTTCCTCTGTCCTGGCCCCCTCTGGGTTGACCCCACTCTCCCTGCCTGGCCTCCTAGACTCCCACTGGAGGGTGGGACTAGATGACCTCCACCTTCCCCTTCTAACCCTCTGAGGCTTGGCTGCTTCTTTCCTTCCCTCCTGTGTAGGTAGGTTCTTTTCTGCTGGGGCGGCTGGGTGGCTGTCCCCCGACTGCCTCCTGTCCCCTTCTCCTGGCAAGTCCGGGGGCTGTGCCTTAGACCCCGGACACAACCCCATCCAGAATGAGTGACACCTTAAGTCCTGGATCAGACCTTCTACTCACAAGTAGCCCTTCTGTCTTGTTGGTGTTAAGCTTCAGTTGGTTAGCCTGCATCCACTCTGAAACTGCTTCCAGGAACTGGTTCTGGATTTCTAAAGCCTCCCTGGGATCAGCCGGAAGCATGAGATAGAGCTGGGTGTCATCTGCATATTGGTGACAATCCAGCCCAAATCTCTAGATGGCATCACCCAGTGGCTTCAACTAGGTGTTAAAAAACATGGGGGACAAGATGGAACCTTGTGTGATCCCACAGACCAAAGGTTAAGGGACTCAGTAGCAGTCCTTCAGCACCACCTTCTACTTTCCCTCTAGGTAGGACTGGAACCTCCACAGAACAATGCCTCCTAATCCTAGCTCAGAAGGGTGTTTCAGCTTGCTTAAGAATGGAGTATTTGAGACTGGTTGATAGTTATTGAGATCTCCTGGGTCGAATGAAGGGATCTTTAGAAATGGGTGTACCACAACCTGTTTCAAGGCTGTAGATTCATCAGGGAAGAACAAGATGTGGGATTGGATCCAACAAGGTTTTCCATTGGTGAAAAAGGGAGGAGACTACAGGGTAGTTATGGGACCTACATGGACAAAAGTAATGTGGAACAGGGATAGTAGTAAGGTTGAGGCCTGGTTGAGATTGAGCAAAAAAGGTGGCTGGATCCAACCCATGGGAAGATGGCCGCCAACTGTCTAAGATACAGGCTGAACTTTTGTCTCCCTCCAGTGGCAGGTACTTAAAGCCTGTGGCCAAGGGCATGAGTCTTTCAGCTAGAGCCAAAGGGCACTTGGCAAATAGCCTATGGCATTCATAGTTCACCCAAGTGGATACTAGAGCAGCTCAAGATGCTTTAAGTGCCTTTTTTGTTTACATTGCTGTATTTTGTTTATTTAAAAGCAATTGTACTGGTATTTTTGTGAGTCACTTGGGCTCCCTGTTAGGGAGGAAAGAGGAACAAGACATATTTAAAATAAATAAATAAAAATTGGGAAGATCATTTGACTCTGAAAAACAAAGAAATGGCTAAAATTGTAATGGAACCATACAATCCAACTTTATACTTTTTCTGGAACTGGGTGATGAATTTTCAGCCTTAAAATTCTCCTCCAAATCTACCTGCACATTGTCAACCACCTTCTAGCCTGATAATAACCTGATAAAGGTTTCCAGTTGTGATTCTTCCCCTTCAGTCACAAGTGGCAGAGTTGATTTCACTGTCTCATTCCCACATTACGATCCCATCTGTTTAAAGTTCTCTCTGTGTCTTGGGCAGCGATTTCCCTTAGAGCTATGACAATCTGCCTAGGGGGAGCAGGACTAGATGTTAAAAGTCTTTCCCTCCTTCTCTAGGCCTGCTGTTCTCCTTCACTTCTGTAGGCTAGCTGGAACAAGAAACTCATCTATTTGAGTTTTTAGCAGTAAAGCAAAACTCCTGCAGTGAGGCTGCTTCTTACTGCAGAAATAGTCTAAAAACTCACGCAGATATCATCAAACCCCTAACTTTCCTCTTCTAGGCTACTTCAGAGGGAAAGTGGGAGATTTAGAGGTCTTACCACATTTCGCCCGTAGTGAACTTCCTTTGCCAAATTGAAAAGTGAGTGGTTTTTGTAAATTCTATTCAGAAAGAAAATGTGAGAAATTTCAGTGGGAGCTGTTAGCGTTGATGGGAATAGCAAAATTTCTCAGGAGGAGATTTTCTTATGACACAATGACCTTGTTATTGTTATTGTTATTAATGATAACAACAACACCAATGATAATGATAATGATAATGATAATGATAATGATAATGATAATGATAATGATAATGATAATGATTCCTTGTTTTCCACCAGTGAGGACACAAACAAGCTTCTAAGCTGTTCTCATTGAATCCATTTTATCTTCCCAACAACAACCCAATGAGGTAAGTTAGATTGAGAGGATGGCCAAAACTAAAGTCATCTAGAAAGCTTCCATGGAAGAGTGGAGATTTGAACCTGGGTCTCTGAGATCCTAATTTGACACTCACCACTAAATCATGCTGGCTCTCTTTTGTTTTCAGTGGGTCTTACTCCCATGTAAATGTGCACAGGATTGCAGTCTTAAGACCTCTAAATTACAAACAAGTGTCACCTTAAATGATTTTTTTAGGCTAATTGGGTGGCTCTTGATTAATAATAACTGAAGAATTTTAAACAAAGCAAAAAGCCCTTAGATAAGAGTAGTGACTTGGATCAGTTTTTAATTTTTGACCAAATCAGAAAGCTACCACTAATTTAAATCTAAAAGCAAGTATTAGAGGTTTCTGTTGGGTAAAAAATTCAAAGAAGTCTAAGGGAAGCAAAGCCGTTTCAATATGGCAAGTAACATTTCTCTAAACAGTTATGTACATTCCCTGCGAAGTCTCAAAAGCTTAGTGAGCAAAATTTTCTTCTCTGCCCCAAAGAGCCACGACTAAGCAAACAGTTATCTACTGTGATTCTGTGGAAATGACAGCATATGCTGCTAACTGAAGATTTTAGCTTCCTTTGATAGTTTTAATTATTTAAAAAATAAAAGAGCAAGTTTCTAGTCCTTATGACTGTGAAGATGTTTGAAAGTGTGTGTACAATTTCTGATGAAGTCTCAGAAGTCAGAAGACTTGCTGAGCAAATTCTCCTTTGGTGAGACTTCAGAGCCCCTTACACATCGTAGTAAAGGAGAAAGTGCCAAAGCAGGATTACAGGATTACATCAACAAGACAAAAGTAATGACTACTGAGGAATTACACAATTTTAAGCTGACAATGAGGAAAATGAAATTATTCAAGATTATCTATTCCTTGGCTCAATCATCAACCCAAAGGGAGATTGTAATGAAGAAATCAGAAGAAGACTGAAACTTGGAAGGGCGGCTATGAGGGAACTAGAAAAGATCCTTAAAGATAAAGATATCTCTTTGGGGATCAAGATCAAAATAATCCAAATTATGGTAATCCCCATTACTATGTATGGATGTGAAAGTTGGACAGTGAAGAAAGCTGATAGGAGGAAAATTGATTCATTTGAAATGAGGTGCTGGAGGACAGTTTTGCGGATACCATGGATGGCCAAAAAGACAAATAAGTCGATACTAGAAGCTAAAATGACAAAACTGAGGCTATTGTACTTTGGTCATGTCATGAGAAGACAAGATTCTCTGGAAAAGTCAATAATGCTAGGACAAGTGGAAGGCAGTAGTAAAAGAGGAAGACCCAAAATGAGATGTCTTGACTCAATAAAAGAAGCCACATCGTCCAGTTTGCAGGATTTGAGCAAGTCTGTTAATGATATGACATTCTGGAGGTCTTTCATTCATAGGGTTGCCGTAGGTGACTTGATGGCTCATAACACACACACACACACACACACAGTAGTAGAAGCAAGAAAAAAAGGGAAAATAAGAGACAGTGTTGTATTTATATAAGACACATTGTACATTTTTTCAGGATGGAATTTTTTCACAAAAGTAGGGTTTCATGGTATCATTGGTTTTTAAAGAAAAAATAGCTTTGGGTTTGATCCTATGACTCCTATTCCCAAACTTGGAGCCTATGATTCTCTTCTGTAAAGTCTTCTTTCAATGGAGAAAGAGCTCCTTCAATGAAGAATCTCTGGCGGGGAAAATTCTTCCTCTGCTGTAGGAAGGCTTGGTGGTAGGAGGTCATGGGATCCAACCTATAAACAGCCTTGTCGAAATACATTGCTGCTATGGGAAATGGTTCTAGACTGTCATTCTTAATGACTAGAAACTAGCTGACAGGTGATGATGCAATCCTAAACACAGTCAGCCCCTTCTAAGCCCATCAAAATTTATTGTTGGAAAATGTGTTTGTATTTGTGGCTATGTCCTCTCTTAAATTACCCACCTACCCCAGCTGCACAAGCAATGCTGGTTCTGCATTTGTTTTCATTAAATCTTCCTATTTATGGCATCATGCGCTGTTTACTTCTCCCCCCGGACTAACTGATTACCGCATTCATAATCTCTAATGCCTCATCCTTTTCATAAGGGGATAGAGCCAAGACACGCAGGACATTAATAACTTATCACACGTGAGCAACTAATGGCCTGGTTCTTATATTTTTAGCTAGGCTCCCTTGGTGGTGTCATTGACAAACTGGTCCTTAGCTAAATAGGTTGCTGGCTGTGAATTCTCTTTTGGTTATGCCCTTTCAGTGTCTTAAGACCTGACCCTAGTGATGTGAATGCCAGAAAAGCTGTGATCCAGGAGAGTTTGCCTATCACCAAGTGGGGCTTATTTTAGATATTTTTTTCACCCCGAGCAATGTATTATTTTGCCCCCAGATCTGTATTGGCTGGGAGGGGAGACTTATATAACTGAATGACCAGGGCTTTTTTTCTGGGAAAAGAGGTGGTGGAACTCAGTGGTGGAACTCAGGACCACACAATGATGTCACTTAGCTGGAACAAGGGGGGAGTTTTTTAACGTTTAAATTGCCCTCGGCGAAAATGGTCACATGGCCGGTAGCCCCGCCCCCTGATCTCCAGACAGAGGGGAGTTTAGATTGCCCTCCGTGCCAGCGCAGAGGGCAATCTAAACTCCCCTCTGTCTGGAGATCAGGGGGCGGGGCTACCGGCCATGTGACCATTTGCAAGAGGTGCCAGAACTCCATTCCACCGTGTTCCAACTGAAAAAAAGCCCTGTGAATGACGAATATTAACCCACATTTACATTTAGGCAAAAATGGATTAATGAAAGCTCGCAGACTCACCGCAGGCAATGTCAGCACTGGAGGCCAGGATGCAGTGGAGGAGTGTCAGAGATGGAAGAGGTAGAGTGCCAGCAGTCCTCTTCCAGTGAAACAATATGGTAGGTGCCATTCCAGCTTCAGCACAGCAGGAACAGGACGTTTTCCCCACCGACCCGCTGCTCTTCAAGGGTTGTTCACGGGCCTGTCACAACATTAAGGGTTTGTCAGTTTTTAGGCATTGGGCCGGACCCTGAGGGGTCAGTGGGGCATTGAGCAGCTCACCTCAGCAGATTGGGCTGTCCAACATGGGCTGGCAGTGGAATAACACTTGCCGTCCGTGGGCCAGCATGGGGCTGGCGTATCATGCATCAGACAGCACTGGGCCTGTTTGATGCCAACGGGGATCTGGGCCCATATGCCTGGCCAATGCTCCAATCTGGCTGTAAGCAATAAAGTTGTGGCCATTCCAACCAAAAAGAGGTGTCTGTGTCATTTGCCAGAACCCAGACTGAGCATAGCCGTAGGTGACAATATACAAGCTGACCTTTTGCCATGTAAAGAGGCTTTCTTATGACTAAGGATCCCAGGTGTCTGCCAGTGGTGGACAATCTCCCAGCAGTTTACCTGCTTGCCCACCCATTGCTGGTGACTGGTGTGAGGTTTTGGGCCACCCGGAGATTGCCTGTCACTGGCAGGCACCCTGGGAACATGGTAAGGTCACCTCCAAAAGATTGCTCTTGCACTTCCTTTGAGGCCGATTCTCATAGAATCAGTCCTGCACAGAGTGTGGGAGCACTCCTGTGGCCAGCATGACGACATCACTTCCAGAAGTGATGTCTTCGTGTAAGCGCCAGGAGTGCATGCGCCCAAAAAGCTCGCCCATGAAAACTCACACCTGCAGAAGGCACGAGTTAAGTACCAGGTCCCTCCTTCCCACCGGTATATGGACCTGACAACCCTGTGGATGGCTTGCTAAATGTCCTCATTTGTGCTACCTGCAAGAAGCAGAAAAAGACAGAGGGCTTGTCAAGGAGGCAGGCCAGGATATATGGCAAGAAGGCCAGTGGGGAGCAATAAAGGCAGTAGAGTGCTGGTGCTTGGGTTGTTAGCAGCGCCTTGCATGGGACAGTGATATCATCACCCATGCATCATGGGATGGTGCAGGGCTTTTTTTCTGGGAAAAGACGTGGTGGAACTCAGAGCGGGACCACAAGTGACGCCTGACACAGGTTGGACACTAGTCAGCTTCCCTCAGGTTTTGATGGGAAACGTAGGCATCCTGGTCTTGCAGCTTGGCTCTCTGTCTGCTGTCCAATAGACTTTTCAACTGTCACTTGTCCAACATTCCGCCAAGCTGCCTACATTTCCCATCAAAACTTGAGGGAAGCTGGCAAGTGTCCAACCTGTGTCAGGCGTCACTTGTGGTCCCGCTCTCAGTGGTGGAATGCAGGACTGCACAATGCCATCACTTTGGGTCAGCTGGAACAAGGGGGGAGTTTTTAAATGTTTAAATCGCCCTTGGCAAAAATGGTCACATGGCCAGTGGCCGCACCCCCTGATCTCCAGACAGAGGGGAGTTTAGATTGCCCTCCATGCAGCATGGCATGGAGGACAATCTAAACTCCCCTCTGTCTGGAGATCAGGGGGCGGGGCCACCGGCCATGTGACCATTTTCAAGAGGTGCCGGAACTCTGTTCCACCACATTCCAGCTGGAAAAAAGCCCTGGTATGGTGTAATCGTTAGAGGATCAAACTAGGGTTTGGGAAATCCCGATTCAAATCCCTACTCTGCTGTTTGGAAGCTTACTGGGTGGTCTTTGGGCCATCATAGTCTCTCAGCAAACCTAGCTCAGAAGGTGGTTGTTGTGGGGATAAGGCATGATAAGTCACTTTGGGTTCCACATCAGGAAGAAAAACCAGATATAAACAAAAATAAAATAAAGAAGCAGATTTGTATTCATCCATCACCTACCAGGTGTTCCAGTAAAAGCCTGGATGTCTCCATTACATTCTGTTACCTTCCAGTAAGGAGGCCAAATAGTCAGTGGTAGAATCTGGCAGTCTACGAGTGGTCATCTGTGGGGGGGGGGGCAGGCACAGCAGGCCTATCATACTGGACTGGAATGGGATTCCAGTTGGCTATGGAGCTTAACTGAGTGGACCTGTTTATAATTTGGTTAGAAATCATAACCAATTGTTGATTGTCTGTACAATTTGATGTTGTTTTGATATTCCGTGAGCTGCCTCAGCAGTTCGCCCTGGAGTAGTAGCAAAGAAATATACTAAATACATAAAAAAGAGAGAGACCTGCAGCTTGAAAGTGGTACCATCCTGACAGGGCTATACCACATAAGTCAAAACAAGAGGACCATGATGTTCTAAGGCTAGTATAAATGCAATTACCCAATTACCAGCCTGCTCAAACTAAAATCCAAAGGTTTTTAGATTTTTGGCCATTACATTAGGAAACAGATATTTGCCTGTATAGTTGGAGGAATTTATCCTATGGAGAGCAAAATTATCTCAGGAAATAATATAGGCCGTTTTCACACACACACACACACACACACACACCCGGGAGATCACGCAAACTCACGACATGAAGCATCTTCCTAACATCATCTCCCAGTACGATCCCCTTTAATGGCCTGATGGTGTCAGAAAAAGGGCCATTAAATGGGATCGTGCTGGGAAATCGCACTAGGAAGACACTTTTATGCTGTGAGTTTTGCACGATCTTCCGGGTGCATGATCGTGTGAAAACGGCCATAGAAAGGCTTTGGTTCCATAAGACATTTTTGTATGTTAAGCGACTTTGAGGAAACTCATGAAAACATGCCCACACTGGTAGCACATTTGGTCACTGGAAAGCTGGAAGTTCTCTTTGGAAGAAAAAAAAAAGATAATACATTAAGAGGCTCTGGTTAACTTCACATTTACCTTTGGAATTTTGTACAAGTATTTGTTTCTTTGGAATTGTGTACAATAAGGAACTGTACATCCTTGTAAGAATATAATTGTATTGAACAAAAATGTATGGTAGAGATTAATAAAAATATTTAAATTTTCATTTGAGCACGGTGATAGTTATATTTATACTAGGTTTGTCCTCAATGCGTTGGCTGATTTTCCACTATGATAAGTTTGACTGCTCTGAACTTAAAGTATTAAATCTTGCACACTGAAAAATTTGTTTAGGACATTTTTAGCTTGCCTTTCTCTAAGCAAGCAGGGGAGAGGCCGTATCTTATAAACCTCAGTTCCATCCATCTCTCCCTTCTCTCAGAGGCCTCTTCGCACTGCCCTCTAATCATGTCTTTCAACGACCACGCTGGAGTTCTCAATCTTCTCTTTCCAAGGCCAAATAAATTCAGGTTTTCCCCCCCTCTCTTGCTCTATCAAGATGTTTTTTGACATGCAGAATCAAAAGCAATTTGTGCCAACACAGAGTAAAACAAGATGATAAAGCTTCGTTGCAAATAATGTAAACAAGGCAGTCCCTGAGAACTAAGGATGAATTGCTGCCTGTCTGGTGATAGATCATTGCCGAGCTATTAATGATATATCAAACGTGCTGCCGTGCTACTGAAATAAAATCAAGTTTGACATTGCCATAGAGCTGTTTTCCTTACTCAGTGTGAATGTTCTCCCCCCCCCCACATCACTGTAGCTTTTTAAGTGGTCCACCCCCCCCCCACAGAAACACCTCCCCTTTAATCCCCAGAAGCCCCATCTTTACCCATTGGGTGGCTTATTTACCTATACACAGTGGACTCAGACTTGGAACTGTAAACATAAGCTGTCTGGCAACTAGATATAAGTTTGCAGCCTGACTGACTAAAGATAACATCATCATGGTGCTGTCTTTAGACACATGGACAGAAGGTGACCTTGTATGATATAGGGAAAAAAGAGACTTGGTTTAAACTTTCACTTCAGTTAGTTTGAAGGTGCTTCTCCATCCTTCTGGACTACTACGGTGACTACAATTCTTCCTCATTCTCAAGTGTATCCTTAAATTGTACTCTGCAGCTTAAGTCAGGGCAGGGATCCCCAATGTGATACCGGTGGACTGCATTGTTCCTGCTTACACCTTTCTTGGCACCTTCCAAGTTGTCCTAGGGCCAAGCTATACATGACGAATGACACTTGAATGGCAAGTGTATTGCTCCCTGTTCACTTGCCCTCCACTCAATCCACTTGCCGTTCAAGTGTCATTCGTCATGTGTAGCTTGGCCCTTAGAAAGTGAGTGAGGTCAGGTGGGTTTTTTGATTTGTCACTGATTTGTCTGAATGCTATGCAGATTAAAGTAACATTGTTTCAGTGACAGCTGACACCACAGTGTTTGTTTGATTCTCTTGCACTCCACATTCCCGGTGTATTTTTAACTTGCACTTTTTCACCTGTGCATTTGGGCTTCCTTTCTCTATGTGGCTCCACCTCCTGCAGTGGACACTTTGTATCTGGGTCCACCACCAATTGTTAGCAGTCATACCCCTCTCACACTAAAAGGGCAGTTTATGGATGGAATATCATAATTGCCCCTTCCTCATATGCCTTGAGCAGCTGCACAAGGCACTGCCTGGCCCAGAGTGGATGTCAGTTGGGCAGGAGTCTGGAAAACTACCAGAAGGTGAGTCAGGCAGCTGACTTACTGATTACCCTCTGCGACCCAGAGAATGATGCATACTTAGGACAATGAGGTTTCCCAAGAAACACTGGCTAATCGCAGTGCCCTATTTGACTTCCCTCACCCACCTACCCTAATCAAAGCTATTCAGCTAACCTGGTAGCTCTTTCATCTGGTACTTGCTGGATCATCAAGCACCATTCTCACCTATAGTAGAACCATCAAGCCCCTCCTAACTTATTGTCCAAATCTCCAAACAAAAAATTAAGTCATTGTTTTTGGAAAGATATTAGTTTGCCCCGAGGATATGTTTTGCCCTAAAACTAGGCTCCCTAGACAACCCAGTCTCTGTATGTGATCTGGATCCATACATTCACCTTCAAATTCACTTGAGCCTTCCTCTCGTTGTGAAAAGCTGGTCATTTTGCTGCTGCTTCCATGGAACCCCTTCTTCGAGACTGGTAATTATCGCCCTATCCGCATTTGCTTTCTCCCCCTTTCCTCCCAGATTTCCTCTTAGTCAGCCTTGTATGTATACTGTGTGTGCTCTGCGCTTGTTTGATTGTTTTTTATTTCTCTTTAAATTAAAAAAGCCTTTCTGGTTGAATTTGCCTGTTTATTTTGAAAGTTCTCTTAAGGGAATAATCTCCATGAACATAGGTGGAGAATCCCAGTTACTGCCCCCACCCTCGCTACGCCTCTTGTATGCTAATTCCCCAACTTATTAGGAGACTGCCTATTTCGCAACACTGTAAAAACTGTTATGTGGTTGTGCCTAGCACTTGTGTCAGAATTCTGAGTGTGACCACAGGGTCAAAAAATTGAGGACCCCCAATTAGAGGCTACACTGTTCCCTGGAGTTCCTTCTGATCAGTCCTCCATGTTGGCTAAAAAGAGCAAAAACTGAGAACTAGCTGTCGAAAACATACGTAAAAAATGATATTTTCAATAGTGAAAGGATGACAACTGACTAGTTCTTTTCAACTCTGCCTTTGTTAGAGTGATGGAAAAGGGAGAGGTACTAGTGGGGGAGTTATATTGAAGTTTTAACTATGATGGAAGGTTTAGGCTTCCACCAAAAAGAGGAAAGGGGAAAATCAGTTTTTAGAAGGAGAGGCCTGCACAATGGATCTTCTTGGCCTTTGATCAGTGGGGGCATTGGGTTTGAAAGTGTGTGTGTGTGTGTGTGTTTTTAATGGTGGCTTAAATGGAAATCCAAAGCAGCTTTCAACATAATTCTCTTCCATTTTATCCTTACAACAACCCTTTGAATAGGAGACCTGGCAACCTTGAGCATGTGAGAATGGCCCAAGATCACCCAGAGATCTTCCATGGCGAAGTGAGGATTCAATTGTGGGCCCACCAGATCCTATTATGACACTCTAACCACCGCAGTATGCTGGCGTTCATTATTGTGGTATCTTATATCCTGGCAAAAGAGCTTTCACCAGAAAATTTTGCCGTTGTTACGTGGAGTTCAGAAACTGCCACGGCCTTCGAAAATGTTTCTATGGACAACGATGACTTCCATAAATAAAATTATATACATACAATTTTATTATGAAGCCACATCACTGCTTTTTACTACAGGGGTACACGAGCCCATTTCAAATGAAAATGGATTCATTCATCCATTCCATTTATATCCTAATTTTCTTTTCTAATAGAAGTTGAAGATGACTAACGGCTTCTCTACAATCAAAATATTATAGTAAAACTCATAAAAACTGATTGGATCCTGCTGGCCAGCTCTCCTGTCTGTTGGTAGAAATACTTGGTAGAAATACTGCCAATAAGAAACCGCAAGTTCCCCTTTGCCGAACCATTCAGTCTCAGTAGGCAAAATGGGTCTGAACTGGTATCTCTCCTATTACTTCCCTTTGCCCCAAAGCACCATCTGATTCTCTCTTGCACCAAATCAGACCGAAATGGAATGAGCAAGAGATAAGGTGGCACAAACTGGGCCAGAACCAGGGACACTCAATGAATGACCCCTCCATTCAGATTGCAATTTGTTTACCAATTTCAAATACCGTTGAACAATCAAAAGTATTTGCCTTTCCCCTGAACATTCAAAAATGGATCAGAAATGCTCAGAGCATGTGAATTCTCATTTTGCTTCATTGTCTCTCTCTGTCATCCATCATCTTTGTATTAAAAAATCAATAAAAATGTTAAATGAATAACAGACCTTGCTTGAGGTTGAGAGGAAAACTGCATAGCTTGTCTTTCTCGTCTAGACCTGCCTATTTTGCCTGGATGCTTCAGTGTTCGTTGGGTCCAGACTGCAAGTACTTTTCACATGGTTGTGCCCTCCTTCACCTATTCTCTTGTAATTTGCCACAGATATGATACAAGACTTCTTTGAAAACAAGAATTAGCTAACCAAAGGGATGGCTAGACTTCACAATTGACTTGTGTGATCACAAGAGTCAAAGGAAATCAACTTCCCAGGCAATTTAACTGTGCACGGAGAATTGGGTCAAAGAGTTTAAAATTCCAGACACACGTTGGTGGTTGGGGCAAAGCTAGATGACAACAAGGCTGGTTGTCTACAAAAACAAACTTCACGGTAGCAAGTTGGAACACGGTCTTGCCTCTGAATGTCAAAAATGCTCATGGACCCCATTAACAATGATGATTAATGCACTGGTTTCTCTTGATGGCATGTCTGCAGATGAACTATGACATTAATGATTTAACAGGAGGGTTTGCAGTAAGCAAACATTTTTCAACAGGAACGTGACAGTTGTTTAGCGACAGATGGAAAATAACTCCGATGCTCAAGAAATCATCTTTGCGTAATGGTTGTGACCAGGAGTTTGGAACTGGGTCCTACCGTCACTCCAAACTATCCTGGAAACAGTGTTGTCAGATTCTCACATTTAAATCCATACATCACGCCCTCAGAAATCCTGAGTTTTGCTCAAAATATGGAGGTATAGGGAAGCACCACTGAAAAGCAGCATGCCCTCCCTGGCTGTTGTTACGGTGCCGGAAAAGAAGACATACAGCAGGTCACTCCTGACCAGGCAGAAACTTTGGTACAGCTGAGAAACAGTGCTCTGTCCGCAGTCATCCAGCACAGTCTCTCATGATTGCTTGAGGGCCGTCAGCAGTGCTATCATGTTGCCTTCCCAGAAACAGGTGGCACAAAAATTAGTGCTGCAGTGAGCATGCCCGAATTCTTGAACTTCATACAGAGGCCTGAGGTTCTCACACTTAAGAAAAAATTCTCCTATATCTGGCAATATCATATCGAAGTTTTTGTAGGGCTCCAGAAATACCATATTTCTTTTAAAAAAAAAATATTGTACTGATGTATGCCTTATATTGCCTCCACATACAACCTATACTTCATGTACATATAGAATAAATGTAACTATCCATACATCCAATACAAACTTGTCTCCCCCCTTTTCTCTCCCCCCCTTCGGAGGAACGGCCATAAGAATCATCTGCTTTATATCTTTAATCATGAGCACACTCTTTGTTGTTTCGTTAATATAATTTGGTTGGTCTCTCCTCCTCTTACCCATCTAATATATCTAGACCATTTCTTCCTTATCATTAATGTCTTATCCTGTTTTAGTATCAATAAAATGTCTGATTGGATCCATTCATATAAATACCAGTTCCATCTTTCCAAAGTCCATTTAGAGGCATCTTTCCATCCATACTCTATTAGAGCACGGGTAGCTATAATCATGGCTTTTAACAAGTGCTGTCTGTTTTCCTGTACTTTATTATTCCCCCAGATGCCCATAAATAGGATCTCCCCATTTAAATTTATCTCAACGTTGCAAAGCTCCTTCACCTTTCCCAATATCATTTGCCACAAGACAGTTAAGTTAGAACATTCCCACCATAAATGAGCATAGTAGCCTTTTATTCTATTACAATGCCAACAATCCGATTTCATTCCCTTGATCATATAGGATAATTGGGAGGGAGTCCTATACCACTTCAATATTACTTTCATCTCCAGTTCTTTAAACCATATGATTCACTCACACACCTTTTCTATCTCTCCATAGTTTTTTCCTGTGACCGGAGTTGGATGGTGGCTTCCAGCCTGAAACAAATCCCTCCTCGACATCCTGCACTTGTCAAGATCAGGTTCTATTGAAGGCTCAGACTTTTATCTCTGCAGGGAACTTAGGCCAGGTACGAAGAGCTGTTTCTCATATTCTCATTAAGGACATGGATGCTCATGAAGCATTTCCTGTGAGATTCTCTAGATGTGAATGTCAAGCATCCTCCTTGTCTCGGCACTACAGAAGGAAAATTAATGTCATCTCATCATTAACTTGGTAAAACAGAAACCAGAACCTAATTAGGTTTGTAATAAAAAATGAAATGAAACCTGGCCCTCAAGTCATATGGCGAACCCTGGTGGGGTTTTCATGGCAAGAGACTGACAGAGGTGGTTCACCCGCCTCTGCAACCCTGGTCTCCGCTGGAGGTCTCCCATCCAATTACTAACGAAGGCTGCCCCTGCTTAGCTTCTGAGATCTGACAAGATCAGGTTCTCCTGGCCTATCCAGATCAGGGTGTAAGAAAAAGACAGTGTTAATATTTTGTTTGGCGCTTGGGCTGTTTTAGAAGCACACCAGCTGTGCTCAGTCTACAATGCCCCCCCCCAACTGCCTATTTTACCAGAAGTCATCTATGGAAGATGTGGATTGGCTGACATCACAAACACATCTGACCTATCACTGGAGCAGTATTGAATTGTTCCTCAGTGTAGTTTAGAGCCAGTCAGGTGTAGTGGTTAAGAGTGGCAGAACTCTAATCCAGAGAGGCAGGTTTGATTCTCCACTTCTCTGCTTGAAACTAGCTGGATGGCCTTGGGTCAGTCACAGCTTCTCAGAGCTCTCTCATCCCCACCCACCTCAGAGGGTGATTGTTGTGAGAATAATAATAACACACTTTGTGAACTGCTCTGAGTGGGCATTAAGTGGCCCCAATGGGTGGTATATAAATTGAATGTTGTTGTTGTTATTATTTAAAAATAAGGTTATGAATGAAAGTTTAAATGAATAAGCATATACTTGGCACTAAAAAAGGACAGACAGATTATGAATTGTTTTGGAATCATTTATTGACCTAATACAAAAACAAAAATAAAAATGTACTGATGACTGGAGAGAATAATGTAAAGTTACTTAGATCTCAGCCAGAATTATTCCTTGTGTTTAAGGCAACAATGAGCACCAATATTTCCATATTTTTTTCTTTTAATTTTTCTTTAGGATTTAGGTTCCTCTTCCCCAGTTCATCTTGTAGATTATACTGCATACAAATACTATGTGCATCTTATATTCAATTCATTTCTTCATATAATAAATTGCATATATTGTATGTATCGCTGTCTGTAGAATGTATTTATTGATGTAAAAAGAATGTTAAAAATGTGTACGCCTTGTGGGGAAGATCCAGTGCAAGGAAAAATGGCATGAAAATGAAGAATCATTGGGTTTGATTTACACAAGGGAAGACAAATCAAAACATGGATTTTCAGATCTAATGAGCAGGGATGAGAAATATGAGATCATCTCTATATTAGTGTTTGGATGCAATTCAATGACTCAGGCTTTGATCATTTTCACATAAGTTGTTTGCCCCAATTTGGATGCTGTTGAGAACAGCCCCCCCCCCTCTACTTTCCCACAGCATTGTGGTATTTCCATGTACCTCCTGAGCTATTCCCAAATTTCCTGCATTTTTTTCCAAACCTGTTTTGCTGTGATGGCACCCATGTGAATGGAAAAGTCTGGATCTTCCTGGTCTTTCCTTCATTGGTATCGTTTCCCCTGCTCCAGCCCATGGTAGCAATTTCATCCCTGCCACCACAGGGGCTTAGGAGGGGGTTAATAATAGTCAGCGGTTGATATATTGTTACAGCATAATAATGTTATAACAGTCTGTTTATCAAGGAATGGCATGTTTCCATAACAAAAAGAACTCAAGACTTTTTTTAAAAGCTGGGAATTAGAGGACTTGACAGGTGCACAGTTATATTGCTATAGCAAAATGTCAATTGCTGATTTAAAAAAAATACTGGTGGGCAGGGAAGATGCAAGGAAGCCTGCCAGATGGAAACCCCATTATTGCTGTGTTGTATCTTCCCAATTCTCTTGGTCGCAGCATGTCAGATTCTGGCCAAGATACCCTCTTCCCAATTCCCTCTTGTTTACAATCGGTTATTTTGTTGCCTTGATACTAGAAAGCCAGAGGTTTGTTACAAACGTAGCTGTCCAGAGGCTCAATCCAAGGGCTGTCCAGAGGCTCAACCCAAGGGCATTAAGAAGTTTACAGTCATCAGATCTAACCATGAACCTCTCTTTGCTTCCATCCCAAGGAGCCTTCTGTTGAAGGAACACCGTCTTCTGTCAATGGAAGAAGAACTTGGTTGAAGAGATTGCTGGGATACAAGCCACCGATTTTCTTAGACATTACCCTGAACCTTGTTGATTTAGATTTACACTTTTCCAATAACTTTATTTTGACAAGTTTCTTTTTTTAAAAATAGTCATAATACCGTTTGCTTGCTCCATTTCCCCAGTATTGGTCCTTAACATATTTTGTTGAGAAATCATCCCGCGGCACATGCTTATCTTATGCAGCAATCTGGTTCATATAAATTATGGGAAGCCATTTTCTTGAGTTTGGATTATCATTGGCCAAGCTCCTCAGGGACTAGATCTCTCTGTCTGTAACATTTTCAGCCCCTTCTAAGAGCTTAGCCAGGAAGCATCTTCTAGCCTCAATATGTTGACTGGTAAGAATGCCTGCCCATAGCTGCTGTAGCATAGTGGTTAAGTGGTTGGCCTGTGAATCAACACTCTGTTGGTTCAAATCCCACTACTGCCATGACCTCAGTAAGTGACCTTGGGTAAGCCACTGCTCTCAGCCCCAGCACCCCAGCAGTATGGTGGGGATAATAATAATATTGACTTTGTTCACCACTCTGAGTGGGGGCACTAATATACTTTGAGATTTGAGATAGAGCGTGAATGGTGATGCTTCTAGCCTTACAGACACTCCTCCAATCAGTAAACAAGTGTTTGTCTTTGAAGTCTCAACAATAACTTTTCATTTACTAAAAAGAAGAGTATCAGTTGAGCTGAGAGCAAAATATGGTCATCCAGTGTTGATCCTAAAGCCTTTACTCAGAGACCCATGCAAGTATAAATAATAAGAATGATTTCTTTCCCTACCACTTCAAGAAACACAGTAAAAGAAAACGAGCCTGCACAGCATTTATTTTATTTATTTTTATTTTATTTATTTCAAATGTCTATTCCGCCCTCCCCGCGGGCGGGCTCAGAGCAGATTCATCTACATTAAAACATCATTAAAACAGCAGTGTATTTCTATTAATACACATTTAAAACAGGATGGTGGACATCCTTCACAGGGAGGGTTAAGATTTTATACACCCTTTTTTTCAGGCCGGCGGAGGCCCAGCCTCAGCCATATGCCTGGCAGAAAAACTCTGTCTTGCAGGCCTGGCAGAAGGATAGTAGGTCCTGCCTGATCTCAGTAGACAGAGTGTTCCACCAGGTGGGAGCCAGGACCAAAAAGGCCCTGGATCTAGTCGAGGCTAGGCAGGCCTCCTTGGGGCCAGGGACCACCAACAGCTGTTTGTCCCCCAATCGGAGTGTCCTCTGGGGAATATATGGGGAGAGATGGTCCCGTAGATAGCCTGTATATCTTCTCAACATGTATATCTTCTCAGCATGTATATGTATATAGCATGTATATCTTCTCAGCGATGTTCCAGAGGTATCACTCGGGGACATTCATCAAAAGAAATACACAATGACACTTGATTGGAGAAGCAGTCCAGACAAATGAGAAAACAGCTTTGCATTCCATGCCATTGTTTTAATCATTCATGATGAGTGATGTTTGCTTTTCTTATAATACGCATCTGTTTGCTTGGCTGATTAACTTTGCTGCCTTTTCCTAATTGAGGGGCTACAATTAATTCAAAATGCTCTATGCAACGCTGTGATTTTCTATATGATTAAAATATGAAACGAGGATGCTATATTGATAAGGGATCTGCAGAGCTGCTGGCGAAAACAGCGAGACTGAATGTAACTAGGAAGAATTAAGCACGTGCTTAAATAGCCTGGTACAATGATACTTTTGAATGCTTGGAATGCAGCTTGGGCCGGTTCAGAGAAGAAGCAACAGTACAGCACAAAGGTTAAGGGAAAGGGGCAGAAATGAACAAACAACATCAAGAGCAAAGAGCTTTAAGAAGTCAGCTAGAGTGGTATAATGGTTAGAGTGTTGAGCTGGGATTTAGGAGGCCCAGGGTCAAATCCCCGCTCTGCCATGGAAGCTTACTGGGCAACCTTGGGCCACTCACACATGTTCAGCCTAAATAACTTCACAGGCTTGTTGTGAAGACAAAATAGAGGAAAGGAGAACGGGCCCCTGTTGGGAAGAAAGACAAGGTAAATAAAGCAAATAAACAAATAAGTTGATACGTTCTTACCACCATTTTCAAATCTTATTCTGAATAAACCACTGGAGTGTCTCATGTATGGAAGATATGAGGTATATTATATTTTCTTATTATTATCATAGACTTTCATACTACTACTACTACTACTACTACTACTACTACTACTACTACTACCTTTCCATGCAAAATAGGGTCGCCAAGGCATTTGTTTGGTCTAAAGATTTCAATATGGCCTAGGAGGCCTTCTTAATTTGGTGGTACACGAGAAATCTCTCTACTGCATCATGGCTTAAATAGGAAACCCAAAACGGGGCGGGGGGGGGCATGGGCCATTTCCACACTACTCACCTTCTTCTGGAACGCTGCGGAACGTCAGGAAAAAAACGTGGAAGATAGCATCTTCTCGTGCGAGTTTTGCGCGATGTCGTGTAAAACTCTCGTGAGAAGACGCTATCTTCCGTGTTTTTTTCGTGACATTCCGCAGCATTCCGGAAGAAGGTGAGTAGTGTGGAAACGGCCATGTTGTTCTTTAGAAGAGAGTGATGGTGTCTGTACTTATACTTGGCTTCTGCCAATGAGAGATGGCTTTGAGGTTTGGGGCAGAGTTCTGATGCAGAGTGTAGGAACAAGCATGCCCCTTGGTTTCTATGTTGATTTTGAACATTCATCTTCATTTTCTGATGTAGCGTACAGATGGCACAGTATGGTGGGGCCGCGCATGACAGGTGCACATTGTAAACTTGATGATACTATAGCATTGCCATGTGCTATTGATTGAAACAACTTCATGTAGGGTGATGAAAAGGTTCCTTCTGCACTGAAAACAGTGCAAGAGTTCATGGATTTTCTTACTCATGAATTGGCTGACTATGTGAACACAGTAGGTGATCCAGAAATCCTGCAACATCTGGACACAACATAAGGACTGTTGTGTTTGGTCAGCCCAGAAATCCATCTAGTCCAGTATTCCAGTATCAGACAGCTCTGGAAAACTGCAAGTAAGACCTAAACAAGAATGCTATTTTATATAACTTGGTTCTGACAAGTCTGCTGTCTCTAAATGTGGCGGTTCAGTTTAGCAATGCCCTGCCTGCGATGGCAAATCTCTCCTGGAGGTAAAATGTAGATTTTCATTAGAACTGTTCTCTGCATGGCTTAATGAATTAAGGAAGGCTATATATAGTGCACTATACATTCTGGACCCCATAGAAGTAGATTTCCCACTTCCCCCCACCCCTTGATACTCACATTCAAGCAGCTTCTTCAATCAATTTGTTCACTGAGAGTTACATGATAAGGTACATTGCAAAAGTTTCACACTGTGCAGACAAAGCTTGAGATAAAATTCAATAGTGACTTTAGCAAGACAACCAACATTATTTGGGCATTCATTGCATTCATAGGGACTACTTGAAATGTTTTGCATTATTTATTGCATAAGATTGGAGTAACAAGAGGAACACAGAAAAGAACCATTAAAGCAATTATACAATATGCCCCAATCATTTAGGCACTTTTAAATTTAGGGCCAAGCTACAAGTGATGAATGACACTTGAACGGCAAGTGAACAGACTCACGTGTATTCCGCCCTGTTCACTTGTGCTCCACTTGCGCTCCACTCAATGATCAAGTGGAGTGCAAGTGAACAGGAAGGAATTAACATGAGTCTGTTCACTTGCTGTTCAAGTGTCATTCATCACTCGTAGCTTGGCCCTCTGTCTCTGGAATGTGGTTGTCAATGGGAAACATAATACACAATCTGCTTTTGTAGATAAGTCTCCAGATCACTGTTGATTTCTCCAGGACCAGGCTAGGTATAAGCAAACAACTCCACTCATCCTATTTATTACTTTATTTGATTTTATTTACAACATCTCTATGCCACCTTTCCACCCAAATAGGGTCCCAAAGGCAATGGATATCAGGCAGCTCAATGTGTACAAGTAACACATTTCCTGAGGGCTTAGCATTACATGTGTAGATTGTGAACATGATAGTACAGTACAAAAACATAAGAAGAGCCCTTCTGGATGCATTTAGCTAGACTTGTTTGTGGCCTGGCAACTGGCAGAAGAATTGGGGATGGGGACATGGTTTGAGGGGTTGACATCCAAGGCATGATGATGTCACTTTTACAGAAAACTTGGAAGCAACAGTGGTAGTTCTAAGAATCACTGGAAACTCTATGATTTTATCTTAGAGTTTCCAGAACTTCCATAAAACCATAGAGTTTTTGATTTTCCCCAGAAGTAATGTGATCATGCTTTGGACACTGCTGAGCTTTTTGAAATTTTTTTTCCAACACTACAAGGGGTGGTGGCTAGTCTTGCTGGATCTGGCCAATAGTCTCCCTTGTCAAGTTTCCTGCTTCCAACAGTGATCAACAGGAAGGAGGGCCCATAAACAACAATTTATTTATTTGTTTATTTATTTATTTATATTCTGCCTTTCTCACTGAGACTCAAGGCGGATTACATAGTGTGAGATTAGTATAATTAGCGGCAAGGACAAGGGCAGGCATTTCCATACAGTGTCAAGAACATTTCCATAAACAATGTCATATGGTAAATGAATATAAGTTTACGAAGATACAGTATTAGCAAAGATTCAGTATGGGGTTGAGGAATTGCTGAAACAGAACATAATCAGTTCTAGGATTTACACTGAACAACATAAAGCACAGGTAGGATATAGGAGTACATATTTAAAGCAACAGATGATGTATAAGGCAACATAATGGTGAATTCTATGGTTTCTAACTCATTAGCAAAACATCTGGAATCCCTTTCCTACAATACCACCCTCCTATCTGAGAAAAAGGCCTTTTTGAATAATTCAGTTTTGCATTGTTTGTGGAAAGCCAGGAGGGTGGGGGCTCTTCTGACCTCCTTAGGCAGGCCATTCCATAGGGTAGGGGCCACCACAGAGAGAGCCCATGTACGGGCTGCTGTTGATTTCGCCCATGTGCAGGCCGGCACCTGCAAGAGACGCTGTTCAGATGAGCGAAGTTGCCGTAGAGCGACATAGGGAGAGAGGCGGTCCCATAGGTATGCTGGACCAAGGCTGTGAAGGGCTTTGTATGTAATAACCATTACCTTGAACTGAACACGGTAACTGATAGGTAGCCAATGGAGTGACTGTAGGATGGGAGTGATGTTCAAGCTCCTGCTTGCTCCTGATAATAGTCGAGCCACAGCATTTTGCACCAATTGGAGCCTCCTAGTTAACTTGGATGGGAGACCAATGTATAATGCATTACAATAGTCAAGCCTTGATGTTACCATAGCATGGATCCAGGTAGCCAAGTCAGTTGTGTCAAGGTAGGAAGCCATTTTCCAGGCTAGAGTGAGATTGTAGTAAGCATTTTTTGCAGCTGCCTTAACTTGTTTCTCTAGTAGTGGTGCTGGATCCAGTATAACCCCTAGGCTCTTAACCGAGTCTGCAAGGATCAAACAAACTCCATTGAAGGTAGAGAGTACAATGTTTTTCAGCTTCCCAACAAGCATCACTTCAGTCCTCTCTGGGTTCAATTTTAATTTGTTTTCAACCATTTTACTATGGCTGTCAGGCAGTGATCTAAGATTTCTAGTGCATCCTAGTGGGGACCTGGATAGCGAGATATAGAGTTGGGAGTCATCTGCATTTTGATGACATCCAACTCCATAGCAGCAAATGAGATCCAACAAAGGTAGGAGAACACTGTTGGGAGACGGGGTCCCACTTCATCTGCCTTTCTCCACCTGGAAGATACAAGATTTACGAGAACCTTTTACCATTGCGGGATTCAGCCACTTCTTTTATCTGTTTCTTCAATTTGAACAGAGACTGGAACGGTGTCTCCCGACAGTGTTCTCCTACCTTTGTCGGATCTTCAGCTACTAGTACCACAGTGTGTTACTTGGTATAAGAACAAGAGGATTAATCCCATATTGATATTGAAAGGACATTGAGTAGTACACATTGTTGGACAATAGTAGTGATATGCGGTCTGCTTATTGTATATTGAATGTAGCAATTTTGCCTAGAGTTGATGGTTTACTCATTGTATTTACCTGATTTAGATTCAAAGTTGATGGTTTACTTACCTTGAATTGAACTGACTATTTTGTATTCACATGAGTCTCATTGAGCATTTCATTCATTTATTTTGAATTGAGTGATCGAGTTCAACAGACATTGTCCCTAGGGATTGTTATTGTGGCAATTCATACGTTTTTCTTGGTGCAGCCTCTTCTTTTGATACAAATTTGGATGATGGCTGGAGGAGAGCCTGCTGGCCCCCACGAACAGCCAACCACGAACATGTTCGCGAACAGGGCCATGTCCGTGGTTGTTCGTGAGTCCCTGTTCGTGGATGGCAACGAACAACGAACATCATGTTCATTTTTTTTCTGTTTGTGCCCATCTCTATTCCTGATCCCAGTCCCTCTGATCTCTCCCCTTACCTCCTCCCTAGTTGCAGGCACTCAGGAAAATGAATGCTCTTCCTGTCCCACGCTCAGCAAGCCATCAATTAGCCTTTTGGTATCATCAGTAGATGTGCCTGATCAAATCTTCTCTGGTTTTATTGCCTTACAATGCAGGAGACAACCTTTTGAATTATTGTGGTAAGCAAAAGTCTCCATCTGGCCCCCAAAGATGGATTTGTCCTATAAAAAGGGCTGCTTTCAGCCTCTGTATGTGTGTATGTTTCCTGTGCATGTCCTCAGTCTTCTTGTCTGAGCCCCTCTCCCTCTCCTTGCTGCAACGTTTTGGACACTTCAATACTGCTCCCCTATGGACTCCTCTTGCCTTCAGGATTGGTAAATATAGCTTTCTCTCTGCACTGCTTTCCCACTTCCCTTACTGGTTTCTAGTTAGATCTGTGTGTGAGTGAGGTGTGCATTCTGTGCAAATTGTTCTTTTACTCCTTCTTTAATAAAAAAACACTCCTGTTGAACATCTGCCTGTTTATTAAAGCGTTCTCTCGAGGAAGCAATCCTCGTATACATTGGTTAAAAGATCCTGCAGTTACCCTCCTCTTGCAACCTCACCTTGCTGCTAATTCCCCCACAAAACTTGCAAGGAGAACCATTGGGTAACAGTTTAATGGTGGAGGAGACCAGCGATTTTGGTAACATTAGCTGCTCACCTAGAAACTGTTACTCTTTTGGTGATAGTAACATTATAAACAGTGCTAATAAGCACAGAGACTCCTGGTGATCAGTTTCTCATTTCTTCAGGGCCAACGTAGGTCAGACTCATTACCTGATGTTACATATTCCAGTTTCCATCTTTAGTTGGGCAAACTCAAATCATTTTTATTGTTCCTTTGTTTGTACAGTTCCTTAAAATCATTTTCTCCTCTGGGCCTAGTATAACAGATGAGTCTATTTTTGTAGTCACTCTGATGTTATAATTGCTGCAGCTCCCCTCACCCCAGGAATCCTCGGAAAGAAATTCCAGCTAATACCTCTGTGTGAACGCTGCAAGTCGAATGAATCTGAAACATGCAAGAGAAGCAAACCCCCCCAAAACACCATTTGTTCTTAAGATATATGCATTTTTAAAATCTCTTATAGGGTATACAAATGCCTCAATAGTTTCCCCCTCTGGTTTTTTGCCTCTGTAGGGGGGAGAGATACATTTTTAAACATTTCTCTCTCTTAAGACAGGTTGAAAAATTGCTTTTTCCTTAGGATCGTTTTCCTGGCTTTCACTGTAAATTAAAGACAGATTTGTCAGCAAAAGCAGAACTCGGGACTCTCTATGGAAAGGAAAGCTGAAGGTCAAAAGGATGTGTCTCACTAATTCTGAAAGCAATATCTAAACTACTACATGGAATAGGAGTTCAAAGCCAATTGAAACCCATGCTTAGGTTTTCAAAAGAAAAAAAACAAACCTTGCTCAAAATAGCCTACCTAAATTTCTCATAAAAGAACCTTTTAAAATCCCTTCTACACTTATCAAAAAAAATTACTTATCTAATACTGGGGTCAATTTGGGTTCAATTAAATCACAGAGATGTGTTAGAGAAGGTCTCCCACTGAATGGAAAAAATGAGGAATTGTATCATTGTTTATAGCTATGAGCTCTAATTCTAACAGATGTTTAAGGCTTCCTTACCTTACCTACTTAATTGAAAAATTCAAAAAAGTTATCTGCCATGGAAATTTGCTGGGTGACCTTGGGCCAGTCACACACTTTCAGCCTAACCTAACTTGTTACCGGAAATGGTCTCCTTGCAATAAATATGATTTGTGGGGGGAATTGGCAAGCAAGGAAGACAGCTATACGAGAGGCGGTAACCACGTGGACTGTATCACCAGCTTTGACCAAGTCCTCTCCCCAATAGAACAAGTGAGTCTGGTGCTTAATATCAAACAATAACTTTTATTGAACAGAAGAACTTCATGCACATACTCACCAATTACTGGGAAAAATAATCACACACACATACACACAGAGTCCTAGGAAATGTAGCCAGAGCTTGGGAATAGAGAAAGGGAGTAAATATATCTACCTATCCTGAAGACGGGGTCCAGTCCATGGAGGAAGAGAGTAGCTTCGAATGCCAGCATCCTTGGCCAAGAGAGCAAGAGGCTTAGGGAAGTGACCCTAAGGGAGAAGCCAGAAAGTTTGCACAATTTGAATGAGGTCAGAGCTCTACCTTTATAGGTAAAATGTGCCCTGAGGTGGAGGAGAGCCCTCCTAGCAGTTAGGACAAAGACTCCAATGGTCAGTTCCTGGGTTAGACAAAAGGCTTGAGTACTTTGACTGATAGCTGCCAGAGTGTGTGAATGCAGATGCAAAACTAGTTCTAGTGCTGCACAAAAAGGACAGTTTTTCTGATGAGGTACACTGGAGCTAGGTTAAGTGTTTTTAGGGAGGAGATATATTGTGCCAGGAATGACTGTCTATATTTATGAATGTCATTTGATTAGCTCCTCAATCATGGATAGGAGATCTCATCACAGAAGGAGGGAAAAGAATGAGCTAAGTTGGGGTAACTCTGCAAGTCCTTTGTTGCACTGGGCACTGGTGGCGCCAGGATGGCAGTAAATCCAATAATTCCTTAATCACCCCACATTCCTAAGGGCCAAGCTACAAGTGACAAATGACACTTGAATGGCAAGTAGATTGAGTGGAGGGCAAGTGAACAGGGAGAAATACACTTGCTGTTCAAGTGTCATTCGTCACTTGTAGCTTGGCCCTGAGTGGCATTCCATGCATGCCATGTTCTCCCGAGCAGGATTTAGCAACTGCTGGAGGTCCTCTGGTGGCCAAACAGCAGCCATTTAAACTTCAGAGGCCTGTACACTGTTAATATCACAAGCAGCCATATAAAAACTGCTATTAAAATGGCAGAGGCTGGGCTAACTGCTTTCAACCTCACAGGGTTGTTGTTGGGATAAAATGGAGATGAGGAATCACTTTGGGTCGCCAGTGGGGAGAAATGTGGAATATAAATGAAGTGAATAAATTATCCAGTTCCATATAGATTTCAATGCATGCCCTGTGTGCAAGCATTATTACATTTTTTAAAAAAGCCCTGAGACATACTTCTTCATTAGTCTCAAAGTCTGGAATGCAAGATATTTGGGGATGCAGAGGAGAAAGGAGCAAGAATAGTTGCTATAAGCCAATGGGCAAATGTGCAAGTATAAATTTGTACGGAACCTAACCGCTCAGCAACCATCAACGATGCTGCCATAAGGAACACAGAGATGTCACATAACTCAGTGGTTCTTAACTGTCACTTCACTACCACCTTCCAAATACCTCACATCATCATAAAATGCCCCAAGCCACATAAAACATAAAAACAACAATCCAGAAAAGGCAAAAGCATGTTTAGATTCTGCAAAGTGCTTCCATAGGTTGAAGGATGTGCACTCAAGTAGCACAATTTTCTTGCCTCCCCCTCCAGTGACAGCCTGAAATGCCCCCCCCCAATCTTGTTCTGGGGGACAGGGACCCCCACTCAGGAACAGGATTTCAGGGGGTATTTCAGGTTGCCCTAGGTGAGAGGAGGCAAGGAAGTTGTGTTCCATGACTGCATTTCCCTCCAGCAGATCTCATCCACAGTATATTTATGATATACGAATACAATACACCGCTCCCTACCATGCATTAATAATGTGCACACTTTACACTGAAACATACCTTCCCTTTCAAATAACAGTTTAACAGTTTGAAAATCCCAGTTTCTGACATGAATGAAGCTACGTACTCAATTTCTTTAGACCTACACTTAGAAAAATTTCAATAAAATCTGCATAGAAATGGTACGACGAAATAAATTGAGAAACCAGCAAAAGAAAAAGAAAACGCTCACAATAAACAAAAGGGGAAAAGAAAATCAAAAGGTCATATATGTATGTTCCAAGGAGTGAAACAAATGTCCATTTGTTGCTATTGATTTGAGAGTTTGTACCTCCAGTTGAACCAAATATTAAGCAGCATAATATCGTATCCGAATACCTGGATGCTGCAGTAGAGGTTTCCTAACAGCAGTGGGAAAATGGCTGAAAGTGAACAAATTGAAACTGAAGCCAGACAGGCAGGACAGTTTTGATTATCAGATGGTTCCTCATTGAGACTGAGAAAAGAGTCTGGAACTGGAACACACGACATTATTCTGTTGCCTGCTCAGGAACGTCAACTATGCAGATAGAAAAGTGGGACAACTTCATATTTGCTTAGAATAGAATAACAGAAAAATCGTAAGCAGAGTTACTCAATGGGCTTAGACTGGAATAACTGTTTAGGATTTCACTGCAAGAGTTTCAGGTAAAGGTTTATTTATTCATTCATTTTTTATTTGTCATTTATCGTCCACCTTTCTCACTTAGACTCAAGGCGGATTACATAGTGTGAGATTAGTACAATCAGCAGCAAGGACAAGGGCAGGCATTTCTATGCAGTGTCAAGAACACTTCCATAAACATAGGGTAAATGAATACAAGTTTACAAAGACAGCATTAGCAAGGATCCAATATGGGGTTGAAGAATTGCTGAAACAGAACATTATCAGTTCTAGGACTGTCCTTAAACAACATGAAGCACAGGTAGTATATAGGAGTACATATTTAAAGCAACAGATAATATGTAAGGTGACATAATGGTGAAGTCTATGGATCCTAAGTCATTAGCGAAACATCTGAGACCCCCCCCTCCCTACAATACCGCCCTCCTATCTGAGAAAAAGGCCTTTTTGAATAATTCAGTTTTGCTTTCTTTGTGGAAAGCCAGGAGAGTGGAGGCTCTCCTGACCTCCTCAAGCAGGCTGTTCCATAGAGTAGGATTGCTTGACACACAATTTTTTTTTAAAAAAAAGTATTACAAATAGTCAGAATTTGTGTCATAAGCCTGTTATTTGAGAACTTAGTATTCACTACTGGGTACTTCCTGATTAAGAACTCATAGTGCTTTCCTAAGTAGAGTTATACTCTTCTAAGCCCCATTGATTTCAATAGGATGTATGTCAGTTCAGGCTTATGCAGTCAGTCTCTTTAGGGATTGGATGTATGTCCTTGCTTTGTTCTGTGATCTACTGCATATGTAGTAAGTAGAGATGGGCATGAACCAAAATACGAACCAAAATTAAGCACAAACCAGGCCAGTTCATGGTTCACAAACCACGGTTCGTCAGATCCCATTTCTAACTAACTGCCACGAATTTTTAGGCTGGTTCATTTGGTTTGTTTTTTGGTTTGTCACTGCAGACAGCCTGGTGCCAATCAATCAGTTTCCTAGGCAACAGGGGATGGACTTCCTGCAGACCTTCTGCTGACCCAGAAGTGATGATTTTCTGACCTGGATGTGACGTTTTCACGAAGCAAATGAACCAGTTCGCGAACCAGGGGCAGGTTTGTGAAAGTTCCTGGTTCGTGAAATTTGATGAACCACGAACTGCATGGTTCATTTTTTTTCCAGTTCATGCCCATCTCTAGTAGTAAGGGCCAAACTTCCCTTTGAAGTTCCATTAGCATTCACATTGCTCTGTGCCTGGAGCCACCCCGCCTTTGCACTGCGAGAGCATTCGTGGTGAGTTGGATGGAGCACAGTTTTCACCAAAAGGATAATATGAACTGTTGATTTACAATGCATTTACACAAGAGACACAGATTTTCTTTGTCTGAAATCCAAGCTATACTTAAATTCATAGGAGCAAATGAGGAAAGCAAATCCCCTGACAGGAAAAGGAGAATGAAAACTTCTATCAGGATCATGAAATAGGTTTGCCAGCTGAACAGACAAAAAAGCCTGCCACTTTAATAAAATTTAACAAGTGGAAATGGACAACTGAAACTTTTCATGGCATGAAGATTAAATATCATCACCTGATAATTGCTGCAGATCAAACTGAAATTAAAGGGACAGCTGAAAGGACCAGTCAATTTTTTAAAAAGAAAAATGGATGTTGGCTCCTACCACGAGGAACCCATATGAAACCTCCTTTGTGGAGGGAAAAGTTGAGTGCAAAGCAAATAAGTTGACTAATAGGGTCTTGTCGGCTTTAAGCCATACATATGGCATACAATTGCATACAATTTTAATATTTTTCCATTTTAATTATGTGTTGTATTTTTATTTGGGTTTGGTGGCATTCATTTTGTAATTTGTAAACTTTCTGGAGATGAGTGAAAATATATATGCTGTAGAACTCTTTGATTCCTTAGGGTTCAATGATTTTTCTGGGATAAAAAGAGCTTGGTGTATTCCACTGGGATGCAACCCTATTCCTTCATATAGCAATCTGCTTCTTTGTAATATTAGAATATTACAAAGAAGCAGAGGCTAATATAATTTCTGTAGCAAAGCTGCCGGTTGAGGCAACTTCCACATCGATATCAGTTTCTTCGACTGCAAATTAGACTGTATGTGGATTTGTAGACACCGCCTCATGGGTCCTTGGGGACTTGGGAGAGAGAACTGCAGCGCAGCAAGTCTGGATATTATTTCCATCTTGTTTTAATTCCCCCCAAACAATGAGGTGTTTGTAGCCTTGAGAAACAAACTGCTGAAACAGCATTCTGGGAAACAATGGAGTTGAGCTGTCGGAGCTCCACTAATGAGATTCACAGCCTGCAATCGAGAAGGTCAGTTTATGATAGGAAGCAACTGCTCTAGATCTCCTATCAGAGCCCTTCAAATGACATTTCTTTCCACCATTCAGCTAGTCTGGGCGTGGGGAGCAAAGGTGACATGGAGCTCATGAATACGACCTTATTAAACTTCTGACCTTGGCAGGGATAGCATAGAAATAAATTTGCATCTCATCTGAAATAATTTGTTCAGTACTCTGGGCCACATTGGAACGAACTCATCAGTCAATGGAACATAACTAATTTGCACATTTGATTTCATGGGATTTTAATATCATTTGCCTGCTATATGACATGAAGAAAATGGCTACTGAACAATAGCTAAATGGTACCACTTCCTCACATATATCCTTGGGTGTAAATCTCATAAACTTAATTCCATGCATTGGATCAGAATTTTTGCGTGAGATTCACCATCTGTCATGTTCGTAGTTTATCTATTTAAATCCATATACCCTGAGTTTCAACACAAGCATGCCCCAAGTTAACCTACAACTTGCTGGAAAAAAAAAAACATTGCCATAAAATGACACAATAACAGTCAATGAATGAAAATGGAAATTCATGATAACCTCATGGATCCAATTGTAAAGTTATCCAAAGTCTGGGCAAAATAAATATGTTTATCTGTTGTCTGATGGTGTAACAATTCTAATAAGTCAATGCCACCACTCAGAAGGCCCTGTAACACAATTAAGAAATTAATTAAGAAAAGTTCATTCGACAACTCTAATTGGGATTCATGTTGAAATACTGGAGTCAGTAAACATGACCTCAAGTCAAGACCATGAAGCAGGAATTAAAGCTGTTTTGAGCAATGAAGACCCAATACCGAACCATTGAGGAATCCGTGGAGATCCCTGTCTCTGACCCTTCCTCTCTAAGCATTTAGCAGGACTCTTCTTATCTGATGGTTTTTCCAAACTTCTCAATTCTGCCTGTCTTCTAAAAGCTCACAAGGGCTCCCTTGCATACAGAAAGAAGTTCTGTATGACCAGTGATGTACAGTAGGGAAGAGTTCCTCCTGCACATAGAGGATAGAACTAACACCCACTAACCCTAACCCTAATCCAGACAGCAGCCGGGACTGCACACACCAGAACCTAGTTTTCTTTTTTGTAAAAAAAATCTTGGTAGTGTAGATCAGCTATTTTGCTGGAGGAAAACTGGATCTAGCCCTTTGTTTGCCAATCTGGAGATCTGATCGGTGTGATCCTCTTTTTCTGACTGTGTGTGATCAAACTGTTAGAGATTGCACATGTATCACTTGTTTGTGGTCATGATTTTGCCTCCCATTAGGGATATGCACATGGAAACCCACCACTACATGTATATGATCGCAGAGCTGATGGGCACATTCAGGGATTCCTGATGCAATTGTACAGTTTGCTTATCTTTATAATGACTGCTGGGTCGATTTGGGTAAATAATGTTGCTTGTATTGGAAGAAGTGGAATCTAATCTTGAAAATAACTCCAGGTTCCCAAATTCAGATTAAAATCCTATCAGTTTGATTAATAACAGCACTTTCATTTTTTGGTTTGTACATGCATACGCTATGAGAAGAATACAAAAACTATCTATTATTTCCCTCTTGTTTATGGCAACTATAATACAGTGTGCTACAGTGTTCTCTAGTCTTCTGTAGTGATAAAGGATGTGCACTCAAGTTTTATTTGGGTTTGGCTGATTTCATTTGTTTTTTAAAAAGCACCCTGGTTCTTTAACTGTTATGATGTATATATTTGGGTGGCATTTACCATTAAAAGATGGCTGGTCACAGTTTTAGTGACATCAATGTTCACTTTCTATTGTTTCCTGTTAGCAGTGATGCTTTTTATTTTTACAGCAACAACCTCTTTTGTTCAAATGAAATTAGAACTTGATTAATTATTAGTTGCTTGATTTATCCCAGATGGGTAACCATGTTCATTTCTCACAGCCCCCCAAATCTTGTGGCACTTTAAAGATTAAGAAATTTGTTGTGAGTGGATTCTATGCAGCAGGAGTGGAGTTGCAGAAGTGTGATTCCTCGACCCCCTGTTGCTGCAGCTGTTTATTATCCCTGAAATTGTGCTCCCATGGATCCCACTTGAAAATGGGGAGGGGGTAAATGAGAGGCTGCAGTGAGAGGGAGGATTGGTAAAAAATTGTCAATAACCCATTTATATGGTCTCCAAGTTTTAGGAAAAAAACTAATATTTTTGACTTATCGTGATTCAGCTGGAGCTTATTGGTAGTGGGAAAAAATCAATACAGTAAGTCAGCAAGAGTTTTAGGCCAGTTCTAGAGCAGGACAGCAAAACTGTGTCATCAGCATATAGAAGCAGAGGTACATGTATTGCCCCAAGTTTTGGGCTATGACAATCAGCACCAGACAGGTGACTGGCAAGATCACTAAGGAAAAGATTAAATAGGAAAGGAGCTAAAATACAGCCCTGTTTGACAACTTTGTCAACAGGGATCTTCAAGGTCAATTTGCCTGCTAACAAACACTTAATCTGGCAAGTATCGGAAGTGTATAGTTTCTTAATGGGCATAAGAAGTCTTTTATCTACATTTAACTGGTCAAGTTTGATCCAGAGAAGTTCTCTGTTGACAGAGTCGAACACTCCCCTTAGATCCAAGAAAGCCACAAATAATTTCAGGTTAGTTCTCACGGTATACTTATTAATCAAATGAGATAGAGTGATACAGTGGTCAAAAGTGGTCTTCCCTTTACAAAAACCCAGCTGCGTAGGGCCTAAAATTCCCTTCTGTATCATCCAAAGATTAAACTTGGCTAATAGATGCTTAGTGTAAAGCTTACCCATTATAAAGAGTAAGCTAATTGCCTATAATTAGCAGGGCTAGTATGGTCACCCATTTTACATAACGGGGCCACTATTGTATTTAGCCATGCCATAGGGATTATGCCTGTTCTCTCTACTGTTGTGAACAAGGATGCAAGAGGGGCAGTCCACTAGTCCGGCTCAACTTTAAGGATTTCAGAAGGGATGGTGTCAGGGCCAGGCGCCTTTCCTGATTTCAGTTGCAGAATTAATTCTTTGATTACTTTGATTATCAACACAAATTTGCTCTTGGTAGAACCGAGTTAAGAAATACTGAAACCAGACATAAGAGGAAACAGCAGACATAGAAGGGTCATCAGCACAGAATGCACCCGACACTATAGCCCCAAATTTTTTTGAGTTCTTTAGGGTTGAGAGGTATGATATAATTCATCCCAATGAGTCTTAATATATTCATCCCTCTTTTTTTGTAAGTTGAAACAGCTGATGCTTGAGCTTGAAATAATTTGGTGGCAGGATTAGAGCCTTCGAGTCGCAATAGTGACTATAGACAATTGGTAGCAGGGTTTTTACTTCCCTGCATTCTCTGTAGAACCATGAATTTAGAGGATTTACCTGTTTAATCATTCCCCTGTTTAGGCTTCTATATTAACACTTTGTGATTCAGATATAGGAAATATTAGGGAATTGTAAGCTGACATAGATGCTGTAGAATCAGTTGCACTTATTAGGGAGGACCTATACTCCAAGAGAAGATAAGATTTAAAAAGCTGCTGAGCTTTCCATTCTACACGGTCATTCCAAAATACTCTAGGAAGTAAATTGGTCTCAGAAAATTGTGGAATGGGCTTACAGGGAAAATGTATAAAGGGGCTAGCTTGAAGGGTCAGAATAAGAGGAAAATGATCATTAATAATAAAATAGCCCAAGGTGAAGTCTTTAACATAAGATTTCAGTGATGGGGAAATCAAGACATAATCAATCACACTGCAGCCCCTTGATGAAACAAGAGTAAATTCTCCAGAATCCGGAAAGTTAGCCAGACCATTTAGCCAGAATCTCTTATACTGCATACAGATTTTGGCAAGATAAATACCTGCAGAGGTTAAAAAACTATCCTTGGAGTGACTTATATAAGAAAAGAATGGTGGAAGAGTGTCATCTTGGTTAATCACAAAAACTTTTTAAAAGATTCTACAATCTTCACCTACCCTTGCATGAAAATCACCCGCTAAAACAATTTCAGTAAAAGGAAATTTCCTTTCTAGTCCCTCCGTAAGTATAGCCAACCATTTCCAGTGTTGAGAAAGGGCCAAATTCCCTATAAAGGAGGTACATATAAATTTACAACAATCAAGGGAGGTTTGTCAAAAACAAGCTTAATAGCGGGCTCCACAGGGCTGTAGGATAATGAGTTCTGAATTTAAATGTGAGGAAACTAAAACAGAAAGACCAACTGGGAAGCGACCCTTTGCATTGGTCCTGAAAGCTGGAATGGAGTAGGATTTGTAGTCTTCAAGTTGAATCTGACTCTGGGACCACATTTCTTGAAGTAGTGTGACATTGAAACACTTAAGATAACTTATAAATTCAGCATCCTTGGCCTTATTCCCCCAGCCAGCCACATTCCAAGAGATAATTCTAATATCCAGGGTAGTGGAAAGCTTTGATGATGGGGGCGAGGAAGTGGCCATGAATAGTCACTCCGGCCAATATGTAGCTTTTCCCACTTTGCAGTAGGTTTCCCCATGCATACTCTTTATTTTGTTTTTCATGTTCCACCTTATTCCTTCCTCCCCTGCCCCCTACCAGCCCACTGCATTGTGATTGGTTACTCTTGTCTGGCCACTTCCTCTCCCCTCTTTCCATTCCTCCCGCTCCCCTCTTTCTTCTTCTTCTTCTTCTTCTTCTTCTTCTTCTTCTTCTTCTTCTTCAAAATTAAGACCAGCATGGGATTGATGAAGAGGGAAGTTCCCTTTTTACTCTTTTTGCTTTGGCACTGGTGGGAATATTGTATAGGGGGCCAAATATCTTGGTATCAGAAATAATTGAGTTTTAGATTATCTTTTATCCCATGGTAGAGAGATACTTGGGGGCAACAGAGGAGGAGGCAGGAATGGGGCTTTGCCAGTGATTCATCACTGCTTGAGTGAGAGGGGTGAAGGCCACATATGAGCCGATTCCATGCCTTTTGGCTTGACTTCAGGGAAAATGAGGAGTTTTGTCCCCAGGGCAGAAGGGGTTTAAGAGAACAGACTCCCTTCTTGCAGTGTGCAGAGGTATTTTGTGCATGATTAGGACATTCTTGTCAAAGAAGAAAACTGAAGAGATAAGCGACAGCAGCCAAGGAAGCCTTAAACCAATAGGTCAGAGAACTAGTCATATGATAGTCCTTGTCAACCCCCCCCTCACCCCCATAAAAGCTTCCAAGTGAGGCTGAGATCCCCTGGGTTCCTTCTGGCCCCTAGCATAAGATCTGGTACAGATCTCAGCCTGACCTCCAGATTTTATCAGTGTGACCGATTCAGCTTCAGATGCTGAGATTTCCAGTCAGTGAGCGATGATTGACATGTTTCCTCCCCCCGACATGGGGCTAGCCTGAAATGGCAGTTGGGGGTGGAATGTTGGGGAAGCTGTCAGTTTGGAGTTGGAGAGTAAACAGCAGAGTGAGAGGGAGTTGGAGGCTGGCTTTTGACCAGAGAGGGTCAGCCAGAGAATCCTCTGTGAGAGGAAATAATGTTTGTGAAACACTTTTAGTCCTAGGACTAAAGTGGGGAAAAACAGCACTAACTCCTACTAAACTCAAGAGATCTGGGAATAATAGAGGGCCAAGGAAGGGGGTAGAGAGGAGTCTCCCCTTCAGTGCCAGGAACAGGGTTATAGCTCATCAGTATAACGCCTGCCCAGTATCTAGGAAGTTGAACCTCGTGAAGACGGAGGTCCTGTATTTGGGCCTTGGGCTGTTGGATGTGTGGTTCCATCTCCCAGGCTTTGGGAGGGCCCCGTTGGTGCCCGTCTCATCAGTTAAAAGTCTTGGCGTGATCTTGGATTCCTCCTGTCTATGGAGATCCAAGTTGCATCTGTTGCCCGGACTGCTTTTTTCCACCTGCAGCAAGCCAGGCAACTTGCCCCCTCTCTCTCAACCTGGGACCTAACGACAGTGATCCATGCAACGGTCACCTCCAGGCTGGACTACTGTAACTCACTCTACGCAGGGCTTCCCTTGGGTCTGATCCAGAAACTACAATGGGTCCAGAATGCTGCTGCTCGTGTCCTGATGGGTGTTCCATACAGGACACATATTACACCAATCCTACAGCAGCTTCACTGGCTCCCCGTGGAATTCCAGATCCATTTCAAGGTGTTGGTTTTAACCTTTAAAGCCCTAAATGGATTGGGACCAGCATTCCTGAGGGACCGTCTCTCCCCGTATGTGCCCCGGAGAGCGCTTCATTCAGCAGGGAAGAACTTACTGGTGATCCCTAGCCCTAGGGAGGCTCGTTTGGTCTCAACCAGGGCCAGGGCCTTTTCGGTCCTGGCCCCAACCTGATGAAACTCTCTGTCTGGGGACACTCGGGCCTGCCAGGATCTTGTATCATTTTGGCGGGACTGCAAGATGGAAATGTTCCACCAGGCTTACGGTTGAGGCCAGCATCACTCATGACCATCACTGAGCCACCCACCGGTCTCCGGTATTCAAGTACAGCTCGTGTGTCTGTCTAACTCCTTTTTGTATGCTGGAGGCAGGAATATGTAGCCGACTATATCAGGTTTTTGTATATATATAATTTTAACTGCTGAATTTTATTGTAGAATCTGCTATATAATTGTATTTTATGACTGTTGTACCCCGTCCTAAGCCCACTTGTGGGGAGGGCGGGTTAAACACTGAATAAACTAACTAACTAAACTTAAAGAGGAGAAGTTTTACCTCAGGGTAGGGGAAGGTCAGCCTAAGACTGAGTGGGACATGGGTTTGTGGCAACCGGCATTGATTTTTCAGGATACATTATCAACTGATGCCTTCTTGGAAGAGAAGCTTTAGCTTTCCTAGTCTCAAACTGACACTTACCAATTACCTTTCAGTTTCAAAGCAAAATTATCTTCCCTTGGAACATTAAAAGCATCCAAAATAGTATCATTGAAAGATTAGTTCTACTTTATGGAGGAGGGCTGGGAAAGGCAAGAACGATAATTCCGTACATTTTTAGTGCAGAGATTTTTTTATAGGCAATAAGAGGAAAGATTACCTTGGACTAGTTTAATGCTATAAAATGACAAGTCCAGAAAATGCAGCATGAAGCCCTTTGTAGTTACCTAGAAACAATGGTAGAAATCATCACTGTCATTCCTCCATTTGTGGTTTTTTTTAAATTACCAATGCACATGTGCATCAATAAAACACTACAAAAAAGAAATCTTGAAGTCGTTATACATATGAACACATCAAGATTCTTCTGGTGTAAATTTTTATCAATGCACAGAAAGGTACATACATACATAAACACATCAGCACTACACAAGGATACTGAGATTGCTACGTTTTATCAGTGTACCGGTAAGGGGGAAGGTGAACTAGGGGGAAGGTAAGAGATAAACATTTTAATAAATAAATTTAATAAAATGTAGAGGAGGAGAAAATGTACAAATAAACTGCAGTGTTTTATATTTTCTGTTATCTCTCTCTCTAATTTAATAAGTATGTGATCCAATCCATTTTTTTCTGTTTCCCCTTTTATTATTATGTTGTTTTCCAAAAAAATATATATTATACTTAAAAAAAAAAGCCCTAGGTCAATGCACAATGGCTGGTTGTAACAGTAATCTTTGGCCTGGTATGTGAGGCATGGCAAGGCACTATGCATTCTCTTAAGCCACAAAAAGCAATATCATTTATGTGTTTATTTATACATTGTTTAATGTATATTTATATTTGTTTATTTCTATTTATACATACTATGCTTTTCCTTTGGGCTCAAGGTGGTTTACAATTCCAAAATGAAAAACATACAAAGTATAATAAAACCCTATTAATCCAGTCCTTGTCCCCAACGCCTGCAGCTTTGACCTTATCAAATGCCCTCACAAACAAAATGGCCTTATGGAACTTCCTTAAAATCTTTTAAGATGGCAGCTCTCTGGGGGCCCATTCCACAATGTGGAGACTGCTGGAGAGAAGGAATATATTGTAGCAGATGCTGAGTGGATGAACTTAAATGGGAGAAATACTATAATGTGGCAATGGAAGACCACAGGTGGCACATGGGGGCACATGGTGAGAGGCATAGGTCACTACTTGACTTGAACCCTGATAATTTTTTGAATTGCTATGAGTTCTACCCAGGGCTTTTTTTTCTGGGAAAAGAGGTGGTGGAACTTACTGGTGGAACTCAGGACCGCATAATGACGTCACTTTGGGTCAGCTGGAACAAGGGGGGAGTTTTTTAAAGTTTAAATCACCCTCGGCGAAAATGGTCATATGGCTGGTGGCTCTGCCCCCTGATCTCCAGATAGAGGGGAGTTTAGATTGCCCTCCACGCCACTCCAGCGGCACGGAGGGCAATCTAAACTCCCCTCTGTCTGGAGATCAGGGGGTGGGGCCACCAGCCATGTGACCATTTTCAAGAGGTGCCGGAACTCCATTCCCCTGCATTCCCCCTGAAAAAAAGCTCTGGTTCTACCAGACAGGGAGGAATTCAGCTGAAACATTCTACTGGATTCTGTTTTCAGACTCTCTTTGAGGCACCAAAATATTGCTTTGCTAGCAGCATTGCTACGAATCAAACATGTAAACACAATCTTTCTTGTTTCAGCTTCTCGCTGATTCCGAAAATATTCTCTGTTTGCCTCTGACTTTCAATGAAACATTTGTATGTTTGGCAATCGGTAGGGAGGATAAAAAGCCAAATGTAATGAAAAAGTATTTTGCATAGCTCTACAGTCAGTATCAACCGGGGCACAAACCTGTTAACAGAACAAATTTGTACGTCTTTTGTAGCTTCTAGTTATCAAAGCAAAATGACATTCTGCTTGCAAAGCTCCATGATGAGGCATATTTTGATAGCTCCATTATATTCAAACAGTGACTGTCCAAACGTTGATGCTTTTAGTAAAAAACAAAAGGAACAGGAGTCTGCTTCAGGTTGTGTCGCATTTATTTCGCTTGCTTTCCATCTTCCTGCCATGTCTGTGCCCCATCCATGCCATGATTTTCATGCTGAACCAGTGATACTGTTCTGAACCAATGTTTCATGCTGTAACTTGTTGTCATATTACCAATGCCATAACTGTTTTGCATTCACAGGCTTATAGGAGCTGCAGGTGTCTTATCTAATGGACTGTAGAAACTCTCAGTGCTGATCTTGTACCCCACTCACTCCCATGCACTGCTATGTTAAAACTTTGATCTCCTGCTTTCTCAGTGTCTAGACTTGATAGTACAAATATGTGAGACATTCACCGGACGTGTTCGCGCCAAAAGTCCTGTTTGGCTGATGGGAGGGGGAAGGAGTAAATGTGTGAGTTAAGAGGAAGGGTTTCCCCACACATTGTCATTCCTGTCAAATTGATCCTTACAGCTTAGTAGCTTACCTTGCTTCTGAGTAACCCTATGGACATATCTGTAGAAATGATTTGATTTCTGAATAAAACCATTTAACCAAGCACCTGGACTTCTTGCAGCAATGGTACAGGAATCTGCCTGCCACAGCCTGTCATCCATAGCCTGACTCTTCCTTTATGAAGGACAGTATTCATGGGGTTGCCAGGAGGACTCACATCCACTCTGCCCAGTCTAGACCAGTTATTGCTAAATCAACAGTGGCATAGCGTGGGGGGGGGCAGAGGGGCAGCTGCCCCTGGTGCATAATTTTTAGGGGGAGCTGCGTCAAGGAAAGCCTGCATTGCATCTTCAGCAGGCCACCTGTGGTGCCCCGGCTGCCTGCCATGCTAATGGGAAGGCCGGCTCGCTGGGCACTGAGGTAACCTGGCTGTCCTGCAGTCGAGGAGCATGCCAAGCTGGCAGCAGTAATGCGAGTGGCTGCCACAGAGGGCTGCCAGGTAAGTGGTGGGGAGGCAAGCAGCCCGAATTGCAGGAGCACTCCCGGGGCAGGGCACAGGTGCAACACTGAGGAGAACCTGCTCCGCACGGGAGGCCACCCATGGCACCCTGGCTGCCTGCTGTTCCAATGGAGCAGAGAAAAAAACCCACAGCAATTGGTCATTGCAGGTACGGACACGTGAATACTAAGGCAATATTTATGTTTTATCTGCACAGTCGTAAACACTCACTCATCAATATTGGAAACGTAAGCATGTTTTTACATAATAAATAACAAGCACAACCACAAACCAAAATGGAGAGGACCACCTTCCCCAAAGTCAATAAAGTCCAGAATGAGGTTTCCCAATTCAAAAAGCAATTGCACTCCTCTCTTCTCTGAGGGCTGCACCGGTCCGCCAGCAGAAGCGCTCCGAAGCCCACTCCCCAGCCGGGAGGGCCCACGGACCAGATGCAATCAGAAGGGGAAGGGGGAAGCCGCTCCGCGCTCAACAGGACACACACTGATTTCCTGTTTCGGAACTCTTTCTCAAGAGCACATAATAATAATAGTTGTGCTATTCATGATCGCTTAACTCTCTCCTCTTTTTCCATATGAACACCAGATAACAGGTGCAATCAATCTTAATGAGGGCACTTAAAAGCCCTTAATGAGAAGAGCTCTTAATGAGAAAAGCCCTTAATACTGAAGAGACCCAGATTCAAATCTCTGATTGTGTAACCTGTTTAGTTCAAGGAGCCACATCAAATAAATAGATATATCTAATTTAAGAGCTGGGGGAGTTCATGTCTGCAACAGTGTGATCCCACCTTGTGACACTTGCGTTTATAAAAATAACAATGAAAAAACTTGGGGAAAAAACATCTTATTTGGAACAATACAATAATAAAGCATATACAACAACCATAGTGTAACAAATCAGGCCAGTTTTACTCAAGCAGACCTGGGTCTCAGTCTTTCTGACTTTTGTCTGGCCTTTAAATGCACCAACTGGTAGCTGTGCTCTGCATTGGGATGTCTTCTGTTCTTCACAGGAGTTTCTAAAACATTAATAGGGATTATTCATACAAACGAGTGCTTCTGAGGTGAGAGTGCTTCTCCCTGTAGTTTCAGGCCCTCCAGTCTCTCAGGGAAAATTGTGCCTTCTTTTCCTTATAAGGAATACCCCAACTCTTTATCTCCCTCCAGTAGAGCAGGGGTTACACTTGCTATGAAATGTACTGGGCTAGTCATTCTTTCTAATTTATGTCACAGGGCTGTTGTGAGGATAAAATTGGGTTATGGAGAATTGCCCTGAACTCCCTTGAGAAGCGTTAAATAAAATAAATAGGGTTAACTGAGTAGGAATCCTTGAATTTACTCCACATTTCGTGGAAGAACAAATATAATGCCTTTAGGATATCAAAGTCTTTTTAGAAAATGACTAACTCCTCTCAAATCAGAATTGGCCTAGCCTAGCATTTTTAGAAGAGAAGCGGGGAGGGAGATAGGAAACACAAGAAGGGAAGGTTTTTAAGAATGGATATAAGGCATGACCAAAAGCATGCTGGGACAAACAGAAGCACCATGGCATAAAATGAGACCCAGTTAATAAGAGCAATGACAATATTGCTTGAACATTATGAGAGGAAAGCAAAGCCAAAGGAAAACTAGGATCGAAACAAAAACCTTCACCTCAGCTAATCTGTTATCCCTGGAGGGGCAAAACGTCTGACCATCGAGTTTATCCACTTAGCAGTTGGGCTATAGTGTAATAAAATATTACAATCTTGGATCTTTATTGTATTTAATTATTGAACAGACTATCCCAGAAAAATTTACATTTGATCAGTGTTTGCATGGTGTTAGATACAGAATTTTAGCTAATGTGACTCAAAGGAATAGATGAATTTGTCGTCCTTCTTCGATGATTATGCTCGCTGTGCTCTCTTGGCCTTTCTTATTGTTTAACTTTGCCTTTATTTAGTTAATAAATCACATCTTTTTAAAACTCTGGCTCAGGATGCAACACTCCCCCCCCCCAATCTTTTATAGATCTTTTTCTTCCTTCTCTCTAGTTTGAGAAACGTCTGGAAGCAAATAGCAAAAAGAAAGAAAGAAAGAAAGAAAGAAAGAAAGAAAGAAAGAAAGAAAGAAAGAAAGAAAGAAAGAAAGAAAGAAAGAAAGAAAGAAAGAAAGAAAGAAAGAAAGAAAGAAAGAAAGAAAGAAAGAAAGAACACCCTGCTCCCCCTTCGCATGTGCTCATAGTGCAAGGCTATCACATTGAACATATCACTAGCAGTGGGAATCCTGTAAAATGTTTATTTGGGATTTTTGTTATCTTCTCATCTTCCCCTGTTTTTGTCTTGGCAGCATTCACCACAACAGATGCACTAAACGTATAGATTCATTTCTAGAGTTTGATTCTTGAATTTTTAAGGAAGTAATTCTCATGTGAATGATCAGATTGGTGTTTGTGTCGCAGAGGTCTCCAACAGGACGTTTGTCAGCAGCTGCAGAGTAGCTCATGTATAACCGATAAGATGCAAGAGAAGATTGTGCTAAGAGCTGCTCTGGGCTTTTATCTGTACCTTTTTCCAGGAAAAAAACAATTCTGTCTCTATATATCCATATCTGTATCATCTAAGCTTTTATTTCATAAGCTTTTGGTCTCTGTTGCAGGGCTGATAGTTTCATATCAGGGGCTCTTTTCTTAGTCCATGTTCTGTTTCTCGGACAGAAAAAGCTTGGTACCAGGCAGGGAGAAGTAACTCCAGATATTTTTTCCATTACTCAGAGTCTCTCTACATGAGACTCCTCAGCACATATTTGTCAAGTGTAGGGAGACACAATGTTAGCCAGCAAAGGTAGTTTAAAAAGACAGAGCTGGCGGAGATCACTCCTCAGAGGGTTTGTTAATTTCATCTGTGTCTTCCCAAAGGCTCTGTCAATTTCACCTTTCCGGTCTACAACTGTGGGGGATCACAACCAGAGGGCAGCAAGGAATGGAAATGGGCTGGAGCTGCCTTCCAGAGCTGGGCTTGAACCTGGAGAGGTTCTAACGGGCTGAAGTTTCTCTTCTGTCATTTCACAGCCCCTTCACACAGCTCCAGTGCCTAGTAAAGCCTTTGCTCTGTTGCTGGGTCTATCTTTTTAAACTGCTTTTAAACTATTTTAAAGTGTAAATTATGTTGTAATGTTTTATCTGAGTGTAATCCGCTCCAAGCCTGCCTGTGTGGAGAGGGCAGAATAAAAATCGAAAACAAACAAACAAACATATACAGATGGTTGTTGTGGGTTTTCCGGGCTGTATTGCCGACCACGGCAATACAGCCCAGAAAACCCACAACAACCATCGTTCTCCGGCCGTGAAAGCCTTCCACAATACAAACATATACAGCCCGGAAAATCCACAACAACCATCGTTCTCCAGCCGTGAAAGCCTTCGACAATACATTGAAACAAACAACTTTCCCAGCGAATGTTGCATCTCCTGACACGTGTTCTTCACGCGTCAGATGTCTCATAGAAGGAGCTCTCATTAAACAAAAAAATTGGTGACCACTAGAATCAGGAGGTAAGGGTTTAGTTGTGAATGGTGGGAACAGGAAAATAACCTTGTTTACATGATTTTCCTGGGACAAAGAACATTCTCTACACCCCACGGGCAAAACTGGCCGTAACTTTTTTATAATAGTAAAAAACTGGGTGTAACTTTTTAATAATAATATTAAAAACAATTAAAGAAAATATAATATAAACACATACAAACACACAGCCAGGGAAGAGGGCCTATCAGAGTTTTCTGGGAGTACACCTCATGACACAAAGCAAATATTCACACATTGGGGGAAGGCAATGACAGACGGAGAGAGGAGAATCTCCCTGGGGAGGAATTGCTGAAGTTTTGACACCGTGACCATAAAGGCCCTTTCCTGGGTTGCTAGCCATCTGTCTCAGATGGCAGGGGGACTTGAAGCAGAGCCTCTGAAGATGACCGGAGTGGTTGGGTAGGTTCCTATGGGAGTAAAGAGTAGGTTTCCACTGGCAAGGTTTCTTTTTCCCCGTTTTTGTTAGTTTCTTGAGTGGCATTTTAATAGCATTTTATATCATTTCTATGTTATATGCCATTTTACCCCATTTTATATGCAAAACCAGGTGTCAGTTTTATGCCCAGATATCTATCAAACTTCATTTACATTTTGGGGGGAAAGGGTGATCCCAGCTCCATTTTGATGTTGAGTAACCAAGAAATTTGACTTCTGAAATGGAACCAGAATTGTTTCGAAGTTCAGTAACATCCTTATTCACTCAGTAATGAAATATTTTTAACAGTCTTTAAGTAAATCGAGGGGAAAATGGCATTATTTTATATTTATCCATGAATTTTAATGTAGTCACATTTTGGAAACAATTAATGAAGATCTAGCACTGCGCACCAGCATTTATAGAGGTATTTCTCAGATCAGCGCAGCCATAAATCTGACTTAGACTGAGATGTTACCTCAGTGTCCTGAATACGCAAGAGACTGTGCTATTTTTATAGAGCGGCACCTTGGCAATTTGTTTGGTTCTCTTTCAGGGGAAATCTAAAGCAAGTGGAACTATTAATAGAGGTGCAGAAATATTTCTATTATGGGATATTTTGCTGTCCAGTGCTGAGCTTCTTATTTCAACAACAGTGATAGCACTTTATTTTTAATTTGTATAATATTTTTCCTGAGCGTTCAAAGCAAGTTTACATATTTATTGATTTATATTTATATTCAGTCATTTAGCTGCTGCAGAACGATGGATTTTCATGAGCTTGGCTTTCTGAAAGAATACTAGTTTTCATTACCCATACCAATGGTTGTCAGGAGACTGCTAGCAGCAGAAGCAGGGCTTTTTTTCAGCAGGAACGCGGTGGAACAGAGTTCCGGAACCTCTTGAAAATGGTCACATGGCTGGTGGCCCCGCCCCCTGATCTCCAGACAGAGGGGAGTTTAGATTGCCCTCCATGCGGAGGGCAATCTAAACTCCCCTCTGTCTGGAGATCAGGGGGCGGGGCCACCAGCCATGTGACCATTTTCTCCAAGGGCAACCCACTGAGTTCCACCACCTCTTTTCCCAGAAAAAAAGCCCTGAGCAGAAGAATTGAGGTTGTTGTCCAGTCTCACGCAGCCACATGGCTATTGAAGGGACAGCAGTTCCAGGTACAAAGGCAGGTAATAATGACACCCTGGCTTGCCCCGGGTGCTGTTATCCTCCCCTATGTGCCTGCACAGTGTTGAGAAAGCACTCCATTGTGACTGTCTGTTCCCCTTTAGTCAGGGTTCCAAGTTTCCCTCCCTCATTTAGCTGCATGAGGGTTTTTTGGTGGAGGAGGAAGGTACATAAAAATTGATATGTGTCACTCCCAGCCTAGGTACAACCAGATTCTAGGAACCACTGCAACTCTATGGTAATATTCTATGGTAAAACTCTTATGAAGTGATGCACCAGCCCCTAGTCCAGAGCTTAAATATTGTATGCTTTTGCATGTATGATCAAGAACATATTTCAGATGGTGAGTATAGGTAAACATTTATGGATACTCAAAATAGTGGAATGATAAACACATGGCAACTATGGAGCACAAGGACATGAACGCCACTGCAGTAACAACCGGGCAGCAAAGAGTAATCAGAGTCCAGTCCCAATCTGGTAAGCTAGTTCAGCCCAGGGTCAAGAGGTCCAGATAACAAGTCCAAGTCCAGTCCAGGGTCAGGGGTTCTAGAAAAGCCAAAAGTCAGGTCCAGCCCAAGGGTCAGAGTTCTACAGAAGCCAAAAGTCAGGTCCAGCCCAAGGGTCAGAGTTCTACAGAAGCCAAAAGTCAGGTCCAGTCCAAGGGTTAGAGATTGGGTAACAGCATGGACAAGTGTACATGTTGTGTCCACAAACTGCTGCTTCTTCCAGCCATTTTTATGGCTAGGTCCTAATGAGCTAAATTCCCAGCCAATTTCTTGGCAGTCCTTCTGAAACTACTCATCCATCTCAGTAGTCAACAACCGATGATGCCTCCTGAGTCTTGCGCTCCTTCTACATTCTTACGGCTCTACTATCTCTGACAGTGTCGGTGCTGCAAGGGTGTGGGAGAAGTGGTTGGGCTGGAAGTGGCTTCTTCAGCCTCCTTGACTGTTTTAGAGTTGTGTGACTCTGACTCCATTTCAGCTGTAGGTTGTGCTCTTTGATCAGCCGGTAACCTGATCTCTTGCTGCTCTTCATCTGACTCGAGGTCAGCTGCAGCTGGGTCCGTTTGAGGTCTAACTGCAGGCAGCTGTTTGTCTGATGAATCATCACTGAGCACAGAACTGAGGCTGACTTATGACAACGAGAGTTGGTTACGTAAAGCAGTCAGCTGAAAACATCCTATCATCATCATCATCCTGCCCTCCCCACAAGCGGGTTCCGGGCGGGTCACAACAGTAGATAAAATATACAGAGATAAAATCACAATCAAATAAACAGAGATCAATCAAATATACAGAGATAAAATCACAATTTTGACTGACAAAACGGGTACAAGTGGTGCCCCATCAAAGGCCAGAAGCTGGACCCCCCCCTCCAATGCCTCATGGCCGAAGTACAGGACCTCTGTCTTCATGAGATTCAACTTCAGTCTGCTCTGCTTCACCCAACCAGACATGGCATCCAAAACTCTAATCAGGGCTTCTGGAGCTGAGCCAGGCTGTCCGTCCAACAACAGATACAACTGAATGTCATCAGTGTACTGGAGACAGCCCAGTCCAAAACTCCATACCAGCTGGGTGAGGGGGCACATATACAGATTGAACAACAATGGGCCCCCTGGGGGATGCCACATACCAATGGTTGGCGTGCAGACACCCTCTCCCCTAGCGTCACACTCTGTCTCCAACCGTGGAGAAAAGAGACAAGCCACTTTAAGGCAGACCCTCGTATCCCCACATCGACAAGGTGGTGGGTCAACAATTCATAGTCGTCCATGTTGAATGCTGCCGAAAGATCCAATAACACCAGCAGCGCCGACCCGCCTCAATCCAGATGTCTATGAAGATCGTCTGTGAGGGTGACCAATACTGTCTCAGTCTCATGGCCCGGGCAGAAGCCAGACAGGAATGGGTCCAGGACTGATGCATCTTCCTGGAAAGCCTGTAGCTGCTCCACCACCAACTGTTCAATCACCTTACCCAGAAATGGAAGTTTGAGACTGGGCGGTAACTGGACCGGTCGGTGGAGTCCAAAGTGGCATCAGTCATCAACCAGGGTTGTTGACCACAAACCAACACCTCAAACCAAATCCTACCACCAGTGCAAACTCAAGTAAACAGGGTTCTTTTGAAGAATGACCTCCAGCTGCTCATAAAATATTTTTTGTTGCCAGACCTGATTTCAAGCTGTTTTCTGTATGGGAAGAAGTCAAGTTCATACCGTCACAGGAACCAATATTGCAGGATTGATAGATTTTGTTTGCTGTTGTTAGCAGAGCGCCTCTCTTCTTTCTAAGGCTGCATGGTTTAAGAAAATATGGGGCCTACGCAAAATGGATAACAATATATACTGAATAAAGGCAGCCAAACCAGATGAAGCTTTTGCCACCAGATAGTAATTTCTTATCACAATTGCTGTAGGCGGTATTTTTGAGCTCCTCCAGAAAACTATTAAATATTACTGCTTTTTAGGAACGGAAACATTTCCATTTGAGTGCTGTTTGTTAAGCTTTTCATCTTCTCAATGTGAAATGTTTTGTTCTGGGATTTTGTGCGTGTGTGTGTTTGGCTCAGTGCTAAATGTTTAGTTATTTATGTAGCTGGTGCTTTATGCTAATCACAAGGGAAGCAAAGTGGGGTTTCTACACAGATATGCACTAGCACCATAATCTAGATTCAGATTTCACCATTAGGATCTTTCATATTCAGAATTCAAAATGTAGAAAATCTGGAATTTTCAAATATCCAGAATTCCATTCAAGCCAATAGGAATAGCCATGTTTCACGTTTGAAAAAAAACCACAAAAACGCAAACCACTTTTTACAAAATTTCCCTCAGCTCTTGGACCCTTCCTCAGGACCTATGCCAACTTCAAGTTGTTGAGAAGATGAGGCATGTGCACACAGCAACAGCCACCTTTGCTAGGCAGCAGTGGAAGGTATTAGGAAATGATAACATTTCCATAAATGACCACAAACCCTGAACAGTTCAATTGCCACCGGGGCAGCTAGGGTAGCCAGCTCTAGTTTAGGAAATCCCTGGAGATTTGGGGGTGGGTCCTGGAGACGATAGGGTTTGTGGAAGGGAGGGATCTCAATAGGGTATAATGCCATAGAGTCCATCCTCCAAAGCATCCTCCATGTAAGGTTGCCAAGTCCTCCAGGCATGAAAGCAGGGAAAGGAGTGGGGGGAAGTGGGAGGAGGCATAATCTGGAGTCTTACCTTGTTTACCTAATCTAGCGTTTGGGGACAATTTTTACTCAGTCAACTTCTGGTGTGACCTCCGTGTCATGCTGGGAATGATGTCATTCCCAGTGCGACATGGAAGCATTCCAAAGCAGGGTTTCTTGCCCGTACCACAACTTTCCTCCTGCTGGCCAAGTGAGAGGTGGTGGAGGCTGAGAGTGGAGGATCCCTCGCCCCCAACAGGGTAATGCGATCTGTATCTGCAGGGGAACTGATTTCTGTAGCCTGGAGACCAGTTGTAATTCCCGGAGATCTCCAGGCTGCACCTGTAAGTTGGCAACCCTAGGAGTAGCATTGTGCATGGCATAGTAGAACAAAGAACAGCTGGTGTTGGGGAGTGGACATATACCCTGGGCAGCACAGGCAGGCAGATCAGAGCAGCCGGCAGTGGTGGGCAGGGGGGAACTATCCCAACAGCATTGGACATGGCACAGTTGAGTGAATAAACACAGTCCCGGGGTAGCAGTTGGATGAAGGGAAGGGGCAGCAGGAGGTGGCAGCAGACTGAAACATGGCATACCCTGTACTATAAACCATTCATTAAAAAAAGTGCCATTCATAAAAAAATGCCCTATTATTCTACAATCTATTTAATCTATTTTATTCCTAATATAAATTAAGGGGTAAAGAAGGACTCATCCGTGGAAAGGAACACAGAAAAGACTGTTCCAGTATGCAGAGCAAATGGTCATGAGACCGCAGGGGGATTATATAAGCAGCAATGCCCATCTTTCAGTTAGAAAGGACCAATGTGAAAGTACCTCCTGGTGTCTGTGCCCCCTTCAGGATTTCATAAGCACATACAGGCATCACTTACAGGCTCTGTACTCACCCCATTCACCCCTCCCTTGGCAAAAACCACAGCCACACCGATCAGGGGACACTGAGCTCTCTGTCCCCATGGCTCTTTGTCCCAGGGCCAAAGTACAAGTGACGAATGACACTTGAACGGCAAGTGAACAGACTCTGGGCCAAGCTACACATGACGAATGACACTTGAATGGCAAGTGGATTGATTGGAGGGCAAGTGAACAGGGAGAAATACACTTGCTGTTCAAGTGTCATTCGTCATGTGTAGCTTGGCCCTCACATGTATTCCTCCCTGTTCACTTGCACTCCACTTGTGCTCCACTTGATCACATAGTGGAGCACAAGTGGAGTGCAAGTGAACAGGGAGGAATACACATGAGTCCATTCACTCACCATTCGAGTGTCATTCGTCACTTGTAGCTTGGCTCCCAGTCTGTCTGGGGACTGTTTTGGTTTCCTCCTGTTGCAAGCAGCCTAGCTTGCTTTCTGGGAATTATTCTCAATATCTGGAACTATCAAATTCGGATTCAGAATTATTTGGAACTATAATATAGCATTATTTGGTGCTTCCAAATATTTCTGAAACCACATTGCACATACCAAGTTCCTGTATCTTTTGGGAACTCTCTAATTATGCAGAAAAAACAAACAGTCCTAATGGAGAGTGAGCATGTTCGAAAATCACAGACTTTTGAGAGCAGCTGAGAGTCAGCTAAAGAAACAAAGAAAGTGATTTCTTGAAAGCACATTCTTATTGGCCACAAGTTATTTTGATGTTCAAGAAATCACTAGGGTTAGGCTAACATTGGTCCAGGCAAGCCTGATCTCATTAGATCTCAGATGCTAAGCAAAGTTAACGTTGGTTAGTAATTGGATGGAAGACTTCCAAGGAAACCCAGGGTTGCTATGCAATGATAAACCACGGTTGTTAGTCTTTTGCCTTGATAACTCCAGTAAGGGTCACCACAAGTCAGCAATAACTAGACAGTGGTCTTCACCTCCAGACTACCACTGAACCCATTCTTGGTTTAATTGCATTATTTCCATATTCACTTATAGATTGATTCAGTTGACAATGGGTTATCTACTATACCACATCAGAAGTTCCCAACAATGCTGACTTGGTGAGCATTAATGATCATGTACAACTTGTTGGATCAGGGCCTGTGGAAGCTATGCAATGTAAAGGAATAAAAACAATAATTCTTCGAGCTTTTTACTGGCATTTTCTAGGAAATGTATTTGCAGATCTGACACTGCTTTTTGTCAACATATATTCTCTAACGTACCAAACTATAATGCACAGTATGGTTTCTTCTATATTTATTTTAAATTACGCTTTTTCTTTTGCAAATTTAACTGTGAGGATAGCTTTCTCAAGGAGGAAAAAGTTGGGAGAGGGGGGCAGAGAGAGGGGGGAGGCAACCATTTTGTCCCCTCCTGTTTTCTGCTGAAAAAGTTAGCTCTGAACTGCTTTAACCCACATTGGAGATAAAGTACAAGCATCCTTTCCCCCCACCAGCAGGTATAAAAGCAACAAAGTGTTGACTTTTTCTGGTAAGGAAAAAAAGGCAGGGAAGAAAGATTAAAGTTTCCTTTCTTCCCACACCATGTTCCTTCTTGATAACGCAATCTTGGAAGATACATTTGCAAAAGAAGAAAATGTTGTCAGAAATAAACACAGAAGAAATCATAATGTGTATTTGAGCCTCCGGCTTGCACAGTGATGTAGAATGATTTACACAAATGTCTATTCAGAGGGAAAAAGATCTCTGTGCCAAAGCTGTTCGAATAAAGCAAGGATCTCTGAGATATCCTATTCATTGGGTATTTCAGATCCCAGAGAGGCAAAGGGGAAAATAGCGGGATAGATTTCACATATTCCAATTATATTTCAAATCTTTATTAGAGAGAGAGAGAGAGAGAGAGACCAAACATAACAAGGTAATTTCTGGTAGGTGAGAACGGGAAGTAGATGTTACATCCTAAAGCTCACATTTTTAAAGCTCCAGATGGTGCAAGAAGCAGCAGGGTGAACATTTGAAAGGAATATCTCAGTCAAAGAACAGGGTTATCTTTTATCTTTTTCAAGAAGCCTTGAAACACACAGGGAGTGAAATAAGTGATGTGTGGCAAAACTCCACGGGGAATCTCTTCAACAATGACCAAGGAAGAAATTAAAGTGGAACGAAAAATGAAGCTTGTTTTCCCCAGAGGAAATTACTACAACAAAACCCGACACCAGGCCCTCTGCTGCTCTGAGGAAAGAGTAAACAAGAGTTTTATGATTGATTGAGAGCCCTGTGGGAGATCATTGTAAAGGTGGCATACACAATTGGCTATAATTTCATGAGGAAAAATTGTAGGCAAGAGGCAAGGGATGTAAAGAGAAGAAGCAAAGGTGCTTGTCGGCAGCAAACTCCTTTGAGTATTACTTGAAGCACTCAATTGTAATTTGTTGAAAGGCCAAACTTAGACCTGCTCTCAGGGAATCTGTGAACTAATAACACACTATTTTTAAAAATGCATATAGTTGGGGGAAGCGTCAGAGCCATGGAATGAGGGGGAAAGTACTTAACTTTTTTCCCAACCTGACAACCTGGGCTACCTGGACTTGCTGTTTACCTCACAGAACAGAAAGAAAGGCTGCAATGCATTTTCCTGGAAGTAAGCTTCATTGAATAAAATGAGACTTATTATGAGTAGGCCTGCTTAGGGCTGTTCCGAGTAAGTAGCTTGTTTATATAACACCTTCAGCTAAAAGTCCCCTTTCCTGTTGGACCAGTTCATAGTTATGAATGGCTATCAACTTTGTCCATGAAATTTATGCTCCAGCTATCCGCAAGTACGTGATGTGAATTGATTAAATTGCCTTATTCTGTGTGTCGTGTTGTCAACCTCCTGATGATTGCTGGAGATCTCTTGGGATTACAACTGATCTCCAGGCCACAAAGACCAGTTCCCTGAAGAAAATGGTTGCTTTGGAATGTGGACTCTATGGCATTATACTTTGCCAAGGTCCCTCTCCAAACTCCATCCTCTCCAATAGAGTTGCCAGGTCCCCTTACCGTTCTGGCAAGAGTGGGGTGGACCTGGCATTTAAAGTGCTGGTCTCCTTGTGTGCATGCTAAGCACACATATGCTACCAGTGGGTGCAATGATGTCATTTCAGGAAGTGATGTCATCATGCCTGGTGGGAGCACGCCCACTGCACACTGGTCCAGGAGGTTTTTTGCCTCTCACGCCCATTCCCTGGGCATTCCCCCTCGCTGGCCAAGTGAATGGTAATGGAGGGCAGAGGCTGGGGGCGGGATCCCCTGTTCCCACTGGGGGACTGGCAGCTTAGGTTCTAACCCCAGAATCTGCAGAAATTTTCCAGCTCGGAGCAGGCAACCCTATCCGACTGATTGGTTAACAGTTACACCTGACAGCCAATCATGCTTTAAAAGTTCAACCCACCTGAATGCATAAACCTGGCTCTTGGTAGTTAGCAAGTGGTCATCAGATGGTCGTTACAAATAGCTTGAGTTCCTTTGGAAGTTCAGTCAACATGGCTGAATTTTTCCAGCTTGGAGACTTAGTACCTATGGCTGATGCCCTCTTGGAATAGGTCTGAGAACAAACGAGTACCTGAATTTGTATCTGGCATCAGACAGGACAGAACTATTTGTGTTGTTCAATTTTTAATACCTTTGGTGATTTCTAATTAAGTGTTCTGCTTTCTTTTTAAAATGCCACACATTTTTTTCTGATTTCCTTTTGTAACATCTTTTCTTTGCAAAATACAAAGCTGGCCATGTGCATTAGTACTCTGGTGACCTCTGCCCAAGCTTTTAGTCATGCATACCAAACTGTTTACCTATTAATATCCAGGTTCTTTGATTTTAGAATTAGAAGCTTTAAACTGGCATTTTTGGCAGTCTTTAATAGCCACAATTTCCAACCTCCTATTTGAAAAGCTGAAGTGGTATTAATATATGGTTTTAAAATATTTTCTTTGTTCTGTCTATAATTTGTATATATCTCTGTCATTTCCTTCTGTAATCATCTTTTTTTTTAACTGGAAGTTCCCAGGCTTTTTTGCATTTCTTCATAGGAAAGGTGTTCCAACCCCTTCATCATCTTGGTTGTCCTCTTTTGCACTTTTTCTATCTCTACAATATCTTTTAGCTTCAGTAAATCAACAGAATGCGAAGAAGAATCTTAGGAAAGTTCTAAAGTACTTCAGAGAACAGGTGAAAGATTTATTCCAAAAGGGCTAGAATTGTTGCAAAGCCAGGAAGCAATGAGAACAGAAATTCTTGTCAATGGAGATTTGCTGCTTTGATACAATCGTATTTGGAGAAAGGTGGGGCAGGATGTTACATACCTGGAACCTTGCAAGTAGGGACTGATGGCGAATTCAAATGTTTCCCAGCCCAAACATACAGATACAGAAACCACTAAAAAGTTATTTTTGGCAGATTTCCATATGATGGGGGATGGGAGAAGATAAAAGTGTATGGAGGTAATGTATGCATAAATTTCCTTTCCTTTTATTCTCCTAGAAGCTCATTGATTCATAAATCTTGAGCAGCAGAAAATACTTATTCCTTATTTTTTGAATGCAAGAGCTAAAAGGACTGAGACATATTTTGCAATTGCTAAGGTAAATTTGGGATCCTAATCACTAAGCAAAAGAGCCAGGGTTTCTGGAGTATAAGGGGGTGGTTGGTTAATTAAAGGATTAATATAATAATTCCTTATATTTTTGAAGAACCTATATATGAGCAAGGTATGAAAGGATGTATTGATCCTATTAAGAATGAACTGGGAGGGTCAAGCTACTATATAAAAGTGTTTATTTTTTTTCAATTATTTATTACAAATTGGCCATTTCCACACACGTTGAATAATGCACTTTCAATGCACTTTCACAATCCTTTTGAAGTGGATTTTTTGTTCCACACATGGAAAATCAGTTTCAAATGTTCACTAAGGAGTATTGAAAGTGGATTATCCAATGTGTGTGGAAGCAGCCATTGTGTACACAAACACCATTAAAATATAAAGGAAAAAATATAAATATCAAAGCACCTAACAAATGCATACAAGATTAAAAATTCCATACAAATTGATGGAGAATCCAATGACCATGATACATGTGTCAAAATAAATTCTACATCATAATACTTATTATAGTATCTAAAAATAAACTGACCAGAAGTGTTTTGGCCTGAACTGGCCTTCCTCAGTGGTCATTAAAATGCTATGTACAACTACACACATCCAGGAATTAATTATTCCAATAATAATTACAATTCAATTAAAATGAATTAAAAACCAGGTGCTGCTGTTAAAATAGCTAAAAAATAAAAATAAAACCAGAATTATTATATATGCGTTATTGACACTTGTCAAAATTTAACATTCAAAATTTAACACTATTATTACCTTGCATAATGTGTAGTTGTTAAAATTTACACATAACACTCTAGAAAGAGTCTCATGGTTGTTTCACTACACATGCCTTCAATGTTATTCTGAAAATAAATATATGTCCATTAATATATATATATATATATATATAAATTAATACAAAGAAATTTAAGTAAAATATTCAAATTGCAAATACTTGGTATAAAATAATACCTATCCCTGTAGTAGAGATGGGCATGAACCAAAATACGAACCAAAATTTGTGACAGACCAGGCCAGTTTGTGGTTTGCGAACCAGCAGTTCATCAGATCCCATTTCTGATGAATGCCACAAACTTTAGGCTGGTTCGTTTGGTTCATTTTTTGGTTCGTCACTTCAGACAGCCTGGTGCCAATCAGTTTCCTAGGCAACATGGGATGGACTTCCTGCAGACCTTCTGCTGGCCCGGAAGTGATGATTTTCTGACCTGGATGTGACATTTTCATGAACAAAATGAAACGGTTCACGAACCGGCGACAGGTTCATGAAAGTTCGTGGTTCATGAAATTTGATGAACCATAAACCACATGGTTCGTTTTTTCCCCCCGGTTCATGCCTATCTCTACCTTGAGGTGTGAAGTCTCCATCAAAGATAGAAATGAAATGGCACATTCCCCAAGATGAATAAGTAAATGGAAAAACTAGGGGGTGATGTAATCAATCCCCTCCTCAACTATTGTTGTTGTTCCACAAGGAAAGGATGTAATCACACCTGAATCCCATATACTTGAACAAGAAAGAAAGAGGAAGAGGTAGTATATTCCATCAGAGACAACAGGTCCAATCTGCCTCTTCATTGAGTCCCAGAGGAATAAGTGTTCTCAGATGATGTATCCAAAAGAGTTCTCTTTTCTGGAGACGCTTAAAAAGGTTGGAAGATGTATTCTGCACTGTTTCAATAACCCAGAATTTTAACTGTGTATCAGTATGCCCAGAAGCCAAATAGTGGTTTACAAGTGGAGCACACAATTTCTTTAATCTGATGCAACTTTTATGTTCACAGATTCTCACTTTAAACGGTCTTGTAGTCATTCCCACATATAATAAATCACAAGGACATTTAACACAATAAATTACTCCTCTAGAGTTACAGTTACGAAATGAATCAATGGAGAAGTTCTAGTGTTGGTTGAGTTTTTTTATTTATTATATATTTTAACTGATTTTCAGAACAAAGAGGGGTACAAAAAGAAGAAGAAGGGGGGATGTCAGAGGAACAATAAGATTTTGCACTACAAGAGTTGTTATAATAAAATACAGAGTGCACAAAGCATACCTTAATCAGAGTTCATCAATATTACATCTCCTATTCCAACTCCTGTGTATCTTCTCACACTAAATACGATCTTTTCCCTACATAGTATTCAATTTTAGATCAACTAAAGGTCAAAACAAGCAGTCTCCATGTACATTCTTACTGCTATATCTTAATATGGTCTAATGCTTCTATACAGATTATTTCTATATAACTTCTTATCAGATCCTAACCTTATATCCTATCTATAACAATATATCAGTATACCATCCTATTCAGGTTTCTAAAACTAAGACATTTTATGCATTTTATCCTTTTTAAGCAAAATAATTCTCCCATTTGTCTTTGAATTCTCTCATTGGTCTTCTGTTTAAATAACTTGTTAGTTTTGCCATCTCTGCGTATTCTGCCATCTTATCTCTCCAGATTCCCCTAGTTGGGCATTAATCTTCCTTCCATCTGGTTGTAAATACCACCCTTGCCACCGTCAATAAATATCTAAATAGCTTATGTAGTTTTATGTCTACATTTTCTGGTAGTATTCCCAACAGTATGGTTTGTGGATTCATGGTGAAATCAAATTTATAATCCTTTGCATCTCAGCATGTATTTCTTTCGAGAAGTTTTTACTTTTGTGGCAAGTCCACCACATGAGATAGAAGGAACCATCTGCTTGTTTCCATTTTCAACATAACCCCACATATTTCTTGTCCATTTTCTCAATGTCTTTTGGTGTAATGTACCATCTAAAGAACATCTTGTACCATACTGGCTGAGTTTTGAAAGGATCTTTTAGTCTTAGCCAAAGCACAAACAGCACAGTGGCCACAAGCAAAAAAACCCTTTAGGTATTCTATTTTCCTTATTCTCCCTTATCTCAGGTAGCCTACTCCTTACCAGAATATCTCTGAGATTTTTGGCTCTTTTAGCTGTGAATAAAGGGGGATTATGGCATCTAGGAATGTTAGCTAAGAGGTGCCAATATTTATTTATAATGGCTTTAACTGGTCCATATGGGCTGTTAAAAGTTAAAGGTAAAATCATCCTATCCATTCCTTTTTCTTTAACTCTAGGGGTAGGAAGACTTGTCCTGGGTGTAATATAAGCCTTGCGAAAGGTTAAATTTGGAATGTTAAATTCTGACAAGTGTCAATAATGCATATATAATAATTCTGGTTTTATTTTTTATTTTTAGCTATTTTAACAGCAGCACCTTGTTTTTAATTCATTTTAATTGAATTGTAATTATTATTGGAACAATTAATTCCTGGACGTGTGTAGTTGTACACATATTTTAGTTGTACACACATTTTAGTTGTACACACATTTAGTTGTACACACATTTTAATAGATCCAGAGGAGTTAGCCGTGTTAGTCTGTAGTAGCAAAATCAAAAAGAGTCCAGTAGCACCTTTAAGACTAACCTTATGCTTATGCTACAATAAAATAAAATTGGTTAGTCTTAAAGGTGCTACTGGACTCTTTTTGATTTTGACACATTTTAATGACCATTGAGGAAGGCCGGTTGAGTTGTTAAACCCTTTCCCCTTTGTTTTAAGTTTGTTTTAAGTTAAGGGCAAATTTTGTCGGAATAGGGCCTATTAAATAATCCCCTCTGTAAAACAATTGTGGGTATAATATTCAGTCATGCAAACAAGAAAGCTCTGCAGTATCGTGGGCTGATAAGATAGTACATATGGGAGGTATCGATTTTGGAAAAGAAAGACCGAAAGATACAAGTGAACAAACTGCAGGCTCTCGAAATCAACATGCTATAATCAATTTCTAGAACACATTTTTTAACTGGAGAAAATGCTTTAGATTTGCTCATCTCAAAAATATCATCAATCAACATTCCAACTATCATCAGTTTCTCATCCAGGGCTTTCATCCAAGTCAATTTGTGGGTATCCCGATCCGGAGCATCTAATGAACCATCTTCAGCATACAAACACTTAACTGATCATACTGCTGAAACAGCTTATTTGTTTCACACAGTGGCCACCCAGTAGCCTTGGAGAACCAAAAAGCAAGGAACAGAGGCAAAGGCTTTCTGCAGACGGTAGCTATTAGAGCTGATATTCGGTTCCCTGCCCCTGCATGTAGAGATTCCTTTTAGTCACCATAGACAGTAGCCATTGATAAACCTTGAATCTGTTTAACCCACTTTTAAAGCCATCTATGCTAGTAGCGATCACTACATTCACTGGCATCATATTATCATCCGTTTTTAAGGATAATTCTCATATAACATTTTATACATCAAGCCATGGGTGCTATGATGCACGCGAAGAACTTCTTGGTAGGCTGATGCATACAAAATTGCCCCTTCCATTGAAATGAATTAGTTCATCTTTGCAAGCTCAACTGGTACACCTCTAAATTTCTGAGTCTAGAACGGCCACCTGGTAATAATGCATGAAAGGATAGTTCTATTCTACAAAAATGCAAATGCGTTCTCTCCAGAAATGCATACATTTCCCCCCTACAAATACCTATAAGGGTAGAACAGCAGGATTTGAGTCCTGTGGCACCTTGGAGACCAACAAAATTTTAATAGACAAAGCTCCCTCCTTTAGATTCTTGTGTCTGAAGAAGGGAGCTTAGACTCTCAAAAGCTTCTACCCTTGAAAAATCTCGGTCTCTAATGTGTCACAAGACTCAAATCCTACAGTTCTACTGCAAACCAACACTGCTACCTACCTGTTACAAGGGTAATATTAGCCAATGGGCAATGGGGACTGCTGCCCCAAGACCTGTGCTGAGCAGCCCCCAAAACCATCTAAGGCCCTGCACCCCTAGAGCTTCCTTTGCTGCCACTTGGACTCGTCCAGGGCTCAGGGCACTTGCTCGCAGTGACAGCCAGTTGCCCAGTCTAGGGTTTGGCTCTCTTGTGCTATTTACACCTGTGGCTCAGGCAGCTAATTTCCAGAGACAACTCATATGGGGAGAGGGCTGCCTCTTGCTTGATCCTGGCAGTGGGGTTAGCAGGGGTGGCAGTGATTCTTGGGCCCTATCCGGGACTTAGTCTGAGAATCACTAAGTCCATCTCGGAACACATTTGTTAGCAAGTTTATCTGTGATATCTTCCAAACATACACAGCGGGTCTACAATATGTACCCATCCACAGATTTGTAAAAGCTTATGGTTCCCCATGATTAACAAAAGCCACCAAGCAGGACTATAAACTAAGCATCTCTGTTTTAATCCTTTAGCATGGCTATGAATGTATTTACTTTAGCAGCCCAGATTGACTAGGAGAATTGCCTGTCTATCAATTCCCATTACTCAAACCTTGTTTGTTGCATTCTTTTGCCCGTACTTTGAATAAAGTCCAAAAACGCTTTTAAATAGCAGTGTAATTTTAAGCACAAGTTGTTCCATTCATTCATTAACCCACACAATTAAACGGATGCACAGTTTAATGGGATAAAATAGCTTTATAACTAAGAGTGAGCCACAATGCCATCCAAAGCAAGCCTTCTCGGGCACTTCAGTGATGCTTACTCCTAGGAAAGTCATTGTTCCTGATCCAATCTTCTCTTTTCTCTGTGCTCAGTGTTGACAGAACTTTAAAGACATGGGAGATCTGGCCGTGGATTGTCAGTGTTTTATCTAGTTTGGCCCTCTGTTTGTAGCCTTAGACCTTTAAGTCTGTTTTCGCTTAACCCACCTCACAGTACTATTGTGGTGAGGTTAAAATGATATTGTCAAGTACTCTGCCTAGGCCTCACTGGAGAAAAGGCAAGCTGCCAATGTGATGAATGAATTAAAGTGTCCGATGCTGTGTGCGCTTTTCCACTGGACATTCCGAGGTCCCATTTTTTTAATTAGAAGCACTCAATGAGAATTTCAAACCCTCTGAAGTGTATTCAAAGACCATTTCATTATTTTCTGAAGCATTCCATATTCTATTTCGGTCTTACCGTTGACAATGTTTTGCCAAAGAGATCAATAGTTAATTACATTAAGTTCATATCCTTCATTAACCCATTTGCAAAGCTACATACAGAAGCCGTCTCTCTCGAGTTTTGCCTTTCTCCCAGATTGGGCGGGGGGCGGGGAAGAGAGGTTTCCGTGCTGCTGTTCTACCAGGCAGTCTCTAGCACAGCACAAGTTAAATGTGGTATATTGTACAGGAAGATATGAAGCATTCAGATAAATGTTTTTGAACACAAATTTGCTATGTCCTGAGTCCAGCTGGTTTGCTTTTAAATACTGAACACCCAGAAACCAATTTGGTGTGCTGATGCTTATCTTTTGGGGGAGAGGGTGCTAAACTAAGGTTTATTCATGTTTTAAAAAGCTAAGCTGCTACTTATTCTTCCCCTGTTATTAATGTGGGTTTCATATAACATTAATTTGGATTTCCTGGCTGGTAGGCAAAGGCTGTTGGGGCCGGGGGCTGCGTTTGCTGCCCCGGAAGGAGAAAGTGGCATCAGTCTCTATGCAGTCTCCTTCACAGGCATCCAGGTCTCTGCCTAGGGGTGGAGCTGAGTGTTTTATAAGGCTGCTCCGCGCCTCAGGCCTTCAGTCAGCTCCTTGTGCTCAGCCCACCCACCCGTCCTTTAACAGTACAAGTTTTTAGCCAATTGCTGGTTGTCAGGGCCAGGTTGAATTTTTCCCCCTCTCCCCAATTAGCTGACAGGGAGAAGTGTTTTTTTCCTACCTTGCACTGTGTGCATGAGTCATGGGAACTGGATGGTGGAGATGTAAATAGGTTGAGCACTGTCAGGATAGATTTGGGAAAAGTGAGCGAGCGAGTGAGAACCCTTGGCACATCCTCATTGGCGGGGAAATGGGGTCTGTAAGGATTGGCTGATATGCTTCATAGCTGCCTGTAAGGGCGGACTGCTGGCTGGGACCCCCTGTACAAGTCCTTCCCACAGGTTTCATGGTGGTAGGGTTGGAGCTTTAAGGGTGGAACCATTTGCCTGGCCCAGCCATGCACATGGATGGCTCATACCCAGGACAGTTGGGACTGTCCAGACAGGTCAAGGCGGGGTCCTGGGGCAACCCCCAGGGCTTGACCTGTACTGCTTGTTAGACGCTTGCTATATTGACAGTTAATGTTGAATTTTAAATAAAAGTTGCCCTTTAGTACCCAAGCCTTGTGTCTGCCTCTTTCTTCCAACTAGGGGGGCAATTGGCCATTTTTAGTGGCCAGACAAACTCTCTCACTCAAAGTCTGGAGCAGTAGCATGACTTTTCTTTCTCAGCACACCAGAATGTACAAGAGATGCTGTATATAAACTCCATTCCCTTAGATTCAGGTAATGATGCCAACACCGAAAGAGTTCCATTCCCAAACCTCTTAAGGTTGCTTAACCCTAAAGTATAATTTAGTTAGATGCCACCTTCCAGTGCTGCCTCTGGATATTTTCCAATCTAATGAAGCTGAGGCACCCAACCTGTACTCATCCTACCATCCCTTAGAAAAGCCCTGCTTCAAGTTCCCCCAACATCTAAGACTAGATGGGTGGCAACCTGAGAAAGGGCCTTCTTAGTTGTGGCACCAAAACTTTGGAACTCCTTCCCCAGGGAGATTTCTCTGTCCTCCTTTATTGCTGTCTTCTGCCAGAAGATCCAGAGGAGTTAGCCGTGTTAGTCTGTAATAGCAAAATAATAGAGTCCAGTAGCTCCTTTAAGAATAACCAACCTTACTGTAGCATAAGCTTTCACCCACCGCTGTGGGGAGCATGGGGGGCATGGGGGGAGGCTGGGCCATCCTCCCCAGCACAGCCCCCAACCCCCAACTCTCCATCCCAACCCACAACCAAGAAGCCCCAGGGGCCCTGGGTCCAGTGGGGGTGGAGGGTGGGAGTGCCATAGAGGCATGGTGGGGGGGCACAAAGGCCCTAGGATTCCAGGAAACTTTCCTCCCACCAGTTCTGCACCCCCTTTGTGCAAAAGGGGGGGTAACCAACTCTTCTGCCCTCCCCAGGACAGCCCTGGTGGAGCCAGCCCCTCCTTTACCTGAAACAGAACACACAGTCCAGAGAACATGTTGCTCCTGCCAGGAATCCTGCAAGAATGGTGCTGACCATGAGGTTGGACAGGAGGAGGGATGGATGCTCCTCCTCTTCCAGACTGACTATGCCTCCACTGCATCCTTCCCTCGGTGCCAATATAGCCCACCAGTGAGTCTCCAACTTTCTCTTTTTAAATTTTTAGTATTTTAATGTTTACTGCCTCAGGGACCCTATTTTGGGTAGAAAGGTAACATACAAATATTTCAAGTAAATAATTAAGACAAGGCCCACATATCTAAGTAATGCATAATAAGAGATTTGTTCAGAGCAGCCGTGCTTTTGGGTTTTTCTGGACCCCTGCGAGTGCATGTTCTGCTGCTGTCCACTCCTGGGCTTTTCCAGTGGCCACTCCCATGCTCTAGGAGAAAGCAAAGCCAGTTACGTTATAGTGGACAGTGTTGGGAATGTCACTGCATGGATGCAACATTTTACCATATGTGGTGGTGTAAGAAAGCGCAAAAATACTGGATAAAGATACATGAAGAGATGCAAAAGATTTTCAAACTCAGATTTGAGTTGAATCCCCAAAAAATGTTATTAAACATCCTTGCAAATAATGTCAGAAAACAACAGGGAGACCTCTTTTTTTTACATGGTGACAGCAGCAAGAGTGCGGTATGCAGCAAGATGGGAAGCAGATGAGTCCCCTGAGGTGTCAGAGTGGATAGATAAGGTCTACGAATATGCATCAATGACCAAATTAACCACTTATGTACATAATAGACCAATAGCTGAATTTTCGGGAAAATTGAAGGATTTCTTTGACTATTTAGGCCAGAACTAAGATTAATTCAAGTAACTCAGTATAAAGATATTAAGATAAAACACAGGGAAATGATTAATCAAAATAGTTGATGTTAAGGTTTATATAAGTATAAGTAGCCAAGGAAAGGGAAGGAGAGCTATAACATGATTAAATACTGTTATTAAATTTTTGACTGTATTTTTATCAGCTTAATTCAGTTTTAAATATAGTGCTTGTTTAAGTTGTAAACTAATCTTAAATGCATTGTTTGTATAAGTTAATATAAGTCTCAAATTAATCTCAACGAACTGTTTGTATAAGTTTCTTTTTATGCACTTTCTATTGACATGTTATATTTTCTTTGAAAATAAAATTTCTCTACCAAAAAAATAAATAAATGGGGGGGAAATTGTCAACCTTTCCTCTTTGTGGATGAATAGCCAGCAGTCAGTCATTTTTGCACTGATTGATCCATGAGTTGCATTTACTTTCCAAAATGTAGGAATCTGAAATGTCATCATTAATGCATAATGAATAAATGTCATCTTAGCATTTGCGTTTAATTTTTTTAAAAAATTAACATTCTACTTTTTTTTCTTTGGACTTTGTCTCTGATATCACTATCCTCAGGCTATGTGAGCTTAGGCGGGGCTGTAGTCCAATGGTTGAGCACATTTTTTGCATACTAAAAGGTTCCCTGTTTGAATCACAGGAAATCCAAGTAAAGCATAGCGGTTGATGGGAAAGGCCTTCGTGCCCCCAGTCGGAAGAATGAGACAGACGCAAGTCTTTGGAATTAAAGGCCGCTTTATTAAATACAACATAAACACTAAACTGCAGCAAGGCAAACTGGCGGTACAATTGAAGCCATGGGGTCACTCCAGGACCTCCGCCTTGACCTGTCTGGGCGAGCCCCACTGCCCTGGATGTGAGCGATTCTTGAAAGGGTGTCGGCCCAGCCGGCAAGGCAAAGGGTTTCCCCCCATCAAGCTCCTAAAGCCTCAGCTGTACAGCATGAGGGAAGGACTTGCACCTGGGGTTCCCTGAAGGCGGTCTGACAGGTGGTGGTAGCCGTGAAGCATACCATCCCTCCTGACAGACCCCATTTCCCCAGCGATGGGGAATTGCCATGAGGGTGCTCACCGGCCCACTCCCTATTCCCCAACTTTCTCCTGCCAAGGACAGACTAACAGGCACTACTCAACCAAATGCCTCAAACCCCCTGCTGCAGTACAAGATAGGCAAAAAACCCATCCCCTCTTTGCCAATTTAGAGAATGGGGAAAAATTCCTACCTGGCTCTGGAACAGCAGCCAGCACACTGAAACAGGGTGAGGAGGGTGGGCCGATTTCATGGAACAACTGAAGCCAGTGGGGGCAGAGACACCTTCTACAGCATCTGACTCCACCCCCCAGGCAGATCCTGGGTGCCCAGGAAGACGGGAGGTCTGTCTCTTCCTCCTTCCGTGAGGGGAAACTTCGGCCCCCAGCTAAGCCTATGAGGCAGCTGGGAAGGGGTCGCAGGAATTAGATTCAGCAATACTGAGTGATGGTGGGCTGATGGTCTGATTCTACATAAAGCATTTTCATGGGTGTTTTATTATGAAGTTTCATAGTTACTCTTTGAGGTTACAAGGGGCACCTTTGCCTGATGTAGTACAGCAGCTCCAGAAACACTGGTTTGGGGGAATACGGTGTGCTTTCGCTCCAAATTATTGGCATAAAAGATGCTAGTCTCTTCATCCCTTTATTCAGTTTTGACAAAGGTTTTTTGGCAATGTTTATTAAGTGATCCTTAGGGGTGGATTGGCCATTTAATTTACAGGGCATTTTGTTGGTTTGCTCCTTGTCTTTAAGGCCACTGGTGTCCAGAAGCAAGAACAGTCAAGCCCCGGTAACTTTGCCCAAGCCAACAGCCATGGCAGTGTGTGTCAGCCCACCAACTGTCTCTTCCTCCCCTTCTTTGAATTTGGGGGACGGAGCAGTGGGTGAGCTAATATCCATTGTAATCCAAATTGACCTGAGTGAGATTGCCTTGCTGTTTTGTTTGAAGTCCAGGTTGGACGATCTAGCAATCAGTTTTGCATCTGCGTAGCTTGTGGCACTTGACTTGGTTGTCATCCATGTCACCCTTGTGCAATCTGCTTTTGTGTCACACGGTCATGGGAAGATTGTACTTTAGTAAATAGCTTGAAAAGTCTGAGTAGAACTCATTAGGGTTGCTCTGTAACAGTGCTATCCTAAGCACAACAGTAAAGAGTCCAGTAACACCTTTAAGATTAACCAATTTTATTGTATCATAAGCTTTTGAGAACCACAGCTCTCTTCGTCAGATGCATAGAGGGTATGAAGAAAATGGCCAAACTGGATCTGGGCAGACTCAGAACCAGATGCCAACTCTGCCCTCATATCTACCCAGGAAATACGATTACTGGATCCAATGGCGTCAACTACAGTTTCTCTGGCTCTTACAGCTGCTCATCCTCCAACGTGAAATATGCCCTCATGTGCCAACAATGCCCATCTGCTCTATACATAGGACAAACCAACCAACCTCTGCACAAAAGAATAAATGGACAGAAATCTGACATCAAAAATGGCAATATCCAGAAACCAGTAGGAGAACACTTCAATCTACCAGGACATTCTATCAAAGACTTAAAGGTCACCATAGTTCAACAGAAACCTTTCAAAAACAAAATCCAATGGGAAGTTGCTGAATTGGAATTCATATGTAAATTTGACTCAGTCAGACTTGGATTGAATAGAGACTGTGAATGGTTACCTTCTTACCAGAAATAACTGCCTTCAGGCATTCCATTCAGATTCGGCGATGAAGGGAAGGGGTCACATCCAGCCTGGATTGCACACTCCACCTCTTTCATGACTTTTGCAACTGATTTGCATGTACATGGCCCCCACTCCCTGCATCCTTTCCCCACTCACCTCCCCACCTATATATCTCTGGCCAGTTTCTTCATACCCTCCATGCATCTGATGAAGACAGCTGTTGTTCTCAAAAGTTTATGCTACAATAAAGTTGGTTAGTCTTAAAGGTGCTACTGTTTACTATTTTGCAACTACAGAGTAACACGGCTAACTCCTCTGGATCCTAAGCACAGTTATACCCTTCTAATCCCATTGACTTCCCTTCTACAGTGCTCCTTCAACAGAAAGAGAGCCTTTCTTCAACAAATAATATTCCCCATTGGAAGAAATCTTTCTCCCTAGAGGGAAAAGTCATAGGATCCAACCTAGCTGAAGGTTGCCATGGGATCCAATCCTAGGTGTCCCACCACAACTCATCACAGTGAAAATGTGCTTGCACAAATTGCTCTAATCCAGACCATTTACTTGACTTCACTATTAACGAATACCAAGTCTGGAAGCTATAAGGGCAGCAAGAGATACCTTGCCATTATATCTTTGTAACAATGAAACAATGTTGCTGCTTAAAGATTGCGTTGAACACAAGACAGTCAGGGGAAATGTTTGTGGCAGGTGCAGAAAACTGTGGAGAAGCAGTGTGAAAGCATGCATGCTCAATCAACTACTACTTAGTTGAACTACTTAGACACAAGCAAACAATTTGTTGAATATTTGGCAGTGCTGATTGAAACTTTCTATGACCCAGACTGGTGGGGGATTGAACATTTTTGATTTTAATGTACCTTAAATGTGCAAATGGCAGCTTGTTTCTAATGCATGTACACAACTAAACCAAACATATGGATTGTCTTCACACATGGTGGCATACTGAGTTCATTTCCTTACCAATATCCAACTATATAAAAGGCAAGCCGTACTAGCGATGACTCACTTTTTATCCCCACACAGGTGCATTGCCAATGACTCTGGCCTTGAGGCCACTGTGAAGCACCCAGTTGCCACCAGGAGGGGGACCACTGAATCAACAGCCTAAGCACTCCTCCCTGCACCTTTCCTCAGTGCCCTCCTGCTCTGGCCCCAGACCACTGTGAAGCGCCCACTTGCCACCAGGACGAGTGTTCAGTCCATCGATTCAGCAGGCCCCTTCATGGAGGCAAGTGGGTGCTTCCCAGTGGCATCTTCCCAGTGGGGAAGAAGAGTGGGATACAAATTCATCTTTGGGCAGGTGAATTGCCAGAAGGGGCCTGCCAAATTGATGGCCTAAGCACTCCTCCCCATGCATTACCTGAGGGTTGCTGAAGAGAAGGCGGAAGCCCTGGTGGCGCTGGGAGGGGTCCCTGCTCGAATGGTGAAGAGTGTGACAATTTGATGATGTGAAAGTTCCAATTTTCCATTGACCAGACCATGGCAAGTTACTTCCTAATTCCGACAAAATCTTTACAAAAAACATCGTATACAAAGAAATCTTTCACCATGGATGACTGATTGTTATGTTTCATGAAAAATAAAAAAAAATGACCAACAACAGTTTTCTAGAGCCTGTTGTATTTTTTCACACAATGCACTTTGTTGCTAGTACATATATAACCCTCTCATATTAAGTGGTCCTTAGTTTTGCATTTTGTTAGGGCCAAGCTACAAGTGACGAAAGACATTTGAACAGCAAGTGTATTTCTCCCTGTTCACTTGCCCTCCACTCAATCCACTTGCCATTCAAGTGTCATTTGTCACTTGTAGCTTGGCCCTTAGACTGGCAGAAGAAAAAGCAAGTGGAGAGTTTATTCACAAAACCAGTTTCATGTGAAGGCCTATCACATGGTCTAATTTTACCGGGTGATGAATAGTTTGTGTAAATAACCATTTTCACGTGCAGTAACACACACTGCTGCTTCTGCTGCTACAGCTTCTGCTGGCTAATCAAATCTTTGGTTCAGGCTTTTGAGCCTAGTTAAGCTACAGAAGGCCCATCTCTGGAAAATTACAGTCCTTATGCTTCCTTCTAATCTGCATGCTGTTGTTGCTGCTGCTGATGCATCTGCCCCTTTTATGCCATTCTGTGCTCTGGGCTTGACTTAGAGTTGCCCCGTCCCCTTACTCTCCCAGCGGGAGGGGGACATCTGGCTCTTACCTCCTTCTTTCTCTCTTCATTCTTTACTCCAGAGCACTGCACAGTGCTGTACAGTGATGTCACTTCTGGTGACTTCACTGCACAGGCGCAAGAGTGCATGCGCGCTTCATTGTGGGCCAATTTGGCCCTCAAACACGCCCAGTTTGGCCCATTTGCGGCCCAAATTGGCCTACGGCAAAGTGTAGGAGTGCTCCCAAGGCGGCAAGTTTACATCAATGATGTCATCACACTGGGGTGCGCCCAGGAGGCCTTCCTCCCATGCTGGCCAGGCAAATAGAGGTGGGGGTGGGGGGTGAAAGCGGATGATCCCCCGCCCCCACCGGGGGAATGGGATCCCCGTATTGACTACCAGGACAGGTATCAGTCCAGGACTTTTGTCTCTGGATTTTGGACTTTGGAGTTCTACTGGGAATTTTGTGTTTCTAGTCTGGCAAGGTAGCATCTGTGTCAGAGGATCGAAGGCTGTACAGTATTTTACGGTAGTTATTTAGTTTTATTCTTTCCTGCCTTGCACAGTTCCTCAATTTGCAATCTTTTGCACACTTCCTAATAAACTTTATTAATTATACTTCTGTGATGTGATTTGAGCTTTGGGGCTTCAATCTACATCCAGTACCTTGGCCTCTTTGGCTAAAGCTACCAAGTAATTGTTTTTGTGGAACCTGCAGGCATCCTACCCTTGGGAGAGAAAACTGGAGCATGTATAAGTAAATAAAGAGAGCTGATGAGGTGTTTTTATTTAGAAATATTTACTACAAAAAGGCACAATCACATTCTACAGCACAAGATCATGAGCGAGCACACAAACTGATCCCTTACCCCTTGTAAATGCAGTTTATAGAAATTTGCTGGATAGAATTAAAGAACATGTGTGTTAAATTATGAATAGTTCTGTGACACACCAAACCTACCTCCCTACACTTTCTGGGGAGGAAACTATAAAGCATTATTTATTCCTTTATAGCTATGGTAACATAATGCCCTTAGATCACTTTAATTCCTGCATAATGCTCATGCTGCTAAGCTTGGTTTCCGCAGTATCCCAAAATCTCCCTCCCACCCACTTCAGGAAAAAAAAATACAACAAATGATGCCCAGTCATCCTGCCCACACTAAATGAAGCTTGGGTGGGATTTGAAATGCATATTGCCAAATCCATTATTCATTGGACTGAAAAAGATGAATACAGATAAGTCATGAAATGCAGGCCTTCACAGAACAAAGTGAAATTCTCAAATTTGAGATGCCACAATCAGACGGGGCCTGCGGAGCTTTTATGCCTCTTCTAATGAGGTGAGGATTTTGCTCTGTTCATTTTGGAGTTGAAAACAAAAGAAGCTAATGGACAGGCTGATTTCTATTATGTGCACAAGGTGAACCCACGAGGACTCTGCAGTCTGAAGCAAAATTACAGTTGAAATGGATGCTATCAAATCATGTATCTCCCGGAAGATGGTATTTTGGAGCAGGCATCAGAATGCTATCAGATCCTTTCAACGGTGCCAGAAGAAACTGGTATCAAGATGAAATTCTATGCATCCTTACTAGGGGGCGAGTCTCGTAGAGCACATTAGCACTTCTTTCTGGATAATCATACACAAGGTCAGGCAGTATAGTGGTTTGAGGACTCATCTAGGAATGCAGAGTTCCAGGTTCAAATGCCTATGGAACTCCCCAGTTGACCGTGGGCTGGTCACCCTCTCTCAACCTAACCTACCTGACAGTGTTTCTGTGAACAGGGCCATATTAACCCATGGCCGGGCCCCTGGGCTTTCAGGTATTTCAGGCCCCCTCAGGCACTTTAATCTTTCATCCCGCTACAGCTGTCAGCCTGACCCTGGTACGGTAGGTACGAGATCATAGTACATAGTCCTGTATCCATTTTGAGGGTCTCCTGAAGAATTCTATTCACAATTTAAAAAATATTTTTATTGCGCAAGTAGAACTCTTCAGGAAAGCACATTTTGGAGGTATACTTGTTCAGCACTATAACATTTTGAAGTGAATATTTTTTTATTATTTATTAAAAATATATAATTTATGGATAATTGTTTTAATATAAGAGACAATTTGTTTCACTTCAATAAGGAAACAGTTAATTATCTTATTTATAGAGGTTATATCAATTAATTGTAATTTATGTGGAGGTGTGCCTCTACAAAAAATAAAAATAAAAATGATGGGCCTCTAGTCCCTGTGGGGCCCCTAGGCTTCGGCTTAGTCAGCCTTATGAATAAAAAGGAGAAAGGGAAAACCATATATGCTATCCTGAGCTCCTTGGAGGAAGGGTGAGAAATATGTGACAGATACATGAGGTAGATCTTGAGAGTTCATTCCTCAAGGAGACTAATCCCAAAGGGCTGTGATTTGGAGCATATTTACTTGGAAACAAGATCCAATGAAATCAAGAAAACTTTATCCCTATTTAGGATAGTACTATAAAGTTTGGGGAGCGAAAAGTGTCAACGTCTTTACATTTATATGATAAAATCGAAAATAATTCGGTGGATACCCAAATACTAACGGGCAGGAGTCAATTCTTGGTTTTGCAACAAATGCTAATGCTGTCTTTAAAAATTATTGCTATTTGTACTTACTTGTACATTTAAGAAAATACTTAAGTGACTTTCAGAAGGGTAACGCGAAAGTGGAAAGAAAGAATTCTATTTTTTCTTGAAACCATTTTTTTAAGAAAAAGAATCAAATCTTGTTTTTATGGCAATGGAGAGGTCTTTCCTAGACAATGACAAAACCCCACCCATCAATACGGTGATTCTGATTAAAGTGGCCACATCTTAGTACAGCTCTGGAAGGATACAGCCATAGTGAACTGATGAGACAGCATCTCCAAAAACTGGGACATTTTATATCCCAATGGGAAATGCACTGCCTCTCCGATCTTGATAAGAACTGGCAGTTTAAATTTATGAGCGAGGGCACTGTGAAAGCAGTGCTTATAGATGGCAGTTGAATTCCTCTTTTGGAATGGGTAAGTGGGGAGCTCTAAAAAGCTGAAAGGCAGTGATGGTGGGCCATTTTTTGACCTTTGAAAACTGTCACAACAATATTTGTTTCAGGGACTGGAGGATTATTTAAATATGCCTGGTTAGAATAGTTATTAATTTATCTAGTTACTTTATTTATATCCCAACTTGTTTCCTCAATGAGGACGCACAGTGGCTTACATCATTCTTCTCTCCTGTATTTTATCCTCACAACAACCCTGTGAGGTAGGTTAGCCTAAGAGTGTATGACTGGCCGAAGGTCACCCAGCAAGCTTCCATGGCAGAATGGGGATTCAGACTAGAGATGGACATGAACCGAAATATGAACCAAAATTCAACACGAACCAGGTTGGTTCATGGTACATGAACCAGTGGTTCATCAGAGCCTATTCCTGATGAACCACCACAAACTTTAGGCTGGTTCGTTTGTTTTGGTTTTTTGGTTCATCACTGCAGACAGCCTGGCACCGATCAATCAGTTTCCTTGGCAACAGAAGATGGACTTCCTGAAGACCTTCTGGTGACCCGGAAGTGGCCTTCTGCTGGCCCAGAAGTGACCTTCTGCTGACCCGGAAGTGGTGATTTGTTGGCCTGGAAGTCAAATTCTCACGAACCAAAACAAACCAATTTGTGAAATGGGGCAGGTTTGTGAAAGTCCGTGGTTCATGGTTCATGAAATGTGACAAACCACGAACTGTACAGTTTGTTTTTTTCCAGTTTGTGTCCATCTCTAATTCAGACCTGAGTCTCCCAAATCCTAGTATGACACTAACCACTACATCACACTGGCTCTCACGAGATTAGAATAGACTGGTTAGGCCTTAAGTAAGGGGGCAGGTTAATATGGGCTGGTGGCTAAGTTAATTTAGTTAGCAAACACCTTGAGGGCAATTGGACTTGGTTATAGTGAGCAATAAAGTATTTTATGGAAAAGGCACATCAATTAAATTCAGGGTCATTGATTAATAATCTGACTTTAATTTCTGTCTGAGATTTATTTGATTTGAATGCAAACGATGGAGTAATGCTGATCTCAGTCATCAAGATAGATAGGAAAAGGACAAAGTAGAGGCAGTGTGGTAAAAGGTAGGATAAAAATGTAACTAATTTGTACAGTTTCATAATGCTTTATATCTGGATAATGAATAAGGCACCACTAAGGGACTCTGCTAAAAGTGAAATCTAGTGGGCCTGTTGGTTTTAATGAGATTTAAAATTGCTGAGTGTCTGGATCATTCCCACTCTGGTAGCCAGATATAAATGCTTTGGTGGGTCACATCAGTTGGCCGTCAGTGCTCTAAGAGGGGGGGAAAAAACCTTCACATAACCGAAAAAACAGTCATGCCACACTATTGCACATACAAATTTGTTATGTGACATTTCAGAACTTGTATTTGGTTTATTATTTTTTTATTTGTAATAGGTCTACGCTTCTTTGACACCACCTTAGCAAAGGAGCGATATTTCTATCCAAGTGTGCAGAGCCGCGTATGTTCGAAGTAAATTGGAACAAATTGGCTTTCACTGTGTGTTCCATTAAGATAATAACCACTGCCTCGGAAAACACCATCATGCAAATGCTACCTGAAGGAAATGTACAACTTGTATAATCATTTTAGCCTTCGCTACATATGTCTTGCTGCTTCCTTTCTTGGAAAAAGCATTCTTTTCTTCAGCCTGAGTAAAGCCTGGGACAATGAAAAAGGAGAAATCATGAACAGAATGCTGACACCGCTTCTTCTTATAGATTTTTTTAATCCCATGGGTTTTTCAAATTGGTTTTGTTCATAAAGCAAAACAGAGTTGGAGAAACATGCTGGTGTGTCTTCAGTGTTTCTCCATTGGCTATCCCTGGGGTACTATCCATCAAAAGGATTGAACATCTTCAGAAGAACATTAGAGCATGAATCGTGGTTTTTCCAATACAAGAAAGAACTGTCATAGTAATGAACAACATCAAGGATTTCCTATGTACCTTTTCTATTTTTTGTTTCCTTGCTAGTGAATGAACTGTTAGAAGGAAGGGAACAAAAACTGGCTCATAGCCAGGGACAATGGAAAGAACTTACAACAGGTGGTGACACCTGTGTTCACTGTCCAAGAGCTGTTCACACCATCTGTCATTCAGCAGTGTGAGGAAAAACTACTAAAGTTGAAGTCATGTTGCAGCTGGCACCACTAGACCTTTCTCCAACACTGGATCAGGATCTCAGGAGTCAAAGAGGACCTGTGGTGTTTGTGCAGTTGTCATTTCTAATGGTAGCCTACTCATTATCTCACACTAATTTGTAGGTTTCTGATAACGGATGCCAATTTTCTCAATGGAAATTGCCCAAGCTGATGTGCAAAAGAGAGGATAAAAGTATTGCCTAAGGCACTGCACCAATAGAAATGAGCAAATGTTCTCTTATATATGTATAGTGTTGATGCACAAGCAACACTGGAAAACATACATCTGAGAAAATAGCACAGGAGTTCCCACCTTTGTTGAGCTGTGGGAACTTTCGTAGTTTTGAGAAGAGGTATGTCAACAAAATAGTTGACATGGGGTGGGTCCAATCTCAAAAGGTTGGAAGATTCCACACAATGTCGAAAGGTTCCAAGCCAAGCATCCTCCTGTGATAGAGGCAGCTGTTTTCAAAAGAGTGCTCCCTGCAGAAACCGAGTAACGTCTCTTGGGCTCTTCAGAAACACCTTCTGTTCCTTTGAGTTAGAAGAAAGCAAGGACTGGCTCTTTGCTTGAGAAAGTGATGCTGTGACAAAGAACAAAGAGTGTACCAGTAAACACCCTGATGGGTGGATGCCCATGTAGTCTTCAGATACCTGAAGAAGTGAGCTGTGACTCACAAAAGCTTATACCCTACCACAAATTTTGTTAGTCTTAGAGGTGCTACTGGACTCTTGCTCTTTTCAACTGAAGGAAAGCACTGGTGTTTGGAGAGAAGGGGAATGGGGTACTAAAAAGTGGATACCAGCCTTCAGAGGAGAAAGAGACCACTAAAACACAGTATACTCGAGGGCTTGGGAAAAAACAAGCAAACCAAATCCTTAAAACAGAATTCTTAAATAGCAGTGATGAGCATAAGAACGAAAGTCTGTCTGTGTGTTTTGAATTTTATCTCAGAAATTTTCAACCCCTGACTTCGCCTGACCTTTCCCATCTAAGATATATAAACTAGTTAGTTATTTTTTGGAATATTAAAAATGCCTCCAGTGCCATTTCTGTTAAGGACAAAGGAATGTCATAACAGGCATCCTTTAAAGGGGGTGGGGGGAAGAATATTTTATTTTGGTTTTAACTGTACATGTTTTTAATCTAGTACTGTAAGTAAAGATGGCCACGAACAGGAAAAAAACGAACACCATGTTCATTGTTCGTTGCCATCCATGAATAGGGATTCACGAACATCGACGGACATATGTTCACAAACATGTTCGTAGTTGGAGGTTTGTGGGAGCCAGAATGGCCCCCTTGGGACTTAGCTGAACTTGAGCCAGGGAAAGGAGAGTCCAGGGGTGTCCCCCTTTCATGCCATGTTCTCTTCACAGTGGCAAAAACTGGACTGTCTGCTGGAAGCTACTTTGAGGGGTTACAAACTGACCTTCCCAATGTCCAATACCCACCGAATTTGCAGGGGACATAGTCCTTACTGTCCTCTGAAGACCCCCCCCCCCAAGTTTTAGAGAGATTGCACCCCAGGAAAGGCATGATCCATGGGCCTCCCCCTTTCCTGTCATTTTCTTTTCACAGTGACAAAAACTGGACTGTCTTCCGGAAGCTACTTTGAGGGGTTACAAGCCACAAAGAAAGCCAGAAGGAGTTCAGACAGAGTTCAGACAGTCCATGCCTATGTTGCCAGGGGAATTGATTGAAAGGCGCCAGTCTGTCTGGCTTTACGAACGGCTGACAAACGCCACGAAGACGGCTTGAGATGAACACATGTTCGCTGAGAACGGGGCCTCATCAACAGCTTGCTCGCGAACAGTGGATTGGGCTGTTCATGGCTTTTTTTTGGTTTGTATTGCTGTTCGTGCCCATCTCTAATTGTACACCACCTTGAACTACAAGGAAAGGGGGTAAAAATATTTTAATAAATAATAAATAGATGAATGAATATCATCTTGCATCAGAAGGGCTAGCACAACAACACCCCTTGTTGAAGCAGGACTGTGAACTGAAATAACTGAAAAATGAGTTTAATCTCTGCCATTGATTATTGAGAGGTCCTGCCATGGGCTATGATGGCATTTAACAATATCAAGACCTTTGGACTGACCAGATTAGACTTCTTTTGCTGTTTGACAGGACTTTCAGATAAAGGCCTTATCTGATTATTTATAATTTGGAGTGCTCCATCAGCAACGTGCACCGAACATTCAAATGGAGCCCAACTAGTCCTCTGTGGCCTCAGGCCTTCATTTTCAATTACTGTGGGCTGAGATAATGAGCAATGAAAAATGATGCATTAGAGGAAAGGTTCTTAATTAAAAGTGACTTTTTCAACCAACTTCGATAACACCTAAGCAGTGGCGCTTAGTGGATTTCATTAGGGAGGCTGCTGCATAAATCAAGAATAATAATTTTCAGTATTCAAGTAGATGCATCAAATGACATTTTACCCCGAGTTATCTGAATTCATTGTTTATTGAAGCCATAGTCACTCTAAATTATACACCTTCATGGTGCATCAGACGGTAAACTTTCTAATATTTATGCTTATAAAAAATCAGTCACAGCAAATGACTTCAAATCTTATATTTTTTATCTGAAGATTGTTCCTGGAGTTTGTATTATTACCCTTCATGATAGTATCTTTAAAAAATGAACAAATGATTATCTTTGGGTTTTAAATGAGCCTTAAATTTTCAACCTTTTCTTCTTCTTTTTTATTTTTAGAGCAGAAGGTGCTTTAGAACTGATGTTCCTACCACTGAGCTACGGCCTCTCTCCTTTGCATACTTTCCAACGTTTCAGAGATGAAAACAGGAGCACTCTTGTGTGTTTGTAATGTGGTCCATCCTACTCCCTTATCGTGTGACTGCCTGAGGCTTCCCCCTACTATGACACATTGCTAAAGGCTAACCCCTTCTGCTGTGAATTGTATTTACTTACTCTGCAATATCCTATACCGTTCTGGCTTCTGAGGAGGCTCTCAGTGCAATCCTAAGCAGAGTTACTCCAATCTAATCCCGTTGAAGTCAATGGGCTTAGACTGGGGCACCTCTGTTTAGGATTGTACTGTCTGTTAGGTAAGCTACCTGCATTAAGTTTGGTTAGCTTTGACTTAAATATTTCATAAAATATCTTCGTTTCACAGGGCATGCAGTCACACTTAATAAATGATACTGGCAAATGTGAAGAAATTTAGAATCCAGGTTATTGGAATGGGAATGGAAAGAAGTTCATTATTTACACACATACGTACACTGGCATTCGGTACAGGCATGTCAAGAGGCATCAGTTCCCCATCTTCATAGATTTAACTTGTAGAGGGCAGAAAGGAGCTTAAATCTGAAGAACTGGTGTTTGCACAATCACATTTTTAAAATGCCATTCCCACTATCTCCCTAGATGTCAGTGACCATGGTTAAGTGGTGAAAACACAGGTAGTCTTAGCCATATAGAACATCTGTCCCAGGTCCAAACCTCCCCCCTCAATTGAGAGGGAAAGAGGAAGCCAATTGGCTTCCATGCAGCCCCTTGGCAGCCTCCTGTCTCCTTCAGGGTTGCAACAGCAGCTGGCCACCAAACACATGCATGCCCCTCCAGGGTTAGGTAATGGCTGGCTGCTTGGTATGTGCATGCACTTCCCACCCCAGAGCTCGAGTGGCAGCCAGCCAGCTCAAGGCATGAATACCTGCCCATCAATGGGCTTGAGCTCTGGCCAGCTGCTATGCCAACCTGTCTTGCTTGAGGTTGGGGTAACCCCCCAGGAGGGGGGCAGAAGTGATTCTGGTCTTTTCATTTAGAGTGGGTCTTAGGGTGAAGTACCAGGTCCCTTGTTACCATTTGTGGTCCAGAAGACACTGGACATGTGTACATGTGAATGTGGCAACTTCACAAACCAGTCCAAATCCACCATAAAATAGCCTGTATTTTATTATACTTACTCTGATCAAGGTAAGTCCGTAATTCCAAACAAGAGTCTATATATGCAATATTATTATTTGTATTTCCTTTCAGGTGGATGCTGATAAGGTTCCGGTTCCTACTGTGGTAGCCGAAGGCTCCTTTCAGTTGGCTACGAGCCCGCCGGCTTGTGATCCCGCTCGTTTCGATGTCTCTTCTTCCCGGCCAATGATTTCTTTAATTTTCCTCAACGTTGTCCATTTCACACAGCATAATAGCAATCCAATTTCCTGTCTTGTTTGGAATTACAAACTTACCTTGATCAATTAGAGTGAAATGGACTGAGCTAGATCAATTGGAATGAAATTCTTTATAACTATTCACAAAATAGAGCACTTGCACTTTAAATAATATAATTGTATGTTGTATAACACCAGGTAGTGTTTTTGGTCTTCTTGCAGGTTTTTGCTCTTGTTGTGTTAAGTCCTGCTCTACCAATCTGTGCAGTAGCCCACAGCGTGCCTCTAAGGATCTCTTGATAATTTGGTAAGGTGAGCCCACCAGCTTGACAAAAAATACTAAGAATCTGGTGAGTGAAAACAGAAATAGTTTGTTTAGTTTGTTTTGGAGAGAAAATACAAAGATCTGGACTGGAAACGTAGGAAACTCAAGCAGTTCTAATGATCTCCAGTGTTCAATACAATGCCGGACAAAAGAAAGCTGGAGCCAGTCACCAAATGTTGTGAGGTTGCTAGCCAAGCATCGCCCTATGCTGGAAGCAGCTGCTTCGGAAAGGGATGTCCCTCAAGACTGCCCCTTGTTACCCTCCTTCCAGACAAAAGGTTGTACCTCTTGGGTTATTCTGAAGTACCTCCTGCTCCAGTGACACACAGGGAAGCCATGTTGGGGATTGCTACCCCAGGGGGTCATCAAGTAGGGCATAGAGGCCAAGTTCTTGTCCTGGCATAGCCTCCAGTCCTAACATTGCTATTCCGAGGTATAGATCCAGAGGAGTTAGCCGTGTTAGTCTGTAGTAGCAAAATCAAAAAGAGTCCAGTAGCACCTTTAAGACTAACCAATTTTATTGTAGCATAAGCTTTCGAGAATCAAGTTCTCTTCATCAGATGCATGATCTGAACTGGGTTCGGATCATGCATCTGATGAAGAGAACTTGATTCTCGAAAGCTTATGCTACAATAAAATTGGTTAGTCTTAAAGGTGCTACTGGACTCTTTTTGATTATTCCGAGGTAGTTATTGTTTCTGGATGTGGAGGTCCTTTGTAGTCATCATGGCTAGCAGCCACTGATGGATTTCTCTGGAAAGAAAGACAGTTGACGATGTTTTCTTCTACAGATATGTCTTTGCTACAGCAATCATAGATGAGTACATTCAGGGGTCATTTCGTAGAAAAAGAGCTGGAGGGACTCATTAGCATATACCACACCACATGACATCACCGGAAGTGTGTCATTAGCATAACTGATTTGCATATGCCACACCCCCTGGCATCACCTATCCTGGCTGTTTTGGACCCAATCCTGGCTATTCAGGACCAAAATTGGGCCCAAAATGGTCAGGATCGGGCCGCTGCTGAACAGGAGAGTGATCCACCACCCGTCAGAGACCCAATCTGGGCCGTTTTGACCCCAATCCAGGATGAAATGGGCCCAAAATGGCCGAAAGTCAGGTGGGTGGGACCACCTGACATGTGACCTCTTTGGGGAACTGCCGTAACTGCGTTCCTGCATGTTCCCCATCGAAATGAGCCCTGAGTACATTTAATTATGGTGTATTTGTATCTTCAACATTTCCACACCAACTGGAATCATCTTAGCAGCTGAGACGTCAACAAATCATGGAATACAGGATAGCTTGTGATAAAAGAGGTAGATAACAGTCCCATTTCTCCTCAGAAATGTCGCACAGTCTGGGAGTCTCGATTCCTCATTCTGTTGCCGAGTAGCTTGTGAGCTATTGAGTCATTCGTAGGAAAACAAAAGAAAACAAACTCCTGTGGTGATGAACATGCTGCTTCATGGCCAATCTATTCGGGGCTCTTGCCATCATCGCCATGGTGATCGCAGCAGCATTGTTTTGGATTTGATTCCCTCTGTGTAACAGTTAGCATCATTATCCTGCGAAGCTCTCAAATGGGAGCTTGTTTTAAGCATGGAAAGGACCTCATCTGTGAAAATAACATTGTGGACACACGCTTTGATTACATTCATTTTATAGAGGCCGTAGAACAGACCTCCTCAGTGTGTTGATTCTAGTCAAATGTAAGCCATTAAGTCAAATACAAACCGTGACTTGTGACCAGATAGATGCAGGGCTTTTTTTCTGGGAAAAGAAGTGGTGGAACTCTCAAGAGGGAAATGAGAAGAACTGATCTCTGTCTGGAGATCAGGAGGTGGGGCCATCAGACATGTGAGTATTTTTGAGAGGTGCTGGAACTTGGTTCCACTGAGGGCCAAGCTACAAGTGTCGAATGACACTTGAACGGCAAGTGTATTTCTCCCTGTTCACTTGCCCTCCACTCAATCCACTTGCCGTTCAAGTGTCATTCGTCACTTGTAGCTTGGCCCACAGTTCCAGCTGAAAAAAGCCCTGGGTCACTCTCTTTTTCTGAAGTCCTGGGAAGGCAACAGCAAAAACAAGAGGTCTATGAAGTCCCTGATGGGCCACCATACACGGCTTGTAGGATGCATTCAGCTTGGTGAGTCACTTGTAGGGGTGTGCAAGGAAAAAACTTTCGGCTTTCTTGTTTCGGCATTACCCGAAACAAGATTCTCTACCGTTAAAGCCGAAAGCCGAAACAAGAATCTCTTTCGGCTTTCAGCTTTCGGGATTCTTTCGGCATTCTTTCGGCATTCTTTCGGCTTTTTTCTATGGGAAAATGCCTCCGTCTTCCAGGACGCCTGGAGGAGGCATTTTCCCACCGAATAAGCCCAAAATTGGTGGGGGCCTTCCTCTAACCCTTCTCTAACAACCACCCAAGTTTCAGGCAGATTGGACTTTGGGGGGCCATGTTATGGCCCCCCAAAGCAGGTCCCCCCATCCTCCCATAAGAAAGCGAAGGAGCAGCATATTGTTAGCATGCTGCTGCTAATCTTTCTTCATTATTTCCTATGGGAAAAAAATGAAGAGGCAGGCTTCCTTTGCCAGGGGTGGCATTTTGCATGCAAAATGCCACCCCTACCCTCAGGGGCCCTTCTCCCACCCCTCCTCCCACCCCCCACCAAGGCTCAGCCTGCTCCCACTTGGGGGGGCCATTTCATGGCCTCCCCAAGTAGGTGCTCTAATCTCTCTACCACTGACAGCTGGGGGAGGCTTGTCTTGGCAGGGGTGGCATTTTGCATGCAAAATGCCCCCCAGCCCTCAGGGGCCCTTCTCCCACCCCTCCTCCCACACCCCACCAAGGCTCAGCCTGCTCCCCCTTGGGGGGGCCATTTCATGGCCTCCCCAAGTAGGTCCCCTCAGCCCCCAAAGTCCACCCCTCACAGCCCCACACAAACCCAATTCCCCCCCAGCTGCCACACACAGACCCAAATCCCCCCAGTAGCCCCTCACAGACCCAAATCCACCCCCACCTGCCCCACACCCACCATAACCCCAGGAACAGGCTGGCCTGCCCTCCCCTTTTGGGAACCCCTAAACTCTCTTTCCCAGGGCAATTCCGCACAGACCAGGGGTGCCACAATGGTGGCAGTGCCAAATCGTCCCTGGGAAAGAGCACCTGCCCTGGCACACAGACAACCACCCCCCTGACCCCCCCACCACCTGCAGAGAAGGCTGGCCAGCCTGCCCCATTGTTCCCTATGCTGGGAACCAACCTCCCATCAAAGAAGGGAACACAGACACACAATGATTAAGTTTAAAAAACCTTTATTTTATCATTTTCAAATTACAAGTGGTCAACAAATCACAACATATTACACTTATTGTCCCTCACAGCACAACACAACACAATTAACTACACATCAGAGAATCTTAAAAACAATTTTTCTTTTGAAATGGACAAACTGTAAAGTTTTGAACATTTCCACAGGTTACATAGTAAGCGGGCACAACAGGGCATGGAAACAGAAGCCCACACTAGACAAGATGATCATAATAACTACCAGCCTAATACAACTCTCCCTCCATAACATGACTTAATGGGGGGGAACCACTGCAACAAAATCCCCCCCAACCCTCTGGGGCCCTTCTCCCACCCCTCCTCCCACCCCCCACCTAGGCTCAGCCTGCTCCCACTTGGGGGGGCCATTTCATGGCCTCCCCAAGTAGGTGCTCCCATCTCTACCTCTGACAGCTGGGGGAGGCTTGTCTTGCCAGGGGTGGCATTTTGCATGCCAAATGCCACCCTTACCCTCAGGGGCCCCTCTCCCACCCTTCCTACCACCCCCCACCACATGCATTCCTTGACAATCAAGAAATCTGGAGTTAAATATAATGTGCATGTAAGTCCCTCAAAGACAGAAGCAATATGGAGGTAATGACCCATTTGATTTCCACAACCTCAGACACAATTAGGGATCCGTTTCCCCTTGGTGGGGGATCCCCCACTCTCCCCCAAGTTGTGTGCCTTTTGGAGAAAAATGTTCAAGTTGCTGGTGGGGGTATGAACAATTTTTAGATATCCACTGTAGTGCAATGGCTAGAGAGTTGGTCTAGAATCTGGCAGACTCTGATTCTGTGCCTTGTAGGCTTGATGGATGTTCTTGGCTCAGCCTAAGTAAACAATTGTGTTGTGTTTTCCAGAGGCAGTCTAGGTGATTTTGGGGCCCTGGACAAATGTTCTGGACGGGGCCCCAGAACCAGTGCCGCCCCACCACTGGCTCCTTGCCAAGGCCAAGCAATTTGGTCACCTAGGCCCCAGATAGAGTGGGCAGGAGTGCGTTGTTTCCTTCCTCCCCCCCCTCCACCCCCTCCAACAACTAAGAAGGCCATCGGTGGATGTAGTCACTCCAATGTGAGGCATGGAGCAGCTGTCTATTGTTAGCCTGGTTGTGATGAGGGTGAAACAAATCAAGGGAGAACAGCAATGTGTAAACCACTCTAGGTTCCCATGGGGGAGAAAACCGGGGCATAAGATAAACCTTTAATTTGGTGGGGAGGGGGTATATACATTTTATGTGTATGTGTCTGTATGTTTTATGCATTCAAATCACTTGTGGTGTACTTTAGAATTATATTGAGCTCCACAATATCCCAAAAACCTTGTCCATGTATTGCAAACCGAAGTCAATCTACCACATCTAGGGTATTCTTCTTTTCCCTGCTGCCTTCAATTTTTCCCAGCATTATTGTCTTTTCTAGTGAACCTTGTCTTCTCATGATGTGACATTAATCAGTAAGCACTATCATCAACTGATATCTTCAAGGGAGAAAGCAGGCCTGATTTGGTCTGGATGCCACTTACATGTCTTTTTCGGAGTCCATGGTACATGTAGATTGAAACTTTCTTCCCACTTGACAGTATGAATGCATTTTCTTCCTATGAGCTTTGTCTAAATTTTACTGTACTGATACTGCTCATTTGGCCAAAAGGCCTGCCCTTGAGCAATGCCACATTAAATACTTCATAATAAAAATATGTTTTTAAAACCATTTAAAAGTGTCTTTAAGTGCCATACGCTGATTTAAAAAAACATAAGCTAAATGTTTGGGAACACAACCAGATATGTGAATGACTGAAATGCAGCCCAATCCCACTGCTACTTAAAATCCATTTTTGATGGAGGTCTGGATTGTCTTACATTGGTGTCATTGGGCTTGGAATCAGGAACCTGGAAGTGTTCCATGGGGGCTACAACTTTCATGCCAAGGCTAAGAGGGTGGGAACGGGATCTCTCTGGGGTGGCAAACTCTGGCCTTGGAAGTTACTGGCAATTTGGGGGTGGGACTTGTGGAAAGGGAAATCTGAGTAGGGATCTCCCCCAGAATCCATGGTCCACATTTGCCCTCTAAAGAGATTGCCCTTGGAAGCAGCCAGTTTCTCTGTAGGGAACTACTCTCTCTAACCTGAACTCAAGCCCAACCAGGAGTTTGGCAGCCCTAGGAAAATTTCTGAAAAAGATGGCAAAGGAGGGCCAGCAACTGATAGAGGCATGGAAGCCCACACCAGGACAGTAGCAGGGGCCTACTTGGGCACAAAGGACGACCAGTGCTCTCATCCCCCATAGTCCACTCCTTACAGCCCCACACAAACCCAGTTCCCCCACCCCAGCTGCCACACACAGACCCAAATCCTCCACTCAGCCCCTCTCAGAACCAAAACCACCCTCAGCTGCCCCACACCCTGTACCCCAGGAACAGGCTGGCCAGCCTGCCCCATTGTTCCCTATGCTGGGAACCAACCTCCCATCAAAGAAGGGAACACAGACACACAATCATTAAGTTTAAAAAAAACTTTATTTTATCATTTTCAAATTACAAGTGGTCAACAAATCACACAACATATTACACTTATTGTCCCTCACAGCACAACACAACACAATTAACTACACATCAGAGAATCTTAACAACAATTTTTCTTTTGAAATGGACAAACTCTAAAGTTTTGAACATTTCCACAGGTTACATAGTGAGCGGGCACAACAGGGCATGGAAACAGAAGATGATCATAACTACCAGCCTAATACAACTCTCCCTCCATAAAACGACTTAATGGGGGGGAACCACTGCAACAGGGTCCAGCAGAACCTATGTCATTTCCTGTGGCTGTGCTTTCAGTTCAGACACACAAAGCTGAACTGGGCACTTCCAAGGCACTGGACAATGGTATTTCTGGAGCAGTTCTGCAGAGGTCTCCCCCCACCCCCACACCAGCCTCAGAATTTACCTGGGAACGTCTGCGAGAGATCATCATTGGCCGGTGCCCATCCACCACTCTTCCCGCATCCCCCAACCATGCAAACCCAACATTAACATCAACAATTTTTTTCTGTTTTTTTTTTTTAAAACATGAACATTCAATCAACTTTTAAAAAACATAATCACAACATTTTTGGGGGTTTTTTTTCTTTTTTTTACATGAACAGAACATCAACTTTCAAAAAACAGTACAACAATTCTTCTTCAATTTTTTTTTTACAAGGATTTCATCTGATAAAAACACCTAAGCAATCCCTATCTAACCTGTTTCTCCCTCCAGTAGCAATCCATGTTTCTGGGGCATTATTTTTCATAATAAATTTGGTCCCACAGGGTCTGTCTCAGTGATGGGAGATGTTTTGAATACCCTGGGGGGGGGGGCTTTCAAATTGCTGGGTGTTTTCCCTTTGCCACTGGTTCCTAACCACCCTCCCTCTACTGGCCGGTTTTAACTGTATATACAGGGTTTTATACAGGGGAGAGCGCGATTCCAAAGGATTGGACTCACAGAGGATGCAGGCCACAAGTTGGGCTCACCTCAGTCACTCTGGAAGTCCAGTCCTGAGAAATCGAAGAGGCGAGAGTTGACCTTCAGGAAGGTCAACTGCTCGACTCTCCATGGGAGAAGGCGAGTGCGATGTGGGCCGACAATATCGCCCGCATGTGAAAAGACGCGCTCGCTCTCCACACTCGTCGGAGGGCATGAGAGCAGCCGCTGCGCCTCGAGGGAGAGGTCCGGCCAGACCGACTCCTTCCTGGCCCAGTAGCTGAGCGGATCGGTGGAGAGCGACTCGCAGGGCTCCGCGAGGTAGTCCCTGACCATCGCCTCCGCCGGATCCTCTCTCACAGTCCTCACGACCCCAGAGGGGACGAGGGCCCACCGGAGCATCTCCATCTCCATCAGCACTCCGGTGGTGGCCTCGGGGGGGGCCTGCGCAGAGGGGGCGTCAGAGGGACCCGCACGGCAGGGCCCCTCTTGCGTCCCCCCTGTCGACAGGCGTCCCCTCTTGGCCTGCCTGCGCCTCACCCAAGAGCAGAGCCCGTCTCTGGCTTGGGTGAGGTTCCCGTCCCGCTCGGCGAAAGTGCCCTTTATGCGTGGGTCACACATGGTCGCCAACATGTATGACTCTTCCTTAGTGAGAGGAGTTAGCCTGGCAGCTATGCCCTGCTGCAGCCTTCTCACTAATGCGCGCACTGCTGGAACAAGGTCAGCACGGGGCGCGACCCGGTCTGCAAGGGTGGCCAGATTCCTCTGGAGCGTGTGCACCAGGGGAATGACCAGACCGAGGGTCGCCGTGTCTGACGAGACCGCCACAGTGAAGTCCTTGAAGGGCTTCAGGACCTCCACTGTCTGGGTGATGGTGAGCCAATCCTCCCGGCTGAACTCACCCACCTGACTCGCACCGCAGTTCTCGGAGAGCCACGCGTGGAGTGCGGCCTTCTGCTCCACCAAGCGCTCAAGCATGGCGCAGGTGGAGTTCCAGCGAGTGCTGACGTCAGTGATCAGAGCGTGCTCTGGCACACCTGTCCTGACCTGTGTCTGGCGCAGTTCGTGCGTGGCCTTCACGCTGCGCAAGAAGTGACCCGTGAGCCTCCGACATTTCTGGACAAGTAACTGGAGTTCACGGGTCCGGGTATCCACGGGTTCCTTCGAGGAGCCCAACCCCAGCGCGTCTCTCACCACTAGGTGAAGCTTGTGAGCGGCACAGTAGACGCTCTCTCTGCTCACTAGTTGCGCCGCTGCCCTCATGTTCTTGCCACCGTCCGTCACCATGCATCCCATGGTGGCGGGTCCCTGGCCTATCCACTCGTCCAACTGTCTCCTTAAGGTGGCAGCGATGTTCTCCGCCGTGTGGGACACGTCGAGCACCTCGGCGTGAAGCAAGGCCTTGCAGTAGCCGGCCTGGCGGTCTCCCATCCTTCCCTGTCTAGCTGTGCTAGGCACCTCCCCCCGGGCCCCCACCCAGAACCGACTCGGGTTCCCACCAGTGAGCAGTAAGCGAGAGGTACACTTGCTGCACACTTGGGCAGGTCCAGATGTCCGATGTGAAGTGCACAGTTCTCCCGGCAACCCGGGACAGCTGTGCCTTCACATGATCCCTGGCAGCCCTGTAAAACGAGGGCACCACCGATCTGCTCAACGACGTGCGAGCAGGGACGGCGTACCAGGGAAAGCAATCTCGGAGCAGCCCTGAGAAGCCGAAGTCTTCAACTACGGAATACGGTTGCCCATCCACTGCTATCATGTTGACGATGTGGCGCGTGATGCGCCTGCTCGCCCTCCGGATCCCCTCTCTGGGCACACTAGCGCCCTGCATACCAAGCATCTCCGGGAGAGAGGCTTGGCGTCCCTTTCCTGCAGGTACCCTTAGGGGGAGAGCACCAGAGGAGCCTGCCTCCTTCTGGCTAGCTGGCTGCCGTGCAGCACCACTCGAACCCTCCTCCCAAAGAAGCACCGCCTGGTGGTGCCTCTTCATATGGTACCTCATCCCAGACATGGAGAGATGCCACACATCTTTGCCACGGCTGACGCGCTGCCTACAATGCAGGCACAAGGCTGCTCGGGGATCCTCCGCTGTCTGGAAGTGCTTCCAGATTTCGGAGGAAAAGGGCATCCCACGCTTCCCAGGAGAAGCGCTTTCCGGATCACCCTGAGGCACCTCCTGTGAGGTGCTCTGGCCGGACACACCGTGTCCCACTCTCGGCCGGGCAGGTGGGGATGGACGAGGCTGAAGGGGCAGAGATGTGGGCTCTTCCACCACAGTCTCTGCCTCTTCCTCCCGCATCCTCTCCTCCTGCACAGCCGCGAGAGGCCTGCTGCTGGCCTCAGAGGAAACTGGGGTGGACCGCCCCAGGGGGGGTCTCACGGGCAGTTCCTACAACATCCTCTTGGTTCCTGGGGTGAGCGGGAGCGCAGGGAAAGTCATGTGCTCCGCGCCCATCCCAGGAGACACCACATGCTGCCCCTCCTCCAGCAGCTGGCTCGCAACCACTGGAGGAGGAGGAGCCTCAGCAGCAGGCCCCCACCCAGTGCCAGCACCTGCCTCACGCCTCTGGGTTGGGGGTGGCCCTCCAGCAGCTGCCTCAGGAAAGAGAGTCTTGCGAACCCTCTTCCTGTCACCAGAAGCCAGGCTGGTGAACGGCAGCAGCGCAGGGGAGGGCCTCCTCCACTCAGATGGGGGGGCTGCCGCAGCAGTCCCCCTCCCCCTCCCCTCCTCCCCTCTAGATTTCTCCCTAGCCTTTCCCCCGGGGCCCCTCTCTGCTTTCCTCTCTGACATACTTTCCCCTCCCAAAATCTACCCTAACTAATCAGAAAAGATTTGGAAAACAAAGGTCAACTTTGTTTTCAAGACCTAACTAACCTGCTCTAAATCTGTGCTTCTAGTGGCTCTGTGACTTGGAGATGAACAATCAAGTGCCTTTTTAAGCAACCCTATTTATGTCAGGGAACCTGAGCCTGCCAATCAGCTGAATTCCTCTGGAATTGAGCTGGCCCTAAACCCCAATAACAGAGGTGACTAAGCCTTAAACACTCACACACTAGTATGCCCGGGCCGGCCTGGCACCACCACGGGTGCCAGAGATGGGCAGTGGAACCCTAGTTATGGGGGCACTAATGGGAAGCCTATTGACAGCTATTACAAATTTATATATATATATATATATATATATATATATATATATATATATATATATATATATATATATATATATATATATATAGAATTCAAACCTAACACTCACTCACTAATGCTTTCCCTGCTGAGTCCCTATTTAGTTTTTTTAAAAAAACTAGGCTTGGTTTCCCTAATAATTATGTTGAGGGCAATTATCCACTGATCACCTACCAACTGGCCTACCTACCTAAGAGACACTATTTAGCGGGACCAATGTATCTGTGGTATGTCGGTGTGGGGTGTGGATGTGGTGTTTTGAAGATGAGCCTCCCCCCTCCCAAGCTAGCAAGAACCCACCCCCAAGCCCACCCAAATGTGAACCCGGACTCGCTCACACTAACACCAGTCCTGCAGTCCAGCGATGTTCAGGCGGTCTTGCAGCTGGTCCTCCTCTCCTCCGCGATGCTGTCAAGAAAATTGGAAATGTTAACAGAGTCAACACCACACGCCGCACACGCAACCCCCAAAATTCAAGGCCCCGTTGCACAAGCCAAGTCAGCCCCCCCCCGAAAGGCTAGGGCCAACCAGCAGCAAAACAAAACACATCCACCCAGCAGAGCTTCTGGCCTTTGCAGGCCAAAAGCTGGCACACTCATTTTTTAGTTCTGTGAAACAGTAGTTCAAGCCCACCCCACACTCAAACTTGACAAATGAAACATGAAAGAAAGCAGGCACTGCAATCAATGCTGGCCCCCCCTAACCCCCAAACAATATCCTCTTGCCCAACCAGAAAATGCCCCCCCCCCCTAGCCCAAGCCATAAAGACCGAGCCAAAGCATATGCTCGCAGGTAGGCACAGCAGCAGACATAAGCTCAAAAAACAAATTTTACAACAACCCTACCAGTCCACCACTGCAGATGTCCAGCAATGTTGATCCTCCACGCAGAGATCTGCAGGCCGATGTCCACCAAGTGCAGTCCAGTCCAGAAGAGGTCCACCAACGATAAACAACCTGAATGTGAAGCAAAACAGTGAGTGCCAGGCCAGCAAACGGGAAGGGTTACCAAAGCCGGAGCAGCAGGCCTGTGTGTGGGCCGCAGGCTGGCACAGTTGTTCAGGACGGAGCCTGTTGGAAAGCCTTGGAAGCAGGGGGCCAGACACAGGAAAAAAAGCCCACACCATTCCAGTTTGTGAAGCACAACTGTGAGTGCCAGGCCAGCAACCAAAAAGGGTTACCTTAGCCAAAGCAGCATACCTGTGTGTGGGCCGCAGGCTGGCACAGTTGTTCAGGACGGAGCCTGTTGGAAAGCCTTGGAAGCAGGGGGCCAGACACAGGAAAAAAAGCCCACACCATTCCAGTTTGTGAAGCACAACTGTGAGTGCCAGGCCAGCAACCAAAAAGGGTTACCTTAGCCAAAGCAGCATACCTGTGTGTGGGCCGCAGGCTGGCACAGTTGTTCAGGACGGAGCCTGTTGGAAAGCCTTGGAAGCGGGACTTCCGGTTTGGGATTTATGGAGGTCTAACGCAGCTCCATTTGCGGAGCTGACCGGACTGCCGTTTTAAGCGGCCGGCGGGGTGAAAATAGCCCGCGGCCGACTGCTCTCAGGCGGAGAGCAGGCAAAGAACGCTCGAGACCCTAGGGTGCGTTGATCTCGGACGAGGGGGGGCTCTACACAACGGGTCCCCTCCCGATCCTTGAGGTCCCACCCTGAGACGGGTCGGCTACAATCTCTGCGGCAGTTTTGGGGCCAATTCGGCTGGCATAAGACCTACATACCCAAGCTTCGATTGGGGGAAGAAGTGGAAAGGAGAATTTGAAATCGAAACAGCGATTACAACCCGAGAAAAGTGAAGGGAAGGTAAAGATCACTATCTTCCGATACGGGACAGATTGATAAAAACAGAGAGGAAAAAAAAGTAGACTTTTAAACTGCAACAGACTAGTGAAAAGGAGGGGAAGCTTCGGCAGGAGTTGTATTAGAAAAGAGACTAAGTTTAAAGAAGTTATTAAAGAAATCGGACTATTGTTTTGAATACCTGTGGCTTTGGAGCTGTGAGAAAAAGACACCATCGCGAGATCTGCTGTGGGAAGACGGGAGACAGGAAGTGCGTAACAACAATAGAGCGGCTGGAGAGAAGCGGCCCTGGCTGGAGGGCAGGAAGAAGGGAATCGCCATCTTTGAGAGGGGAAGGGCCGCGGCCTCAGCGGAAAAGGAAGTAGGCCATATTGGATTACAAAATCATAGAGAGACCATAGAGAAAAGACGCCCGACATTTTGGACCCTTTAAAATTAATTTATGCAAGAAGACCGGGACATTTGAAATAAAAAAGGTACTAAATTTAACGCCACGGAGTTAAGGAAGAGAGCGGACTCGTGGGAGCGAGCTAAAGCAAGCCCCACGATGTCGAAGAAAGAGTGGCAATCGGCAATAGAAAACCTGGATAAAAAACTTTTGGAGGTGATTAAAGAATTTAAAGACATGAAATTGGAGCTGATTAAAGAGGTTAAACAGACGGTAAAATCGGAGCTGTCAGAAGTAAAATCGGAGCTGTCAGAAGTGAAGAAAGGTATGGAAACAATACAAAGTGAATTACAAGGGACGCAGCAGAGAGTTAAAACAGTAGAAGGAGCGATGGAGAACCTAGCAGATACGCAACAAACAGAGATGAGGCTGATGAGGGGAAGGATGGCGGTTGCGGAAAGCAGACATATGGAGAAGCAGCTCAGATTTCGCGGCCTGCCGGAAGTGGAAGGAAAGACAGCGCAAGAACAGATGACGGAGGTGTTAGCTGAATACCTGGGGAAGGAGGAGGAGGAGGTTGTGGCTATCCTAGATGTGGCATATCGTGTGAACTCGAGAATTGCAACCCAGAGGAAACTACCAAGAGACGTGATTGTACAATTTACAACAAGAAACATGAAAGAGAAGATTGTGATTAAACAGTTTCAAGATCCATTGGAGATCGATGGCAAGACAATTATCATAATGAAGGAACTACCCAGATCAGTGTTACTAGATCGGAAAAAATATAAAGGGCTAATCCAGATGCTGAAGGACATGAAAATTAGGTACAGATGGGAGCTTCCAGAGGGTTTGTCCTTCGAATTTGGAGGCGCTAAAAAGCGTATCAGATCTGAGCGGGAGATGGAGCGATTTATAAGGGACAATGAAAAAGACTTACCAACAAGATTATGAATATGGAGTGTAAAGTATTATCTTGGAATGTAAATGGACTAAATTCACCGAATAAGAGAAAAAATATTTTTCACTGGCTATTAAAACAAAAATGTGATATCGTTTGTTTGCAAGAGACTCATATTCGAAAACAGGATGTAAAATATCTAAAACTGGGAAAATTGGGCAAAGACTTTGTAGCGGCCTCAAGTAAAAAAAAAAGAGGAGTGGTGTTGTATGTAAAAGAGGAGCTACAACCAAAATTAATAATGAAAGACGTGGAAGCCAGATTTGTAGCAGTGGAATGTACTTGGAATTTAAAGAGAGTGTTGGTAGTCGGAATCTATGCACCTAACGGTGCAAAAGAGAGCTTCTTTGAGGATTTGAGGAAGCATTTAGATGATCTTTCATATGACCAAATAATTCTTGCTGGAGACTTCAATGGAGTGACAGACTTGGAACTGGATAAAAAGACTACTATGACACAAAAGAAAAGAGGACTATTACCAAAGCTCTTTTTTGAGTTGATTCAACAAGAGACTCTTGAAGATGTATGGAGGAGAGAACATCCTAAAAGTAGGCAGTTTACTTTTTATTCTGCAAGGCATTCCACGTTATCAAGAATTGACATGATCTGGGCCTCAAAAGATTTGGCGTTATGGACTAAAGATGTAGAAATAATGCCGATGGTAGGCTCAGATCACAACCCAATTATGTGGAAACTGGGGAAAAGGAGGAAAAGGAAAGCATGGAGAATAAATGAGGATTTGTTACAGGAAAAAGAGAATATGGAAATATTGAGAAGAGAGACAAAGTTTTTCATTCAATATAACGTGAACAAAGAAGTACCAACTGATAAAGTTTGGGATGCTTATAAGGCGGTTATAAGGGGCATACTAATGGACTTAAATGGTAGAGCAAGAAAGAAGAAAGAGGAGAAGAGACACGAGATTGAGGAGAAAATAAAAACTAAGGAAATACAGTTAAAAAAGAGACCAGGGAAAAAGAAATTATACCAGGAAATTAAAATATTGCAAGAACAGCTAACAGCAATGAGTAATAAAGAATTGGAGTGGAATCTCAAAAGGCTGAATCAGAAAGTGTTTGAGGGTGCAAATAAACCTGGGAAGTACCTGGCATGGCAACTGAAGAAAAGAAGGGAAAAGAAAACAATAAATAAAATTTGTGAAGATGACAAAACGTATTTGGAACAGAATACCATTAGTAGAGCCTTTTATAAATTCTACGCTAAACTGTATAATAAGAAAGAAGTAAATAAAGACTCAATAGCGTCATATTTGGAGAAAATGACACTTCCAGAAATCTCGGACGCTTGGAGAAATAAACTGAATAGTGAAGTAACGGATGAGGAAATAAGTAAGGCAATACAATCTGCAAATCTAGGAAAGGCGCCAGGGCCAGACGGATTTACAGCTAAATTTTATAAGACTATGGCCAATGAGCTGGCACCATTCCTAAAGGAGGTGATCAATGGAGTTTTAAGGGATCAAAGGATTCCAGACACTTGGTCTGAAGCGAACATATCATTGATCCCAAAAGAGGGCCAAGACTTGACTAGTGTGAAAAATTACAGACCTATATCGTTACTCAACAATGACTATAAAATCTTTGCGAAGATACTGGCGGAGAGACTGAAGGGGTGGCTTTCGGAAGTTATAGAGGAGGAGCAAGCAGGCTTTCTGCCAGACAGACAAATAAGAGACAATTTAAGGACAGTGATTGATGCTATTGAATATTATGATAAGCGTTGTGATAAAGAGGTTGGTTTCTTCTTTGTTGACGCTGAAAAGGCATTTGACAACTTAAACTGGGACTTTATGTTTGCCACTATGGAAAAGCTACAATTAGGAGAAAGATTCATCAGAGCAATTAAGGAAATTTATAGAGACCAGACTGCAGCAATTGTGGTAAATGATGAATTGACCAAGAAATTGACTATAAGCAAGGGAACAAGACAAGGTTGCCCGTTGTCTCCACTGTTGTTCATTTTAGTATTGGAGATTCTGATGATACAAATACGACAAGACGAGGAAATTCGAGGAATAAAAATAAAGGACTATTCATACAAGGTCAGAGCATTTGCGGATGACATAATGTTAATTGTAGAGGACCCACTGGAGTACATGCCAAAAGTGATAGATAAGATCAAGGAGTTTGGAGATTTGGCAGGTTTCTTCATTAACAAAAAGAAGTCAAAGATACTATGCAAAAACATGACTAAGCAGAAACAACAATTGTTAATGGAAACAACGGATTGTGAAGTAACAAGTAAGGTGAAATATTTGGGAATTGAACTGACTGCAAAGAATATAGATTTGTTCAAGAATAATTACGAAAAATTGTGGATTCAGATTGAGAGAGACTTGATTAAATGGAATAGGCTCAATCTGTCATGGTTGGGTAGGATTGCAGTGGTTAAGATGAATGTGTTACCAAGAGTGATGTTTTTGCTACAGACAATACCAATCATCAGAGACTCTAAACAATTTGAAAAATGGCAGAGGAAAATATCAGATTTTGTATGGGCAGGCAAGAAGCCTCGAGTGAAAATGAAAGTTTTACAAGATGCAAAAGAAAGAGGCGGAATGCAACTGCCCAATCTGAGACTTTATCACGATGCAATCTGCCTAGTTTGGCTGAAAGAGTGGATGATATTAAAGAACAAGAAACTATTAGCCCTAGAGGGATATAAAAAAATATTTGGATGGCATGCATACCTATGGCATGACAAAGTAAAGGTCAACTCGATGTTCCTGCACCATTTTGTACGGAGAAGTCTATACACAATCTGGAAGAAGTACAGAATTTACCTACAAGAAGGAACTCCTTGGTGGGTGGTTCCATATGAGGTGATAGACCCGAGAGCTGTTGACAATGAACGACAATGTCTGACATATAAAGAAATAACTAAAATAGAAGCATCTAAACTTAGAATAAAGACGCAAGAGGAACTATCACCGAACTACGATTGGTTCCAGTATAGACAGATCAGAGATTTGTATAATTCGGACTCTGTAAAGGGAGGTATACGAATAGAGAATTCGGAACTAGAGCAGACCCTTTTTAAAGAGGACAAGAAAAGAATATCCAAGGTATACCAAGTACTGTTGAAATGGTATACTGAGGATGAGACAGTTAAAACACAAATGGTGAAATGGGCTATAAATTTTAATAAAGAGATAACAATGGAGGCATGGGAATACTTGTGGAAGACTACAATGAAGACAACGACATGTACAAATATTAAAGAGAATATTTACAAAATGATCTATCGTTGGTACATGACACCAAAGAAGATTGCGCTAGGGAATTTGAACACTTCTAATAAATGCTGGAAATGTAGGAAGCATGAGGGCTCCCTCTATCACATGTGGTGGTCGTGTGATGTAGCTAGGCAGTACTGGGGGGAAATAATAAGAGAAATGAGTGAAATTTTACAATTTCAAATAAATAAGAACCCAGAACTCCTGCTACTAAACTTGGGAATGGAGGGAATTCCAGCCCATCATAGGACGTTGATATTTTATATGACAGCAGCAGCCAGACTTTTGTATGCGCAAAAATGGAAAGTACAAGAAGTGCCAACTATTGAAGATTGGATTTACAAATTGCTGTACATGGCAGAAATGGACAAGATGACAAGAAAACTGAGAAATCTGGACTCAGGGCAGTTTAACACAGATTGGGAGAAGCTGAAACAATATCTGGAGAAGAAATGGGAGGTTGGAGGGAAACTGTGGCAGTTTGAGAACTACTGAAGTATAATAGAAAGTAGAGGGGGGGTGACTTTACCGGGGGGGGGAAGAGATAAATGTGAATTTATAAGCAGTTAGATTAACAGATTGATATATATATAGATATATATAGGTTAATAGACAGAATATTGATGGAAAATAATTAATGATAAGGTTTAAATATAAGTATTGAGTAACCAACGATATTTTCTTTCTTTGATAAGATTTGTATAATGCACCAAACTGAATGTACAGAAGAGTTAAATTGATTGACTATGTGATGAGTTATATAGAATTACCATAAAAAGATACAATGAGTAATATATAGAGAATAAGTCAAATTGTTTGATTTAAATGTAAGATTTTTATGGTTTATGATATATAGGTTTATGATATATAGAAATATTTAAAACCGGAAATGGGATAAATTGTTTATCCAAGATGGAAACAAAGATTTACAGTTTGGGTATATAACAAGAAAAGTAGTTAAGGATGTACTGCTTAGTATAATAGAGAATGTATATTTGTTTTAGATAGAGGAATTTATCAGAAGTAAGGGAAAAGGGACAAAGGGTGGGAAAGCTGTTGGAAGTCAACAAAAGGGGGGGAAAGGGAGGGGGGTTAGAAGTGAAAAATTTGGGGAAAATTGAATGTAATGTAATGTAATGTAAAAAAATGTAATGTAAAAAATAATGGATTCTAACCCAATAAAAATTTTTTCAAAAAAAAAAGGAAAGCCTTGGAAGCAGGGGGCCAGACACAGGAAAAAAAGCCCACACCATTCCAGTTTGTGAAGCACAACTGTGAGTGCCAGGCCAGCAACCAAAAAGGGTTACCTTAGCCAAAGCAGCATACCTGTGTGTGGGCCGCAGGCTGGCACAGTTGTTCAGGACGGAGCCTGTTGGAAAGCCTTGGAAGCAGGGGGCCAGACACAGGAAAAAAGCCCACACCATTCCAGTTTGTGAAGCACAACTGTGAGTGCCAGGCCAGCAACCAAAAAGGGTTACCTTAGCCAAAGCAGCATACCTGTGTGTGGGCCGCAGGCTGGCACAGTTGTTCAGGATGGAGCCTGTTGGAAAGCCTTGGAAGCAGGGGGCCAGACACAGGAAAAAAGCCCACACCATTCCAGTTTGTGAAGCACAACTGTGAGTGCCAGGCCAGCAACCAAAAAGGGTTACCTTAGCCAAAGCAGCATACCTGTGTGTGGGCCGCAGGCTGGCACAGTTGTTCAGGACGGAGCCTGTTGGAAAGCCTTGGAAGCAGGGGGCCAGACACAGGGAAAAAAGCCCACACCATTCCAGTTTGTGAAGCACAACTGTGAGTGCCAGGCCAGCAACCAAAAAGGGTTACCTTAGCCAAAGCAGCATACCTGTGTGTGGGCCGCAGGCTGGCACAGTTGATCAGGACGGAGCCTGTTGGGAATCCTTGCAAGCAGGGGACCAGACACAAAAAAACAAGCCACACCATTCCAGATTGTGAAGCATAACTGTGAGAGCCAGCCAGAAGAAAGGCACCAAAGACACCCAGCAGAGCTTCTGGCCTGTGTAGGCCCAAAGCTGGCACACTCTTGTTTTAATCTTAAAACAGTAGATCAAGCTTAAAGAAGGCAAGCACAACAACCAATGCTGAACCCCCCCCCCATCAAACATTGTCTGCCCAACCTGTCCCCCAGGCCATGCCAAGAATAAACTGCAACACCTTTTTGCAGAGGCAGGCCACAGCAGCACATTGCCCAGCATCAAAAAAATTTTCAAAAATTTTAAAAAGGCCTACCAGGTGTCCTCTCAGGATGTCCAGCAGCACAGTTGATCCTCCAGGCAGATGTCCTCCAGGCTCCAGGTGCAGTGCAGTCTCTCTTCTTCTCCTCTCTCGGTCAGCAGCAGCAGCAACAGAGGTGCTCAGACAGTCTTGCTCCAAATTTAAACCCCCTGCTGCAGCCTCAGCCAAAGATTTAAATCTATTGGCTGGCATGAAAATACAGCAGAGGGATTGGTGACTCCTAAAGTCCCCCCTCCCCTGCCTTTCCCCACCCACACTCCAAGAGCCACCCTCCTCCTGCTCCCCCTCCCCTACCTGTTAGTTTTGGCGGGAATCTCTGCTGCTTTGCAAATGCAAAGTGCAATGCAATGCTTGCACCTTGCATTTGCAAGGCAAAGCAGGATTCCCTATCCTCCTTTGCAAGAGGGGTGGGGGGTGACAGAAGGAGTGAGTGATTCACTCCTTCTCCCCCCCTCCCCTCTTCTAAGAGCCTGCAGGAAGCCTTTGCTTCCAGCAGGATTTTGCTAGCCGCTTGCTAAGGCAAACGGCTAGCAAAAACAAAATGGCGATTCTCGAATGCCGAAAGAATGCCGAAAGAATCCCGAAACGTTTCGGCTTTTTCTTTCGGCTATCCCGAAACGTTTCGGCATTCCCTGAAACGTTTCGGGATACCCGAAAGAATGCCGAAACACTTTTGTTTCGGCATTCTTTCGGCATTCTGAATGCCGAAACGCACATCCCTAGTCACTTGGCATGCTGGCATGTGTTTATGGATGCTGCAAGCCTTGCCATGGGCATACTCTGGTTTCTTTTCAGATTGCATACATCTTTTGTATTGCCATGGGCAGGTTCGACAGGCGAGCATTCCATGCTTGATTATTTCGAACACTCATGTGTACTGAGAGTGTAGTATAGTGGTTAGAGTGTTGTACTAGGATCGAGAATCCCCAGTTGGATTCCCTACTCTGCCATAGAAGCTTGACCTTGGGCCACTCACACTCTCTCAGCCTAACCTACCTACAGGGACCCATTGGGGAGAATAGGCAGAGTATGAATGAATGAATGAATGAATGGGTTCTGAGCCTTGTGTCTCCCCACCATTCTATGTTTGGCCTTGAGCAGCTCTTAAGGGGAGGAGTGACAGCATGGGGAGGTGTAGGAGGAGACCTGCCAAATGTCAGCACTGTGGGAGGTGTGGTGGGCCTGTAGGGTTCTCCCACTCCCACTCTCCACTCCCCCTGCCTGCCTCTGCTTATGTGGCTGGCAGGGGAAAAGACAGGAGAATGCGCCTCCTGAGGTCCACTTCTGGGTGGCGTGCTGCACTCTCGCGTGCTGCAACGGGCCCAATTCAACCCCAAATGGGCTGAAATTGGCCTGCTGCAGAGCACTTGGTTGCAAGTGGGCCAAAATCAGCCCACTGTGGAGTATGGGAGCACTCCCAGGGGCGGCAAATGGCCTCTGCAATAACATCACAACATCACGTACCCCTGGTTGGTTCTGGTTGGTACTTGAACGGGAGACCACCAAGGAAGCCCTGCATTGCTAGGCAGACCACCTTTGTTCGTCTCTTGCCTTGAAAACCTTAAGGGGGGGGCACTGTAAGTCAGCTGTGACTTGATAGTACTTTCTACTAACAGGGCTTCTTGAGTTCAAGTTTGCTAATAAGAACCAGGTGACACTAAACAGAGTGCACTGCTGGTAGCTGTTGTCTCGGAGGAAAGGGGTGCTAGAGACCTTCCAACACGTCTTTCCGTTCATTGCAAATTCATTGAGACAGTTGAATTGTACTTGAAACTCAAGATGGAAAAAAAATTCTCCTTGCATCAAGCCTTAAGAAATGGAATGAAGCATGCGCAAGAGGAGGAAAGGCACCATCTATATTTGTGATTTTCAATTCTTGATGAAAAAGGTGTCATGTCCGCTTTTGTGCATAAGTATCTTTTTGAGTGCATCATAAGGATTTAGGATTAGGAACAGGTTAGAAGTGTCCTGAATAAGTTTGAGAATATTATTGCCAAATACACTCCCACATACAAAGTAGTGACTGGATGCACAAGCTGATGCTCAATTAAGCCAGCTGTGAGATATAATATGAATGTGATCTGTATATTTCTGCTTAAACAGACAAGTGCACTTTTTGAATGTGCTAGCACAAGATGTGCTACTAATTCATCCAGTTGCCAGTAACAGTATATATACCATGTGCAATGGGGATTTGTATCTGCAGGGAAAATAGCAGTTCTCCTTCTGCTGATGTGTCCCAAATGTATAATGTGAGCATATGGAAAGCCATACATTTCCCATGGGCCAAAAAGGGAAGATTTTCACACCCCTAAGCAGTAAAGTAAATGTATTGTGAGGCTGTGGAGGGGAAGGACTTGAATGCACGATGCTGCCTTATACTTATACCATTGCTCTATCAAGGTTAGTATTGTCTGACTGACAGGGACAATAACAACAACAACAACATTCGATTTATATACTGCCCTTCAGGACTACTTACTGCCCACTCAGAGTGGTTTACAATGTATGTTGTTATTATATTGTCAAAGGCTTTCACAGCCGGAGAACATTAGTTGTTGTAGATTTTCCGGGGTATATGGCCATGGTCTTGGCATTGTAGTTCCTGATGTTTTGCCAGCAGCTGTGACTGGCATCTTCAGAGGTGTAGCACCAAAAGACAGAGATCTCTCAGTGTCAATGTGTGGATAAGATGTTAGCAGGTAATTTATATCTACTCAGGAAGGTGGGTTTGGGCTGAGTCATCTTGTAAAACATTTCCCAGGGTGTGGAATGCTAATGGGGGAAAGCTTCACTGTATCCTGAGCAGGTTCTGTTGCATATGGATTGGTGGTTGATATGCTAATCTAATCTGCAGGGCTATTGTAAGATGTAGAGTATTTGTTAGAGTATATGTTATTATTATCCCCACAACAAAACACCTTGGGAAATGGGTGGGGCTGAGAGAGCTCCTAGAAGCTGTGACTGACCCATTGTCACCCAGCTGGCTTCAAGTGGAGGAGTGGGAAATCAAACTCAGTTCTCCAGATTAGAGTCCCATGCTCTTAACAACTACACCAAACTGGCTCTCAAGGTAAAGGTAATCCCCTGTGCAAGCACCGAGTCATTGCTGACTCTGGGGGGACATTGCATCATGACGTTTTCTTGGCAGACTTTTTCTTACAGGGTGTTTTGCCATTGCCTTCCCCGGTCATCTACACTATACCCCCAGGAAACTGGATACTCATTTTACCGACCTCGGAAGGATGGAAGGCTGAGTCAACCTTAAGCCGGCTGAACCTTGAGCTGGCTGAACCCTATGTGAACCTGCCTTCTGCCAGGATTGAACTCAGGTGAGCAGAGCTTGGGCTGTAGTACTGCCACTTACCACTCTGCGCCACAAGGAGATGACAATCTTAGGTTAAGGTCATCACATCACATGCTATCTGATCCTTTGAACTTCAGATAACAGTGACTGAACTTAGGATTTTCTGCACGTAAAATGGATATCGTACCACTAAGCCCCAAAACCTCCTCACCCACAGATTTCAGCTTCTACATTTTCATTCTTTTTTGAGTGGCTGTAAATCGCTTAATGAAACTTTTCTGGGATTGGAAAAGCAATTGTTTTTTATTTTGGTCAGCTAAAGCTCTTCTTATTCATTTAACTTCTTAATTTTTAACTAATACTCCATCTTTGGGGTAGTTTAATTTCATTTGTTATTTGATGTTCAGCTTTCCATTTTCACTCGCTTGCCAGTACATTAATTTCTCTTTTTATCCTGAGTTACCAAAATAGATACTGCAACAAACCTATCCATCCTACACTTTTTAGACATAAAAAGTTTCCTCATGCTTGGAAGCAAGCCGTTCTAAGCAGAGGCTGCATTTTAATTTCTCTTTTCTATTAACCACTTTTCTGTTAACCTTCCCTGATTTCCTTCCACAGACTTTACTTCTGTGTCACAGGGGCCTAGAGAGGTTTCGATTTTTCTCTCACATTGTCTGAAGTAAACAGTGAGGCTTACAGAGCTGGTGTGGCAGTGTAGATAGAATCTGATGTTGGACTCGGCCTAGGAAAGACCTACCAATCTCAGTGTTATTGTGTGAAGCTAATGGGAAAACTGTGTAGGCTGCCCTGCATTCCTATGGGAGAGCAGGATACAAGCATGATAAAATAAACAAAGAGGTTTTTCTGTCAATGTGAAAACCAGCGGAAAATGACTGAGTTGGAAGAGGTCAAAAGTTGACTCTTCTGAGGTATATTGTTAGCCTCTAATACGGGCAAATTACTTGATGGAAGATATAACCAGAGAGGACAGAAGATGGGAAAGAAGAAAACTTGCCTGCACTTTGGATTAACAAGAGCCATCGCTGATCTCCTGACAGTAATTCATCATTACACCTGTGAGCTCCTCTCATCCCACCCAGATCATCTGAAAGCAAATTATATGACTTGCCCATTTCCGTGGGGCTCCAAGATAACTAGGGCCCCTGAAATTTTGTCCCACTAGTTGCCTTCCCCCTCAGCTATTGGACTTGCTTTCCACGGTTGTACATGCTACAGTTTTGTAAATGAACCTTATTAAAACTTGTATCTCTGTTACCCAACACAATCAGTTCTCTTTTAATCTACCCTGCTCAGAAAAGCAAGACTTCTGCTGAATGCTAGTGCTAGGGGAGAACATCAGGAGGAGACCTTAACCTGTATGTCCTGTTGAGTATTTGCCCTACTATATCCTCTCCTGTTCATTGTACTGTATCCCAAAAGACAAAATTCTGACAGTAATTCTAGCCAATTTAAAGCACTATTCAGAGGTGGAGAAAAATTCCATATTGTTATCTGATTTAGATGTGGAGGTGTCTTACAAAGTCTCTTTATTCACAGTTGCAGCAAGAAAGATACAAACAAAGGTGGTAGTTCATGGGGCTTTTGGAGAGATAATTGGCTATTAAATAGCATCAGGTTCTATCTGTTATAGATAGATTGATGTTTTGTAGTTTACAGAGTTTATGGATTATATATTGATCATATGTTTTAAATTGTAAATTTGCTATGGCCAATGGCTAATTGCAATAAACTTACCTTACCATAGTATTGAATAGCTTCAGATGACTCAAATGAGGGCCAGCACTTGTTTTCTCTTGGTGGAAGGCACTTCCAATGGCACCAGGGGAAAAGGTTGAATGATCTTTGCTGACTCCGCCTCTCATTGCAGTCCCCCACTTTTCTCCTGTGGTATTCTAGAGATCCATCAAGGCACAGCCCCCCCCCCCCATGATTTCAAGAGCAAACAGCAGGCTGTAGTGAGAGGAAGGATACCTCACTTCCCCAAGCTCCGCTCCACTTTGAGTTAAATAGGATCCAAGCAAAAAAGTCAAGCAACATGCTAAAAAGGGGAAACCAAAATGGCCTGAGGACAAAATCCTCCGTTTCTAATCACTTTGACAAACCAAACGGATGCACTGATATTTATTTGTGATTTGAAAGTAAACCAGTTGTATGTTACTCAAAGTAGTATGATTACCATTTCCTCTACAACTGTTCACATGCCTCTCCCAATAGCATGTGTGCACATTTTCCTCTTCTGTGATTAGGGGGATCAAGTGAGTTTATATCATTCTAGTGAGTCGTTTCAAGTGGAATAAATGTGACTTCAAAGGTAGATCCAACAGATGTTCAATGGACATCCCATTTGGAACTATTATACATTCGAATTATTACGATATTTCATCACACTTTTAATGTTTGGGGTTGTTTGTACATACCAACCCTTTGTGTTTGTTCAAATTTATCATACTATTTTGCAATAACAACACAACATCGCAATTACCGTCTTTGCCCTGGCATAGCATTCTTTGAATCTCATCCTAAATACTGCTGGCACAACCGCTCTACAATCAAGCTGTAAAAATGCTGCAATAGAGTGATTGATTTCAGTTTGTTTTCTGGCTTTACCTTTGAGCTGTTGTTTTTTTTCCAGATGTATAATAGCTAATTACCAGCATGCTAAAATAATTCATAATGGACTTGTAATTGTAGGTACTATGATACGTTGGAAATTGTCCGTTATTGGCATTATAACACCCATTGTTCCCAAATATTTTGGTTTTCAGTGTGCTAAAGCAATGTGGTTTGAAAATTATTTTTGAATAGAAAGTCAGTTAGAACAACAGCAATCCTTACTAGGACTCACCAAGCTAGTGAATTTGTAAGTCTCACAGAATTTTATATTAATTCTCCTACTGCTAAGATATTTAGGCTACTGAGCAACGAAGATGGATGGGTTACCTAGAGTGTTGCTAGATTTTTGGCCGCCGTTGTAGAAACACAGAAACATTTTAATGCAACTGCACAAACCCTATCATTATGTGGGTAGTTTTTCCTAATTGCTTAAACATAAACTCTCAGCAGCCGTTCATGACCACTGGGTTGAATGAAAAGTAATAGAAAGTAGAAGTCTATATTAAGTCAGAAATTAAACACATTTTACTTAACGTTATGTTTGACAACGGTTCACTAGAACCCATTAGGAATCTTGGCTGATTCTAATAAAATATTGTTTTTAACCACTTGATTTTTCCCTAATGAATCTACATCACTAGTTGTCTCGGATCTGTTTTGCAAAGTATATCCATCTTTGAATTTTGCCTGTCCATGTTAATATTTTCTGATTCAAGTTTTTGCCAGTATTTTTGTTCATATTGATTAGGAACTGTTGTAGTTGTCTATTTTGTCTCATTCTTCATTGTAGATGGCATATATTGTTCACTCCTCCATTCACTCAGTGAGCTAGATTAGTCTTAGAACTAGTGACCAACCCAAGATAACTGTTATGACTGAGGGAGGATGTAAACCCAGATCTGCCAAGTCCAACATTCTTAAACCAGTTTGTTGTCATGGTTAAGAGCAGCAGGACTCTAATCTGGAGAACTGGGTTTGATTCCTCACTCCTCCACTCATAGGCAGCTGGGTGACCTTGGGTCAGTCGCAGCTCTCTCAGAGCTCTTTCAGCCCCACCCACCTCACAGGTGGATTGTTGTGGAGATAATGATAACATACTTTGTAAACCACTCTGAGTGGGAGTTAAGATGTCCTGAAGGGCGGTATATAAATCAAACGTGGTTATGGTCATGGTTGTTGTTGATGATATTGATATTGATATCACTGTCTTGAAACTGAAAAACCATAAGAATGTTTCTACTAAGGTTATAGAAAAGATTTTAATTTCCACTGATATTCCCTATAGAAGTTTCTATCTGAGCAGAGCTCTTGAAATTCACCTAGAACTTTGCTTTAGGTGAATTTTAGTGGTAACATGGAAAATAGCACATTATTTTAGCTTCTTTTTAATAACAACAACATTCAATTCAGGATAACTTATTGCCCACTCAGAGCGGTTTACAAAGTGTGATATTATTATCCTCATGACATTCACCCTGTGAGGTGGGCAGAGCTGAGAGAGCTCTGAGAGAGCTCAGAGTGACCCACAGTCACCCACCTGGCTTCAAGCAGAAGAGTGGGGAATCACACCTGGTTCTCCAGATTAGAGTCCTGCCATTCCTAACCACTGGCTCGCCTACACTTGCTTTGTCTAGGAGTGTGCATTTCAAAATGTTCACATTAATTCTGTTTCAGGATTCCAGGGAGGGGATGCTTTTTGTTATTTTCAGGACTATTGTGAGTGGTTCAGGATTCCATTTCAAGTGCATTTCTTTAAGATTCTGGATTTTGGTATCAGTATTTTTGGTGCCCTCCCTGGCAGCAGGAGCGGGGAGAGAAAGAGAGGAAACATACTCCTGCAAATAGCTGTGTAGTGGTATATGTGCCCTTTAAACAGAAAGGGCCATTGCAGGGGGCTCCAAATACTGGGTGGTAGCCTGGTCTCCAGAGTTCAGCAGTACACCAACGAAAGAGGCTCCCACAGGAGAAAACGCTCACAGCTAGACAAAGATTCTCCCACAAGAAACTAATCAGTAATTCTTACTTAACCTCAAAGGTTCTATTTAACAAGTGTTCAAAGTGCTAAGTGCAAACGGTGTAATAAATACGAATGTAAATAGTAATAAATAGTTCATACAATTCATAAAAGTCCAATGAATAGAATACAATTAAAGTAGCCCCTCCTGTTTCACATTTTATGCTTTCTCAAGGGCTGATGTCAATGAACATAGCTGGTTGCATCTGCAACTCATCCGATGTACCCAATTTCCATAAGTGATGGAAGCTTTATTGCATAAAGTGTGAAACAGGTGGGGCTAGCAGTCTGTTGGGCTGTGCCATGGCCAGCGGCACACCACGGGCAAAACTGTAACCTGAAATACAAGAGAAACAGATTACATGGTGTTGCTAAATTTCTAAAATACTATCACTTTCCTCTATATCCATTGGGAGCTTCTGGTGGAATATCATTCTTGAACCTGCAAAGAAGAATGCTAAGAATATATATAAGAACTCAAATGGACTGTACCTGTAAAAATCATTGCTGTATCTTTAAATGGTGACAAGCTTAATTGTATTCTATTTATTGGACTTTTATGAATTGTATGCACTATTTATTACTATTTATATTTGTATTTATTACACTGTATGCACTTAGCACTTTGAACACTTGTTAAATAGAACCTTTGAGGTTAACTAAGAATTACCGATTAATTTCTTGTGGGATAATTTTTTGTCTAGCTCCAGAGTTCAGCAACCAGTTCAGAGGCAAAATCTTCTCCCCTTTGAAAGTAATGTATCTTTAAAGTTTTAAAGGATATTATTTTAAATGCCTACAGTGGCAGCCATGTTGGCTGTGGGCTCCCCACACCTAGGTGCAGCAAGGGAGGAGGGAGAAAGGGAGTGGACAAAGAAGGAGGGGGAACCTGTAGGCAGGGGATGGGGGAGCTGGGCTGGGCTGGCTGCTGTTGTGGGCATTCAAGATTTTATTTCATATGAGTGGTTGACCATGTCTAGCTTCAGCAGCAGCACATCTCCAGCTGTTCAGCTGTGCATGGCCCCTTTAAACTTTAAAGGGTCATTATTTTCAATGGTGGTAGACCTAGCTTCCTGAGTTGGAAGGCCAGGTCTTCTCATAGAAAATAATGGCGTTTAAATTTTTAAGGGATCCTGACCTGGATAGCCCAAGAGAGCCCGATCTCGTCAGATTTCAGAAGCTAAGCAGAGTTGGCCTTTGTTAGTAATTGGATGGGAGACCTCCAACAAAGACCAGAGTTGCAGAGGCAGGCAATGGCAAACCACCTCTGTTAGTCTCTTGCCTTGAAAAACCCACCAGGGGTCACCATAAGGCAGCAATCTCCACCACCAAAGTTTTAAGGGACTATGAGCCAAAACACACGTTAAGAAATACCCAGGTTCAGCACGTGTTCTCTTACCTCAAGGTTTGCCGGGATCTGTAGGTGTCCTGGAAGCTTAAAGTAGGCGTCCTGGAAGCTTAAAGATCTGTAGGGGTCCTGGAAGCTTAAAGTCCTGGAAGCTTAAAGGATCTGTAAGCGTCCTGGAAGCTTAAAGGCATCCTGGAAGCTTAAAGCTTAAAATACAGGTGCCTGTATTTCCCTTTCCCTTTTTGCTGCTCTGTAAATGCTAAACTTTAAGCTTCCAGGACGCCTACAGATCCCGGCAAACCTTGAGGTAAGAGAACACGTGCTGAACCTAGGTATTTCTTAACGTGTGTTTTGGCTCTATGTGCCATGGAACAACTAAGAGTTGGGGTGCACTTCCTTTCCCTCCCTGCTCTTGTGCCTCCCTGAAACACTTCCAAAATGTTGGGGGATACATTATCATTGCTCCTGGCTTTTCAGGAGTGTTTTAGGTAATTTTGAACACTCCCAAGCTGACCCAAAACAAGCTAATTTAAGATTTAATTTCAGCTTGGTTATAACCAAACCCGCCCCCACCCCACCACCCGCGCAAGTTTTGTGCGAGTAAAATCACCCCAAAAACTCATCATGGTTAACAGATTAATCACAATACAAACTGGGTGACATTCTTAACTACCCCACCGGTTTACTAAAAGGGTCTGATTATAACAGCGACCAATCTTACAAGGTGTAGAAAAGGACAATAAAATAATAATTATAAAGAGTACTACATACTTTAAATGTGATGGGGATTATCAGTAAAATTTTCTAGATCTAGAAGGTTGAGGCTCAGGGACTGATTGCGCATTACACAAAACATGAGTTCTACCTTATCTTCATAACTGTGCGACTGCCCACCCTGTCTCCTAAACATGCACTTTATAGCTTGTGACTGCGCTGACCACAGTTTTCATAGTTACTTAATAGAATTAGATAACCTTTTGACAAACTTAAAGTGAAGCGTTTCCTTGTGTCAAAGAAAGACTGTCTTCCACATTTGAAAACATTGTGAGGAGAAAAAAAAAAGATGCCATTTTGAAAGCGTTTCTCCTTTAAAAAACCCCTCAGATATATCCGATTTCTCTTAATATGCATCTCCATTAAAAGGTAGTGTTGTGCTTAAAAAGACAATTATATGGCTATTGTTTTAACATTATCTTAAGAAATGAGCTGAAATTCACAGAAGATCCTTCTTGTTGCCAAGAAAACAGAGAGAAATGGCTTTTTTGAAGTGGAAATAGAAGTCATGCCTCACTTCAGAAGACAGGAGTTATCGTATACCCTTGACTGAAGAAAGATACACTCCTTCTATCTGGGATGGCTGTCCTTTGTTTTCATGAAGGTGTGAATTCTCTTCCCTCTACCTCACAGGGAGAGAAAGTAAACACGAGTTTGTGAAAAAAAAACCCAGCTAATACATGATATTTTTTGTAACATGTAATCAGATCCACAGTGTAGCACATGTTCCTGGCACCTCCTGCTTTAATTACATGAGGTGCTGAGAAAGGTACTGCCAGTCTCAGTAGACATAGTGAACCAGATGGACCAATGGTCTGACTTGTTATAAGCAGGGCTCATTTCGAGGAGGAACACGCAGGAACGCAGTTCCGGTAGTTCCCCAAAGAGGTCACATGTCAGGTGGCCCCGCCCACCTGACTCTCGGCAATTTTAGGCCTGTTTTGGCCTGGATTGGGCCTCTGATGGGTGGTGGATCACTCTCCTACTCAGCAGCAGCCCGATTCTGACTGTTTTGGGTTCCTTTTTGGCCAATTTCAGCCCCTTTTGGCCATTTTGGGCCCAATTTTGGTCCTGAATAGCCAGGATTGGGTCCAAAACAGCCAGGATAGGTGATGTCAGGGGGTGTGGCATATGCAAATCAGTTATGCTAATGACACATTCCTGGTAATGTCAAGGGGTGTGGCATATGCTAATGAGTTATGCTAATAAGTTCCTCCAGCTCTTTTTCTATGAAATGACCCCTGGTTATTAAGCCGTTTCAGATGTCCACATTTCAGCATTGCTTCATGTCTACATGCCTCAGATCTGAACTCATTTATTTGGTGGAGCTCCCAGTTGATTTCGGGGAATCATATTCCTCAGGAAGTGTGCTTACTGTCCTAATCCTCAGTGTGCTTTCTCAGGTGCAAGTCCCACTGATTTCATGGGAACTTACTTCAAAGGGAATATGCATAGGATTACTGTTGGAGGGCATGATCCAGTCAATGAAAGGAAGTCAGAAGAGCCTCCACTTCTTGCTTTTCACAAACGAAGCAAAACTAAATTATTCAAAAAGGCTTTTTACTCAGATAGGATGGCTGTATTGTAGGGAGGGGATCTCAGATGATCCACTAATGAGTTAGGGACCATAGACTTCACCACTATGTTGTATTGGATTCCTGCTAATGGTATGTTGTTGTGAACTTTACCCTACGGTATTGTTTATGGAAATGTTCTTGATATTGACTGTACTAATCTCACACTGTCTAATCTGCCTTGAGTCTCTGTGAGAGAGAGGGACTATAAATAAATAAATAAATAAATAAATAAATAAATAAATAAATAAATAAATAAATAAATTCCAATAGGAGAGATTTCAGTAATGTTTCAGATTCTTTGCTACATATTAAGAGATTTCAGCGGGACTTCACAGTAGGGGTGTGCATAACGGAAAAAAAATGAGCCGAAATTACACGCAAAAAATTACTGCTTGTGGCTCCCAGAATGCTGGAACAAAATCAGGAACCAAAGCTCTAGCGGCTTCTATCCCACCACTTATCACTTCATTTATTTCCTATGTTTCGCCTTGGTTCTTATCAGTGCAGTCGTAGCACAGGCAGGGAAGGGGAAGGGGAAGGGGAATGAGCCAATTGAAAGGAAAGGAGTGCCCATTGTCAGTTGGAGGGGAGAGAGAGGAAGGCAAATTTGTTGTCATTGTTGCCGCTTCCTGGGTAACGGCATTGTCTCACAGCTAATGGAAACTTAGGGGAGCACAAAGCTGGAAGCAAAGGCAATAATTTATTTGCTAAGAAGTGTGCAGCAGATTTTTTATAAATGCTGTGCTGTGTTGGGTCGCTTTGAAAGGGAGTCAGGGGGGCCAAGGAGCTGCCCCAACTCGTATGCAAGGGAAGGTAAGCTAGGAGCAACTTGCAAATGTGCTGTTTCACTCCCCACAGCTTTCAAGAGTCCCTCCCAGTAGAAACAAGCAAGAGCACACAACAAGATGTGAAGGCAATAGCTTATTTCCTAAGTAGTGAACAGCAGGCTTCTTATAATGTGCTGCACCATTTGGGTCATTTTGAAAGGGAGTCAGGGGTGAGCGGCTGCCACCATGCTGCATATACAAGGAAAGCTAAGCTAGTAGAAACTTGCAAGCATGCTGTTTCTCTCCTCTGTGGCTTTCTCGAGTCCCTCCCAGGCAGAAACATGTAACAGCACAGAAGAAAATTTGACAGAAAACTTGGTAGGTAAACACTTTAGGGAGGAGGACTGTTTTCTGTGAGATTTTAGTGCCATAATATACAAAAACAATTGTCTCAGGGACTCATTTCCCATCCTCCCTCTCGACAAAAACAGTAAGCATCTGCACATGCATGGCTATTCACTCAGCTGAAATTCATCATAACAGGGAAACCAAATGGATTACATCTGAACTGGCTCTGTCCCCACCCAAAACAAAACAGTCATGTTACGGACTTCATTCGGAAACCCTGGATCCAATTCAAAAAGGACAAAATTCAAATCGCACATCCCTACTTCATAGTGCTGGATTGCCAGCCAAAGATGCATTCTAGAGGAAATGGTATATTTATAGCCCATTGGAAGCAATAGGGCTTAAGGACATACCTTAACTTTCTCTTCAATGTTTTGTGTCTTCATTAATAGCCGGCTCTCTCAAAAATAACACTCTGTCACAACAAACATTTGAAAAGGTCTTGATTAGAGGAGGGCACAGACCAGATAATGGACCAAAAAAATGCACGGACCGGTTCAGCGTTCACAAACCGATGGTCCACAGGTCACACCATTTTACACAGATGCAACGAACTTTGGCCAATCCAACGGTCCATCAAACCAGACATCCCAGCGCTGAGCAATGTATTCCCTAGGCAACTCAGGAGCCACCCGCAGACCTTCGGCCGCCCTCGAAACACACCATTCATAGCCCCCCAAACCTTGATAGGCCGCTCTTGCTGCCAACCCAAGAGCCCCCATTATTCTCTATGTCAGCATCTAGTATATAAGACAGAGCTGCAGAGTCACTCGTTCACTTCCCAGCCCGTGGTTACTGAGCGAGGAATTGCTTGTGGCTGGGTGTTTGTTTTGTACTGCGCCAGAGGGAGGGAGGGTAGGAGCTTGTGTTGCAACAAGGCTCTGGGTAGAAGCAAGCTTTGGGGGGTTTGTCACCTGACGGCTCATTTTTGTTTCTGCTTTTTTTCTTTCTGTTCTCATTTGCTTCTGGGGCGGAGGGCTAGCCTGGGGCTGTGCTGCATTCCAGCCTCCGGGTGCAAGGTAAGCTTCCTCAGAAGACGGTTTGCTCTCCTTCTGTTTCATAAATTTCTCTTTCCATTCTCTTCCATTCTTCCTTTGCTTATGGTGTGGTGGGCTACTTTGGACTGTGTTCCATTCTAGACTCTCCGCTGCAGTCAGTCTCCCTCCATGCAAGGCGAGCTAAGGGCTTGCTCTCCCTCTCTTTTAAGCATTTTTTTCCTTTCCATTCTCTTGTCTTCTGGGGTGGTCGGCCAGCAAAGGATTTTTTTTAAAGGAAAATATATATATATTCACTCTTTTCAAACCTTTCCATTTACAAAGTTCATTCCTGTTACTGTACAGCACAAAATTGTACAGTCATTACAAAATCGTACAGTTACAATCTTAATAGTTAAATAATAAACTTTTGGAAAAGTATCAGTTTATAACACTCTAACTCTCCAAGGGCTCTGTCCTATGCCAGTTTTAGGGCTGAAATCAGGCCAAGCCTGTTGGCTTTCCTCGGCTGAGGATGCACTCTCCTTCTGTCTTCTCCTTCTACCCCGTCTCTGGGCTGCAGTCAGGCTCCAGCCAGGACTGAGCCTGTTGGATATCTGCAGTTTATAGAATAGTTCTCTAATTCCAGTTTGTAAGCCTACTACTACTACTACTGACCCATGTATTCCAAGCCCCCAAACTCAGTGATTGCAGAAGAAAAATGGGTTTATTGAATAAGCCCAGGGGAAGACATGTAAAGACCAGTAGCATTGGAGGGCCTTATATACTCTTCTTTTCTGATTGTTGACAGAATAAAAGATGAAAGGTTAAAACAAATAAAATATTCTCCAGGATACATGACGGCAGTGGCACCCAATGGGTCTGTTTGACAGGACAATCAGATCTTACAATAATATAAGCATTTCAATTGTAGTCATAATTTTGTCATGAGATCAAAATTCTTCTGGGAAATAACACAGTCAAGGTTAAAAATCTTAGTTGGAAAGTGAAAACAAAAGAAAATGTTTATAGTTAAAAGGGATTTTCTCACCTCACTGCAAGATATTTGCCTCTTTTGTGTGTGTGTGTGTGTGTGTGTGTGTGTTCAGCTTCAATTGTGCGCAAATCATTAGGTGAGAGGTCCTTAAAAAACCTCTTAAGGCTTTCTTACAGAACCTTTTATCAATGAAAGCCCCTAAGGGCAATTGAACCTCCTTTCCCCAGGTGCAGGGAAAGGCAGAAGTCTCCTTTTCTTCAGGGATGGTGATGGGTGAAGACACCCTCCTGTACCCATGAGGAAGGAGTGGCCACCAAGTGAACCCACCTCTACGATGTGGTGCCCCTCCGTCTAAGGGGGGTGTTGGGGTGCCACCCACCCACCCAAGCTGCAGGAGCCCATGGCCCCCGGGGGAAGGAAGCGCAGTGGGCCCCTGCAGCTTGTCAGACCCACAAGGAGAGGGCGGCCACCAAGGGAAACCACCTGTATGATGTGGTGCCCCCATCTATGGGGGGGTGTTGGGGTGCCAGCCACCCAGCCACCCACCTTCCCCGGAGGAGGGAAGAGCAACGGGCCCCTGCAGCCTGTTGGGCCTGCAAGGTGGGGGTGGCCACAGACAAGACCCACCTTAATAATGTGATGTGAGACTACAGTTCCCACCAAATGAAGTGAAGAAACAAATCAACAGGGCCAGACTAGTACCCAGAAACAGTCTCCTCCAGGACAAACCTAAAGGAACTAACAAAAGAACACCACTGGTTGTCACCTATAGCTCCCAGCTCAAACCCATCCAACATATCATCAGTGAGCTACAACCCATCCTAGAAAATGATACCTCTCTCTCAGAAGCCCTGGGTGGAAGACCTTTCCTTGCCTACAGACAGCCCCCCAATCTTAAACGACTTCTCACTTACAATCATGAATCGGCCAGCAGAGTCACCAGCACAGGTACCAGGCCCTGCAACAGACCCAGATGCCAGCTCTGCCCCTATATCTACCCAGGGAATACAATTACAGGACCCAATGGCATCAACTACACTGTCTCTGGCTCTTACAGCTGCTCATCCTCCAATCTGATATATGCCCTCATGTGCCAACAATGTCCTTCTGCTCTGTACATTGGACAAACCAGCCAACCTCTATGCAAAAGAATAAATGGACACAAATCTGACATTAGAAATGGCAACGTCCAGAAACCAGTGGGAGAACACTTCAATCTACCAGGACATTCCATCAAGGAATTAAAGGTCGCTGTGGTTCAACAGAAACCTTTCAAAAACAAAATCCAACGGGAGGCTGCTGAATTGGAATTCATATGCAAATTTGACTCTGTCAAGCTGGGACTGAATAGGGACTATGAATGGTTATCACATTATCACAGGTAACAGATTTCCTTTACAGAGGCGTGGTCTAGGGGAGCCCAGTGACGCCTGGTGTGGGCTTTCGGAGACCACAGTTCTCTTTGTCAGATGCATCTGGCAGGGAGAGCTGTGGTTATCGAAGGCTTATACTACATAGTAATTGGATGCTTCCACTGCTGCAAACTAACACGGCAAACTGACTCCACACCAAAAGGAGATGTTTACATTTATTAGCAAAGGAATGTTTGGGTTGCCTCCCCGCTAATTGCATCCTGTCCCCTTGTGATATATGTCCCCTTCTTTCTCCCCTCTCTCCCCTCCTCTTCTGTATTTGACCAGTTCGGATCATGCATCTGACGAAGAGAACTTGATTCTCGAAAGCTTATGCTACAATAAAATTGGTTAGTCTTAAAGGTGCTACTGGACTCTTAATGATGTGGTGCCCTCTGTCTATGGGGGGGGGGGGTGTTGGGTGCCATGCAGCCAACGCTGCAGGGCCCTGTGACTCCTGGGGGAGGGAAGGGTGATGGGCCCCTGCAGCTTACTGGACTCACAAGGAAGGGGTGGCTAGCAACAAAAGACACCTCAGTGGCATGGTGTGGCTGCCCTTCCTTACAAGGGAGTGTTGGAGAGGTATTTTGGGCCATGCCACCCACCCATGGCCCTCGGAGAAGGGAAGGCGAACAGGCCCCTGCAGCCTGTTCGTCCATTTTGAGGGAGTGGCCACCAAAGAAACCATCTTTAATGATGTGGCATCCACAATTTAAGGGGTGGTATAGGGGAGGGGAGGGCGGCGGGCCCCTAAAGCCTGCAAAGAAACCACCTCAGCAACTTGGTGTGGCTGCCCCCACCCCTCACCAGTGCAGCCTCCATTCCTCCTCATAAAGGCAGCCCAATGGGGAGATTTCTATTCCCAGAATCGCCCCTATCCTCCCATCTCCCCAAAGAAATTAACTTCTTCCCCCCAAAGTTGACCTCCTCTCTTGAATCGTCTGTGTTCTCGTGTCCTTTCAAAGAGTATTCTTCCTGCTGTCTCCCCCCAAACATCTCCTTGAGTGTCCCCCCTATGAGTCCTTCTCTCCCTCCCCGTTCTGGCCCCAGAGCAGGCTTTCTGCTCACAGGAACCTTTGTTGCACTCTGAAGGGTGTCATTTGGTTCTCAGAGGAAGATTCTTCGACTCCATCCCATGTTTCCATTACAACTTTTTGGTACTGAGAGCCAATGCGAGTCAATTGGCATTTGCGCCTCCTATCCTGTGTACTGGAAGTTTTTTCCTGGGGTGGCCGCTTTGGGGGTCAGTAAGTCGGACGTGTGAAGTGTAATCTGGGGCAAACTTGGAGGGTGACTGGAGGAGAGCCTGCTGAAGACTCACTGTGAGTTTGGCGTCTGAGAGTGCTTCAGGACGAGGCCAGGGTCACTGGAAGTGACAAACCACGGACCAACAAACCATTTTGCGAACCGGGGTGGGTGGGTTGTGAGTGGTCTGTGGTCTATGAAAATCAAAGGAGCATGGACTGGTGGTCCGTGGAGTTTTCCCGGTCTGTGCCCACCTCTAATCTTGATACAAAACAAAGGCTTTTGTGAGCCTAACCATACACTCCCCTCCCCCCAGCAGTTCTGAAGAAGCATTTAATAACAGAGCAATGAGATGCATGATTAATCTTACAAAATGTCTCTTGCAAAAAAAAATAGTTTCAGTCAAAGTTAGCAGATCCATTATGTTATAAATGTCTTTTAATCGTTTTCATTTGTAATTAGTGAAGCTAGGTTAACTCCATTAACAAAAGTTTGCATCATTTCCCATTACATTTGTGATTGTTCATACATTCAAGGACTAGAACCCTTAGTATGCTAATGTCAGAAGAAAAACAATCCATTTGTTTTAGTTAGCAACACTAAGGGATAATGGAATAAATAATCCATAATGGATAAGTTCAGGGAGAAAAGGCATTAAAAATGCCGGTTACTAAGAAACTTTTATTCAGCCTAGCAAACATGTTCTTATGAATGCAGTCTTAAGGACTTTGAAATGCATCTCCCACAATAGTCTTGTGGCTAGAACTTTAATTTAATTCAAAGCCTCTTTATCTGTTGTTAGAAATGGCTTCTACAAGAATTTCAATCATATTTACAAGAGGAGAGAATGTAGCACAAGAATCGAAAAGGATTCGGGTGAAAATCTTGATGGCTTTCTGCTTACCAATGCCTGACAAAATAAGAAGAAAGTTGGGAGCGATTTCTTGGCGTAACAGGATGACTCACTGCCAGAAATGGGGAGTAACACCGAAACCTCATATCAGTCTTTGAAACGGGCTGTAAATATTGCCTTGTGTCCAGAGGTCATCGTGTGAGTTTCATTCAAACGGAGGAAGCAAACCGAGGGAATTGCTAATGAGATAATGTCAGAACATAGAGCAAGTTTTGCCAGATGGGAGAAAATGAACATTGGATGCCTTTTTGTTTTATGTTAATTTCAGTGGGATTAATTTCTAAGTAAAAATTATTAGGAATGAGTACCGTCCTAAACCATACAATGCAATCTTTTGGAAGATGGGAAAACTGAATTATTCAAAAAGGCTTTTCACTCAGATAGGAGGGCAGTATTGTAAGGGGGGGTCTCAGATGCTTCGCTAATGAGTTAGGGTCCGTAGACTTCGCCACTATGTTGCCTTGCATGTTACCTGTTGCTTTGAATATGTACTCCTATATACTACCTGTACTTCATGTTGTCTAATATTAGTCCCAGAATGGATTATGTTCTGTTTCAGCACTTCTTCATCTCTATATTGGATCCTTGCTACTGCTATGTCTTTCTAAAATCCTATGACATTGTTTATGGAAATGTCCTTGACCAGGGCTTTTTTTCTAGGAAAAGAGGTGGTGGAACTCAGTGGGTTGCCAGCACAGGGGCAACTTTTGGTGGGAGGTGGTGCCCCTGGTACCACATGTGCGCATGCAAAGTGCACGCATGCTCCCAGGGCCAATGATGTCACTTTGGGTCAGCTGGAACAAGGGGGGGGGGAGTTTTTAAAAGTTTAAAGTTGTGGACAATCTCAACTCCCCTCTGTCTGGAGATCAGGGGGCGGGGCCACCAGCCATGTGACCATTTGCAAGAGGTTCCGGAACTCTATTCCACTGCGTTCCAGCTGAAAAAAAGCCCTGTCCTTGACACTGTATGGAAATGTCCTTGCTACCGATTGTACTAATCTCATACTATGTAATCTGACTTGAGTCTCAGTGAGAAAGGTGGACTATAAATGACATACCTACCTACCTACCTACCTACACACATACATACATACATACATACATACATACATACATACATACATAAACAAATACTGGAATGTCCCCAGCTAAGAGGTGTGAGTTTGTCATCTATTGATGTAACAAGGGCCGTTTCCACACATGTTGAATAATGCACTTTCAATGCACTTTAGCTATCCTTTAGAAGTTGTTTTTTGTTCCACACACGAAAACCCAGTTCCAAATGATCACTAAAGAACATTGAAAGTGTATTATCCAACGTGTGTGGAAGCAGCCAAGAATTGGTCCCCATCTCTATGACAACAGATGACCCCTGATGATGACATTACTGAGCATGTCCAATGATTCATGTATGCCTATGATCCAGAGAAAGCCAAGAGACATGGAATGTTCCTTTGTCTTACCTTTTACAAGTACACAAGGACCAGCCCAAAGCTCGATTTGCACTGGGATGCAGACCAATCTGGTTATATTCTCCCTTTTCTCTGCTTGGCTTAAAAAAAAATAATTAAAAAAAATAAAATAAAAAGCTAACTGGTAAAATAGCCATTGTTGTACCTTAGCAATGTTGAACATGCATCATTCAGAAACATTTTTGGACTGATCATTCAGAACCAATTCATGCATAGGACAAGACCTCTAAAGGAATCAATTTATTTTTATGTGTTATGCTGCTCTTTTAAGTGCACAGGACTTCTGCTCTCATCGATCCCTTGGCTTGTCAGACATTAATGTTAATGCAAACTACTTCCTCATTGCAATGGATTAATAGCTCGATGGTAAATAAATTGAGGGATCAAACTGACAGTATTTATATAATAAATTGACAAATCTTTCCATTAATCCATAGTTTTTAATCTCACATTGCAGGAAGAGTCTTTAACTAGCCTTTGGAAATCAAATTGATAGAAATTTGTCCTTACCATTTTATTCTCAAAGTCGCAAATCCATTTCAATTCACTAGATATATCATTTTTTTTGTTATTTCGGTGGCATTAAACAGGACCCAAGATAACTGTCACATCATAAATATTTAGTAAATCAAAGGCTTTGAGGAAAAAAAAACAGCATCTCCATAATAAAACGGATGTGTGGTCTTTTGCAAAAAAATAAGTGTTAGAAAATATTCATGAGCTGCCGGGATCTTTAGAAATCATTCCAGTTTTCATTCTGTAAATGTCAAGCAAAGCAAACTGGATTGATTTCTGAATTAAGCCGCAGTAAATAGGACAAATTCTTGTTTTGTTCTGTCTGCAATGTTACAAAATAGCAACTGATCCACTGGAAGAAGAAAAAGAAGAAAGATGATGGAAGGAAAAAATGAAATTTTGCATACTCTTTGGACCCTAGCATGGGATCAAAGTACCCAGAGGAGCATTTCCTCCCATGCTTTCTAGCCTACCAGTTAATATCTGCCCTCCTCTCTGCGCCCCCACTTACAGAGTTGAGGTGGGTGCAGACTAGAGACAGGGCCTTTTCTGCGCTGGCACCTCTCCTTTGGAGCTTGCCTGTATCTAATTAACTGTCCTTTAGTCGCTGGGCCAAAATATTAATCTTTTTTACCCAGGCTTTAATCAAGATGGTTGTTGTGGATTTTCCGAGCTGTATAGCCGTGGTCTTGGCATTGTAGTTCCTGACGTTTCGCCAGCAGCTGTGGCTGGCATCTTCAGAGGTGTAGCACCAAAAGACAGAGATCTCTCAGTGTCACAGAGAGTTTAATCAAGAGTTTTATGTTTTTAACTTTTCAGTTGTATGCTTCTGGTCTGAGATCTGTTTTGTGGATAATTTTATGCTGTTAATGTCCTAGGATTTATTTTAATGACTTACTGTTTTTATATTGACAGTTTATTATTTTAATGGTAAGCTATCTTAAGCAGGACTTTGAAGAAGATTTCAGGCCAGGTTTTGAGACAGAAGCGATCTTGGTTGCCATGACTGACATCCCTAGCTAGAAGAGACAGGAGAAGTACAAATTGGTTATTTCTCTTGAGTCCCATCTTGATTTTTGGTACCATCAATCAAGATGACCAGTTGGTTGACTTCTGTTTTGGGAGCACCACATTGGGATTGATCTATTCCTACCTAGTGGGTGAGTTTCAGAAAATGGTCCCAGAGGACAGGGGCTCAACTCCTTGTTATTTGAAATATAAGGTCCTACAAAGTTCTGATTTGTGTGTCCCTCTATTTGCATAAAACCACTGGGAATGACTCTTTGCACTGAGGTGTCATCATTCTTCAGATGATACCAAACTCTGCTTCACTTTTTGAACTTAGATGAGAAAGGTGAGGAATGAGCTAGATGAGGGTGAACAAATTGAAGTTCAATCCAAATTAAGACGGAGATGCTGTTGGTTGACAACAAAAAATGAGATTTGCAGAATCCACCTATTTTGGAGGAGATTACAATCTCCCTTAAAGAACATGCATGTCGCTTGGGGCTTCTTGTAACTCCAGGGCTTCTGGGGGAGGTGCTGCCTTTAACTGCCTTTGGCTGCCTTGCCGTTTGCAGCACACACTACTTCAAGAATCAGGATTTAGCCACACTCTGATTACATCCAGGTTGTAATGCACACTACATAGATCTGCCAATGAAGATGAAAAATTCAAGTGGTTCAATATGTGTCCTCTGAACTGCTAGCAGCTGTTACTTATTCTGATCAGCTCTCACCAGTTTTACACTGACCATAGCATTGTTGCCAGGCCCACATCAAAATGCTCAAATTGAAATAGGTTTGAGACCAGAATTCATGAATGATCTCCATTTCCTGTATATATCTGGCTGCCAGATGACATCATCCTTGGAGGCCCTGCCCTTCCTGCTTCTATGTTTCGGGCCTGTACCTGGCACTCCTGGTGTGTTCTTGATATAGAACGAAACATGGAACCATACAAGCTGAGGCAATGGGAAAGGGAATCAATTCTTACCAGATCCCTCATCAAAAATCCCCCGGAGTTGCTTTTAGCCTTTAGAAAAATAAATAATTGCAGCCTCCTTCCCCTACATCACTGCAAAAAGCAGCAGCGAGGGGGATTTTTAACCAAGGGAAATGAGTTACCCCCTCCTTTCCAAGTGCTATGTCCTCTAGGTCTACATTAGGGCCCCTACAGTTAGCTTTTTAGAGCCAGAAAATGCCTTGAAGGGCCTGTTTTCATTAGCAACACTGCAGGGTCTACAGACTACAGTGCCAAATCCCTACTGAGACCAACCTGAACTGTGTGTAATAGGTAGTTAGCCAGTTTACTTTAGTGGTTCAGACAGTTTGGTGTAGTGGTTAAAAATGGCAGGACTCTGATCTGAAGAGCCAGGTTTGATTCCTCACTTCTCCACTTGAAGCCAGCTGGGTGAGCTTGGCTCAGTCACAGCTAGACATGGGCACGAACAGCATTATGAACGAAAAAAAAACCCACGAACAGCCCGTTCATCTGTTCGCGAACAAGCTGTTCGTGAGGCCCCATCCTAAACGAACAAGTGGTTGTTGCAAGCTTCGTTTGTTGCCTTCCTCAGCCATTAGTCAAGCCAGACAGTCTGGCACCTGCAATCAATTCCCTTGGCAACCGGAGGCAGGGACTGAACTCTGTCTGAACTCCTTCTGGCTTTCCTTCTGGCTTTAACCCTTCAAAGTACTTCCAGTAGAGAGTCCCTGTGAATGATGCCTTTCCCAGGGTGCAATCTCTCTGAAACTTGGGGGGTCTTCAGAGGACAGTGAGGACTATGTCCCCTGCAAATTTGGTGGGTATTGGACATTTGGAAGGTCAGTTGATAACCCCTCAAACTAGCTGCCAGCAGACACTGCTGTTTTTGCCAGGACAGGGTCCTTGAAACGATCAGCTGGCAGGCAGCAGGGGAGAATCCCCCCTGCCGCCTGCCAGCTGATCGTTTAAAGGGATCTTTAAAGGACCAGGTAAGTAGGTTTGAGGGGAGGGGGACTAAGGGGGGGTTGAGGGTGGGGGTGGTTCTGGCCCCCACAAACAATGAACATGTTCAGGAACAGTTCATGTCCGTCCATGTTCGTTGTTCATTGTTCATGGATGGCAATGAATGACAAACAGGGTGTTCGGGTTTTTTTCTGTTCATACTCATGTCTAGTCACAGCTTCTAGGAGCTCTCTCAGCCCAACCCACCTCACAAGATGATTGTGATGAGGATAACATTGTAAACTGCTCTAAGTGTGGCATAGTTGTCCTGAAAGGCAGTATATAAGCATGAGGTCATTATTGTTATTGATGTTGTTGTTGTTGCCGCTGTTGTGACTGCTGCTGTTGTTAATGCTCTCTGTTCCATAAACATGCTGGAACACCCTTGGTCTGGCTCACATTCTGCTTGCCAGTCACAAGCAGAGAGCAGACTGTACTTCTGATTGTTCAGATTTGTTCAGATTATGTGTCCAGTTTGCACGATCAGATCACTCTCTTGAACAACTATCATGATTTTTCACAACAGCCATCACTACCACCACTCAGTTGCCACCAGCTCTAATTGTAAAAAGCACATAGTTAAAAGGGGGGGGGATCCATTTGAATTGAAACTTGCTATCTATGTGTCTCAGTGTACCTATGTTGTCTATTCATGAATCTGCTTCTTCGGGCCAAGCTACACATGACGAATGACACTTGAACGGCAAGTGGATTGAGTGGAGGGCAAGTGAACAGGGAGAAATACACTTGCTGTTCAAGTGTCATTCGTCATGTGTAGCTTGGCCCTTCCTCTTACTAACATTGGTGAATTATATCTCTGAACCAATTGATGCTATTATGCCATGATGACACCAGGAATATTGCCTAAAGGTAGAGTTAGCGCAATGGTGTAATCACACCAATTTCAATTTTAAAATGCAACAACCTGGCCCTGTAGAATAAGTGGCTCTTGTGTGGATGTAAAGGTGCTTGACACAAAATTTCACAACAGTTGTCGAGGCAATTATTGATGCAGTCCAGCACGAGCTCTCCTCATGTCTCATCAAGGAGATCAAGCAAATAAGTTCAGCAGGTGACGTTTGCCGCATTCCTGCTATTCGGTTCTTGTTTCTGTGCAGGAAAAGAAACATTAACGCACGTAAGAAATCGATCAAATTTAGATCACAATCCAGCCAATGATACGCCATTTTAAGTCTCATTTATTTCAATGAGAGAACTAAGCACATGCATAAATCTCTCATATTGAAATCAATGGGACTTAGAAGAACTTAGCTGTAGTGTACACTATGAAGATATTTATGGTGGAGGAGTTGTGTTGTCTATAATAATGACAGCTGCTGAGTTCTGCTCAGCTGAAACGACATACCTCCCATACACCTTCCCTATTTTGGATGCATTCATATTATTTTGATACCTGTCTTTTCTGCAACATTTCCTTCCCTATTCCTTGCCTTCACGGTCCTTGGTCTCATGCACTCACATTGTGATTCGAGGCACTTGATGATGACATGACTCTCCATTTGATGCAATGGTTGCTCACCAACCAGGCTTGGAAACTCCGCAGGGGTTGCCACAGGCAATCAGATTAAATAACTCTGTTGGCAAACGAGGCCAAGAACTTTGAGGAGGAGGAAGAAAGGAAAGAGTGCCAAGCAGCATCAATAGTAAAAATAATTGCAGAGTGTGAACAAAACTGAAACTGCACAAATGGTCAGCAGATTTCCTTGGCTATGGCCTACTTCAGGGGAAATAGAGGTTTGGCATGAAGTAACAAGGTCTCCTTAACGAGGATGCCTGAACATGTCCATTTGAATTCCTTTGGGGTTCTTTCATGTTTGAGGTTTTTAAATTCAAATCCTGAATTTAAAAAAAAATCAAAGTGTGACTGGTTTTAAAAAAATGAGGAGACTGTTGTCAGGGCTTGCCGCCGCTGCCACTAGGGGTGGCACTGGGCAGTCTGCTCCTGACATCATAGGGGGGGCCAGGGATTCTGCAGGACCCTGCTCTGTGGAAGGAGGGGCGGTATACCTCACCCAGACTCCCTCTCAGTCCACTCGCTGGCCTGCTCAACCTGGCCTGCTTACCCTCTGCGTCCTCCTTCATCTCCTCCTTCCAGAACTCTCCTCCAAGCCTCCACCCCTGCATCTTGCTGCTCTTGCTCCACATCATCACTCCTCACTCACACCCACCACCACAGGGCTCTTCCCAGCCAGCTTTTATAGGGCTTCCTTCTACTGCCCCACCCCTCTTCCAGCCTGGTCTTGGGTTGCACCAAGCAGTTGCAGCTGGGGTAGCTGATCTGGCCCCACTGACCAGCCCTAGCTGTGCCTTGTTCCCTGGCTGCCCAGCCTCCCTGCCTTGGCTGATTGCTGAAGGCCTGTCCAGCTGCAGTCCCCTGGCTAGCAGCCCGGCCTCCCTGGCTGAGCTGATGGCTGAAGGTGGGTCCAGCTGCGGCTCCTTGGCTGGTTGCCCAGGGCTTCCTGCAGAGTGCCTCCAATAGCCCCACCTGGAGTGGCTTGGCTTTTGGCAACTCCTGGGCCAGGCTACTATTTTCTAGCTGGGGCGTGGCTTTGGGCTGTTGGGGCTGCTGCTGCTTCTCCTCCTCAGGTAAGGTCTTTGGGTGGGTGACTGCTGGGCTCCCAATCCCTCTGCCCTTGCCCCCTTCTGCCTTGCTTAGTCCCCTTTCCTTCCCTAGGGGAGTGGGACTCGCTGGCCTCTCTCTGTCTCCCCCTGCCTCCTGAGGCCCTGGGCTTTTGCCCCTTGCCCCTGGCACCAGCAGGTTCTGGCTCCATTTGCCCATGGGAGGGGTTGGCCTGCTGTCCCCCGGCTGCCCCCTCTGCCTGCCAGTCAGACCAGCTGACCTGCTGTCAGCTGGCTGACCAGTTGACCTGCTGGCTGCTGGCTGACCAGTTGACCTGCTGGCTGCTGGCTGCCCCCTCTGTTTGCCCGTCAGCCCGGCTGACCTGCTGTTCCCTCCTACCAAGTCTGGGGGCTGGGACCCAGACCCCGGACAACTGTGATGTCTCTATTTATAAATTGGTTCAACTGTTGCATAATGTGGCCCCTTCCCAGTCGGCAGCAAAAGCTGCTCAGACTGGGGGCTGGGTTTGCCCCACCCCACCCAAATTTGTGGGTGACATGGTGACCCTTAAGGTGTGGCAGTCTGAGACTGACCAATGAGGCAGATGGTCTTTAATTCAGTTGGGCCCGTGTACAGAACCGAGCTTTTGCCCAGCTAGTGCCCTGCAGAGCTATGTAGCCATGCGAGGGGAGGGCAATGGGCCGTTGTTCCGCCATGTTGATGGCTCGCCACTAACTAAATATCAGTTTGGGGCAATCATGGGGAAGGCCTTGGCTGAATTGGGATTGGTCAGGGTTAAATTTGGAACCCATTCATTTAGAATTGGGGCTGCCTCCATGGCAGCGGGGATGGGGTATCCTGGGCCAGCCATACAGAAGCTGGGGCATTGGCGGTCGGCTGCCTTCCAGTCCTACGTACCTCCTTTAGACGATTTTGTGAGCACTTCGTGATTTTGATCTCTTTTCAGGTGCTGTGGCTTGCTGCAGGAGGATGAGTGTCCTTATATGTGGCTGCAGCATGGTCTTTTGGGATGCTCACGAGGCAAAGAAGGTGCAGATTGGCTTGCAGCTGGGTCTCAGACAATGGGCTACAGTGGAGTGGCAGGGCTGCCGGGGCCTGAGATGGCCAGGTCTCCTGCCACTGCTCTTTAAAGGGAGGAGCAGTCCACAGCTGGACATCCTGATCATCCACCTCAGTGGCAATGATCTCGGCTTGGTAAAGGGTAGGCCCTTTCCTTGCAGGCAGTGGCTGATTTGTAGCTTATTTCAGAGAGATGGCCCAGTACCCTGCTTGTATGGTCTACAATCCTTCTATGTCAGGTGTGGCGGAAAGCATTGGACCCAACAGGGATTGATAGGGCAAGACACTAACAGGGCCCTTGAAAAGGCCTTAGGCGAAGGTTTGGGAATTTATCTCGCACATCCCAATATAAGGGCCGAGGTGGCTGACCTCTGTTGTAGTGATGGGGTCCATCTTTCTGTGACGGGTAATAACATTTTCCTGAATGATTTGTGGCAAGGGCTCAGGATAGCCTTAAGCCAACTGTGGGGCGCAAGGGCCTGAGCAGAGGCTTGGCCCCTAGCAGTGGCAGGATAGGATAAAATGGGCCAGTGACCCTCTTGGCACATTCCCATTAGTTTGGAATTGGGGGTCTGTCAGGAGCAGCTGGTGAGGCTGGTGAGGCTGCAAGGGCAGACTGCTTGGTGGGGAACCCTGGACAAGGCCACCCCCAGGCTCCATGGTTGTGGGGGTCAGAGCTTCACAGGGAAACCACTTGCCTGGCCAATGGGTCCCAGCCATCCTATGGATGGAACACCCTCAGGGCAGTGGGGGCTCACCCAGACAAGGCAGAGGTCCAGGGTGACCCCAGGGCTTGACCTGTACCGCAGTTTGATCTCTTGCCGCAATGAAAAGTTGTTATGTTGGAATTAATAAACAAAGTGGCCCTTGTTTATATCCCGACTTGGTCTGTGCCTTTTTGATTTGACTGGGGAGGGCAATGCGGCCCCTTCCCGATCGGCAGCAAAAGCTGCTCAGACCGGGGGCCAGGTTTGCCCCACCAGAACGGAGAAAAAGGCAGCCGCTCTTCCTGCCTATCCGGGTATTGCCAGGAAGGTAGAGCCAAAGGCTTATACGCCTGCTCCACCCTTCCCAGTCTTCAGTCATCTCCTCGTGCTCGGCCCACCCACCTCTCCCTTATGCAGTGCAGGATTAGCTGGTCGCTGTTTATCAAGGCCAGGTAGGAATTTCTTCTTCTTCCCTAATTGGCTCAACAGGGGAGTTATTTTTTGCCTAACTTGCACTGTGGGCATTATTAACGAGTGTGGTGTGGAGGATAAAATGAGCGGGCCAGTGATCCCCTTGGCACATTCCCATTAGTGGGGAATTGGGGGTCTGTCAGGAGCAGCTGGTAAGGCTGTATGGCTGCCAGCTGTGAGGGCAGACTGCCTGGTGGGGAACCCTGGACAAGGCCGCCCCCAGGCTCCACAGTTGTGGGGATCGGAGCTTCACAGGAGAACCACTTGCCTGGCTGCCGGGTCCCAGCCATCCTATGGATAGAACACCTCCAGGGCAATGGGGGCTCACCCAAACAGGTCAAGGTGAAGGTCCAGGGTGACCCCAGGGCTTGACCTGTATCGCAGTTAGATCCCTTGCCACAATGACACGTTACGTTATGTTGGAATTAATAAAATGGCCCTTGTTCGTATCCCAACTTGGTCTCTGCCTTTTTGTTGAGACTGTTGCACTTTTTGATTTAACGAAAATGCAGTCCTCCACAGAATTTGTTACCAGGGGACAGTAGAACAATTAACATTCACTGAGTAAATATCAGCTACTCATTCTGACTCATAACGTAAGTTTTGAAAATTATCAGACAGGATGGCAAAATCTGTGTTTTATCTAGGTGCTTGCTGACTGTTCAAAGAATTCTAAAAGAGTATTGAGTCCAAAATTCCCCTTATCCAAGGCATCTAAGAAAACTTAGTAATTGTGTGATAACAATCAAGTGAAACAGCAGAATAGCAACCTTTGCAGGTGGCAACACATAATTTAGAGGATAGAAAATCCCAAGTTGACAGCAAAGTACCTGCCCTTCAAACCAACCATTTTCAAACTGTTGAATTCCCTCTTTTCCTTTAGTCTTCTTGACCCCTTAGCATTTGATTTACAGCAGCTGAGTAAAACACCAACCACTATATTTTTCAGTCACTTTCTCTGTAAGTCAAATATGTTGGGCATGTTCAGCAACCAAGATTGTGTCCCACAACTTAGAGTCTTTCTACAGGAGACATCTTACATGGGGATGCTCAAGTGTAGGGAGACGCAATTTTAGCTGGGAAGCATAGTTTAAAAAGCCAAATCCAAAGTCTCTGTCAATTTCATCTCTCTACTATCCCTGCTTAGAGGGTTTATTATTTCAACTTTGCCTCCCTGATGGGGAGGTGAAATTGACAGAACCTTCTGGGAGACAAAGGTGAAATTAACAAACCTTCTGAGGAAGGATCTCCACCAGCTCTGTCTTCTTAAAGTACTTGTCTGTAGAGAGGAGAAATTGACAGAGCCAGAGGGAGGCAAAGATGAAATTAACAAACCTTCTGAAAAGTGATCTCCACTGGCTCTACTACCCTCATGTAGACAGGTGAAATTGACAGAGGCTTTGACTCTGTCTTTTTAAACTACGCTTCCTGGCTAACATTGCCTCTCCTTACACTTGAGCCTCCCCATGTAAGATGTCTCCTGTAGAGAGCTTCTTAGAAGCATCAGTAGAGTAAAACAGGAGTCCTGTGGCACCTTAAAGACTAACAAACTGTAATCCACTGCACACTTTTGTGAGTCAGAACTCACTTCACTAAATGCAATCAAGGTTGAACCATCAGTGTTCAAGTTGAAACAACGAAAGTGTGGAATTCTTCTGCATCCTTAATGCATGAGTGGTTCAAAATGGCCTTGTGGTGGCCTATTCTAAACTTTTTTTGAGACATGGCAATTTAAAAATCAGTGAGAAATTGGTAATCCTTCCTCAAATGACTGGCCCTTGCCCAGTGGGACTTGTGGTTGGCAGATGGTTCCACCTTGAAAAGCTCCCACCAGAGGAACTGTTATGATCAGAGTCCTGAGGTGTAGATTTCATGCCAAGAATGGAAGTAAATGTGATTTTTTTTTTGGATTGATGGTAACTGCAAATGTGGCTCTCCATGAGTCCTGGAGGGAGTTCCACTGTTCTGGATGAAATAAACTATTTGTGATGTACTTTTGAACACAACTTGCCAATATTTGTTTGTGAAGGGGGGGGGGGCAATTCTAGTTCTGAGCCCTAGAGCTGAAGGCAGAAGTCGACACATCAACACCTCCTCATAAACCACCATAGTTCACAAGGCAGATGGTAGGCCTAACAGTGTCAGCATGAATACGGAGTCTATCTACTCCAGGAGATCATCACAAAGCATCGTGAAAAGAAATTTCTCTGTGAAGCCTGCAGGTCATAATCCCTGGTAAAACTATTAACTTTCCAGCTGTCAGATACAAACTTTCTCTTCGTCTAATTTCTTTCTTTTAAAAAAATTTTATGACTCTCTGGAGATCTCATCTCAAAACTCTTTTCCTCTCTCTTGCATACCCAGCTAAATGTTAATTATTTTGTGAAAGTTTCATTTTCTCTCCGATTGCTGTTCTCAGGCCTGGCTTGACTGGATTTGAATGGCTGCAGCACAGCCCAGACAGCCACTCGACTAGAGAAAATGGAGGGAGAGCATTATCATTCTCCCATTGGGGTTACAATAACTCAGAAAACCCAGAGGGCATAATCATGCTTCGGCATAAGACATCTGAGGGGGGAAAGGCAGTTCGGTTTGATGTACGGCAGCGCATTCTGCGAAGTTCATCCGTTTAAAACCAACTTGCGAGGGGGAAAGGGGGCAGATTTCGAATGCTAAACTGCATAGTTGGTTACCCAAAAGAGACAAAAGCTCCCTTGTGAAAACTTAAGCAAATTAACTCTACACAGAATAAGAATGGAAAATGCCCATTCAAAAATAAATCTCCCTTTCCTCCCAGAAATTCTTTACTATGCAGATATCCCTTGGTTTTACTATAAGTGCAAACCCAGTATAGTACAATGGTTTTGTGTGCCGTGGCTAAAACAGGGAGAAGGGGGAGGGAGAGGCTTCAGGCTTCTCTTTCAGTCAGGGCTAAAACAGGGAGAAGGGGGAAGGAGAGGCTTCAGGCTTCTCTTTCAGTCAGGGCTAAAACAGGGAGAAGCAGGAGGGAGAGGCTTCAGGCTTCTCTTTCAGTCAGGGCTAAAACAGGGAGAAGCAGGAGGGAGAGGCTTCAGGCTTCTCTTTCAGTCAGGGCTAAAACAGGGAGAAGCAGGAGGGAGAGGCTTCAGGCTTCTCTTTCAGTCAGGGCTAAAACAGGGAGAAGGGGGAGGGAGAGGCTTCAGGCTTCTCTTTCAGTCAGGGCTAAAACAGGGAGAAGGGGGAGGGAGAGGCTTCAGGCTTCTCTTTCAGTCAGGGCTAAAACAGGGAGAAGGAGGAGGGAGAGGCTTCAGACTTCTCTTTCAGTCAGGGCTAAAACAGGGAGAAGGGGGAGGGAGAGGCTTCAGGCTTCTCTTTCACAGCATTTTTGCTGGAAAAGGTACTGGGGGAGCACCTTGTCCCTTCTTCTGTCCCTCCCTCTGTCCCTCCCACATTGCCATCCCAGAGCATATATAGGAAGGGGCAAAGAGCCCCCTGTGTTCTTTCTGGTGGAGAAAATGGCACGGGAGGGATTTCTGAAACTTTCTCCACACTCTGTTTGCAGCTAAATGGAGAATAAAATGAGCTTTTTCAATATATAAAGGAGAGTCAGGTCAGGAACCTGCGTCCTATAATATAATAACATTTGATTTATATATTGCCCTTCAGGACAACTTAACACCCACTCAGAGCAGTTTACAAAGTAGGTTATTATTATCCCCTGTGAGGTGGGTAGGGCTGAGAGAGCTCTGGAAGAGCTGAGACTGACCCAAGGTCACCAGCTGGCTTCAAGTGGAAGAGTGGGGAATCAAACCCGGTTCTCCAGATTAGAGTCCGGCTGCTCTTAACCATTACAACAAACTGGCTCTTACATGGATTATATATCACAGATTTTGGCCCTCAGACCACAACTAGGAAGTCCTGGGTTTACACCTCTGGTAAGCATGAAGCTTCCCAGATGAACTTCACCTAGCTAATAAGTGTCTGTCAGCCTGACCTTCCTCACAAGGTTGTGGTGGGGATAAAATGGAGAGATGACATATATGCAATCCTGAGCTGCATGGACAGCAGGCAGGATTTTTTTAAAAAACTGTGTAAAAATGCATTTTCTCTCTCCATGGCAATTCTATTTAGCTTGGTGGACACGTTGGAAGGAACTCCTGTGTCCATTCAATGTATTGCCAAGTTATTCCTGCATCCTAACGCTAAGGCAGAGTAAAAAAAAATAAGTATTTAGTAAGTGTCAGGGCTTGTGGCAGCTGCTGCTGGGTGGGGCACCAGTCTGTCCAGCCCTGATGTCAAAGGGGTGCCAGGGATGCTGCAGGACCCTGCTCTGTGGAAGAAGGAGCAGTATACCTCACCCAGACTCCCTCTCAGTCCACTCGCTGGCCTGCTCAACCTGTCCCTCTCACCCCCTTTGATCTCCACCATCTCCTCCTTCATCAACTCTCCTCCTTGCCTCTGCTCCCACTCCTTCTCAACCCACCCTGCCCTCTGGGTGGGCTTCTCTTTTATCCCTTCAGCCTAGCCATGCTCCACCTGCCAACGACGCCCTCCTGCTGCCTTCTAACCATGGCCCTAGCTGGCCTAGGCAGCTGCACCTGTGCTCATTTGGCTGGAAGCCCTGGGACAGTCTACCTACGCCTCATTGCTTGGCTGGCCAGCCTCTCTGGCTGAGCTGACGGCTGAAGGCAGGCACACCTGAGCCTCCTTGGCTGGCTGCCCCTCTTCTCCCACAGAATGCCTCAGGCAGCTCCACCTGGAGCTGTTTAGCTCCTAGCATCCCCTGAGCTAGGTTAGTGCTTTCCAGCTTGGCTGCAGGCTGGGGCGTGGCTCTGAGCTGCTGAGGCTGCTTCTCTTCCCTGGATGGTAAGGCTTCAGCTTGGCCCACTGCTGGCTGCCTGTACCCACTGTCTTGGCCCTTTCTGTCTGTTCTAGCCCCCTCTGGGTTACCCCCAGTCTCCCTACCTGGTCCCCTGGACTTCCACTGGAGGGTGGGGGTGGCGGGCCTCCACCTGCCCCTTCTAACCTCTGTGGCTTTGGTATCTCTTCCCTTCCTCCTGTGGCCAGCTGGGTCTGGGTCTCAGTGTCTGCTGAAGCAGCTAGGCCACTGTCTCCCGGGGGTCTCCTGTCTTCTTCTCCAGGTAAGTCCGGGGGCTTTGCTGTAGACACTGGACAGTAGAAATATGCTTAACAAAAACCCTGAGCCTTAAAAATCACAAAAGTAAATGTTTTCAGGCCTTACTTCTGACTCTGTGAAATGGAAACCCTTATCCAGGGTGCTTGTAAATTGAGGAAACGCCTTCTTGAACGTTCTATATTTTTCCAATTTCAAGTGCTTTTTATTGTACCCCTTCATCACAGCAGCATGCAGGCACCTCTCAGTTCTTGCTTCCCCCCACCTCTATTTTTTCCCCCAGGCAACCGTCCACATTTATTCCTTCCAATGTGATAATGGCACAGAGCTGCCCCAGCCAATCACCACAGCCTCTAGGTAGTAACATGGAAGGGCAGGCAGGCATCTTGTTTTTCTGTTCTGATTTTCCAGGCAACCGGCCACACTTCTCCCTTCCAATTGGATCCTTGCATGGGCAGGAGCTCTGTTGCACCTATATTTGTCGGCTCCTTCCTTCTCCCACTTCCATTCATGGTTAACCAAGGGAGACCAGGAAGACTCTAGTCTCCCATCCACAACATTCATTAGTAGATTCATGCCGTCCACCCCGTCCTCAACAATAATTCCATGGGTTCAATAGCTTCTCATGGAATCACAGCCTACAATGCCAAGCCGATCTCTTTCTCTGTACAGCATTGCGATCCTGCCTGTTTGGGTGGGTGTAACTCCAGGACTAGCACAAAGGACCATTTATGGAGATGAAGTGGGAAATTGCCATGAAAAACTTCATGGAGTGTTATTGGTCTCCAGGAAAAAAATTGGAGAGGGGAGGCAGTAAGTTAAACACTTGGTTTCCTTCTCCTTCGATGCACTTGGTCACACATCATGGTCGCTGCAAGGAAAAGTGATGTTGGCTGGGGGTGGGGGCTGTAATCTCGTGGTCAGTTTTCTACTAAACCCAGAAAGACGGTATAATCTTGGTATTTCTGGGCTCTTTCTCTCTCTGGGCAAAATGGCAAACTTGTACCCCAATGGGACATTTGTCCTTCCCCACTATATTCCAAGTGCCCCACTTTCCATCCAACATTCACAAGCAGAATAAGGAAAAAACTGTCCCCCTATCGATTCCAGCATCCATTACTGTTTGTGTCCTTCTAAAAAATATCATCAGCCTACCCTGCCGTGCCTCGTGCTGCAGAGTGGTAAGCTGTAGTACTGCAGCCCAAGCTCTGCTCATGACCTGAGTTCGATTCTGGCAGAAGCCGGGTTCAAGTAGCTGGCTTAAGGTTGACTCAGCCTTCCAAGGTTGGTAAAATGAGTACCCAGGTTCTTGGGGATTAAGTGTAGATGACTGGGGAAGGCAATGGCAAACCACCCCGTAAAAAGTCTGCCAAGAAAACGTCGTGATGCAACGTCCCCCCATGGGTCAGTAATGACTCGGTGCTTGCACAGGGGACCACCTTTACCTTTACCCTGCCATGCAACTGAAGGTTAACATGAAGTTCATGTACAGAAAAAAATGTTGGAAAAGATATGGAAGTGTGTTTGGGAGGGTGAAGATCCAGACATATTGGTGAGTCTGCAACTGAGTAGCAAATGGAAAGAATGAGAGAACGGATCCCCCCTGTTTGGCACAGAACGTTGAGTGTCAAATGTAATTGAATACTGTGCCTCATCACCTGCAAGAATCGCACACAGAAACTTCTCTGCCCTCTTAAAAGGACCTTGAAAGCAGAACACAAAGATAATGAACAATTTTCTTGCCACTATCACGGTACAAGGAAAAGAAAAAAAGTATACATAAAGCAGAGTTTCTTTTCCAGATGTTGCTGGCTAGCACAAGCTGGTGGCGTTCTGTTCTTCTGCTTGGGTGACAGCCCACTGCTCACAGTTTTCTTGCAGTTTCCGGCCATTGGAGTCAGTGAAATGATGAGAATGCACTGCCAGCTGTTAACGCTGACTCGCTTGTTTGTGTGTGCTGGGAATTTGCTGAGTCGATGGTTCAGAGGGAGGAGAAGACAGTATTCTGTGTTATTTTGGTGCTGTTGAGAGCAAAAACAGCTGCCCCAGAGCCTCCAGTTGGTTCCCTCCCCTTTCCCATTGACAAGAATGGTCTTTCAAATCATGAGAATGAAACAGACAAACACATTTTGATGCCAGCCCGGCAATGCCCCACTGGAAAACTACCCAGTCATGATAAACATTTCACTCAACAGCCCCAGATATGAAAAAAGTGTGAAATTTTTCAAGATGCATGCCCCTAGTATTTAATGCGACAGCAATCAAGCATTTGGATGAGTTGGAGGCACCACCGGCACCAGGGTTTCTGGTGCCTGTGGCCACCCTCCCATACTCACGTGCGCCCTTGGACTTTGTGATGACATCATCACGTGATGACATAATCATGCAGCAAAGCCAGGCCCATTGGCCGGCGGGTGGCTGGGGTGGCGTGAGGAGGCTGCCCGCGCTCCGCGCGCTGCTCCGGCTGCTGCGCCTGACCAGGGGTGTGTGGCGGCGGCAGTGCAGGGCTGGCCACTGCAGCAGCAGCTGTGGACCAGGCATGCCAGCTCCATGGCACATGCCTCTGCCCTTGGCACCCCCTCCAGAGCCCCCTCCGGCCCTGCGGCCCCGTGGCACCCACCTCTCCAACTCAATGGTGGCGCCGGCCCTAGTTGGAGGATATAATATGGTAGTGTCATTTCAGGATTGTATTACTTCAGAGTTCTCTCTTGCCTAAACATACAATATGGTCTCTCTTGCATCTCCAGAGAGGGTGTGTGCTCTTTATTGGAATGGGGAGAATGAGGTGGGAGCTTTAAGACTTGCAACCTCTCTGCACTCTTCCAGAAAGATGAAGTACTGATTGTAGACTGTGCAAGTGTAATTTGGCCACCAACTGCAACACAGAAGTAAAGGAACTTTACCTAACACCATGACCTTCTAGCACAAGTGGCTACTGAACAGCCACAAACATGTTTGATATGGCATTGAACTCGGATAGCAAACAGCAGTACCAAAGAGACCTGGAAAAGGGGCTTGACTCATGTCCTTTTATGATGCTGCAGCACAAGGGTTAAGTAGTTCAGGTGCGAATCAGCACTCTGCTGGTTCAAATCCCACTACTGCCATGAGCTCAGTAGGTGGCTTTGGGTAAGCCACTCCGCTCAGCCCCAGCTGTATTGTGGGGATAATAATAACACTAACTTGTTCACCGCTCTGGATGAGCCACTAATTTGTCTAGAAGAGTGGCATATAAGAGCAGTTATTAATCATTAATTATTGATTATTAATTATTAATCATTAATTATTGATTATTGATTATTGATTATTGATTATTATATGTAAACAAGGTGATAACTTATGCTTGTGATCCCATTCACATTGAAGATCTCTGCGCCTAGTACATTTAAGTCTACCACTGAGTCCTCTAAAGAACAATCACCTCAGCAGCCACACATTCCTATACAATCTCAGTTCCAACCCAAGATGTTCCCATTTTTTACCAAACTCTTGGGTCCCCTCCTTCACACTTGATATGCTACACTGAGTGAGGGTACGACTCCTCTATCACATTGTTTTCTAACTCTCACCCTCTGTCATGTTTCCAGATGCCCTCTTGCTCCAGCTCTTTCTCCTGCGTTCAAGGTGAGTCACCATAAACTCTATTTCCATCCATCATTCTTAGTCCTCACTAGCACAGAATACAAATATAACATTTCCCCCTCCTTGAAGCACTGACATGAAAGAAGGTGATTTGTTTAGCTTATTCATAGGCAGGAATGAAGATGATCTTTCTAATCTCAAATGTCAAGGAACCAGAGAGGTGGCACCATTCAAACAGCATAGAATATATTGGAACAGAACAAAGTTTGCTTCTTAGCAGGCATAGGGAAACAAAGCCCTCTAGAGAGAAGTCTAAATCACCCTAACATTTCCCAAGTGCTAATATTGGCATAGGCAACTTTGATTTTAGCAGATTCCAAAGTAAAAGTTACAAGAATTGCACCATTTGAAATACAGTCATATTAGTGGTCAGACTTGCCCTCACAATATTAAGGCGGCTTATGAATATGGCTATGCCATAAGTCTCTTTTCTAAATGTGTTTCAAACACAAAACACTGCCTAAGCAGCAGAAATATAAAAGCCAGATCTCAGCTGGGAGATGGAATGTTGCTAGCATGTGAGATGTCAGATGACAGTCATTCATGTGCCTCTTCTTACCACAAAAAAAAATAGTGTTAACAGATTTAGACTGAGCTCATTTACCCAGTTTATTCAGATAAATACCTGTTATTATAGAGATTGATTGAGAGCTGGAAAGTTTCCAGTTCAAATTTCATTCTACCATGAAAACTTGGACTTGGAGATTCTAAGTAGAGATGGGCACAAACTGAAATACAAACCAAAGTTCATCATGAACCAGGCTGGTTCGTGGTTCGCGAACCAACGGTTCGTCAGAGCTGATTTCAGACTAACCGCCATGAACTTTAGGGCAGTTTGTTTGGTTCGTTTTTTGGTTCATCACTGCAGACAGCCTGGTGGCAATCAATCTGTTTCTTAGGCAATGGGGGTTGGGTTTTCTGCGACCTTATGCTGACCCGGAAGTGACCTTCTGCTGATCCGGAAGTGACCTTCTGCTGACCCAGAAGTGGTGATTTGCTGGCCCAGAAGTGATGTTTTCGCAAACCAAAATGAACCAGTTCATGAACCGGGGCAGGATCGTGAAAGTTCGTGGTTTGTGAAACATGACAAACAATGAACCACATGGTTCATTTTTTTCCCTGGTTCATGCCCATCTCTAATTCTAAGTCCGTCTCTCTCTCTCTTTTTTTACTCTGGGCAAAAATTTAGGATGAAGCTCCAGAATCATGGCCACAATCACCACCACCCCTGTGCTCCCCCCTTTCCCCACTTTACTGTGCTCCACCCAAGGCCCAAGTAAGCGGCAGCTCTCAACCCAAGCTCTCACAGGTGCACATATGTGGCCACTGCCGAGCCATCTGCCCAAGGTCCAGAGGGGCTGGTCAGAGAAGTTGTGGAAGCCTTTCCATTCAATTAGGGAGTAAAGTCATGGGTGGTTGGAGGGGGACCAAGCACAGGGCCACTGCCCCAAATGCCCTATGTCTGAACAGACTTGGTGCCTACTCTTTGGGAGTGAGTTTGGTGTGATGGTTAAGAATGGCAGGACTCTCATCTGGAGAACTGGGGTTGATTCCCCACTCCTCCACTTGAAGCCAGCTGGGTGACTTTGGATTGGTCACAGCTCTTTCAGAGCTCTCTCAGACCCGACCTCTGAGGGAGCTCTGAAAGACCTGTGACTACCCCAAGGTAGCCCAGCTGGCTTCAAGCAGAGGAGTGAGAAATCAAACCCTGTTCTCCAGGATAGAGTCCTGCCTCTCTTAACCATTACATCAAACTAGATCCTCTGCTCCTTCGATCTCTGAGTCACTGGTTGACTGGCTGACTAGAGTTTCTGCTCCAGGTTCTTTGAAATCCACGGCTTTCTTTTTCACTCCAGGAAACTGAGCCTCCTTCCTCATTCCAGTAACCATCACAGAACTCTCACCCGCCTATCAGGGACAAAATCCTGTGGGTTATACTGAGAAGGTGACACCAAAATATAAAGGAAGGTCAATTAAATTAATATCTGTAGTCCATTTAAAACAGCTACTGGAAAAAGACATTTTCTGCATGCTGGTGGATCGCCTCGCTTATTCTTTTTCTCCATAATCCCTGTTTGGACAGCTTATTCTCATTCCTCTCAGTCTCCTGATCTCTTATTTTTCTCTTCCAGAACTCAGCTTTCAAAAAGCCTTCTCCTCAGACTCTTTTGTCCTCCGATTCTTCTTCAGATTTCTGGGAGAAAATAAATAAATAAAACATTCCCTTGCAGTGACCTGAATTATCTGGGTTAAGTAGGTTATCTGAGGCTCTGTTTCACAGGCATGGGGCTTCCTGAATTGATAGCTTTCTTTGCTATGTTGCTCCACATCGGACGACTTCATTGAGATGCTCTCTTTACGCCCCTTTCAGACTCCAAGTAGTGAGGTTTAGCTTCCTTTTACTGAGAAAGCAATGGGGACTTGGGGTGACTTTAGAATACATGTAGCTCTGTCCTGCTGCAGAAATGTCATCTTGTTGCTTCTGACTGTTAGGGGGGATGGACGGTCACACAGCAGCTGGAACAACGTTAATGTCTGTGCATGATCGGAGCTAAAAAGAGTCCAATAGAGCTTGTGTACATAATCAATCTTGTTCTCGCTGGCTAAAAATAACAAATCCCTGGCTATAAGATGCAGATGTGACAAAAATCTATGAGCAGAAGTCATGTAATGCCTGTTAGAAGAAGAGTCATGTCTGAGCCCCATCCTTGCCAATGCTAACACTGAACCAATGTTTCATACTGTAACTTAACAACAACAACAGCAGCAGCAACAACAACATTCGGTTTATATACCGCCCTTCAGGACATCTTAATGCCCACTCAGAGCGGTTTACAAAGTATGTCATTATTATCCCCACAACAAAACACCCTGTGAGGTGGGTGGGGCTGAGAGAGCTCCAGAGAGCAGTGACTGACCCAAGGTCACCCAGCTGGCTTCACGTGGAAGAGTGGGGAAAGTGTAGAAACTTTCAGCGTTCATGACCTTGTAGACTCACTCCCTGACATTGCTATGTATTACTTTGATATTTTGCTTTCTCAGTGACTCTACCGGATAGTACAAATATTCAAGATGTTCTCACATAAAGTGCCCGCCAAGTCATGTTTATTGTTGGGAGGAGGAAGGAGCAAATGTGTGTGTTAAGAGGAAGGGTTTTTCCACAGATTCCCATTCGTGTCAATTCTTGCTTTTACTGCTTAGATGTTTACTTTGCTTCTGAGTAATCCTATGGACATATATATGGAAATGATTTGATTTCTGAATAAAACCATTTAACCAAGAGCCTGGACTTCTTGCTGCAATGGTACAGGGATCGGTCTGCCATATCCTGTCATTCGTAGCCTGACAATTTAACGCTGTTAAATCCTCAGGTTTTAGAGGGGGAACAAACCAGAAAGAATGATAGAGAGATCAGGGCATCTGTTTACTCCTTACTGCCCTGAAGTATCTTTTGATGTCTAGATTGCTAACCTCAAGACTTCTTCCTTTTGGCACACTTCTCTTTCTCCTTTCACACAACAGTCTTTTCTCACCGTCTTACACCATGGATACAGGACTTGCCCTGCAATCCATGCATATCCTTAGACTAGATAGGTACATAGGAATCTATCTCTCCCCTTTCCTATCACAGTATGGAGTTCCTATAATAAAGAACTCTTATTTCTTTTCTAAACCAAAGCTAAGTGTCAGTTTGTTATTTCCTCTCTCGCACTCACAGCAGCCAGCAAGTCCAAACAACCATCATGTTTTCTCTGCAACTGATATACTCTGCCCAGATTAATATATCCTTTTAATAAGTGTCAGGTCAAGTTTTTTAATAATACCTCTTGAGTAGCATATTTTCAGAAAAATCAATGAGCTTGGCCTGGAGTAACTCTGCTTAGGATTTCACTGTAAGTGTGCATCTGACTTACCTAAAACAGTATAGCATTGTCCTATTGTTTTCAGTGTGCGAGTTTGTTCCATGCTTAATTCTCCCTTACTGAAATCAATGGGACGTCTTAACTTGGACTGGATCATGTCCAATTAGTATTTTGAACATACACAAAAAATCAGATAATCTTTAAATCTTATACCTTTTGAACTGAAAAGGTTGCCAACTGAAAAGGCAACATATTGCATATTTCCTTGTATGCACAATACAAGTTAGCAGCACAGGCTTGTTCTTCTAAGACTGGGAGCTTCGGGAATGGCTTCTGTAAAAAAGGGGGGGGAGTACAAATGGGCTCAGAAAGCTGCCGCTGGGGCAGGGAGAGCTCCTGCCTTTCTCCCAACCTTTTCCCCTTGTGTAATAACAGTGTGGAGGGGAGACATTTTCCCATTTCTCCTGCTCCATGTGAAGGTCTTGTATGCACCTGCAGCAGAAGAAATGGAACCCCACATTTCTGTGAGTCTCTCTACATAAGATGCCTCGGCGCGGGTTCATCAGGTGTAGGGAGATGCAATATTATCCAGGAAGTGTAGTTTAAAAAGACAGAGTCGGTGGAGATCGCTCCTCAGAGGGTTTGTTAATTTCATCTTCACCTCCGAAAGGCTCTCAGTTTCACTTCTCTAGCCTAAAACTGTGTGGGATCAGAACCAAAGGGTAGTGAGGAATAGAAATGGGTTGGAGTTGCCTTCCAGAGCTGGGCTTGGACCTAGAGAGGTTATAATGGGCTGAAATTTCCCTTCTGGCATTTCACAGCCCCTTCACACAGCTTCAGTGTGAAGCCTTTGCCTGCTGCCGGCTCTATCTTTTTAAACTACCCTTCCCAGCTAACATTTCATCTCCCAACACGTGTTCTTCGTGTGTCAAATGTTTTATGTAAAGAGACCCTGTGTTGTCCAGTTTGTTGGAAATGAATTCCTTTTGCAAGAACAATGTAAGTGTCCTTTCTGTTGGGATGCATGCAACTTGCGATTTCCAATCTTGTCTGACCCAGTTCATTGAATCAAGAGTTGTAAGTAACCACTAATCCCGTGATACTCTTGAGTCAGATCTCAGGCAAGCCTACAAGGCTACCTCCATCTCCAATTAACCCTATAATCTTTGTAAAGGGAACTTTGCTGGGAAAGAAGGGGGAAAGGGAATGGAGGACTCAGAAAAAGCTCAGTAAGAGGAGACTAAGAGCCAAGCTACAAGTGATGCCTGACACAGGTTGGACACTTGTCAGCTTCCCTCAAGTTTTGATGGGAAATGTAGGCATCCTGGTCTTGCAGCTGTAATGGAGAGCCAAGCTGTAAAACCAGGATGCCTACATTTCCCATCAAAACTTGCGGGAAGCTGACAAGTGTCCGACCTGTGTAAGGCGTCACTTATAGCTTGGCTCTAAGACTTTATCCAAGAATTCTCTGAGAAAACTCAGGAAGACAAGGAAAGGGAAACTTGTCTGTCATTAGCAGCAATAGGGAAGGTTGAACCTGTCAGGTTTCTGCACCTGGACCATCTACTGTAGTGGGAAGCCCTAGTTTACTTACAGTGCAATCCTAAGGAGACCTTCCTGGTAATAAGCTCTACTTGAATGGATCTTGATAGGATTCTGAGTTGACCTGTTTAGGATTACCCTGTTAACCACCATGCTTACTACTTCCTCTTTTCCTCTGTGTGGTTGCTACAACTAAATCCAAGCCATGTGGGTTTTGTACTTAAAATACTTAAGATGTGTCTGCTATTAAGCTCTGCTGCTACTGTATAAGATAAATTATTATGCTGGTAAAAAACTGCATTTATGTTATCAAGTCAGTGTGGAGGAAAATACTTTGCAAGCTATTTTTCGCTGCCTGCCCCTTGATGAGTCATTTGTCCATTTATGTTTGAAGAGGGGCATCCACTGATCTGTGAGTAATGCAAGCCATAAGGGACACCAGCGACTCTCGGCCATATTTCTAGCAGCTCGCTAATCTGAAATGGGATATATATCTGCTAGAGGTGTTTCTGACATACGCTGAGCACTAGACAAGTCATCGTATGTCATGATCTTGGGGCCAGTGGAGATAAAGCTTTGTTAAACACTGACCTTTCCCACAGCACTGCCAGGGTAGCTGTTTCTACAAATAGCTGAGATTCATAAGGTGACTGCTGGTTCCAGAAATCAGCATAAAAATATATATCGTCTAAAGACGGAACTCGTATGAAAAATTCTCTTAAAAACTTAACACTGCTCTAATGGAAATAAGTTTGAGTTGATTTTCCCTTTAAGACCCATATCCTTCTGTGAATTATCTAAATATATGCATCAAACCCATTTTTAAAAAGTCTTCTTTGTAACTGTAGTCTAATTGGCCTTCTGTGAAATAATGGTGACCTCATGCGGCTACTCTGTTAGCATCTTTAAGCAGCTCTTCACATACAGTCCATTATGTGCCTTAGCTAAATTGAGGACACTCGACACAGTTGGAATCAAACGTCTTGGATTTACATTTATTTGTTGCATATAATTAACAATAAGAATGGGACAAAAACAATTCACAATGCATGCCTGCAGCAGGTCTAGAGAGGCAAGTTACACATTTTCTAAATAAATTCTAAATAATTCTAAATAAATTAAAATTACATACACACACACTAAACACTGGGGAAAGTGACCAGTACAAGAAAAGAAGTAGTTAGAGTGTTAGACTAGGATCTCAGAGACCCAGGTTCGAATTCCGACTCTGCCATGGAAGATTGCTGGGTTACCTTGGGTCATCACTCTCTCAGCTTAACTTAACCTCACAGGGTTGTTGTAAGGATAAAAAGGAGGAGAGGAGAATATATATAGAGAGAGACACACATTTGGTCCCCCATGGGTCAGTAATGACTCGCTGCTTGCACAGGGGACTACCTTTATCTTTAAGAAAAGGGTATCCATGACCTGCAGTGGGATTCAACCCACTGCACATCTTTATTCCTAGAATTAAAGTTCTGTTCAAAGACTTCTGCTCTAAGAGTATTCCATAGGCAGTGGGTTGAGGGGAGAATCAATCAATAGCAAATTACCATCTATTATTAAAAATGCCCCTTGTTGATTTTCTGCCTCCAGCAATATGGCCTGCATCCAACAATACAGTTTTTGCAGAAGAATAGCATTTCCATTTCTGGTAGAGGGGGTAGAGATGACTCTCATGTCCCCACTCACACTACTGATGCTGCTTTACCCCCTGTCCTGTTCCTGAGCATCCCCTGATCCCCAGGAACAAAATCTCAGGTGGGGTGGCTTAGTGGGCTGTAGCAGGAGAGGAAAACAGGACAGTCCTGCTCTGTGAAATCTGTGAATGATGGGATGCATGCCAAGATTCCTAGAGTTGTTCCTTTTTGGTTGCATATGTTGTTGTTGCCCCCTTTTTTCCTGACCATTTTTGTTAACAGTGTTGTTTCTTTTACAGCATTTTAATAGCATTTTAACACCTTTTTATGCCACTGCACCTTTTTTACACTATTTATTTATTTATAACACAGAGCAGCTGTGAGCGAGCTAGAAAAGATGTCTCTCTGGGAACCAAGATCAAGTTAATCCAAACTATGGTCTTTCTCATTACTGTGTATGGATGTGAAAGTTGGATGCTGAAGAAAGCTTGACAGGAAGAAAATTGATTAATTTGAAATGTGATGCTGGAGGAGAGTTTTGCAGATACCATGGATGGCCAAAAAGACAAATAACTGGGTTCTGGATCAAATCAAGCCTGAATTCTCCCTAGAAGTGAAAATGACAAAGTTGAGGCTATTGAACTTTGATTACATCATGAGAAGACAAGATTCTCTGGAAAAGTCAATGATGCTGGGAAAAGTGGAAGGCAGTAGAACAAGAGGAAGACCTGAAATGAGATGGTTTCACTAAATAAAAGAAGCTACATTGTCCAGTTTGCAGGAGCTGAGCAAGTCTGTTAGGATGTTTTGGAGGTCCTTCCTTCATAGGGTCACCATAGGTCAGAGTCTCAACAAACTACCCAATCACTCTTGCCTAGAACACATTCCCAGTTCTCTGGTGTCTGTGTAAAGTGTACTTCAGCTTATGCTGACACTTAGACTTTGAATGCTTAGATAGAAATTCTTCCTCAGGATAGTAATACTACAGTTAAGACAAAGGAGTCTTGTCCCTTCACTCGAAAAGTGAACTGGTCTGACTTTTCTTGTCAGACTCCTCTGACTCCAAATCCTGTTGGAAATCAACTGACTGCCTTCAGATTGGTCCTAACTGACAGAAACTACAGTATGGAATAATGAAACATCATGTTACGTATTTCTCCAATACAAACAAATCTACAAAACCAACAGTGAAAAGTAGATAATCCAAAGAGTTACCAAAATATCAACTGATATAAGAAACAAAAGAGGGGTACATTTCAACATCACTCATCTCTAGTGATTGTGCATTTATGGCATAACCCAAAATTAAAATCTGGTTTGATTCTTCAATTAAACTTTTCAGCCATTGTCATCCAAGTACGTATGAAGAAGTTTACATTCATTGCAGGGATTTTTTAAAAATAAACTAATTAAAGGAATAAAATCGTATCATTAAAATCTTAAATATGAAAACAACAGCTGTTCCTTCAGCATTCCCTTTACTAGTTGGTAGTTGTGAGACATAAGGACTTAACATGGCTGACATGTTTCCTGCTATCATACAAAAAACATCTCCCTTGATTATTCCCCACCCCATTTCTTATTAGTAGGTAACAGAGTGTGTTGGAGGGGTTGCCAAAGGATGAGGTTTTTTTAACCATCATCATAAAGCAGCTAATCTCAAGGACATGTGACATAACTCTTTCCTTTTAAAAGGCTTGTAAATTAGTGTATTTCCCTTGAATGATTCCATTTGTGTCCAAACATATTCAGTGAAGATCGATTTCCCTTCATGGTTACAAGGGCGTTGCAGAAATGATTCATATATCAAAGCAATCAAAGCCAACATTAATATTGGCTCCTTGGATTACTTTCAATATGGCTTGTGAAAAAGTTATTAAAACCATGACATGAACTTCCCCAGTTGTTAGAAACTGGGTAAACTTTTAAGTATGATGAGCAATACTGACAACTGAAGAACGAGGGGCAGAGTTATAGTCACATGGGATTATGCTTAGAGAAGGTATTGAATGAAAATATAAATGAGTCATTGTTGATGGAAAAACATACAATTTGGACAATGTGTATAAAAGCAGAGAAGGACATAAGTAGCATGCTAGTGAAACACTTAAAACAGCCCCTGCCAACTTTAGCTGCTTGTGCGCTTTTTTTGTTTTTAATCAAAGACAATCAAAACTCCTGATTGTCAAAATGTCTGCTGCAGGGTAGCCACTTTTGTTACGTGGATCATCCAAAACATGCACCTGCCAGTTTTGGCTTCAGAGAGTATTTTGTGACAGCCAGTTTTTTTATTCCTATTGTGCTTGCCATCAGATACTGATAACTGCCAGGATCATGGGAAATAATGCTAGGTTCATGGGAAGCAATGAGAAGCAAATGCAAAGTGTCTTTGGACAGTCAGCCATCAGTCTCTTCATCTGGCTCAATATTATCTTCAAACAAAGGAGGGGACCAACCACAATACCACAGAATAGTGATCTTATCTCCCTTCTCACATTTTTGGCCTTGGGATACAGTGTCACGACTAGACATGGGCACGGACAGCATTACGAATGGGAAAAAAACATGAACAGCCCATTTGTCTGTTTGCGAACAAGTCGTTCGTGAGGCTCCATTCTAAACGAACAAGTGGCCGTTGCAAGCCTCGTTCATTGCCTTTGTCAGCCATTCATCAAGCCAGACAGTCTGGGGCCTTTCAATCAATTCCATTGGCAATGGAGGCAGGGACTGAACTCTGTCTGAACTCCTTCTGGCTTTCTTTCTGGCTTTAACCTTTCAAAGTACTTCCAGCAGAAAGTCTCGTTTTTGCCACTGTGAAGAGAAAATGACAACAAAGGGGGGGCATGGATCATGCCTTTCCCAGGGTGCAATCTCTCTTAAACTTGGGGGGTCTTCAGAGGACAGTAAGGACTATGTCCCCTGCAAATTTGGTGGGTATTGAGCATAGGGAAGATCAGTTTGTAACCCCTCAAAGTAGCTTCCACCAGAGAGTCCCGTTTTTGCCACTATGAAGAGAAAATAACAACAAGGGGGGGGGACACATGGATCATGTCTTTTCTGGGGTGCAATCTCTCTGAAACTTGGGGGGGGATCTTTGGAGGACAGTGAGGACTATGTCCCCTGCAAATTTGGTGGGTATTGAACATTGGGAAGGTCAGATTGTGGGGTGTTTAAAGGGCCCTGCCCCTTGCACGTGGCAAGAAAGGGCCCTTTAAACTATCAGCTGGCAGGCAGCAGGGGGGAATTCCCCCTTTCACCTGCCAGCTGATAGTTTAAAGGGATCTTTAAGGGGCCATGAACAACAAACAACAAACATGTTTGTGAACAGGGTCATATTTGTTACTGTTCGTTGTTCGTTGTTTGTGGATGGCAATGAACAACTAAGAGCTTTGGTTGTTGGGGGTTTTCCGGGCTGTATTGCCGTGGTCTTGGCATTGTAGTTCCTGACGTTTCGCCAGCAGCTGTGGCTGGCATCTTCAGAGGTGTAGCACCAAAAGACAGAGATCTCTCAGTGTCGTGACACTGAGAGATCTCTGTCTTTTGGTGCTACACCTCTGAAGATGCCAGCCACAGCTGCTGGCGAAACGTCAGGAACTACAATGCCAAGACCACGGCAATACAGCCCGGAAAACCCCCAACAACCATCGTTCTCCGGCCGTGAAAGCCTTCGACAATACAACTAAGAGCTTGTTCATTTTTTCCCTCGTTAGTGCCCATGTCAAATCACGAGCACACTGGATGACTTTTGGATGTGAAACCATTCCTTTTTAAGCTTTTGTTCATCTGGCTACATGCAAAATGTCCATGACTCTTGCCATTCTGCAATTAGTACTTACAGCAACCATTGTTCTGGGTAGTTTGCTTAATATTTTCTTAAACGTATTTGTTAATGCCTTCCTCTGTGGTTTGCCTGGTCTCCCATACAATACTGCAAAGAATGTTGTGTTGGCATAGATGACACCATCAAGCGGACAAATGCTTTGTGCATTGCTTGAGGATGTCTTAGGAGTTAACAAATCTTAATTTCAAATCCATATCCATTTCTATCTACATATTGTAAGGATCTGCTGAGTAACTCTCAAAAGACTTCACTGAAGGCAGTAAAGGACTTTATTCAACCTCTAACATTTCCAGTTGCAGTTAGGAAATAAGTGGATGGAGGATAGCATAAAGTATAGAACGATTCTGTCTAGACAATTTAAGAACACAAGCTTTGTCTACTGGAAATGCTGCTTAACAATTTTGCAGTCCCGGTATAATTAGGCTGGTGTTAACATCAGGCTCCCTATATTGCCAGCAATCAGCCTCATTATAGTAGTTAAATGTGATCATTATTACATGTTTTTCATTATTAAACTTGGTAATTATCTTTGGAGATTGATTTGATGTTAGGTATCCTTTTTACTGCATAAGTCTGAGTCTTAGATCAAACACTGATGTTAATATCTGTGAGCGTGTGTAAAAATGTATGCCCCATATTTCATCAATGATCAAGGCAGCTTACAAAAGCAATGCAAAGAAACAATAAGATCAGTTCCAATAATCGCAGCAAACCTATAAAGTAGCACAACCCACCTCAAATACACAACAGTTCTCTGTAAATTGGAGGGGAGTTAAAGGACGGCAGCAGGAGAGGGAATTGGCAAAAATTGCTCCACTTTCCACTAGTAGAAATCTTCCAAGAGATCCATGTCCCATGTTTTCACTAACATCCAATTTGGCTGTTGTAGACACACTCCATGCTCTTGCCCAACTAATTTGAAACGTTATCCAGTTAAAGTTAAATACATTAAAGTTCCTTTACTACAAACAAAAATAGCTCTGTTTAGTCGTCTCTTTGATATCAGTAGGATTTTATTTATTTTATTGGATTTCTGTTCTACCTGTCATGTATGCCTGCCTGCAATACATGCCATGTGGGGGGGGGGGTTGTATGCTGCCCAGTAGACCTCTGAAACTGTGAAGAGTTCTGAGGGCATTTCAACGCCTGTTGTTTAGAAGCTCACTGTGTTATCTCTCCTTTGAAGTTAAACACTTTCACTTCAGCAGCCGAGGGCCTTGGAGCCAGATGCAGCTTGGCTCTGAATCGCATCTGCCATGAGAACAAGGATGATTTCATTCCTCACTTGATATTGTTGCATATCGTCGTCTAAACTTTTGCTACTTTTTGTCTCTGGAGTTCACGCCAGAATTTTACCGGGCTACTAACCTGGGAGGTGGGACTTTCCTCTATAACTAACCATGCTTTTCTTCTACACGTCACTTCTGCCAATTTTTCCACTGTTTGATCAACCTGAACTGATGGATCTCTAATAAATGTTACTTCAACCAAATCACCTGTGTGTTTGCTGTGGAGAACGAAGGGATCTAACAGCCAGAGACTGACACTTCCCTCCCTGCAGGTGGGCTCAGGGCAGATCACATCATTTAAAACACAATAAGCATAGTTACATACAATTATCTATAAAATTCATAAAAACATTATAAACATCCTTAGTCAGTCAGTTAATGATAATAATAAGTTACCAAGATGGAAGCAATCACTTTACGGCTATTTGTTTAACTTCATTTGGATAGAAACCATAGACCGTAACTCATGTAATTTTCAGGTGCACTTAAGCAAATGAGTTGAGAGTCCGGTAGCCCCTTTAAGAATAACCAACTTTTTTGTAGCATAAGCTTTCGAGAACCACAGTTTGCTTCAGCATGCATCTGATGAAGAGAGCTGTGGTTCTCAAAAGCTTATGCTACAAAAAAGTTGGTTAGTCTTAAAGGGGCTACTGGACTGTTTACTATTTTGCGGCTACAGACTAACACAGCTAACCCCTCTGGATCTTTAAGCAATTGAAACAGGGTGGTGGGCCAATATGAAGGGGGGGGGTGTTAGATTGTTCATTCGCTCAAAGTGGCTGACCAATTTTGTCAGATCTCAAAAGCTAAGATGGGTTGGCCCTGTTTAGTATGTGGATGAGAGACCACCAAAAAAGTCCAGGGTTGCTATGCAGAGGCAGGCAATGGCAAACCACGTCTGCTAGTCTCTTGCCCCAGCAGGGGTTGCCAGAAGTTGGCTGTGACTTGGTGGCAACTTTATACATAAACACACAACTTGAATTGCACCCTGTGTAAATTATGATTTTTAGTACCAGGTTAGCATCCAAATCTTGTTTTAGGTAAAAAAAAATCATCTAGAATGAGCCAGTTATCCATCTCTCAACTACACCCTTCTGTTTTTGTATAGCTCTCTCACTCCATTATGATGAAATACTGTGACTTTGGAGGTGTTTATTGTTATCGACTTTGCAGGAGTCTTCTGAAAGTTTGCTCCTCTAATTATACAACTTTTGGGAGGAACAGATGTGTACTATTTATGGAGACTGACTAATTTTAGCTGCCTGTTCTCGGGAAGTTCTCCTGGAGAAAATTATTCTCACCTAACCAGAATCATGCCAAGTGCATTTTTCACAGTCGGATAAAGGGTTTTAATGTATATAGGCTTATATAACTTTAATGTTTACTTAATGAAGCCTAAATGATGGATAGCATTTGTGCACAGACCGTACGGAAATGTAAACATTTAATGGCAGCCACTCTCTTGACCTTGGAAGAAGAGCATGAAGTAATCTATGTATACTACTCTCTATAGATCTTTCCATAGAATTCTATCACAAATAAGTGGTAGATTTGGCCAGGAAGCCCTAGATTCAAATTTCCATCAGTCATAAATCTTACTTGACCAGTCACTTTCTATGAGTAAAATGACAGTATAAAGCATCAATACATATTTAGCTAGACCACCTAAGGATTCATTAACGAACGACGAGGAAACCATGCAAGTCTGACGAATCAAGAAAAAGGCCTTAGGTCTGATCAAAGCAAATATTATTGGCAACCTGGAAAAGATCAGTCCTCTCGATTTTAATCACCACTGGTGTTTGTTGAATAAGCTTTTTTGCATTGTATAAAGAAAATAAATAAATTGGACACTATTGCCTATTAAATGTGAATTGCTCTATGATAGGTGCCCTAGGTGCCCCAGAACACAACATGGAGGTCCATTTGGTTTATGGGAAGCTCTTTGGAGATCTTACTTCTTGCACCTCATGAGTGCTGTCTTCTCATCTAGACATTATTCTGTGCTTCCAAACTCTCTAATGCATTAACAAACAAAAGATTATATGTGAGGGGCCTCAATGAAGGACATCATGTCAGGAAATTGGGTTAATAAATATTTGAAGATGTCACAAGGAGAAATGCTAATTATAAGAGAGAGAGAGAGAGAGAGAGAGAGAGAGAGAGAGAGAGAGAGAGAGAGAGAGAGAAGTTGTAATCAATAAGTAATACTAACATACAGAATTAACCTTCAGCATATACAGTTGTATACCACATTTTTATATGTAGCTTACAACATGTATGTAAAATGAAAAATTACAATGAAGGGATGATTTCTAATTTCTCATAATAATAATAGTGTGCTTATATACTCTTCTGGGCAGATCAGTGCCCACTCAGAGCGGTGAACAAAGTCATTGTTGTTAAACTACGATTCCTGGCTAACATCGCATCTCCCTTCACTTGAGTGTCCTTGTGTAACAACAACAACAACATTCAATTTATATACCACCCTTCAGGATGACTTAACACTAGACATGGGCACGAACAGCATTACGAACAGAAAAAACCCACGAACAACCCGTTCATCTGTTTGCAAACAAGCCGTTCATGAGGCCCCATTCTAAACGAACAAGTGGTTGTTGCAAGCCGTTCATGAGGCCCCATTTTGAATGAACAAGTGGTCATTGCAAGCCTCCTTCTGGCTTTCCTTCTGGCTTTAACTCTTCAAAGTACTTCCAGCAGAGAGTCCCGTTTTTGCCACTGTGAGGAGAAAATGACAACAAAGGGGGAGACCCATGCATCATGCCTTTCCCGGGGTGCAATCTCTCTGAAACATGGGAAGTCTTTGGAGGACAGTGAGGACTATGTCCCCTGCAAATTTGGTCTGTATTGGACATTGGGAAGGTCAGATTGTGGGGTGTTTAAAGGGCCCTGCCCCTTGCACATGGCAGAAAAGGGCCCTTTAAGGGGTCACGGACAACGAACCACAAAGATATTTGTGAACAGGGTCATGTTCGTTACTATTCGTTGTTTGTGGATGACAACGAACAATGAACAGCTTGTTCATTTTGTCCCCCATTCGTGCCCATGTCTACTTAACACCTACTCAGAGACTATTCAGGAAACACTGAGGCACTTCAAAGATCTTTAGTACAAAATTGGATTTACCACTTCCAGTGAGTGCCAGTCTTTGTAAATGCAGAGCCGGGAGCTGTACAAGAGCTGAGAGACAACCTTTCATTGGAAGACTTTGATTACTGCAGGGATAAAGGAGGCTCCTTTTGTGAAGTAGAATCTTAGAATGGTGGCGGTTGCTCTACGAGCAGTTTCTGCAGCATGTAGTGCCTGAGCACTCCAATGTCCAGACAAATGAAAGTCTATACCAAGTTATTTAAAGATTTTGTTTGTTCGATGTTGTGGCCCTTTATTTGCCATCTACAGATTCGATGTTTTTTGGTAAAAATGAGGACTTTCTTTGGTAGATTATCGCAAGCTGCTCCTCTTTACAGTGTATAGTGAAGATGCAGAGTGTTTTCCTGAGGCCCACATGTGAATGAGATAGGATGACAATATCACTTGCATATAGTAAAGCAGGAATTTTCTACCGGTGGATTTGGATTTCATACATGTTGCACTAAAGAGTTGATATAGTAGTTAAAAAGGTAGTGGGGCCAGTATACAACCCTGCTCGACTCCTTTGTTAAGTGGGGTCTTATTGGAGGGATGGCCTTGAGGACTGCATTTTACTCTTAGGAAGTTTCTTTCATGTGGAGAGTGAATAAGTATATAGAGTCTTTGGTCTATAGAGGAGTTCTCAAGCTTTGCCCAGAGCCTATTTCTGGAGATGCTGTCACATGCTGCTTTGAAATCCATAAAAGCAGTATAAAGTGCTCCGTTTGGCATGCAGGGCCCAATTCAGAAATCCCAAATCAAAGGTTCCCAAAGTGATTCATATTGCTTTGGGTCAAGGGGTTTAAATGCCCCTTTCTCTGCCACTGCAAAGCAGCAGGTGGGAAATCCCCACCAAGCAGAAGCAGCAGATCAATCCACCAAAGAGATACGGCAATTTTGGAGTCCAACAAATCCACCAATCTGACATTGAAGCTGTTTGTGCAGTTTCCCACCATATTCGATGGCTTGTTAGGATGCTACACAGGACCACCCATCTCCTTCAACTTTGATCCTGCAGTGCTGCCAATCCATCTGAAGGTGTGTCAAGTCCCCTTCGCACTCAAACCGTGTATCAGCGAGGAGTTAGAGCACCTGATTGCCCAGGGAGTCCTCAAGCCTATATCACACGCCTGTTGGGAGACGCCGATTGTCACGCCCATCAAGGCCAATGGGGCAGTTCATATTTGCGCAGACTACAAGTGCACAATAAACAAGGCACTCTGACAGCATGCATATCCAGTGCCATTAGTCAATTACCTCCTGGCATCTCTTGCAGGAGGGAAGACATTTGCCAAAATTGACCTGGCGCAAGCCTACTAGCAGCTTCCTGTGGACGATGCCACCATGGAAGCGCAGACCATCGTGACTCACTGTGGCACGTTCAAGGTCAAGCGACTTCAGTTCTGGGTCAGCGTAGCCCCCGGTATTTTCCAGGGACTTATGGAAGGTCTGCTAAGGGGAATCCCAAGAGTTATCCTCTACTTTGATGATGTCCTAATCATGGGGCATTCTCCACTGAACTCACCGGCCACCTTCGAGAACTTCTCCACTGTCTCCAGGATGCCGAGTTAAAAGTAAAGAAAGAGAAGTCCCAGTTCGGTGTTCCCCAAGTGGAGTTTGTGGGGTCCCTGATCGATATCAATGGCATGAACCCAATGGACAGCAAGGTGCGAGCTGTCACCGAGGCACTGCCACTGCATTTAAAGAAAGAGCTACAAGTGTTCGTGGGGCTCCTGAACTTTTACCATGCATTCCTGCCTCACAAGGCATCACTAATAGAGCCCCTACATCATTTGCTGGAAAAAAATGCTCCTTGGTCCTGAGGCTGGAAGCATGTCATCACGTTCACTGCTGTCAAAGAGCTCCTGTCATCCAACACAGTTTTGACACACTTTGATGAATGCAAGCCACTATCCTCGCCAGCGATGCTTCACCTTATGGAGTTGGCGCAGTCCTGAGCCACTGGATACCAGACGAGTGGGAGGCCCCTATTGCATACTTCTGAAGGACATTATCGCAAGCAGAATGGAACTATGCTCAAATAGATAAAGAGGCCCTTGCTCTAGTAGCAGGAGTTTAAAAATTCCATGGCTACATCTGTGGGCACCACTTTGAAATTGCAACCGACCACAAGCCTCTTCTAGGCCTCTTCATTTTGGACCAGCAGGCCCCACAAGTCCTGTCTCCCTGAATGCTGTATTTGTCAGTCTTTCTGTTGGCCTATGACTACCAGCTCTTCTACAGGCCAGGCAAAGCCATAGGGCATGCCGACGCCGTCAGCCGTCTGCCACTGCTGGGACCTGCCACTGACCCCTCTGCTGTATGCAGGATCATACAAACAGAGGACTTGCCTTGGCCTCCCCTCCTCACATAGGACATTGCAGCGCACTCAATCAAGGACCCCACTATTTCCAGGGTCCTCAACTGGGTGTGGAGGGGGTGGCTTGCCAATATAATGGAATCTGATTTCCAGCCTTACAGCTGCTGCCTGCACGAACTTTCAGTTCACAAGGGCTGCCTTCTCCGGGAGAACAGAGTTGTTGTCCCACTAAAGCTACGACAGCAGGTGCTCGAGGCACTTCATGTAGGGCACTCAGGGATTGTGAAGATGAAGGCCCTGGACTGGAACTGTGTGTGGTGGCCAAGGATGGACTTTGAAAGATGGATCCAGACTTGCCCACTCTGCCAGGAGTCTTGGCCTGAGATTCCACAGGCCCCTGTGCATTCCTGGGAGACAACACGCACACAGTGGTCGTGGCTCCATATAGACTTTGCTGGGTCTTTTCAGGGGCGTATCTTTCTGTTTGTTGTGTACTCATTTTCTAAATGGCTGGAAGTCATTCTGGTGTTGGCCATGACATTCACAGTCATCATCCGCTCTTTGTGGTGCCTATTTGCAACCTATGGGATACCAGGCACCATTGTCTCCAACAATGGCACCCAGTTTACATCACAAGAGTTCCAGGGGTTACTCAACAACAAAACTATCTGACAAGTCATGTCAGCAGCACCATTCCACCCATCTACTAACGGACAAGTGGAATGGATGGTGAGGTCTGCAAAGGACTCACTGCACAAGTTGGGTCACAGGGACTTGAACTTGCAGTGAACTGAACTCTTGGTTCGGCAGCACGTAACTTCACATGCCACTACAGCTGCAGCCCCATGGAACTTTTGATAGGTTGTCAGCTAACCACTCTGCTTGATTGGCTGCACCCTGATTTTACTCCAGACACCCGGAGGGAGCCAGAAGTATTGGGGTAGCCCAGAAAGTTCCAGCTGGGTGACCTTGTCTATGCCAAGAACTATGGGGATGCACTGGTCGGGTTCCTGGCGTCCGTGACCAAGGCCCCTGGGCTGGTGTCATACAAAGTGGCCGATGCTGCCAGCATGGTCTTCAGGAGGCACATCAACCAGCTACAACAGAGGTGGCTGGCATGAGAGCAGGGGCCAAACAGTGACTTCTCCCCTTGTACCACAGACACCAGGAATGAACCAGCCGTGGCACCCGAGAACCACAGGAACTCTCCTACCAAGACCAACCATGAACAGCTGTCACCGTTGAGTGAGGCAGAAGCTGCTGGAAGTGACAGGGGCTCCTCTGCTAATGAGACAGAACCTGCCATGAACACCAAAACTCCTGTCAGTGGACCTGTGATCTCTAGGGAATTGCATAGGTCCCAGAAGACTCGCCATCCCCTGGTTTACTTGGGAGACTATAATTGGAGCTGGGTGTCTCAAGCTTAGGGAGGAGGGGTGTTATGTACTGGCTTAGCTTCTGTCTGAGCTAAGTCTCCTGAAGTCCTCATTGCTATTGGCTGTTTTCCTGCTGGCTGCATCTAATCTGCACTGTACAATAAAGTCCAATCACAGCGCTGTAAATAAGTTACTTTGTATATAGCTAATGCAAAATAAGGGTTCTAGCTTAATGTTCCTATTGGTTGTTGGTTGACACGGGGGTGTGGTTTATGTATATATATTTGCTCCTGTTGAGCCTGTGTTGTCTGTCTGTTCTGGTCTTCAATAAAGATGTAATTCTGAGCTGAAATCCTTATTAGCTGAAATCACTATGAGCAGAAATCACAATACTTAATATTTCACATGTCTCAAAATATAGGCAAAGGGCTCTAATCCACACACTGCCGCACTTCTTCCCTTTCCCTAACTCAGCTTCTCATTCTATCTCTGTCTTGTGATGAGAAGAGAGCAATGAAATATTCAAGTATTCTTTGGCTCTGCCTACATAAACTGAGAGTGCTCTCCTCCCATCCCCCAATCTAGTGATGGATTGTGCTGCCAGCTTGCCTCGACTGACCCTCAGTAAAAATCTGGATCAATCATTGAGAGCCAGTTTGGTGTAGTGGTTAAGAGCAGCAGGACTCTAATCTGGAGAACTGGTTTTGATTCCCCACTCCTCCGCTTGAAGTTAGCTGGTGACCTTGTGTCAGTCACAGCTGTCTCAGAGCTCTCTCATCTCCACTTACATCATAAAGTATCTGTTGTGGGGATAATAATAACACTGACTTGTTAACTGCTGTATGGGACTAATCTGTCCAGAAGAGCATTATATATGCACAAGGTTGTTGCTGTTGCTATTATATGCCCCAGTCTTGTCTGTCATGACTAGGGGTGTGCAAGGAAAAAACTTTCGGCTTTCTTGTTTCGGGATTACCCGAAACAAGATTCTCTACCGGCATTAGCCGAATGCCGAAACAAGAATCTCTTTCGGGATTCGGGATTTGGCATTATTTCGGCATTCTTTCGGGATTCTTTCGGGTTATTTTGCTGGGAAAATGCCTCCGTCTTTCAGGACGCCTGGAGGAGGCATTTTCCCACCAAATAAGCCCAAAATTGGTGGGGACCTTCCTCTAACCCTTCTCTAACACCCACCCAAGTTTCAGACAGATTGGACTTTGGGGGGCCATGTTATGGCCCCCCAAAGCAGGTCCCCCCATCCTCCCATAAAGGAGCATCTTCTTCATTATTTCCTATGGGGAAAAAATGAAGAAGCAGGCTTCCTTTGCCAGGGGTGGCATTTTGCATGCAAAATGCCCCCCAGCCCTCAGGGGCCCTTCTCCCACCCCTCCTCCCACCCCCCACCGAGGCTCAGCCTGCTCCCACTTGGGGGGGCCATTTCATGGCCTCCCCAAGTAGGTGCTCTAATCTCTACCACTGACAGCTGGGGGAGGCTTGTGTTGCCAGGGGTGGCATTTTGCATGCAAAATGCCCCCCAACCCTCTGGGGCCCTTCTCCCACCCCTCCTCCCACCCCCCACCAAGGCTCAGGCTGCTCCCACTTGGGGGGGCCATTTCATGGCCTCCCCAAGTAGGTGCTCTCAGCCCCTAAAGTCCACCCTTCACAGCCCCACACAAACCCAATTCCCCCCCAGCTGCCACACACAGACCCAAATCCCCCCAGTAGCCCCTCACAGACCCAAATCAACCCCCACCTGCCCCACACCCACCATAACCCCAGGAACAGGCTGGCCTGCCCTCCCCTTTTGGGAACCCCTAAACTCTCTTTCCCAGGGCAGTTCTGCACAGACAAGGGGTGCCACAATGGTGGCAGTGCCAAATCGTCCCTGGGAAAGAGCACCTGCCCTGGCACACAGACAACCACCCCCCTGACCCCCCCACCACCCGCAGAGAAGGCTGGCCAGCCTGCCCCATTGTTCCCTATGCTGGGAACCAACCTCCCATCAAAGAAGGGAACACAGACACACAATCATTAAGTTTAAAAAACCTTTATTTTCTCATTTTCAAATTACAAGTGGTCAACAAATCACAACATATTACACTTATTGTCCCTCATAGCACAACACAACACAATTAACTACACATCAGAGAATCTTAAACACATTTTTTTTTTTGAAATGGACAAACAGTAAAGTTTTGAACATTACAACAGGTCACATAGTGAGCGGGCACAACAGGGCATGGAAACAGAAGATGATCATAATAACTACCAGCCTAATACAACTCTCCCTCCATAAAACGACTTAATGGGGGGGAACCACTGCAACAAAATCCCCCCCCCAACCCTCTGGGGCCCTTCTCCCACCCTTCCTCCCATCCCCCCACCAAGGCTCAGCCTGCTCCCACTTGGGGGGGCCATTTCATGGCCTCCCCAAGTAGGTGCTCTGCTCTCATCTCTACCACTGACAGCTGGGAGAGGCTTGTCTTGCCAGGGGTGGCATTTTGCATGCCAAATGCCACCCTCACCCTCAGGGGCCCTTCTCCCACCCTTCCCCCCACCCCCCACCACATGCATTCCTTGACAATCAAGAAATCTGGAGTTAAATATAATGTGCATGTAAGTCCCTCAAAGACAGAAGCAATATGACCCATTTGATTTCCACAACCTCAGACACAATTAGGGATCCGTTTCCCCTTGGTGGGGGATCCCCCACTCTCACCTATCACCCCGAAGGGGGAAAGTCAGTGAATGAGCCTTCAAGGTACGCTCCAGGGGCTGCTGCCGTGATGTCACTGATGTCATCTGGCTGCCCTGAGAGTATGCCTGTGCTTTGCAGTGGGCTGATTTGGGCCCTGCAGGCCAAAGCAGGATCCCTTGTGGCCCAAATCTGCCTGCTGTGAATTGTGCGTGCTCCCCAGCCTTGTGTGATGATCACATCACTTCCTAGAACAGACATCATCATGCCAGAGCATTGCCATTAAATGATCATGCGTGTGTGAACAGACCCTATGTATCCTGTAGGCTTCAGTGATGGTATAGTAATGTTTTCACTCACATTATAGAGAGAGAGAGAGAGAGAGAGAAGGGGGGGAGGCACTGAAGCTAGATTATTTCTTCTATTTTACTGTCCCCTTCCAAAGCCAGGGTGGCATTGGCACAATGCCCCCCTCCCCCCGGCCAGAGCCTTAGTACCAGTATGCATTGACAGGCCCATGCATCATAGTCCTTTTTGAGACCCAGCCAAGTTGTGTGCCTTTTGGAGAAAAATGTTCAAGTTGCTGGTGGGGGTATGAACAATTTTTAGATATCCACTGTAGTGCAATGGCTAGAGAGTTGGTCTAGAATCTGGCAGACTCTGATTCTGTGCCTTGTAGGCTTGATGGATGTTCTTGGCTCAGCCTAAGTAAACAATTGTGTTGTGTTTTCCAGAGGCAGTCTAGGTGATTTTGGGGCCCTGGACAAATGTTCTTGACGGGGCCCCAGAACCAGTGCCGCCCCACCACTGGCTCCTTGCCAAGGCCAAGCAATTTGGCAACCTAGGCCCCAGATAGAGTGGGCAGGAGTGCGTTGTTTCCTTCCTCCCCCCCCCTCCACCCCCTCATACAACTAAGAAGGCCATCGGTGGAGTCACTCCAATGTGAGGCATGGAGCAGCTGTCTATTGTTAGCCTGGTTGTGATGAGGGTGAAACAAATCAAGGGAGAACAGCAATGTGTAAACCACTCTAGGTTCCCATGGGGGAGAAAACCGGGGCATAAGATAAACCTTTAATTTGGTGGGGAGGGGGTATATACATTTTATGTGTATGTGTCTGTATGTTTTATGCATTCAAATCACTTGTGGTGTACTTTAGAATTATATTGAGCTCCACAGTATCCCAAAAACCTTGTCCATGTATTGCAAACCGAAGTCAATCTACCACATCTAGGGTATTCTTCTTTTCCCTACTGCCTTCAATTTTTCTTAGCATTATTGTCTTTTCTAGTGAACCTTGTCTTCTCATGATGTGACATAAGCACTATCATCAATTGATATCTTCAAGGGAGAAAGCAGGCCTGATTTGGTCTGGACATGTCTTTTTCGGAGTCCATGGTACATGTAAATTGAAACTTTCTTCCCACTTCACAGTGTGAATGCTTTTTCCTCCTATGAGCTTTGTCTAAATTTTACTGTACTGATACTGCTCATTTGGCCAAAAGGCCTGCCCTTGATCAATGCCACATTAAATACTTCATAATAAAAATATGTTTTTAGAACCATTTAAAAGTGTCCTTAAGTGCCATACGCCGATTTAAAAAACCATAAGCTAAATGTTTGGGAACACAACCAGATATGTGAATGACTGAAATGCAGCCCAATCCCACTGCTACTTAAAATCCATTTTTGATGGAGGTCTGGATTGTCTTACATTGGTGTCATTGGGCTTGGAATCAGGAACCTGGAAGCGTTCCATGGGGGCTACAACTTTCATGCCAAGGCTAAGAGGGTGGGAACGGGATCTCTCTGGGGTGGCAAACTCTGGCCTTGGAAGTTACTGGCAATTTGGGGGTGGGACTTGTGCAAAGGAAAATCTGAGTAGGGATCTCCCCCAGAATCCATGGTCCGCATTTGCCCTCTAAAGAGATTGCCCTTGGAAGCAGCCAGTTTATCTGTAGGGAACTACTCTCTCTAACCTGAACTCAAGCCCAACCAGGAGTTTGGCAGCCCTAGGAAAATTTCTGAAAAAGATGGCAAAGGAGGGCCAGCAACTGATAGAGGCATGGAAGCCCACACCAGGACAGTAGCAGGGGCCTACTTGGGCAAAAGGGACGACCAGTGCTCTCATCCCCCATAGTCCACTCCTTTAAGCCCCACACAAACCCAGTTCCCCCACCCCAGCTGCCACACACAGACCCAAATCCTCCACTCAGCCCCTCTCAGAACCAAAACCACCCTCAGCTGCCCCACACCGAGTACCCCAGGAACAGGCTGGCCAGCCTGCCCCATTGTTCCCTATGCTGGGAACCAACCTCCCATCAAAGAAGGGAACACAGACACACAATCATTAAGTTTAAAAAACCTTTATTTTCTCATTTTCAAATTACAAGTGGTCAACAAATCACAACATATTACACTTATTGTCCCTCATAGCACAACACAACACAATTAACTACACATCAGAGAATCTTAAACACATTTTTTTTTTTGAAATGGACAAACAGTAAAGTTTTGAACATTACAACAGGTTACATAGTGAGCGGGCACAACAGGGCATGGAAACAGAAGATGATCATAATAACTACCAGCCTAATACAACTCTCCCTCCATAAAACGACTTAATGGGGGGGAACCACTGCAACAGGGTCCAGCAGAACCTATGTCATTTCCTGTGGCTGTGCTTTCAGTTCAGACACACAAAGCTGAACTGGGCACTTCCAAGGCACTGGACAATGGTATTTCTGGAGCAGTTCTGCAGAGGTCTCCCCCCACCCCCACACCAGCCTCAGAATTTACCTGGGAACATCTGTGAGAGATCATCATTGGCCGGTGCCCATCCACCACTCTTCCCGCATCCCCCAACCATGCAAACCCAACATTAACATCAAATTTTTTTTTTTAAACATGAACTGAACATCAACTTTTAAAAAACATAAGCACAACATTTTTTTTTGGGTTTTTTTCCTTTTTTTTACATGAACAGAACATCAACTTTTAAAAAACATAATCACAACATTTTTTTGGGTTTTTTTTCCTTTTTTTTACATGAACAGAACATCAACTTTTAAAAAACATAAGCACAACATTTTTTTTTGGTTTTTTTTCCTTTTTTTTACATGAACAGAACATCAACTTTCAAAAAACAGTACAACAATTCTTCTACAATTTTTTTTACAATGATTTCATCTGATAAAAACACCTAAGCAATCCCTATCTAACCTGTTTCTCCCTCCAGTAGCAATCCATGTTTCTGGGGCATTATTTTTCATAATAAATTTGGTCCCACAGGGTATGTCTCAGTGATGGGAGATGTTTTGAATACCCTGGGGGGGGGGGCTTTCAAATTGCTGGGTGTTTTCCCTTTGCCACTGGTTCCTAACCACCCTCCCTCTACTGGCCGGTTTTAACTGTATATACAGGGTTTTATACAGGGGAGAGCGCGATTCCAAAGGATTGGACTCATAGAGGATGCAGGCCACAAGTTGGGCTCACCTCAGTCACTCTGGAAGTCCAGTCCTGAGAAATCGAAGAGGCGAGAGTTGACCTTCAGGAAGGTCAACTGCTCGACTCTCCATGGGAGAAGGCGAGTGCGATGTGGGCCGACAATGTCGCCCGCATGTGAAAAGACGCGCTCGCTCTCCACGCTCGTCGGAGGGCATGAGAGCAGCCGCTGCGCCTCGAGGGAGAGGTCCGGCCAGACCGACTCCTTCCTGGCCCAGTAGCTGAGCGGATCGGTGGAGAGCGACTCGCAGGGCTCCGCGAGGTAGTCCCTGACCATCGCCTCCGCCGGATCCTCTCTCACGGTCCTCACGACCCCAGAGGGGACGAGGGCCCACCGGAGCATCTCCATCTCCATCGGCACTCCGGTGGTGGCCTCGGGGGGGGCCTGCGCAGAGGGGGCGTCAGAGGGACCCGCACGGCAGGGCCCCTCTTGCGTCCCCCCTGTCGACAGGCGTCCCCTCTTGGCCTGCCTGCGCCTCACCCAAGAGCAGAGCCCGTCTCTGGCTTGGGTGAGGTTCCCGTCCCGCTCGGCGAAAGTGCCCTTTATGCGCGGGTCACACATGGTCGCCAACATGTATGACTCTTCCTTAGTGAGAGGAGTTAGCCTGGCAGCTATGCCCTGCTGCAGCCTTCTCACTAATGCGCGCACCGCTGGAACAAGGTCAGCACGGGGCGCGACCCGGTCTGCAAGGGTGGCCAGATTCCTCTGGAGCGTGTGCACCAGGGGAATGACCAGACCGAGGGTCGCCGTGTCTGACGAGACCGCCACAGTGAAGTCCTTGAAGGGCTTCAGGACCTCCACTGTCTGGGTGATGGTGAGCCAATCCTCCCGGTTGAACTCACCCACCTGACTCGCACCGCGGTGCTCGGAGAGCCACGCGTGGAGTGCGGCCTGCTGCTCCACCAAGCGCTCAAGCATGGCGCAGGTGGAGTTCCAGCGAGTGCTGACGTCAGTGATCAGAGCGTGCTCTGGCACACCTGTCCTGACCTGTGTCTGGCGCAGTTCGTGCGTGGCCTTCACGCTGCGCGAGAAGTGACCCGTGAGCCTCCGACATTTCTGGACAAGTAACTGGAGTTCACGGGTCCGGGTATCCACGGGTTCCTTCGAGGAGCCCAACCCCAGCGCATCTCTCACCACTAGGTGAAGCTTGTGAGCGGCACAGTAGACGCTCTCTCGGCTCACTAGATGCGCCGCTGCCCTCATGTTCTTGCCACCGTCCGTCACCATGCATCCCACGGTGGCGGGTCCCTGGCCTATCCACTCGTCCAACTGTCTCCTTAAGGTGGCAGCGATGTTCTCCGCCGTGTGGGACACGTCGAGCACCTCGGCGTGAAGCAAGGCCTTGCAGTAGCCGGCCTGGCGGTCTCGCATCCTTCCCTGTCTAGCTGTGCTAGGCACCTCCCCCCGGCCCCCACCCAGAACCGACTCGGGTTCCCACCAGTGAGCAGTAAGCGAGAGGTACGCTTGCTGCACACTTGGGCAGGTCCAGATGTCCGATGTGAAGTGCACAGTTCTCCCGGCAACCCGGGACAGCTGTGCCTTCACATGATCCCTGGCAGCCCTGTAAAACGAGGGCACCACCGATCTGCTCAACGACGTGCGAGCAGGGACGGCGTACCAGGGAAAGCAATCTTGGAGCAGCCCTGAGAAGCCGAAGTCTTCAACTACGGAATACGGTTGCCCATCCACTGCTATCATGTTGACGATGTGGCGCGTGATGCGCCTGCTCGCCCTCCGGATCCCCTCTCTGGGCACACTAGCGCCCTGCATACCAAGCATCTCCGGGAGAGAGGCTTGGCGTCCCTTTCCTGCAGGTACCCTTGGGGGGAGAGCACCAGAGGAGCCTGCCTCCTTCTGGCTAGCTGGCGGCCGTGCGGCGCCACTCGAACCCTCCTCCCGAAGAAGCACCGCCTGGTGGTGCCTCTTCATATGGTACCTCATCCCAGACGTGGAGAGATGCCACACATCTTTGCCACGGCTGACGCGCTGCCTACAATGCAGGCACAGGGCTGCTCGGGGATCCTCCGTTGTCTGGAAGTGCTTCCAGATTTCGGAGGAAAAGGGCATCCCACGCTTCCCAGGAGAAGCGCGTTCGGGACCACCCTGCGGCACCTCCTGTGAGGTGCTCTGGCCGGACACACCGTGTCCCACTCTCGGCCGGGCAGGTGGGGATGGACGAGGCTGAAGGGGCAGAGATGTGGGCTCTTCCACCACAGTCTCTGCCTCTTCCTCCCGCGTCCTCTCCTCCTGCACAGCCGCGAGAGGCCTGCTGCTGGCCTCAGAGGAAACTGGGGTGGACCGCCCCAGGGGGGGTCTCACGGGCAGTTCCTCCAACATCCTCCGGGTTCCTGGGGTGAGCGGGAGCGCAGGGAAAGTCATGTGCTCCGCGCCCATCCCAGGAGACACCACATGCTGCCCCTCCTCCAGCAGCTGGCTCGCAACCACTGGAGGAGGAGGAGCCTCAGCAGCAGGCCCCTGCCCAGTGCCAGCCCCTGCCTCACGCACCCGGGTTGGGGGTGGCCCTCCAGCAGCTGCCTCAGGAAAGAGAGTCTTGCGAACCCTCTTCCTGTCACCAGAAGCCAGGCTGGTGAACGGCAGCAGCGCAGGGGAGGGCCTCCTCCGCTCAGATGGAGGGGCTGCCGCAGCAGTCCCCCTCCCCCTCCCCTCCTCCCCTCTAGATTTCTCCCTAGCCTTTCCCCCGGGTCCCCTCTCTGCTTTCCTCTCTGACATACTTTCCCCTCCCAAATTCAACCCTAACTAATCAGAAAAGATTTAGAAAACAAAGGTCAACTTTGTTTTCAAGACCTAACTAACCTGCTATAAATCTGTGTTTCTAGTGGCTCTGTGACTTGGAGATGAACAATCAAGTGCCTTTTTAAGCAACCCTATTTATGTCAGGGAACCTGAGCCTGCCAATCAGCTGAATTCCTCTGGAATTGAGCTGGCCCTAAACCCCAATAACAGGTGACGAAGCCTTAAACACTCACACACTAGTATGCCCGGGCCGGCCTGGCACCACCACGTGTGCCAGAGATGGGCAGTGGAACCCTAGTTATGGGGGCACTAATGGGAAGCCTATTGACAGCTATTACAAATTTTTATATATATATATATATATATATAGAATTCAAACCTAACACTCACTCACTAATGCTTTCCCTGCTGAGTCCCTATTTAGTTTTTTAAAAAAAACTAGGCTCGGTTTCCCTAATAATTATGTTGAGGGCAATTATCCACTGATCACCTACCAACTGGCCTACCTACCTAAGAGACACTATTTAGCGGGACCGATGTATCTGTGGTATGTCGGTGTGGGGTGTGGATGTGGTGTTTTGAAGATGAGCCTCCCCCCTCCCAAGCTAGCAAGAACCCACCCCCAAGGCCACCCAAATGTCAACCCGGACTCGCTCACACTAACACCAGTCCTGCAGTCCAGCGATGTTCAGGCGGTCTTGCAGCTGGTCCTCCTCTCCTCCACGATGCTGTCAAGAAAATTGGAAATGTTAGCAGAGTCAACACCACACGCCGCACACGCAACCCCAAAATTCAAGGCCCCGTTGCACAAGCCAAGTCAGCCCCCCCCCCCCTTAAAGGCTAGGGCCAACCAGCAGCAAAACAAAACACATCCACCCAGCAGAGCTTCTGGCCTGTGCAGGCCAGAAGCTGGCACACTCATTTTTTAGTCCTGTGAAACAGCAGTTCATGCCCACCCCACACTCAAACTTGAAAAATGAAACATGAAAGAAAGCTGCCACTGCGATCAATGCTGGCCCCCCTAACCCCCAAACAATATCCTCTTGCCCAACCAGAAAATGCCCCCCCCCCCGGCCCAAGCCATAAAGACAGAGCCAAAGCATATGCTCGCAGGTAGGCACAGCAGCAGACATAAGCTCAAAAACCAAATTTAACAACAACCCTACCAGTCCACCAGTGCAGATGTCCAGCAATGTTGATCCTCCACGCAGAGATCTGCAGGCCGATGTCCACCAAGTGCAGTCCAGTCCAGAAGAGGTCCACCAACGATAAACAACCTGAATGTGAAGCAAAACAGTGAGTGCCAGGCCAGCAAACGGGAAGGGTTACCAAAGCCGGAGCAGCAGGCCTGTGTGTGGGCCGAAGGCTGGCACAGTTGATCAGGACGGAGCCTGTTGGGAATCCTTGCAAGCAGGGGACCAGACACAGAAACGCAAGCCACACCATTCCAGATTGTGGAGCACAACTGTGAGTGCCAGGCCAGCAACCAAAAAGGGTTACCTTGGCCAAAGCAGCATACCTGTGTGTGGCCCACAGGCTGGCACAGTTGATCAGGACGGAGCCTGTTGGGAATCCTTGCTAGCAGGGGACCAGACACAGAACAGCAAGCCACACCATTCCAGATTGTGAAGCACAACTGTGAGAGCCAGCCAGAAGAAAGGCTTCTGGCCTGTGTAGGCCCGAAGCTGGCACACTCTGGTTTTAATCTTCAAACAGTGGATCAAGCTTAAAGAAGGCAAGCACAACAACCAATGCTGAACCCCCCCCCCCCCCACCATCAAACATTGTCTGCCCAACCTGTCCCCCAGGCCATACCTGTGTGTGGCCCACAGGCTGGCACAGTTGATCAGGACGGAGCCTGTTGGGAATCCTTGCTAGCAGGGGACCAGACACAGAACAGCAAGCCACACCATTCCAGATTGTGAAGCACAACTGTGAGAGCCAGCCAGAAGAAAGGCTTCTGGCCTGTGTAGGCCCGAAGCTGGCACACTCTGGTTTTAATCTTCAAACAGTGGATCAAGCTTAAAGAAGGCAAGCACAACAACCAATGCTGAACCCCCCCCCCCCACCATCAAACATTGTCTGCCCAACCTGTCCCCCAGGCCATACCTGTGTGTGGCCCACAGGCTGGCACAGTTGATCAGGACGGAGCCTGTTGGGAATCCTTGCTAGCAGGGGACCAGACACAGAAAGGCAAGCCACACCATTCCAGATTGTGAAGCACAACTGTGAGAGCCAGCCAGAAGAAAGGCTTCTGGCCTGTGTAGGCCCGAAGCTGGCACACTCTGGTTTTAATCTTCAAACAGTGGATCAAGCTTAAAGAAGGCAAGCACAACAACCAATGCTGAACCCCCCCCCCCCACCATCAAACATTGTCTGCCCAACCTGTCCCCCAGGCCATACCTGTGTGTGGCCCACAGGCTGGCACAGTTGATCAGGACGGAGCCTGTTGGGAATCCTTGCTAGCAGGGGACCAGACACAGAAAGGCAAGCCACACCATTCCAGATTGTGAAGCACAACTGTGAGAGCCAGCCAGAAGAAAGGCTTCTGGCCTGTGTAGGCCCGAAGCTGGCACACTCTGGTTTTAATCTTCAAACAGTGGATCAAGCTTAAAGAAGGCAAGCACAACAACCAATGCTGAACCCCCCCCCCCCACCATCAAAGATTGTCTGCCCAACCTGTCCCCCAGGCCATACCTGTGTGTGGCCCACAGGCTGGCACAGTTGATCAGGACGGAGCCTGTTGGGAATCCTTGCTAGCAGGGGACCAGACACAGAAAGGCAAGCCACACCATTCCAGATTGTGAAGCACAACTGTGAGAGCCAGCCAGAAGAAAGGCTTCTGGCCTGTGTAGGCCCGAAGCTGGCACACTCTGGTTTTAATCTTCAAACAGTGGATCAAGCTTAAAGAAGGCAAGCACAGCAACCAATGCTGAAACCCCCCCCCCACCATCAAACATTGTCTGCCCAACCTGTCCCCCAGGCCATACCTGTGTGTGGCCCACAGGCTGGCACAGTTGATCAGGACGGAGCCTGTTGGGAATCCTTGCAAGCAGGGGACCAGACACAGAAAGGCAAGCCACACCATTCCAGATTGTGAAGCACAACTGTGAGAGCCAGCCAGAAGAAAGGCTTCTGGCCTGTGTAGGCCCAAAGCTGGCACACTCTTGTTTTAATCTTAAAACAGTGGATCAAGCTTAAAGAAGGCAAGCACAACAACCAATGCTGAACCCCCCCCCCACCATCAAACATTGTCTGCCCAACCTGTCCCCCAGGCCATACCTGTGTGTGGCCCACAGGCTGGCACAGTTGATCAGGACGGAGCCTGTTGGGAATCCTTGCAAGCAGGGGACCAGACACAGAAAGGCAAGCCACACCATTCCAGATTGTGAAGCACAACTGTGAGAGCCAGCCAGAAGAAAGGCTTCTGGCCTGTGTAGGCCCAAAGCTGGCACACTCTTGTTTTAATCTTAAAACAGTGGATCAAGCTTAAAGAAGGCAAGCACAACAACCAATGCTGAAACCCCCCCCACCATCAAACATTGTCTGCCCAACCTGTCCCCCAGGCCATACCTGTGTGTGGCCCACAGGCTGGCACAGTTGATCAGGACGGAGCCTGTTGGGAATCCTTGCAAGCAGGGGACCAGACACAGAAAAGCAAGCCACACCATTCCAGATTGTGGAGCACAACTGTGAGAGCCAGCCAGAAGAAAGGCTTCTGGCCTGTGTAGGCCCAAAGCTGGCACACTCTTGTTTTAATCTTAAAACAGTGGATCAAGCTTAAAGAAGGCAAGCACAACAACCAATGCTGAAACCCCCACCCCACCATCAAACATTGTCTGCCCAACCTGTCCCCCAGGCCATGCCAAGAATAAACTGCAACACCTTTTTGCAGAGGCAGGCCACAGCAGCACATTGCCCAGCATCAAAAAAATTTACAAAAATTTTAAAAAGGCCTACCAGGTGTCCTCTCAGGATGTCCAGCACAGTTGATCCTCCAGGCAGATGTCCTCCAGGCTCCAGGTGCAGTCTCTCTTCTTCTCCTCTCTCGGTCACAGCTCAGCAGCAGCAGCAACAGAAGTGTTCCAGACAGTCTTGCTCCAAATTTAAATCCCCTGCTGCAGCCTCAGCCAAAGATTTAAATCTATTGGCTGGCATGAGAATGCAGCAGTGGGATTGGTGACTCCTAAAGTCCCCAGTCCCCTGCCTTTCCCCACCCACACTCCAAGAGCCACCCTCCTCCTGCTCCCCCTCCCCTACCTGTTAGTTTTGGCGGGAATCTCTGCTGCTTTGCAAATGCAAAGTGCAATGCAATGCTTGCACCTTGCATTTGCAAGGCAAAGCAGGATTCCCTATCCTCCTTTGCAAGAGGGGTGGGGGGTGACAGAAGGAGTGAGTGATTCACTCCTTCTCCCCCCCTCCCCTCTTCTAAGAGCCTGCAGGAAGCCTTTGCTTCCAGCAGGATTTTGCTAGCCGCTTGCTAAGGCAAACGGCTAGCAAAATCAAAATGGCGATTCTCGAATGCCGAAAGAATGCCGAAAGAATCCCGAAACGTTTCGGGTTTTTCTTTCGGCAATCCCGAAACGTTTCGGCATTCCCCGAAACGTTTCGGGATTCTTGAAGAATGCCGAAACACTTTTGTTTCGGCATTCTTTCGGCATTCAGAATGCCGAAACGCACATCCCTAGTCATGACAAACCTCACAGGGCAAAGAGAAGGCATTGAAGCTCACAAGATTTCCACTTGTGGGAGCCTATGGGCTCCCAGTTGAAGGCTTGAAAGGGGCTGCATCTTTCTTTCCCCCCTCCTAGGGAACTTCCTCTCACTCGCTTGGTTTGGAATGAATGGCATTTTTAAATTATTACTCCCTGACAGAACATGGGTTTTCTGGTTAGGGCAGCCATTGTGGTTGATTGGCATTCCATAATAATTGTTTTGTTTGTTTATTGTTTATTGCTTTTCCGGCCGAAGCCATAAGCCATACAAACACCAACAAAATATGAACTGTACACTTGAACAGACCCAATTCACACAGACATAACTCGTCATTATCACTTTAAACTATCTAAGCTCATGAAGATTTTGTTTCTTTATCACCGTGGCTAAAAAGGAAGCCACTATAGCAGAGGTTTGCTTGTCAGGAAAGTTATCAGACAGTAGCACTGAGATTGCCCAAGGAAGGAAGGGAAGCTTTTCTTTTAACATAATAGGAATAATAAATCTCTCTCTTTCCTTACTCCACTTAGGGCAAAAAACTATTATATGATCCAAGGTCTCTAACTTTCCTTGTCCACAGTCACAAACTCGTTCAGAATAAGGGAGTCCAGAGAAACGACCAGAAAGCACTTTAGAGGGGAAGGAGTTAAGTCTAGCATTCCATAATAATATGCCAAAGATACAATGGGTCTTTTTGGATGTTAATATTGGGAAGGATCCAACCTTATAATGGAGTGCCTGCTATTCACAATGCCTCCAATATGCACAGTTGTTTTCATCATCATCATCATCATCATCATCATCACAACAAGGTTTGATTATATACAGCCCTTCAGGACAACTGACTCAGAGCAGTTTACAAAGTATGTTGTTATTATTAGTATACTCATGGCAATCACCTTGTGAGATGGGCTGGGCTGAGAAAGCTCTGAGAGAACATTGCCTGACCCAAGGTCACTCAACTGGCTTCATGTGGAGGACTGGGGAATCAAACCCAGTTCTCCAGATTTGAGTCCTACTGCTCTTAACCACTACACCAAACTGTCTCATGGTCAGAGTAGGGAAACATTGTCATCTGAGTAGGGAAACATGCAAAAGGAATACTCTTTTTAAGGATGCAGGTTTGCATATACGAAAACCAGAAAATATGCCCTGTTCAGGCAAAATGGCAACCACAAGTACTGGGAGCATCAAGGTTAGTACAGGCTGGCGGTACACGTGGTAACTTGGTTCCTCCCAAATGTAACATCTGAAAAGGTCTGTTGTCAAAGTACAAAATGAAGTGGGTATGAAACAGATCACATATGGTGGAATATTAGCAGTCCTTTTCAATGGAAAGAGCTGTATGAGCACAAAGAAGAATGCAGCGCGTGTACACAGCCATCTGGGATCAACCGTTGCAAGCAGGTAAATGCAACAGAAGCCTCAGGCACAATGCTGCCTGTTGTCTTGTAGAATTGAGCTTCCAAAGATCCAGGCACAGAGCAATAGAAGACGAAAAGCTCAGCTTATTGAAGGAGTCGTACCACTGTGAGAGCACGTTGAACCCTCTAATCTGGATATATACAGCTACACCACTGGGATAGCCATAACTAAGTTATCAGCTGTTATAATAAACTTTTGCCTCCAAAAGCCACCCCCCCCAAACCCTCACAAGGGTTAGTAATGATATCCCAGTCCTATACTGAGTGGTGTGTTCTCTGCTTTCATGATGAACACGTAAGCATTTTCTTATAAGAACAGAATGCAGTGATAACTGTGGTAGTCTTATTCTTGATGATTTTGAATTTCTCATCCCGGTACTTTTCAATATTTTTATCAATGATCTGGATGAAGGAGTGGAAGGGCTGCTCATTAAATTTGCTGTTGATACCAAATTGGGAGGGGTAGCAAACACCCAAGAAGATAGAATTAAAATTCAACAAGACCTGAATACTCTGGAGAAGTGGGAAGCTGTGAATAGGATGCAATTCAACAAAGACAAGTGCACAGTATCACATCTGGGCCACAAAAATGGGAAGCACAAATACTGGATGGGGGATACACTTCTGGGCATTAGTATATGTGAAAGGGATCTTGGAGTAAGAGTGGACTGTAAACTGAATATGAGCAGTCAGTGTGATGCGGTGGCAAAAAAGGCTAATTCAATCCTGGGTTGTATCAAAGGGGCCATAGCGTCAAAATCACAGGAGGTCATAGCCCCTCTCTATACTGCCTTGGTCAGGCCACACCTGGAGTATTGTGTGCAGTTCTGGAGGCCTCACTTCAAAAAGGATGAGGCCAAAATCGAGAGGGTGCAGAGGAGAGCGACGAGAATGATCAGGGGTCTGGAGACTGAGCCCTATGAGGTAAGGCTGAGGGCCTTGGGAATGTTTAGTTTGGAGAAGAGGAGATTGAGGGGGGACATGATTGCTCTCTTTAAATATTTGAAAGGCTGTCATTTGGAGGAGGGCAAGGAGCTGTTCCAGTTGGCAGCAGAGGGTAGGACCCGAAGCAATGGGCTTAAATTACATGCACAAAGGTACCGGCTGGATATTAGGAAACACTTTTTCACGGTCAGAGTAGTTCAAAAGTGGAATCAGCTGCCTAGGGAGGTGGTGAGCTCCCCCTCATTGGCAGTTTTCAAGAAGAGGCTGGATGAATATTTGTCAGAGATGCTTTAGGCTGATCCTGCACTGGGCAGGGGGTTGGACTAGATGGTCTGTATGGCCCCTTCCAACTCTATGATTCTATGATTCTATGATCTTTTGACCCCCAAATCCCCATTTCCTTTTCACTTCTCTCTTGGGTGGACTGTACCTGCATTTCTTTATCTGTTCCCTTGCACTCAATTTTCTCTTGAAAATGTATGCATTTTTCAATGTTATTTATGTGTCAATGAGTCAACATTATCTATTTTGATTTGCATCCAACAAATCAGCTGTTTTTTCCCTGTTCCTCATTCCTCCTGTACTCCTTTCACCACCTGGAAATATTATTCCTTGAGTGATAGGACTCACATGGATTTATTTTTTATTTACTTATAGTCCACCTTTCTTGTTGAGACTCAAGGCAGATTACATAGTTTAACATGCTCATTGACTGGGAAATAAACAAAACAGGGTAAGGATAACAAAAATGTGCAAATAAGCAGAAATCCGATATAGAGCTGGAAAAAATGCTGAAACAAGGCATAAGCAGATTAATATGACATCTTAACAATGTGGAAACTATACAGTGGATGAACAAACATTTATATTTTTATTTATTTATTTATGTCATTTATAGACCATTTTCTCACTAGGATTCAAGGCAAATTTCATAGAGTGAGATTAGCACAGTCACTCTCAAGGACATTTCACTAAACAATGGGATAGGATAAATAAATGCCAGTTTACAAATGCCAGTTTACAAACATTAGCAAAAGTCCAATACAGAGTTGAAAAAATGCTGAAACAAAATGTAAGCAATTCTAAGACTGACATTAGAGAACATAGAACTAGCCACCCAGTAGGGTCATACTTAAAGAAAGAGGTAGTACATAGGAGCATATACTTAAAGCAATAGATAGTGGGCATGGCAACACAGTGGTAAAGTCTATAGTCCCTAATTTGTTAGTGAGCAGGGGTCATTTCGTAGAAAAAGAGTGGGAGGAACTCATTAGCATAACTCATTAGCATAACTCATTAGCATATGCCACGCCCCTTGACAGCACCAGAAGTGTGTCATTAGCATAACTGATTTGCATATGCCACAGCCCCTGACATCACCTATCCTGGCTATTTTGGGCCCAATCCTGGCCATTCAGGGCCAAAATTTGGCCCAAAATGGCAAAAAGGGGCTGAAAATGGCCGAAAAGGGGCCCAAAATGGTCAGGATTGGGCTGCTGCTGAGTGGGAGAGTGATCCACCACCCTTCAGAGGCCCTATCTCGGCCGTTTCAGCCCCAATCCAGGCTGAAATGGGCCCAAAATGGCCGAGAGTCTGGTGGGTGGGGCCACCTGACATGTGACCTCTTTGGGGAACTGCCAGAACTGCGTTCCAGCACATTCCCCCTTGAAATGAGCCCTGTTAGTGAAGCATCTCTTTGAGATCATCTCCCTACAATACAGTCCTCTTACCTGCAGGCGAGGGGATGCGGTGAATAGGAGGAAGAGAGTAAAATCACCCTTCTTCCGTTAGTACATAGTCAATATAAAAAAGTAACAACACATGCACACATTATAAATGAATCTACATAAGTGACCAGAATTTTATTTTTCTATTCAACTGTTAGAAAAGGATGTGATGCCAAAGAAAGAAATCAGGGCATGACTTCTCCCGCCATGAGAGTGGCCGCACATGTGCCAAGGGATTTTCATAGGACTCAATGGAACCATCCCCCTCAACAACTTCAGTACCGCGATCGATACTCTGAATCCAAGGCTGACATCCTTGCTGCTTCCTCTGACCTCCTTCCAACTCTGCATCTAGTCCAGATGAATGGTTAGATAACCCCTCAGTTAAACTGGGGACATTGCACAACATGGAGAAAAAAACTCCAGAATCCTGTAATTCTGTCACTACCCATTCTAATTGCTTTCAATGAGTTTGAACAATGAATAAATGTTTCATCCAATATGCTTAATTAGAAACCGAGCTTTCAAAACACTGACAAGATCTAGCTTGAACAAAATTACTAAATGATCCATTTCATTTTGGGAGAAAAATCCTGCTAATTATCTTTTTTTTTTCTAAAACACAAAAAAGCCTGCCGTGCCTACAATCTTCCCTATACTCAATCTCAATTCCTAGGAGTGAATGTATTTGCATAATGTTTCAGGTACTAATTAGAAGAGTGGATTAACACACACGTTTCTGGTGTTTTTGACTTCCCCCTCAGCTATCCAAATCCTGATACAGAAAATTCAGATAGTAACAACGCTTTGATTGATGCTGTCATTTGCAAAGTCACCGCTTAATTATAACTCTGAAGTATTATTCTAAGCAATGCAACTTCAGTAGTCAGAAAGTATTGATGGAATTTTACAAGCTTCAAAATTCCCCCCTCCCCTGATTGTTTCAACACTGATAGAAAGTAAAGCACAGTGTGTTGGGGATGATGTGTTTAAAACCTAAGCAAAACACAAACAATTAGAGACACAAACAGGAATTACCTAGACAAGTGTACTAGACTCAGAGGAAAACTACACAAGATGCCTGACACGTGTTCTTCACGTGTCAGTTTCCCATAAGTTTCCATGGGAAGTGTAGTCAGAAAGAACAGTCACTTGATGCAATTCTCCGCCAGGGAGATGAGGGAGAGAATCCCTCCTACTGCTCTGCTGGTGCCATTGAAGTCGAAGAACATATTGAGGAGGGCAGCCCAGGAAGCCAGCAGCCAGCCACCTGCATTCCTGCCTTGCCAGTGGTGGTGGTGCTCAGTGCTCCCTCCTCCTTCTGCTCCAGCTAGGAGTGCTTGCGAAAACCCCAGCCACCAGCTCCCACTTGGGGACTGAGTGAAAGCCATGCATGCTCTGCCGCCTCCCTAGGACCTTGAACTGGAGTATGGTCCATTTGGCTCCCTCTGGCCACCACTGGTACATTCATGTAGTTTCCTCCAAGACCTGGAGTGTAATTGACTCATTTGCTTTTGGCCTGCATTATATTTAGCTAAAGAAGCATTGTGGTTTTCTTCTCTGCTGTTCGCAATTAGTATCTGAGGAGAGACTATGACATGTCAAAGGGAGTCAGATTGTATTTACTAGCCTTGGCCCACTCCTATGCATGTTCAATAAAACCCATGAACCCATATGTATTTAAGTTTGCTCTGTGCAAGTGGGAAACCTAGCAAAAGTGGAGCATACGTTTTTATATCCACAGGCACTTGTTTATAGGATGTACTGAATAGGGGTGTGCACTGAGAAAATTTCTGTTTCAGTTTCAGTTCCAAAAAGTTTTGGAATAATTCCATTCCATTAGTGTTTGTTCCAACTGAAGCAGAGCTGGCTTGGAACTGATCACTTTGTTTTCCCATGAATTTCAGCCTGTTGCACATATATTGGCTGCACATGTGCAAATGCATGCTATTCTTTTCCAGGGTGGGTAGGTGGGGAAACAAGGCTCTGGGGTAGCTGTTTTTGCACTCAATGACACCAAAATTGCACAGAAAACAGTCCTCCCCTTAAAACAATGAACCCACCAACTTTGACAGCATGCAACAATGGGATTCCATGTTTATGGAATTTAAGGAATGTTTGGAGAAGGCATGTATTGAAGTGAGCACTGGGCAGCTGTGCATGCTTGAACACACTATTCTTTCAAGGGGGGGAGTTGAGGAAATGAGGCTGTATTCATACTTAAACAAAAACTGCCTCCTCCAAAACCCCATTGATCCAATGAGTTTCTCCTCAAACACATGAAAACCAATGCAACAGTGGACTACGAAAAAGGTGAGTGTTGTGTATGTCTTGCATACACAATAGCAGGAAACTTACTGGCAAAGTGAGGCCATTACAGCATGCCCACAGCACACAAGAATCAAATAAAAGGAAATGCCAACCAATGAAATAAAAAAAAATGTTTAGAATGTTGGGATGATGACCAATCAAGGCTGTATATGCAAATGACCTCAGGGAAGAGTGGCAGTTGGCAGGGTGGGGGGAGGAGCACCCTGCTAGCCACATAGGGAAGCTGTATCCCTATGGGAAAACACATTTTACCCCTTTTAACCCCCTTAGGGGGTGAATTTCTTAAAATCCATTCTTAGTGAGCCTCTACATCACAAAAGGGACGTCCTGCCCAAATTTCACATTTCTAGGTCCACAGGTTTGGGCTGGGCATTAATGAGTCCATCAGGACACTTGTCTTTATATATATAGATAGAAGATAACAGAGGCAGGAAAAACAGAAGCAAGGGTTACCCAGATGAATTTGAGATAATGCAGTCACATGCACTTGTTCCTGCTAAGGTAAAGCAAATGCTGTGAGATTTGGGAAGAGCTAGCTTGGTCCAGTGGTTGGAGTGTCAGATTAGCATCTGGACCTGTCAAAGGACTGTCATATCGTAGCTGATTTATGGTGACTCTCCAGAGGATTTCAAGTCAAGAGACAAACAGAGGTGGTTTGCCATTGCCTGCCTCTGTGTAGTGACGCTGGACTTCATCAGTTGTCTCCCATTCTAATACTAACCAAGACTGATCCTATTCAGTTTCCAATGTCAGACAAGATCAAACTAGCCTAAGACATCCAGGTGAGGGCAAAGATAAAGTGTGCATTGCCTTCTTCGGCATAGCAGCCCCAGTCTTCCTTGATGGTCCCTTCCAAGGACTAGACCCTGGTTGTCTTCTGAGTTCTGACAAAATCAGGCTAGTCGGGGCTATTAAGGCTAGATCTGAGAGACCAATGTTCAAATCCTTACTCTGGCATGAAGCCTGATGGCTTAGCGAGTCTCTCTCTCTTTTTCAGCCTAATCTCCATCACATGATAAAACGGACAAAGGAATCTTATACACAGACCTGAGTTTTCTGGAAGAAGTGCAGAATAAAAATGTATATAGATTTGAAGGAAGAGAGAAAAAGAAATAATACTGTATAAGAAGGTGATCTAGATGGGCTTCAGGGAACACACACACCTTCCAATTGGCCCACGAGTTTTGCTTCAGATAAGATTAGGCTAACACATCTACACTAGCTTTCAGTGGGCTATTTCATCTCTGATATGAGCTGGCTCATTAAATAAAAGAAAGTATACATCTCTTCTGTTACCTAAAGGTCCTTGAGCAGTAGAAGCCTTGTTAAATGTGGAAGGGGAAGCATTTTGCTGGTTCTTGTGCCTCAAACCGTGGTCTGTAGAACTCTGCTGTTTTTAGAAGCACATCAGAGGTTGCTCAGAGAGAAGATAAATTATGACCTATAAACCAAGTTTGACAAAAGTCAAAAAGTGAGAGAATGGGTTTGAGAAATATGAACTCAAAGTCTTCTCCGGGCGCATACAACGTGTGTCATGGATCTTGATCTCTGAGCACAACTCCCCACTAGGGCCGTTTTCACACTACTAACCTGCTTCCGTAATGTTGCGAAACATCGCCCAAAAAACGTGGAAATTAGCGTCTTCCACTGTTGCTTCTTGAGAGAAGACGCTATCTTCTGTGTTTTTTGTGCGATGTTTCACAACGTTACGGAAGCAGGTTAGTACTGTGAAAATGGCCTAGTTCTCACTCATTTCATTTAGGCTTGTGAATACTCTCCTATGGTATTATTTTTTAACGTATGGTCCATCCCATTATGAAAACAACTAACAGAAAAAACAATTGAGCATGGCGCAGTGATATTGTTTCAAACTATGACACTGATCTGTAAAGTATTTCAAAAACTTAGACTACCAGAGATTAATTTTGTATTATACTGTCAGACTCAGATCTTCAAAGAGTCTTGTCAGGATAATGATAAACGATATTTCTGGCAACTGAAGTCTTTCAGAGATATTTTCTCTCTCTCTGTCATTTCAAAGTGTCACACACCCTATAACTGTAATATTAAAAGCTTCATTCATGCAAAAGAATTTCAAAACACAGAGATTAGAGATCTTGTGAAAATCCACGCTATCGTTACACAATTAAAATGTAAATAATGCCTATCTGCTTTTCCCAATTATTGTCAATATGTGGTGGGTCTATATTATCAGTGTTTTTTGTTGGAAGAAAGCAAACCAATACTCAACATCTCTCTCAACTGTGAAAATTGAGAGGTGCATCCTGTGAGAAGAAAGGAGATGTTTTTGTGTGAATAATTTGCCGTAAACTAATTCATTAGCAGATATTCATCTCAGAATATATTCATTCTGACACTGCCAAAGTAACTTGGAATGACTGATGGATATTTCCCTTTTGACCTTCCATGTTCAGTGAAATTAATGGCCCATTACTCTCGCTGCGTGTTCAGCAGTGGCCGACAATTTGACTAAAATACTTTTATTGACAGCCCAGTTAACGTTGTAAGTTATGTTTGCAGACATCCTAATAGCTTTGGATCAGCACAACAAGAGACAGTGAGGAATGTTTTGGCACTGGGGAATGTATGCTCTTGCAGAAAAGTTGTTCATGAAAGTCTGAATGGATGAATGGTAGCTCCTGACCTCGAGAGGTTTGAAGCCTTGGACAGCGAGGGTTAGTAAATTTGTTCTTCTGCTGACCATTGGGGTTTCCTTCCCTTTAAATCACTCAGCTTTGCCATTATTGTGAAAACGGTACATAGCTCCCTTGATTAATCCAGAGAGGTTTTTGTCTCTCCAGATTCCAGAATGGAGGGCAGAGTTTTGGACGCTGAGGGAAGGCAGTGGCCTGTCCCAACCACAAATTCTGAAAACTCTTCTTACAAAGGAAATTTAATTTCAAAGAAAGGAACCAACATGCAATTGCTAAATCAGAATTTATTAAGAGATTCATGACAATCTACCATCTAATCCTGGGATTGGAGCATGTCCCACAATTTATAGATGTTAGCTACTTCAATGATACCTTTGTAAAGGTAAAAGGGAGTCCCCTGTGCAAGCACCGAGTCATTACTGACCCATGGGGGGACGTCGCACCACGACGTTTTCTTGGCAGACTTTTTACAGGACGGTTTGCCATTGCCTTCCCCAGTCATCTACACTTTACCCCCAGGAAACTGGGTACTCATTTTACCAACCGCAGAAGGATGGAAGGCTGAGTCAACCTTGAGCCGGTTACATGAACCCAGCTTCCATCAGGATTGAACAGGTAGCAGGCTCAAGTTTGACTCAGCCTGGCTTCTGGATGACATCTCATCCAGAAGTGACAACATCATGCTGACCACGGGAGTGCTCTTGCATGGGAGCAGTCTCATGGCTGGTGCAACAACGTCACTTCCAGAATTTTTTTTCTGTCCCCTACTTTTTTAAAAAAAAATCAACTCGATGAAGAGTTATAGAGAACTAAAAAGGCTTGCACACTGTTTTGTGTCAATTTGCTTGATTCTAATAAAAATATTATCTGGCTTTTGTTTTGGGATTTTGCTTTAGGGCAACACAGCTCCTTGTAATCTCTGGCTATAGATTTGTGCATGTTACAGATGCTCCTGAAATTATAAAGAAATAAGTAAGTCTACCACCAAATTTCTTTGCTAAATTTCATCTGTCGACTCTTCAGCATGGTACACTGAGATTACCCAGCTCTGTTTTCTTCACTTCTTTCCTTCCCTGTATACTTATTTCCACAGTGGACATCTACTCTCTTGCTGAATGTGATACCAGAGTGCATCATACTAAATTTTAAACAGATTCACAGTGCCATCCTAAGCAACTCTAGCTTTATTCTTCTGTGACAGTTGAAATCCTAAACTAAGAAATGGATTGAAAGTAGGAAAGGTAACTATGAAAAACTCCCACACAGGGGATTCTCCTCAACTGGGCAGTGTCTATACAAATAGAAAAGATCTTCTGGATCAGACCAGTGGTCCATCTAATCCATATTCTTGTTTCTCACATTGGCCAACGAGCTATTCTGGAAGGCCAACTACAAGGCATAGAGGTCAAATCCTCCCCCTGATGTTGTCTCCTGGTACTGATATTCAGAGGTTTACTATCTCTGTCATAAGAACATAGGAACCCTTCGAAAATAAATACTAGATTTTAAAGTTATAAGAACATAAGAAGAACCTTGCGGGATCCACCCATTGGTCCATCTAGTCCACCAGCCTGTTTTACACAGCAGCCAACGAGTTGCCCCAGTGGCCTACTAAGCAGGGCTTAGGTGGCACAGCTTCCCCCTGATGTTACCTCCTAGCACTTACTGCATCTGAACATCACCATGCCTAGTACCCATTGATGAATCTGTCCTCCATGAAGCTGCTTAATCTCCCTTTAAAGCCACCTATGTTTGTCAGCACAGGAAGCTGTCTTATAATGAATCAGACCATTGGTGTATCAAGGTCAGCATTGTCTAATCAGAGTAGTAGAGGCTCTCCAGAGTCAAGCTGAGGTTTTTCACGTCACCTACTTCCTGGTCCTTTCAGATGGAGATGCCGGGAATGAAGCTGGGACCTTCCACATGCCAAACAGGTGCTCCGTCACTGAGTCACAGCCTGTGCACCTCACTGTGTTTACTGGCAGAGCATTCCACAATGTAATTATTCGTTGAGTGATTACATGTTGAGTAAGCTGATTCTGTGAGCCTAGGCAGATCATGAGAGGGAGGTCAGGAAGTATTATATCAGTGCTTAGTTCTCATGGCCCCTTCTTACATACCACGGTAATGCCTATTGCCACTTTGGGGTCAGGAAGTAATTTTCCACAGGCCAATTTGGCTAGGTATCCTGAAGGTGTTTTGCCATCTTCTGGGCATGGAGCAGGGGTCACTGGGGGTATAGGGGAGGGGAGGTAGTTGTGAATTTCTTGCATTGTGCAGGGGGTTGGACTAGATTACCCTGGAGATCCCTTCCAACCCTATGATTCTATTATTCTAAGAAGTATTTCCTTTTGTCTGTCCTCAGTCTATTTCACATCAATTTCATTGGTTGCTTCTAGAGACTAGTATTATGGGAGAGTGAGAAAGTTTGTGTTCAATGCTCAGAAAAATTGTTGGAGAAAATAAGAGAAAGGAAACTAAAGAAACTAATTAAAGAGATCAACTGTCTACATTTATTTCTTTAAAACAAATTATGTAAAATCAACACTCACTGTAAAATTAAAACAAATACGATACAAATCTATCATCTGTGAATCGCAGCGTTAACTTAGGACAGATGATCTCCAGAGCAAACCACAATGCTGTATAATTGTAAATTTGCAGTTGGATGGAAATGAATTTCCAGTTGAAAGGAAATGAAATCTGCATAATAACCAAGGACTTAATTAATCAATCCATGAGTGTTGTTGGTTTTTCTGAGCAGTGGCTTGAAAATTAAGGTGAATCCAATGGGTTCAGGATATAAAAAAACGGTGAAATGTTGTTTTAAAAGCAGTCTTCATTTGCCAACAGTTCCTGGAACTGTTGTGACCATCAATGTCCAAATACCACAAAGCCGTAGCTCAGATCAGCCATACTGCAAAAGCATGGCTTATTTTAACTCTGGCTAGTTTGTGAAACCAAGATTGTGCTTGAAAAAAGCCTGGCTAGTTTTAAAATATGCTGGTTCCATTGTTTTTGCTATGGCCAGGTGTCTACGGAGCCTGGAAATATGCACAAATTGCACCACAGGCAATGTTCCTACATCTCATGGAATCATATCCAACACTAACTGTGGTTAATAATAATAAAAATAAAAACATTCGATTTATATACTGCCCTTCTGGACAACTTAATGTCACAGAGTGGTTTACAAATTGTGTTGTTGTTATCCTCACAACAATCACCCTGTGAAGTGGGTGGGGCTGAGATAGCTGTAACTGACCCAACATCACTCAGCTGGATTCAAGCGGAGGAGTGGGGAATCAAACCTGGCTGTACAGATTAGAGTCCTGCCGCTCTCAACCACTACACCAAACTAGCCAACTTCAAGCCATGGTTTCAGATCCTGATTTGATGGACCCTAACAAATCACAGTTAATGGCATGTTTCACCTTTGGATGAACGCACTAGCCCAAGCTAGTTTAATTAAACTGTTGTTATATCTGAAAAAGCTGGTGTGTCTTAAAGGATGAGCCAAGCAAGTAATTTGGAGAACACATCAAATCCACTGAGCCAAAAAGAGGTTTGAGTGGCTGTAGGGAAAACTTTTTGCAACATCCTCTGCAACAACAGAGAATGGACATGAGTTTGAAATACATCCAGTGATGCACTTTACATGATCGTTCTGGCTTTACATTCCATATGATCCCACCCAGTGACTTAATGCAGATTATAATCCCCCTTCTCTCTCAATGGAGAGAAGGGACTTTGCCACCCTAGTCGGAATAATGAGACAGACACAAAGCTTGGAACTAAAGGGCCACTTTATTAAACATAACATCAACCATTAACACGGCAAGGGCCAACTAGCAGTACAGGTCAAGCCACGGAGTCACCCCTGGACCTCTGCCTTGACCTGTCTGGGCAAGCCCTGAAGCCCTAGGTGCGAGCCATCCATGTGTATGGCTGGTACCCGGCCAGCCGGCAAAATGGATCCCCCCAGCTCAAGCTCCTGAGCCTCAGCCGTACAGCAGTGAGGGAAGGATTTGCACATGGGATCCCCCAAGGCAGTCTGCCCATGCTGCACGGCAGCCGTCACAAGCAGTACCATCCGCTCCTGGCAGACCCCTCTTCCCCATCAGTGGAGAAGCGCCTAGGGTACTCACCGGCCCACTCCCTATTCCCAAACTGTATCCTGCCAGTGACCATCCTAAGGTGGCTCCACCTTGCCAATTACCTCAAACCTCCGCAAGGTAGGCAAAAAAACACCTCTTACCTATGACAATTAGGGAAAAGGGGGGAAAATTCCTACCCGGCTCTGTCAACAGCAGCCAGCTAGTCCCGCACTATTACAGGGTGAGGTGGGTGGGCCAAGCATGCAGAGCAACTGCCAGCCAGCTGGGTGGAGTTGCCTCACCTCATAAGGCTTCTTTCTCTGCCCCCCACCCTGGCCTGAGACCCAGATACCATGGAAATTCTCTGTCTCCTTCTCCTTCCAGGGAGGCAAAGAGCAGCCCCCAGCCTTATCAGTGGAAGCTGCTGGCCGGGAGGGCTGTATTTTATCTAGAATTAAACCTGAGGTTGCTGTTCTATATACACATGATGCAGAATGAACTGCTAAACTACCAATTGCTCCAGCATTGCTTTTATAGAGTTTAATTTATTTCATTTATACCCTCCCTTTCTCCCCAATGGGGACCCAAAGCAGCTCACATTGTTCTCTTCCCCTCCATTTTATCCTCACAGCAACCCTGTGCAGTGTCAGGGTCATGGTTTTATATTCACTGACATGCTGTGTAAAGTCCTGTGTGTAAAAGATTCTGTTAGCTGACACTGTTCCTTATCTGCAAGCAGGCAGAGAGACTATGGGCCAAGCTACAAGTAACGAATGACACTTGAACAGCAAGTGAACAGACTCACATGTATTCCTCCCTGTTCACTTGTGCTCCACTTGCGCTCCACTTGATCACTACGTAGCTTGGCCCATAGTCGAACTTTCACCAAGGAAAGATCTGTAAAAACATTCTCTTTCCTCGCATTCCTGTAGCTGTCTACTGTAGCTAGATTCCTTCCTATCCACTGTAGATAAACTCGTAGATAGAAGGGGGGAACGGAGCTGTGCTTAAATGTCTATATATTCTGGGTACTGAGAACCAGAGTTTATTCCTAACAAAGAATGTTTTAGGGTGCTGATCTGGGGATCATCAATAAATCTTTAACTCATGCAGTATTGGACACTTGCCATGAAGTTATTGAGATTCAGCTGGCAGATCCTCACATGCAGCAGGTTGAGAGAGTGTGTGACTGGCTCAAGGTCACTGAGTGAGCTTCTGTGGCAGAGTGGAGATTTGAACCTGGGTCTGTCAAATCCCAGTCCAGCTCTCTAACCATGAAATCACACTGGCTCTCAATGGTAGTTGAGATGTTAGTAAGGAGATCCCAGAATTCTACCTCAAACGATTATCAGGAGGCCCGCCTAGCCTCGACTAGAGCCAGGGCCTTTTCGGTCCTGGCTCCCACCTGGTGGAATGCTCTGTCTGCTGAAATCAGGGCCCAGCCGGACTTACTATCTTTTAGCCCGGCCTGCAAGACAGAGTTGTTCCGCCAGGCATATGGCTGATGCTGGGCCTCCGCCGGCCTGGAAAAAAGGGATGTATGAAACCCTCTCTGTGAAGGCTGTCCACCATCTTGTTTTAAATGTGTTGTTTTTAATGAATATGAATTTTTAATTGTATTTTAATTGTATTTTTAATATGTTGGTATCCGCCCTGAGCTCGCTTGTGGAGAGGGCGGAATACAAATTTGAAATAAATAAATAAATAAAAAAGCAATATATGCCCTTCTCCAAACATATGAATTGAGCAACTGGATCTTGCTGAGATCTCTGAACAGTGGAATATCTTGATTCATCACAATTATAACTGGTAATATTAATGCTAAACTCCTTTGTTAAGCTCCTGTTTTGGATCCCTTGTTTACTTGTGTATATGGACAGGAAAGGTCCAAATACAAAGCGTTCTGCTTTCATTCTCTTGCTGTCTCTCTCACTGAGGGCTTATTTCAGGGATTATTTCACTCTTGTGTACCGACACCGGTCTAAACCATTTGACCAAACTTGATAATGATCCTTGCTTTTGACAGCTGTTTACAAAGGAAGGGGGCAACTCTCGTATCTCTAGAGTGACCCCAAAGGCTACCGAAATTAAATTAGAGTCACTGAACCTTGGCTGAGCAAAACTCCTGAGAGAACCAGCTGTTAGGCTGGAATAAAATTTCTTCTGCTCCAAAGTATCTGTATTTCAACCTGTGATTTACGATAAATGAAAAGCAGTTATGTAGCCTATTTTTATTAGAATTTTTATGTGTACATGAGAAAACGTTTTGTCTCTGGGAAATAGTGTAACTTCTTAGAGAATCCTCACATGGTGGCCACTTCTGCCATACCAACCCACCCTACCAGCTGAAAAGGGCATTGAGGATTCTTATCTGCGTTCTGCAGTTAGTTGGGCTGTCGTTGGAGAGAGTCTTTTCAACAACCGGATTGTGACAAGTTTCTGGATGAATACTCCAAAGGAATATCCACCTCACACTATCTTCATCTTTTTTTAAGCATCAAGTGAAATCTGTCTTGTACCCAGGAGCCTTTGGGAAATAACAACAACAACAATAATCTTCTTTCTGATTTTTGTTTAGGCTTTTGTTTAGTTTTGTGATTTTATTATCGTGCTGAATCCCACAATCTGTGAGTATAAAGATCAGGGATCCTTCTCATATTCCCCTTCAACTAGCCATCTGGGAAAGTTGGTTCTGGGGTCACAAGACCATGTGAACTAGTAGCCACGCAAGTCACGGGGCTGTGCTGAGGAGGGGGAAGGAGAGGATTTGCTCACCTACTATTTCTACAGGTCCCAGATCTGCAAAAGCACAAAGCATGACGGTGATGTGGCCCTCTTCCCCCTCCATCATTGCAGCTCCCTTGTGCATCACCGGTACCCAGGAATCGATGTTGCCAAAGCTGGAAAAGACTGCATGGGAGAGGGGAACGTTGGAAGGATCTGTAATAATCAGCTCCTTCGCTGATGTATTGTGGGCTCAAATGCATCGTTTGTGTAGCTTTATCATTTTTGCTGCTTTGCAGTTTTTTGTTTTTTCTCCATTACTCTAATTTTTTTATGCAGATATGAATCCTATGCTGATTTACCTGGGAGTAAATCCCAATGAACTCATAATTCATAGAATTGTGTGAAAGTATACATAGAGTTGAGCTACACAGAACCCAGATGTCTCTCTCTCTCTCAGAGCCAAGCTACAAGTGATGCCTGACACAGGTTGGACACTTGTCAGCTTCCCTCAAGTTTTGATGGGAAATGTAGGCGTCCTGGTTTTACAGCTTGGCTCTCCATTACAGCTGCAAGACCAGGATGCCTACATTTCCCATCAAAACTTGAGGGAAGCTGACAAGTGTCCAACCTGTGTCAGGCGTCACTTGTAGCTTGGCTCTCATTCTTTATTTTTCAGCCGGAAAAAATTAGAATGGTTTGTAATGCACACAAGTGACACCATTTATATATATGTGAGTACGAAATAGTGTTTTTCTTTATGCTGAATAAAGCATGGACAAATATTTAAATTCAGTGAAAAATGATGAAGTTCATTAATATTTTTAACATTACTTCCGGAACAAGAATGAACTCAATTAAATATTTACATGTTTTATTTATAGTTATTTATTTGAACCGCTGACTCATGAAAACATTGCATAGCTTGCTTAACTTCACTTTGAATGTGACCTTCTCCTTCCAAATGGGTGCCCTGTCTTTCTGGACATGACAGATTTCCAACTTGACAGACTTTTACATTAGCATAGCTGAAGAGTTTTCTCACAGGAATTTGTTGCTGTCTCCTCGAGATTAATTATGAGGCATTTTAATGAATCATGCTAGGGCTATAATTTTGTAACAGTGTTACTACAAGCAGATCCATCTCTATCCCTTCCACCCTGACATGCTAATACTCCCCCCCTTCCATTTTTCACACATGTGCTGCCCTATTGCTCTCTCTTTCTCTCACAAACACACACACCCTCCCTCTAAGTTTATAGTCCTCTGAGCATTTGTATATTTGCTGCATTGTCCTAAAGAGAGTAGCACCCTTCTAAGTGTACTGAAATCAATGTTCCTGCGTTCCTTCATCTCTTGTCTTGTGAGAACATCTCACTGAAATAGCCATCAAGTGAAAGGTGTTTTAATACACCCCGTGACTGCTGTTTCCATGGAGTTCTTCTCATGAGGATATTTGTCACCTATGTGCTATGTCAGTCTGAGTTCCGGCAACAACCATGCAGACACCGTCTCTTGGTTGGAATGGCCACACATTTATGGATTACAGCTAGATGGAGCATTGGCCAGGTATATGGGCAATGGATCCTCGTTGGCATCGGAAGGCCCTATCGTTGACCGATGCATATCACTGCAGCCCCATGCTGTTGTACCACAGCAAGCATTATTCCGCTGCCAGCCATGTTGGTCGGCCCTTGCCTCCCAATCCACAGGGATAAGCTGACCAAATGCCTCACTCACCCTTTTAGGATCTGGCTCAATGCCTCAAACCCACCAAACCCATAAAGTTGTGACAACCCCCCTGATGCCCTGAGAGAGCGGAGGGTGGGTGGGAACGTGCTGCTCCTGCCCAAGAAACCCCAAGAATGGCGCTGACCACGTTGCTGGTCAGGAGGAGGGCTGGCCATGCCTTCTCTTCCGTCTTGGCCACGCCTGCACTCATCCTTGCTCTCAGTGCCAACTCAGCCCGTGGTGAGTCTGCAAACTTCTTTTATCTGTAACACCCCAAACTTTGCAAACTAATGTGCAGCGAGCCCACTTTCTCTCTTAGGTTATCTGTTACTCCACTTTGTTGTGGTATGGTAGGAGTCCCTCAAGGTACCACAGGGGTTAGCTTTGTTGGTTTAGCATCGACAGCAAGTAGGAGAAACAAACAAATGGTACTGCAGTGCCGGAAGACATACCAATTATTCAGCATTAATAGTGAACCAATACTGGCTATTTTGGTATTCCTTTTATCTTGATGATGATGATGATTTTTGTTATGGCATTGGTAACCGTTTAGAATTTGTTGTGGCATTTATGATCTCATGGAGGAGTTCTGCTAACAGAGAGTGAGAAATTTTCTCCAATTCTGCTCTCCTATGGCAGATCTCTGACACCTCACTCATACTTGTCATGTGTGTACACACCCATGCCATTGATGTATTCTCTGATCTGATGTACTGATCTGATCGGTTCACTGTATTGATCTACTTCATGATTTCATGCCATGCTCACGTAGTTGTGCTTTATAACGTAGCCACATAGTCATGCCATTCTTGGCCTGCCTGACAACAGAAGTACTAATGCTGATTTCACAGGGAAAGTAACCAGCCTGTTATCTCTGAAAATATGTGGTGCTGGCCTTGCAGCTGGAACCAGAAATATAACCGTTTCCCAGGGGAGAAATAGAAAGACTTTGATTTCTTTGTAATCTTCTGCCATTTCTATCCAGACTAAGCTATTGTGAGTTCATGCAACTTCTTAGGTTTTTGCGCCTAAATGCAAACTGCTCCAAGTCAGGGGGGAATAGTACTCCCTATATCAATAGTACCTTTGCCTGTATAATCATTCCTGCCAACTTTTACCATCTATGGATGTACCCATAAACTTAATGGATCCCTAAATAAAGACCTTTCAACCAATGCATTGGAGTGCTTGCTGTGAAAGGTGTATGTATTTACCATGGACTGCCATCCCTAGAACTGACAATACTCTTCATGGATATCCCATATTGTCATGCCCGCTAAAGCTGCATTTTAATACGAACTTGCTTGCTTGCTTGCTTGCTTGCTTACTTAAACTTCATTTATATTGCAGCTTTGTCCTCACCTCCATTTTATCCTCACAACAACTCTGTGAGGTAGGTTAGGTTGAAAGTGTGTGACTAGCCCAAAGTCACCCAGCAAGCTTCCATGGCAGATCCTAGTCCGGCACTGTAACCACTACACCACACTGGGTTTCTGATTTCCAAAGGTATTTTGGGCTGCAGTTGAAATTTTAGGGGGCTCCCCAGACACCATTTTAATATTATTTATAAACTAAATGCCATACAACTGAAGCAATAACATCGAAGAATACATTCATTTTAACAGGAAGAAATATTCTATGAGGAAAGCGAAACCAGTGTCGAAATAAAGACACTGCGGTATATTTCTCACCAGGGAGAAATTCAGTCAAAATGGGGTTAGTCAACCCATTAATAGTTACCCAAATTCAGTTACGTGCCTATTCATAATGTGTTCCTTCCGAGTCTCAGTCTTCCAAAGGACTCCTCCAAGTTACAAAATATACCTTTATGATCTCACACAGTGGCCTCTGAAATGAGGTTTTTCCTTGTTAAGGTTTCAAACCACGTCAGCAAACATTCTGTACAGACATTTTTCAACAGTTAATTGCAAACACCATGTATCTGTGGTTTGTTCTGTTACCTTCTGTGTTCCACGGCTACCTTTTTTCCATTTGTCTGTCTGTGTCTCGACATTTGCGGGAAAACCTCTGTCACTTTTTGTTAGGGGGTCAGTTGTCAGTTTGTAAGGCAGGCATTTCTTGTCAATGTTTCCTGTGTGTAATGTTTCCTGGCTTTTTGTTAATTTAAATTTTGTGTCTTTTTTCTGTTCTTTAAACATGGATTTTTTTTTATATTGCAGTATTAAACCAGCAGTACAAATGGGGAAGGAGAATAAAAGGATTTAAAGAAGTAACAAGACAATAAATAACATAAGAGAAGCAAAATTACACATTCCAGGCAGGTAACCAGTCTGTTTCAGCAAACCTAAAAAGAGTCCCACAGCACCTTAAAGACTAACAGATTGATTCATTTTAAAATCTCCTTCACCAGTTGAGGGCTGGCGCCTTGTTTGGGAGGTTCATGGCAAGATGCTCTACAGCTCCCCACCAATAAATAATGCTACTGCGGGCACTGAGCCCTCCTTCATTGAGCTACCTAGGAGGTAGACAAGGCATATCTAGGGGGTGACAGAAAAACGCCTTACTTACAGCAATGACACAGCCTTTCTAATAGTTTTTCAAAACACAGAATTCTTAATTCGTGGCATTGCCTATTTTTTTTTTATTTTAAAAGGGAGCTTATTTTCAATATAAGAATATTTCTGGTTTAAAAAACGTGTGGGGAGGACCATATCCACTTCTCCCAAAGTGATAGTGCTTCAAATTCCACCCCCTTGATCCGGCCAGCACTGACCATTAATTCCCCCATTGGGTTTTTCAGCAATACTACCAACCTTACCATGCTTACCTGTCCTAAAGAGGTTTATCTCTTTAGGATAGATTTACCTACCTCTCTGTAAGCATAATAACTTGCTTGAAGCAGGTGCAGGAAAGTGACTTGAAGAAGGTACTATTTATTTCAGGAATGTGCTCATTATAGGCCTTTTTTGCATAGGTGGTTTTTGCCATCTTTGGCCCCAAACTTTTTTTGGATTTTCTTCCAAATTCCCGATGCTTAACTCCCCCTTCAGATTTCAATGTATTTCAAGAGTTCTCTTCCGAATTTTCTTCCTTCGTTTTTGCAGAACCCTTGAAATGTTGGAAGCGTACAGGTACAGCTGGGGCTGTGGGACCAGATGCCACGCTCCAGATACTGGTGGCAGCAACCACAGCGGAGGCAGCAGAGCCCTCTGCTGTGCTAAGGATTGCCACGGCATGATGCCGAGGCTGCAGCACCGAGAACTGCCAGTCCAGGAGCTGGACAGTCACAAACAGATTTTCTTTAGTTGTTCTGAAGCCATACTTGGGAAGAAGGCACCCCCACCCCCAGTAAAGTAGCCTGGTTATAGATATGGAGTATGAGTAGATAGATATAATATACATCCCACCAACCAGTTCCTGCAGACACAAAAGAAGCTAGCTAGAGAAAGTGACTGTTCAAGTCCCCTTGACTATCCTTACACTAAGAAAAGGGATATTGTCCCAAAAGCTCAGATGATGTTGCAGAACAATCTCCCATTTTCTGCTGAGATGATACTAGAAGGAGAAAAGCCCCAGTTTGGTATAGTGGTTAAGAGCAGCAGGGCTCTAATCTGGAGAACCGGGTTTGATTCCCCACTCCTCCGCTTGAAGCCAGCTGGGTGACCTTGGGTCAGTCACAGTTCTCTCAGCCCCACCCACCTCACTGTAGCACAGTGCTTAAGTGGTTTGACTGCAAATTAGCACTCTAGCGGTTCAGATCCCACTACTGTCATGAGCTCAGTAGGTGGCCTTGGGTAAGCCACTCCTCTCAGTCCCAGATCCCCAGCTGTATTGTGGGGGTAATAATAGCACTAACTTGTTCACTGCTTTGGGTGAGGCACTAATCTGTCTAGAAGAGTGATATATAAGTACTATTATTATTATTATTTATTAAACTGCTCTGAGTGGCTGTTAAGTTGTCCTAATATGTCTAGAAGAGTGATATGTAAGTGCTATTATTATCATTATCGTTCTCATTATCATTATCATTATTATTTATTAAACTGCTCTGAGTGGCTGTTAAGTTGTCCTGAAGGGCAGTATATAAATCAGATATCATTATTTTAGACTTGCTGTCACCAATGGGACTTAAAGAAACACTTCCTCTTCGGCACGAACCCAGCAAACAAAATGGGAGATTGTCCCAGAGGCACCTGCCTCCCCCAGAAGAAAATAGGAGATCACTTGAGAGGCTACTGCAATATCACAGGGGGCATTTTTTTAAATACAGCATGTTTTGAACACATGCCAACATAATGCATACCACACGCCAACTGATGACTGTGCCCAAGGGCACAGCAGAAAATACACACTCATGTTACTGAATATTAAGAAAGCTCAACCTGCCTATAATTGCCCTGGCCGAAATGTAATCCAAGCAATCCAGTACACTGTGAATTGGGGTAAACAATGGCTGCTTGGCTACCCACCAAAACCTACAAAACCTGTTCCAATTGTGAGCAAAATCCTCAATGAGATCATAAGAAGGGCTTAACTTAAGAGAAAACCAGCACTGGAGAAAAGGAAAGTTGGAGTTGGAAGACTTGTTTCATGAACATTAAATTCGTTCTGGGTAAACCCCCGTGCCTCCCCCCCCCCCATGATTCCTAAATCACAGAGATGGGCACCCACAGAATGAAGAAACGAACAAAAATCCACAGTGCTCATGTTATTTACTGACACTGGGGAGATAAGAAGGAAATACTTGCTTGGAGTTTGTGGACTGGGGAGGTTCATTATCGGATGACTCCTTGAATTTCTGTAAAGATCTGTGAAATTTGATGGAAGATGAGCAGAGCAAAAACTGAAGAGGAACCGTGACATGGAACACTGTCAGGATGGAACTGAGAGAATCCGTTCATCCCTGCTGGTCCTCTTAATAGGACAAGGCTCCTGTGGAGGAAGATGGTCATGTTGTTATTGTACCTTCAAGACAGGTGAAAAGCTGTGACATCCTATAGAATGGCTCAGTACTGGCTAAAAGAGCCAATGAGTGGGAAAGACAAAATGGTGAAGAATGCTTGAGGAAAAGGCCTCGGTGAGGTATTATGCAATCTCCTTCCCCTGATTCCTGGGATTCAGCCAAAATCTCCTGAACCTCTGAGACATTGTATTCCTTGACCCATGAGAGATAAAGTTTCCCATTACCGTCTTTCAAATGTAGCATCAAAGCCTCATCTATACCAAAGTGAGGCATATTAATCTCAGACCTATTAATCTCTCTGGTGAAGTCTCAATGTTTTGATGTATTGCGGAGTAGGATTACCAGGTCCCCTTAGCCTCCCAGCAGGAGGGGAGGACCAGGCACTTACCTTTTTGTCGCTCCCATCATGCTTCTTGTGAGCATGCAAAGCTCACATGCTACTACGCCTGCTCGATAATGTCACTTCCAGGAAGTGATGTCATTGTGCAGGTGCAGGGGGAGCGCGTGCTCTTTGGCTCGGTTTGAGGCCGAAATCAGTCCACTGCGAAGCACAGGAGCACTCTTGGAGTGGTGCAATTACGTCACTTCCAGGAAGTGATGTTGTCATGCCACCCTGGGAGAGTGCCCTAAAGGCCCATTCCTGTACCTTTCCTCCTGCCGGCCAGGTAAGTGGTGGCAGGGGGAAGAGGGTGAAAGCGGGGGATCTTTCACTCCCACCGGGGGAATCAGATGCTTATTGTTGAGACACCTGTAAACCAAGTGGCAACTGTGTTTGGGGAAGGTGGCGCCCACAAAGCAGAGAGTAAGAAACTACGCTGGGTTGTCTTGAAACAAAGTTAGTTAACCTGGGAAAGACACATCTCTCTCTCCCAACATGCTACTACAAAGGCATTGGCTTTGAAAATATATATCTCAGACGCACCTATGCTACGGCTCCACCGTATGAGTTATGACTTGGCTGCAGTCTCCAACCCATGTATTGCAGATTAGTTCTGTTAAAATTGATAAAGTAATGAGAGAGCATGTGGGTTGTAGCTCTTGTCTATTTTGCACGCAGGGGCAGTGTAAATTGAGAACCAGTATATATCTACAGTAATGTTTCTCTTTCAAATGTCTTTTCCACCTGTCACATTACCAAAAAAATGAACTAAAAATTACATACGCCTTGGTACACAAGCAATGAGAAAGAGAGAGATGGGAGTTGGCTCCCAGCCTCCATCAGTGGAGAGACTTTAATTTTGATTTATCTCCGTAGTGTTTGGTCCCTTTTGCCCTAAGAGGGCTGTCTGCTCCACTTTTCGGTAAACAACAGTTTGAGTCCATCAATCTCAGAAAGTGGATGATTTTTACAAGCTGGTGATAGATTCATACAAGCTGACAAATTGGTCTTCTGTTGCCTTTAGTTGGAAGGGCATTTTAGTCAGCTACGAATTAACCGATAAAAGAGTTATCAGAAGCCCTGCATGCTGAAATCTGCCACTTTGGGAGCATGAAATAGATGGCAAGCAGGGAGGAGAGATACAAGTTAGGATCTCCTTTAGATGTATTGCTAGCCTTAGTCACACTCTGTTTGATTCCCTAAGAATTTCTTGATTGTTTCTCCTGAATCTCCCACTTTGCCTTTTGGAGGGAAATTTCGTGATAAGTCTAGTCTCAAGGTCAAAACGCACAAAATGCACGGGTGAGTGTCAGATCCCGCAAGGATCCCTGGGAATTATAGTTAAAAAAAAACAGCTGCTCAATGTGAATCTCAGCTCAGCTGGAGAGAATTGCAACTGGAGGGACTCTCTCTCTCTTTTCCGGGAGCTCAGGATGGGGGTGGGGGAGGTTGGGAACAATGTAACAAGTTGCAAGAAAAAAGCCAAGGTGTTTTGTGAGTGAGAGAGAGTCCCTCCCATTCTTCATCTCCTAGCAGGGTCCTGTTACATCCTTCCCCCCACCCTGTCTCTGAGCTCCTGAAGGTAAACCAGCCGATGGAATTTTTAAAAGAATCTCTCCAGTCTAGTGGCTGTTTTTTGCAAGAAAATTCACTTCACTCGGTTTTCTTCCAGTTGCTTGGAGAGGGGCAGGGTTAGACTACCACTCCCAGGGATGCTTGTGGGACCAGTCCAGTGCTCTTCACGTGTAATTCGTCTCATGTGTTTCCACTCTCAGCTGTGGGGATCTTCTTTATCAAACTAGTAACACCTACATGAATGTCCATTTTGTGCAGAGAAGGTGCAAACACTAGAACTGTATTATCTGGTCAACGATTGCAAAATTTATCAACTACAAATATTTTGCTTAATTGAAAAGGTCTTTGGCAATTAATCAAGTTTTCAGATGTAAGATAGAAAATTGTTAATTGTTTTTAAAACAAGGATTAAGAAGGCAGCGCCTTCTTGTAAGAGGTATTTATGGTTCATTCTCATGCAAGAGGGAATTTGTTTTCTACAGTGTCACCTACTGCAGCATCCCTATTGAGTTACCTAAAAACAAAGAGCTTGTCTTCAGAACCATTTTATTAATATGCAAATCATGTAATTTAATCTAGTACGCAATTAAAAATCAGCTTATTAATCGACTAGTTAAAAAAAAAAACCAAAGCACATATTGGATGGGCAACATGCACTAATGTTTAATGTGTGTCTCTGGTAGAGACTGTGTAGAAACCCATTTCTTCTCCTCTACGTGAAATCTGGTAAAAGATGTGAAGGAGACTTATATAAACAAACATTTTTGCATGTACAATTAGCACGTGCTTCTCTTTTCTTTTAGTCTTAATGATGATAACTGTATGAAAAAATTACCAAGTTGTATTTGGGGCATATTCAGCCAAATTCTAACAGGTCACCTTGTAGAAAAACACTCAACAACCTCCAAAAATCTGTTTTTGGTGGCAAAAGTTGATTTGCTTCACAACTCCCAAAGCCTTTTTCAAACACTCAGAGTTTTAATGCACTCTCACACACGGTGGATCTTTGCTGTGGTTGAGATTTCATCCCCCTTTTTCATATTTACCAATCAGGGATTTACCAATTTGGGATCTACCAATTTGGGATTTCATTCCCCTTTTTCATATTTACCAATTCACACCAGTTTGGTGTCGTGGTTAAGAGTGGCAGGACTCTTAACCACTACACCAGTGAGCTGAGTTTGATTCCCCACTCCTCCACTTGAATCCAGATGGGTGACCTTGGGTCAGTCACAGCTCTTCCAGAGCTCTCTCAGCCCCACCCACCTCACAGGGTGATTATCATGGGGACAATAATAACACACTTCGTAAACTGATCTGTGTGGGCGTTAAGTATATAAATCAAATGTTGTTGTCGTTATTCTGTGGAATGTTACCAGACCAGCTCTCTGTGCAATCAAGGAAGGGCTGTGTCTCTCCAGAACATTTTAAAATACTTTCCATGGATTATAATTTTCGGGGGAGGGGGGGGAGGTTTACTCCAATATGTTTACATGACCTCAGCTGCAAAAGTCAGTTGATTGGGAGGAGGTTATACCCCAGTTACTTTTTGATTACTGAAAGAAAATCTGTATGTGGTATGTGGCTGTACTTGGAAACATTGTTTACTAATGTACAAGTGTCTATATCCTAAAAGGAAAAGATTGTAGAGCCATTTCTGTATGAATTCTGCTGGCCAAAAGTGCAATTGGAGAGGATTCCCCTATCCCACCCCAACCCCAGTGCTTGAGAAATAGTTTTAAGTGTTTATCTCATAAACATTTGGGTTTTCATAAACTCATACATACAAAGGTAGTTTCAAGTAAGTAGTCAAGTGAGGGCCCAGCTACACATGACGAATGACACTTGAACAGCAAGTGGATTGAGTGGAGGGCAAGTGAACAGGGAGAAATACACTTGCTGTTCAAGTGTCATTCGTCATGTGTAGCTTGGCCCTGAGTCTGCAGAAGAACAGCAGGATTTGAGTCCAGTAGCCCCTTAGAGACCAACAAAGTTTCCAGTGTTTAAGCTTTTGAAATTCTTTGTATCTGAAGAAGGGAGCTTTGAGTCTCGAAAGCTTATACCCTGGAAATTTTGTTGGTCTCTAAGATGCTACTGGTCTGTAATCCTGCTGTTACACATACAAAGAGTTACTCCATGTTTTCAAAAGGGCACAATCTTGTGATATTCATGCATGTTTAAATTCAATGAAAATCAATTGAATGGACACACCCAGTACTTTTCTTGTAAAAAAAGTGCTATTACTCATATACAAGGTTGTACCGATTCCCTGCAGATCCACATGAGGAAGTTCCTAAGGGTCCATTAGCTACCAAGAATAGCTGCTGCCCCCACTACGATAAAGGTACTTCATTTTTCGTAATGGTGCCGTTGGATACAGGCTGGCTCTGGATCCCCCTGCTGCCTGCCAGCTGATAGTTTAAATGGCCCTGCCACTTTCAAGCCGCAGGAAAAGTTTATATGGCCATTTTCCTTGGGAAATGGTCATTTAAACTGCCTCTTTACAACGCAAACGGACCAGTAGACCAGTTCGTGGAAGTTCGTGGAAATGAGCTTCCACAAACTACTGGTTTGCGAAGCACAGACTAGCCTGGTTCGTGCATTTTTTGGGGTCCTAGTTTGATTTGTGCCCATCTCTAATCTCAACTCATGGTGCACCCAGATCTCTGTGCCCAAACCATCTGTGGCAGCTTAGGTACCCGTACACACACCCTGGAATCTCTGTGCATTCCTGCCCCACTCTACTTTCTCCTCTCTCCTTCTCTAGCTGCATGGGACAGACTGGCACAAGGCCCCGAAAAAAGCACTGGGGCTCAGCAACAGTGTGTACTATCACAAAAATAGCCCTGGAGAGCTTCATGAGTGAATTCACTAAACCCTGGCCTTACCTTATCAAACAGAGCTATGCCCCTTTCAAGTTTGTTTCACACCGTTTGAGTTGCTATGTTGGTAACAGATTGCTAATTCTATCTTCAGTATGACCTGAGCATATTACAGATAGAGTTTGAGACCTAACATATTGACTCTTTCCTGCTGTTTTGACACACAAATGTTTCAGTGATAAATGTGGTGTGGCTTGCCCCTTTGTCTGCTACTGTTTTATCAAATTACTCTTATTTGAAGTCTCTGAATCATCTCTGCTGTCACTTCAGCCATTAGATTTCCTACTTTTAAAAGTACTTTTAGATTTGAGGTTCTAAGGGCATGTCTTGTGATTTCCTTTGGAATAGAGGACACTGGACTCTTGTGGGTTTTGTAACACTTGTATAAGATCAATGATCTCTGTCTGCCTCTTTCTTTGTCTATTCCAAACTATACCTTCCCCCAGCTGCTTAACAAAGACAACACTCCTAACAACACTCATGAAAACAACAACAACAACAACAACAACAACAACAACAACAACAACAACAACAACAACAACAACAACAACAGATTTGCCCTTCAGGACAACTTAACACTCACTTAGAGTGGTTTACAAAGTGTGTTATTGTTATCCCTACAACAATCACCCTGTGAGGTGTGAGGGGCTGAGAGAGCTCTGAGAAGCTGTGACTGACCCAAGGCCACCCAGCTGACAGAGGACATAAACCCGGTTCTCCAGATTAGAGTCCTGCCACTCTTAACCACTACACCAAACTGGTGTGACCATTTAAATGACCATTGGGAATAACCAAGAAATGGTCAACCAGCAGTTGTACCACTATAAAAAAGCTAATTTAACCCTAATCCCCAACATCCATGTTTACTATGAAAGTTCATCTGTTTGGTGAATGAGATGATGTATTGCAACAAGTTAAAAGAATCCCTGTGAACCCCTAACGTTTGACTGGAACCAGTGAATTTTTCAGGTCCAGATGGATCTCTAATACAAGATAAAATTTGATTCTGAGCCAGTGCATCCTTCAGTTACTGCATATGAAAAATAAAATCCAGCCCTCAAGTCATTGTTGAGTTATGGCAGCCCCTGATGGGGTTTTCATGGCAAGAGACTAACAGAGGTGGTTTGCCATTGCCTGCCTCTGCAACCCTTGTCTTCATTGGAGGTCTCCCATCCAATTACTAACCAAGACCAACCCTTCTTAGCTTCTGAGATCTGACTCTCCTGGTTTAACCAGGCCAGGGCACTATACATGACAGCTAATGGGCATGGAAACATATTTCAAACAACCTCCCCGTACTAAGAGTCAACCATCTTTTGATCATCTTTTCTTCTTGTGATTTTAACTCCAGCACAATCTCCATATTTTGAAAAGCTACTACAGATAAAGCTACTGTTAAAAGCACAAGAACACAGCAGGGTATTTTTTGCTGAGTTTGGTAACCCAGCACTTCCACAGAGAATTAAATAAATAAATTCCCAAATCCTCTTCCACGTCTCCTTTTAAAAACAACAACAACTGTAGTTCGTTTTCTTTTATCAGTTTCTCCAAGCGGAGAGCCATTAAAAACAGTCTTCTGCCTCCAAAAAAAGTGGCAACTGTTCACATTTCATTAAGAGTTGAAGAACAGCCATCCAGACGTCTGGAGTCAGCTTTGAGTGGAACAACAAGAGCTCTTTAAAAGGTCGAGGTGGCTATAAAAAACGGAGATGGCGTATTATTCGTCCAGATCCACAAGGACTGAAATGGAATTTGAAACGTGTTAAATGTTTTGGAAGTGCTTGAGGACCTGACCTAAGATCAAGTTACCAGAAAGAATATGTGACAGATTTCACATTCAGAGCATTTCAAAAGAAAGTCAGGTTGAAATATCTTTCTCCAGTTGGTCTGCTAGATTCAGGTTCAGGAACTCTGTTTCCACCGGTAGTTCTTCATGCATGCCATATGAAATCATTAACTTTGCCTGGAATTATCTCAGGTTTTAATGGCTACTCCAGTTAAAAGCCTTGGGGGGTTCCAGTTCTATAGGATCACTGAAGCTAAGCATGAGTGTACATGATCAGTGCCTTGGCAAGAGCAGCCTGTAAACTATTTGAACTTTAGAAAAGAGAAAGTGCAATGAAAGGATAATAAATAAATAAAACAATAGAGAATGCTTCAAAGCATGTAAAAGCCTAGTATTTTCTGTAAACCACTGACTGCAGGTTTAAATACCAGGATAATTTAAGTAGAGCTGCAATCTCCAAACTCATTTCCTTCAACATAATATTATTGAAGCGAACCAAACATTTCAATCTGCCATAAGGTATGATGTAGGATTGAACAAATATGCCTTATTTCATTTCTTTTTGTTTCCGTGTGTTATTTCCAGTTATTTTCCGTGTGTTATTTCCAGTTATTTTCATAGAGGGCATTAATAATTCATTTTTAATACAATCTATACACAGTTTATATGTACACACACAATTTATACATTCTATGTATATCATCTGTCTATTCCAGTGCGCTAATTACACTAAAATGTCATGTTGCTTTACTGTTTTAATATGCAAAAACTAACCCAACAGGGCCATTTTCACACGTCCTTATAGGGATGTCCCATGGAATGCTGGTGGCTTTTCCCCAGTGCCCAGTGCCAAAAAACTGGAAACCAAACAGCCTGCAACCATTTTGCAAACGGAGACATCTGGAATCCTGGGGAAAAGTTGCCAGCATGTTGTTAGTGGGGCGTCCCTGTAAGGACATGTGGAAAAAGCCATAGTCATGAACAGCCAAGCACATCTTTGAAAATTGGCTCCCTTTTTGTGACTGGCGAGCAGAATGGGAGCTGATCTCATGGGTTGTCATGTCTGCATGCCATTCATCCATGCCATTCATGTATCTGATCTGTTTACTGTATTGATATACTGTATGCTTTCATGCCATGCTCATATAACGTAGCCACTCTAATCACGTCATCCTTGGCCTGCCTGAAAATGAAAGTACTAATGCTGATTTCACAGAGAAAGTAACCAGCCTATTATCTCTGAAAGTATGCTTGTTGACCTTGCAGCTGTACTGTAACTCTTCACTGGGGAAAGAGGGAGTTTTGATTCCTTGTAATCTTGTCCAGACAAAGCTATTATGTTCTCATGGAACTTTTTAGGATTTTCCCACCTAAAGGCTAATTACTCAGAGGGAGGGGAGAATTGTGCTCCATATATCAATAGTGCATATGCTTGTATAACCATTCCTGCCAACTTACCAATCTATGGATGTACCCATGAACTTAACGGATCTCTAAATAAAAACCTTTTCATCCAATGCACTAGAGTGCTTGCTGTGAGGGGTTTGGGGGGTCTATCTGCCATGGACTGCCGTCCCTAGAACTGACATGGGTGCTCAATCATGCCTAATATCTACTGACCCATATTCAGATTGGCCCACCTCCACCAACACAGAGCACTTAAATTCTTCAGGAAATGTGACCATAATTTACCTGTGCTGGGGAGGGTAAGGAAGGGAGATTTGTATTCAAGATGTGAGGCTCTTGCTACTGTGATGGAGCGGTGCTCTCCACAAGAACTGTCAAATCCAATATATCGAGAACTCTTGCAAACCCCATCTGATACATTATGTGTCGCTGGAGACTAAGAATGCTGTGTGCATGCCCCTGTTAGTGAGCCATGTCACGGAGCACTCCCCATGCATTTTGATCATGATGACAAGGGCATGGAAGCCAATAAGAGGCAGGCTTCATCTGGAAATGAGCTCTTCTGACAGATCTATCAAACCAGAGATAGCAGGGAAGGAAGATGGACAGAACAAAAGCAAGCAAAATAAAGTGCTTCTTTTCTGGCAAACCTTCAAGCCAGCTGTCTACTGAACGGTTTTGGAATGCTGTCCTCGCTGTAATTATGATGTAAGCAAAGCAAAGGTAGTATTATTTAGGAATACAGATAAGCTGGGAGACCCTCAGCATGGTGTCAAAATGTCAAACTATGCTTTTGGGGGGAGGAGAGTGTCTTTGTCATCTAGGTTCGGCTTTCCTCTTGATGCTGATGCCTTTAAAATGAACTGAGTTAACATATTAAATAGCAGGGCTTTTTTTCTGGGAAAAGAGGTGGTGGAACTCAATGGGTTGCCCTCGGAGAAAATGGTCACATGGCTGGTGGCCCCGCCCCCTGATTTCCAGAAAGAGGGGAGTTTAGATTGCCCTCTGCACCACTAGGGCAATCTAAACTCCCCTCTGTCTGGAGATCAGGGGGCGGGGCCACCAGCCATGTGACCATTTTCAAGAGGTTCCGGAACTCCGTTCCTCTGCGTTCCAGCTGAAAAAAAGCCCTGTTAGATTGCCCTCTGCACCACCACTAGGGCAATCTAAACTCCCCTCTGTCTGGAGATCAGGGGGCGGGGCCACCAGCCATGTGACCATTTTCAAGAGGTTCCGGAACTCCGTTCCTCTGCGTTCCAGCTGAAAAAAAGCCCTGTTAAATAGTATGAGGCTGAATATAAAGTTGAACAGAAAATGTTTAAAGTTTTGCTTAGTGCTGAATCATAAAAAAATGTTCTTAGATATTTTACCTAAGCTGATTCCAGATGACTAACCTTAAGTCGCTTCATGCCGCCCTCTTCCAGATTTTGCGTTGTCGCGCAAAACTCGCGCGAGGAAACGCGATATTTCGCATTTTCCTCGTCGCGATCTGGAAGAGGGCGGCATGAAGCGACTTAAGGTCAGTCATCTGGAATCGGCCCTAGTAATGTTAAAGTATGAATAGGTGTTTATGGAAAATGAGCTTCCTTTTCATATAATAGATCAATCTTAGAATTTTCGGGAAAAAAAGAAAGACTTGCTTTTCAGAAGAAGTGGTAGCAATTTAAGGAAAACTAAAAATGCTATTGTTGAACTGGATTAATAAGGTTAATATTTTAGAATGTTGAATAGAAAATGCTGAGTAGCAGAAATCTAAGAAAAACAAAGAACGGCTATTGTCAAAGTGGATCCATTTTAAAACCAAAATTTTAGAATGCTGAATAGAAAATGCTGAGAACATATAAGTAATAAGGAGAGAAGAAATAGTTTATAATCATATGTTACACCTTTTGCTTTTTACTCTCATTTAACTGATCCTGGCAGAAGCCGGGTTCAGGTAGCCAGCTCAAGGTTGACTCAGCCTTCCATCCTTCCGAAGTCAGTAAAATGAGTTCCCAGTTTCCTGGGGGTAAAGTGTAGATGACTGGGGAAGGCAATGGCAAACCACCCCGTAACAAAAAGTCTGCCAAGAAAACGTCGTGATGTGCCGTCCCCCCATGGGTCAGTAATGACGCGGTGCTTGCACAGGGGACCACCTTTACCTTAACCTAACTGATCTTTATTTTGTTTGTACTACTCTATGCACTGTTTATTATTCTTTTGTTGTTTATGATCCATAACAATGTAAAATCATGCATGGCTTACTATATTTAAGGTTACCACAATACTGTCCACTCTCTGTTATTTTTAAAATATATTTTTAAATGAACTGCAAGGTGAAAAAAAACTGCTGCTTTTGCCAGTCTGAACTTCACCAGCTGATTATTTAATGTATTCTTATAGGATTTCATATTTGTATTATTATAGGATTTTGTATTGTATTTTGTGCATGTTTGCATTGCAATAGGATTTCTTGTTAGCCCCCTTGGGTGTTCTATCATTGTAGCCTACCCTAAGTCTGTAACTGGAGAAAGACAGGTTAATATTTTAAAATCTCTAGTCCACTTTTCTTCCCAAATAGGCACTCAAAGCAACTTACAATGAAACACAAAAAGATAATTTAAATAAACCAACAATTCAACAAACTCAAACTCCTGGGCTGGTCTTGGCTCCACTACCTACCTCACTCAGAACTACTGTCTGGAAGACAAGGGCTTAGAGCCAAGAGCCCAGTACCCTTTGACTCTTGCCCTTTGGCTCACACCAATAGGCTCATGGCTCCCCCTCCCCAGATGTAATGAAGACTTGGACATGGATGTTGGGAACTAAGGGCCAACAGAACATTAAACATAACTTGGAAAGGCCTAACTAGCGATACAGGTCCCTGGGGTCCCTGGACCTCTGCCTTGACCTGTCTGGGAAAGTCACTCTGCCCCAGGTGCAAGCCATCCAAAAACATGGCTGGGACCTGGCCAGCCAGGCAAATGGAATCTCGACCAAGCCTATTAACCCCTTCCACCACTATCAAATGTGAGGGGCTGTACTTGTACAGGAGGTCCCATGCAGAAGTGTGTCCTCTCGGCTGGCAGCCATCAAACAATACCAGTGATCCTGACAGACCCCGCTTCCCTCTCAAATGGGGACATGCCAAGGGTGCTCACCGACCCACTCATTTCTCCCAAACCCTATCCTGTCAGTGAGAAACCTACTTACAGCGCCACTCAAGAGCCAGTTACCATATCCATACAGGTAGTACAGGGTAGGTGAAAAACTCCTCACCATCGGCCAATTGGTGAGAATAAAAATTCCTACCTGTCCCTGAAACCAGCAACCAGCTAAACCTGGTATTACAACAGGGCGAGTGGGTGGGCCAAGCATGAGGCAACTGCTGGGGAGCGCTGGGTGGTGCCGCCTTATAAATCTTTGGCTCCATCCCTCCCCAGATTATCAGATGGCTGGGTAGAGTGCACCACATCCCTTCCTCCGTTGGAGGAGCAAAGGACGGCCCCCGGCTTAAGGCAGCTTTGCTACCAGCCAGAACGGCTGCATCAGCCATGCTCAGCTTAAATTCCTCTAACAATGGAGGAGACAGAAGTTCAGCCCAGATTTCCTACTGCTGGCAAAAGAATATGCCTAAACTTTATCCTTTGCTCTGTTAAAAATGCTCCAAATAAATAAATCCAGCTGCTTTCTTGAAGTGTCCCAGATAATGCTGCAGTATTTGCCAACAAAGGGTTAAAGATGTGTTAAATCATAAATGAGGAAGCAACTATAAGGATACAAACATCTTAAGGATTAAAAGCGTTTTTTTTTTTACTGGATCTAAAGCCAGCATGAAAAAATACATGATCTTTGAAATCAGAATGAGGTCTTTCAAAAGGGTTTTTTTTTTTTGGTTCAATGAAAATGTAAAAAATGAAAAAAAAAGGCAAGTCAAACATTGCAGGGTGATATTGTGTCTGTTCTGTAGCCTCAATGAAAAAAACAGGCTGCGATAAAAACAAACACAATGATGTCACCTTGAAAAGTGAGGAGCAAATCAAACCCTGAGTGTTCTGTATTCCAAAGACAGCATAAGGTCAAGGTTTACTGGAAACTATATTTTGCTTTGCCATAAATCTGGTATCTAATGGGAGTGTGTGGGACAGCACCATTTACTTGCTTGTAAATGAGACCTTGTTCATATTTCACGGGTTTTGAGATGCCAGAACCCTCAGCTAACAATCTAACTTCTGCCATGAATTACAAGCTAGTCACTTGTTAAAATTTATGCAGGCAAATATTAATCTATACTGGCTGCCATGCTGATTCCCCGAGTGGTATATCTTAGAGAAATAAAACAAAGGTTGGATCCCAAAGTACTCTTCGGCTGGTAGAAAGAGTCTTTCCCATACTGCCTTGAGTTCTTCCCTGAGTGGAATGGCTAAGAGCCAAGCTAGAAGTGACTTCGGCCGTCGTCACACGGGCATCTCTTCCGTTAAATTTACAGCATATAGCGTCCTACCTGTTATCGGCACAGTAACGTTTCTTTGGGTCACCTAACGTCTCTTCGCGCCACCAGCTGTCCACACTGAAGCACTCTGTTCTGTTCTCTCTAACCGCGCAGAAGCAGCTCTTCCCCCTTATTATTCTGGCGTTTAATTCCGCTATAACGGAATAACAGCATATAAACATTCCGTTAGAGCAAAACATTTCGACCCTTTTGTTTTTCCAACTTTGAAATTATATAAATAGCCCTTTGCCCGCCGAAAACTCCGTGTCTGACGTGATCCCCATCGCTGAAGACTCTGCCATGGCGATTGAGTCATTTTTACTTCAGCAGAAAGTTTGCATTGTGTTATGTCGTTATGGCGTTATAAGGACATAATAAAATTAAAAAAGGGGAGTCGCAGGAAGAAATGGATTCTGGGATTGAAGGGAGGGCATAGGACGTTGCGAGGCGAAATACATCGATGTGAGGCATTCACACTGAGGCACAAAATAGCATGACTATCAAGCACAAAGCAGAAGAGAGAAAATCGCTACAGTGTTGGAATAAGGTGGGTGTTTGCCGGGAAATAGCGCCATTTTAGCGCTAAATAAAAGCCCGTGTGACGACGGCCTTCATGCACGTGGAGAGCACTTGATTGGTCCCGTAAGTTTACCTGGGAAGTGATGTCAGAGTGTCCTTCCCCTCTGTGAGAATCGCTGGCTGAAGAGCCAGAGAAAGCCGGTGGCAGCAGCAGCTTTTGCAAATCATTCCTTCAGTCAGAAGCCTGCTGGACGTGAAGGCCCCTAACGATCGTTTGGGGGTGAGCAGCTGCTTTTCTCTCTCCCAGGGCATCCCGCGGGCTGCCTGCTCCTGGGGAATTGCTCTGAAGGAATTTGCTGCATTGACGAAACTCCAGCCACAATGATAGCAGAAGGATCTGCTGCTGCTCTAACATGACCTCACTCCAGTTTTTCTCCAGGAGCTCATGAGCCAGGGAAGGCTCCTGCCGCTGGAGCTGGGGAAGGCTCCTGCCGCTGGAGCTGGGGAAGGCTCCTGCCGCTGGAGCTGGGGAAGGGTCCTGCTGCTGGAGCTTCACCGACACTTTCTCCAGAGCAGCTCCCTGGGAGCAGGCAGCCCACAGGGTGTCCTGGGAGAGAGTAGTAGCTGCCCACCCCCAAACGATCTTTGGAGGCCCTTGTGTCCAGCAGGCTTGTGACTGGAGGAACGATTTGCAATAGCTGCTGCTGCCGCCAGCTTTCTCTGGCTCTTCAGCCAGCGATTCTCACAGAGGGGAAGGACAGTCCGACTTCACTTCCCAGGCAAACTTGCATGACTAATCAAGTGTTCTCCACATGAAAGAAGTCACTTCTAGCTTGGCTCTTATTTATGTCCATTCCCCTTGTTTAGGTTTAACTCAAAGATTGTGAACACAGAAGGGGAAATGTTCACTGCTGAAATCAGCAGTGAAACACACAATGGCCTTCAATACAATTCAGGACTCCAGCACATGCTTGGAGCAAAAATGCAATCCTTGATACTATCTTTTGCAACATTAACTTGGCTTTATCACTTAAACAATATTTTAAAAGCAGTTTGGCATGCGTTTCTGTTAATATTTTATCAAAATAATGTTCGAGTTTGGATTGAAATCTAGGAGAAAGCTGCTGTCCCTCAGTGGAACTCTGTTGCACCTGTAAGATAACCTGGGCCAGATCTCCATCTAGCCTCTAGGGAAAGACCATCAGAAGAAACTGAGGTAACACCAAGATCCTTTGTCTGACATCCTTGGACAAACTGTCCTCCATTCCCAAGCAGGGGGAAAGCCAGTGTAGGTATGGATAATAATAATAACATTCAATTTATATACCAGGGCAACTTAACATCCACTCAGAATGGTTCACAGAATATGTTATTATTATCCCCACAACAATCATCCTGTGAGGTGGGTGGGGCTGAGAGAGCTCTGAGAGAGCTGTGACTGACCCAAGGTCTCCTAGCTGGCTTCAAGCAGAGGAGTGGGAATCAAACTCAGCTCTCTAGATTAGAGTCCGGCAGCTCTTAACCACTACACCAAACGGGCTCTCCTCTTCCTGACCATCTTCAGGCCTCAAGGCATCACTGGCCTCTTCAGAACTGCTAAACAAACTGGCCCTGCCCCTGTTGCCTGGGGGATGGAGCCATTGGAGGGAAAGGAAGAGTCCAGACCAAGCTCGATACCCGGAACTTAATGGTTTCAGAGGAGGCTTCAAGAGGACTAGGGAGAAAGGAGGAGTGCAGCAGGGAAGATAGCCTGAAGAGAGAACACTGGATGCTGTAATGAAACAGAAGTCCTTGCCTAATTGAACCGAAGGAAAGGTGCTACTATAGGCTAAGGGTAGAGGGGCAGCCACTGAACTCCTCTTGTACATCCATCAATGGCATGGTCCACTTAGGATTATCATAAAAGGCAAGAGGAAGGAAGCATTAACCCTAAGCTTCCTTCACATATATACAGAGGCAAATGAAAACCACTTCCCAATCACCAAATGGGAAAGAACTGTGTGATTGGTCCCACAAGGATGCTGTATTCACAGACACATCACAGGTACATGGGGTCGAACCATCAGGGGATGTTTGCACAAAAGGTTCTCTGGTTGCTAGTGACGGTCAAACACACACCAATTTGGCTCCTGTCCCATTCAGTGATAAATTTGACTGTCGATCTGCTTGTGGATAATCAGCAGGATACTTCACTGTATTCCTTCCTAAGCACACAGCACAATGCAAACATTATCACACAGCCTGACTGAGTTAGTCTGCCCTTTCCAGTCCTTGCTGTGTAAATGTTCTTAAATGATCCTTTCTACTAGGCATGAAACTCCCCCGTTTTAGTTAAAGTTAAAACTCCCCCCTTTTTGATAGCACAAAGTGACTACAGGTGTTATCAAGTCACCTTTAAAAAAATACTGCTTTCCTCCCACAGATCAAGTATGAATACATCCAAGACCAAGATTTTCAACTTTGCCAAGTATATTGCCTCCCTAATCTTTGTTTGCCTCCCTTTGCTGAAATTTAAAATGGTGTTGTCCCATCTCCTTAGCTGCCTATCAGATAGGAGAATAGGCAGAAACTTTGAGTAAGATAAATTGTGTGCCCCCCCCCCCGTCGGAATGAAGAGGCAGACACATCAACCATTAAATATGGCAAGGGCAAACTAACAGTACAGGTCTAGCCATGGGGTCACCCTTGGACCACCGCTTTGACCTGTCTGGGTGAGCCTCACAGCCCCGGGTAGGAGCCATCCATGTAATGGCTTTTCCCCGGCCAGCCAGGCAAAATGGTGCCCCCCTTCAAGCTCCTAAAGCCTCAGCCGCACAGCGTGAGGGAAGGACTTGCACATGGGGTTCACTGCAGGCAGTCTCCAGGTGGTGGTAGCCGTCACAAGCATACCATCCGCTCCTGGTAGACTTCATTTCCTCACCAATGGGGAATTGCCAAGGGGTGCTCACCGGCCCGCTCCCTATCCCCAAACTCTCTCCTGCCAGTGACTTACAACGATGTGCCACCATTGCCAGTTACCTAAAACCTCTGCCTGCAGTGCAAGGTAGGCGAAAACCCACCTCTCCCACCTTGCCAATATAGGGAGAGGAGAAAAAAAATTCCTACCTGGCTCTGGGAACAGCAGCCAGCTAATCCTGCACTACTACAGGGTGAGGTGGGTGGGCCGAGCACACACACCAACTGCCAGCTGGGAGGGCGGAGCCACCTTCTGAAGGCTCTGTCTCCACCCCCCAGCCAAATCCCCATATGCCTGGGAGATGCCTCTGCCTGCTTCTCCTTCCGAGGTGGCAAAGTACGGTCGCTGGCTCAAGCCACTGTGTGGCAGCCGAGATTACCACATTCTTGGAAGACAACAGGCATGAGTCTTTGCCCACCTAAAGACCCAGTTGTGACACAGGCACTGATAGCTAAGCAAGGTCAAGGAAAACCAGTGGGCTACCTAAGCATATGATACTATACTGGGGATGGATCAGACTTCTCTCTAGAGCCCCTGGTTGGCCCATTAAAAAGACAGCCAGTCTTGATCTTGAAATATTTACTTTACAAAAATACATGGAAGCTAGAGATCCTAGGTCCCAGTGGTGGTGGGGGATCTCTTGCTCCCCCTCCCCCCCCACCATTTACCTAGCCAATGGGGGAAAGGCAGGGGAATAGGCCTTCCAGAGTGGCACAATGATGTCACTCCCAGGAAGTGACATCATTGTGATGCCTCAAGAGCACATTCTTTGCAGTGGACTGATTCCACCCACTGAAAAGTGTGCATGTGCTCTAGGGCCTGCAAAAGCAACAGAAAAGCTAAGTACCCCCTCCTGCCAGGGTAAGGGGACTGGCAACCCTAATGGAAGCTGAAGCACAAAGCTCCAGATGAAGCCCCAAACACGGTTGGTTATAGGCTGGGGGAAGCAGCCCCGTGGCCTTTGTGGTGGATTTGAGAACATCTATTTGCTAAAGCTTTCAAAAGTTGGGAGGGAAATAGCCTTGCTTCTTGTCTAGAAATCACCCTATCTTAGGGCCAAGCTACAAGTGGCGAATGACACAGGTTTGACACTTGTCAGCTTCCCTCAAGTTTTGGCGGGAAATGTAGGCCGCTTGGCGGAATGTTGGACAAGTGACAGTTGAAAAGTCCATTGGACAGCAGTCGGAGGGCCAAGCTGCAAGACCAAGACGCCTACATTTCCCACCAAAACTTGAGGGAAGCTGACAAGTGTCCAACCTGTGTCATTCGTCACTTGTAGCTTGGCCCTTAGACTATTTCCAGGATGGTCTCAGTTCCAATCTTAGTTAGGACAAATGTCACTCATATCATTCTGTATTTTTTTTTGGCAGCCTTGTCAAGTGGCTCATTCTGCTTCCTTCTGATTATTAACTGTAAATTTCTGGAAACTTTGTACATGTGCAGGGGCCATGTGCATATTCCTTTATATTTTGTAAATGTTCAACGTAGTCAATCCATATTTCTATTGTACTACCTTCTGGTAGTACTGATATAATTCAAATAACTCTCCGTTAAGTATCCTCCACATACACACACACACACACACCCAACCAACCAACCAACCAACCTAGGTCATATCCGCAGAAAATGAGCATTTCTGTTCTGCAGCAAATAATGGCATATTCTGGATAGAATTCTTATAGGGAGGAATTTTGAAATTATCCTTTGTTTCTGCTTCCTTCTGATTATGATGGGCTTTGCAAGTCTAGCTGAATGTGGAAAAGAATCAGGCACACACTGCAATTCCTAGCAGCCAGTTTGTGCCCAATGTTTTGTTAAACATACCCTGCTAATCCTAAAACAAATTTATTTTCCTGAACTCTCAAAAAAAGTATACAACTTCATCAGCAGTTATAAACCAGCTTCTTCCACTCGGTTAATTAGCAGTCAACACGATGCCTCAACCTCGTCTAAACTCTGACATTTATGGCTCTACAGCAACTAATTCGTAGTAACACATGGACACCTTTCTTATCTCTTTAGCCCAAGCAACAACGTATTATTTCACAAGCTTCCTTGAAAAGAGAAGTCACTCTTTGTTGCCAATCCAATTAAATATTTCCATTTTATTGCACATAGTGGAAGCTGGTGTTTTTCCTCCCATTAGAGAGGCAAAGTGAAAGATTATTCATGGGTTTAGAAATGAAACAGACTGGAGGGATCTTTATACAGGGACATTCCATGATGACAAATTGAATAACTTGAAATGGCAAGTTTGGAAGAACTAAAAGGGAAACTATGTTGATCCCCCTCCAAAGATCATCATGTGAGTGAGTGTATGTGTATGTGTACATGTATGACATCTGCAAAAGAACCTGCATATATTTGAGGATCAAAAAAACAACTGTGGGGATAGATGATTGCAAATTCAGCGTGCAACAAGTGAGCAAAACTGTCAAATCTGATGATGCAACAGCCTCTTCAGTGCTCACCTGAACTTAATTTGAAATGGATTGTCATATGTACCTGAGATGCTAGATGTCTTATCTCTTTGGACGCATAGGTCTGAAAGCAGCAAGTGGCTTGTTCTTTCAGGGGTCTGCACAATTTGTATTATTTCATGCCAAAGCCAACCACCCAGCTATGGCGTTCTGGATGCTTCACAAACCTCTTAGTTTTTGCTAGCAATCATGGTAAAGAGAGTTGTCACCTATGAGCTATGTCAGACTGCATTGAGGCTAAGAATCACAACAGACACTTGCATGGGTTAGAAATGGCCACAACTTTATTGATTACAGCTGGAAGGAGCATTGGCCTGGCATCTGGGCACGGATCCCCATTGGCATCAGAGGCCTGGCTGCCGACCGATGCATCACCCGCCAGCCTCCCGCTGGCACCTCGGCACACGTTGTTCTGTCGCTGGACCTGCCTGGCTTCCAGATCCGTTGAGGTGAGCAGTCCCAAAGGGCCACTCACCCTGTTGGGATCCGGCCCAATGCCTCAAAAACCGCCAACCCATAAAGTTATGACAGTGCCCCCCTCCTGCCAATAGTCCTTAATCAGTGGAGGGTGGGAGGGTGACAAGCTGTTCCTGTGGATGCTCGGGTGTAAATGGCACTGACCATGCGGCTGGACCAGCGCGGGATGGACACTCCTTCTCCTACACCTAATCCCGCCTCCACTCCGTCTTGCGCTCAGTGCCAACCCAGCTTGCCGGTAAGTCATCAGCTTCCTTTTGCCAAGCATCTTTAGTTCCTTGCTAATAATTCCTATTTGAGTTGAAGGAAATTGTAGCTTTCTTGGTCTCCCAAAGTCAACGGGAAGGCCAAAAATATTACGGGGGGCAGGGTTGGGTGATTAACTTACTATGGAATGTAATTGCACAAATCTGGTATGGGATCAAGGGGCACACAGGGCACAACTGAGGCATAAAAGGATGGAACCCACAAAAACACACACTGTATTCAGCAAATAATGCCCCTACATGATAACAGGCCAACAGAGACAAACCTACATCAATCCAGATTCTTATTCCGCCAAAATCCACATAAAATCAGATTGCACATCACAGAAATGTCCTGGCCAGTGTGAAAAACACACCACCAGTCAGTTAGGACCTCCTGTGTAAACACCAGCAAAAGAATAATTCATCTCATCATACTGACTTAGCGCCAAACTAAATGAGATGACGTCTACAGTCCTGAGCCATAGACACCGCTGCCATAATAAAGCCTTGCTCCTGAGGCACTCCTCTTCCTCATCCCCCACCACATTTTTTTCAAGTGCTGAAACAGCCTTGGAGGGGGGGCAGGTTGCGCCTGTTTCAGCTGTTGAAAAAAAATGCAAGGGGTGACCAGAAAACTTATTTCCACCTCTGCGCCTTCACAGGACTTTAAAATCTCCTCATTATGTGGTAAAATGGAAGAGGATATCTACAGGTTGGACCTGTCAACACTGTCTGTCTAGTTCGGCCCTAAGGGATTAAAGCAAAGGTTGTGCATTTGGAAGTTTCTGATCCAAGGCAATATGCCAGATTCCCTGCTTAGTTTCCGATCAAGTATTTCTAAAGGTATAGTGTATGGGGGAGGGATATAAAGTTAAAATTTAGGTTATCGTATGTAATGTTTTAGTTCGGCCTTACTTGATCATAGATTTACATAAGAACATAAGAGAAGCCATGTTGGATCAGGCCAATGGCCCATCCAGTCCAACACTCTGTGTCACACAGTGGGCAAAAAAACCAGATGTCAGGAGGTCTGCCAGTGGGGAAGGGACACTAGAAGCCCTCCCACTGATTGCCCCCCCCAAACACCAAGAATACAGAGCATCACTGCCCTAGACAGAGAGTTCCATCTATACCTTGTGGCTAATAGCCACTGAGGGAACTCAGGGAACTCAGGAACTCCAATCCCCTCTTGAAGCTGTCTATGCTTGAAGCTGCCACCACCTCCTGTGGCAGTGAATTCTATGTGTTAATCACTCTTTGGGTGAAGAAGTACTTCCTTTTATCCATTCTAACCCGACTGCTCAGCAATTTCATTGGGTGCCCATGAGTTCTTGTATTGTGAGAAAGGGAGAAAAATACTTCTTTCTCTGCCTTCTCTAGCCCATGCATAATCTTGTAAACCTCTATCATGTCACCCCCTCAGTCGTCGTTTCTCCAAGCTAAAGAGCCCCAAATGCTTTAACCTTTCTTCATAGGGGAAGTGTCCCATCCCTTTAATCATTCTAGTTGCCCTTTCCTGCATTTTCGAGTCAGAAATTGTGCTGCACCTACAAATCTTCTAATCCCAACTAATCCTCATGTTTCCCAACTTCCACAGATTTCCTATGTAAATGCCCAGCTCTCTGTCACATTTTCATCCCGCCCTTCCTCTGAGGAGCGAAGGGAAATGTAAATAGTCCTCCCCTTCTCCATTTTATACCCACAACAACTCTATGAGGTAGGCTAGGCTGAGAAGAATTTACTGAACCAAGGTCTTCCACAGATCTTCTTGGATAAGTGAGGATTTGAATTTGGGTTGCCCAAGTCACAGAGCAAAACTCTAACCAAAACTTCATAAACTTGTTGAACTTGGGTGCCCTTTGAGAATTTTCAGAAAAGGGAGTGGGCAGTATAGCCCAATGGCTGCCATATAATCTGAGTCCAATTGTAAAAGAAGTAGAAGAGGTGGTTCTATACCCCACCCTTTACTACCTAAAGGAGTCTTAGAGTGGCTTACAATCACCTTAGCTTCCTCTCCTCACAACAGACAACCTGTGAGGTAGGTGGAATTGAGAGAGCTCTGAGAGAGCTGTGACTGACCCAAGGTCACCCAGCTGGCTTCAAATGGAGAAGTGGGGAATCAAACCTGGTTCTCCAGATGAGAATCCTGCCACTCTTAACCAGTACACCAAACTGGTTCTCATTCAAACTGGAAAAAAAACCCATGGATTTCGAGGTGACCACCAAGCAGCCAAGATCAGCATTTCCGTTCCAAAGAGTAAAAGTAAGTCTTGAAAACAGGTTTCTTGTGTGTGTGTGTGTGTGTGTGTGTGTGTGTGTGTGTGATTTTTATAGTTCAGGATTTCTATTAGGCACAACCCTACTGGGTATTATTATGCTTGGCACGTGCATTAGCTGTATTGCACTAAGATTTAATGCAGCTGAGAACAGGCACCAGAAGTTACCACTGAAATCCCCCGAAAAGATGATACAAGTCAGTTTTTACTTCTCCTACTAAGGAGAATTGCAGCAAACATTCATTATTTTTTGTTTCCTCAGTGGAAACTTTTATATTCAGAGCTGCAGGCAAGTGTTCTCAAAATAGCATCAGATTTCCAAAATATAAACGGTAGGAACCGTGCTTTCTGGTGGGGGAGGGGGGCTCCTTATGCAAGATCTTGAAGTTTAAGTCAATTCAAAGTTGATTCATACTGGATTTCCACAATGAACAGGTCTGAAAAAATTCAGTAGTCCTGCACAAGAGAAAGTTGATTACTGCATGTATGCCGAAATGATGTTGTTATTTATACTCCAGTTTTCTCTCCAATAGGGACTGAAAGATTCTTACAGCATTATCCATTTTTAAATAAAGATTTTATTATTATTTTGCTTTACGGTAAACAACTGACTCAGTGAGATGAGCAAAATAGAAATATAGTAGCCAGTCCTCACACCACTATATTACAATAGACCGATCTCCTAAATCCAATATAGAAATTTATCTTTAACATGTTTCATAGCCTTCACACTAACTCAAAGAAAAAACTTTTCAACCTATAAATACACTTTAACATCTACTTCATAACATAAGTTATGACGATTCTAATATTGAGCAAACAGGGACAAAATATCTACAAATTTTGAAGCCAGCCTTGATCTTTGTGTCCACATATATTTATAACTTGTAATCTTATTTATAGCCCACACGTGCTAGACTTCATTTGACCACTCTCTCAATGGTGAAGTAGATTGCTATTTCCATTTCTGAGCTGTGGTCAACCTAGCTTTAATAACCAATTTCAGTGAAATGCTTTCCCATTCTAGCTGAGAATGCACCTAAAAGATAAATTGTTGGTATTTGAATCAATAACATCACTTAGAATAACCTATATGTTCCAGAATTTTTGTACCAATAGGCAAGACCATCAGTATAAGAAAGCACCTTTCACTTTCCTACACTTCCAGTATAACTCTGATATGCCTGAAATTTTAGCTAATCTTGTTGGCGTCTAATGTCATCAATAAAGCATTTTGCAGCCAATTTGCTCTAATCCCTGTATTAAGTGGTACTTTTGCTACCTCCTGGAGTGTACTTTCCCCTTTCTTTAATGGGATAGTCTGCCCTAAGTCAGCTTCCCATCTACTTTTGCAATTCTGTCTTATTTTATTGTTCTCTTGAATGATAACAATATATCTTTGTTAATAGGCCCTTTGACTGTTCTTGCACAGTTAAGATTCTTTCAACTCCATTCAATGAACTAAACACATTGTTTTTCCTAATATAGATCGAATTCCATACCTCAGCTGAAAATACAGAAATAAGGGAAGTTTTAACAGTGCAATACTTCCCAGCGCATCTAAAGTCATAACATTTCCATTCTCTTGGAGAGCAATATATCTTTAAAAATTTGCTTGCACCCATTGATCAGAGTTCCCAAATATTAGCTTATTCCTTCATGTTTCTAATTCTATTTTCTGCTGCTCAAAAATTAGACTTTTATCTATTTTTTCCATTTGATTAACCTTACCCATAACATATGATCAACATTTGTTATTATTCCAATAAGCCTGTGGTCAGATCAAAAGGCCTCTTGTTTAAGACTTAAACAGTTCCCAAATTGTACCATAATTCATTGCTCCAGTATCATTCCAAAGAAATGAACTATTTCATTTTTAAACCTTGCTTCTACCAAGTCTATTTGAAGTAATGAGGTGTTTATCTTACATCTCTTTATAACATTACTTGCTTTAGTCTTTAATTTAACTATAAGTGAAGCACAGTCAGCCAAGATCGTACCACCCATCCTCATATCACATAATCTATTCTATAACCTAAGTGATGCATATAAACCCTATACAGAAATGGTAGGGTTTGTTACAAGGAAGCAAAGAGCAGGGGGAAGGGGGCTCCCAGCTCTGGTTTTGCAGACAGTGAGGGAGAGACAATTGCTATTGGCATTTTGAGAGACAGGGAGAGTGCATTGGAGCTTGAATTTTCTTTGTGTGTGGTGGGATAGGGATCTACCCCTTCAGGTTCCAGGGCTGTTGCCAGGCTCTGGGCCACGCTATTATTTATTATTGGTACCTTTCCTGCTGCCTGCTCAGGTAGGGTTTCTGGGAGTGGTGTGGTAGGGATCTTGATGGCTGGAGGAGACCCTGCTGGCCCCCATGAACAATGAACATATTCACGAACAGGTCATGTTCGTCAATGTTTGTTGTTCGTTGATGGCAACGAATAACGAACACCATGTTCAGGGTTTTTTCCTGTTTGTGCCCATGTCTAATCAGGAATCAGTTTTTTTTCTGAAATCAGATGCTGTCAACTGTCTTACCAGCATCATGCCAAGATAGACCATGCTAGGCTCCCACTAATAGTTCCTTTGTTCCTTTGCTTTCATACTTTTACTCAATTCTTTTGTTATGTAGAAAGGCAGCCATTTTCTCTCAAATCATAATAATCACACCAGTGGGTTGTATTTGTACATTGGATTTAAATCCAATGTATAATTTTTTTTAACAGAGTGCTTCTCTAACACTTTATCAACAAACCAAGAGGCAGCAGAGCAGGCTAAGAAATGCCAACAATTTCAATAAAATGTTTCAGCATTATGTGTTGCAGGAATAAGGGCACAATTTGAGGAGGGTTTCGTGATCTCAGTTAAATCAATAACCTCATTTACAGTAACAAAATGAAATTCAGAGGCAGTTGCTATATTCCAGATAGAAGTTTTTAAAAGAGCAACTCTTGTGGGATTGGAGTGTAAGATTCATGCTTTTGAAAAAGTGTAAACTAACGACAAGAGAATATGAAAATGTAGGAAACAACCTCCTTTCACCCAAGTATCTTCTGCACAAATGAATAAAATGGGCAGCAGTTTGCTTCAAGTTCTGTTGAGATCTATAATGTCCCTCTTTAAAACTTTCAGAGACCCTCTGTTCTTTATAAGCTAAGTTTACTATTTGCTGCAGAGATACTGAGCTCTGCAAATCTACACCTCCCAATTTACCACTCAGTAAATCTACGTGAATTGGACCACCAGGTTTTGGGTTTCTTTGTCCACTGCCAATGATGCGAACCTGGATGCAAGGAAATTGTCTTACATAGTACCTCCATGTGCAGCAGCAGAAATGGGGAAGCGTCATCCCTCTGCACTGTTTTTGCTTGGGGAAAGCGGTAGCTTTCAGAGCCCATTTGCACATTCATTTTTTTAAAATAGAAGCCAATCCCCGAGGTGATGTGTGTCTGCTTGGAGCATGGGCTGGCCTCCTGGAGAACTTGCAAAAGAAGTAACATTTACAGTGTCCCCAAGGTTATATCTACAAACTACAAGTTCCCTAATGTGGGCCCAGGTCCGGTGTGTGGATTTGCTTTGCATCGGAGTAAAAAAAAACAACCCAGTTCCTCTTGTTCAGACTTTGCCAGCTTCCTTGTTTACAACAGCTGGCTAGATTAGGCCCCTTTTGGTCTCTTTTTCATTATATGATATACAGTGAAGTGAATAAGAATAGGCTTGTTAGGTCTACTGGGGCCACAGTTCTGTGGAGAAACACAGTGACCCGTGCCTGACCCAAGAGAGTTGGCACAGTAGTGGGCCTAAAGCTTTAAGGAACTGTCTGTCCAGTTATCTCAATATTTTTTTTCAAAAGAAGTATAAATTCTGCTCGGTAAACAGGTCTCAATTTCTTTGCTGATGAAATGGAAATTGAACTGTGTGGGAGTTGATATCTACAGTGGTATCAAACCGAAAAGATGAAAGACTGCGTTGGTTGTATGTGTGTGATTGAATGATAAGATGGGTGTGTGGGTGTACAGGTGCATGCAACAAACAGAATCAAGCGTTGTGTGTGATACATAAAAAAACTATCCAGTCCACATTTTAAACTAGATTCAGTGATGCTATCTAGTAACTTCAATCTGACCGAGCTTTCAGCTAAAGGAAAATTGGCTTCACTGCATTGAATTCATGGCACCACTGTGATGTTGCTAAACTAAATAGCTGCAGTGGCTTGTCTGTGTTTCTGTCATCCCCAGAAATCTCTAGTATTTCAGATTTCCTTCAGTCGCATTCATAAAGAAAAACCCATAGCCATTGAATTTAACGTGTCTGCTTGCTGCTAAAAAAATATCACCCAATCCCCCATCCATAGTGTCATGATGTGATCTAAAAGGATTCGTAGGATTAAGAAGAACTGATGTCATTTTTATACAGATTGTCTGTGAAATAAACCTTTCATTTAGCCTGACTATAGGTATGCTTAAGACACCAAGATTTTTTATCGACTGTTGTAAGAAGCTTCTTGGCCTTTTGGCTGGGCAAACATTCTCTACTAAAGTTAATCTGTTCCTATCAGTCTGTTAACACTAAAAATGGACACAAAAGGAGGATGTAGTTTTTAGAAACTTTTCAAGACAATTACTTTCTACCACTGCTGGTGGAACTGTGAAGCAATTCAGAAATTCTGGAGAGAAGTTACCCACATTATATTAGAAATGACAGACATTTCAGTACCATTAACACCAGAAGCAATTTTGCTAAATTTGGGGTATGATTTAAATAGGCCAACACCACAGAAAAAATTGATAGCCATACTTTTGACAGCGGCTAAAATGACTATTGCAGCCTGCTGGAGAGACAAAAAAGTCCCACAAATCACAACTTGGTATTTGAAAATCTGGAATTATTTAATAATGGAAAAGATTGCAGACCAAATAAAAATGACAGAAAACAATGACTCCGCCTTTCTCAAAACTTGGCAGCCCGTACTGGAATATATAGAGAAACAGCATTCATCTACAGATAGTCAGATACATACCTCGTTCTATGAGTGGTTTGGATGCTAAGAGAGTGTAATTCTCTCTTTTTTGGTTCATTTAATGTCTAGTCACTTACACAATTCTCCATATGATTATTTGACATAACTTCTAGCTGTTGTTTAGTCTGAAAGCTTACTGTTAATGTACAAATTGTTATTGTTTACTTGTTGTAGTTACATATGGCAACTGATTAAATATATATATATATATTTTAAAGACAATTACAAAAAAATAAAACCTCTTCTTGGGATATTTGTGGTAGCTCAATTTAGTCAACAATGTATTTTTCCAACACAATGTCATCAATTAACAAAATACATATTTTGTTAATTTCAGTAGCTATTTTTGCTACTTTCAGTAGCCTCAGAAGTCGGTTTTTAACCTAGATAGTTTTTCATCCTTGTCTTATCGTAATCTAGTTTTACTTCTTTTATCTGCTAGATCTCCAAATTTTACCCTTCCTGTTGCACAACTTTTCCAGATGGTGCTACTTCACAGACGGGTTTTGACGGCTCAAGACTTTTAGACAAGAAGCTTTAATCAGATTAAAGGAAAGGAAAGGAATTGTGTGACAGTCGCCCTGGGGCATGAGGGAGGGCATCTGTGGTGGTTTTGCTCATTTTTTTTTCTTTTTAAGTGTTCCACAAATCCCGTGGACAGTAGTAATCCCCTGGCCAGATTCTTAAGGAAGCACCCTGGAAGTCCAATGAGCAGGTTCAATTAGTTTTATTCGAATAAAAGGAAGAAAAAGGATACAGAGAATTTCAAAACCCCTCTGTCCCAAGTGTTCTTCTGCCCTCTCCAGGCCTGGACATCAACTTTTATCACCTTGGTTGATTAGCCAAAAATTATACATTCAGTGAATAATTGGTTTGACAGGTAAAGCATACATATGGCTTGTCAATCATCTGTTGGTGGTCCCTCTTCTAGGGGCCGTCCGTCCTTTAATTATCATTAGAAATAGTCATTTACCCGATTGAGGAACAAATAATTCTTCCCTTGTCACCATTGTAACAATAAGACCAATCTTGTCACAGATGGGCCCACTCAAAGCTAATTGCTCAGCCATTCTTATGTTTTAACATGCGAACAGCTATTGTAGACCTGTCTCACTCACTGGTATAGATTTTCTGTATGAGGGAAACTCCCATGCATTCTTTGCACAAGTGTTTTGATTTGGCAACATTTGCACCTCCAAGCAAACTCATATGTGACAAGAGATGGCTCATTTATCTTTGTCCGGAGGACCCATTACAGGGTTAGTCTAGGGGCAGTGGATTAATTCTTTCTACTATTCAGGAACGTGCCCTTCAGTGAAGCAGGCCATTTGGGCTAACATTTGAGGCTTCAAGAAACAGTGTCAGGGAAAGTTAGGTCAAGAATCAGGAATCAAATGCGGTTCATACTTATTTTATACTATAAGTTACCTATATTCTATGTTGCATAAATGTCTGTCAGGTATGCTGAGAGCTTCTGCTTACTACTAAAATGGGGAGAATTCTGTGTGCGTCCTACATAAGTGAGGGCCAAGCTACACATGACGAATGACACTTGAACGGCAAGTGGATTGAGTGGAGGGCAAGTGAACAGGGAGAAATACACTTGCTGTTCAAGTGTCATTCGTCATGTGTAGCTTGGCCCTTAGATGCACTCTGCAGTTCTGGGTGGAGCACTGAAGGTACTAAAGTAAAAACAAGACAAACAGTGAAATCCTAAGCAGAGTTACTCCTGTCTAAATCCATTGATTCCAATAGGCTTAGCCTGGAGTAACTCTGCTTAGGACTGCATTGCAAGAGACAGCCAGTGACAGGCCCAACGTTGCCCAGCATGCTTCCATGACAGTATGGGGGGTTTAAACCATGTTCTCCTCCAACCACTCCACCATGCTGAACCTTTGCCCTGTCACCCCCGAATATGACATGAGACAATAAAGGCAAAAATAACTGAGTTGGGTTGGGGTCTTCATTAAGTTGAAGTGGTGATGCACTGTTTTACTGGATGTCCCATCTTGTCGATTGTATTCCACTTACATAATGTAATCTGCCTTGAATCTTAGTGAGAAAGGAAGCTGATGACTTACTGGCTGGCTGTGTTGGCACCGGGTGCGAGATGAAGTGGAGGCGGGATTAAGAAAAGAGGCGCATCCATCCTATGCTGACCCAGCTGCATGGTCAGCGCCATTATTCCCGAAAATCTGCAGGAGCAGCTTGTCACCCTCCCACCCTCTGCTGATTAAGGACTATGGGGGGTGCACTGTCACAACTTTATGGGTTGGCAGTTTTTGAGGCATTGGGCCCGATCCCAACAGGGTGAGTGGGTCTTCAGGTCTGCTCACCCTGAAGGATCTGGAAGCAAGGGTCATCAGGCAGGGCCAGCAACAGGACAATGTGTGCCGAGGTGCCAGCAGGAGGCTGGCGGGTGATGCATCAGTTGGCAGCCAGGCCTACGATGCCAACGGGGACCAGTGCCCAGATGCCAGGCCAATGCTCTTTCCAGCTATAATCAATAAGTTTGTGGCCATTTCTAACCCAAGCAAGTGTCTGGTGTGATTCTTAGCCTCTACGCAGTCTGACATAGCACATAGGCGACAAAGGCCGAAGTAGAAATGAATAATCTGTTTAAAAAAGGAAATTATCTGAAATCTAACAATGCCTTGACTTCATTAGAAGCCAGTAGAGTGAAAAAGTTAAAGTGCTAGACTAGGATCTGGGAGACCCAAGACTGCGCCTCTACTCTTCCATGGAGGCCTGCTGGCTAACCTTGAGCCTGTCATTCTCTCAGCCAAACCTACGTCACAGGATAACTATAGTGAGAAGGTCCAGTTTAGGCATGGAGAACAATAGGCACTGCCTGAACTGTTTGGGAGAAGGCAAGATAAAAATGTACTAAATAAAGAGGCCTTATTTTAGAAAAAAAAACAGTATGAAAGTAGTCCTGCAGCATTCTAGTCTGGACTTCGAAAACGATGAAGATATCCTTATAAAAGAATTCAGAGTAGAACACGCAATGGTAGTAGACTTAGCAAAACCATTGTTCCCTCGACAATGGCCTGTCACCTCTCCATCTCCTGAATGAGTCATCTAGAGATTTTTCAGCATAACAAAGCTCTTGTCTTTCAGATTTTGGAAGCGGGAAGGAGATGCGCTTGGAAGTATTATGTAAAAAGCTCTAACTTTTTTCGCATAACCTCAATGTTATAAGTTTTGTGTTGAGGGAGGAAAAGGTTCAGACAAAGAGAGGGAAAGTAAGAGAATTGCAGCCAAGAATGAAGGTGAAATAAATTCTATTGGTTTTGATGATTTTTTTTAGCACTACCTCCTGCACTCTAATTATCCAAAGTTTTCCTCTCTTTCCCCTTGACTAGAATTCGCAAACTTAAGCCAATCTTTTATTTCTTCTGTGTATGAAAAAAATGGATGCTTGATTTTAACTTTTGCATAATGTGCTTAGAACTAGAGAATTTGTATTGTCACAAATTGCAGCTCATCTTATTTCAATGGGCATCTTTTAAACATTTCAGAGAAGTGGGAAGATGAGAAGAAGCTGTCTGAAGAGTTTTGAAATTACCTGTGGCACCTCATCCCTCCACCGTCTTCCGGAAGGTTCAGCAAAGCCTGCTTGCTATTAGAGGAAGCAAAAAGTGGGGACCAGGATGGTGAAGAACTTTTGAGGCAGTAGGTTGTTTTTGTGTTGTGTTAACTCCACAGAGAACTCATTGTTTTGTGCTTTTCAGTCAGTCCTAACAACATTTTACAATTCTACCCACTTTCTAGTACCCAAAACTCCTTCTCTTCAAACACCAGAGCTTTCCTTCAGGGTTTTGTGTGTGTGTGTGTTAACTGACTCTTAAGGTCTCCAAACCACACCCGACCAGGGCTCTCTCCACTCTCCAGAGCTACCTCCCTATTTAACTGGGTATGGAAAGTTTCCTCTTCTTAGAAGATCTATTCCCTTTCGCCTGAATGGGAGTCTGTACCTATGTCCCAAACTTCCCTTGCCAACTTTCACCCCGTTCTCCTGTTGGTGAACTGCTCTCAGTTAGGACTCCATCTTCGAACTCTTCACACTCCATCTTCCTCACCTAGGATTGCAAAACAGACCATCCTCTTTCCAGCTCATGCTAAACATCATATTCTTGGCCTATCACTCAAAGCTCTGTGTCTGTGAAGGAGTAATCCTTAGCAGTCCTTCAGCTGTTTGTCTTTTTAAAAGTACAGTCCATCACAGTGACATATTGCAGATGGTACCGGCTCTCTCTCATCTCGGGTGGATACTTGACTCAGAGAAAGAGCTTTTGCATGGCTAGCTGAAGGTTCCAGGTTTATTTATTAATTAGCAACAATACCCATTGTGTGGAAAAATACAACGGCTCTAGCAAACTGATTTGGCAGACCCCCTCCTGGTGGCAAGCAGGTGCTTCGCAACGGTCTGGAGGCCAGAGTGGGAGGGCACTGAGGAGAGGCATGGGGAGGAGGGTTTAGGGTGTTGATTCGGCAGGCCCCTTCCCAGCAGCAAGCAGGCACTGCACAATGGCCTCGAGAACAGAGTCGTCAGCAATGCGCCTGCGCGAGGATAAAAAGTGAGTTGTTGCCAATACGGCTTGACTTTTATATAATAAGATTAAAATATTTATGTCCTGTCTGTCCTTGTGGCTCAAACCAGCTTACAAATCACAATTCAAAACAACAATAAAGCCTCAAATAGTCCACCTCTCCCCAAAAGAAGCCTGCTTTTTATATTCTATTAAAAGCCCTGACAATTAATGGCATTGCAGCTCCTCCTGAAAACTTCTAGAGACTGCACCTTTGCCTTTTCAGGGAGCTTGTTCCACAAAGTGGGAGCTATAATGGAAAAGGTATGGGCTCTGGTTGATGGTAAGTAGGCCACCTTGTGGGGGAACAGACAGTAGCTGGCAACTTGAATGCCATAGTTGACACACAGTGAGATATGGGTTCCGTATCTGGCACCTCCAATTAAAAGGATCAGTTAAAGGATTGTTTGAAAGACTTCAATCTGAGTCCCTGGAGAGACAATGCCAGTCAGAACAGACAATGCTGACCATGTTAAGCCAATGGTCTGACTCAGTACTGGGCAGCTTCTTTTGTTCCCAATTCCTCTTTCCATTTTTTTTTAACGTTCAGCTGAGAAAAACATCTGAGAAAATCATAGGTTTGTTCACTGTTTTGTGATTTTTTTTGTCGCTCTTTGTAAAAGCATTGGGATGCTTTCCCATTAAACAACTCTGGCTTTCCATAAGGCAAATTACTGTTTTCTACCCAACTTTTGAGGGTAGAATAGACACAGTAGAATAGGGTAGAATAGACACAGTCTCCTTAAATTATTGCTCATTAGCTACGATCTCCATATTCAAGAAGAGTCGCGCTAAAGCAAGTCATTTATGGAGAAAAGGTTACAATATCTCAGATGCTCTTTTTACAGAATCCCATCATTTGGATAAACAGCTGACTGGACTCCCAGAGTTTCCATCTTACCTTCCCTATAACATATCAGACATAATAAATGTCTCATTAAACATATGTTGAAGGTTGTAAATCAAGACGATATCTGTAACTATGAGAAATAGTTCACTCCAAGTGTGAAATTCATCTTAGAAAAGGAAACTTCTGATCACAGTACTTTAGAATCCTCATACAGCAAGACTGTTTCTTGGGTCAGTGTTGTAAACAATCAATGACAACACAAGCAATTTCCCCAAGCAATTTTAATTAGGGCATTTACTATATTTCACCAGACAAGATTCCAAAGGTTTATTACGGTCACAAGACCAGCCAAGTAAAGAACAGATAAAAAGAGCAGTTTTTAAATACTTAAAATGGGTAAATACATAAAAGGTAAAATCATATATATATGTATGTATATATATCTAACAGTAAAACTCACTCACTTCATTAATTCACTTCCCAGCAATTGACATTTCCTTCATGCTTTCTGAGTGCTATCACACAGAATTTTGTAGCTGCGTAAGATACAGTTCTCTGGCTATCTTCTAAAAGATATACCCAAAGGGTTTCAGGAAAATCCATATAATACTCTAATGGTTTAAATCTATAGAGTAGTGGGATAATTAATTGTATCCTTTCTTCTTGATAGAATTCGCAGTGCAAAAGTATGTGTGTGATATTTTTAACTACTTTATTTGAACAGGGACATCAACGAGGAAGACTATGGGCAAAATCTGGAGATACATCCATTGATAAAAGATTGTTATACCCAGAGCTCATTTTGAGGGGGAACACACCGGTTCTGGCAGTTCCTCAAAGAGGTCACATGTCAGGTGGCCCCACCCACCTGACTCTCGGCCATTTGGGGCCCGTTTTGGCCTGGATTGGGGCTGAAACAGCCTGGATCGGGCCTCTGACAGGTGGTGGATCACTCTCCCACTCAGCAGCAGCTTGATCTTGACCATTTTGTGCCCCTTTTCAGCCATTTTCAGCCTCCTTTTGCCATTTTGGGCCCATTTTGGCCCTGAATGGCTAGGATTGGCTCCAAAACAGCCAGGATAGGTGATGTCAGGGGGTGTGGCATATGCAAATCAGTTATACTAACAACACACTTCTGGTGATGGCAAGAGGCATGGCATATGCTAATGAGTTATGCTAATGAGTTATGCTAATGAGTTCCTCCAGCTCTTTTTCTACAAAATGACCCCTGGTTATACCTGATGATTAAGCTTCATGAGAACAATGAACTCCAGATAAGGTACACACAAGATGGCAAACTATCTTAGAAAATCCTGGTCCAGAAGGGTGTTAGACAAGGTTGCTTATTAGCGCCCTTCCTATTCAACATCTATGTAAACACATTGATTCAATGTTTACATTAGATGTCCATGCCCCAAGTCTTGTAGGAAGGAAGGTACCAATTCTCATGTATGCTGACAACGCAGTCCTCCTGTCCCAAACAAAAATTGGTCTAAAGCATACCAGACAAGATTTTCATTGAAATTATGTGCAAATAAGCAAGTGACACCAATCATTGGATTGATTTGCCACTAGGTACTGTAGCACTTACAGCCAACAGCTATGTTCTATGTAGATCAGATGTAAAGTCATGAGCAATTGGCTCACATGTTCTCTGAATTATCCGTGGTAGATAGAGGTAAACAGTACAAGACAGTGGGGTGTAAAGGTCAGATTGTTGGACTAAGAGAAGACCTAACTTCAGATTCTGACTCATCCATGAATCTCACAAAAGCTTAGTAGTTGCCTGCTTATAGTGGGCAATCTTTAGATGGGCAACCCTCCCCTGGGTGTCTTCTCCCAACTTGTAACCACTTTGCAGCTCCATGGTTGGAAGGAAGACCTGCGAATCAAGGTAATCTGGGCTTCGATTCAGGTTTCCAGGGCGACAGAAGGAACACAGACAGAGTTCAGGCATTCCCCTGGCTCCGTTTCCAGGGGAATTGCTTGATGGCACCTCACTGTCTGGCTTCCCTAACCGTGGCCAAATGCACCAAACCAGGTTTCTTCCAAACGCTGGTTCGTTTGCCGTGGACAATCACGAACTGCCGGATCGCGATCTCCAATTTCATGGGTTTTTGAAGTTCGTAATGTGGTTCGTGCCCGTGTCTCTTCCTGAGTTTTCACTTGTATTTCAATATTTCTATTCTATCTTTACTGGAGATAAAGATAGGCTGTAATGATTTTATTATAAATATGTGTTATGAACATATATTGCCTTGCCAATCTCTTTACCTATTCTAATTTAAACTTAAAATTCTTCCCTATTCTTGACTTTTAGCTAAATAGTCAAAAATACTTTCCATTTTTCTTGAAATTCTGACGTTGGTCGAGTATGTATATAAGATATTAATTCTACCATCATCGCATATTCATGTAATATATTCTTCCATTCCTTCAAATTTGGAACTTTTTCTGCCTTCCTTTTTGCTGCAAAGCAAACACTTTCTTAAGTTAAATGCTGTGTTGACGTATGAAAGATTCTTGACTTTCTCTGTGCAGGTCATACAACAGTACTATTCACCATTTTGATGGATGGATCATTCCTAAAGGTTTTGCTCCGAATGTGCATATTTTATATATAAACAGAGAAAATGTAATGCTTTAACCCACTGGTACATATTCTAATCACTTGGCAATGGATGCCCTCAGAGATGCAATACTATTTATTATGGAAATAAATAAGACTATCTGGTTTATTCAAAAGTTTTGCACTGTTTTTATGTATATATTGGCTAGAATGTTTTCAAAGGTGGAAGGAATGGAAATTAATAAATAACAATATATGTATTGTCGAAGGCTTTCACGGCCGGAGAACGATGGTTGTTGTGGGTTTTCCGGGCTGTATTGCCGTGGTCTTGGCATTGTAGTTCCTGACGTTTCGCCAGCAGCTGTGGCTGGCATCTTCAGAGGTGTAGCACCAAAAGACAGAGATCTCTCAGTCACTGAGAGATCTCTGTCTTTTGGTGCTACACCTCTGAAGATGTCACTGAGAGATCTCTGTCTTTTGGTGCTACACCTCTGAAGATGCCAGCCACAGCTGCTGGCGAAACGTCAGGAACGACAATGCCAAGACCACGGCAATACAGCCCGGAAAACCCACAACAACCATCAATAACAATATAAATACATTTTTTGAAAGGAGCGGTAAAAGTAAAACTGAATAATTTCATTTCTATTGACATGTTTACATGTTCTGGAACTAAATTTTTAAATCGTATTTCTGGGCTTTTATAGCTGACTGCTACTGCACTCAGACATATTGTATCAGACATGAAATGGCTGCAATCTACTCTCTCATAACTTTTTTTTTTAAGTAGAAACATACAACACATTTAATGATCTTAGAGAGGAGGAGAAACCCTGGGTCAAGATGGCTTCTCACCAGAGAGCCAAGCTACAAGTGATGAATTACACTTGAATGGCAAGTGAACAGACTCACGTGTATTCCTCCCTGTTCACTTGCGCTCCACTCATACTCCACTCAATCACGTAGTGATCAAGGGAGTGTGTAGAGAGACTCAATGTTACTGACACGTATTTCGCCACAGGTTTCAGTTCATTCCGTACATGTAATGTTTGCTCCTTCTCAATTATTGATGTGTACATGTGTTTTGACAGCACACTGCAAAAAAGCAATCTTGATATGAAGCATGAGCGGTTGTGATAAAGTTCTTTTTGCACATTTCTTTTACGAGCATGCAGGATTTATACATCAGTAAAACAGCACACAAAAATTTTATACAGTCATATGCATAAATGGTTCAAGATTGTATTTGTGCTATGTTTATCAATGCACCTGGTTGCATCACTAATACTGGAGGATGGAAGATACAAATACACTAAAGGATATGAATCCTGCAGCATATTGTGCATGGTCGAGATCCAGCATTTTAAAAAGACACCTATTTAAATTGGAATTTGGCTGGAATGAAACTTAAGTCAGGGCAAAATTAAGAAATAATAAAGAACAAAACTTCCTTACATTGTAGGCGCAAGCACAGGTTAGCTGTAAAGTTGATGTGCACTTGATGTGTAGTTCAAATACTAACCAAAATTGGGATGTCTAGTTTCTTAAGAGGGGGTCTTGGTGTCCATGGCTTTTAAATAAGGGGTTGATCTTTTAACACCATTTTAGGGTTTTTTAAAGTCTGAAAAAGTCTTGTTTTAAGCTATTTCATGGTCTGTGTTTTCATGGCCTATGCTGTGGATGGATTTTTAATGTTTTCATCATCATCATCATCATCATCATCATCATCATCATCATCATGTTAATGATAATATTTCTAATTCACTCTCCCAATGAGCAGGTTCAGAGTGGAATACAACATGTATAAAATACATAAACATTTTAATTGAAAACCAGATTTAAAACATCAATAAATACAACAATACAGTATCTAGAAGACAGCAGCATATATACTGCACGGCCCAAATAGCAATCTGTGGGGCCAGATGGTCAACTACTAGATGTTAACAGAACAGGGGGTAACACACACACACACCATGACAGAAGACCAGTTTCACAGCCCACCTGCCTCAATCACCATATGCCTAGTAGAACATCTGTCTTACAGGCCCGGCGAGAAGATAATTTCTATTATAACAACTTTTCACAAGTTGTTCTTTATTTTGTAAGCCACTTTGGGCAGGTTTCCTATAGAGGTGGCATAATTTTTTTTCTAAATAAATAAATACTAATTTGACTAACATGAGGGTCAGAAGCCTTTGAGGTTGGAGTTAGTATTCGGATACACCATGTGGAGATGAGCATAGAGCAATACATGGCCTTTAGTTTCCAGTTTGATATGGGAAACCCATTGATGCCTGCTTGATCTGCCTGCTGGGTGAGGCCAGCTCTGCTCCCAGAATTAAAGAAAAACTTCACAGCATGGTGAGTGGTGTCAGCTGTGATTTGTGATGCACACTGTACACTTGGGAGTTCAAGGGTGCTGCAATGCACTATTAATGCTATGATTGTTTGTGTCATTTATTCATACCTTTACCCAGGGCTTTTTTTCAGCAGGAACATGGTGGAACAGAGTTCCGGAACCTCTTGAAAATGGTCACATGGCTGGTGGCCCCGTCCCCTGACCTCCAGACAGAGGGGAGTTTCGATTGCCCTCCACGCCGCTCAGCGACACGTAGGGCAATTGAAACTCCCCTCTGTCTGGAGATCAGGGGGCAGGGCCACTAGCCATGTGACCATTTTCTCCGAGGGCAACCCACTGAGTTCCGCCACCTCTTTTCCCAGAAAAAAAGCTGAGCCTTTACCCCAGTTGACTCACATAAGATGATGCTATTTCAGAGCATTTTAGTATTTTGATGCAGTTTTTAAAGAAATGGGTGATCAGTTACAAAGCTGTCATTCATCTCTCCTTCAAGCTTTCTGAAAATTCACAGCATGTATATATGTATATTTCCTACCACATACATATGCTTTTGGATCTGAAATAAAAAATATTTTCATATAATATTATGCATATGCTAGGTGGATTCCATATCAGTTGAACTAATATACTGTCTGAGCTAATAATTTTTACCCTAAAGAAATACTGAGCTGGCTACATTGCCAGTCCGCACTTGTGCATTTCAATGTCTGTTTATTTTTAAAAGGCATACTGTTAGAAAGCATTGCTGGTTCATATACTTGTAACTGGAGTTATCAAAAGCTCTATCAAATTGATCTGGTCTATTTTCTGGCACTTGTATAATCATGAAAGAATTTCAGAAGCAGCCCCAGGAGCTATGAAGAACAGAAAGTCTGCTGATTTCATTACTTTACTTTTTAAAATACTTTATATAAACAAAATTATCTTGCCTCTCCATTCTGCAAGGAGTCAGTATCAGAACACCCACCCCCCTTTTTGGACCTATCATTACACAGGGTTAACAATTCAACAGATTGATGTGATGGCTAATTCCATGGCTAACCCATTCAGGAAGCAGGAGCTTTTGATGACATAGCTTGGGATGAGGAGTAAAAGTAACATTTCCTGCAGCGAAAGCCATGTATCTGCTCTCTTGTGTGTTTTGAATATGATCAGGGCTTTTTTTCTGGAAAGAGAGGTGGCGGAACTCAGTGGGTTGCCCTCGGAGAAAATGGTCACATGGCTGGTGGCCCCGCCCCCTGATCTCCAGACAGAGGGGAGTTTAGATCGCCCTCCATGCCGCTTGGCACCACTTGGTGGCACAGAGGGCAATCTCAACTCCCCTCTGTCTGGAGATCAGGGGGCGGGGCCACCAGCCATGTGACCATTTTCAAGAGGTTCCAGAACTCTGTTCCACCGCGTTCCAGCTGAAAAAAAGCCCTGAATATGATCATCTGCTCATGGATCAAGAAGGCTCCAACAGGAAAGGAGAAATCAATCAAGGTTCCTAAGGAGAACTCAGAAATTCCTACGATACAAGTGAGAACCTGCATGGACTTATGGGGGACAACTCATTTCCCTCCCCCACTATGTCCTCTTTCCCTCCCCAGCCCTCCATAGGCTCCCCTCCTTTCCTGTTCCCGTCTCTCTTTTCTACCCAACTTTGCCTGACCCTGTCTTTACCTTTCCCCCTCTTGGATATGGCCCAGTTGCACAGTGGGGAACCGATAAGGACTAGCAGAGGGTACTTTACTTTTTCCCTGTACCCCTTTCCCCACACCATTTCCCATTTTCCTCCTCCCTCAAAGGCCCAAACAGCCTTGGAAATGGCTCTGCCCCCTCCTCTGCCTTTTAGTGACAGAAACTAAACCTACAATACTGGCTAAAACTATTATGATTGCCTAGTAACAGCTATTGAGGGCATCTAGTTAAAGCTACAGGTGCTCTTTTTATCATTTTTTTAAAATGTATTTTTTTTAGATTTCAAATTTTTCTGCAAAGTTGGGGCGTTTTTCACATGTGTAGGCAGATCTGTCCTGTCCATTCTTGGCTCCAGTCTCCATATTTAAGTATCATCAGACCAAGGCCACTCAGCTTTTCATATATAAGATGTTCATAATATTCCTGAAGAGCTCCATGGCGCAGAGTGGTAAGAGACAGTACTGCAGCCCAAGCTCTGCTCACAACCTGAGTTCAATCCTGGTGGCGGCTTCAAGTAGCCAGCTCAAGGTTGACTCAGCCTTCCATCCTTCCAAGGTTGGTAACCCCACTTTCCTGGAGTTAAAGTGTAGCTGACTGGGGAAGGCAATGGCAAACTATTGCCATTGCCACCCAGTTACAAAAGTCTGCCAAGAAGACATCCCCCCCATGGGTCATTAATGACTCGGTGACCTTTACCTTTAATATTCCTAAATACTACAAATAATTCAGCACTGAGCCCAGCCCATTTGTAAAATCCCAGGCAATGGGCTAAAGGATGAGGAAGGAGAGTTCTCCAATTCTTTGCCCTGCCATTCTTCATGGAGACCATCACTATGAAGGAATGGGGCCAGGCCTCCTTCTCTACACCCACAGATGCTATGCTTTATCTTTGTCATTATGGCTTTGAAGTGATGAATGAAGAAGTGAAGAAAAATAACCTATACAACATATTATGGACTGGTAGGGTTGTCAACTCTGGGCTGAGAAATTCCTGGAGATTTGGGGGTGAATCCTGGATAAGGCAGAGTTGGGGCAAGGGAGAGACCTCGGATGGAAATAATACTATAGATAAATAATACTAATAAAAACCCCTCCCTCCCCAATTTTGCCCATTTCTCCAAAGGGGAAAAGGTCACTTGGCACCTGCTATTGTACCATGTTAAAACATTTTCAAATTCATTCAATTGCTCCCTAAGAAGTTATGAAAATGAGACCCTCTTTTTTGGAAGGGGAAGAAAGAACTCCTAACTTCTTCTCAACACTATTACATAAAGAATGTATATTTATATTTATAAAATGGAGATGACTAAATACTGAACGTCAAAAAATAAGTTCCATTGGCAGTCAGATACAATCTGATGCCAAATACTGGTACAGATATTAGCAGACATCAAAATCACTATGGAGGAGTCAAAGGAAAACTAACTAGGGAAATTAGTTTCTTTCAGCTCTGGCATGAATACTTAAGGATACATGGACAGCAAACAAGTACTTTATATATGGAAAGCACCATATGCTTCTTTGTAAACAATTTAAACTTCATTAAAAGAATCTATTTCAGTCAGTGACTATCGTCAATTAGTGTTTCCAAATTACTTTTAAAACTAATCGTGTTATGAATTCATCACCAGGAAAAGGCAATTCAAATTCCTTTTTAAAAAGACCATTTTTCCAGATATTAAATGTGCTGTGAATTCAGTTAAGAATTTATTTGAGGGATTTTCACCTCAGGCGATGGCACTTTATGATGCATATCGAAAATTTAGAATGAGTCTCTCACATAAACTGTGGAATTTACTTTGGTAGATTCCCAATTTACACATTTTGCCCTTCTTGGTCACTGTAGTGTAGACAGCAAATAATCTCTTTTAATTTCATGTCTGGCAATCAATAGTCAAGTGACTTTACAGTCCATTTCACAGCTAGGCGCCTTTTGTTCAACAACTGTATATCTTTCTCTACAGGCAACACTTTATGATAAATTACAGTAAGCTATGCCTTATACCTGTTTATTTAATACAACCAGAGGTTATTTTCCAGAGCCATTCACCTGGAAACCGCAGCAGCACTTCAACTGAATTGTTTGTTTGGCTTTGAAAGTTTTGCAGCATTACACATAAGGTTTTCAAAGGAACAGCCCACTGTTTCCTTGGCTTAAAATGGTGCCCCCAATTCAAGAAGATTTTATAAGAGTTAATGAGGCTTGTAGAGAGTTGCTTTAAAGAAAAGTCTTAGGAAAGTTGTGAGTAGACATGGGCACGAACAGAAAATGAAAATGAACATGGTGTTCGTTGTTCATTGCTATCCACAAACGACAAACAACAAACCCTGAGAAACATGATCCTGTCAAGAACATGTTCATTGTTCATTGTTCATGGGGGCCAGCAGGCTCTCCTCCAGCCATCAAGATCTCTACTGCACCACTCCCAGAAACCCTACCTGAGCAGGCAGCAGGAAAGGTACCAATAATAAATAATAGCTTGGCCCCAGAGCCTGGCAGCAGCCCTGGAACTTGAAGGGGTAGATCCCTACCACACCACTCCCAGAAACCCCACCTGAGCAGGCAGTAGGAAAGGTACTAATAATAAATAATAGCTTGGCCCCAGAGCCTGGCAGCAGCCCTGGAACCTGAAGGGGTAGTTCCCTATCCCACCACACACAAAGAATATTCAAGCTCCAATGCACTCACCCTGTCTCTCTAACAGCAACTGTCTCTTCCTGAAAGCCAGAGCTGAGAGCCCCCCTCCCCCTGGTCTTTTCCTCTTGTAACAAATTTGGAGCTCCAGTCCACACTTGGAAGGAAGACCTGCCTATCAAGCTAAATTGGGCTTAGATTGGGGTTTCCAGGGCAACAGGAGGAGTTCAGACAGAGTTCAGACAATCCCTGCCTACGTTGCCAAGGGAATTGATTGCAGGTGCTAGACTGTCTGGCTTGGCGAACAGCAACGAATGATGCTTGCAATGGCCACCTGTTCATTTAGAATTGGACCTCACGAACAGCTTGTCCGTGAACAGCAGATTGGACTGTTTGTGGGTTTTTAAAGTTCATATTGTTGTTCATGCCCATCTCTAGTTGTGAGAGGCAGGAGTTTTGATAAAGCAAAATCTCTCAGAAGGTTCTTACAGTTCCCTAAATTGCCATCAAGTTAATCATTCAGCAAAACTTGAGGCAAATTTGGAGAGTCCATCTAAGATTTGGAGATTCCTGAGAAGCTGATAGGAAGACAGTCTAGCTTGTCACAATCTTGCATATTTCATTTAATTATATTGATCTCCTTTCAGCCTTTGTGAAAGTCAAAGCAATATAGAAAGTGTTGCCAGGAGATCTCCCTTCCAGGCCCTGACTAGACTCAGACTGGTTTCATCGCTGTAAAGATACTGTATCATGTGCTTTTCAGCCATAATCTAGACAGTGGATCTAGATCTAGTTCTAGTTCTAGATCTGGAATAAATCTTTAAGCCCCAATGGCAGCATGGGAATGACTAAGCAGATGACAGCAGGTTGCATAATCACAATTATGTGACAGAAAGAAGTCAAAATCTTCGACACTGCTTCTACAAAAGATCATTCTCTCATCTGCCGAGCAAACCAAACTGAAGCAAGGGTCTGTCTTGTAACTATAAGCAAACTGAAACAAGGGAATGGAATCCCCCCCAGAACCAAAGTGAAGCAAGAGGACCAAATTCACCACAAGAGAATCACATCCATTCTACTCAAACCAAACTGAACCAAGGGACACTCTTGCAACTTAGTCCAACAGAACTAGTGTCATTCACAGCAGCCAGGCATTGGGTTCAGCCAGTGGGGGAACACCACAGAAAAGAACCAAGCAGTACCCAGCCACGAGCACAAGGCAATGGCAAGCAAGCACAGCTGCATAAGATGGATCCTACCCATGTGGCCTCAGGCTGAAAGTGACAGTGACGAACTCGGAAAACCCAAGTAATCCTCTCTCTGGAGCAGCCTTCATCATTGGCCCCCCTCCGCTCCTGCAATGAGGAAAGTTAACATTAGAACAACAGATTATATTGATGGTTGTTGGGGGTTTTCCGGGCTGTATTGCCGTGGTCTTGGCATTGTAGTTCCTGACGTTTCGCCAGCAGCTGTGGCTGGCATCTTCTCCGGCCGTGAAAGCCTTCGACAATACAACAGATTATATTGGTCGTCCCTCCCAGACCTGCAATGAGAAAAGTTAAATTAATATCAGGACAACACTTTACATAATTATATTACACAATAGCATTCTGTAGCTTCATTTGTGTGTTTCTTTGGGTTTACCTATGGGATTTGAGTAGAACACAAACACGCTGAACCCTTCTTAATTCCTACACAAGTCTATTAAAGGGGGAAAAAAACTTTTTTGGTCCCTAAATTCTAATTAAGTTTAGTTTTACAAGACTTACAACTAGCCGATCTTAAAAACACTTTTAAAAACTTAACACAAACCTCCTTGAATACCTAAAGTACATCCAAACACCACTAGGTAAATGTGAATCAAGCAGTACCCCTACAAAAATCCCCCTTCCAAGAAGAACAATCAACCAACAAAAGTCTACAACAAACAAACCAAGCCAAACCTCTATGTCAACTGAGAACAGAAAAAACAGCCACCCAAGAACAAACAAAAATGTACTGCAACAAAACACCCACAACAAGGGAAAATACAGACACCCCCCAAAAAAAGAACAAGTGAATCTAATAAGTAGGAAGGAACTATAAAACAGCAAACAAAGCACCCCAATAACATGATAAAACAGAAGAATCCCCCTCTGAAGAACAGCAAAATGAACATTAACTATAAGTATCCACACACACATAAAGCAAACCAAACTGCAACACCCCCCCCACACACACAAAACAACCCCCAGTTTTAAAGATATAAACTGAAAAAAACATTTCCTTCCCCCCAGACACCAGGCCAACTGCCTCCCCCCAAAGTCAGAAAAAACAGTGAATTTATGACTCTCAAACCAACAGAAGTGCTTCATGTGTAGAAGGCTTCCAGGTGCAGGTCTCAGCAAGAAGCAGCAGTAATCCACTGGGCAGCAGGATCCAATACACACTGGGTCCAAAGTAGGCCAGCCCCAGGCAAGACCACAAAGAGAGGGTCCACAGCCAGCAGCAGGATGCTGTTTCTCAGATTTCTCCAGGCAGCCAGAGCACATCACACAAAATGGAGATTGTTCTGAGGTAAGCCTACCTATTTAAGACCTTGTAGAGCAGTTCAAAAAAGGCACCCTCCTTATAGATAATCCTATTGGCAGAGAAGGAGAGCTCCTGCAGGGATTGGCCACTCACTCCCCCCCTCCTTTTCTCTTTTCCCCTCCTTTCTGCCTCTGCCTCACTCCCCCTCCCTTCTGCTCCCTCCCATCTGTGAAAAAGGTGGGAAACAGTTTTTCTTTGCTATTCCTTAGCAAAGGAACAGCAAAGTAACTGTTTAACCACAATTACCAAAGTTTACCAAATTAACCCAGTAAACTGGAGTTTGGGAATACCAAATCTGATTAGATATTTTCTTTTGAGTTTGGTAATACTGAATTTTGCCAAATGAGTTAAATTTGGTTTTTTTAAAGGAATGCCAAACCCAAATTGAACATCTCTACCCGTGACCCAGCAGGTAGAGTTCTGTGACCTACCCAAGGATCGATGACCAGCGGCTTAGATGTATTCTTAAACTCAAAACCTCTAGGAGAGGAAGAGATGTATCATAAGAACAGCCAGCCCTGTAAGGTGGGCAGCCTCACTGGTCTTGGCATATTTAGAACAATATTCTGGCAACATCACCAGTGGTTTAATGTTTCTGTTTCATACAGACTTGGATAGGCAAGAAAACTAGTACAAATGTTGTGGAGTCATAACATTTGTGGGATTATTTGCAAGTCTAGTGGAATTGTTGTTATTATTTTATGTTGAAAGCTTTTTAGCACTATATGGATGTTAGAAAATGTCAAGAAACTGGCTTCTCTTAGACCATTTCTTGGATTTTCAAGTTTTTGGTTCAGGCTTTTGGGTCAAGTTAAGCTACAGAAGGCCTGTCTCAGTCTTTATGACTTTGCAGTTCCCAGAGACAACACAGGTGCAGATGAGGTCATGGGATCAGAGAGCTTCAAGACCAGAGAGGAGGAGGAGGTTTTGCACTTGCGTTCCATCTTATTAGTGAAGGAACCCTGGGTGAGGGTAAGTTGCTCTGATTGTGAATATTCACCAGCTGCAGAGGGACTTGATCATATGTCATAGCAACACCAATGGGTTGGTCAAGCAGGATCAGGTCATGCAGTGGGCAGCCTGGCATAAAGTAAAGGTCTTCCTTCTAATGTGCATGTTGTTGCTGCTGGTGGTATGCCTGGTGCGACACTCCTTTCTGTGCTCTGGACCTGACTACCAGGACAGGTGTCAGTCCAGTACTCTTGTCTCTGGATTTTGGAATTTAGAGTTCTATCTGGACTTCTGTGCTTCTAGTCTGATGAGGTAACATCTGTGTGAGGGGATGCAAGACTAGACATGGGCATGAATGGAAAAAAAAAAACCAAACAAGCTGTTCGTTGTTCGTTGCTATCCATGAACAACGAACAATGAACAGTAATGAACATGACCCTGTTCACAAACATGTTCGTTGTTTGTGGCCCTTTAAAGATCCCTTTAAACTATCAGCTGGCAGGCGGCAGGGGGATTCCCCCCTGCCGCCTGCCAGCTGATAGTTTAAAGGGCCCTTTCCTGCCATGTGCAAGGGGCAGGGCCCTTTAAACACCCCACAAACTAACTAACTTTCCCAATGTCCAATACCCACCAAATTTGCAGGGGACATAGTCCTCACTATCCTCTGAAGACTCCCCAATTTTCAGAGAGATTGCACCCCAGGAAAGGCATGATGCATAGGTCTCCCCCTTTGTTGTCATTTTCTCTTCACAGTGGAAAAAACGGGACTCTCTGCTGTAAGCTACTTTGAGGGGTTACAAACTGACCTTCCCAATGTCCAATTCCCCCCTGCCCCAAATTTGCAGGGGGCGTAGTCCTCACTGTCCTCCGAAGACCCCCCCAAGTTTCAGAGAGATTGCACCCTGGGAAAAGCATGATCCATGGGTCCCTCCCTTTGCTGAAATTGTCTCTTCACAGTAGCAAAAACCAGACTCTCTGCTGGAAGTAGTTTGAAGGGTTAAAGCCAGAAGGATAGCCAGAAGGAGTCCAGACAGAGTTCAGTCCCTGCCTCTGTTGCTAGGGGTATTGATTGAAAGGCCCGGCTTGATGAACGGATGATGAAGGCAACGAACAAGGCTTGCAACGACCACTTGTTCTTTTAGAATGGGGGCTCATGAACGGCTTGTTTGTGAACAGACAAATGGGCTGTTCGTGTTTTTTTTCCGTTCGCAATGCTGTTCATGCCCATGACTACGCAAGACTATAGAAATAGCAATAACAACATTTGATTTACAAATGTTGTAAATCAACAGTTTACAAAGTATATTATTACCCACACAACAACAATACCCTGTGAGGTGGGTGGGGCTGAGAGAGCTCTGAGAGAGCTGTGACTGACCCAAGGTCACCCAGCTGGCTTCAAGTGGAGGAGTGGGACATCAAACCCGCCTGTCCAGATTAGAGTCCCGTGCTCTTAACCACTACAACTAACTGGAATAGTTATTTAGTTTTATTATTGTCTTTCCTATCTTGCACACTTTCTATAATTGTAAGTATGCATATTTCTTAGCAAACTTTGTTAATTACACTTCTGTGATGTTATTTGAGTTTTAGGGCATTAATCTACATCCAGTACCTTGGCCTGTTTGGCTACAGCTACCAAGTAATTGTTTTGTTGAACTCAAACTGCAGGCATCCTCCCTTGCAGGGCTGACTTCTTGATTAACACCTGGTAGGATTGGAGATGTGGTTCGTTAGTCTCTCAGCTGAGGGTTAGTTAAGAGGGACTGGAGGTGGCTCCTGTTACTCTGGGGGGTGAGGATGCACCTCCCGTAGTGTGATTTTCTCTTGCTCTCTGCTCTGGCTTTCCTGTGGATATAAGGGGCCACAATAGACAGTACTTTTGTGGGTTTACTAGGAATTGTATTATTTTCAACATGCGATTATCGTAGATTGCTATAGGCACTCTTATACAGACAGGTGATTCATAAACATGAAAGTGAGTTCTCATCCTGTCAGTTTTGGCACAACATCTCATTGGTCAAATCTGATTTAGCTTAGTCCTTACCAGTATCTTGAATTATGCTGACAGTTTATTTTTTTCCTTCATGTAATCATATTTTTCCATTTTAGCTGTTATAAACACTGCCACACATGGAGACTAGCAAACAAACAGTTTAACATTCTGCTCGAATCAACAGTGGAAATTCTTGTTTGTTCTAAATCCCTCTAGTTTGAATCCCCTGATACAAAGAGCATTAATGAAATTCTTCTTTCCTTTTTTAAAAAATTGAATACTGCAGCTGAGCAAAACCTGTGCAGGAGTAGAAAAAATCTTGACATAGTAAATAGTCTCCTGGCAGCCATTTTCAAAATAAATATTTCCTTTTTTATTTTTAACTAAAACCTTCCCCATCTGTTCTGCCTTCTCATTGCAAATTCATGAAGAACATAATTCACAGATGCATCATAAAGAGGAAGGAGTGATTTAAATCTTTGCATGTGCATCCCTTAATCTTTGTACATCTCAACAGAGACCTGATTTATTCTTATCTCAGGCTTCAATAGAGTTCAGGCTGCTATAGCCTCGTCTTAATGTTGCAACATATTCCGGAACATTGGAGGCCAGTCTCAGAATCATTTACGATCAGACCGAAGTCTCTTGTGGAGAATCTAAGCTGATTCAAGATGGATCTTTAATTGCCTTAGCCCTACTGTTACATTCCCTGGAGCCTCTCCTCCTAACACCTCCTCACCTGTGATATATATTACACAAAATCTGGGGATTTTGTGCAATATATCAGCAGATTCTTTGACTATTTGGGGGGAATCAGAGAAAATGCTCCAGTTACTTTGGATCCTGTCCATTCATGATAGTTTCTTGAAAAGGTTGCCAGGTTGGACCATATTAAAGCTCCACCTACCCCAACAATCTTTCTCCAATGGTAGCCAGATAGATGCCTTCAAAACTTATAAAGATGGAGAAAGTGACCCAAAGCAAATTACAGTGGTGATAAGGTAACCATCATATTATGCCTACAAGAAAATGTTGAAGTGAATTTGGAGATTCCTGCAGAATTCTGAGGTGAGCAAAAAGGGTTTATATATATATAAAACTTGCAAAATTGGCTGTTGGATTTTATATTAAAGGGATTGACATGAATTTGGAGATTCCTTCTTGAGTGAAATATCAAAGTACTTTTGGTAGGAAATTGTCCATGTGGAGATTAGAGTTGCGTATCTCTTCTGCATCTCCCCAAGGTCACTCTTCAGTATTTCCTTGCCTTGCCTCAATGATAACTTTTATGAATGTGAAAGAATATGTGATTTAGGATATAGATAGTACGATAAAGAAACATTTACAGACATTTATTTGTTGGTGAGGAAGTAGAGGAAGGGTCTTTCTCATAGCTTAGCTGCAAGTTCAGCCTCAGTGAATTTTGGGTTCTTAGGTCACAGCTAAATTCTATCATTAAAGCAATTTACTGTAAGTTTCTTTGCAGCCTTTTTTCTCTGAGTATCAATAAGGTTTTTTTTCCTGCAGATTTTTTAAAAATCATTATTCATAAGATAAACAAAAAAAATCATTATTTCATATATGATTTCCACCTGGAAATTTAAAGCCTGAAAACAATGGTGCTTTCTATCTGCCGTATTATGAAGCCGCAAGAGAAAATGACTTTGTCTTAAATTATAAAATTGCATAGTGTCCTTAGGGTTTGGGGTTGTTGTTCTTCTCATTATTCATCAGCTGTTGTGATGCAGATGCTTATTAAAACAGACTGGGCTGATCTCCAAGTCAGTCCATCCTCTATGCTTCATCATTATACTGCCCTGTACGAGAGAACAACTGAAAAACTTTCCAATAATCCTGGAAAATATTTAAGAATGAGTCATGCCCAAGACAGCAAGTATTTTCTTTCCTGAGATGCCTCTAGCAACCTAAATGCAGAATCTGTTCCATGAAGCCAGAATATGAAGAAGTTTCTCACACACATTAGCTTTCAATGGTGTTCAAGACTAGAGATGGGCGTGAACAGCAAAATGAACAACAAAAAAAAGCTACAAACAGCCCAATCTGCTGTTCACGAACACGCTGTTCATGAGGCCCCATCCTAAATGAACAAGTGGTCATTGTAAGCCTCATTTGTTGCTGTTCGTCTAGCCAGACAATCTGGCACCTGCAATCAGTTCCCTTGTCAACTTAGGCAGGGATTGTCTGAACTCTGTCTGCACTCCTGCTGTTGCCCTGGAAACCCCAATCTAAGCCCAATTTAGCTTGATAGGAAGGTCTTTCTTTCAAGTGTGGAGCTCCAAATTTGTTACAAGGGAGCAAAGACCAGGGGGAGTGGTGCTCCCAGCACTAGCTTTTGAGAGGGAGAGGCAGCTGTTGTTGGCATTTTGATAGAGAGAGAGCATTGGAGCTTGAACATTCTTTGTGTGTGGTGGGATAGGGATCTACCCCTTCAATTTCCATGGCTGCTGCCAGGCTCTGGGCCAAGCTATTATTTATTACTGGTACCTTTCTTGCTGCCTGCTCAGGTCAGGTTTCTGGGAGTGGTGCAGTAGGGATCTACCCCTTCAATTTCCAGGGCTGCTGCCAGGCTCTGGGGCCAAGCTATCATTTATTACTGGTACCTTTCCTGTTGCCTGCTCAGGTCAGGTTTCTGGGAGTGGTGCAGTAGGGATCTTGACCAAACTTGGAGGAGAGCCTGCTGGCCCCCACGAACAGCCAACCATGACCATGTTTGTGAACAGATCATGCTCGTAAGTGTTCGTGAGTCCCTGTCCGTGGATTGCAACGAATATCATGTTCATTTTTTTTCTGTTCGTGCCCATCTCTATTCAAGACTAGTTCACAAGTGGATAGCCTTAGTTTGGTGTATGTAGACTGAAGTGCATGACTGAAGAAGCTCAGGAAAAAAATTGTATCAGTCAATTCAAACACAATACTCTTCAGTGGAGACAGGTTCTACATGAAGCTGGGAGCAAACAAGCAGAGAGGTATCAAGGGATATGCATGCATCTCTGAAGCAAGCAAATGTTATGTTCACATGAACTGGGAGCCTTCCAACCACATGTGTCAGCAGTGTGCGGTGTATGTGCAGCACCGAATATCAACCATCACCATGTCATATGAATTGGGAAACACATGGATTTTCCCATGCATGCACTGCTTTATATGCACAAACCAAAACCCAGTGAAGACCACAGACTAAAATTATTGAGACCGAAGATGAAGTTCATTGCCTGATATCTTTTCAAAAAGAGTTTTTGTTTCAAATAGGGATAGGCAAATATGTAATTTTTGTTTGATTTTCATGCAACATCAAGAAGGTTATTTTGTCCCACCTTCCCCACCCCCATTGTGTGCCATTTATAGTTATCTAGGCATGAACCTGTGCACCAATGCAGATATGCACAGATCTCCCATCTAATTGTTACTTCCCTTGGTATTAGATCTGCTACTGCTCAATATTGGTCCAGCTGAGGCCCTGGATATGCCTTCCTGAGGATGTATTCTGATATATTCTTGTTCTGGATGTTCTCTAAGGGCCAAGCTACACATGACGAATGACACTTGAACGGCAAGTGTATTTCTCCCTGTTCACTTGCCCTCCACTCAATCCATTTGCCGTTCAAGTGTCATTCATCATGTGTAGCTTGGCCCTGAGTGTCCCTCTATGTGCCCTACATATCCACTCTTTTTCTTGATGGTACCCTCCCTATAGAATTCATTCTCTGGTCATCTCTGCTCAAATTTACAAAGACATTTCAGAAAGCTGGGGAAATAAAAGACAATTATTGATATAATGAACGTGACCTCAGAAGAAACACCAAATTTGTCTTGAAGATTCACTTAGCTCATCATTTTCTGCACAAAGAATTCCAATTTATTAATACAGATTTCTTCAATATGCAATAGCTTAATGATGCAATAGGTTTTTTTTAATTAAGAGGTTTCTTTACTGTATGTATTTGAACTTACAATAAATCTTTTTTTTATTTTCTAAGAAATTTTTATTTTATTAATAGAATTAAAAGCCAAGTAAAAAGGGCAAGAAAATAAAAGAAAGAAGTAAAGAGAGTACAAAAAAGAAGAGACACAAATTAGAAAAAAATTAAAAAAACAATAATACATGTTTCATTTTCGATTTTTCTCTACAACACCTATAATATTTTAACAAACATTATACTTTTAGTTTTAATATTTCCAAAATTTTCCTTTTCCAATGCTGTCGTGCTTCTATGTATTTTTTCTAAATTTATCTTCTTAAAAATCAAACTCTTAAATCATCAGTTCATTTTTCCTTGTCTCATGCAGAAAGTCAATAAGGGGGTTCCAGTTAACCATAAAAGTAGACAATGGCTGATTCCGCACACGTTGGATAATGCACTTTCAATGCACTTTATCAATCGTTTGAGGTGGATTTTTTGTTCTGCACATGAAAAAATCCATTCCAAATGATCTATAAAGAGGATTGGAAGCGCATTATCCAACATGTGCAGAATCAGCCGCTGTTTTATCTCGGATCAGAGCTGTAAGTTTAGCCATCTCCACTAACTCCGTTATTTTCATAATCCAGTCCTCATAATCCATTCCCCAGTCGAGGAATGATGCAATAGTTTAATGATCATTGTCTTCCTACCTATCAAAACAAATAAAATGATCAGAATGGAGTTATCAAGGATTGGACCTTGCAGAAATTTTGCTTGTGAAAGAGGCAGGCATTTCAGTCCCCTCTTACAGCCCTCTTGCTGTTCCTTGGGGGTTCCTGTCTCCCAGCAGAAGCATCTTTTGAGCTCCAGGGGGTGAGGGTGAAGGGTGGACAGAGAAATGCCTTCCATTGTAATGATGAAAGATTTTGATTCTAATGTTGTATCTCTCCACTTCCAGAATGTTTATAAAAGAAAATAGCCAACTTCCTCTTTCTGATTTTTCATCACTACCAAAAATCAAAAAGACAATTTCTTTACTTTTATGATGTTTTATTTTATCTTTAGAAAGTGAACTTGAACAGCATTGACTAGAATCTATACGACACTAAGGTTAAAAATGAAATTACTCAGAGCAGTAATTTTTAATCAGGGTGCACAATATACACATATTTTACTTCACATTCTGAACACAACATTGATGTTATTCCTGAAGGACTCATTGATATGAAACAGGATATAGCATTCTACCTGGAGATGTAGCTGCATGATATTAAACTGTAGGTTCTTACAATTTCCTATAAGACCATAGGATATATGCAGGGAAAACCCATGAAGATCAGAGATTCAAGAATACCTGCCAGTTCAGTAGGAGTGTGCAATTTTGCCACATTAGATTCAGATCCAGGATTATGGAATGAAGCTTCTGCTGTTATTGTTTTGTTTTCGGTGCCCCTGGGCTGTTTCGGATTTTGACTGTTTCGTTACTCATATATATCATGTCTTTTGGCAGTGGCAATGCATGCGTTTTCCACTTCCTCAATTGTTCTTGCCAGAGGTGGGGGAGGGAAATGGCACTCTGGGGAAGCCAGCTTTGCTCAGAATGCCCCCAAAATGGCAACGAACGCACTTGTCCTCTTTCTTCCATCAACTCACTATGTTTTGTGCATTGTACAATTACTTTTGCATCCTGCTGTGCTATTTCCTGTTACTGCCTGGGAGGGACTCCTGTTTACTCTACCAGAGGCCCATCCTCCCTCCCCACTGCCTGTCCAAAAATAAGTTCACTTCCCTCCCTCCTCTCCAACGCAATGGGCTGGAAGGTGTAGAATGGCAGTTCTCTCCTAAGTTTCCATTGGCTGAAAGAAAATGCTGTTGCCTTGGAAAAGGCAAACGAAAAAAGTTCGCCTTCCTCCCTCCCCTCCAACAGACAACTTTGTTTTCAATTGGCTCATTCCCCTTCCTTCCAAGGTGATCTTGGCCTGCCTGCTGCACAGACCACTGGTAAGAATCAAACCGAGACACGAGGCACGAAAACACAGGAAGAGACTGAGAGGCGGTTTTGTTACAACTCATTTTCCTGAATCTGGTTCGGCATTTCAGAATCCACTATAACAAACCAAACCAGCAAAACTTGTTTGTAATTTCAACTCATTTTTCCTGTTATGCACACCTCTACAGTTCAGCTCACATCTTGTTTGATGATTATGGAGTTGAATTTTTAGATGATGATCAATTCACCTGTTCATTGACCCGTTCGTGCCAGTTCAGTAGGTTGCTTCACTGCATTCCTTCCTAACCATACAGTACATTGTGATCGGCTTTTCACATGTGTGTTCTTGCACAGTCCGAATGAACTCTTCTACCCCCTCCAACCTTGCTATGAAACTGCTTTGCCTGCAAAGTTTTGCAAAACCTCATTGAAATTCTGTTTGGCAGGTGTTCACAGCTGCTCAGCACAAACCAAAAAATGCCATGTGATTGGTTCATGTCTGATCAAACCTTCAGACACAATAAACTTGACTATTGAATGCATTCGTGGTAATATTCACAGCATTTCAAGAAACAATTTCCAGTGGGATCAAAACTCTTCCCCACTCTATTTTATCAAAGATAATGTCACTAGTATCATTCTAGTTTCCATTACAGAATCTTTTGATTTAATAATAAGGGGAGCAAAGGACTCTAAGATGCATTCCTTTCCACTGCCCCCATTAATCTAAAGTTAATTATGCAACTTTCTTTTGAAAGATTAGCCATATCTTCATATTGTCACAAAATGTAATGAAGCAAACATTCATGTTGATATGTTATTTTCATTCAGACGGCATCCAAAATGTATCAGCAGACTTTCAAAACCTATGAAGGTCAAAATGCCATTGTGGTGTAGTTGTCAGAGTGTTGGACTAGAATCTGGGAGGCTCAGGTTTGAATTCCCACCCTGCCATTGAAGGTTGCTGGGTGACCGTGGGCCAGTCACACACTCTGAGCCTAACCTTTCTTGCAAGATAATTCTGAGGCTAAAATAAAAGAGAGAAGAAGAGTTTGGTGTAGTGGTTAAGAGCAGCAGGACTCTAATCTGGAGAACAAGGTTTGATTCCCCACTCTTCTACCTGAAGCCATCTGGGTGACCTTGCGTCAGTCACAGCTTCTTGGAGTTCTCTCAGCCCCACCCACCTCACAGGGTGTCTGTCTGTGGGAATAATAATGATACACTTTGTAAACCACTCTGAGTAGATGCTAAGTTGTCCTGAAAGGTGGTATATAAATATGTTGTTGTTGCTGCTGCTGCTGCTTTGGGTCCCCATTGGTGAGAAAGATGTGTTATAACTGAAGAAATAAAAAAAAACATTCAAAGCAAGCCTATAGACTAGCTACTACAGCAGTGAGGAAAAGGCAATGTAGGGCAATATTGATAATCAGTCACAAAAATTGTATAGGTGCTCAATAGCCCTACCAATCACAACAGTGCTTTTGACAAACATAAAAGTTACCAACCAACATGCAAGGATGGCAGGAACCTTTTCAATACCCTCTCTCCCACACATGACACAATCACAAAGTCCGGAAGATGCCTCTGCACCTACTCAAGCAGAAGAAACACTGGTTAACATTAGAAGTGACAGCTCCACGTCACATGCCATTAGGCTGTGGCTCAGTGACAGAGCATCTGCTTGGCATGCAGAAGGCCCCAGGTTCAATCCCTAGTGTCTCCAATTGAAAGGATCAGCTGCTAAGGGATGTGGAAGACTTTGGCCTGAGACCCTGGAGAGCTGCTACCAGTCAGAATAGAAAATACTGACCATTGATAAGCTGATAGTCGTATTCAGTTTGACAGCTTCATGTACATGCACATGAGCTCTTCTTCATGATTCTGTGCAGTTGTCTGCTGCACATCAATGGCAGCCAATGGTGAGACAAGAATCCTTCAGTGAAATGGCACCAAGACATGGGCTAAATCATACTAAGAGAAAGGGTTGGGGGTTGAATGACGGACTTTTGACAGTTTTTTTGTTACTTACACTAGACAGCACACCCAGCTGTGCATGAAACATGCTTGGGACGGAGGGCGCTTTTGCCTCACTGCATGGAGGGAGAGGCGACCCTGCATTCCTGGGCATCCAGGTCTGTGGGATGCAAGGTCTGACCCTATAAATGGCAGCTCCTCCTCCATAGGGCTCAGTCAGCTTTGAACGCTTGGCCCACCCACCGCACCCTAGGGCAGTACAGGATTAGATGGTTGCTGGTTACCAGGGCCAGGTAGGAATTTTTTCTCCTTTTCCCAATCTGGCTCAGGGAAGAGGTGTTTTTCGCCTACCTTGTACTCTTCTGCAGGAGTGATATTTGGAGTGGTGGAGCTGTTACCTAGGTCTTTGGCAGGTTAGATTTGGGTAGACAGAGTGGGCTGGTGAGCAGCTTGGTGGCACCTCCCCATTGGTGGGGAATTGGGGTCTGTTTGGGATTGGCTGGCAGGCTTTACATTGGCCAGCTGAGATGGCAGACTGCCTGTGGGACCCCTGTACAAGTCCTTCCCTTAGGCTCCTCGATTTGGGGTGCTTGGAGCTTTGAGAGAGGAACCATTCACCTGGCCAGCTGGGTTGAAGCCATGTGCATGGACGGCTCGCACTTGGGGCAGTGGATGACTCACCCAGACATGTCGGGGAGGAGGTCTGGGGTGATCCCTTGGTCCTGACCTGTACCACGAGTGATGTCCTTGCCATTATTAAGTTAATGTTGATCAATAAATGACTCAGATTTATACCCAAGCCTTGTGTTTGTCTCGTCATTCTGAATGGGCGGCTAGACATACTGTCTGAGTAGCAGAACTCAAAACTGTTGATCCTGGTTTGTGATTCAGACTACCTGCTTTCATGTTAAACTTAAACATTTCAATTTCTAAAGGAGCTATAGCTTTCCCCCCGCCCCATCCTCTCATCTGATAACAAAACAACTTTGACTTCACCACATCTCAGGCAATACTAGATGCCCAGCATTCAGGAATGAAGCTTAGTGTCTTTCACAATGAAAAAATATAACTCTTGAAAATATTTTTTTTCCCTTTCTCCAGGGGTATGGATGACAAACTTGATGGCATTTGATATTTATGCATTCTTTCTTTGGTGTACAATACAGCTCAAAACAAGTGGCAGTGGAGAAAAGATTACAAGGAAGAAACTCTAAATCCTTTTCAAAACCCTCAACCTTCTTCAATACATCAGAGGTCTGAAATTTTCTTTCAAGCACTGCTAGTTCTGTTTTATGATATTGTGTTCATGGCTGGCTGAGAATTATAGCTTTGGTGCTCCTTGTTCTGTTTTTGCAGAAGTTGCAGAGAACTTGGTTATTTGCTTCTACCTGGATGAGTTGAAAACAACTGTATTATAATAGATTGGGTGGGATAGTCTTGCGTTTGTGTTGCCCTCGAAAGAATACAGCTTGCTTTCTTGGAAGATAAGGCCAATGCATGCTGTAAACCACGAGACAGAGTCAAAATTGTCACACCCTCACAACTGTTGTGGACATTTGTCATCAAGGATCTTGTCATTGTCTGAGAGGGATAGCCCCAAAGTACAAAGGTGCAGATGAAAGTGCAGATAAATATTGTGCAGACTCACAAATATAAAACCTTTATAAATAATTTCTTTCATTGTAACTTGGATTAGGATGGCACTGTAAGAGTTCAGAAAGGGGCAGAAAAGACCATTAAAAGGAATCGACAGTTGAACTGCTTTCCTCTGAAGAATTTTTTTGGAGGGTTAGGAAAAAGGACAATATGCTAAAGGTATATCAAATTAACTGTGGGGTGGAGAAAATAGACAGGAATATTCTTTTTCCCTACATCATTCACACCACCATAATTCAGAGTCATTCTTTTTAATTTTAGATTCATTCATTTGGTAGATTCCAAATGAATGCATCTTTAGACCTTTTCTTTTCAGTGAGATCCCTTGAGATCTTGAAATATTGGAGATCCTTTACCCTTGCATGCTTCAATGCTTTACCTCCAGCCCTCCTGGAAGGCAGAAACCATCATGATCCACTCTTTCAGCGGCTCTGTCCAAGCCATACATGTTCTGCTGCTCTGCCCATTATACAATAACATCCAATCTCATTATATAGCCCCAATCTTGTCAACTTTACTTAGAAAACCTGAACAACATTATGGCCATTTCCACACTACTACAAACGCGGAAGATAGCGTCTTCTCGCACGAGTTTTGCGCGATGTCGCACAAAACTCGTGCGAGAAGACACTATCTTCCATGGTTTTTTGTGACGTTCCGCAGCATTCCGGATGAAGGTAAATAGCGTGGAAACGGCCAGTGTCTCCCTCTTTCTTGCAGACTCTTCCCAGAATACAACTAACAAAGTTGCCAAATTTTGTCTTCTCACTAACTATAAGAGGCTCCTTCACTCAAGAACAAAACCAATAGAGTAGAACCCTACACGTGAAGGAATAAATGGGAATAATACTGAAAAAGATCAACATGTGTACTCAAAATTATCAAAATGCAGTTAATTTAACCTTATTTCATATGAATAATTACATATACGTATCAGTAGACAATCAACATATGGCAATCAATAATTCACACACAAACCTTGTTACACAATTCAAATTCCCATGGCAATGGTCATGATCAGTACACATCAAATTCATATAACAATCAATAAGTCATATACAGACAGTGCTCATTCTCCCCACCAGTAAATGTTTTTTAAAGGTAAATATTCCGCGTCAAATGGGAGGACACACCTCACTGTATAAAGTCAAAAGAGAGAACGTCCACTGTTAAGTCTCCCAGGTAAGTATCCGAATCTCCCAGGTAAGTATCACAGGTAAGTGTCCCAAGAAGTTCAAAATTAAAGATGTTTTATCTTATAATTTCTTTAGAGTAAAAGATGCTCCCTCCTTCTTGCAGCCTCTTACCAGGAGATAACTAACAAAGTTGCCAAATTTTGCCTTTGGGCATGTGGGATACACAAGTAGCTGCTTGAGCCCCAATAACTTGCTTCCTTGCTCTGTGCTTGCCATACTACATGTGCCCACCCTATTTTTATTTTTATTGGTTTTATTCTATTCTTCTTTTACTCTCCGGAGCGAATTCTGTATCAAAATAAATTGATTAATTGAGTGATTGCAGTGAAACAAAACAATCCAAAAGTAGTGGGAAGGGGGTTGGGAAGGACTAGCGAAATGGATCAGGTCCAGCAATTTGGGGCAATCTGATAAATAAATTGTTCTCATTTTTAGTGCGTGATTGAGGCTCATCACTCATATTGCAGTTTGGAAATAGTTAATCCATCCAATTGCTATGGCCCCTTTCATTGTTTTTAAATGAAAATTAAAGAGCCTGAAAGAATTGATCACAGATCTTGTCCAGTTGAACTCTTACATAAAGACATTTTGTGGTCATTTCCTTTCCTAATAATCTCTCACATGTAATTTGTCTTATGAGAGATATAAAAGGCACTTTGACCACAGGTCAACATATTAACACAAAGTACAAGCCTATAAAGAATTCAACCCCATCACCAATAGTCCCCTTGTTCCATCTTTTCTTTTAAGTGCAGATTCTTTTTCTAATTCATGCTTATTGTGTAAAATATATTTTTCAAGGTTCTATGTGTTATCAAGACCTTTAAGTGCACCTCAAATTACAAGGGATAAAGCATGTAGAGGGTTTGACCTTATTTTTCTTCAGCAATCGCTGTTTTTTTTTCCCCCAGAGGAAGCCTCTAATATGAAACTAGAATCAATAGTGAAACCACAGCTGTTCACACAATTGCCAGTACAGAACCTGACTAGAATACAAATTCCCCCCCCCCCAGTTTCGAAATAAGTTTGGCTTGGATCCTATAAACCACATATGGTATTCCACGCATGCAATGAATTTTCCTATCCGCTCCTTGTACTATCCCTTCCCACCCTCAACAAAAAAACTCTGTTCCTGTGGGTTGGGGACCTTCTGAAACAACATGCAACACAGTGTGGGGGCGGGGGGGGCGGGTTGTAGCCAGGGGAATAAGTGGGCATCCATGAGCCCCTTCAGCACAAGCCAAAATGCCTTCTGCTCATGAACGGAGCCCTTTGGATTCAAGCCTTTGCTTTTCTTAATCAAATTATTTTGCTGTTCTTCCTCCCTCTTCAGGATGGTATTTTAATGATCAAGAACAGGAGTTGTATCGAGAAGTTTTTTGTGCTGCCTTCAGAGGTCGGAAAACTACCATGGCAGGAGCCACACAGCATTGAATAGTCCACTGGTATCATTTTCTGTCCCAATAGGAAAATCCATGAGGTAAATTAAAATAGCAATGAGATAAAATACAGTATCTAACCAGGTATCGGTCAAGCCTAGAAGTCGCTAGCTGATTAAAAGAAAAACTGCCTTTAGCAGTAATTGATCTGCAAGAATCATGGGGTTTTTTTCCCTTGACATCAAGGTCAATCAACCTACCTACCAACCGATCGGTCACATTTTCACTCACCTTTTCTCCAAAAAGTTCAGTGATGTACAGCATATGTGGTTCTTCTCCCCTTCATCCTCACAACGCTTGCTAATATGTGCAAAAGGGAGGCGTATGTGTATGCATTCAATAAGGATCTTTCCACGTAAATAGAGTGTCAGATTATTCAAAACAAACTAGCATGAATAAATAGCATGAATGAATAGCATGTAGGCTCATCTGAGGCCTACATAACAGCTGGCTTAGATCCAGTCAAGAGAGAGAGAGAGAGTAGGGCCATTTCCACCCATCTTACCTGCCTGCGGAACATCGTGCGAAAGACCTGGAAGACAGTATCTTCTCACGCGAAATTGCACCAGGAAGACACCGTTATCTGGGGGTTTTGCACGAAATTGCACAAAACTCCCAGATAACAGCATCTTCCTGGAGTGATTTCGTGCTAGAAGAAGCTGTCTTCTGGGTATTTCGTGCGATATTCCGCAGGCAGGTAAGACATGTGGAAATGGCCTAGGATTGCCAGGTACCCCCAACCTAAAAACTGGGTGAGGGGGTGTGCCCATGTCCCAGTTCAATGACATTTCCAGAATTACCTGGAAGCAACATAGCATTTTTGGACTTATTTTTACTGAATTAGCCCTGGTGTGACCCATTGCTTGAGTGCTGTGCTGGATGGAAATGATGTCCCTGGCTTGCATCCCGACCTGCCTCCCCCCACTTTCCCTCTGTTTCTCTTCACCAGCCAGGTTCTGATGCCATTCCCCTGGTGTTGTGAAGTATCCTCTGCTCCCACCCTCCACCCTCTGCCTCCACTAGGGTTGCCAGCTTCCAGGTGGTGGCTGGAGATTTCCAGGAATTGCAACAGATTTCCAGGCCACAGAGATTAGTTGCCCTGGAGAAAATGGCTACTTGGAAAGGTGAACTCTATGGTATTATATCATGTTGAGGGGCCCCCTCTTCCCAAACCCTGACTTCTCCAGGCTCCACTCCCCCAAATCTCCAGGAATTTCACAACCCGGAGCTGGCAACCCTAGCCTCTACTCACTTGGTCAACCGAGGAGGGAAAGGTGGGGGAACAAGCCTCCTCAGCATGCTCCCAGGGCAGCATGATGACATCACCTCCGGGAGTCATATTATCATGTCACCCCTGAGAGAGCTCCCACGCTTCTCAGCAGGCCAATTTTGGACCCAAACTGGGCCTGTTTAGGGCCCAAATTGGCCTGTTGGAAAGCACACGCGTGCTCTCGTGCCTGTGTGATGACATCACTTCCTGGAAGTGACATCATTGCACAGGTGCACAAGTGTGGTGTGTAAGGAATACCCAAGAAGCAACGAAAAGGTAAGCACTGGGTACCCCTCCTGGTATCCCTCCCCATGTGAACAGGGGTGGTGGCTAAGGGGATTTCTCACCCCAGCAGGGGGGCTGGCAATCCTGAGAGAGAGAGAAACAGAGAGACAGAGAGAGATTCAAAAGTTAAAAACTGGCTGAAAACTACTTCATATTCTTGATTTTGTTTTTTATTTTTTGCCCTAGGTGAAAATCAATGGAAACAGATAGGCTTTTGAAGAAAGTCTCTATTCTTCTTGTCGTTCTTTTGACTTTTCTCAAAATGTTTCACCTAAGGTGGTCCCTTTCCAATGCAATACAGTGGCAATTCTAAACAGAATTAGAACTGCAACATGAAAAACTGACATGCTGAGCCTCAGTCTAATCTGAAAACCCTCAGTTCAGAAGTTCCAAGTTATGGTGTACAAGTTTAGCTTGTGAAATTCCTAAAGCACTTGGGCTTAGTGGTTGAGGAGAGCAAAGTTTAGGGAGGGGAGGAAGATGTCATGGAGTCTGTCCTCTGAATTTACTATTTCCTCCAGAGGAACTGATGTCTGTATTCTCATAGCCCTTCATGGCCTCGGCCCCTCATATCTGTGCAACCACCTCTCCCCCTATGTTCTACCAGGGCAACTTGGCTCATCTGGTCAGGGCCTTCTGTAGATATTGCCCTGCAGTTGGGCAAAATCAACAGCTGCCCACACACATGCTTTCTCTATGGTACCCCTCACCTTATAGAATGGTCTGCCTGAGGAGGTAAGAAAAGCTCCCACTCACCTGCTTTCCCACAAACTATGCAAAACTGAATTATTCAGGAGAACTTTCTACTCAGATGATAGGACTGTGTCACAAAAAGTGGCTCAGAGAGATGGATTGATGGGGCAAGGACTATATGCTATTCTATTGGGCACTGTCTGCTGTACTTTCTGCGGATATAGACATGAGCCTAGTAGGAGCCTAGTAGGAAGTTTCCATGTTGCTTGACATGCCATGTAAATTAGTTATATCTTGTTTCAGGCAGATTTAGTCTCTGTGCTTGGCCTTATGGGGTTTTTTTCAAATTTTCTGCCACCATATCCTATTGTATCTCTTTCACTGAATGCCCTAACTATTGTTCATTATTGTATTTTGCTCAAGGAATGTCCTAGCTATTGATTATATTGTATTTTCACTTGGATGTCAGTGAGAAAGATAGATAATGATGATGATGATGATGATGATGATGATGATGATGATGATGATGATGATGATGATAATTCTGGAGATCCTTAGTAATTTTAAGAGAAATCCAGGACCCAATTTGAGGTTGGTATCAGACCCACTAATAGACATATTTGTACACTATGAACATATATCAATTTTATACTGCTTCATCAGTTTTATACTGCTTTAACTATGAGTCTCTCTACACAAGACATCTGACACATGAAGAACACGTGTTGGGAGATGTAATGTTAGCTGGGAAGGGTCGTTTTAAAAGACAGAACTGGTGGCAGGGAAATGACTTTGCTATACACTGGAGCTGTGTGCAGGGTCTGTGAAATGCCAGAAGGGATACTTCACTGCATTGGAACCTCTCCAGGTCCAAGCCCGGCTTTGGAAGGCAGCTCCAGCCCATTTTCATTCCTTGCTGCCCTCTGATTGAGATCCCACACAGTTTTAGCCTGGAGAGGTGAAATTGACAGAGCCTTGGGGAGGTGAAGATGAAATTAGCATACCCTCAAAGTAGCAATCTCCACTGGCTTTCTTTCTACACTTGACTTCCACAAAATTACAACTCCCCAAAATGAAACAATTGAATCCTCCATTAATTGTAACATGGGTTCCACCAATCTGAAAGTGTCAATATATACATATAAGTTTGTATTAGAGCAATCGATGATTCAATCATTTTGAAAAAGGAGCATTACTGTATGCAAGGTTATAATGCAAATCATACTGGCTGGCAAACACTTTACTTCCAAAGGCCGAATTTTAGTTGAGTGCCTGCTAAATAGAAGCGCTCAAGTGAGAATGTTCTGAATTAGGAATTTGGGAGTTCAGAAATCCAGGCGACGGCTCTGCGGGTTCTCGTTAGTTTGCCTGTGTCTGAGACCAGTCTTGTAGCTACAGGGCTTTTTGTGAAGACATTGCTAAGGGAGAGGGAGAACCGACATCAAGATTTGCTGGTTAATCCTTGTAAATTTGTGCTCTCTACTAAAGGGAGGACACAGAAGTCTGAAAAAAAAATATGACAAGCCACCTTCTAACTTTCTGCAAGGTGACCAGTTCTTGAGGCAGAAGCTTTTGCCTTATAGTTCTAAGATCTTGATCCAAAGCTACCTTTCCCAGCTTTGAGTGTCTGCTGTCTGATTATGTTGTCAAGTTTTCTCACACTTTTGGTGTAGTGGTTTGGTGTAGTGGTTAAGAGCACAGGACTCTAATCTGGAGAACGGGGTTTGATTCCCCACTCCTCCACTTGAAGCCAGTGTAACCTTGGGTCAGTCACAGTTTCTAGGAGCTCTCTCAGCCCCACCCACCTTACAGGGTGTTTTGTTGTGGGGATAATAATGACATACTTTGTAAACCGCTCTGAGTGGGTGTTAAGTCATCCTGAAGGGCAGTATATAAATTGACTGTTATTATTATTATTCTTTTGCCTCCATGTTGCCAAACAGGAACGGGCCAGGCAAAGACAGAACTCAAGAAGAAAAAGCATTTTGGACTTCTCTCAGGTGGTTAAAAATATCAGAATAATTGACAGTGTGGTGCTCCTAAACAATGCCACAAACATCTCCTGACAGCGTTGCTGACCTCTGCTGCAGTAAGGATGAATAAACTTCACTTTTTAACAAGCTGTTTGTGAAAACTGGGTATGGAAGTGCCCAAAATACTTGTGTGTGAGAATGAAATTTATTTATTTATTGGGATGTTTATTGGGGTGTTTCTCTTCCCCCAACCACAAACATTTGCATAGCCCTCACAAGCTGCCTGTTATATAGAGAATTTCAATTATCTTTTTTTTATAAACAGAAAAGGGTCATGGCATACATGAGGGTGGCAGTTTGTTTCTAAACACTTCCATGGGGCTAACATTACTTTCTGTGGAAAAGAGAAGGGAGGAATTTTATAGATAACACAACACAACAGAGTAATAATAATACTAACAACAACAACAACATTTGATTTATATACCGCCCTTCAGGACAACTTAATGGCCACTCAGAGTGGTTTACAAAGCGTGTTTTTATTAGACATGGGCACAAACGGGGAAAAAAATTCTGAACACCCTGTTCATTGTTCATTGCCATCCATGAACAACAAACCAAACCGAACATGTTCCCTTAATGAAAATGTTCAGTGTTTGTGCCCCTTTAAAGATCCCTTTAAACTATCAGCTGGCAAGTGGCAGGGGGGGGATTCCCCCTTGCCGCCTGCCAGCTGATAGTTTAAATGGCCCTTTCCTGCCACATGCAAGGGGCTGGGCCCTTTAAACACCCCACAACACCCAGCCCCCAGCCCCCACCTCCCTGCTCCACCCCAGTGCCGCCAGGCTGCTGCCGCTGGGTGCGAGAGGGACAGAGAGATTCTCTCATTTCCTCTGACAGCGGGCAGAGCCGGCACTGTGGGCCGCTTCTGCCCACTGTCAGAGGGATGAGGAGAGACTCCCTTGGTCCCTCTGATAGTAGGCAGAGCCAGCGGCACCACAGGGCTGCTTCTGCCCACTGTCAGAGGGACGAGGAAAGACTCCCTTGGTCCCTCTGACAGCAGGCAGAGCCGGTGCCACTGCAGGTCCGCTTCTGCCCGCTGTCAGAGAGATGAGGAGAATCTCTTCATCCCTTGACAGTGGGCAGAGCCAGTGCCGTGGGGCTGCTCCTTCCTGGTGCCAGTGGGACGGAGAGATTATCTCCATCCCTCTCATGCTCGGCGAGCCGGCGCTGCCCCCTTTGGTGTCATTTTCTCTTCACAATGGCAAAAACTGTACTGCCTGTTGGAAGCTATATTGAGGGGTTACAAAACTGACCTTCCCAATGTCCAATACCCACCAAATTTGCAGGGGACATAGTCCTCTCTGTCCTCTGAAGACCCCCCCCCCCCCCAAGTTTCAGTGAGATTGCAGCCTGGGAAAGGTATGATCCATGGGTCCCCCCTTTGCTGTCTATTTTTCTTCTGAGTAGCAAAAACTGGACTGTCTGCTGGAAGCTGAAGGGTTAAAGCCAGAAGGAGAGCCAGAAGGAGTTCAGACAAGAGTTCAGTCCTTGCCATTGCCAGGAAAATTGATTGAAGGTGCCTGAGTGTCTGGCTTCCCGAACAGTGGCCGAACACAACGAACGAGGCTTGCGACAACCACCTGTTCATTTGGAATGGGGACTCACGAATGGCCCGTTCATGAGCAGACGAACGGGCTGTTCGTGAGTTTTTTTCGTTCGTATTGCTTTTTGTGCCCATGTCTAGTTATTATTTTCCTCAGGACAATCACCCTGTGAGGTGTGTGGGGCTGAGAGAACTCCAAGAAGCCGTGACTGACCCAAGATGTAATTCAGTTTCAGAGTTTACCCTGACACTACTCCTATAATAATGGTTCCCAGCCAGGCCATTTTAACCGTTAGAAGAATATCAGAATTAATGTCTATCCTGATGGAAATTAGGGCCAAACTGGCAGTGACAATGTTGCTGAGTTGGCTCTGGGGATGCATTTCTATTCTGTTGAATGAGTTCAAAGGGAACTCTTTTAAACAGCACAGCAGGGCATGATTCTGGTTGGGACCACTTCCATGTAAGTGGTTCCTGCCTTCCTCCGCGTGCAATTTTTCTGGTCCAAGACATTATTTGCTTTTGTGCCTAATGTATAGAATGAGCCACTATAGAACTGTATTTGGTTCTTAAAAAAGAAAATGAAATTTTTGAGTCAAGGTATATTAGAGGGGTAGGTGGGATGCTAGAATAGCTAAGATGTGAAAGGAGTGGCAGGCAAAGATTTTTAGAGCTTTTTAGAGATGCTTTACAGAGAGGGAAATGACAGAGGTGAACAGCTGACAGTAAACATAGTACAAACCATTCACGGATTTATGCCAGTGCCCTTAAACAATCACAGATTGTTCTCCTGTCTATATTTATTCCTTATTGTGAGACCTCATGTGTGCCATTTCCTAATAATGGACTTGCAACAACCAACAATAGTGTTTCAGCTGCAGAAATTTTATGGATTATTAATCAACATGTCAGTTATCAGTAACAGTAAGTGTTATTTCAGTTATGCAAACAGGCTTTCCTGTACTGGTTCTCTGTTGGCCTCTTGCTCTGAATTTTGATGCAGGCTGGATGTAATAATAAAAGTCACTAGCTATGGTTGCCAACTCCAGTCTGGGAAATTCCTGGAGATTTGGGGACGGTGTCTGCGGAGGGGAGAATTTGGTGAGGAGTTCCTCCTAGAATCTATGCTAGACCATCGTGCGCCTTCTGAAGCTGTCAATTTTTACAGAAGAACTGATCTCTGAGGTCAGTTCTTGCACTGAAAGGTGATATATAGTTTTGTTATTGCTCATTTACCTTTTATCACTTTGTTATTCAGTCCCAATAAGAAACTGGAAGTTAGTTCAGCCATATTCTAGAATGTATAGTGTTGTGAAATTCCTTTGGGCTCGCCCCTCATTATTATGTTTTATCAACTTTGAAACAATCTTTTTTTCCTCAAATGTTCAACAAGACTGCTCATGATTAATGAATAGCAGGAGCTAAAATACAGTTTCTACAAAACCCTACCAGCAGACACCCCCTCCTTTACTACCAGTTCTTGTCCCCCCACCCCATCCCAGCAAACCTGATCTTTCATGAAGGGGAAGCAAGGGCCTGACAGTAGGAGGGCCTGTTATTATTTATTTATTACATTACATTTCTAGACCACCCTCTCCATCAGACAGGCTCAGGGCAGTGTAACAACCAACAATTTACAACATATAATTTAAAACAATAAAAAGACCATGAATAAATAATTAAAACATTTAAAACATTTTCCCATATACAATACAATTTCTCAGTGGCGGATATAAATATTAAAATTCAGGGCCTGGGTCTTACAAAATGCCCTGCATCAGACTTTGTGAGCTCCTGCAGGGGTGATGGATGGTCTTCAGTGGTATGGCAGGCGAGAGGACAGCTTAGTCCCCACCAAATGCCTGGCGGAACATCTCCATCTTGCAGGCCCGGCGGAAAGATAACAAATCCCACCAGGCCCTAGTCTCCTCAGACAGAGAGTTCCATCAGGCCGGAGCCAGGGCTGAAAAGGCCCTGGCTCTGGTAGAGGCCAGATGGACCTCCCTGGGGCTGGGAACCACCAGCAGATGCTTATTAGCTGATCAAAGTCAGGATTTTAAACCTGGAATAAACCTTGATTTAAAATCACATTTTGGAGGAGGGACTCTAATTCCATTTAAACTACTGCACGCCTGCATTTGTATGTTATGGGTAATGAGAGTTTTTTAAACCAGGATTCCTTCATTTTGCTCCATATGAGACGGAAGGGGGAAAGAGAGAGAGAAATAAGGCATGTACATGAGTCCAGCAACAAACTGAATGTATATGCATTTTGACTCAAGAACAAGTGTGCTGTAGTGGTCAGGATGTCAAAGTAGCATACAGGAGTCCCAGGTTCCAATCCCCACTTTTGGCCTGTCACACACACTCTCAGCCTAACCTACCGCAAAGGGTTGTTGTGAGGATAAAAGAAGAATAATGAACAAGAATAATGGAAGCTGCTTTGGAGCCATGTTAAGGAGAACGATGGGGTATAAATAAAGCAAAATTTAAAAATTAAATAAAATACAGATTGATATGACATCTGAATCCAGCCACCGAATACGAGCAACTAATCAACAAAACCGATTTCTTCTAGCACGTGTTACATTATTTCTCTTAGGAAGCAGGCTGCCATCTTTAAGTAGCATTGCTGCCCTACATTTTTATAAGTAGCACGACACAAAGGTTAAGCAGGTGAAGCTTTTCCTGGACCATTTTCACACTGCTTACCAGCCACCGAACATCGCACTGAGCTCCTGGAACAACAACGTTTTCCAGGCACGATTTCACATGAGAATGGTGGTTCCTTCTCGTGCGAAATCGCACCAGGAAGACACTGCCATTCTGGGAGCTCAGCACAATGTTCTGTGGCCAGTAAGGAGTGTGAAAACTGCCCAGGTGTGTAAGCAGGTGCTTACTTAAGACAGTGCAAGCAAAAAACATAATTCAGTATGGGAAACTTGGTATTATTTTTCCAGATAAAAGTTTTCCATTTTAAAGCAAAACTCATTATTGCAAACAAATGTTTTTTCTCAAGCAGTTTTGCCTTCCTGATGACCTTCCCACCCACCCCTCATTCTATATTCAAAACTTTTGGGATGGAAAATAACCCCCCCCCCGTTGACGCAATGAGTCATCCCTTTAAATAACTAACGAAGCGGTTGCTAAGATACTGCTCTGGGATTTCTTTCAGAATTTAGTTCAAGAGTTTCTGTTCAACAAGAAACATTCAAAGAAAGAAAAGGCTTCATGATTTTGACCAGTTTCTGTGTGTGAGGACACAGGATGCCATATTAGCCCCATGTCAAGTCCTTTATTCTCCCCATCACACGTAGGAGTATTCACTACGTAGAGTTGCCATGTCCAGGTTGGGAAATTCCTGGATATTTTGGGGGTGGGGACTGGAAAGGGTGGGGTTTGAGGTAGGGAGGGCCTCAGTGGGGTATAATGCCATAAAGTCCACCCTTCAGAGCAGCCATTTTCTCCAGAGGAACTGGTCTCTTTTCCGTGGAAGTCAGATGTAATTCTGGGAGATCTCCAGCTACCACCTGGAGGCTGGAGACACCATGACATCCATTTCCCAGGAAGCCAGCTCTTTAAGAGGCTCTTTCTTTCCACAGCAGTCTTCTTCCTTCTGTTTTTCTATACTTGAGTTGGACAGTATAGTATTAGGGGCCAAGCAGGAATGGGGGGGGGGGCTCTGCCTGATTGGCTGTGGTAGAACCTCTTTTTTCTTCTGCATCTCACTGGCATGTTTTGTTTGTGGTCAGTTAATTGGGCCTGCACTTGGGACTACAGATGGACACGAACTGGAAGAAAACCGAATCATGTGGTTTGTGGTTCGTCAAATTTCACGAACCACGAACTTTCACGAACCTGCCCTTGGTTTGCAAACCAGTTCATTTGGTTCATGAAAACGTCACATTCAGGTAAGAAAATCATCACTTCTGGGTCAGCAGAAGGTCACTTCCAGTGCAGCAGAAGGTCTGCAGAAAGTCCATCCCCTGTTGCCTAGGAAACTGATTGATTGGCACCAGGCTGTCTGCAGTCACGAACCAAAAAATGAACCAAATGAACCAGCCTAAAAGTTCGTGGTGGTTCGTCAGAAATGGGATCTGACGAACCACAGTTCGCGAACCGTGAACCGGCCTGGTTCGTGCTTAATTTTGGTTCGTATTTTGGTTCATGCCCATCTCTATTTGGGACTAGCTAGACCCTTGCTAAGTGGCAAGATTACTGCAAACCTCTGCTTGTAGGTAGGAAATAATTGGCATACACCTTAGAGCATCTAATAGTGAAGGGATTTCGCCAAATCCAGATACTTGCAGGTTCTTCTAATCGGAGTGGTTTGGCGAGGAAGCTCCATTGGTGTTGGGCAGTATCAGCTGAACTTAGAGGCTGTATGGCATGGGGTAAGTGTGTAGACTCCTCTTGGCTCAGATAGGAGAGCTGTACTGTAAGGGAGTGGTTTCAAAGAGATGCCTGGGTAAAGGGATAGGGACTGTAGACTATATTATGTACTGTCTTTTGCTGTATGATTCTACTTGGTAGGTTTCTGATTTAGAATTTAGAATTTAGAATTTAGAATTCTTATGCTCTGTTTCCGCTCTGTATCAGATTTCTGCTTGTTTTCAAATCTTTGCAAATTTGCATTTGTACACCTTATTGCACTTTTTATCGAATGTCCCTGCTGTTGATTTTATTGAGTCACACTGTATAATCTGCCTTGAGCCTCAGTGAGAAATCAGACTATAAATAAAACAAATAAAATAAAAATTGGCACAGGACTGTGTGCAGGCCTTGAAAGATAAGGTTCAGCCACCGAGACTGAGCTGAGTTTTGAGCTGGGGTGGGATTGCTCATACCCAGGTAGCCTATAGAGGCCACCAGTTGGTGATGACTAATACTGGAGGGGATGAGAGATGAATGAAAAAGTATAATTAAGAAGATCCTGGAAAATGGTCTTTAAATGTGAATTGACCCATATGGTGCATCGTTTTGTTAGTCACTTAATCAAAAAATAGCACACACTTTCCTAAGAAGTAAGTCAAGAATGAGAGGGAACACTTTTCAGATCAATTCAGACCAACATCTCCCATGGCAAAAAGGAAAGGAAAATCTACTAATCTCTCCCTGCATCCTGTTTCCTCTAAGAAGGATACATCAGATCACAGGGAAGTGAACAGGGATCCTATGCAGCATGGACAGAGACACACTAGTGGAAAGCAGCTCCACCCTCTCACTATAGTCTTTGCTGTCCCCCCAAAATTGTGGTCATTCAGAGTCTCTCTACCCAAGACATCTTACACTGGGATGCTTAAGTGAGTTTCTTATATTCAAGGGCACTCTGTCTCCCTAGCAGTGCATGTGTATCCACAATGGGAGAACAAGTGTAATATCTTTCACTTGAGCGCCCCTGTGTCAGAGTCTCTCTACACGAGACATCTTACATGGGGGTGCTCAAGCGTAGGGAGACACAATGTTAGCTGGGAAGCATAGTTTAAAAGGACAGAGATGGCAGAGATCGCTCCTGAGAGGGCTTGTTAATTTCATTTTTGCCTCCCCAAAGGCTCTGTCAATTTCACCTTTCTACATGACGGTAGCAGTGCATGTGTATCTACAATGGGAGAACAAGTGTAAGATCTTTCACTTGAGCATCTCTGTGCCATAGTCCCTCTACATGAGACATTGTACATGGGGATGCTCAAGTGAAGGCCCTGTCAATTTCACCTCCCCTTTGGGGGAGGTGAAGATGAAGTTAACAAACCCTCTGAGAAGAGATCTCCCCCCAGCTCTCTCTTTTTAAACAACGCTTCCTGGCTAACATTGTGTCTCCCTACACTTGAGCGTCCCTGTGTAAGATGTCTTGTGCAGAGAGACTCTCAGATCCATGGATGCTGGGGAACAGTGCAGGGAGCAAACAAGAAGTTGTAGCAGGAAAGGGAAATCAGCAAAGAAATCTCTCCCCTCCTCTGCAGATTGAAAAGCCATTCTGTTGAAGAAGCTGCTGCTTCGCCAACAGAATGGGACTTTAAGCTCTTGCGACCTCTGCGGGAGGCTACCACCAAACAGGCTAACAGATGGATGCAGCCTCCAGAGGGAAGAGGGGGCAGTTGCTTGACAGCATGACAGCTCTGCTTAAACCTCTAGAAAACTAATGTCTTCAGGCATGTATCCCAGATTCTGGCTTCAGGCATGTACACCAGGCTGTTCCTGCCAATTAGGGCAACTTTTTGAACTTCATGTAAATATTAAGATTGCATTTTCTCAGCCTCGGGGTGCTAAAAGCGATCACACTTGGCAGTACCAAAGTTCTTTTCCCCTTCACCTTATGGCATTACATTGTTGAAAGAGAGAGAAGTTGGCAGCAAGGATGAGTTTGGAGGCAAATTAGACTTCCAGATATCTCACATCCTTTCTGTCTTGTCTTACAATGCTGGTTTAAGAGTTTTTGCCTGCTTGTGATGGTCGCTGAAAATCCTCTTTGCTTGCTGGCAATCGCTGCATTGTCATAAATATTTCAGTTCCTTTCCCCCTTATATTTCTGCAGGATGTTGCTAGTGATATAGAACACTAATGGACTAGTGCCTAAGGGGACCAGGCAGAGAGGGTGAGTAAACATAACCAGCCCTTAGGCTAGGACAGATGCAGGACCCCGAAATGTTATGCAAAAGCACAGTATATGGAATCACAAACTCACTCCTACATTGAATGCTATGGAATTATCACAAGGTTGCATTATAGTCTAACATGGCTAGGTAAAAGGTAAAGGTAGTCCCCTGCGCAAGCACCGAGTCATTACTGACCAATGGGGGACGTTGAATCACGACTTTTTCTTGGCAGACTTTTTACGGGGTGGTTTGCCATTGCCTTCCCCAGTCATCTACGCTTTACCCCCAGGAAACTGGGTACTCATTTTACCGACCTTGGAAGGATGGAAGGCTGAGTCAGCCTTGAGCCGGCTACCTGAACCCAGCTTCCGCCGGGATTGAACTCAGGTCGTGAGCAGAACTTGGACTGCAGTACTGCAGCTTACCATTCTGCACCATGGCTAAATTATAGGTTTATATGGTGTTATTGTTAGAATGTTGGACTAGGATCAAAATGCTGCTCTGCCATGGAACTTACTGGGTGACTTTTGGCCAATTGCAGCCTAACCTACCTCCCAAATTTGTTGGGAGGTTAAAATGGAGAGGATGCTATGCCTACCACCTTGGAGGAAGGGTGGAGTAAAAATGAGATTAAAATGAACAATAGTAAAACTATATGCAACGTTTCACTGGATTTAGACTGGAGTACATTTGCGCAGGACTGCACTGCGGAACCATTAAAGGATGGTCAGGAAATTTTTAAACAAACTTCACTAAAAGCGTCGGCCTCTTTTACATACTGTGAGGCTATTGAGATTAAAATACAAGAGGCATCTTTGCCACCCTGAACGCCTTGGGGGACAGGTGCAATAAAAATGTGATATTGGTGGGGTGAGTCTAAGAACACCCTGGCTTGCCTAAAGAAGTCTTAAAAAGTCATGGCAGAAGCTATGCAAGAAACTTCTGAGGGTCACAGTAGGGTCAAGCTTTATGATATGTTTTTTGGTGAGTTAGATCTACCTTCCCCGGACTTAATTCACTTCCCCCACAACCAAGCAGCAGCTGCAGTCAATGCCATTTTTAAAAATTGTGGGAGCCAGGTTTGGCTTGGAACTGCAGAGTGAGGGAAGGCTCATGCTTTCACCCGTGCCATTTTCCTGAGCGGAATTGGGCTCCTGCTAATTTTTAAAAGGACATTTTCCGCTGCTGTTGTGTGATTATATAACAACAACAACAATAATAATAACATTCAATTTATAGAGCAGTTTACAAAGTGTGTTATTGTTATCCTCACGACAATCACCCTGTGAGGTGGGTGGGGCTGAGAGAGCTCCTAGAAGCTGTGACTCACCCAAGGTCACCCAGCTGGCTTCAAGTGGAGGAGTGGGGAATCAAACCTGGTTCTCCAGATTAGAGTCCAGCTGCTCTTAACCACTACACCAGACTGGCTCTTTCCTAATGTATCAAAAAAGCATTGCATAGTTTGACTCTTTGCCTTATGCTGTACCAGCATAAAACAATATAAAAAAAGTATTGTCGAAAGCCTTCGACAATACATAAAACAATATAGTTCACACAAACTTGCTGAATATGGCGAATAATGGCAAAATTAACAGCTTATTTGAGAAACAGATCAATTATGAATTTTGAGGAGAGATGGAATGTGCATTATGCAAGCAGGAGACAAATTTAGGCAACGTGAAAGCAAAATGAGAACAAGTTTTAAATTAAACATCATGAAAACAAATGTAATTGCTTATGTATTTTGATATATTATCCATTTGTTAAAAGTTATACTGCTATATAGAAGAGACAAAAGGATGCAGTATTGACTATGCAGCAATACTGAAACCAATAATGTAGTTGCAAAACAGATTAGTTCTGAAATTTGCAATTTAAAATGTTGAATATAAATGTATCCTAACATAAATAAGTATTATTGCATCTTATAGAAAGTGTAATTTTAAAAAAAAATTAATGAGGGGGATGTTAGGGAGAAATATTTTGTGTTTTATAGATTCTGTTATAGGTAATTATTTTTGATTTACACAACTATATTATATAATCCCTTTTTTTTCCCTTCTATTATTCTGCTTTTCAAAATTCATATATATTCACAAGATCATTATGTTATGTTCCAGGTTCTTCCAATAAGACCTGCAAATCCAGTTGTATCATCAAGGCTTTGAGGAGGAAATCCAAAGTCTCAGCTCACAAGCTCAGCGGAGAATCCCCAAATGTAGGCTGTAGCTGGCAAACCCTATTGAGCACAGTTGGTTTTACTTCTGAGTAAACAAAGGCAGGCAGTGATGTTGGCACTTTCGTGGCTGCCTGCCTCCGTTTTGTAAATGGATAGTGTCAAAAATCGTGCGAGGAAGCCGGCAGCCTTCTATGAGTATCGTTCTGTTTTAAAGATGTGTTGTGTCTTTATTGTCGAGACTGCAGGATGGGAAGAGACAAGCGTGTTGAATGTTCAATCTCGGCTTTTATTGGAAGTATACATTACGCTCAAAGAGTAATCCTATTAAATTCAGAGTTTAATATTACCCAACTTTACCACTGTGTAAAATCCAAAACTAAGAAGACATCAGTGCAGAGAAATTGAAAAACAACAAATTTGATTTCTTCACCGAGCACTCATTCGCTTTTAAATTAATTGCATCTAATCATGCTGATGAAATAATTAAGCTGATACACATTGACGGAGAAAAGAAAAGCTGCTTTTTCTATAGCAATGCAATTATTCCCCCTGTATCGTCAGAACATTTCACAAACCCATCCCCATTTTTTGCACTAATAACAAAGAGGCTGATCCCAAAACAGGCACCATCTTGTTATCATTGCCCTCCCTGTAGACAGACACATACTTGATAGTTATAATAAGCATATTGCACAGAGACCAATAAATGTATTTAAGCCAGTTACCAACCTCATAAAACTTGATTCCTCCTAAAGCTTACTGAACATACTGGTTGAAACTATTCACACAGGAAACATGGTAGGAAATGATGTCTAATTATCTGGAGCCCACTAAATAAGATAACAGTTTCAAGAAATGCATTTAACTCCTGAAGAAAACCAATTGCTTTCTGAGTATCACACATCCTCCATGACAAACTCCTCACAAAAATTATTTCAAAACCAAGGCTAACAAAAGGCTATGTCACCTTTTCTCTGGCTCTTGTTTTGTACTTAAGCCACTTTGCTGACACGTACAAATTAAGCAGGTGAATGTTTTTCCGCACACCGTTTATTTTCCTATCAGGAAAAGATTCAGATGCTAAATTTCTGTATGAGGCTGTGGTGTGAGGCAGCCAAAAGCAATTTTACTGAGAAGAGAGCAGTTCTGTGATAGTGCTTTAAAGTTGCCACCATTTTCCCTGACAGAGGCTCTGTGCAGGAGCAGTACGGAGCTGGCTGAGGATGACAGTGTTGTGGGTGGACTGAAGGGAGATGCAGCCCTGAATTCTTGACATGTGTGTGTGTGTAACTTTTTGAACTACATCCTTGAATTTTTCTTAACAATATTCACCTTTGCTCATTGCTAGCCTCTGAAGTCACAACCTTAGCTAGAGTAGTTCAGCAAAGAAGTCTCCAAGAAACTCTAAACAAGGGCTGTGTTCAACATCAAAACAAACCTCTGTGTACTCATGAATGTGCATGAACACAGTTTGTTTGTTATGCTCCCACAGGCTTGGAGCTGACCTAAAAGTTCCACAGACACAAGGGGAGGTGATTTTTGCCAATCCCCCTCTTCCTGGCAGAACATCTCTGCCCAAGCTATCCCCAGGGGACCCTCGTGCCCCAAGACCAGAGGGCATTTGGACTTACAAAGGAGAGGGAGGGAGGGTAAATCTTACTCTGCAGGTGAAAATCCTTTGGCCAATGAAAATTATAGGCAGGATCTCTTTTTTCTCTTTTAAGAGCAGGATTTCTCTTCGAAGAGAAATGAAGGGACCTTTTGGAAACTTCAGCCCTTGATGTTGTTTTGTGTTACACACCAGAAGGCGGGGTACTCTATCAGGAAGATAGGAAGTCTGGGGAAGAGACTGCCTGCCTCTGAGCATCTACAGAGTGAAATCCTGAAATGTTGTAGAATCTTCTTTCCTGTTCCTCCTCTCTTCAAATTTCTCTTTGATCAAAAAGGAATTGATTAGAAACTGACTCCAAATTTATAAAACTGGAGGTATTGTTGGATTTCAGGAAAAAACTGGATAAAAAGGAATTAAGAGAATTTCTCTTAACAAGCCTAGTAGCCTCCCTGGACTTAGTTGGTGGTCTACCATCTAAGTACTAACCAGGGCCAACCCTCAGAAGCTCTGATTATATTGGGCTAATCTGATGAGATTGCCCTCTAGGTCAGGAGTAGACATGGGCATGAACCACATTATGAATGCTAAAAACCCACGAACCACCTGATCATCTGGTTGCGATCCAGCAGTTTGTGAGTGTCCAAGGCCAATGAACCAGCATTCGTTGGAAGCCCAGTTGTTGCGTTCACCCGTGGTTCGTGAAGCCAGACAGTCAGGTGCCTTCAATCAATTCCTTTGGAAACGAAGCCAGGGGAATGCCTGAGCTCTGTCTGCCCTCCTTCTGTCACCCTGGAAACCCGAATGGAAGCCCAGCTTACCTTGATCAGCAGGTCTTCCTTCTAACCATGGAGCTGCAAAGTGGTTAAAACTTGGGAGAAGACACCCAGGGGAGGGAGGGGGAAGGGGGTGTTCTGTAGCCACAGGCACTCCAATCTCATCCTTGCAAATCCTGATAGGCAGCTCTTATGGCCAACTACAGACCCACGAACCCCGAACCGGTTCATCAGCAGGAAATGTTCATCATGGTTCATTAGTTCGGTTTTGTTGCCGGCACCGAACCATGAACCGCGGGTTCATTATTTTTTTTCGGTTCGTGCCCATGTCTAGTCAGGAGTAATTGAAAGCTTCCTGATTTGGGAGATCTTGTCTCCAAGGTTGTGGGGAGAAAGCAAACTTCAGGAGCCTGCATTCAGACATGAAAGCAAATTGGGAAAGCATGACCCCCTTTTTCCCCCTTAAACATTTTAAAGGATATTAGAGGCATTTTTAAATTCAAAAATAACAAAATACTTTAATGTACGTGAGAAAGGTCAGATGAATTCAGAGGTTGACAATTTCTGAGGTAATTCATTATAGGCAACTCTTGAGATAAAATCAGTACTTTAGTCCTTAGGTTTCAGACTAATGAGAGTTTCTTAAACTCTTCACAGTTACTTAAACATTTATGAGACATCTTACATGGGGATGCTCAAATGACTTACTTTCTGTGTGGTCTTCTTTTCAAGTATACTCTGTCTCCCTAGCAGTGCAGGTGTATCCACAATGGGAGAACAAGCGTAAGATCTTTCACTTTCGCATCCCCATGTAAGATGTCTTGGGTAGAGAGACTCTATGTTGAGGGGCTTTTGTTACAGTGTTTTCCCAATCACTCTAGTACACTTGCTTTGAGTATTCTCTTACTCTATTGGTTTTAAGAAGGCGGGTACCCTCTTTCCAGTACCCAAATCCCTTCTCTTGAAACACCATCTTCAGTTTTTAACTGAATCTTAAGGTCTCCAATGGCAGTTTCTAACCACACCAGACCAGGAATCTCTTCACTTTTCTGGAATCTCTTCACTTTTCTGGAATCTCTTCACTTTTCTGAGCCACTTCCCTGTTTGACTGGGTAGGGAAATTTTCCTCTCCTTCCCAAACTTTCTTGCCAACTTTCCCCCAATTCTCCCGTCCGTGTTAAACTGCTCTCAGTCAGGGCTGAATCTCCAGCTTGTCAATACTCAATTTCTTTCAGCTAGGGCTGAAATTAGACTTTCCTCTTTTCCCAGCGTCCAGTTCAAAAGTCGTTCCTCTGTTCAGCTCATGCTACCCAATCTGATTCCTTGGCGTAGCCTGTCACTTAAGGCTCTCTGTTTATGTGAAGCATTAACCCTTCACAGCCCTTCAATTGTTTCTATAGCACTTCTAAGCTTTTAAAACATGCAATTCCTCATAGAAGGCTTCCTAAATCCAGAAGCTAAGCAAGGGAAGTATGGATGAGGCACGCAAGCACAACAAACCTGTTTCTTTGTGCTTGCTGTGAATTAACATCTGAATACAGTCATGCATTCTTGGCACCCTCTTCAGCTCCAGGAATCTTGGGAGGGACAAACACCAAGAAAAATATGTAATGACGCTTAACTGTTGATCCGACTTGTGTTTACGAGAAGTAACTATTACTGAGTTCAGTGGGATTTACACCTATTTAGCGTGATTGGAATCACAGCCTTAGTATTTCTCGTACACATCCCTCTAGATAGGAACAAAAACTTTGGATAGAAGCATGGAAAACCTAACTTCAAAATGTGGTGCCAAACAGGGATAACAGGTTTATCTCCATGCCAATCAACCATTTAAAGATATTCAAGTTCAAGTTCAAGTTAGCCTTTATTGACATATAGCATGTCATTTAAAGATATTGCTGTAGTTGTAAAGAAAACTAGAGATGAGTCACAGGCCATTATTTATCTTCGTTGCTTCCTAGTGTAACAACCTGCAGCCATTTAGCACCCGCTGAAGCTCTTTTGCTTCTTCAGCATTTGCCGAAGACTGTTCTGTCATAAAAGTTGGTGGTACTATTCTGCTCCTTCATGCATATATTAATGGGCAATGTTACACCTGTTGCTTCTAACAGCACCTGTTCAAGTATTTTATGTTAATACCTTTTCATTAACATATTGCTGACTAAAACACCCAAGGAACATCTGGTGGGATGCTCCAACAGATGTACAGTCAAGTACAAAATATTGTGACCGGAGCCACGGTTCTGAGGATGAAATCAATAGCTTGTTCACATGCCTACCGGATGAATGTTTGTTGAGATTCTAGTTCTGTGAGCCCCACTGCCACCCTGTGCTTTTTTAAAAAAATGGATATGGTAGCTAATTTCATTCCAATGGATTATAATGTCATAAATTTATGTTCATACTCTCCTACATGTTATCACTCATAATTCTGCAGATGGTAATTGCAAATAATTACAGACTCTTTTTATTTGAGATGGGTAGCCTTGTTAGTCTGTCTGTAGCAGAGGGAAAGAGCAAGAGTCCAGTAGCACCTCTAAGACGAACAAAATTTGAGGTAGGGTCTGAGCTTTCGTGAGTCACAGCTCACTTCTTCAGATTTCTGAAAGCTCATACCCTATGACAAATTTTGCTAGTCTTATATGTGCTATGGACTCTTGTGGAATATTAGTGTGATATCGCTATCAGAGTACTTTGGGTGGTCCTTCAGTGGATCTGTTCTAAAGTGGCATTCCTGGTGCGAGTCAGGAGCTATGACCAAAGAATATAAATGATCTCCATTGGATGCAACTTGACGATTTACTGAAGTACGCAAGGAACTTTGGAGAAGGTGATTCCTACCAGCCAAACAGAGCACCGCAAGAATCTTAATGCAATCAAAAGTATAATCCAATCAACTTTGCTTTTTTTGCAGCATTTTATTCAATGTGCATCTGCACGTCCCTAATAAAAAAAGGGAAAAGATGAAAATGAACCAAAGGAACAGAAAACTGAGGTTATGCTCCAATTGTGCAATTAACTTTTGAAATTGTCCTAATCAAAGCAAAATCAAAAAGGGATATCATTCAGGGCAGAATAAATTTCCAGAACAATAAAGAAACAGAATGAATGAGATCTGTTGACACCTAATGCATGGCAACTAGAGTACCAGGGGGAAGCAGGGACAGGAAAACTTGATACATGCAAGGCGCACATGGTTTCCTGTTATGACAGTGGTTGGTGCAGATGATCAAGAGCTTAATAAAGGGGCTATACCAATCCTCCCAAACAAACATATATGGAAGAGGTGTATGAATTGTGTATGTAGATGTTTATTAATAGTGCTTTAATATAGCCCATGACAGGTGGATGGGTCATGGTTACGAAGTCCATTCAGTGATACAAATGCAAGACTTAACCTTAACTAAGTAGTCCTAGTACTGAGAATGATCAGAAAACTGGTTCCTTGCATTAATTTCCCTAAACAACTCTACCCTGGGAAACGGCAGTTCTAAAACCTCTGAGGGACTTGATGAAATGCTGTATCTTAAAAGAATTTCCCCAACTGTACATTCCTCAGAGGAAGCTGAAACTAGTATTTACTAAATAGAAAAGAGGGTGGGGAATCTGAATTCTTGTAGCTCCCGGTGGCAAGTGATTTAGTCAATAAAAAAGCTCATAAATTAGCTTAAAGGTTAGTGCCTTGAGGAAGGCTACATGCCAAAGCATTACGATTATTAAATCTTTGCCTCTAATTTATGTTGGTATAACTGAATAAATGTGTAACTCCTGGGAATCATAAAACAGCATTGACTTCCTTCCATTGCTGCTACTGAATTTAGTTTACATCAGAAGCCATCCACAACCCATTTACTCAGGAGCAAATGCCATGGAAATAAACAGACTGCATGAAGAACAAACAAGTTTTTGTGTCTAAAATCTATTGTACTGGTTGATTGGAATGCCATAATATTACTACCACATTTTTCACTCTCCTGAATAACTGTTAATTCCATTTCTAGAAGTCGTTAACATAACATATCTTTTGATCACATAACCAGCCACCCTGACCTTTGTCTTGGATAAACTCACACATACTTTGAACCAGCAGATCCCAGACAGCACCAGCAACATTTCCTATGATCAGGGCAACAATTTGCCCAGACTCAATACAGAGGTGTGGGCAGGGCTTTTTTTCAGCCAGAATGCAGCAAAATGACATTTCTGCAGCTCTCGAAAGTGATTACGTGTGCTGTGATCAGTTTGGAGAGCCCCACTGGTTTGGATCAGCTGTCTTGCGGGGAATTCCGTGCCAGACAGCTGAGCCCATGGTTTAAATGCCCCTTTCCATGCCACTTTGCAGCGGTGGGGAAAGGGGCACTTAAACCAGCCACTTTGGATCAGCAGCCTGGCAGGGAATTCCCCGCCAGACAGCCAATCCCAGGGTATAAATGCCCCTTTCCCCATTGCATCACAGCACCAGGGAAAGGGGAACTTAAACTGTGCCAGCTTGGATCAGCTGCTTGGCAGGGAATTCCCTGCAAGACAGCCAATCCTGGGGTTTAAATGCCCCTTTCTATGCTGTTTCGCAGCAGCACAGAAAGGGGCATTTAAACAGCCCTGGCTTGCTTCAGCTGCCTGGTGTGGAAGTTCTCCACACAGCTGAAGCATGAGGGGTTAAAATTTAAAGAGCCCTCAGGCCCCAGTGCCCTGCATGATGACATCACCACTCGGAAGTGATGCCATCTTCCGGTCCCAGGAATGCGCAAGTGTGACCCTTGTGCATGCACATGTGGTGGTAGTCCTGCCACCTGTTTCACCAGAAAAAAAGCCCTGGGTGTGTGTACAGTTTTGCTCCACCCTTACTGCTCCCATGAGCGAGAGCATATTTATGATCAGTTGCTGTAGGGATACAGCCTTCACCATGTAGTTGCTTTCTGGTTACAGTGCCACCATGCCTCAACTGTACTTAGGGTGCTGTATTGGGTCTTCTCCCCCATCTGAAACCTATACCTCCTCTTCCAGTATCCACTTTTCAGGAAGCTTGGCTAATCCCAGGTGTGAAGGAAAGCCAGAAAAGGCTGGTACACAGTACCAGTGAGAAAGTGTCCAAAGTGGTATTTATTATTTATTTTATTTAGGGGAAAAAATTATGCTGCCTCTCCAGGAACCTGCCTGAAGCAGCTTATGAAAGAAAGCACAATGAAAACATGAGAAAAGAGCAAGAGTCCAGTAGCACCCAGGGCTTTTTTTCAGGGGGAAAGTGGTGGAACGGAGTTCCGGCACCTCTTGAAAATACTGGGCAATAGTGCATGAAAATAATATTATTTCAAAGAATCCCATGTGTTTCTTCCTCATTTCCCTCTTGAGAGTTCTGCCACCTCTTTTCCCAGAAAAAAACCCCAGGTAGCACCTATAAGACAAACATAATTTGTGGTGGGATATGAGCTTTCATGAGTCACAGCTAGAGATGGGCACGAACCGCATTACGAACTTCAAAAACCCACAAAATTGGCAATCACGCGATCGCGATCCAGCGGTTCATGATTGTCTTCATCCAACGAACCAGCATTCAGAAGAAGCCTGGTTCGGTGCATTCGGCTGAGGTTCGGGAAGCCAGACAGTCAGGTGCCAGCAATCAATTCCCCTGGAAATGGAGCCGGGGGAATGCCTGAACTCTGTCTGCACTCCTTCTGTCGCCCTGGAAACCCAAATGGAAGCCCAGCTTACCTTGATCAGCAGGTCTTCCTTCCAACCATGGAGCTGCAAAGTGGTTAAAACTTGGGAGAAGACACCCAGGGGAGGGAGGGGGAAGGGTGTTCTGTAGCCATGGGCACTCCAATCTCATCCCTGCAAACCCTGATAGGCAGCTCTTACAGCCAAACACAGACCTCCTGTGTTGCTCTATGGGACCTCAGCTTATAAAAAGCACTGCGCTTCCAGTTCTGGTTTCACTTTCAGCAAGCAGTGGAGTTGGACAGAGCTCTTGCTTGCCACTTGCTAGACTTTGGGGAGAGAGACTGAGAGTATAATTCAGCTTGGATTTGGGGGATAGGGATCTATCTCTTCTGGTTCCAGGGCTGCTGCCAGGCCCTGGGGCCAAGCTTAGTGGGCACCTCGGCTGAGGACTCACAGTATTATCACTGCCTGATCTGGTGGTCAGGCTTGTGGGTGTGCTGCTGCGCTAGGGCTCTAGCCTCAGCCTCTGGTGCCAGGGCTGCTGCCAGGCCCTGGGGCTAAGCTCAGTGGGCACCTCGGCTGAGGGCTCACATTAGTGCCTGATCTGTTCAGGTCTGTGAGAGTGGTGGGCTAGGGCTCTAGTCCCTCCCTCCCTCTGGTGCCAGGGCTGCTGCCAGGCCCTTGGTCCAAGCTCAGTGGGTACCTCGGCTGAGGGCTCACATTAGTGCCTGATCTGTTCAGGTCTGTGGGAGTGGTAGGCTAGGGCTCTAGTCCCTCCTTCCCTTACCAGCAAGACAGCAGAAGCAGCACAAGGCCATGGCCCAGTCTGCAAACAGGGAGGAAGGGAGTAATAGAGACCAGCTGAGGCTGCTGGAAGCTCAGAACAGAGGAAGCTTGGCAGCCAGCCAAGAAAGCACAGCTGTAGCTGTCCAACACAGCCCAACTAGCTACTCCAGGTGCAACTGCTTGAGGCAGCCCAGGCCAATGCTGGAAGGCAAAAGAAGGGTGTGGCTTGGCAAGTGGAGCCTGGGATGAGGGGCAGGATATAAGGGAAGTCCATCCACAGGGTGTGGTGGGTTGTGTAGTAGTGCGAGGAGACAAGTTGACAAGGGAGGAGATAGAGGAGAGTAAGAGTGGTGATGGGGTCAGGTTGAGTAGGCCAGCGAGTGGACTGAAAGGGAGCCAGGGTAAGGTATACCACCCCTCCTTTTGCAGAGCAGGGTCCTGCAGTATCCCTGACAGCCCCCTGAATTTGCGGCCAGATATGTTGGCGCCCTGCCCAGTGGCATCTGTGGTGAGCCCTGACACCTGCTTCATATTTACTTTTTTCCCTATAGTGCCAATAACTTATTACCTTTGTGTTCTGCTTTTACCTGTTGTTGCAATATTTCCAAAACTTTGTAGCTTTCTTCCCACAATAAGGGGCAAATCCAAATCCTTGCTTTTGATGCAGGCAGGCAGAAAGATTGGCTGAATTCACCCCCTGCCACATATGCCAAAACAGACATATTTTTTCCCTATAAGTTTCCCTTTTGTTGTGGGGGCAGGCAGGATTGTTTTTGAAAGGGTGGAGTAGATACAGTTTTGCAATTTGACTCAGAAAAAAGGAGCCTTAAAAGACTATGTAAGCAATCCATAGATGTAAGTGCTATGTTCTATAGTGTTTACTCCCAGGGAAGTGTTTTTCAAATTGCAATCTTCCAAACATTTTCATAGCTGATAGGCTAGGAGGGGCTGGAGTCTCCACTTGCAAGAACCCAGTTGGCCGAGAGTGAAAAATTCCATTTCCTGGGGAGCTACGGGGTGGAGTGTAGGGAGATGCAGTCACGTGCATTGGTTGCATTCCCCTTTGATGCCAACAGAATTAATTAATAATGTAAGATCTCTCTCCCTTTTAGATCTGATTGGCACTGTTCAGGAAAACAAACTGCTGCTCCGTGAAGCAAGCCCAGTGCCTCCCTGCTGCTGGGAGGTACAAATCAAAATGAAACACACAAACTTTTTGGTGGGAGAGACTCACTATAATTTAGTTACCAGGATTTGGTTCAGCAGGATTTAATGAGCTGAACCAGTGATTTCTGTGTGTAATTTTGACTTCTTTTTCGGTTATGCACACACATTCTTGTGAGTAGTTACACCTGAATTTTTGTGTGCATTACAATGGAACTCTCACCTTTCTAAGCCATGGGGTTATAGGGTTACAATGGCAACAACATTCTCACTTGAATGTACATTCCAACGTGAATTTGGGTACACATCTGAATTATGCATGCAATTCCCAATGCACATGGATTTCCTTAGTCATGAATTTTCTTAGCTGGATCGGACTTTTCTGTTTCTATATGACACATTTATGTTCAGATGATTCCCTATTCTGATCCCCAGGCAAGTATTCTTTTAACTGCCCCTGTTTACTATCCTTTGGAAGATTGATTCCACTGGCGGAATAGGACACCAAGCAGTTTATCGAGGCATTCGTTTCAGGAAAATTTTACACCACCATAAATGGTGTTCAGTTCTTCCCCCGAGAGCCAGCTGTAAAAACTCTTGCTGCACTTTGCCTCTCTCTGTAGCCTTTCCAAATTTGGTTTATGCATTGAACCATTTAATTTGCATTAACAAAGAGGAGCTTTCGATGGATAAAGCACAGGCTTTGATCTCGGCATTTCAAAGCAAAGTAAGTGCTCCCAGTTTTAATATGCTCCTTCTGCACCGCATCTTGATTGGCAGCCTGAAACATTCAAGACATTTAAGTGATAATTATGACTGGGGTAGGTACAAGCGTAAAGACTATTGGAATAAAATAAATGTTTTGGTTAATATAGATGGAATGATTTTTGCATCCATATCATAAGCAGAAAAAAATATAAGGAAAAGCTGGATAGTGGAAGGAAAAAGGAAAGCTTTGATTTTGGGGGTGAAGGTTGGGAAGTTCCATATAGATGAGAAACTGTTCCTCAATTGCACAACTTCTTTTCCCTGAGGCTCTAGCATGTTCTCGCATTTTGCTCAGCGAGGGGTGGGGGGTGGGGAGTCATCATCAAAAATTAACCCTTCGGGAAATGTTTGTTCTGCCTTGTTACATTTATACTTTGTCATGTCTAGGGCATGGGCTAAAAGTAAACAAACCCATTACACGTATATAGAAGCTTTTTATAGTGTGAACAACGGAGAGGAGGGGATCTACTGAAATGATTAGTTACTTTGTAAAACATGTCTAACAGTACAATCCTAAGCAGAGTTATTCCAGTCTAAAGCCATTGAAATCAATGAGCTTAGACTGGAGTAACTCTGCTTAGGATTGCTGTTGGAAGAAGAGGATTCAGTGCAGCCCCTTTCCTCGGGTTTCAGAGGGGGACAAACCAAAGAGTTAGAAAGATAGAGAGGTCAGGACACTCTGTTTACTGTTCTGACTGTCCTTTGATATGTAGATTGCTATTCTCAGGATTTCCTCCTCCTGACTTCTTCTCTCTCACTTCTTCTCTTCCTGGCATTGTTCCAGGTAATACCTCTCTCCTTCTCCTCCCTCCATCTTGGCAGCATGGATGCAGGCCTTGTCCTGCCATCCATGTCCATCCTTAGACAAGATAAGTACTTAAGATCTGTCTCTCCTCCTTTCCTATCAGAGTATGGAGTTCCTACAATAAAGAACTCTTATTTCTTTTCTAAATATAAAGCAAGTGTATGAATTATTATTTTTTCTCCTGCGCACAAACCAGCCTGCAGAACGAGCTCACAACCACCTATAATCAAGCTTCCTACACCAAAACATGGAAATCTTTAATTAGGTTTATGGGGCCTACATAATGATTTATTTATTAATTGCATTGTAAGTGGCTTAAACCAATTGCACAACACACATGCACCCCCCCCATATATTCTAAAGTGAATTGGAAAAGAGAAACATTTAAAAAAGATCCAGAGGAGTTAGCTGTGTTAGTCTGCAGTAGCAAAATAGCAATGAGTCCAGTAGCACCTTTAAGACTAACCAACTTTACTGTAGCATAAGCTTTAGAGAACCACAGTTCTCTTTGTCAGATGTATCTAACTATTCTATTTTATTTTAAAAAGAGCAGTCATAATGATACAATGGATCAAAGCACATCCATAGCAGGTCCCATTAATCCAGATCTATTTACTTGTCATCCCCCTTACATTGAACGTGGGGGTGAGGGGGTAGCCAGGTGGGGAGGTGATTTTATTTCCTTTGTATGCATGCTCTGGAGGCCTCTGATGACTTCACTTCCATTTTAGACAGGAAGTGGTTTCAGTGAAGGCCTGTGGAGCATACACGTGCCATTTTTTTGCATGTTCCAGGGCTTAAGCCAGACTCCCAACAGTCTCCCCCCCCCCACCCCTTGGTGGCCTGGTGAGAGGGGTGAGGACAGGATGTGGGGCAGGGAATCCTACACCCTGAGCAGGGAGCTGGCAAGTGCATGAGTAAGGAACACATGACGCCGTTCCTCAGAGATGAGTTTGAGTGAATTTGTACATTATATAAATGAAGTGTAGTTTGGTTCCTTGCCCCTGAAGAAGTCTTGGGACGAAAACTGAAAAGCAAGCCAGCCCCAGTTTGGGCTTAGACTGTCTCCATTTCTAGCTCCACACTTTGTTTCTGCATGAGAAGAATACAGATGTATGAACTTTATCCACATGCATAGTCTTTCCCACCTGCTTTTTCATGTCTTCAGTGGAGCTTCATTCCTCGACTTGGTCTTGAGAGATTTAAAGAGACAGCGTTTTTGAAGACTTAAATGCTGCCAGTCGGGTGGACAAGTGTTTGTTACATGTTTTCATGGTTATTTATCATTGTATATGTATTTACGAATGGATGCTTTACAGTTCTGTATAGAGGTCTACTTTTCTATGGATTTTCTATGAATTGATATTGTATTTATATTGTCTTGACACTTTGCATGAGCACAAGTAAATATTTATTAACATTTCCATAGAGGTTCATTTACTCCTTATTGTACTTCTTTGGTTATTACTCAAGACATCACACATATGACTCTTGGGCAGTCTTCTGTCCAGGGTACTTAGCCCCGGACCAGCTTACTTTTGTGAAATTGCTTTCCAACCATGAAAGTGCATCTTTATTTTAAGAGGTCTCAAGGTTGCCTCCCCCCTTTTAAAAGTAGAATAAACACAATAATAAAATCCCTTAATTTTTTAAAAAAATCTAAGAGCACTTAAATAAACCATATGCATTAAACAATTAAAAATCCAGGAGAATAAAACTTTTTTCATACAGGATATTAATAACAAAATATAGGATATTAATAACAGGATATTAATAACAAAAGAATTGGTACCATAGGAGTGTTCCTCTACCAGTGACCAAGACAGAGAAGACCCTGTCTGCAGTTACCACCCACCTAACTTCATAAGATGCTGTTCCTTCACACGTGTCTTTTGCTTCAGGACAGGGGTCATTTTGTAGGAAAAGAGCTGGAGGAACTCATTAGCATAGCTCATTAGCATATCCCACGCCCTTGCCAGCACCGGAAGTGTGTCATTAGCATAACTGATTTGCATATGACACACCCCCTGACATCACATATTCTGGCTGTTTTGGACCCAATCCTGGCCATTCAGGGCCGAAATTGTGCCCAAAATGGCAAAAAGGGGCTGAAAATGGTTGAAAAGGGACCCAAAATGGTTAGGATCGGGCCTCTGCTGAGTGGGAGAGTGATCCACCACCCGTCAAAGGCCCAATCTGGGCCATTTTGGCCCCAATCCAGGCTGAAACGGGCCCCAAATGGCCGAGAGTCAGGTGGGCGGGGCCACCTGACATGTAACCTCTTTGGGGAACTGCTGGAACTGTGTTCCAGCACATTCCCCCTCAAAATGAGCCCTGCTTCTGGAGTTTGACAGCAGAAGATACAAATGAAACTGCATGGGGGGCTAGCGGATGCTTGGTCCCAGCACACAACAATACATGTGCAATGCTACCAAGCCTGATATCGACTGGCTTGATATCAGAGTTTTCTAGTTTTGTCCTCTAACTCTGGGTTGGAGAGAAATCAGCAAGTTTCATGCTGTCATAGGAGGTTCAGAAAATTAAAATGTAATGCTTGTCAAAGCCAGTACAAAGGCCGTGTATCTTCAAATGCCTCTGGGCAGCTATTCCAACTCTACCTTAGAAAATACATTTTCCAGCTTTTAGCAGTATGCATGAGAAGATGTTTCTCAAATGCAGAAAATAATACAATGGCTGATTCCATCAAGACACTGAAAATTCCTTTTGTTATGTGACACTCTTGTCTGCCATACTTCAGACATTGTCACATAGTGCAGCCAGTTTTTGCTAACTTTTTAAAAAGGGTTTAAGACGTGGCTATTCCAGTATGTACTGGTGTAAAGACCAGATACCTTGCTCCCGTTCCTGGGTGCTGAAACCACAGCCACCCCTAGGAAAGTTACCTGGGCTCTATTCCATTTGTCGAGGCTTTTTAGCCTCGGTTTTCATGTCTGGGGAATGTGCATGCAACCAGTAAGTACTCATGACACAGACAGGTAAAATATATTTTAAATTTATTTGCATCAAGTTACAGGGGGTGTGCGCTGTGCAGCAACCACTCCGTAAGAGCAGGCAAGAGGCATAGCAAGAAAATAACAATTGCTAACTATTGCTGTCTAGTGCTCAATAACTAAAACACTTAAATATGACTAAAATGTTTCTCTGATGTAACATGATGCACTTACTCACAGGCTCAAGGAAGAAAGGCCATAACATACCAAGCAAATTTTGCCATGTTGGTATGAAGGCATGGAAGCCAAAGCCTCTCTCTTACATGCTGGCAGAATGATAGCGAATAGGCAAGATTGATAGGTGATAAGCAGGGCTTTTTTTCAGCTGGAACGTGGTGGAGCGGAGTTCCGGAATCTCTTGAAAATGGTCACATGGCTGGTGGCCACGCCCCCTGATCTCCAGACAGAGGGGAGTTGAGATTGCCCTCCGCGCTGCTTGGTGGCATGGAGGGCAATCTAAACTCCCCTCTGTCTGGAGATCAGGGGGTGGGGCCACCAGCCATGTGACCATTTTCTCCGAGGGCAACCCACTGAGTTCCACTAGAACTAGAATTATGAAACCTCTAAGGATTTCAAGGCTTGATGGAACCATGTTCTCACAACTGGCAGATTGCCGTTGTCCAAAAAAGTTCTAATAGACGTTTACCCTCAGTGGTGTGCGATCAGTTTCCCAGTGGAACAATCTCACCTTCTTTTGAGGATTAACATGACAAACATCCTACAATGGGATCGAGGACAGGTCCCTTCCCCTCTGAACCTTGCCCAGCCAGGTGAAAGGTCAATATTTGTGTCATTGTCCTCCCAGCTTCTTAATGGAAGAAAACTCAAGTAGATCTTTCACCCAATTCAGTTAGGAGAAAACTAACCTTCTGATGTGACTCAGAGTCAAACGGGAAGCGATTACATTAGTACTCTAAAGATGTCTGTATTATGAAATGAGAGGATATGCTTTAGTCCCCCGTTCAGTGAGCAGATAGCAATTTAAGCTTGGCTTCTTTGGGATAACAGTTTATTTTATCTCAGTCCTGATAAATGCTATTTGAAGGATAGCCGGTGCTCTGGCTTGTGGGAAGACCAAAGGATAGATGCATTTGTCAGCAAAGCATCCGACAAGTTCACGTTTGGTAGCAACTTCCATAGTGACAGACAGCTTAACAATACCCTACACATAAGAGGTGACATATCTCATCTACCAAATGACAGTGCGTGATGTGCCTGGTTTTGACAATTCAATCTTTCAGGCACAGCCCGTTTCAGACCTGAGAGCAGAATGATTTTATCTTCCCCTTTCTCTAGCATGCTGTCAGCCATTGCTGTCATAGGCGGCTCAGTTCTTTCTGAGCTTAGAAACGGTTTTTTGGCTTCAACTGCCAATGATGAATCAATGCTGAGGCAAGAAAAATGAAAGATATATAGGTTATATTGGCTACATTGGAGGGGTGGATAATGATAAATTTGAGTTATTGTCATTTGCTTGAGATCTTCCACCCCACCCTGCATTCTCTAAAATATTCTTATATTCTAAAAGAAGCAGAGGGAAATTATATGGAAATTCAAAGTTGTAGAGCAATTTTTTCAAACGGATGGAGCTGGAACTGGAAGATCTGGAAGAAAAAACTCTGTAAGGTCATTTACAGGTACCCATAGTAAAAGATGGAAGGGCTGAAATGGCCCTGAATGCCTTTATCCCTTTTGATAAAGCAATCCTGGCAGCTAATTTTTCCAAGGGAGGAAACATCGTTTAAAATGCAGATGGAAGAGATTGTAACATGTTGAGTTCTGCGTCCACTATTCATGAATATCAGTATGTCACGGGGGACTGTATTACATAAAAAGAATGCTATGGTAAGGACAGACTACTTGCACAGTTAATTGGTATCAAATTGTTCAAACTGATAAAACACTAGTTCTCCACACAATGTAATTTCCATCTGAATATAATTAAAAACTGGTTTTCTTCTTGGACATTGCAGATTTTTTTCATTCTTGTCTCCAGATCTTTATGATAATTCTGCCCAGCCCTCAAGCTCATGTATGTCTATGTCAGTCAAGCTGGCAAGGTAGCCTGCCTGCCTGCCATACCTGCCTGCCATTCCTGTGGATGTCTATCTGTTGTGGGGGGATGGACAGTAGTGTAGTGACTTTCTTGCTTCACCATGTTTTTGTTAGGCTTTGTCTTTGCTGTCTCTGCTGAACAGTCTTATCAGTGCAGCTGGAAGAGAGCGTCTGGGAACTGAATGACCTTGAGGAACTCATCTCTGCCAGAATTTTCATGCTTCGCACCTCTGTGCCAATTTTAACTGTTATTTGAACTGGGGGGAGGGGACTGGGGTATAACCTTTCTGGGAAGACTTTGCTTTGGCATTCCAGGCAATTACCATGTACAAGTGCACTTCTAGGGAGTTCTACACGAAGTGGTATAGAACTCCGGCTATATTAGCTAATATGTTCACAAGACTAAGCTCAAACTGTTGGCACTGCAGAAACGGGAAAGGATGGTACTCCCATATGTGGTGGAAGTGTGCAGAAGTTAAAGTTTTTTGGGAGAAGGTAACAGAGCAACTTTATAAGTTCTTCACAATAAGACCAAAGATAGACCTATAATTGATGTTAGGTAGTACTTTAGGTCATAAAGATATTAGAAAAGAAGGACAGGACTTATTTAAAGCAATGGTGCTAGCCGGTAAAGCAGTAATAGCATTAGGTTGGAAAGACAAAACTAAGTGGACGGAACTAAACTGGCAGAATTATTTATTTGAATACATTCAATCAGACATTATAACCATAACTAATCAGGATGAGTCGTGGGAATTAAGAATAGGAAAGATTAAGGAAAAATGGCATTTATATTTAAAATGGGTCATGGAGGGTCAACAATGGGACATTCGGTGGAAGCTCCTAAGCTTGTGCCCCTGGCTAGAAACGATGAGTAGCTAAAGGGAGGGGGGGAGGGATAGGGGTATGGAAATACAGATGAATAACTTGAATGGGAAATAGCCATCCAAAATACACTAAAACTCTCAACCCTCCCCGGCTATAGGATACAATGCCTTCGGCGATGAATTAAGCAAGGAGGAAGAGGAAGGAGAATCAAGGAGGAATAGAAGAAGGAGAGGACTCAGAGACTAACTCCTTTTATCCGGATGTGAAGAAACAAGATAAATAGAAGAATGATTCTTACAAGGCATTTCTGCCGAAGATATAGAAACTGTATATGAACTTATGGAGAGGGGTGTGAGGGCAATGGGTATATATGTATGGGAATAAGGACGTTTTGAAGGAATGGAAATAATAATAATAATAATAATAATAATAATAATAATAATAATAATAATAATAATAATACTTCTAGGGAGCATTACCTGTTAAAGATCTTTAACTCACACAGCTGTGTTTGATGAAGTGGAAAGTCTGAGGGAATCCCCTAGCCAGGCCTGACAGTCTAAAGTTCACACCTGACTGCAGCCTCCATGTAACAATTTAATCGTTTCATGACTAGCTAATTGCTAGTCCCTCAGTTGGTCCTGGACTTGCATGGAATCTACATAAAAAGGAACACAATTTTTGTGAAAAGCCTCCATTTTAGAAATCTCGCCAGCCTCAAATGTCCCACCCACATGGATATTTCTCAGACGGTACCTGCATTAATTATGAGTGCGCCTGCAGCTAACCTCTAACAAGGTGATTGTGTAGGGATACCATAATATGTGAAACACTCATAATAAGTCAAGGTTCTGGCATTGTTCTTCTGGTCATTTTTCACACTGAAACTTCCTTCTGAAAGTACTGAAATGTGGTCGAATGTATGTTAGGCCATATCACAAGGAAGAGTTTCTCTTCCCCACCCCCAGTATTCATAATGTAGTTATGCAAAACTAAACGTACTTATTTGTTTCAAATTCAAAAGTCCTTGGTGACCTAACTGCCCTCACCACTCTTCTTGTCTCTGAGTTGGGAAGAAAAAGTGATGTACTTATTATGTAAATAAGCATTTGAAAGGACAGCATACATTCATGAACATTTGATTATGTCTTATTATGTAAATGGCAAAACAGAGGTTTTATAGGGTTATGTTTTACAAGTAAAATAACAACAAAAAAACCTTCCTTTTAACTAAGAGACCTGAAAGTGAGGGAAACAAAAGACCATACATATGCAATTTCAGAAAGTCATTTTCTCCTGCCCTTCCCATTTTTATGGCTGTAGATGAAATACAAAAGATCAGAAACTCCAGTTAGAATAGACAGAAAATTCTGGCCATGGAATCCTAACCAGGCCCTGACCTGGATAGCCCAGGTGAGCCTGATCTTGTCAGATCTCAGAAGCTAAGCTTGTCAGATCTCAGTCAGCTTTGGTTAGTACTTGGATGGGAGACCTCCAACGAAGACCAGGGTTGCAGAGGCAGGCAATGGAAAGCCACCTCTGATAGTCTCTTGCCACGAAAACCCCACTGGGGTCGCCATAAGTCCACTCTGACTTGTTGAGAGCACTCTCTATCACAAATCCTAACCAGAGTTATACCTTTCTCAGCAGGGCTGTATTAATCCATGGCCGGGCACCTAGGCTTTCAGGTATTTTGGGCTCCCTCTGGCACATCAATCTTTCACCACACTACAGCTAACAGCTTGACCCTGGTAAGGTAGGTTCTAGACCTCAGTACATAGCCCTATATCCATTTTGAGGGTTGCCTGAAGAATTCTAGTCACAGAGTGCAAAGTGCCTTTAAACCCTGGAGCCCTGGGGCACAGGTAACAGAGCCTCAGCAAAAAAAGTGGCAGGCCCCAATCCCTGCAGGGCCTCTAGTGTTATGTATTGTGATTTCAACTCAAAGGAACAGAGATTTCAGCTCATAGTAACAGCTTTATTGAGAACTGGAAGCAGACAGATGACAGCAGAGGCTCAGCAGGAGCCAATATATACACATAAACCCCACGCCCCTTTCAAGCAATAACCAGTAGGAACACACACAACTAGAATCTTTAATTTGCATTAACTATACAAGGTAACTGATTTGCAGCCCTATGATTGGTTTTTATTTCTGTGGACTGATTGGCTGCTGCCAACAAGTAACAACCAATGAACATCGAGGCATTAGGAGTCTAGCTCAGCCTGACACAACCCAGTACATAACACCTCGGCTTCAACCTAGTCAGCTTTATGAATAATACAACCCTGTTTCTCACCCCTTAGTTTATTCTTCCACCACACAAAGGCATTCCTAATTAGGACTGTACCCATTGTTTCCTTCACTTACATTTGTGGCTTATATAGGATCTCATTCTGTATATTTAGTGGTACTTTCCCCTGCTAATAGAAATAACAGGGGTGGACAAAGGCCTTACTTTGTACCACCTGGGAGAGACAAAGGTTTGCTGACCTATTTCACTGCTTAGCAGTGAGGAAAGAGGCAAAAGGGGTTTGTTTATTTCCTCTTCACCTCCCATAAGGGGAGGGGAAACCGAGAGAGCCTTCAGGGAGGTGAAGAGGAAATAAACAAACCTTCTGAGGAGCAAACTTTGCTGTCTCTGTAGAGAGCAGAAATTGACAAAGCCTTCCAATCTGTCTTTTAAAACTCGGCTTCCTGGCTAACATTGCATCTCCTTTCCCTTAAGCATCCTCGTGTAAGAGGTCTCGTGTAGCAAGACTTGTAAGACTCATTGTAGGGTTATTATATCACTGGGAGGGGGAGAACCAAAGAGCCAAAAGCCAGTCTTCATGTACACTATTCTCCTCCCTCCTTCAATAGCCTGCCTGTTTTGCAGAGTGGAGGCTTTGACTTCCATCTTTATTAGTATGTGGAGGGGAAGAGGGGGGCACAGAGAGAGTTATGTGAAAGCTGAGGGATCTGTGACCTCATCACTTATCTGAATATTAGAGAGAGCCTTGATTGAAGATCTGAGATGGTTTGCTATCTGGAAACAATTTGTGGGGGGAGGGGGGAGGCAATGATCATGCACCATTTCATCTGTTCACGGTAGAAGATGGAGAGTATTTTTACTGAAATGAAACTTGCAAGCAAAAGCTAATAAGCAGGGCTCTTTTCTGGGAAAAGAGGTGGTGGAACTCAGTGGGTTGCCAGTACAAGGGGAAACTCCTGGTGGGAGGAGGTGCCCCTGATACCACATGTACACGTGCAAAGTGTGTGCATGCTCCCAGGACCAATGATGCCATTTTGGGTCAGCTGGAACAAGGGGGAGTTTTTAAATCGCCCTTGGCAAAAATGGTCACATGGCTGGTGGCCCCGCCCGCTGATCTCCAGCAGTGTAGAGGGCAATCGAAACTCCCCTCTGTCTGGAGATCAGGGGGCGGGGCCACCGGCCATGTGTCCATTTTCAAGAGGTTCAAAAACTCCGTTCCACTACGTTCCAGCTGAAAAAAGTTTATCTCACTGCTATTTGAATGACTTTATTTTCTCCAAACAAGCCCATCAACTTCTCCGTAGATACTGTGAAGCTAAGTTAAGCAGATGCCGGAAGAAAAAGGCTGAAATGAAGAAAACCCATTGCAGAGTTTGTGTCTGTCTGCTCACACACAGGATAGTTATCCCTAGTTACATAAAAAGGGCCTCGTCTCATCATGAGGCCCTTTCCGTGTAACTAGGGATAACCATCACACTCACTAGGGTTAACTAGGGTTAGTTATCATACTATCCTTACTCACAACAGAATCCCAGTAGTATTCAAGGACACAGAACTCATCAACACATCTCTGCATTCCTCCTCTGCAAGGAGAATTTCAATTGTCTGTAAACTGGGGGTCCTTTGGTCAGTCTTTTTCTATATGTAGTGTGTGGGGGTCCTTTGAGTGAGAACTACAATTTCTGAAAATAATGGCTGATTTCACACATCTTTCCAGCCACGCAAAATCATGCAAAGCTCCTGGAACGATGCCGCCTTCCTGGCGCACTTTCAGATTCATGATGGGAAATCACACCAGGAAGACACCGTCATTCCAGGAGTTTTGCACGATTCTGCACAGTCGGTAAGATGTGTGAAAACGGCCAATGTCTTACACCAACTGGATGGGAAGATCCAAAATTATGTTGTGCCTTCCATTTACTCTAGAACAGGCACAGTTTCTCCTAGCTTCCTGAAATGGTGGAGAGAAGATCTCTTGGTTGAAGGGAACAACTCCCATTACTTTCATGTGTTTCCAACAGACATAGGAAACCAATGGGATAATAGCAATCTCTGCCAGCTCTGTCTTTTTAAACTAGGCTTCCCAGCTAACATTACTTCTCCCTACACTTGACAAACACACACCAAAGTTTCTCATATAGAGAGACTCAGTGTGTTTAGTGGTTAGAATGTTGGACTCAGGGCCAAGCTACACATGACGAATGACACTTGAACGGCAAGTGGATTGAGTGGAGGGCAAGTGAACAGGGAGAAATGCACTTGCCGTTCAAGTGTCATTCGTCATGTGTAGCTTGGCCCTAAGACAAGGGAGACCTGGGTTTAACTCTTCACTTGGATATATCTGTCACACTCTTTGAGTGATTCAGCACACACATTGGATAATGCACTTCCAATCCTCTTTATAGATCATTTGGAATGGATTTTTTTGTGTGCGGAACAAAAAATTCACCTCAAATGATTGATTAAGTGCATTGAAAGTGCATTACCCAATGTGTGCGGAATCAGCCCCTCTGCCTACTGTATATCTCAGGGCTGTTATGAGGATAAAAGGTAGTGGACACTGAACTCATTGCAGGTAGGATGGGCTAAAAATGAGATACATAGGTAGTGATTGGGTTAACTTGGGCAAGTCAATGTCCCGCAGCCTAAACCGCCTCACAAGATTCTGGTACAGATAAAGTGACATAACCCTACGTATGCGCAATTGAGCTCCTTGGAGAACGGGCAGGATTTAAATGGGATAATTAAATTGCTCAAGACATTTATAGATTGTCTTCTTGCCGTCCATAATTTTTGCAGAGTGTTTGCCTATGCCAGTAGCTCTAATATATAATTAAATGCAAAAAAAAAAACCTTTATGAAATTACTTTGGCACACAGTTGGAACATTTTGAAAGGCTGTCAGAAAGATTGTCCTGGTGTGTTCTGTTTAGTATCCAAAGCAAATGCTTGGGTCCAAGAGAGTTCTTCATTTATTCATTGATTCCCATTTCATAACAACGGCCAGGCACCCCAGGGTTATGAATATTTGGATTATTTTTATGGCCCGTCTTGGGTGGCTTATTTATGGCCTTCAGCCTTGTGTGCTTAAGATAATCTCCCAGGAGTTCACCGCCTGCCAAGAAGCATTGTTTAATTACTGCTAATTTGTTCAGACTTGTAAATACAGCATATATATTCTCCCAGAGCCATAATAATTTTCGGTTCATTTCTTCTGTTTTGTTTGAGAAATACATTTTAAAAAGTGGAGAAAATTCAGAATCAAAACTTAATATTCATCAATGATTCTCCGTAAAGCCAAAAGCGAAGGACTGAAACCACGGGCAAAATTAGCTCTCCTATGAAATCTTGGGGAAACTTAGAGCCAAGCTACAAGTGACGCCTGACACAGGTTGGACACTTGTCAGCTTCCCTCAAGTTTTGATGGGAAATGAAGGCATCCTGGTCTTGCAGCTGTAATGGAGAGCCAAGCTGTAAAACCAGGATGCCTACATTTCTCTGGATCAATTCAGATGAACCACCAAATTAAGATTCTTCAAAGCCTTGTCTATTTGTTTTCCTGTGATTATCTATGGTGCCTCCCATATGGGGGCAGGAGTTTGAAGTTTCCCCGTTGCTGATGTGGCTGCAGAAAAAGTGCAGTAGCAATGGTCATCCTATCTCTCCTAGATCTGCAGTACTTTTGCAATTAACAAAATCAGCACAACAACATAATTATATGGATATATTGTTATACTGATATTCTGTTGTACCGATAGCTGTAGCAGATTCTTGGAATTCCCAGATTTCATTTTTTTAAAAGTAAGTTTCTAGCTCCTTCTCTTGCAAAGATATGCCTTTTTCCTTTATCTCCACAGACTCACTTTTTAAAAAATGAAAGTTGGAAATTCAAATTATTGGTACAATGATATTCAATATAAAGGCATTCTAGTGCCATTTTTTTTTTTTTTAAATAGCTTCTCTGGTGGTGGGGGGAGGAAATGGTTGCTGTGAGGACAGGGTCAGGGGAAATGGCTGCCATGTAGGCCAAAATCTCAATTTAACATTCACACACCCAGCAGCCATCCAGGATGTATTGCAATCTTTCTCAAAACTTTGGAGCAAAGCAGATTTGAGAAAGATCAGAGAAAAGCCAGAGAAACCCCCCAGAGGTGCTCAACTGCTCCACAATGCTGAGGAGAAGCAGGGAAAAAAATTTTCTGAATAGCAGAGGATTCAGGGCAGATAAAGTATGTGAAAGACCCCTATGAGTTTCTGATTCCAGTCTTCCGGGAAATCAGTAACCATAGATTGCCAATTCAAACTATGGTTATGATAAAACAGGAAATCAAAAAGGGAAATGCACACAGGAGAGAAGAAAGAGGGAGCATGAGAACCCACAGCTCATTTCCAGCAGACTTCTGTACTGAACCTGTTACTCAACCATCTGTTTTTAATGGGAATAATCCAGCTCAAGCTTCCAGGATTGTTGTAAAACAATGAGGTGGAGTCTACCCCATCCTTCTACACCACTAAGCAAATTTTATTTATTTATTTATTTATTTATTTATTTATACACCACCTTTCCTTTTGGCACAAATTTGAAGCCTTTGTTCAATATAAGCTTCATTTCAAATTGAGTGGTTCTTCCATTAGAGCAGTGATGGCAAACCTTTTTGAGCCCAAGTGCCTAAACTACAACACAAAACCAACTTATTTATTTCAAAGTGCTAGCACTGCAATTAAACCTGAATACTGAGGTTTTAGTTAAGAAAAAACAACTCATACAGTTGTCCCAACTAATTAACATCTCTCTCTCTCTCTCTCTCTCTCTCTCTCTCTCTCTCTCACTCAGGAGCCACGAATGAAAGTAAAGCAAGTTAAATCAAAGCAGTTTGCCCTTCTTTAGACCAGCAGCCCTGCTTGCAAGCACTCTCTCTCTCTCTCTCTCTCTCTCTCTCTCTCTCTCTCTTACTCACTCACTCAAGAGCCACGACTGAAAGTAAAGCAAGTTAAATCAAAGCAGCTTACTCTTCTTTAGAAAGCCAGCCCCAGCAGTCCGGCTGCTGCCTCCGCTTCCTGCTGCTAAAGAGATGGGCAGCAGGGAGGCAGCCTCAAGGAAAAGGAATCACGTGGGCAGGGCCAAAACCCATGTGATCTCTGCTCAGAGCTACCGGAATGCCATTGCAGGCATTCCCCCTCCAAATGAGCCCTGGACCTAGCAATTGGTGACTTGGCTCGCGTGCCCACCGAGAGGGCTCTGTGTGCCAGCTGTGGCACATGTGCCATAGGTTCACCATCGCTGCATTAGAGGAAGAGCTACTTAAATTGAAGGCAATCCCCACAGGTTGGAAGAAGACTAATTGGAGGGTGGTTGGATCCATCCCAGTCTATGATAAATACTCTGACCTAGGACAAAGTGTTCTATCACAGTGCAATCCTAAATAGAGTTATGCCTTTTTAAACCCACTGAGTTCAATGGATTGAGAAAAGCGTCACTATGATGAGGATTGCAAAGCAAATACTGAATGTTTGTGGTGTGACACTACTTTTAGGTTTATTTGTTTAAAGGATTAGCAGTGTCATCCAAAACACCCTTCGGAGTCCAGTGAAGTCAATGGTGTAATAATGGTTTTGGTACTGAGGAGTGACCTCAAGTCAGAGTTGACATGTGGCAACCCCTGGCAGAGTTTTCATGGCAAGAGACTATCAGAGGTGGTTTGCCATCACCTTCCTCTGCAATTCTGGTCATCCTTGGAGGTCTCCCACACAATTACTAGCCAAGGCCAACCCTCCTTAGCTTACGAGATCTGACAAGATCAGGCTCACCTGGGCTATTCAGGTCGGGGCAATTATGGATTTAGGATACTTTAAACTTTGCAGTAATTCACTGAGTCTTGAAAAAGTGGTAACTGTCAGACTGTGGCTAGATAATGTCCTTCCTACAGGTTCTCCTTTACAAGCAAACAAGAGTCCATTGTTTGAATAAGGAAACTTTACTGCAGAAATGGTTCATTATAGTCCACTGTCCTGAATAGGAGATTCAGGATGGTACAAGAGCATTGTTACCAATGAAGGGCAAAGCATGAGGTACAAAGTAACAGTTCCCAGCTGAACCAGCCTCCCCCCACAGTTCTCAAAACAACATCTTTCAGACTTGGGAAGCTGGACTCTCTCAAGGCCAATCTTGGGTGGAACGTTGTTAGACAAAACAATCTCTTTTGGTGAGAAGTCTGCTTGGGAACTTGTGCACCTGTGGAGAAAGCACTTAGACACTAGAAGCATTAGAAAATGGAGTCAGTACAGCTCATATACACACTGAACCTGACAGTAACCAGCTATGAAATTGAAACAATGGCAAAAATCTCCACACGTACAATCCAAGAAGCTCTGACATTCAGGATCTTTCCTTTGTGATCTTTCACCTATAGTTGATACCGGGGTCATTCGTAGAAAAAGAGCTGGAGGAACTCAGTAGCATAGCTCATTAGCATATGCCACGCCCCTTGACATCACCAGAAGTGTGTCATTAGCATAACTGGTTTGCATATGCCACACCCCCTGATCACCTATCCTGGCTGTTTTGAACCCAATCCTGGACATTCAGGGCTGAAATTGGGCCCAAAATGGCAAAAAGGGGCTGAAAATGGCTGAAAAGGGGCCCAAAACGGTCAGGATCAGGCCACTGCTGAGCAAGAGAGTGATCCACCACCCGTCAGATGCCCAATCTGGGCCATTTCGGCCCCAATCTAGGCGGAAACAGGCCCAAATGCCTGAAGGTCAGGTGGGCAGGGCCACCTGACATGTGACCTCCTTGGGGAACTGCCGGAACTGTGTTCCAGCATGTTCCCCCTCAAAATGAGCCCTGGTTGATACAGGTATTAAATGACATTTCTGATGAGGCTTTTCTTTCTATTGTGTGTTGGTGGCTGGAAAAAAAAGCAAAATGTGATGGTTTTTTATTATTATTTACTGGAGTCAGGATTAAATTTCTGATGGGCTGAGGCAAGTACGAAAAAAACAGAAAATATTTTTCTCCTATTTCCCCCATCGTATGAACTGACTTAAAAAAAAATCCTAAAATGTCTTTAGCAGTAGGCAGGCAATAGATGTTAAGGGAGTTGTTGTAGGTGTATGGAGCCATCATTGTATGTGATCTACACTCTTATTATTAAGTTTATTGGAAATCAAAGATTATTCTAGGTTTGCACCATTTCATCTTAAGGCCCTATGGCAGGCGTGTAAATAAGTACTAGGCTGCCTGCAGTTAAGTATGGCTTACCGAAAGGAAACAAACAGTGCAATCCTAAACAGAGTTATTCCAGTCTCGGCCTATTGAAATCAATGGGCTTAGACTGGCGTAACTCTGCTTAGGATTGCACTAATACAATGAAGAAGGTTTTAAGAGGCATGTGGGCTGGTGTAATAAATGTTTTTAATAGGTCAATCATTTTGTAGACTTCTTTGCTGGGCTGGAGAATGAAGATTAATGCAAGGGCCTTAGAAGAAAACCCTCTACTTCTTCCATTCTGCCCCTTACCTAGTCTAAGTAATGCCACACAAATCTCTTTGTGCCAAACATTGTCACATACCAGAGGGGGTTCCATGCTTTCACTGCATAGGCAGGATCTTTTAGATGGGTGGCCAGGTGTCCTCTTTTTTAGACAGTACATTCTTTTTAACCTTTTAACCTCCAGGACATTCAGTTGCTGATCAGTTATCCTGCAGAGGAATTTCAAAGGGAAATTAGAAAGAGAGACAACTGATACCAAAGCTCCACCTGGACTGAATCGAGACATAGCCTTCCTGCCACATTACCAATGCTAATATGTCCACATTCACTACTAGAGATGGGCATGAACATAAAAAAACCCGAGCATGATGTTCGTTGTTCGTTGCCATCCACAAACAGGGACTCACAAACAACCACAAACATGGCCCTGTTCATGAACATGTTCATGGTTGGCTGTCCATGGGGGCCAGCAGGCTCTCCTCCAGCCATCATCCAAGTTTGGTCAAGATCCCTACTGCACCACTCCCAGAAACCTGACCTGAGCAAGCACCAGGAAAGGTACTAATAATAAATAATAGCTTGGCTCCAGAGCCTGGCAGCAGCCCTGGAACCTGAGGGTGGGTAGATCCCTACCACACCACTCCCAGAAACCCTACCTGAGCAGGCAGCAGGAATGGTACAAATAATAAAAAATAGCTTGGCTCCAGAGCCTGGCAGCAGACTTGGAATCTGAAGGGGTAGATCATATCCCACCACACACAAAGAAAATTCAAGCTCCAATGCACTCTCCCCCTCTCTCTCTCCAAATGCCAACGGCAACCGTATCTCCCTCACTGTCTGCAAAACCAGAGCTGGGAGCCCCCTCCCCCCTGCTCTTTGCTCCCTTTTAACAAATGTGGAGCTCCACACTTGGAAGGAAGATCTGCCTATCAAGCTAAATTGGGCTTAGATTGGGGTTTCCAGGGCAACAGCAGGAGTTCAGACAGAGTTCAGACAATCCCTGCCTACGCTGCCAAGGGAATTGATTGCAGGTGCTAGACTGTCTGGCTTGACGAACAGCAATGGACAAGGCTTGCAATGACCACCTGTTCATTTAGAATGGGGCCACACAAACAGCTTGTTCTCAAACAGCAGATTGGGCAGTTTGTGGCTTCTTTTGTTTGTATTGCCCATCTCTAGTCACTACCCCTCTGCATACTCCATCCTATCCAATCATGCCTGTTATTGTCATTCACTGACTTTTGTCATTCGGCATTTGAAATCATTCCACTCTCCAAGATCTAAGGACAGATGGACCCACATTCTAGCTGTATCTGAAGAAGTGAGCTGTGGCTCACAAAAGCTTACACCCTGCCACAAGTTTTGTTAGCTTTATAGGTGCTACTGGACTCTTGCTCTTTTCTACCACTCTTTTTAAGGCTATCCTCTCAAATGTCTGGCTTCTGCTTCTGCCCAGTAAAATCAGCTGGAGTAGTTTGATTCCTGCACAGGTGTGGGGGTCGCCAGAGCTACTTGCAGTTGGAAGAAAGGCTGCCTAAGCCCATCCAGGGATTGATTAAAGCCAGTAAGCCACAAGAAGGGAGAACTCAGCCTTGAAATATTTGTCAGCAGCTAGTACCTGAATAGCAGGCTGCCGATCTCCATGTAGGTTTAACTCAATGAAGAAACCCGCGAAGACTGACTGGATCTACTTAAAGAAGAAGAGTACATGAAATAGCTATATAATATATTCAAGAATTCTGTTTTAAGTAATAAAGAACCGTCTGAGAAGATTATAGGAACAATCAATTATATTTATGTTTATAAAGTGATTCTCTGTACTGTGAGAGAGGAAATTCTTAAAGTGCTAATAATATGGACCGAATAAATCATATAGGATATACAAGTGCAAAGTGCTAGTGCTTAAAGTGCTAATATCAATTAGAAGAACATATTGCACAGGAATGTTTAAGGTGTAGAAATTCTATAAGCAGCAGCTTTCAACATAAACTGTCATTCAACATGTTTGTATATCCAACCAACAAATCCTGGCACTCCACTTTTAAAGTTCTAAACTTATCTGTGCCATCTTACAGGTACCCCCAGGAGTGTCAAATGCCCTCTTACAGCTAGAAACAGGTCAAATGAGATTTGAAGCCAGAATGTTGCTATCCTCCGTTTATCAGTGGCTCAAGATTTGTAATAACCCAAAAGGCCTTCTCCCTTTAATAAACCAAGATCCTTACCAGCCTAGGTGGATGCAGATGGTTAAGAGAAACCTAGAAAGAATGATACTCTTGCCTGATGACCTACTGACTCAGGGCAGTGCCCAGGCGAAAGGTATTATTAAACAAATGGGTGAGAGACACAGAGTGCCAATGAGATTTAGCTCAATCACCTTGTTTTATGGCCCCTAGGGAATCTAGATAGGGTTGTGCAATTCGGTATTCTAATTAGGTTAAAAATACCGAATCGGGGCTGTTTTGGTTTTTTTAAGTATTACCGAAACTTTTTCTGAATACCAAAAAATTTCAGTAATACTGAAACAGAGATTCCCGAAACGATTCGGCCATTGTTTTTAATGAGAAAACCTTCTCCCGGCTTTCCAGGAGTCTGGGGGAGCCATTTTCTGTCCATATCAAACCAAACTTGGTGGAGACCTTCTAATAACTCTCCTCTAACTATCCCCAAGTTTCAGAAAGATTGGACTTTGGGGGGGCCATGTTATACCCCCCCAAACTTCAGAGGACCTCCTCCTACCTGTCCTCCCAAGGAAAGCTGTTCAAGAAATAAAGTGTTTTTGACAGCAATTGTGTTTTGGGTGATTCTTTAATGTGAAGTGAGTTGTGTTATTTTTGTATAAGATACTGCTGGCATGCCCTTTGGTGTGCTCCCCTGCTGTGCAACCTAAAGCTGTTCAAGAAATAAAGTGTTTTTGACAGGAATTGTGTTTTTGTGATTCTCTGATGTTAAGTGAGTTGTGTTATTTTTCTGTGTGGGGGACTGCTGGTGTAATGTGTCACAATGCTTTGCCTACTTGTACTTTGAAACTGAGAAAATATTTTTTAAAAAACTTTATTCAGTATGCTTGTGTTTTATTCTTTGTTGTGCAGTTGGTTCCCATCATAGGGAACAATGGGGCTGGCTGGACAGCTATCTCTGTAGGTGGTGGGGGAATTTGGGGGAGGGTGTCTGTGGTTCAGGTGCTCTTTCACAGGGACAAGCTCGCACTCAGGAGTGTGCCCACCATTGTGGCACCATTGGGCTGTGCATATTTGCCCTGGGAAAGAGAGTTTAAAAGTTCCCATCGCAGGGAACAATGGGGGACGGCTGGCCAGCCTGCTCCTGGGGTAGTGGCCAGTGTGGGAATGTTGAGGAGGGTGTCTTTGGGTGAGTGTGGGGCTGTGGGGGGGAGATTTAAAAGGGGGACTGTTCCTGTGGCCATTGATGCCACATTCAGTGGGTTCCTGCTGTGGGAGATTTTCCCATAACAGGAATCAATAGAAAGTGGCTGGCCACAGGACAGGAGAGGTTAGGTTTTGGGGAGGGTGTGTGTGGTATTTGGCAGTTTGGGTGCAGGTGGACTGTGGCTGTGGCCATTGGCAGCCCCAATCTCATGTGTTTCTGCAGTGTGGAAGTCTTCCCCACAGTAGAAAGACAAAGTAGTGTGACAGGAGAACCACCTTGGGGGGGGCATAAAATGCCCCCCCCAAAGTGGGATCAGCTTGGGCTTTGGTGGAGGGTGGGAGGACAGATAGGAGATGGCCTCCTGAAGGTTGGGGGCCTTTTGCATGCAAAATGCCACCCCTAGCCAGACAAGCCTCTCTTATTTCCCTCATAGGAAATAATGGAGAAAGGGGGGCTAAGAGCAGCATCTTTGGGAGGCCATAAAATGCCCCGCAAGTGAGATCTGCTTGAGCCTTGATGGAGGGAGGGAGGACAGGTAGGAGGAGGTCCTCTGAAGTTTGGGGGCCTTTTGCATGCAAAATGCCACCCCTAGCCAGACAAGCCTCTCTTATTTCCCCCATAGGGAATAGTGGAGTGGAGGTGGATAGGGGCACCTTCTTTGGGAGGCCGTAAAATGGCCCCCAAAGTGGAATCTACCTGAAACTTGGTGTAGGGTGGGAGGACAGGTGGGAGCAAGTCCCCTGAAAGTTGGTTGCCTTTTGCTTGCAAAATGTCACCCCAAGCCACCTAGAAAGATGACTTGTTTTTCCCCATAGAGAACCATGGAGAGTGTAGGAGGATGGGGGCACCTTATTTGGGGGGGCATAACATGGCCCCCCAAAGTCCAATCTTTCTGAAACATGGGGGGGGGTAGTTAGAGGAGAGTTATTAGAAGGTCTCCACCAAGTTTGGTCTGATTTGGACAGAAGATGGCTCCCCCAGACTCCCGGAAAGCCGGGAGAAGGTTTTCTCTTTGAAAACAATGGCCGAATCAAGTCGAAACGCGAATACTGAATTGGCTTGCTGTTTTGGTATTCCCTGAATACCGAAACAGTTTCCTGATTCAGTTAAAACCGAATCAGGTTTAACGAAACAGGCAGGCCTTGCACACCCCTAAATCTAGATATGTTATGGGTATGGCCAGATATCTCACTCACTTGGATGTCCCAACTTATAGAAGAGCTTTCACCCTGGCCTGATGTGAAGTTATCCCCTCAATGTTCATTAAAGGGAAATATAAGAAGATTCCATACGAGGATAGATGCTGCCGTTGCTCCATCGGTGAAGTGGAATCACTTATTCATATGTTCTTTCGCTGTCCTTTCCATCAAGTCTATAGGGACAAGTTTATTTCCCCACTCTTAGACAGACCAATTGCAGAGGCAAATAAAGCCTGCCTAGAGAAACTCCTAATTGATGACAATCCAACTATCTCCAGTCAAATAGCCAAATTCTGTCTCCATTTGGTCAAATTCCATAATAAGAAGTATGGCCATACATAGTCTGTCCTGATCTTTTTACGATTTTAAATATTTTAATGTCAATATTTTAAATACTAGAATTATTTCTGTTCCTAGAGAACTATATAGATTTTAATGTATCTTCTAAGTTTTTAAATGCGAAAAGTATTTTTCTATGTCCTTCTACACTTTTATACTGGAATTAATTATTCTATTGACTGTTAAGCATGTATTGCCATTGTAATGGTCTCTGACCGCAAATAAAATTCATTCATTCATTCATTCATTCACTTTTAAAGTATGTCAGTCCAAAATCCAAACAGCACTCTATCTCCACTGTATCAGAGGGTTTACCAAACTTGATGTCACTGAATCTTCTAAGGTGGCTGTGAACTGAACTGAGAGCTCTATCCAGAAAACTCTGAAGGGTTATCCAGATCCTCATTGGCCTGCTTCAAAATACATCTTGGTCAAAGAGTCACAGTCCATTTTCAAAATCCATTCTGTTATTCAGAAGTGGCCATTGCCCAAATCAAGTTCTCCCGGAGAAAACAGCAGCTTCAAGGGGTGGACTCTATGGTATCACATCCCTGCTTTGCGCCTTCCCCTCTCCAGACTCCCCTTTTTCCAGCCTCTGCCCTCAAATCTCTCGGAATTTCCCAAATTGGAGTTGGAGTTATAGTAATCATGTGTAGATTTTCATAGGCAATTTCCTGCCTCTTTTGCCTTCTCAGTGGGCTTATTTTTGGTCACCTGTAGATGGCCACTCTACCACTGAAAGTGGAGTGGATAGAGAGAGATGGATCTCTGCCAGTTTGGAATGTCTTCTAATGAACAGGTTGGTTTGAGATGTCTAAACCAGGCATTAGGCAAATCCATTAACTGAGAGAGTCACACTGAAGTCATTTTCCAAAAGGTAAGCTGCTATGATGGCCAGTAAGTAGTGTATTAGCTGAAGACAACAACACCAATATTCTGCTACTTATATTTTTCTGCTGGTCAAAATTATACTTTATATTTTTAAATTCTACTGTTTTAATCTTCTGGTTGCAATATGTGTGTTTTCTTTTAAATCTGTTGTTGCTTTTTATTGCTGTGAGCTACCTGGACCTCTTTCTTGAAAGATGGGATACAAATGGGTTGGATCCAGCGATCCATTGGCACAAGAATCACAGATCTTTGCCACATTCCCTTTCTCCCAGCTACTGCTTCCCTCCCTCTTCTACAAGTGAAAGATCCACTTCTGCAAGAAGCAGGAAGGCAATTTCATTCCATTCCCTCTTCTCACTACATATCTCCAACTTTTGTCGTTATTAATCTAAGTGGGTCCTGTTTCCCCAGGAATCAACATTCTTAGAATTGGAAGGAATTGCTGCAGAGGCTGGAGGAATGCTGTTAAGTTCCATGACCACTTGTGTCTTCTACTGACAGCTGAATCCAGCCCAGTCAATCAGTTTGTAACTAAAGATGGGCATGAACTGAAAAAAACCCGAACCATGCGGTTCGTGGTTCATCAAATTCCATGAACCACGAACTTTCATGAACCTGCCCCTGGTTCGTGAACCAGTTCGTTTGGTTTGTGAAAACGTCACATCCAGGTCATAAAATCATCACTTCCGGATCAGCAGAAGGCCACTTCCGGGCCAGCAGAAGGTCTGCCTGGAAGTCCATCCCCTGTTACCTAGGAAATTGATTGATTGGCACCAGGCTGTCTGCAGTCACGAACCAAAAAATGAACCAAATGAACCAGCCTAAAGTTTGTGGCGGTTCATCAGAAATGGGGTCTGACGAACCACGGTTCATGAACCACGAACCAGCCTGGTTTGTCCTTAATTTTGGTTCATATTTCAAATTGTGCCCATCTCTATTTGTAACTCAAACAAGACTGGTCATTAAGATTAAAGACTTTTCAAAGTTAACATATGTAACTATCAAATCCTGCATGTGGTAATAATCAGAACATCCTATATATCAGCTGAACACTTATACTCTGATCAAGACACCAAACCTCCACAATTGTTACATTCTACTTCAGCAATTAAATTCAAGTAGGACTGCAGAACACAGATCAATGTACCTTGATTCCCCCCTGGTGGCTGGGTGGGTGGATTATATGATTTATATAATATGTGATAGGATGTAGAGGGACCAGATTTCCCCCTCCCCCTTGATTTATTGGAAACCGTAAAATCTCTCTTTTATACAGCATGAATAACCAGCCACCACACTGCACTGCTATGTTTGATCAATATCCAGTCTTTTTCTGAACTTTAAATAGAATCGCCATCTTAAAGGAGGTGAGAAAATCAAAAGTCAGACAGACAGTCCTAAACCATTCTTATGGAGTACGTCAGATCAGCACACCTAGGCAGATCATGAGAGGGAAGGCAGGAAGGACTGTATCAGTGCTTAGTTCTCGTGACCCCTTCTTACACACCCAGGGTAATGTCGATCCCCACTTTGTGGTCAGGAAGCAATTTTCCCCAGGCCAGTTTGGCTAGGGACCAGACAGTGTTTTGCCATCTTCGGGGCATGGAGTAAGGGTCACTGGATGTGTGTGTGGAGGGGGGGAGGTATTTGTGAATTTCCTGCATTGTGCAGGGGGTTGGACTAGATGACCCTGGAAGTATCTTCCAACCCTATGATTCTATGATAACAGAATTCAATGCGCAGCCTAAGCCTGGGATCAAGAAAGGAAGTGTGCACATACAAAGAACCACCTGAAAATATTCATGTTCTTTTTCCTTCCAAAGAAGCAGGTTATTTGTTAAATCAAAAATCAGTCTGTTGTTGGAACAAAAAGAAAACACTAGCAGCATGCGCCTTTCTGCGCCATCACATGTATAGTCACATTTTGGAACCAACCCTAACTGATCCTGTTGGTAACAAAAGTATAAGAATTTGTTCACATCATTATGCCAATTTCTGAACATCCCTATTTAAAGTAATGTGCACTTTTTCATTATGACAAACAGCATGATGTGTTGTGTACTCCTTCCCATACACACATCTAGAAAGTTCAAGAGGATCACATCTTACTATTACGCTAGAATAATTTTGAGATTTTGCAGGAGTGCATTAGTCCTTTTTTAAATCCTTTAGATAACTTGTATTTTATTCATATTCCAGCAAAATGGTGGCAATCAGAAAACTGCCAAAATTTCCTTGACCTTTATTTCTGGGCACGATAATTGATTTCAATGGGAGAATTAAGTGCATGCTACAATTGTAATCAATTGAACTCCAAAGCGGATAGCAGTAATCTGAATACCAAGAAAAGGTTAAGACAAAGATTGGGCTACATAAGAGGTAAAAAAGGGATCATTTTAGCCCATCAAATTCCACACCAGATAATTCATGTATTATATGGACTTTTTAAAGGGGGTTTTCTGTGTGGGTTTACACGCAGCTTAAGAAATCTCCCTCCCACCAAGAGCTTTTCATTCTGGAAAAACATGGCTGTTTTCTAAAAACTTGAAGCATGTTCCTTAGGCATTCAGCTTTCAGACAGAATAATACTGTTTTTTAAAAAGAATTAGTAATGCATTAGCATTTCTTTAATGCCTCTTTACTGAATGTTTCAGAATGCTAATGCTGGAGTTAATTATTCCACATGGCAAACATATTTTGATATGACTGTCTATTAGCTCTGCCCGGCGACGGCGCTTTAAAAGTGGAACATATTTAAATCTGACGACTTCAAGAGCCTGACAACCTCTTTTGATTGTGCGAGGTTTAAAAGAGTCACATGAGTATTTATTCGACAAAAGATGTAATAAATGAAGTGCACACAGCTGAATAATAAATAGAACTGCAGGATAAAATTGCTGTTATAATTTATTATTTGTATAGTTTAGCAACTTTTGTTTTCACAGTGCATTAATTCTACTCTGCATTTTCCCCTCACATAGAATTGCCAACTTCTTGTATTCTAAAAAAATGCTGGCACCCTGAACTGAGCATACACAGAGTGTTTTTTCTGAAGACAGTTTTTTAAAAAAGCACAAAGGACAACAAAAACAATGCCAGCAAATCTATGTGTAAGCTTCTATGAAAGGACTCCAAATAGCTAAAAATAGGAATAACCACGTGCGAAATATTCCATCAGAACAGTTTTGTTTCTTTTAAAATGCATCTCACCAAATCATAAGAAAGATACATACGCATACGCCCCTTGCACTGGCCCTTCATCAGGTCTGCCTTCAGGTTTTGTTGGGGCCCAGCCCCAGAAGCCCATCTGGGCCTCCCTCAATAAGCACACCATCAGTTCTTCTGTGTTACCTTTTAGCCTTGTTAATGTAGGATTTAAAGGATTGTAGTTCTCCAGTCGCGAAAGGTGAGGAAATTGGTGCATAACTAGGTAAGCACTGCACCAAAAGGAGCAAGGAACAACTGCCTTCCCACATAAGAAATGGGAAATCTCTCCAGGAACCCCTGTGACATTGCAACGGTATCTGTGCTGATCTCCAGTTCCTGGCCAGGTGCTGCAGTTCCTGACAGTAACTTCAGGAAAATGAAATGGTGGCCAACCCATTAAGATTAGTACTCCGAACAACTCTATGTTGTAGGCTACCATTTTACAAACAGAGAACTGATGATTACATGGGACTCAGCTCTCCACAGTCTTACGGCACAATGCTAAGCAGAGTTACTCCAATCTAAGCCCATTGAAATCAATGGGCTTAGACTAGAGTAACTCTGTTTAGGACTGCACTGTAAATCTAGCTGTCCATTGGATACCATTGTCTCTAATGAGAAACAAAAGACCTCAAATCAAATCAAATTTATTAACACGGTCATAGACCAGCACAAATCTTGTGAGAATTCCCAACCACTGCAACAGATACATTTAAAATTGATGGTCACATATAATAATTTAAGAAAACTTGTTAATAAAATAGCAGATAAAATTGTTATAATTCTACAATATATACAGGTAAAATGTAAGCCACCAATTTCTGGCAAAGTTTGCAGGCTGCCGTGCAGATCTTTGCAGCATACACTGTCACCAGTGAATTTTCATCTACAAGTAGCATTCTTACACATGCCGTATCTGCTTGACCAGCATATCTACTAAATAAGGGGAGGATAAACTTAGAATGAAGCTCTTGATACCAGGAACTACGGAGTAGAACATGTTCCATAGTTTTGATCTCCCCTGAACCTCAAGGGCATAGCTTGTGTGTCTTGGATGGATCCTTTTATATTGCCTGTTCAAAACTGTAGAGGGTAAAACAAAGATCTCAGAATTGTCTTGGTTAACAATTTCATAATATGGCAATATCCTTTCCATCCACCAGTGAAGAAATTGCAGCAGGGGACATAGCAAGGACCAACATAGCAACTCTGAAAGACAGTCTGAGGGCCAAAGTCTAAATGATCTGAGCAACAAGTCTTCAATTGCCATATGCTTTTTTACTTTTTAAGTAATAAGTACATAGGACCCTAACTTTGTTTTGGACAATGGCCGTTTCCACATAGCTTACCTTGTTGTGGAAAATAGCGAAATCTCGCGCAAAATCACGCGAGAAGACGCTGTTATCACATCTTCTTGTGTGACAACAGTATCTTCTCGCGTGATAACAGCGCCTTCTCACGAGATTTTGCGCGAGATTTTGCTATTTTCCACAACAAGGTAAACTGTGTGGAAACGGCCCGTGTCATGTATGGGGGTGGGGCTCAAACTTCCCCACATATTTCTCACTTGAAATGGCCCCACAGAGTTTCTATTTGCTTTCTTGGGGAAATATACACCCAACATACAGAATGCCTACATGTGGGCCATGGGGTTACCAACTACCAGGTGGGAGAAACAAAAACAAGATAACCCGCAATATACTGACTAAGATGTAATAAGACACAGTCAACAGAGCATTAAAGACAATGAATCCTTCTGTGAAAGATATTCTAATATAGAATTGTATAGTTCTATGTCTGTCATATAAGGTCTCTGTACCCAAAGTGAGTAAATTCTTAAAAGCGCTATTGTAAATTGGTGAAGGATATATACACTGGAAACACAAGATGCAAATAGTTACAGTGCTAGTCCTCAAAGAGTAACTATATTGCACATGGAAATATTAAAGTGCACAAATAGCAGCATATAACAAAATTTGTCTACAGAGCATATCCAACAATCAAACATAAGTCCAACAGTGAAGAAAGTCCAAAAAGCACTTGTATCACAATGGTATTAGAGGAAAATAAGACTTGACATGAAGGTTCTTCATTAGGTGGCTGTGGAAAGTGTGAAGAGTCTCATAAATACTCTAACGGGATATCTAGATCCTCATTGGCCCATTTCAATATTAATCTTTTTTCAAAGAGTCGCAGTCACTGCAATAATACATAATAATTCATGTATCGTTACATAATTAACAATGAAAATACTCAATGTGTAAACATACTTACAACAGCATTTATGTTGCAAGAATACAGAAGTAACAATGTAGAAAATTAGTTAATTAGTTGCAAAGCTTCTAACAGTTATATACAAACACCACAGCACCTGATTCACATTCGCTAACCACTCTTAAAGTGAACCTAACAGGAACATTTATTGCACTAGCCCAGAAAACAAGCGAGATAATTTGAAATATACAACCCTGTAGGAATAAGGCACCAGGTGGAGCCTAGAGATCTTACAGAATTACATCAGCTTTCCAGACTGTGTATATGTTATGTGCTGTCAAGTCGCCTCTGACCTATGGTGACCCTATGAATGAAAGACCTCCACAACGTACCATAATTAACAGACTTGCTCAGATCCTGCAAACTGGAGGATGTGGCTTCCTTTATTGAGTCAAGCCATCTCATTTTAAGTCTTCCTCTTTTCCTACTGCCTTCTACTTTTCCAAGCATTATTGACTTTTCGAGAGAATCTTGTCTTCTTCTTTTTTTTTTTTTTTGAAAAATTTTTATTGGGTTAGAACATTTTTATTTTTACATTACAGTCCATTTTCCCCTAATTTTTCGTTTCTAACCCCCTCCCTTTCCCCCCCTTTTGTTGACTTCCAACAGCTTTCCCACCCTCTGTCCCTTTTCCCTTACTTCTATTAAGTTCCTCTGTCTAAAACAGATATACATTCTCCATTATATTAAGCAGTACATCTTTAACTCCTTTACTTATTATACACCCAAACTATACGTCTTTAGATAAACAATTTATCCCATTTTCCAGTTTTGAGTAATTCTATATAAACCTATATATCATAAACCATAAAAATTTCCCACATTTAAATCAAACAATTTGATTTGTTCTCTATATATTACTCATTTCAACTTTTTATGGTAATTCTATATAACTCCTCAGATACTCAATCAATTTAACTCTTCTATACATTCAGTTTGGTGCATATAAATCTTGTCAAAGAAAGAAAATATTGTTAGTTAGTCAATCCTCATGTTTAAACCTTATCATTAATTATTCTCTATCAGTTGACCTATACATATCTATATATATCTCAATCAATTAATCTAACTGCTTATAAATTCACATTTCTCTTCCTCCCCCGGTAAAGTCACCCCTCTCTTTTATACTTTTATTATATTTCAGTAGTTCTCAAACTGCCACAGTTTTCCTCCCACCTCCCATTTCTTCTCCAGGTATTGTTTCAGCTTCTCCCAGTCTGTGTTGAACTGCCCTGAGTCCAGATCTCTCAGTTTTCTTGTCATCTTGTCCATTTCAGCCATATACAGCAATTTGTAGATCCAATCTTCAATAGTTGGCACTTCTTGTACTTTCCATTTCTGCGCATACAAAAGTCTAGCTGCTGCAGTCATATAAAATATCAACGTCCTATGATGGGCTGGAATTCCCTCCATTCCCAAGTTTAGCAGCAGGAGTTCTGGGTTCTTATTTATTTGAAACTGTAAAATTTCACTCATTTCTCTTATTATTTCCCCCCAGAACTGCCTAGCTACCTCACACGACCACCACATATGATAGAGGGAGCCCTCATGTTTCTTACATTTCCAGCATTTATTAGAAGTATTCAAGTTCCCTAGCGCAATCTTCTTTGGTGTCATGTACCAACGATAGATCATTTTGAAAATGTTCTCTTTAATATTGATACATGTCGTTGTGAGAGAATCTTGTCTTCTCATGACGTGACCAAAGTGTGATAGCCTCAGTTTTGTCATTTTAGCTTCTAGGATGAATTCAGGCTTTATTTGAACTAGTACCCACTTATTTGTCTTTTTGGCCATCCATGGTGTCCTCAAAACTCTCCTCCAGCACCACATTTCAAATGAATCACATTTCTTCCTATCAGCTTTCTTCACTGTCCAACTTTCACATCCATACATAGCAACGGGGAATACCATAGTTTGGATTATCTTGATCTGGGTTGCCAGAGAGACATCTTTATCTTTAAGGATCTTCTCTAGCTCCCTCACAGTTGCTCTTCTGAGTCTCAATCTTCAGACTACTCCCTTGGAGAAAATGGCTGCTTTGGAGGGTGGAGTCTATGGTATTATACCACTGCACAGGTCCCTCCCCTCCCCAAACCCTGCCCTCCCCAGGCTCCTCCCACTCCAATCATCAGGAATTTTCTGACCCAAAGTTGAGAAATTTATTGAGGCAATGGGGCAAATTACAGCTTTAGGGCCATTTCTGAATGCAACTACTACAGCACACAGGAGAAGTTTTAAACTCCCTTTCAATCATATGTCCTGATCCATACTGGGGGCCCAAATTCCAGCTATTAAAAAGTCACACTTGAGAACTCTTGGACGTAGAAGTCTGTATCACAAGTAGGTTGGCCCTGTTTCTGATTCAGTTTGGGCTGAATCAGGTTCCACAAATTTTGATGGAGTCTGGTGGGATTTATGCATTACTGGAAAATGCCAGGAGAAGACGCATCAGTTTATCATGCACCCACTCCTTTTTTTTTTGTAGGCCTAGTTTAATGGGAGTTTTGTGTGTTTATCTTTCCTGAGGGATAAAACAAAACTTCTCATGTTATGCCGGAAGCACAAACGAGAAAGCATGGCTCGCTCATTTGTCTACTTTGTGGGGCATTGTGGGAAATTACCCCTGAGAATTTTTTATTTCATCAGGAAACTTTTGTCAGGAAATGCCATAGAAAATTATTAGACCAATAAAATGCTTACTGTTCAGCAAATATCTGGATAATTGCCAGTAAAGACTTAACACTTCACCTTCACTTGCTGCTGAGTAACACAGCTGCCTGACAGGATTATGTTCACATTCCTGTCATCTAGTATATTAGCTAAAACTGCGTTCTGGCAAAGAGTAGCATTATTCTTGAGCAGAACCCAGAAGTTGGTGAAAAAAACTGATTAGGTTGGATTTTTTGAAAAGCAAAAACAGCTTGGATCCAAATACTGAAGGAGCTCAAATTGCAGGTATCACAAGAAAACTGCAGACAAAAAACTATTTCCTCAGGATCCCTTTGGAACAAATGTTCACCTGGCAGAATTTCACTGAAGTCAGGGAAAGAAATAAGCTGCATAAAATCCTAGTCATGTTTCGCAAGAAAGTCACCAAAGCATTTCTCCATTGTTGGTTACATTAACAATGAAAAGAAATACTGAAAGGTCACATTATTTAGTTTAAAGGCCACCTCATATAATAAAGGACAAGTTGATGAATACTGGCCTGCACTGCTTATGAGCTATCAATCCAAATGCTACCACCAGCCAGGCACTGGCTTGCCTCCCTCATTCTGGCAATCTCACAGTACAATCCTAAGGGGTGCTGTGATAGAAGCGTACAGATGACTGCATAACTTTAGCAGTGCTGGTCTGCTCCCTAAGGACTTTCAGGAGGGAGGTATGTCAATGGGCAAAGCCACCTAGACAAAGGAAGCAGAACAAGCTCTCCAGTCGCCATAGAAACTCTGGCAGCATCCACCAATAACATGACAGATGCCGTTGACAGCTTTTTAGTGGCAGCTGCAGGCAGAACCAGTCTCTGGCTGCTAATATGGCTGCTACCTCTCAATGGCACACTTCCCCCACCCTCCCAAGAACCAGCAGTCAGGATGGAAAGACCTTGTGAAAGTAGCACTGTCACACCTCAGGTGGGGTGAGCCACCTTATGCTGCCACCACTCTAGGATTTAGGGTCCCTTGGGAAGGCCCAGAGGAGCCTCCCAACCCTTCTGACCTCTGCAGCTTGGCCAATAAACAGGTGTGAGGACCCAGCAGAGTAACAACAAACAAAATAGTTTATTTACAAGGAAGTCAGTTAATATCAAACAAACAAACAAAGAAGCAAGGTGCATTAGCAACAATAGATGGGTGAAAGCAAAATAAACAAAAGGCTCTAGCACAACTGAACTCCTTGTCCCTCTGTCTGCCAGGCCTATCTCCTCACCCTACCTGGATGAGGGCCTCTCCCCCTAGCAGAAACCTCCTCTGGCCTGCTCCCTGGGAGAAAGAACACAGGCTTTTCCCCTCCCAGACTTATATAGCACCAGCCCCCTGTGTTCTGATTGGCCAAAAGGGTGCCAAAATGGCCCAGGGGCTCCTGGGAATCGTAGGCAGGCCTACTCTCACTGCTAGGGGTGTGCAAGCCAAAAATTTTCGGCTATAGCCGAAAGTAGAAAGCCGAAAGAAAATTCTCTATCGTTAAAGCTGAAAGCCGAAACAAGAATCTCTTTCGGGATTCGGGATTCGGGATTCTTTCGGCATTATTTCGGCATTCTTTCGGCTTTTTTCTATGGGAAAATGCCTCCGTCTTCCAGGACGCCTGGAGGAGGCATTTTCCCACCGAATAAGCCCAAAATTGGTGGGGACCTTCCTCTAACCCTTCTCTAACAACCACCCAAGTTTCAGACAGATTGGACTTTGGGGGGCCATGTTATGGCCCCCCAAAGCAGGTCCCCCCATCCTCCCATAAAGGAGCATCTTCTTCATTATTTCCTATGGGGAAAAAATGAAGAAGCAGGCTTCCTTTGCCAGGGGTGGCATTTTGCATGCAAAATGCCCCCTTACCCTCAGGGGCCCTTCTCCCACCCCTCCTCCCACCCCCCACCAAGGCTCAGCCTGCTCCCACTTGGGGGGGCCATTTCATGGCCTCCCCAAGTAGGTGCTCTAATCTCTACCACTGACAGCTGGGGGAGGCTTGTGTTGCCAGGGGTGGCATTTTGCATGCAAAATGCCCCCCAACCCTCTGGGGCCCTTCTCCCACCCCTCCTCCCACCCCCCACCAAGGCTCAGCCTGCTCCCACTTGGGGGGGCCATTTCATGGCCTCCCCAAGTAGGTGCTCTAATCTCTACCACTGACAGCTGGGGGAGGCTTGTGTTGCCAGGGGTGGCATTTTGCATGCAAAATGCCCCCCAGCCCTCTGGGGCCCTTCTCCCACCCTTCCTCCCTCCCCAAGTAGGTCCTCTCAGCCCCTAAAGTCCACCCCTTACAGCCCCACACAAACCCAATTCCCCCCCAGCTGCCGCACACAGACCCAAATCCCCACATTAGCCCCTCACAGACCCAAATCCACCCCCACCTGCAAAATGCCACCCCTGGCAACACAAGCCTCCCCCAGCTGTCAGTGGTAGAGATTAGAGCACCTACTTGGGGAGGCCATGAAATGGCCCCCCCCAAGTGGGAGCAGGCTGAGCCTTGGTGGGGGGTGGGAGGAGGGGTGGGAGAAGGGCCCCTGAGGGTAAGGGGGCATTTTGCATGCAAAATGCCACCCCTGGCAAAGGAAGCCTGCTTCTTCATTTTTTCCCCATAGGAAATAATGAAGAAGATGCTCCTTTATGGGAGGATGGGGGGACCTGCTTTGGGGGGCCATAACATGGCCCCCCAAAGTCCAATCTGTCTGAAACTTGGGTGGTTGTTAGAGAAGGGTTAGAGGAAGGTCCCCACCAATTTTGGGCTTATTCGGTGGGAAGATGCCTCCCCCAGACGTCCGGGAAGACGGAGGCATTTTCCCATTGAAAAGCCGAATGAAAGACGAAAGAATCCCGAAACGTTTCGGCTTTTTTCTTTCGGCTACCCGAAACGTTTCGGGATTCCCCGAAACGTTTCGGCATTCCCTGAAAGAAGCCGAAACACTTTTGTTTCGGCATTCTTTCAGCATTCTGAATGCCGAAACGCACATCCCTACTCACTGCTAACAGGCTTCTGAGGCCTTGCTAGGCCTTCCTGGCGCAGCCAGATCATGACAAGCACCCAGACAGAGGTACTCAGCTTGAGAGACCACCTCCTTAGCCTTGAGGGAACATACACCCAAGTAGCAGGCAGGGTACCCACCCCATTGCTGGAAAGGGCCAAACTGGCAGCGAAAGCACCCCCCCCCATTTGCAAATGCCCCCACTCTGAGCCACACACCCCTTCCCCCAGGATAGTAAAAACAGAAAGGCAAAGGGACCAAAACCACTCCGGGGCTAAAGGAGGAGGTTCCCAAGAGACATGCCAGCAGGGACTAGACATTCCACTGCAACTCTAATATTAGCATATGCAACATAAGGCCAGCTAGACTACCACACCGATCAGCATGGCTCAGTGGAAAGGCAATGAGACAACATAGCTGAGGTTTCTGGTTCAAACCATACATGGGCAGAAGGAAGAGGCCAGCTAAAGTCCTGGGCCTAACTAGAGAATCATCATTCTGGGAGTGATTTTTATGAATTGTTCTCCAGTGCGACCCATAGCTTCCATGTCACACCAGAAAATGCCTTCATTTTCTCCTTGATGTGGAAGAATGTGCATGCTTTGCACTCATGCCTCCCCCATAGGTGCCTCCCCCCCCACTAGCCAGGAGAGTGGAGGGGGAGGAGATTCCCTGTTTCGGGGAGGGGGTGGCAATCTTATTTTTGGGGAGGTGGGAGTTCAGCGGGGATTGCAATCCCATAGAGTCCAACCTACAAAGTTTCCATTTTGCTCTAGGGGAAGCGTTCTCTATAGTATGGAAATATGTTGTAATTCCTGGAGGACTCTGGCCACCATCTAGAAGCTGGCAATCCTAGTGGCACAGCAGAAGGCACTTGGCCAGGTTGGGCTGATTCCCAACTCCGCAGGAGGAGGGGCAGCAGGTTGAGACCAGAGCACTGGCGATGGACAAGGCCCTCTTTCCTATGATGAAGGCAGGAGTAGTGGCACAGGGGAAGAAGCGATTCGCCCCCACCTTAATTTACAGCAAGATTCAAAGACCTGTTCCTAGATACAAAAAGGCTGCGTATTTAAAGAATCTCTCTTTGGGTCACATTTTTTATATTTGGCAATAAATCAAAGGCAGAGCAGCTCCTGAGCAAGAATCTGTTTCTGATCAGGAAGAACTGGGGGTGGGGGAGGACACAACTGTCTTCTCCACCCAAGCGCTGCCAATTTTTTCAATATCAGGCAATATGGGAACATTAGATGGAAATAACTGCATTTCACTCTCTTAAGTAATGTGTGTTGCACCAGTATGTCAGGCTTTGCATGCATCGTAAACAGTTTTTATATTTACCTTCACTTCTGTTTGGTATGGCTACATACATATATTTTTCTAGTGCTTCAAGGTGCTCTTTCTTGTTTTCCATCCACCCCCAGCCTGCCTCTTCTGGACACCTTTTCTGTATGACCATTCCATACTTTTGATCCTTCATCTCTGCAAGAAACTTAGCTGGGTTGCCTAAAGCAAAGAGAATATGAAGGGCAGCAAAAGTTTTAACAGTTGCATTTAAGATTGGCCACAGGCTCTGTGCCATGGACATCTTCCACTTTGCCTAAGGCAAGGCAGACCCTATGGCTATAGCGGTTCCCTCCTGGAACAGAATTCACCCCATAATTTCAGAGCAAAGCAAGGCTCTAATAATTCATGGAAAATGCTTTACTTATTTCCCCTACTGGGGGAAGGTTTCTTTCCCTGTGCCCTCACATCATCTGTATCCAATGTTAGAAGAGACTTGGCTGTTAATTATGGATGTCCTTGTAAAGTATTTCATGGTACATGACAGCCAGCCAATTCATAAGAACGTGAGACGGGCAATTTTGGATCAGACCAAGGATTCATCTTAAGAAAAGTTTTGTTTCCCTCTCCAGCCAAGTGAATCTAGGGTCTCCATAAGTAGTATTTCATTATTATTGTTAAAAGCTATTCATAGATCTATTCTCCTTGAAAATAGATCTAATCTCAAGCCTAAACAGTTGCCGTTGCCTCATTTTGGACAGCACATTCCTTAAGTTAATTATGCAGTTTGAAGAAATACATTGTTTTTCTAGTTTTAACTCGTGATCAAGAAGTCATAACTTCTTATCGTTTTTTTCCCCTTATCTATGCCTTTTCCAGTTCAAGGGTGGTATTTTTAAGACGAGGCAAACCAGAATTACACACAGTATTCCAAATGTGGCAACATTATAGATTTATATAAAGGCATTACAATACTGTAGATATGATCAAACATTTACCTATTGTTGTTGTTTTTATATATTTCACAAGGCTATGCACCAGTACTGCCATGTACTGATCGGCTGCTTCTATGTATGTCTGACATGGGGGCATTTTCAGTTTGGATCTCCATGAATGGTGGGGGTCAGTGGGTTCAGTTCACAATTCAGTGCTGCATTCCTTGGAATTTTGTCTCTTTCTTCCCTTTAATATTCCTTAAGAAACCAACTAAGGCATTTTCCACTTGCACACTTATGCCAGATTTTCTGGGTATTTGATCCACAAGGATCGAACCTGCTTTTGGCCTCTCTAATTCTGAATTGAAGTGGTGTCTGTTTATTTTTTCTGTGCTAGATAAAAGCTTCATTTCTGCTGTGGACTTTCTTTTTTTGTCAGCTGATCAGTTGAAGATTCATCAGTTTCATCAGTTGATCCACTGAGGCCCGGTCAGTTTCTTCAGTTAATCAGCTGAAGACAGGTCTGTTTCCTCAAGTTAATTGGCTAAGGAAACTGGCAAGATTTTTTAATGCATCTATTCAATGTTGCAACGTTGATGGTTTAAAAAAATAAGAAAGGAATTTATTTCTTACAGCCAAGATTAGTGTGCATACACAACACACTTTTTAGTCCATTCTTAAAATTTCTCTTAGCCATATTTCAGGTAATAGACTTAGGAAACTTGCAACTTTTTTTTAATGCACTAACATTGCAACATTGCAGTGTCGCAACGTTGTTGTTTAAAACTATTTTTTTAAAAAAAGAAAAAAAATGGGAATACTTGCTGTTCAACCAATCAGGATGTAAGGCAATAAATATATAAAAGTTACCTGGGCGAAGGTATCCCCTCATGGGTGGTACCATATGAATCTATCGACCCGAGAGTTATTTACAATAGAGATCAATGTCTGTCCTATAAAAAGATTCTTATTCAAGAACAAAATATGTTAAGAATTAAAACAGAAGAAGAGTTAGGTTCATGTTATGGTTGGTTTCAGTATAGGCAGATAAAGGACTTATACAACTCGGATCGTTCAAAAAGTGGAATTAAATGGAAAGATTTGGAATTGGAAGAAGCTATATTGCAAGAAAGTAAGAAGAAAATTTCAAAAATTTATAAAATTCTTTTGAAGTGGCACACAGAGGATGAATATGTTAAAGTCCAGATGGTGAAGTGGGCTATAAATTGTCAAAGAGACATAACAATGGAGTCATGGGAGTATTTGTGGAAAAATACAATGAAGATCTCAACCTGTACCAGTATTAAAGAAAATGTTTTTAAGATGATATATAGGTGGTATTTGACGCCAAAAAAATAGCTTATGGAAATGCTAAAATGTCTGATAAATGTTGGAAATGCAAAAGTCATGAAGGATCACTGTATCATATGTGGTGGACTTGTGAGGTAGCTAGGCAGTACTGGGGAGATATTTTAGAAATGATAAATGAAATTTTGCAGATTTCAATAATAAAGAACCCAGAACTCCTGCTACTGAACTTAAATATGGAAGATGTTTTTATACAATACAGAACATTGCTATTTTACATGACAACAGTAGCAAGAATACTATATGCGCAGAAATAGAAAGTGCGAGAAATACCATCTATTGGAGATTGGATACAAAAGTTGCTGTACATGGTGGAAATGGACAAAATGACAAGAAGACTGAGAGACCAGAATGCTGAAGAATTTTTTAAGGATTGGGGTAGATTGAAGGAGTATTTGGGAAAAAAGTGGGACGTGAAGGGGAAACTGTGGCAATTTGAAAGTTATTAGGGGAATTTAGTGGGGACAGTAATCTTTACCACTTAAAGAAAAGTTTTAATTATAGTAAAGCTTAAATTTTGAATAGGCTTGAGTTTAATGGAAATTATTTAGTTTATTATGGTAATAAGACTTAATTATATAGAGAGAGAATAGGAAAATAAGTTATAGATTAAGATATGGGTTGGAAAACTGTTGGAAGTCACCAGAAAAGAGGAGAGGGAAAGGGGGGGGGGAATTGATATCTAGGTTTAATATTTGAAATAACGTTTGTAAATTTGTACTCACCTAATATATATATATATATATATATATATATATATATATATATATATATATATATATATATATATATATATATATATATATATATATATATATATATATATATATATATATATATATATATATATATTAAAGGATGTAAGGCAATAGAATCGAGGGTGAAAGGAAGAGCCAGGGCCAGGCCTCACACTGAAGAAAGCATTCTGAACTTCAAAAAAGCCCTAGTTTGACTTTGCTGGGGAAAAAATGAGATATGTGAGCAGGGAGAAAAATGGCACAAACCCTGAGAACAATCAGCTCTGCAATCAGCTGATGCAGTCTTTCATCATACAGAATGGATGGGAAGGAGAATAGTAACCGTCTGTAGTTTGGGATTGACCGAGAGCGCTCTTGCTCCTTCTTTGCAAGGGTCTGACTGGAGAGATGCCATTTCTAGGAAATACAATCAAAGAAAAATATGCTCATGCTGCAGAGCACTAGCACTTGAAAAAAGCAACAGTTTTTTCAGGGAGGGGGTTGCATTATTGCAAGCATCTTGGATTTGTATTGCCATTCTGTATAATCAAAGCAATGGTTTGAAACAGCAATTTCTGTGTATATCTTTGGCTTGGGAGTCTCATTTTGCACTCCCTTAGTGGCAACACACAAAAACATAAAGGATCTGAGAAATCTATTTTCAAATCCTCTTTTTGCAATGCATTTTACAGTGTGGCCTTTGGCCAGTTGCTCTCTCTCAGCTTAACCTATCTCACAAAGTTATTCTGAGGATAAAATGGAGGAGGGGAGTAACATACACCTCTGATGAAGAGAAGGAAAACGTACCATTAAAGAACTGAAAAGGACATATTTGTATAGAATTTTCAAATTAGAATTTTCATATTTGTAAAGAATTTTCATCCTTTTTATTTCGATCGGCAGACTCATATTTCTAAGCTAATTTTGAAAATACTGATTTGCAACAACAACAACAAAAACACCATTTTCAGCTTGTGTTTCTTTCCCCTCAGAGCTTGATGGCAAACTACAACAGGAAATATCTATATCTATATCTATATCTATATCTATATCTATATCTATATCTATATCTATATCTATATCTATATCTATATCTATATCTATATCTATATCTATATCTATATCTATATCTATATGTCTGTCTGTATATTTATATATACATAAATATATATTTAATGGCTTATGAAGTATGTGCATATGGGTGGAGAATCTGCTTTACAAAGATAACTAAAATATCAATGTTGGCTAGAGCAAGCACTAAACAGATCCATTAAGAAACAGCTATTTGAGAGTGGGACACGAGAGCAATTCTAGTTGCTCCAGTGGAGGCTGGCTCGCTTCTGAAGCCTTGCAGAAAGCATTGGATGAAGGATTGCCAGAGCCTTTGGACTCTGTAGCTGGTGACTGGCTTGTGCTCAAACAGCCACTGACTGATGCAAATCAGCCTGCCTAATCCTTGCCAGAACATCGAAGCCTACTATTGAGCATGCCTGAAATTCCTCCTCATTCTTAGGGCTGGAGAAAGACAACAGTTATTTTAAGAGAACTGAAAATACTATGATTTAAGCATCACCACCATAGGTGTTTGATCTCCTATATTTCTTTTCCTCTGTCACATCTGCACAAAGGGGCCTAGCAAGTATTTCATATGTGACAAAACATTCACAAAAACTGTTTGTCATCGATGACAGGGGAATGAGTGTAAAAAACCCATGAGTAAAATGATGCCTCTTTCCAAGAAATTTCGTCACTCAAAAATAAGGTAGTTATGGGGGAGGGAGTGTGTGGAATTTCTTTTTCTGATTTTTTCCCCTCTTTTTAGATATAGCAATTGGTTCCTCTTATTCTCTTTTCCTTTTTCAAAAGACGAATTCTCTTTGATTTCTATTTTACTTATCTTTCAGTTTTTTAAATCATGTGATACTATAGATTTCCATACCTGTGGATTTCTGCCTGTTGTGCCACTGTAATATGATACAAACGGGGGAAAGCAGTTTGATGCAGCAAGGATTTGTTCAAACAAGTAATGGCTTGTGTTTGCTTCTTTAATGGCTCGCCTTCCTCTTAATCTTTTAACTATTCCAGCAGAATATAAATAAATAAATACATTACTTCTTAGCGATCTAAATCAATTTTTCTTCTTCATGAAAAAAGAATTGATTCAAAACTGACTCAGATTCCTAAAAAGGAGGAATAGAAACCGGTTGCTGAATTTAAGAATTTTTTATTTATTTAACCCTGATCAGAAAAGCCTCTCACTGTTTACAGCCCGTTGTATAGCCACTTCTCTGCAGGTCCCTAGAAAGGCATTCCAAACAAGTCCATTTGGAATACACTTTGCAATTTTTACCCTTCGATTGCTGTGTGCTACAGGGATGTCATAAAATATTTTTGAATACATACTCAAGAATTTTTACTGAATCAGCCATAGGCTACAGAAGATATACAGAAGTACATGTACCAATCTAATTAGCATTTATTAGGGGAAAATTTAAGGTTCACTATTGTAATGCTCCTAAATATGATTACTAGTCTACTCTTCCCCTACAGCTAATCTTCATGGATTTATTTAATATTCTGAATGTTTCAAAGAGTAAAGCCCTGATGATGGATTTCTCATTCATACCCCCTCCTCATTCGCAGTATAACAAAAACGAACAAAATAAATAGTATTGCAAGGGATTTTTACTATTGGAATGTAAAATGTGATGGGCAAACTGCATTGTCCAATGAAAGGAAACAGTTGGAGAGACCCTTAAAACCTACCATGGGGGCTTTCTTATGCTTTCCCACTTGGATAATTTCAAGGAAAGAATGTATACAAAATTTTTGCTAGACGTTTGCAATTATAACTGGTTGCTTTGCAAGCTGACACTTTCCTATTATAGTGTACAATATCTGTCCTTAATCATAGTAATTTGACAAGCTGCAATGTAATAGTCGAACTAGAGGTAATATCCATGTGTGTTAGTGGTAGAAATTGCTTGTTTGATAGCCACATTTTGAAAATCTTCCTCTGTTTTGTGATACCAAATACGGCAGCTGACGGATCAAGGATAGGTATAGTCAGACATGTTGAAATTGACACATATTTGAATTGCAGATATCCTGATATCCTCTGCTTATCATTGTTTCAACATAAAGAGCAATTACAAAGAAGATGACATTGCATTTTTTTGGTTGCAACAGCTGTACTTACTTGACAGCAGTAGTAGGGTTGTGAAGAGAAATGCTTCTTTCTCAAGTTTCTCCCTGAAATCCAACAGTCCTTTTGTTTTCCTCTTTTTAGGAATTTGGAGCCAGTTTCTAACCAAATCCTTTTTGATCAAAGAAAAACTTGAAGAGAGAAGGAGCAGGAAGGGGGGGTTCTGCAAAATTTCAGAATTTCACTCTGTAGATGCTCAGAGGTAAGAAATATCTTCTTAAACTTTCCTACCCTCCTATTAGATTTCCACCCCGAAGTGAGTAATGGAAAATAACTGCAAGTGCTGACGTTACAAAAGAGTGCCTTGGTTTCTCTTCAAAGAGAAATTTAAAAGAAATTAAAGAGAAATCCTGCTTTTAGAAGAGAGAAAAGAGAAGAGAAATCAATGGCTACTTATCTAAAAAACCTGAATGTATGAAAATGAAATTCCCCACCCCAGTAACAAACCTAGATGGCAGTTCTTCACAGATGTAGCCCCTGGCACAGTTGCTGCAGCTATCTGGGCAGTATGAACAGCAGGATTTTTTCCCCTGTTGGCAGAAGGTACATTTGCAATTTTGACATCTGCAAGAACCAGCAAAATCACAAGAATCACTAGTAGAGATGGGCACGGGCCCGAAAAAACCCGAACCATACAGTTCATGGTTCGTCAAATTTCACGAACCATGAACCACGAACTTCCATGAACCTGCCCCTGGTTCGCGAACCAGTTCGTTTGGTTCATGAAAACTTCACATCTGGGTCAGAAAATCATCACTTCCAGGCCAGCAGAAGGTCACTTCCAAGCCAGCAGAAGTTCACTTCTGGGTCAGAAGAAGGTCTGCAGGAAGTCCATCCCCTGTTGACTAGGAAACTGATTGATTGGCACCAGGCTGTCTGCAGCGATGATCCAAAAAAATGAACCAAACAAACTAGCCTAAAGTTCGTGTCGGTTCGTCAGAAATGGGGTCTGATGAACCACGGTTCATGAACCACAAACCGGCCTGGTCCGTGCTTAATTTTGGTTCATATTTCAGTTCGTGCCCATCTCTAATCACCAGTAGGGCAGGGGCACCATCATCCTTGAGGAAACATTACACTTAATGTCTGTTGTAATCATCACCATCGGCTTGTGGAAGAAGATCAGAGATGAAAAATTGGCTCTTATGTTAGCAGTCAGACTTCTGCTGAGGGGCAGTTTATAGATATGAAATCATAAACACCCTTCCTCATACAGCATACGTGCAAGCCTCTGCCAAGCCTGACATAAAATGGATGCCAGCCAGGTAAGAGCCTGGAAAATATTTTAAAGGGGAGTCAGAGCAGCTGACTGACTAATGGCCCCCTCTACGCCCCGGAGAGATGCATAATTTAGGACAATGAGGCTCCCAGGAAGCTCCTAGCTAATCTCATCCCCACTGTGCCTCACTTCCCTCACCTTTAGGTGCCTTTAGATGTATATGTTTGATTTGAAAAAAATGGCTGTCAAGGAAGATGGAAATGGAACTTCACCACCACAAGTACTGTAAAGCCACAAAGCTTTCCATTAGGGTCAAGTTGGGCAGTGATAAGGTGAGGCCCATGACTGATCATGGCTATTGACCAAGTTATATTTGCCAGACTTGCTCATCACATAATTTGTAGCCTCCCTTGCTGTTATGAGGATAAATGGAAGGTAGGAGAACCATCTATGCCACCCTGACTTCCTTGGAAGAAGGGCAGGATAAAAATGTAATGTGGTAGAAGTGCCATCAAGTCAAGTGATTTATGGTGACCCTGTAATTTTTCAAGGCAGGAGACATTCAGAAGTGGTTGGCCTCTGCCTGCTTCTGCAAAACAGCCCTGGACTTTCTTGGTGGTCTCCCATCCATGGTGGTCTCCCATCCATGTACTCAAAAGTTTGAATCCCAAGGGTCCCAATTTCTAACAGTACAACTTATAACAACAACAACAACAACATTCAATTTATATACCACCCTTCAGGATGACTTAACACTCAGAGCGGTTTGCAAAGAATGTTGTTATTATCCCCACAACAATAAACACCCTGTGGTGGGAGGGGCTTAAAGAGCTCCTAGAAGCTGTGACTGACCCAAGGTCACCCAGCTGGCTTCAAGTGGAGGAGTGGGGAATCAAACCTGGTTCTCCAGATTAGAGTCCCACACTCTAAACCACTGCACCAAACTGGCTCTCTTGCACGTCTTCTGGCTAACCAAGTTTTCACTACCTTCCTGCTTTTACTACTTGTTGTTTCTTCAAAATAGATGATGAGAACTGCTTCACACAGTTGCCAGGCTGTCATATCACCAAACCCAAGAGTGAAGGCAACAACCTGTAAACCATATGAGCTGCCGCTCTTCCATTTGATTCATATTTGAAACCAATCTATTAAAGGAAGCTGATGACTTACCGGCTGGCTGTGTTGGCGCCAGGTACGAGACAAAGTGGAGGCAGGATTAAGAAAAGAGGAGGAGCATCCATCCTGTGCTGACCCAGCCACATGGTCAGCGTCATTATTCCCGAGCATCCGCAGGAGCAGCTGGTCACCCTTCCACCCTCCGCTGATTAAGGGCTATTGGGGGGCACTGTCACAACTTTATGGGTTGGTGGTTTTTGAGGCACTGGGCCGGATCCTAATAGGGTGAGTGGGCCTTTGGGACTGCTCACCCAGACAGATCTGGAAACAAGGGTTGCCAGGCAGGGCTGGCGACAGAACAACGTGTGCCGAGGTGCCAGCGGGAGGCTGGCGGGTGATGCATCGGTCAGCAGCCAGGCCTACGATGCCAATGGGGATCCATGCCCAGATGCCAGGCCAATGCTCCTTCCAGCTGTAATCAATAAGGTTGTGGCCATTTCTAACCCAAGCAAGTGTTTGGTGGGATTTTTAGCCTCTACGCAGTCTGACATAGGACATAGGCAACAACTGAAGTCCGTAGCTCTGCTTTGCACCAAGAGCAGTGCTACATTTGCTACGTTGGCCAGTTCGGGGCTGCTTAGAAACTTCTTCCTGAGCCTTCTGTGCTTCTCTGGTGGATCCTGACATCACTTGACTAACTGGCATTAAGGCCAGAAAACTCATTCCGGCTTGGCTTTTGTCTACATTCAGTTCTCTGTTTCCCTCTTCATTCGTTCTGTTTGTTTAATGACAGTCTTCTAACCTGTTCTGTCTGCAACACAACAGGCTCGATATCATAAACGGCTTCCGGCTGTGACTGAAAAATGAACAGCATCAATAAGTGGATTTCCCTCATCCTTTTTGTTGCTGAGCCCTAGGATTGGATTGCTCCATTATTTCCCCATGTTGTTTGTTCTGCAGCTCGTGTGCGGAGTCTTGCATGTCAAAACGGCACCCTGCAGCTCTTAAATAAACAGCCTGCTGGAGCATGAAAACCCACAAGAAGCATGAGTTCTGCCTGGTGACCCTGAAATCCCTCTTGTATCCATTGGCTGAATAACAACATTCATGCCAATGCTGCTTAGAAATAATTCTAAAAGAATCTATGCAGACTAAAAGACAAGCAAATGAACATAATAATGGAGTGAGTTAGATTACACAGACCAACCAGCCAGAAAAGAATATAGTATGGAAATATTAGTTTTATTTAGTTTAGCATTACTGTTCTGCCTGTTAATCCAAAGGTCTCCCATAGTAGTTCACAAACAACTTAAATCAAAATCCATAGGTCAACAACATGTACCCACTGAGATCTCAAAGTTGCTTGAATCCGTCTGCCCCAGCCCCATGAACACAGGAAACCAGGGCTATTTCCACATGGATTTTTCTGCTCCTTGTTTTATGTATTTATTGAAAACTAGCAACAAAGCCCGTTGTGGGAAAAAATACACTGGGCTCTAGAAAGGGGAGGATGGACAGGTGGGCATTCCCTCTTCCCCCATCACTGATTCCAACTGGATGAAGGCAGGAGGGCAGGCATGGCCACCTGCTCTGTGCCTGATCCCAGCTGAGTGAAGGGCAGGCCTGCATTGCCTCCTGCGCCACTCCTGATCCCACCTGGGTAAAGGCAGGGGATGGGCATTGCCACCTGCTCTGCTCCTGATTCCAGCTGGGTGAAGGCGGGGACATGCATTGGCACCTGCTCCCCTCCTGACCCCAGCTGGGTGAAGGTGGGGGCAGGCATTGCCACCTGCTCTGCTCCTGATCCCAGCCTGGACTTCCCACCACGGCACGCTCTCTGGAGGTATGGCTGTCTCATCTGGGCTTTCCTTCATAGCAGCACCCTCTGGTGGCACACCAGAGTAGGAAGTGAGTTGTCTTGAATACACTTAGCCTTTTATATAGTAGGATACAGTGGTCACACGGTCTCTTGGTCTTCCCTTTTTCTACATTTTACAATGCATTTTTCATTTCAGAAAGAAAACTTGAAGCAGCTCCCTCTTTCATTTTTGTGTATGGATTCTTCTTCCAACACAAAGATGTTTTCATTAAAATGGCGGGTTGGGAATTTTAGAATTCAAGTGTAAAACAGGAGGTGCTAGGGTTGTCAGCTGTCCAGATTCCACCGGACAGTCAATTTTTGTTGTTGTTTAACTGTCTGGTCGAAGCAGAGTAATAAAACTGGACACCTACACACTGGGCTAGCTGGCCAGCCTGACTTGCTGTGTGCCAGGGGAGCAGCCAGCTTGCCTGCCCATTCATCCAGCTTCCTGTGCTCCCAGGGAGTGGCCGGTCAACCAGCTAGCCCTCCTGGCCTCTTACATGCCAGCAATGATGTCACTCCTGAGAGTGATGTTGTGCACAAGCACAAAAGTAATTTAAAAAAAAGAAGTGGCAGGACCCTGTCCAGTTTTTCAGGAATCCATCCGGCAGTCCTAGGAGACACATTGAACATTGATCACATGCTAATAATGGGTGGGCTATACATATTTTAATAAATTAACAGATAAAGATTTCCTAACTGGATTAGTAGATTAGGTTTTTTTTTTAAATCCTAGTACCACCCACATTTAGAATGAATTACTTCCATTCCAAATTTTGATTTAAAAAAGACCTCAGGGCAAAAGGAAATTAGGGTAATGAATGACTTCATATGCAGCAAAATGTAATAAAACTAAATTACAAATATGATTTTGAGAAGATACGAATGATGTTGTTGTTGTTATACACAATTTGCCCTAGCACCCCCTCCCCCAAATGTGACATGAGACAACATAGATAAAGGCAATTGAGTATGGTTCAACTAGTTTTGCTTATTGATTTAAATTTATTTAAATAACTTATCTATTATGGGCACTTCTACATGCATTGAATAAAGCACTTTCAATCCACTTTCAATGCCCTATGCTGCTGGACTTTACTGTGTGAAATGGGAAAACCCACTTACAACTGATTGCTAAAGTGCATTGAAAGTGGGCTGAAAGTGCTTTATTCAGTGCATGTGAAAGTGCCTAAAGTCACTGCTTATTTAAATAAGATTTTGATGGTGAGCTGCACTAAGCAAGCACTCCAGGCACCCACCTGGCAGGTCCACCCTGGTTCAAAACCTGTTTGACCCAGCCCAAAGCCTTTAGTGTCAAGAGGTGCCCAGCTTCATTTGTCTCCGCGGGACACCTATGAAGTTCAAGATGTCACTCAGCACCCAGAATGCTCCTTCACAGTGCCACCCAGCTGCACGGCATGTGATGGCATGTTCCGGCCCCCCATCACCATGATGCCTCAGGGCATTTGCCTATTAACCCTACCAGTCCTGAGCAACCTGCCTCATTCCTGCCAACTAGTTGTGATCTAACTAGTATTTCAACCAGGCTTGTTGGAATGACTCTCACCCCAAAGATAGCATAGAATAGGCGAAGAAAAGAGACAACCCCATCCAGGCTGATTTGCCTTGAGGAAACAGCACACAAGAAGGCCGAAGCCCCTCTTTTCCCATGCCGTGCTGGCAAACATAAATTGGATCCACAGCGCTTGGGAAAGAAAGAAAGTTCCTGGATATTACTTGTCCCAAGAGTGTGGTTGGGAGATTCTCAACTTGGCTCAAATCACACATAACATTTAATAATGTTGTGGCTCCACCTTATGGATGGGTTTTATGAGTTAAGAAACCCTGGCTTTCTACAAAACCAAGTTATTTAAAGAGGCAGATAAGGTTGTACCATAACACACCAATTCTGAAAGATACTTGGGTAAAGAGTCAGAGTGTGTGGTCTATACTACAACATTTAATTGGTACTGTCTGTTGTTATACGTAGGATCCTATCAGGGCTCATTTTGAGGGGGAACGCGTAGAAACAGTTCCAGCAGTTCCCCAAAGAGATCACATGTCAGGTGGCCCCACCCACCTGTCTCTTGGCCATTTTGGGCCCATTTCTGCCTAGATTGGGGCCGAAACGGCCCAGATTGGGCCTCTGTTGGGTGGTAGATCACTCTCCCACTCAGCAGCGGCCCAATCCTGACCATTTTGGGCCCATTTTCAGCCCCTTTTTGCCATTTTGGGCCCAATTTTGGCCCTGAATGGCTAGGATTGGTTCCAAAACAGCCAGGATACGTGATGTCAGGGTGTGTTGCATATGCAAACCAATTATGCCAATGACACACTTCTGGTGATGGCAAGAGGCATGGCATATGCTAATGAGTTCTGCTAATGAGTTCCTCCAGCTCTTTTTCTACAAAATTACCCCTGGATCCTATCATGTAATTTCTGCATTGTTCACCATGTCATATTAATACTTATGTTTTGCTCAGCTTCTGTTTATTATTTTGGTTGGTTTCAGATTCCTACAATTCAAATCATTGGTTATCTCATCCTGTTGTTTTTATTGACCTAGTCTGTGTAATCTGCCTTGATAACAGAAAGAAAGAAAGAAAGAAAGAAAGAAAGAAAGAAAGAAAGAAAGAAAGAAAGAAAGAAAGAAAGAAAATCAAACTCTCAGAGGAATACTGCCTCTGAACACGGAGATCATAGCTAATTGCCACTGAAGGACCTTTCCCGTTTCAGTTCCATGAACCTATCCCTTTTAAAGACATCTAAACCACTGGCCTTCACATCTTATGGTAGTTAATTCTATGAACTGGTTATGGAGACTTTAAGGGTCAGTTAAAAAATCAAGATGAGTACTGGTGGCTCAGTACCAGCCTTCTAGAAACCAAAAAGATTAAGAGAATACTTAAAGAAAGTGTACTGAAGCATTTGGGAAAACACTGGAACAAAAGCTTCTCATCATAAAGATTTAAGTAACTGAGAGGAGCTTAAGAAACTCTCATTAGTCTGATCTGAAACTTTAGACCTTAAGTCTGTGCATGTACTGATTTTACCTCAGGGTTATCTATATACCTCAGAAATTTTCAGTCCCTAATTTCACCTGACCTTTCCCCCTTAAGTTAAATAAAATATATTGTTATTTTTGAATTTAAAAACTCTTCTAGTGCTATTTAAATTGTTTAAGTCAAAGCGGGGAAGGTGTCATAGTCAGATAATCCATGGTTGGAGACGAAGCAGTGCTGCAGATGAGTAAGTCTACCAACTGGCCCATCCTGGCTCCAGCACCATTACCTTTTCTTGGTTAAAAAATAGCACGTCCTGAATTTATCTCAGAGGACCAGTATCTCTAAATGCACCTGTACCAACTACAGAGCTCTTATTTAAGCTGGTATATAAAACTTTGTCTTTAAAAAAGTGCATCCTCCTCTTCTGGGCTTTTTTTCTGGGAAAACAGGTGGTGGAACTTAATGGGTTGCCCTTGGAGAAAATGGTCACATGGCCAGTGGCCCCATCCCCTGATCTCCAGACAGAGGGGAGTTTAGATTGCCCTGCGTGCCCCTGGAGCAGCACAGAGGGCAATCTAAACTCCCCTCTGTCTGGAGATCAGGGGGCGGGGCCACCAGCCATGTGACCATTTTCAAGAGGTTCAGGAACTCTGTTCCACTGTGTTCCTGCTGAAAAAAAGCCCTGCTCCTCTTAGAGCAAATGAAATGTTGCTGTGGTTTTCTGCCAGAAGCCCTCAAGATTCCCAAATGTTCCTTCAGAAACATATCAAAAACATAAATGTGACAGCAACAAATTAATACAACTTCATAAATGTTTAGGTAACCGAAAGGCTGGCAAATCTATCATCTCTCAAGATGCTGAGGAACGAAAACATTTTCCTAATGCCATTTGTCATCGTCAGCCTACCTGCTTGCTCTGAAGAGATGCCTGAAATACTACAGTATTTTTGAAACATTCTAATTTCACCAAATGACAGAAAACAAAGTTTATTACAAATACTAACTGAAAAAGTACTGGGTCAGTAGTCAGTAATAAACAGAAAATTGGATATTTCTGTGCATAACCGCTTGCACGGCGTGCAACATTGAATGCTGCTGTTATGTTATGCGATATCTTTACTACATAGACTTTAGGGAAAGAACATCAGTTTCATTTTGGTAAAATCTTGTGCTTCATCATATCCATTACACACATGTTCAGATTGCATAGTATCTCAGCGAGGAATGCTCAGCTGAAGTCCCCAATGTCATGCTGTTATAAAGGAGCATACCAAAGCTGCCTCTTTATTGGTCCACGAAGCCCATTGATGAAAATATAACAAAGCTCTGAATTCCAGGATGTGCGGCAGAGTTCTTTCCCAAACTTTCTATCTAAATCCAAGCATTGAACTTTCTAAATACAAAGCACGTAGATTGCACTTTAGCTATCTATGAGCCATCCCTGAAGGTTCAGTCTCAGTACGTTTTTGAAAATCTTTTCATGTAAAATTCTTCTATGTTGGATCCATATATTGTGCTATATTTATTTAGGCGATTAATAGTCCTCCTTTCTCACTGAGACTCAAGGCAGATTATATAATGTAGGTCAATACATTTGACTCCTGGGATATTCAATAAACAACACAATAGGTAAGGATTGTAGAAATGTGAAAACAAGCAGAAATTTGATACAGAGCTGAAAACAATGCTTAAAGCAAACAGAAACAAGCTGACATCATACATTACATGACACTGTATCCAGTAGGACCATACTAATATCAATAGACAGTACCCAGTAGTATAGGCCACAGTCTCTGAACCATTTTCTTACAGCAAAGTTCTATTACTTGTGTAAAAAAGTCCTCCTGAATAATTCAGTTTTGCATACTTTACAGCAATCCAGGTGAGTGGGAGCTTTTCTGACCTCTTCAGGCAGGCCGTTCCATAAGATGGGTGCCACCACAGAGAATGCATGTGTACAGGCAGCTGTTGATTTTGCCCATGTGCAGGGTGGTACCTCCTAATCAGTCATCGCCGAGATTTTTCTGTCTAAGCAAGAAAATCCAGGTGAGTGATTACAATAGCATGATATCTAATGAGATGTGGATTCCTACCATAGTTCTCAATTACCTGGTTTTGCATCCAGAGTCAAACAAATCAACTAGGAATCCTCCATTGTTGTGTTATACCTAAATTGTCCCCGCCCAACAGCTAATTTGGTGTAGTGATTAAGAGTGGCAGGACTCTAATCTGGAGAGCCAGCTTTAATTCCCCACTCCTCCACTTGAAGCCAGCTGGGTGACCTTGGGTCAGTCACAGCTCTCTCAGAGCATTCTCAGCTGCATCCTCACAGAATTATTATTGTGGAGATAATATTAACATACTTTTAAAACCACTCTCATTGGGTATTAAGTTGCCCTGAAGGTTGATATATAAATTAAATGTTGTTGTTGTTATGTCATTGTGACATATGGCTCCGTCAACTATTCTTACATTTGGCATTTTACCATAGCATGGGAGTGTGTGCATCAGTAGAATATTGCACAAAATGATCTGGTTGGAACTATATATATGATCACACCCAGATGCCTTTTTTCTCAGTGCCTTTCAATAAGTATGCACAAATTAGTAACATGGGGGGGATATAAATTAGCTAAGGGATCTGAAAGCTATGGCAAAGTATGCATGCTCCCATTTCTGAATTAATGTTTTATTTAAAGCAAAATTAAAGAGTGGGATAGAAGGCACAGTGAGCCGTGGAACGCAAAAAGTATAGAGAAATTACATTCATTTCTAGTCCAGAGATGCTGTGTCCATGCAAGACCCTCACTGGCCCAATTATTTCTGTTAGGCATTGGTGAATACTCTCCACTGCCTTCTTGTAGAAGTGCAGGCACACAATGAGCATTTATAGACAAGGGAAAGCTGGCAGATATGCCCAGTAGAATGATGTGGTCTTTATCCTCCATCATAAATGACAGATTATTCCGCATTACAGAGTCAAGCATTTTATGGCGCTAAAGTGCTACATGCCCACAATCTTGGGTAAAAGAAGGTATACTGCACATTTCACCGCAAATGTGTTCAACAGTCAAACTTGGTACGTTCAAAGGTTTTGATCAGGCAGATCACTCAGGGCCAAGCTACAAGTGACGAATGACACTTCAACAGCAAGTGGATTGAGTGGAGTGCAAGTGAACAGGGAGAAATACACTTGCCGTTCAAGTGTCATTCATCACTTGTAGCTTCGCCCCCAGACTGTTCAGTTTGCACTGAACAGCTTACAAATGCCTACTGAACAGGTTTGCATTGTTTTTTCCAAAACTGCACATGCACAAGGATGCTGCCAATAAACATCACTAAAGACTATTTAGAGGAACAACAAAGGGTCAGATTTTATTAAAATACAACATTTATTTATGGCTGATTTATATGCTTCGTTGTCTTGCCTAAACACCTATTTAAGAGCCTATTTAAACAACTGCTTACTGAGTGGAGCAGTAAAGGGGGGGGGAGTCAACTGTGCCATTCTGAACACAGTGAAGCAATCTGCCAAATAATCACAAACAGGTTGACGAACTGTCAAACTGATGATCAAACAGGAGGTGAGCTGAAGTGGTGTGTGTTCAAGCATCCCTAGGTAAAAGCAGTACTGAAAGAACAAATCTAAGCAGACCTACACAGAATCCTGCTAAGGTCTATTCAATGGGGCTGCTTTTATTCATTGGTAATAGGACTGTGCTGTAAGGAAATGGTTCAGAGATCTGTTGAAATGGGATGGAGACTATAGGCTATACTACTGTGTACTTTCTGTTGCTGCAAGTACGGGATAGTTTTTACATCTTGTAATATGTCAGTTCAATTTGCTTATGCTTTGTTTCAGCATGATTTTCAGCTCTGTATCAGACTTCACAACAAAAAAGGGGAAGCTCTACTGAATCAACAGATCAAAATAGAAGTGGAGACCCACAATCGGTAGTAGATCTGAAAAACAAATATCATAGGCTACGTGCTATTTCATATAAAGACAGTGTAATTTCATTAACAATAAATACCTAAAAGATCTACAAAATATTCACAATCTGATATAATAAATAATAAAAATATAGACAGCCAACAAAGTCCATAGATGGTGTTATGAAACTGATATCCAGCAGAGGGCTTGTCTTTGATTCTTTCTCTCTCTCTGTAGGTGTGCAGAAGGAACAAGAACTTCAGCAGGTAAGTATCCTCATAAATATCATGAATCATTCATATCCATATTTTGTCTTTCTTTCCCACTGCAGGTGGAATCAGAACCAGAGGAAAATAAGTTCCAAACGAGCCGGCCCAAAAAGAGGCCAGCTAATGAATATCTTGTTTCATATATACAACTTCATTAGGGAATATTTATCAAATCTACCATGCATCCACTGGTACACATGCAGTCTCTTGTCAATATTCGGTGCATTTCGTGCTGTGGCCGAATGTTGACACACAAGAGATTTATATCCTGCCTTTCTCTCCATCTCCCCATCTCCCCTTTCTCCCCATCTTTCTACTTCAATTCATCCATGTGACCTTTTTATATTGCTGCTAATAGATAAGATTTAAGAAAAGTTTGACTTTTTAAAAGACATTTGATTGAATTGTTTTTTTTTTTAAATTCCATGTTTTGACTTTAAATTCTGAACCATTTTGGGAATATGGTAAAAAAAAACCACTATAGAGACAATAATAACATTCGATTTATATAATAATAACATTCGATTTATAAACTGCCCTTCAGGATAACACACAGAGCGGTTTACAAAGTATGTCATTATTATCCCCACAACAAACACCCTGTGAGGTGGGTGGGGCTGAGAGAGCTCTGAGGGAGCTGTGACTGACCCAAGGTCACCCAGCTGGCTTCAAGTGGAGGAGTGGGGAATCAAACCCGACTCTCCAGATTAGAGTCCCACGCTCTTAACCACTACACCAAACTGGCTCTCAAACTGGCAAATACATAAAGAAATGCCCCTTTAATTCCTTACCTTCCATACCTCTTGCTAGAACTAAGATTTAAGACTTAGAATGCCTTAGTTTTCTTCTGTAATATTTATATGGTAATGGCCCATTGTGTATGCATGTTATGTCATCTGTTGCATAGTCTTATTAGCTACACAAAGCATACTGTCTAAGTGGTTATTTAAATCAAACATAATCCCCAATAGGCCAATATGAAAGTCGAGCGAGAACACTGCTTTTGCAAGATACATATGCTAATTACAACATATAAATAGTCATTTTCATAAAGAAATCTTGTCACATAATTAAATGCTTGTGGGGGGAGAACAGCCCAAGTGGCCATAGAAGCAGGCACACAGTAAATCTGGATTACTCTAAATACATACATATTATAAGGGAAACACATTTCCTTAGGCAACTTGATTAGCAGAGCTCAATGAGCATCTGCCATTTTTTTCTTGTATGATAAACTGGGCAATCATGAATGAAAAGCTTATGCAGCAGCATGCAGAAGAAAATGCTCTGGAATACGAATGTTGGCATTGTATCTTACTTGTATCTCAGGGCCAAGCTACAAGTGACGAATGACACTTGAACAGCAAGTGGATTGAGCGGAGGGCAAGTGAACAGGGAGAAATACACTTGCTGTTCAAGTGTCATTCGTCACTTGTAGCTTGGCCCTCATTCTGCAGTGTGAATGGATGTGGAGCTGAGAAGGGACACAGCGGTCATGACTTCATTGATACCTGAAATAAATTGATGATAAAAGTGTGAAAAGAAAGACTGGGGGAGGCGAAGGGATTCTAGTTATACACAAACAGCTAAGGCTGCAGACCTGTAAGTATCTTCCACAACTCTTGTGTTCGTTATTCTGCAAAGATTTTTTTTAACAGTGATAGAAATAAAAAGGAATAAACAAACAAATAAAATCAACATTCCCTTCATGTTTCCTCTCTTTCAGAGCTCCAGAATTTCCATATCCCCTTAGCCATAGCAAGCTACCTAAAGGAAGTTGTAGAAGTCAGTACACTGAAAGGAGAACTTTAGATACACAGAAACGTAGGTGATCATCCTTTTAGATGATCTCGAATCTGTGGCCAGCTGATAAGATAAAACCTCCTTTCCAAGAGGTAAATGCAATGTGATCATTGCCATCAGCCAAAAAGATAATGTGAAATCATCATAAAATTGTTCAGATGGATTCCTGAGGTGGCACATGTCCATCTCAGCATGCCCAATTTGTTTGGCTACTCTTATGAAAGAACCATATGAAATATTCCCACGATGACTGTGTTATTAGACTAGTCCTTGGTGGAGGTTATTACTGAGTAGGCATGCTTAGGAATGCGCTGAAAGTAACAACAAAAATGACATTTGATTTATATACCGCCCCACAGGACAACTTAACGCCCACTCAGAGTGGTTTACAAAGTGTGTTATTATTATCCACATGACAATCACCCTGTGAGGTGGGCGGAGCTGAGAGAGCTCTGAGAAGTGGCGACTGATCCAAGGTCACCCAGCTGGCTTCAAGTTGAGGAGAGAGGAATAAAACCTGGCTCTCCAGATTAGAGTCCTGCCGCTCTTACCCACTACTCCAAACTGATACAACTAAGAACAGTCACTGATATTTTGCCTAAAACGAAATTTGAAGCAAATTTCATTTGAAGCAAATATGCTATAACTCATCTTTGTACTTCACATGCAGCTAAACAGTGTTCAAAACCTTTGGCTCTGGTGATTAGTTACCTGAAAACAGGAAATTAGCACAGACAGGTGAAAGAAATTCAACGTAAGTTTATCTTTGCTCAAAAATGTCTGAAGATTTTTTTAGAAAAGCAACCTTTCAAAAGGCGAGCAAACTTTCTAAGAAAGGTCAGCATCTGGAAAAAATAACTGATAATCTACATCAGACGGAATATCAGTCTTCGGGATCAAACTTCTGGGAAAAATGGATCCCATTTTATGAATTCATAGAAGCAAGAGATCTGCAACCTCCCTCTTCACACCACTCATTGTTAATGTATTAAAGTTGAAGCACTGTGTTAATATTTGTAAATGCAATGTATTATATTGGTTTGTTGTTTAATTATTGTTACAGTTCTAAAATTGAATAAAAATATATATTAAAAAAAAGAAAGAAAGGTCAGCATCAACCTAGATTGATGCTTTATTTGTTCAAACAAGTTTTCCAATGTAAGAATTTTCTGACCATCATTCCCTACACAGGAATTATCTGCATCAGTTACCACTTTATTAACAAGTTTTGATCAACAGTGTTTTGAAGGAATGGTTCCTCCAGTTTGAACCTAATGTACATGATCTGAGAGTCTCTCTACACAAGATACTTCAGTGCGTGTCCCTCAAGTGTAGGGAGACACATGGTTAGCTGGGAAGCATAGTTTTAAAAGAAAGAGCCAGTGGAGATCGCTCCTCTAAAGGTGTGTTACTTTCATCTTTGCCTCAGGTAAGGCTCTGTCAATTTCACCACTCCAGTCTAAAACTGTTTGGGATCGCAACCAGAGGGCAGTGAGGAATTGAAATGGGCTGGAGCTGCCTTCCAAAGCCGGGCTTGGACCTGGAGAGGTTATCATGGGCTGAAGTAAGTTTCCCTTCTGGCCTTTCACAGCCCCTTCACACAGCTCCAATGTATAGCCTGCCCCCGGTTCTGTCTTTTAAAACTACCCTTCCAAGCTAACATTGTATCTCTCAATACATGTTCTTCATGTGTCAGATGTCTCATGTAGAGAGACTCTGACTCAAGCACCTTCAGGAAAGAGATGGGTGCCAACCAAGAACAGACCTTTTCATTGTTTACATCCTAGTTAAAGAATATCCTACCCAGACAAGGAAGCCAACAATACGTCCTCTTAGTCACCAACCTAAAATATTTATTGGCTGGTTTTGTTACTCGTTTTGATTTTCTCTGATATATGTTCTTGATTTCCTGACCCCCAATTCTGAGTTTTCTTTTGTAATTCATAGTATTTAGGCATTGTTTGATTTTGCAGTTTATATTTTTTAAAAATTACTTATAAGCCACTTGGAAGGTTTTAGATGGAAAAGAAGGATATGCATGCTTAGTAGCCCTAAGGCCATTCTGATGAGGGCAGAAAGGCAGGGTATAAATTCTGTATATAAATATCATAGAATCATAGAATCATAGAGTTGGAAGTGGCCATACAAACCATCTAGTCCAACCCCCTGCCCAGTGCAGGATCAGCCTAAAGCATCTCTGACAAGTATTCATCCAGCCTCTTCTTGAAAACTGCCAGTGAAGGGGAGCTCACCACCTCCCTAGGCAGCTGATTCCACTTTTGAACTACTCTGACCGTGAAATTTTTTTTTCCTAATATCCAGCCGGTACCTTTGTGCATGTAGTTTTAGCCCATTGCTTTGCGTCCTACCCTCTGCTGCCAACTGGAACAGCTCCCTGCCCTCCTCCAAATGACAGCTTTTCAAATATTTAAAGAGAGCAATCATGTCCCCCCTCAACCTCCTCTTCTCCAAACTAAACATTCCCAAGGCCCTCAGCCTTTCCTCGTAGGGCTCAGTCTCCAGACCCCTGATCATTCTTGTCGCTCTCCTCTGCACCCTCTTGATTTTATCCACATCCTTTTTGAAGTGAGGCCTCCAGAACTGCATAAATATATTCCATTCCATTCCGTTATACTAGATATAACATCTGTATATTAACAAATAAGATAATGAATAATGGTATACAACATTTCTAGCTTTTCAGCAATGTTTTCCAGCAAGTAAGATTTTTTTTAAGCTAATTTAAATATAAGCTGGAAATGGATGCCATGGGATAGAAGAAGGCAGCCCTTACATTTCTGGGAGCTACTTAATTTTTTCAAGAGGCTTGGGAGCTACCAGTCACAAAATGGCAGCCTGTACAAACATTATAGTGCTCAGATGGGAAACTTCCCTCTCCTCTTTCCCTAAAGCAAATCACCACTACCCTATTATTATAACTGATTCAGCAGGGGAAATGTATACAGCTACATCTATGGTTTTCTTGGAAGAAGCAAAAAGTAGTTTCAATGGAGGAGACGGCTGATAGCAGTGTTCCTTTCCCATCCAGAGCAAAGGTGTGTGTTCGCACCTCCTCCTTCACATGAAAGAGAAAGAGGAAAGAAGTAGCTATGGTCGCTTTACAGGGAAGGATAAGAAAGTGAGGAAGACAGAAGGACGCATGTCTACTTTCAATTGCTCTCCCAAGTGACCTTCCGCTCACTCCTGCCTTTCGAGATCAGAAGATTGAAGGCTTTCTGTGCTGCTCAATCTATACATCTAATTTTTATCCCTCCCTTCCGCTAAGGCCTTTGTGTGACTTAATGGTTCTCCTCTCATCCATTTTATCCCCACACAATAGCCTTGTAAAGTAGGAAAGTCAGGCTGCAAGAGATTGAAAGACCCCAGGTCGTCCAGCAAGTTGACAGCTGAATAAGAATGTGAGAACGTCTGACATTTTAACTGCTATCCTCCCCAAGTCAAATATCTGCCAGTGTGGTAATCAAAACACCGTCTCCATTGATTTAGATTATTGTTTTTCTCTCAATTGTGATATGACGTGCAGTCAAAATGTATGGCATAGCAGTGAAATTGGGTCATTTGAAGAAAGTGGTTCAAAGATACTAAAATGATCATGGTTTCACTGTCCTAGTGCCACAGTGATGGCAGAATATTTCATCAGGCAGCCCTTTTCTGTGTAAAGCCCAGGGCTCATTTTGAGGGGGAATGTGCAGGAACGCAGTTCTGGTAGTTCCCCAAAGAGGTCACATGTCAGGTGGCCCCGCCCACCTGACTCTTGGCCATTTTGGGCCGTTTCATCCTCGATTGGGGCCGAAACGGCCAGGATCAGGCCTCTAACAGGTGGTGGATCAGTCTCCCACTCAGCAGTGGCCCGATCCTGACCATTTTGGGCCCCTTTTTGGTCATTTTCAGCCCCTTTTTGCCATTTTGGGCCCAATTTTGGCCCTGAACAGCCAGGATTGGGTCCAAAACAGCCAGGATAGGTGATGTCAGGGGGTGTGGCATACGCAAATCAGTTATACCAATGACACTTCTGGTGATGGCAAGGGGTGTGGCATATGCTAATGAGTTATGCTAATGAGTTATGCTAATGAGTTCCTCCAGCTCTTTTTCTACTAAATGACCCCTGGTAAAGCCCAAGATGTAAACAAGAGCCAAAATGCCTTAGATGCATTTTTAACTGAAAAGCAGCATACAAATATTGTAAATGAAAGTTAAGAATAAATAGTGTCTTGTCACTCAGGCATTGTCCTCACTTGGAACTAGATTTGCGATATCAACATGTACCCCAATTTGTGACATCATGATGTTCATAATATCATGTCGGATTGACTGGAATCACTGTCCCCGGGAGCTAGAAGAACGCAGTTTTCCATATATGGCAATGGAGTGGAGCAAAACAGCACTGAACAGGCACTAAAAAGAAAGGTGGGGAACAGTTAGGAAACCTTTCACTCTCCTGCGTTAATGTTCATCTCTGGAATGAGACAAAGAACTGGACAGCTGTCTCTGGGGTGGGACAGTAAGTTGGGAAGCTGTTTCTGGGGTGAGACAATAAGCTGGAAAGCTGTCACCAGGGTGAGATAAAACCGGGGAGGTTTGATAAAGTCTTCCTGGGCGAAACTTATCAATGATCATTGATGACCTGCAATGGCTGAATGGGTGAAGCTATCAGAGACCTGAATAGCCTGGGATAGGAGAATGGACAAGAGAAGATCAGTAGGGTGTGCTAAGGAGATTAATTCAGACACGCCTATTGACTTAGGATCTTTGACCATTTCTGGGACATGGGGGCTGAAAGCTGGTCTTGCTGATGCCTCACATGCTAGAAATTTTCCAACTCCCAGCCAGGATCTGGCATCTATTTTCTGCCTGGCTAGGCAGCATTTCTGTGTTTAAAACACATACAGAGAGGGGCTTATGACATTGCCTTATTCATAAGCATGGCAATGTCATAAGTATTCATAAGTATTCATAAGTGGAGATGGGCACGATCCAAAAAAAATTAACAATCCAGCTGGTTGTGGATTGGCACCAACGACGATCCCGCATTAACGAACCACACCGATCATCTCCCGTTCCTGAGCCGTGGATCGTGGATCGTGGAGGCCAAAGCGGGGCACGCTGGTATTCCCAGCTATGTGGGAAGGTGGGTGGTGGCGGTGGCCGCTGGGCCTGGCAGGCACGGGGAGGCGACGGCAAGCCGCCTCCCCTCAGGTCCCATTCAGCAACACAGGAGGTCTGTTTGGCTGTCAGAGCTGCCTATCACGGTTTGCAGGGATGAGATTGGAGTGCCCATGGCTACAGAACATCCCCTTCCCCCTCCCTCCCCTGGCTGTCTTCTCCCAACTTGTGACTGGTTTGCTGCTCCATGGTTGGAAGGAAGCCCTGCTGATCAAGGAAAGCTGGGCTTCCATTCGGGTTTCCAGGGCGACAGAAGGAGGGCAAACACAGCTCAGGCTTTCCCCTGGCTCCGTTGCCAGGGAAATAGATTGCTGGTGCCTGAGTGTCTGGATCCCCGATCTGAGCCCGAACACAATGATCCAGGCCTCTCCCGATCGCTGGATCGTTGGCTGTGGATGATCACGATCTGCTGGGTCACGATCGCGCGATCGACATTATCGTGGTTTTTTTTCTATCGTAAAGCGGATCGTGTCCATCTCTACTTATGACATTCATAAGCCTACTTAATAAAGTGAGGGCAGATTTGTCTGCTAATTCAGCCCACCTGGACGGCCGCACCGCAGCTTGGACAGAAGCCGTGTTTGCAGCCCCAGAAGAAGGAAAGGCAGTTGGGCATTTCCCAGGCATCCGAGGGCTTTGCTGGATGGGCGGAGCTAAAGGCATATTTCCCTGCTCTGCCCTTCCCCAGCACACAGTTGTCTTTGTTACTCAGCCCACCCTCCCTCCCTATAGCATTGCAGGATTAGCCGGTTGCTGTTTATCAGGGCCAGGTAGGATTTTTTTTTCTTCTCTTCCAATTGGCATAAGAAGAGGTGGTTTTTGCCTACCTTGTACTGCAGGATGGAGTCCTAGTAATTGGTACAGTGGAGCTGTAAATATTTTGGCCACTGGCAGGTTAGGATGGGAAAATAAGCGGGACGGTGACCCCCTTAGCACATCCCCATTGGTGGGGAATTGGGGTCTGACAGGAGCGACTGGTGGGCCCCACGGCAGGCAGTTTTGAGGGCAGACTGCCACGTGGCTCCCCTGTACAAGTCAGTCCCTTCTGCTGTACGGCAAGTTGCTGCAGGCTTAGAGGGGGAACCATGTGCCTGGCCGGTCGGGTACCAGCCATGTGTTGTATGACTCACTCCCATGGCAGTGGGGGCTCACCCAGACAGGTCAAGGCGGAGGTCATGGGTGACCCCAGGGCTTGACCTGTACCGCTAGTTAGTTAGATCCCTTGCCGTATTGAGAGTTTATGTTGAAATTAATAAAGTGGCCCAATTTTATACCCAAGCTTTGTGTCTGCCTTTTATTCAACTGGTGGGGGGGATAGTCTCCCCATAACACAGAGTGAAACTTTTCTATGTCCTAATGACAATAGACTCTGCATTGTCCTGCACTCTTTGAGCATTAACTGGGACCACCCTGAGTAATGGTCAGGAAGGATTCTTCTTAGCTCATATTGTTTTCATAAATAGCAATTTGAATTGTTGTTTTATTTGGCACTCTTCTGTGCAACAGGGCCACTTCCTACCCTACTGTTTCTTGAACTTGCTATTACTTAATTTTCTTTCATTATAGTCTTCTAGAGTGTTGAATTTGATAGTTTAGAATGTTAACTGCTTTGGGAGTCACCAGAACTGAGGAGATGGGTGACTCCAACTAGTAAGACAGGAAGCGGAAATAATTTGTTCCTTTCTTCCTGAATGGAGGGTGGGAATCACCCATCAAGATGTCCTCTGCCTCCGAGTGAGAAATTAGAAATCTAAAAAAAAATACATTGTAGGATTTTTTTTTAAAAAAAAAATTAAAATGATAAAAGGAGTGCTTGCAGTTTAACCAGATGCCCTCAATGGCTGCTTCTAGGCAACCATAACAGTTTAGCCAGTATTCTAGGCTCAGTTTCTGTCAGTTAAAAGCAAAGGGAGTAGTCAGGGCCCTTTCTAGAGCTGTTTTGGTCTTTGAGGGAGGACTCATTGGGTCCAGGCCTAGAAGCAACCACCCAGTGACTTGTTACCACATAACATGCATGATTCACCCAGGCCTGGCTGCTTGCTACTGTTCAGCAGCACCCCCCCCTCAAAAGGCAGTGTAGTATAGTGGTTAGGCAGAGGTTATGGAGGGGCAAGGAAAAGAAAGAGGACATGGTGAGGGAGGGAAAAAAGATGCTCCTCACAAGTTCTTTTGGCCTGCCACTCATTACTTCTAATGTTCTACTTTTCCAAGCGGCTAGAAAATGTTGTTTGCCTGTTTGCACAATTAGTGCCCTGTGTGATGCTTCATGTAGGTGAAGAGTCCTTCCCCTTTCAATTCATTGTTCTTGCAATAAATTTCACATAATTTAAAGTAATGGAGATCCATATTTACCAGCCATACACTTCTTGACAATTTTTTACAAGTTGAATACCGGTGATTACATACATTGAGTAACTCTGAAGTGACTTCAAATCATTCTGTCTGAAAGCTTGTAACCTTTTAAGTGAAATTGGGTTTCTCGTCTTCCCATTCAACATGGTGTACAAATGGTCTCTTTATTACCAAGGTTATTGTATAAATAAATCAGTTTCTATTTGAAATCAAGCCCAGGTGATTAATTTCTGTCGTTTCTTGCCTAAACAAACAAACGTTTTCCAGGATACTTGCAATTAGACTTCTTATCCAGGAGACTTTACAGTGCGTGTTGTGCTGACTGGCACATGAATGTCACCACTTTTGTTGTATATTGTGACTGCACAGCTTGGGCTGCTACTGATTTTATTTGGGGTGCAGCCCTGATATGATGAGAGAAGGAGAAGGGGGGAGCTGAGGGGGAGACCTCTGAGGTAAAAGCTCTCTGGACTGAATGTTATCCTATTACCCTCCACTCTAGCCACCTCTTTCCTTCTGGTTAAACCCCAGCTGCCGCAATATCAATAAAAGGGGGTAACACAAGCTTTTATTAACTGTAGAGTAGCATGTAGCTTTGTATTCCCTAAAAGGCTTTTATTTGTAACCCTTATAATGGAGTACTTGATAGTGAGATGATGCCACAGCAATTTGACTTGACAGATAGAACACAGAATAGAACAACAACTAAAGATTTATTTACAGAAAATAAGTTGTAGAAATGGTTATAGGTTTTGTGTGGAATGAATAGTAAGAACAAAGGTCTTACTCGCTCTCACTCTTCTCCCAGAGGATATTCTTCTTTCCCACTGGGAGTTAACTGGTTGAACCTGAGCCTCCGGACAGGACTCTTTGACATTTAAGGATAATTTTTAACCTCTTTAACATGGCTGACAGGCTTCTACTCAAGTACTAGGCCACTCTTTTAAACTTTCAGAGAACTTAGCCTCAGAAACACTACAAGAAAAGTTAGATTTTGGACTGGCCCTTCAAAAGGTGCTTCTTTACTTCCTTAAAGCAAGTTTCCTACCCTACCTTGATCCCAAAATCCTAATAGCCCAAAATAAAAAGCCTACCTAAGCTTACACTCTTAACCATAATGGTGAAAATTCCTGTCCAAAGGAAAATGTATCAATTCTCCCCTTAAAGGCTGAGGTGGCTCACCCCTTCCCATCCAGTGAAGTTCCAGGGTCTCTGATTGACTAAGGGCCAAACTACAAGTGACAAAAGGCACAGGTTGGACACTTGTCAGCTTCCCTCAATTTTTGATGGGAAATGTAGGCAGCTTGGTGGAATGTTGCACAAGTGACAGTTGAAAAGTCCATTGGACAGCAGTTGGAGAGCCAAGCTGCAAGACCAGGATGCCTACATTTCCCATCAAAACTTGAGGGAAGCTGACAAGTGTCCAACCTGTGTCATTCGTCACTTGTAGCTTGGCACTGAGTCTTGATTGAGGGCAGAATCTCCCGGACTGGTTCAGAACCTTTGAGATAGGTGGAATTTTTGGTATTGATTGCCATAGCATCTTCTAAATCCATTGAAATCAATGGGCTTTGAAGGTGTAACTCTTAGGGCTGTTACAGAACAATTCTAAGGACTACTTAGAATTCTACTCAGGGCTGTTCAGTGGGTCTTAGGTAGAGATGGGCACGATCCAAAATAAATTAACGATCCAGCCAATCATGGATCGGCACCGGTGACGATCCCCAATAAACGATCCACACCGATCATCTCCAGTTCCTGAGCCGTGGATCGTGGATTGTGGATTGTGGATTGTGAAGGCCAAAACGGGGCACGCTGCTATTCCCAGCTATGTGGGAAGGTGGGTGTTGCCGGCGGCCGCTGGTGGACACGGGGAGATGGCGACAAGCCACCTCCCCTCATGGGGTGGGGAGGTCTGGTCTGTGTTTGGCCATCAGAGCTGCCTATCACGGTTTGCAGGGATGAGATTGGAGTGCCCATGGCTACAGAACACCCCCTCCCCCCTCCCTCCCCTGGCTGTCTTCTCCCAACTGGTGACTGTTTTGCTGCTCCATGGTTGGAAGGAAGCCCTGCTGATCAAGGAAAGCTGGGCTTCCATTCGGGTTTCCAGGGCGACAGAAGGAGGGCAAACACAGCTCAGACATTCCCCTGGCTCCGTTGCCAGGGGAATAGATTGCTGGCACCTGAGTGTCTGGCTTCCCGATCCGAGCATGATCGCCCCGATCCAGCCCCGATCGAACCCCCCCTCCCCAATCGCTGCATCGTTGGCTGTGGCCGAGCACGATCCGCTGGGTCCCGATCATGCGATTGCCATTATCGTGGGTATTTTTCTATCGTAATGTGGATCGTGCCCATCTCTAGTCTTAGGCCCCAGAAAGTTTTCTTCCAATTGCAGTGTTACAGTACAACTTTACTTAGAAAGTAACCACCATTGAGACTTACTAGAGTTACTTGTGCGGAATGTTGTAACTACTCCATATATTATCAAAATTAATTGAATTTCCTTCTAATTCCTATATATATTTCACCCAAGTATAACCACTGAATTTAATTTTTAGTGAAATGTGTTGGAAAATTAGAGATGCACAAGTGCCTTTGAGAAATGTCACTAACTGACATCAAGTTCATGTAGAAATTTGTGCAAATACAGAAGGATATCATCTTTTTTATCCAAGAGCAAATAGCTGGACGTCATACTAAATGGACCGAAGGAGAAAAATCCATTGCAGTCTATGTGCTGTATGGGGAGAGGTTATGTGTTATGCTCTCACAGAAAGTACACAACTCTTGGATCAGTACAGTAAACAGGACAGGATTAAGCACCATTTCTCACAACTAGACTATCAAACAGAGAACTTGTACTTGGCAAGACTTTTAAGATATAAGTAGATGTGTCTTTAGCAGGAACATTGCTTTTCTACAGAAAAAGAAAGACATCAAACTTTCAAAACTTGTGCCAGAAGGCACCACAACACAGGCACCATCTCTAATATTACCTATCTGTCCAGCGACAAACTGGGTCAGGCAGAAGAGTCTATCTTTTATCAGGGACTCTCCTTCTGCTGTACTAGATCCATAGAAATGATACCATTCTGCACTGTCCTGGAGGCTTTTTTCTGCTTCTCCCAACTGAAAGAATACTTCCGACATACCACTGAATATACAACAACCATCCCTTCAGCACCTTAGAATGAAAAACTTTTCATGGATTCTTTCAAATAGAGGTTGGACTTTTGCAATGACTCTGTAGTCAAGCCTGGGCTACAATTACAAACAAGCAATCTCATTGCCCGATAAACTAACTATTGCCGAATATAATGTCGTGTGCATTATAATGTCAATGCTGACATTAACCCTCTGCAGATGTCATATCCACACAATCTGGAAGCCTGCTGATCACACATATTGGCAGCACTCTCTCTCCACAAAATACACAGTTGCTGTTTTATGTGAATTGGACGACACATGGATTTTCCACGCATGTACAGTTGTGCATGTATGGAAACTGTATTCAGAAAATGCTCATGTTTCTCAATTCACATGAAACAGAGACTGTGTAGCAGGTGCATTGCGGCATTAGCATGCTCCCACTATGAGGTTTTTGTTGTTGATGTTGTTATTTATATATTTGAGTTCTAGCCTGCCCTCCCCACAAGCAGGCTCAGGGTGGGTTACCACAATAATAAAAATAGAAGGAATAAAACAATAGAACCAGAAATTTCAAAAGAGCATAACATTCAGTAATTGAGAATCCTAACAGATGTAAATTCCGACATCTCAAGATGAGGCCCCCTTCACTCTTCCCTGCCCACTAGGCATAAAAAAGCGGGAGGTACGAGTTGATATCACTTTGTAACATCACGTGCGTGAGGGCACTTGACTGCGTAGATGACTATGTAGCCCCCCCCACACACTGAAAGGAGACCGGTAGGGAGGCTCATTTGATGGACCTAATACCGGCCTCACCCATACACCTGGTGGAACATCTCTGTTTCACAGGCCCGCTGAAAGGATACAAGATCTTGGCAGGCTCGAGTATCCTCTGATAGAGAGTTCCACCAGGTTGGGATGTGATGTCGGCAGACTCCTGGTTCACATCTGAGCAGGCTTCTTATTGTCAGAGCTGACCAATGTGGTGATATAGTGGTTATGAACAAATCTGAATACAAACAGGAGGATGAGGCAACTTTCCAATATCACTTTCCACAGGTTTCTATCTTCAGACCCCATTGTCAGTCTATGGAAGACAGGATATGTTGAAGGTGACTCTCAACCTTTGCAGCAAGAAATCCAAGCTCTCTTGAGTAAATGGGTCTTTACTTGAGATATCATAGGCTTCTCCATACATATGTCCATAGGTTAAACAGAAGCAATTAAAGGCCTCTGGCTGTACACAAGTCCCTTGTTAAGAATGATGCATTGAGGACATGATACATTATATCAACCCTTCCACATGTCCCCCAACCCCTCTAGTTCTCCCAGCCACTCACAATCAGTAGTGGGACGGGAAGGAGCTGCCCCAAGGCTGCTGCAGCGAGCCATTCGAGATAAGGGCTCAGCCGTCCTGGAATCTGGAAAGCAACAATGGAACAGGTGCATGAAGCTATTGCAACATATCTTAAGCCAGATAACAATATGGAGGGACAGTGGGCAACAGACCTGACACCCATTAAGAAATATGAGAAAGAACAACATAACCTACTGAAGAAACTTCTTGTAGGGGCACAATGGTAAATCTTCTTGAACACATCTCAGGAGTCCTCACCAGGAATCTTCTGTTTTGGGACTGTTGTCCTATTTAGATCTATGACATTATTATCATCTAAGGTAAGTAGGACTGCATTGCTAGGAGCACACTCGCCACATATACAGAAAGTGATATATTTTGTTTTCATCGTTTGTCAAGGTCTAAGTGAAATTCCCAAAGAATCTGAGAAACTAGAACAGGATACAATCTTGTTCAATTTCAAGTTCTTCTTATCTGAGAAAAGATGCTGTGTCATATCTGCAGACATCTTGTCACTTTCCTAGGCTATTTTTGTAGGCTTAAAATACAGGCAAATACAGAAAGCAGTCTTTCAATCATCATACTCCACTGGCTGCATATTTTCACTTTTTCCCTTGTTATAATAACTGTGTACCTATCATAATAGTTGACAGGCATCCTTCTTCCTGAATTGAGTTAAACACATTTATTTGGTTAGTGGTGCGATGCAACTCCATGTGGGATCTTTGATGACCACATGGAGTTCTGTGACTTGCTAGGATTCCCACGCACTTCAATAGAGAAACCAGTTCTATATATACTATGCAATGCACACTTCCACTGTGGTGGATGGGAAATGACATTTATCTTGGAGCCCGCATGTGGGTGTTCTGAATCGGACACATTCATCTTTTGTACAAAGACCAAATGCACACAAACAAAAACCATATTCTGCTCATTTGTGTCATGTATGTCTGTAGCCCTCCATCCATGCCATTGTTCTAGGCTAATACTGTCAATACTGTGGTTTGATTTGATATTGCAAATGCTATATGCATCACTTTCGTTTCTCTTCCTCCCAGTCTGAGAACGCAGCTGTGTAATCTCTTCTTTGAAGCTCACTGAAATGACCTTGTAATGTCTGAAATGTTACCGTTTCCGTTATGCCTCTTTCTGTCTTGTCTAGTTGGTGTATAAACTCCAGCAGAGGTTCCCAGACTTCTTCCTGCTCAAAACTTGTAGGTTAGGGAGGAGGAAAATGTTTGAGTATTTAGACCTGTATTTTCCTCAAGTCTCTATTCCTTTCAAGGAAGCTGTACTCCTTAGATGCTTCCTTGCTTCTAAGTAAACTGATGGACACATATATGGAAAAGATCTGATTTCTGAATAAAAAGTCATTTAACCAAGAACCTGTGTCTTGCTGCAATGATCCAGGGATCTGTCTGCCATATCCTGTCATCCATAATCTGACAATTTGTTTATGTCATTTTGTTTTACCAAGAGTATACAAAAGCGTACCTTTAAATAAAAATATGGTAGTCATTATGGTGGTGAGTGGAGTGTCCATTTTCGACATGATAGACTCAAATTTTGCTTCCAGTAAATATGGCAGAGTAATTAGAAGCAAATCTGTACTCTGCATGATATGCATTGAAATGGGCCCATCTTCTTTGATACAGTGGTAATTTGTCTTTATTTGCTGTTTTGTATTTTATCTGGCTATGAACTTGAGAGAAGTAGGCTTATAATTTTCACTTGTGATGTCATTGCACACGAGTGTCCCCCTCATCTGAGGTAGGTGGCACAGGGAAGGAACAGGGAGGCAGCCCGCTTCAACACTCACTGCCCAGCCACCTGGGCACCCAGCTTGCTGAGCACTGAGCCAAGGCAGGGGGCAATGGTGAAGGGGCAGAGAGGTGAGTGGGGATGTGGGCCACTTCTGGGTCAGGGAGGTCATCTGGGTCCAGCAGAGTTCAGTGCTCGCTGGCACCACCTTCATGGACACACCGTGCCTGAGGACAGAAGAGACTGATTGGACTCATGGAGGCACTACTTTTTGAAATTCTGTGGCTTCCTGCTGATTACCGGTTGCAGATTGAATGAGTTTACAGGATTCCTTGGGCACCAGGCAGTGTAAACAAACCAGCTCCTGTAATTGTCCAGTTTCTATGAGTGCTTGGCTATGGACCCAGCATATTTCTTTGTTTTCTACTGTTTCCTTTAAAAAACGTTTTCTGTTTTGCGCTAGTAAGATAATTTTTTTTACAAAAATGGCAGACCCAAATTTTCAGCCAAGATGGCAGAATCACCATTTAGAGATGAGTGAAGCCAGAGATGAGTGAAGTCTCCCCTGCAGCCCCCTGAAAATGATATAATGGTGGTATGTGAAATACATGTGTCTTATGGGAAATAAAAATAACCACTATTGAGATCCATTTTGGAGGTTAAAGAAATACAATATGTTAAATAAAGGCTCTGAAAAAACACATTGGCCCCCACCCAAGAACAAAAAACTGTCCTCAAACAAAAGCTGCAGAGCCCTGAAATATAAACTGCAATCTTAACCAAAGTCTGTTTAGTAAGGTTGTACACTATGCCAGTTTACATCCATCGAACTTAATGGGCTTAAACTTCAGTAAGTCTGCCCAGGACTGAAAATCTAGGAACCACCCCTGTCACCCAAAGAGCTGATTGGAGCAATTGCAGCTTATTTTACAACTAGGAAATTACCTGTGAAATCCTAAACAGAGTTGCATCCTTCTAAATCCATTATATTCTCTGGGCTTAGAAGGGCCGTTTCCACACGGCTTACATGCCGGAACTTCGTTCCACCATGTTCCCTCTGAAAAAAAGCCCTGGTTGTAACTCTGTTTTGCATGACATTGTATGTATGCAAACATTTCCTTGTGTGCACATGGGGCTTCTAGCAGGATAGCAATGGCTGCTTTGGCATTTGGGGTTTGTTGTAATCTTGGATACAACTTGCCTTTGAAATCTGCTGTGAATTTGGAAATCTCTCCAGAAAACTGTTTCTCCCCTTTTCAAAGGAACTACAAATGGGCAATTTGATCAAACTATGGAAGACTCAACCTAATCTCTCTCATGGTGCATTGATAATCCATTATCATAGTGTAGATCACCCCCACTGAACACCCAAGAGACTGCTGGTAAGCTAGGACTATCATTTAGAAACTATTAAAAGGTGACATCAATCAGCTATTGCATTGACAGCAGACTCCAGGGCCAGGTGTCACCCCGCAGATTGACACAGCATGATGGCGAACTCAAACCTACTCAATGAAATAGAATCCTAAGCAAATTAACTCCTTATGACCAAGTAAATTGACTCAAAATAAGCCCTTTGACTCAATGGCTTTCAAAGGGTGTTTCTCATCTGAGGATTAGATACATACAAGGTCACTTTGCCATGTACATGTGTCAGTTTTCTCTCAAAGTGAAAAACTATACTTGGCTCTTCTTCTATAATGCAAAGAGGTTTTGATTAATTAATGCAATATGGCATTCATCAAGTATTCTCAAGGAGCTTTAATTTTAACAAGAAACATCTAATAAATTTTTGTTGTAGCTTTCAAATTAGGGCAATTAATATCAGATATCTCAGCTAGACAAGGCTATTGCACATGGTAAAATTAGCTCTCAAATCGTCCTTTTACTCTAGAGACACAATGCATGCCAAAGTGCATGAATATTAAAACTGATTGTGGAATAGCCAGTCATTTTGTTCCTGAACCTGACAGCAAAATTACACTTTAGCAAAGTACATTTATTTAAAACCTAGCATCTATTCAAAGCCCGGAATATTTGTAATGGGGAGGGGGGGAAGTGTTTGAGAGTCTCCATAGGTGGCTTATGAGGTGATTGTTGCAATGCCGTGCAATTGTGTGTGCTTAAATCCTTCTGAAATCAATGTCGCTTAAGCACGTCTAATGCGGTAATCAAGCATGGCCATTAGAACTCTTGTACATAATAATAATAATTATTTATTAAGCACCCCAATGACTAGGCATTTAAAACTCAATAGAGGGGGCAGGGGAAGGAAGCAGTGCTAAAAATGTTCCCTGAAGCAACACTGATTTTGTGAATGTCCATCTTTTTCTGATGCTGTTTTATGTCAGTGTTTCCTTGAGCCAAGTTTTTTGGGGGACCTGGTTACTGCTTTGTCCTCTTTCGTGGATGAATTACATGGGTGAGCCAAGCCAATCGGGGATCGCACAGTGATCAGATGACACCAAGAAAACAGAAGGAAAAAATAGCAATAGAACAGGCAAACAATTTTGCAAGTGCTACCAGAAAACCATTGGAAAGGGGTAGTTTTTTTTTAACATTGCCAAAAAAAGTTGTCAAAACATATTGAATAGTTTTGGCTCAGCCCTAATGATTTTTATCTGAATAGGGTGGGGAGGAATTAAAATGTGAAATCATATTGGCTATTTGTTTTTCTGAAAAAAATTGGTAATGCTTTGGTAAATATGTGCACTTGTACCTTTTATTAACGATATGGCAACAAAGTATTCACTGTTGTAGTTGTCTCATATATTTCTTAACATATATCAATAATATTTTTCTGTATTGACAGTCTGATGCACAGTTGTATGAAATTCACCCATATCATTTTTTAAACTACAGCTTCCTTAACATAGATCAAGACATATCTCAGACATTTATGGGTCTTGCAACAATCTTTGCTTGATGGGAAAGGAGGTATGCTCCCACCCCTGCGCCAATAATATTGTGTATTACATAGGTGCGCTGCATGGGCAAATTGTGCTGATACCCAAATTGCACCATCTTTCCAGACCCCAGTTGTAGGGGAGAGAAAGTATTAATTTACTACTGTTTCATCGCAACAATATCACAGGTCAGTAATATAAATGAAGTTCTGGAATCTACATTACATTCCAGGCTCGACTATACAATATAGTAGAAGGTGATTTGCCATGTACTTGGGATTTTATTGCTATCATTTTAGTGTCATCATTTATACACAGTTCATGCATCTTCTATTAAATTTGTGGCACCCATACTGCAGAAATCTCTGATTTTGCCATTTATCTTGCATAACAACATTTTCTCATGATAAAATACACTAAGTATGTTGAGGGAAATGATTATGATCTTGAAGGAAGCTATTCAACCGATGATGGAGTGAGAAAGAAGCAATATGTGTAGATTAAAAATGATAGTAATGCTTAAAGAACATATGGCTAGCTGGTACTAGTATTATCTGTACACAATGAACATGATCAACTTATCCCATATACACAGATATTCAGTACTTCTCTTCAAGTTCTATGCAGGGGGAGAACAAAAGGGGTAGAAATAAAATAGAAATGAGCTTATTGCTTCTACCTACACACAGCATTCATAGTACGCAGGGGTCATTTTGTAGAAAAAGTGTGTGAGGAACTCATTAGCATAACTCATTAGCATATGCCACACCCCTTGACATCATCAGAAGTGTGTCATTAGCATAACTGATTTGCATATGCCACACTCCCTGACATCACCTATCCTGGCTGTTTTGGACCCAATCCTGACCGTTCAGGGCCGAAATTGGGCCCAAAATGCCAAAAAGGGGCTAAAAATGGCTGGAAAGGAGCCTAAAATGGTCAGGATCAGGCCGCTGCTGAATGGGAGAGTGATCCACCACCCGTCAGAGGCCCGATCTGGGCCATTTCGGCCCCAATCCTGGCTGAAATGGGCCCAAAATGGCCGAGAGTCAGGTGGGCGGGGCCACCTGACATGTGACCTCTTTGGGGAACTGCTGGAACTGCGTTCATGGGCATTCCCCCTCAAAATGAGCCTTGATAGTACGAAGGTCATTCTATACATTATTTCCTTCATGAGTTCTGCACAGGGCAACCTGTGCTTGCACAGACACGAGAGATGCTTGTATAAAAAGAGAGAGCTTAAATGAGGTCAGAAAGCTGCCGCTGGGAGAGGGAATACTCCGGCCTTTCTCCCAAGTGCTTTACCCTGGGCAAAAACAGTGCAGGAGTGGAGTGGTTTTCCCATTTCTGCTGCCACACATGCACACATTACCTCCTCATGAAGCAGCAAAAACAGGAAAACTCACTTCATCGTCGCTTGAATAGCTTCCTTCTAGATCTTTTTAAATCCAAGCCATTCCTTAGTGCTGCTGTGTGTCTGCTCGAGCCCTGGTTGGCTCCATGGCAAACTCGTGATGGAACTAATGTTTAGAATGTCCCAGAGTATGGTGCCAACCTGCATACAAAGTGCATACCATTAGTAGAGCCTTTTACAAATTCTACGCTAAGTTGTATAATAAGAAAGAGGTAAATAAAGAGTCAATAGCGTTATATTTGGAGAAAATGAAACTTCCAGTAATTTCGGAAGCTTGGAGAAATAAACTGAACAGTGAAGTAACAGATGAGGAACTAAACAAGGCAATACAATCTGCAAATCTAGGAAAGGCGCCAGGGCCAGATGGACTTACAGCGAAATTTTATAAGGTAATGGCCAATGAACTGGCACCATTCCTAAAAGAGGTGATCAATGTAGTTTTAAAGGACCAGCGGATTCCAGATACCTGGAATGAAGCGAATATATCATTGATCCCCAAAGAAGGCCAAGACTTGACTAATGTGAAAAACTACAGACCTATATCGCTACTTAACAATGATTATAAAATCTTTGCGAAGATACTGGCGGAGAGACTGAAGGGGTGGCTTACGGAAGTCATTGAGGAGGAACAAGCAGGCTTTTTGCCAGACAGACAAATCAGAGACAATTTAAGGACAGTGATTAATGCTATTGAATATTATGACAAGCGTTGTGACAAAGAGGTTGGTTTCTTCTTTGTTGATGCTGAAAAGGCGTTTGATAATTTAAACTGGGACTTTATGTTTGCCACTATGGAAAAGCTACAATTGGGAGAAAGATTCATTAGAGCAATTAAGGAAATTTACAGAGACCAGACTGCAGCAATTGTGGTGAATGATGAAGCGACTAAGAAATTGATTATAAGTAAAGGAACAAGACAAGGTTGCCCGTTGTCTCCACTGCTGTTCATTTTGGTATTGGAGATCCTGATGATACAAATACGACAAGATGAAAAAATTCGAGGAATTAAAATAAAGGACTATTCATATAAGGTCAGAGCATTTGCGGATGACATAATGTTAATTGTAGAAGACCCATTGGAGAACATGCCAAAAGTGATAGATAAGATTAAGGAGTTCGGAGATTTGGCAGGTTTCTATATTAATAAAAAGAAGTCAAAGATACTATGCAAAAATATGACTAAGCAGAAACAACAATTGTTAACGGAAATAACAGATTGTGAAGTAACAAGTAAGGTGAAATATTTGGGAATCGAACTGACTGCTAAGAATATAGACTTATTTAAAAACAACTATGAAAAACTATGAACTCAGATAGAGAGAGATTTGATTAAATGGAACAGACTAAATTTGTCATGGTTGGGAAGGATTGCAGCAGTTAAGATGAATGTACTACCAAGAGTAATGTTTTTGCTACAGACAATACCAATCATCAGTGACTCTAAGCAACTTGAGAAATGGCAGAGGAAAATATCAGACTTTGTATGGGCAGGCAAGAAGCCTCGAGTGAAAATGAAAGTTTTACAAGATGCAAAGGAAAGAGGCGGAATGCAACTGCCCAATCTAAGACTTTACCATGACGCAATTTGCTTGGTGTGGTTGAAGGAGTGGATGACGCTAAAGAATAAGAAATTACTAGCCCTAGAGGGATATAAAAAAATATTTGGATGGCACGCATACTTATGGCATGATAAAGTAAAGGCGAACTCAATGTTCCTGCATCACTATATACGGAGAAGTTTATATATAATCTGGAAGAAGTATAGAATCTATCTGGAAGAAGGAACCCCTTTGTGGGTAGTTCCATATGAGGTGATAGATCCGAGAGCTGTTGATAATGAGCAACAATGTCTAACTTATAAAGAAATAACTAGAACTGAAGAATCTAAACTCAGAATAAAGACTCAGGAGGAATTATCACCTTATTATGATTGGTTCCAGTATAGACAGATTAGAGATTTATATAACTCGGACTCTGTAAAGGGAGGTATACGAACAGAAAACTCGGAACTAGAGCAGACCCTTCTTAAAGAGGACAAGAAAAGAATATCTAAGGTATACCAAGCACTGCTGAAATGGTATACTGAGGATGAAATAGTTAAAGGACAAATGGTGAAATGGGCCATAAATTTCAACAAAGAAATAACAATGGAGGCATGGGAATACTTGTGGAAGACTACAATGAAGACAACAACATGCACTAGTATTAAAGAGAACATTTACAAAATGATTTACCGTTGGTACATGACACCAAAGAAGATTGCGCTAGGGAATTTGAACACTTCTAATAAATGCTGGAAATACAGGAAGCATGAGGGCTCCCTCTACCACATGTGGTGGACGTGTGAGGTAGCTAGGCAGTACTGGGGGGAAATAATAAGAGAAATGAGTGAGATATTACAATTTCAAATTAATAAGAACCCAGAACTCCTGCTACTAAACTTGGGAATGGAGGGAATTCCAGCCCATCATAGGACGTTGATATTTTACATGACGGCAGCAGCTAGACTTTTGTATGCGCAAAAATGGAAAATACAAGAAGTGCCAACTATTGAAGATTGGATCCACAAATTGCTGTATATGGCAGAAATGGACAAAATGACAAGAAAATTGAGAAACCTGGACTCAGAACAGTTTAACACAGACTGGGAGAAGCTGAAACAATATTTGGAGAAGAAATGGGAGGTGGGAGGAGAACTGTGGCAGTTTGAGAACTACTGAAGTACAATAAAATGTAGAGGGGGGTGACTTTACCGGGGAGGAGAAGAGGTAAAAGAGAATTTCTAAGCAGTTACGATATTAGATTGATATATATAGAATAATAAATAGAATATTGATAGAAAATAATTAATCATAAGGGTTAACTATAAGGATTGATTAACTAATAATCTTTTTGATTCCGTACAGTGTACCAAACTGAATATGTTTATTTGAAGTTGTATATGAGTCAAATTGATTGATATCATATATAGACTTATGACTGAAGGGGAATAGAAATACTAATGTAAACAAATATAACTAAAATAGAAAGAAGAAGATAGAATGAATAACATATAGAGTATAAGTTAAACTGGTTGATTTATATGAATGTATGGTTTACATAGTTTATGATATATAGAAATATTTGAAAGTGAAATAATGACAAATGGGATAAATTGTTTATCCATTATGGAAAATGGGACTCATAGTCAGGGTACAGAGTATTAAAAATAGTTAAAGAAGTATTGCTTAGAATAAAGGGAGAATATATATTTGTTAGATAGAGGAGATTAAAAGGAGTAAGGGAAAAGGGACAAAGGGTTGGAAAACTGTTGGAAGTCAACAAAAAGGGGGAGGAAAGGGAGGGGGTTAGAAATTGGGAAATGGGAATATTGACTGTAATGTGTAAACATTTGATCCTAACCCAATAAAAATTTTTTCAAAAAAAAAAAAGTGTGCAGATGTAAGCTCTGCCCAGATTGGTACATTTGAAAAAGCAGTGTTCCTGATCTCAGGGATGGAGCCTACATGCAATCACTTGATACACACATTGTATACATATTCCAACAATCACATATTAACTAGGGCAGGCTCATCCACTAGGCAGACCTAGGCTATGTTCTAGGGCACCAGAAGTGGAAGGGTGCCAAACAGCCCGGTCGCTGCCCCCATCCACATGTATCATAGGAGTCTGCCACAGCAAGTGGATAGTGGGTGGCCTATGGAGATCATGGTCCTGCCCTGCTTCCATCATGACAACAGGCCGCCTTCTTCCTTCCATCTCCCACCTTCCCTCAGTACAAGGAAGTAAAGAGGGCCTGGCAGACTCCTGCTTTCCCAAAAGTAGTGGTTTTCAGGAGAAAGCCAAAAATCTCCTGCTGGAGCATCCTTGGCAACCCAATCCAACAATGCAGCTCCTTTAAATCTCTAGGGGTAACCTTTAAAGAGACTCTGAATTGGAAGACACATCTTGCATCAGTTAAATCCTCAGCATCAAGGATTGTAGGGCCAATCATACATTTCTTTTATACAAAGGGGGGTCGACTGATAGATCCAGCACTGAAATTATTTAAGAGCAAGGTAGTTCCTCACCTCCTATATGGAGCTGAAGTGTGGGGTTGGAAGGAAGACATTCTAACCAGCCTTGAGGTAATCCAAAACCAGTTCTTGAGACGGATTTTGGCTTTACCCAAAGGCGCTCCTGCTGCCCTGATGAGGGCCGAAACAGGACTCCCCTCCCTTAGGGCAAGGGTACACCTTGCAGTTTTAAAATACTGGAAAAGGATCAAATTTTCCAGTTCTGACTCCTTAAGTTGCCAATCAGTAAATTACTTATTATCCAAAGACCCCACACGGCCTAGCTTTCTATCCACCATTTGCCAAAGGTATACCATCCTGGATGACCTGTTAGAGGTCTCAGCCAACAACCTCCCATTTAAGGAGTGGATCTATAAATCGGATGCAGTGATGGATCAGCTATCAATATCAAAATCTAAGGCAGCTCCTTGGTATAAACTAATCAAATTTGACCATTCAAGATCTCCCTACCTAGCCAGTATTTCTCATCACAACCTCAGAGTGTCATTCACTGCTCTGCGCTTCCAGATGATGCAGATAGCTCTTTTGGCAGGGCATTATTCTCAGACCCCTATGGAACATCGCACCTGCATTTGTGGATTACCTACAGTGGAGAACCTGTCCCACTACCTACTTTATTGTCCATTATATAGTGTTCCCAGAGCTAAATTTTTGGCTAGAATTCTATCAGTGACAAACACATACTCTGAAATCGAGAAGATTGTGTTTTTGTTATCTGACACTAATAATCATGTGTCCTACAGAGTCTCTCTGTTTGCACTCACAGTCAAAAAGATAAGATCTAAGGTGGTACTGAATGAGGCTGTTTCGTGACTCCTGGGATAGTTTGGCATACTGTATTGTTTTAATTAATTTTAGTAACCTATACAAACTGTGATAAGGGATTTAATTGTTTATTAGTCAATGTTTGGTGAATTGTGACAGCCTACAGCTATAGACAATAATCTCTTTAGGTTTGACTTGACTCCTGCTTTCCCTATCCTGCCTGCAGTGGGATGAGAAGAGTAGGCCGCATCTTCCTGCCACCCCTCAACTCAGTGCTGGGCGAGGAAAGTGTGTGGCCAGCCTCCGGCCTCTCTGTGGCATAATGCTGGGCAGAAAGGGCATGTGGTTGCCTCCCTCCTCCCTGGAGTGCATGAGGTGAAGAGAGCTGGCGATCTCCCACCTCCCTGTAGCATGGGAGGATGGGCAGCAGTTTCCTCATAGCATAGCTTGTTCCCCCTCTGTTTCTTGTACTTAGCTTTGATGTGGCCAGAAGCTTTTCCAGCAGAGACGGTTAAGAATATCTTTTGCCTGCTGATGAAGATCTGTGCTGTTTTGCTTTGGATGTTTAACCTGGGAGTGGTCAGAGGTGCAATTCTTTGACATGAATCAAAAGGCGGTTGGTCCTTTGGCTCGTAGCTCATGGCTCATCACCTGAGGCTTTGACTGAGCCAAACTGTTAAAATCAGCACCAGTCCAGGAAGCGGTAACATTGCATTGTATATGTTTTCCTTTAAGTTGCATTTTTGCAGTTATTTTGGAAGCCACTGAGTCCTTGGTTAGGGAGAAAAACGATATAAATGCATAAGTATATAACTGTTACGGGAAGGAACTACAAGGAAATCAGCAACATTGGTCAAAGAAGTCCATTTACATTAACAAGGCAGACCCAAGAAGCACTTCCTGACTCCTGTAGGAACATCCGGGTCAAACTCTCATTGATCTGAGCAACTAGGAGTTTCATGTTAGTTACAGATAGCTGCTGCCTTTCTCATGTTCTGCCTCACCCACAGTAACCCAGTCCAATACTCAATTGCAGCTGAGTGAAAAAGGAAAAACAGCAACTTATATCCTTTACTCATATGATTTGGAGTTTAGGGGGGAAATGGTCCCTAAACCATCAATGGGCATCTATACTTGGCAACAGATTTCTGCACTATGAAAGACAACTACTAAATGAGCATTTATTAAACACTTCGTTTACTTTGCATTTCTTTTTTCCCTCGTGGTGTGCTATTGATAGCAGAACACGCAACCGTCCCCAGAGCTTAAGTTAAAAATAGCTAGCATTAATATTTTGTTCATTTTCACATGGAATCTGCAGGGCCAATTAAATGCATTTATAGAACGACTTTCTCATTAAGCTATTTTGTACTTCATGATTGCCTTTAAACATCTTCAGCTGAAAAGAAATTGTTTCGCTCATTACAGCAGAATATAAAAATAAATACACGTAAATAGTGTTTAAAAGAATGGCAGCAAAATGATTCAACAGACTTTACCAAATCGTGTGATGGATACGTAATCAAGCGTCACTGATGTCTACTGAAGAGGCTGTACAGAGCATCCATGCTCTTCCCCCATTACAGTTAGATAAAGTGAAAAAGAGCAAGAGTCCAGTAGCACCTATAAGACTAACTGAAAGGGGGTTTATTTTAAAGTATTCCGTGTTTCAACTTAAACCCCTCCTTTTAGCCAAATAACTTCACACATAATCAAGACACTTAAAGCAGTGATCTTAAAAAAAAAAAGGTTTATTGTTTATATAATAAGCCCATGACACATACCACCATTTTAGGCAGAAATGTGTAAAGACTATTTGAGAGCTTATATACCTTAACACTAGAGATGGGCACGAACCGAAATACAAACCAAAGTTCATGACGAACCGGGCCAGTTCGTGGTTCGCGAACCAGTGGTTCATCAGAGCCCATTTCTGACGCATTGCCACGAACTTTAGGCTGGTTTGTTTGATTTGTTTTTTGGTTCGTCACTGCAGACAGCCTGGCATCGGTCAATCAGTTTCCTAGGCAACAGGGGATGGACTTCCTGCAGACCTTCTGCTGACCTGGAAGTGGCCTTTTGCTGGCCCAGAAGTGACCTTCTGCTGACCCGGAAGTGATGATTTGCTGACCTGGATGTGTTGTTTTCATGAACCAAATGGACTGTTTTGTGAACCGGGGCAGGTTCATGAAAGTTCATGGTTCATGAAATGCGACAAACCACGAACCACATGGTTCGCTTTTTTCCCGGTTCATGCCCATCTCTACTTAACACTAATTGTTTACAAGAGAAAAGATCAAAGATTAGCATAAACACCCTGTCAGAATGATGCATTTCCCATGTATTTCTTTTCCACTGCTACAGACAGACTAACACGGCTTCCCATCTAGATCTAGTGAGATAATGGTTTATGATCCAGTGTAGTACATTAGACAGAGGCCTGAATGCACTCTGAGTTCAAATCCTTATTCATGGTGAAGTTAGATTGTGTAGCAGCAACCCCCCAATACCCCTGTTCAAGTTTGCCGGACATGTACAATGCAGGAATGGAGGTCAGGCAGTGACAGCAGAGAAGTGGTGGAAGAAGATTTTTACCTCTCACAGCTTTTCAACCCCCTTTGCAACCTAACTGCCTCTGTGCCCCTAAGCTGAGATTCTCAGACAAGTTTGTTGATCAGCTGGAGAAAAGAAACCTGAGAGGGGTTGTAAAGAGAAAATAGTGAGCAAGAGAAAAGTACTTCTGACTGATTATTAGTAGAAACCTTGTAAGACTGAAGGCAGTTCAGCAGTGGAACCAATTACCAGGAGGGCTATAGGTTCTCCCTCTCTGGAGAAGCAGCTAGCCAGCCATCTGTGGGATATCTTTGAGCTTTCTGCATTAATCAGATTGGACTAGACAGCCAGAAGTACTCTTCTAACTATGGTTAGAAGGCAATTGGTGGGATACTTACCTGGGGAGGCCTCACTGGAGATGTCATGATATCACCAGTGACATGGTGATATCACTTCTGGCACAAACAGGAAGTGATGTCATCACATAGGGGCAATGATCTAGGATTAACCAAATACACTAAGATTTAACCATAGAGCTTTGGGTGAACGCTAGAGCAGCACTCAATGAGATGACGTCACTTCCAAGTCATGCCAAAGGTGATGTCATGGAGTTAGCGCACTGCCAATCACCTCCACATTTCCCCAAGCATTCTTTCCTTGCTGCTGTCGTGGCCTCTGAGTCCTCAGAGGACGAAGACCTTGGGGAGGACAACAGGAGTGGGAATACTCCAAGCTCCTTCAGCGTCAGCTGCTTGGAAAACCAGCAGGGACTGGAGCATCAGGAATCCCTGCCAGAGCAGGTTGAGGAATCCAGGGCAGACTCAGGGACAGAAGCTGCCCCTTTACCTGCACCAGCTCCTGAGGCTAGGGCAACATCCCCACCTAGCTCCCCTGAACCTGATAGGCAGCGCAGAGGGAGGCAGCGGCTTGCTGCACAGGAAAGGAGGCGAAGTGCAAGGCTTCAGGCACTCAAGCAGCGTCGGAACGACCTTGAGTTGTAACAGAGTGCAGGCCCGTCCTGCAGGTGAGAACTCTTAAGCCAGGGCGCCCTCTCCTTCGGTGCAGAAGCACCTGTGCACAGACCCGCCTGGTTCCACTGCGACTCCATTCTGCTCTGACTGCTTTTCGGCTCTGACCCCCGCATTTCGGCTCCTTGGACTACGCTCCTGGCTCACTCCCTTATTGGCTTGTTTGAACTTGGACTGCTGGAGAGGCTCGTGGCTGTCTCCCTGCTTGCATTCCAGCACAGCTGCCTAGGTGAGGTGCAGGGGGGCAGTAGGTGTTCTGCCAAAGTGGGAAAACTAGCCTCCCTTCTTCCAACTCCATGATTCTTTGTTGCTCTTCTGCAACTTCTCTTCCCTTATTTTGCACATCAATGGGTTGGGAATTTTCCTTGAACATCTGGGTCGAATCCACATTCACCCATTACCCGCATGTTTATCGGATATCTTCCGTTTGCCTCCAATCCGCGATTTTTTCCTCTTCGTTCACATTCCTGCTTCCAATCCGTCTTTCTCGCGTGTCCCTCCGGTCACACGGCCGCTCGAAAACCGCTTTTTTGGGCGGGACCTTTTTTTCCCGCCCATTTTTTTTTATTTTTTTGAGGGCACTTTTCCGTTATTTCGATCTTTCCTTATAAAGAAACATCATTGAAGATAATGTTGCCTCTCTTTCCCCCACTGACAGCACTGATGGCTCTCTCCTGTTTCTTTTTTGGAAATTTGGAAGCATTTGGGAAGCTTTCGTGGGCATTTCCTATGCAGGACAGTTCAGTGCCTGAATTTTACTGAAGTTTCACTTCCTTGGAGTGTCATTATTTCAATATTTCATAATTTCGATATTACAGTAATATAAAATAAAAAAATAAAAAACAGTTAAAAAGGAAGTTTTGCGAGTCCGTTCTGAGGGTGGATTCACCCCAAAATGATTTTTCAAACTGCTAGATTTGATTCAGAAACAGCATAATCAATAAATCCAATGCTATGAAGTCAAAAACAGTCTTTTGCAGACTACGGAGCACTTGCAAGTTGAATCAGCCAATAGGAACTCTCAGAACGGCCGGAGAGACAGGAAGGGGGGTGGTTTTTAAAAAAAACCACGTAAATTGCGCATTGGCCCATTCACGGCCACCGTGAAACTCCCGTTGAAAACCTGTGACCACATATTCGGGAGAAATGCGAATGAAATGCATCTGTTTAATGAGGTAATGTGACCGGCACTCGGGATTGCGTGGGGAATGCGGGGAACATGCGACTTAGAATGAGTAATGTGGATTTGACCCTGGTTTAGTGAATGCATGAAATAATACAAAGAATTAGACAATTAAATAAATCAGTTTCTCCTGATTAGTGTGTTGAGTATGCAGGCTCACTTTTGGGCATGAGATGTAGCTACAAGAGATATCCTGTCTTGTGACTCAGTTCACAACGACTGTACCAGTGGCATGCCTCTTGGTAGTTCTGCAAAAGGTAGGTGTAGCTTTGCAAGAGTGTGGAATGGCACATAATTTACTCATTCATTACTCATTTCCTCACCCAATCAGTAATTCAGTTATGGATTGGCAACTCTAATTAGGCTCATTATCATGGTTTTAAAAAGGGACTAGATATACTCATGGAGGATAAGTTTGTCAATAAAGGAAGCTCTATATTCAGAAGCTAAAACCTAGGAGGTAATGTCACAGAAAGATCTTTACCTATATGTCCTGTTTGGACATTCAAGGCAACTGATTGAATGCTGTGAAACAGGTTGCTGAACTAGGTAGACTACTGGTCCGGTCCAGCAGGGTATCTCATGTTCTCAAGGAAAATGTAAAGAAAGTTATAGGCAGATAGACAGAATAAAATTTGAAACCAGTATAGCAGTATGGCTGACTTATGGCAACTCCTGGTGGTGTTTTCATGACTAAAACCAACAACATCTTCCAGAGTATAAGCTTTCATGATGCAAGCTCACTTTGTCAGATACAAAGTCACGTTATTTCCCAACACGAGTACTTCAGAATGGACTGATCTCAGCATGCACAGCTTTCATTTACGTGCTCCACTCGCTACACCAGTTTGGTTGTGTGACAAATTCAACACAAAGCACACATTAAGGTAGATTGGACTTATGAAAAGAAATCACCTTCTTGAACATAGCAATCTAAGAATGATCATTCAGTTCAACAGTACTTTGTTTTTTGGAAACGTTTCAGACTGGGGTACATGTTACGTAAGAACTCTGCAATTGGATTTTCCAATTAAAAAGTGAAAGTTGCTATGGGGAGAAGGGTTTCCACTGGAGTATCACAAGAAGATTTAACCCTTTCCCCCACCCAAATATAAATTGGCTCTCCCTCCAGCTATTATTAGCCTCATTGAAGTGAAAAGACATGTAAAATTTGAGGGCCTTTTGTTTTTCTCTACAAAAAAAGTTTCAAATTCAAATTTTAAATTCAAATTTCAAATTTCTGCACAAAGATTTGCCGAAATCTTTTGCAGATGGTGGCCCCACAAGAAACATGGCACTATACAGTCCAATGTGACAAACCGGGATCCTTTCAGATTTCTGGTACTCTCCTCTGGGTTTGGCCCATCTCTAGTTCTGAAGAATTCAAACTTGACAGGTTTGATGTACATGGAAGATAATATAAAGCCCTGAGCAAGCCGACACACAGACAGAGTTCAATTCTCTCCAGCTGCATTGCAGATGCCTTGCTTCTGGTTCCCTTTGTACTCTAAAAACAAATACAAGGTTTCATTATTGACAAATCCATACAAAGATGGATTGTGCCTTCACCTCACACCAATCTCACTGTGTGAATCACAACTTCCAACCATGCTGCCTATAGACTGTTAAGTAGTTAAAATGTTCCTTATAAAATAATGGCTATTTCCCTTTGGGTGTTTCAACTGTTTTCTGTCTAGTGGATGAATGAAGCCTATTCTCATAAAATGACAGTAATTTATAGTCAAAGTGCTGAGAATCGTGGATGTGCTAAAGGGTGGGAACGTGAATGGGTGAAAGAATAGGAAAAGACACACCCACAAACTTCAGCTCTGTGGCTGAGATCCAGGAAGATACCATACACAGGGAGAGGATGTCCAATTACCTCTTCCACCAGCTGTCTTTTGCACCTCACAAAAGGTGACTCCCAAAGGTAGAAAGGTCTTCTACCTTTTAGGATCAGCTTTTCATAAGGTGGTAGTAAGAGCAGTGATGACCTGCAGGTTGGTTTTCAGGAAATATCTCAGCCACCAACACTGAATTCAACTGAAAGGTGGAGGAGGAGGGGCTGTCCTTACTAGCAGGCATTAGGATGTGTCCACCGACATGCTTGCAAATGATATTTGATCATTTTAAACTAGAGATGGGCATGGACAGGAAAAAATCCCGAACATGATGTTTGTTGTTTAATGCCATCCACGAACAGGGACTCACGAACAGGGACTCATGAACAACAACAAACATGACCCTGTTCACGAACATGTTCGTGGTTGGCTGTTCGTAAGGGCCAGCAGGCTCTCCTCCAGCCATCATCCAAGTTTGGTCAAGATCCCTACTGCAACACTCCCAGAAACCTGACCTGAGCAGGCACCAGGAAAGGTACCAATAATAAATAATAGCTTGGCCCCGGAGCCTGGCAGCAGCCCTGGAACCTGAAGGGGTAAATCCATATCTCACCACATACAAGCAAAATTCAAGCTCCAATGCACTCTCCCCGTCTATCAAAATGCCAACAGCAGCTGTCTCTCCCTCTCCACTGTCTGCAAAGACTAGCCAGAGCTGGAAGCCTCCCTCCCCCTCGGACTTTGCTCTCTTGTAACAAATTTGGAGCTCCACACTTGGAAGGAAGACCTGCCTATCAAGCTAAATTGAGCTTAGATTGGGGTTTCCAGGGCAACAGCAGGAGTTCGGACAGAGTTCAGACAATCCCTGCCTATGTTGCCAAGGGAATTGATTGCAGGTGCCAGACAGCCTAGCTTGACGAGTAGCAATGAATGAGGCTTGCAACGACCACCTGTCCATTTAGAATGGGGCCTCACGAACAGCTTGTTTGCGAACAGCAGATTGGGCTGTTTGTGGCTTTTGGCGGGGGGGGCAATTGTAGGAGACTGTCAAAGATGCATAAAGGGTTGAGCATTTCTCTCCTGTAAATTGCCAAAATTCAAATTCTGAGTTTAGGTATTATGAACTGCAGAAGTATCACCAGGGATATATTCAGCAGAAGTGTCTAATTCCTGCAATAGCTGATGGAAAGCCAAAGAAATCATGGCAGTGAATCGTTCAGAGGCTTGCGTGGAAGAAGTCAAGCACTGCCCACTCTGACAGACCCACTAATGTGCCCCAGCAAACAGCCTGGGACTGCTCTATATACTGATCTATACAAACCTTTACTTTGAAATAAGTTTATAATCAACAATTTGTACTAAATCAAGCAGCAGGCAATTCATATGCAGTGCCAGGCTAAATAAAAACTGTGCTTCATCTGCATCTGAGTCTGTGAGGAATGGGGCCATTTGCACATCTATACAAATACAACCTACTCAGCATCTTGACTTCTGCCAATGCTAGATGCTTTGGAGAAAACACACAAGAAAAAGACCGGGGTGTGATCATGCAGACAATTATTTATTTCAGACTTGGTTGTTCTAACTTAATCAGAGGGCAATACTGATCTGGGGTTACTTGAAGGATTGCAGAGGTAACATATGTGCATGTGCGTGCACTGTGCAGAGAGGTAGGGACCCTAGAGATTGAAGATACTAAGAATTTTCAAATAAACATGATCAACATTTGAACTTCCTGTGATTAAATGGTTCAGTAGATTGCCTTAATGTTTTTTGTTCTAAGTTTGAATGCGATGACTGTACAGTCTTCTATGGTCTTTCTCAAATAATTTGTTTTGAAGAGATGCAACTGATTCCTTGGGCTAGTTTGTTTGAAACTGGGTGGGAGGGTCTTTAGATTAGAGGGAGGACTGTATTATTTGCAAATTCAGTGCCATTATAAGCTGCCCCAGACCCTCCAATAGATTCCCCATTAACACTAATGAAAACCCACATGGATTTGAATCCTGAAACTGTAATGTCCTACCCCTAGGGATGTGCGTTTCGGCATTCAGAATGCCGAAAGAATGCCGAAACAAAAGTGTTTCGGCTTCTTTCGGGGAATGCCGAAACGTTTCGGGAAATGCCGAAACGTTTCGGGTAGCCAAAAGAAAAAAGCCGAAACGTTTCGGGATTCTTTCGGCTTTCTTTCGGCTTTTCTATGGGAAAATGCCTCCGTCTTCCAGGACGTCTGGAGGAGGCATTTTCCCACCGAATAAGCCCAAAATTGGTGGGGACCTTCCTCTAACCCTTCTCTAACAACCACCCAAGTTTCAGACAGATTGGACTTTGGGGGGCCATGTTATGGCCCCCCAAAGCAGGTCCCCCCATCCTCCCATAAGAAAGCGAAGGAGCAGCATATCGTTAGCATGCTGCTGCTGATCTTTCTTCATTATTTCCTATGGGGAAAAAATGAAGAGGCAGGCTTCCTTTGCCAGGGGTGGCATTTTGCATGCAAAATGCCCCCCAGCCCTCAGGGGCCCTTCTCCCACCCCTCCTCCCATCCCCCACCAAGGCTCAGCCTGCTCCCACTTGGGGGGGCCATTTCATGGCCTCCCCAAGTAGGTGCTCTAATCTCTACCACTGACAGCTGGGGGAGGCTTGTGTTGCCAGGGGTGGCATTTTGCATGCAAAATGCCCCCCAACCCTCTGGGGCCCTTCTCCCACCCCTCCTCCCACCCCCCACCAAGGCTCAGCCTGCTCCCACTTGGGGGGGGCATTTCATGGCCTCCCCAAGTAGGTGCTCTGCTCTCATCTCTACCACTGACAGCTGGGGGAGGCTTGTGTTGCCAGGGGTGGCATTTTGCATGCAAAATGCCCCCCAGCCCTCTGGGGCCCTTCTCCCACCCTTCCTCCCACCCCCCACCAAGGCTCAGACTGCTCCCACTTGGGGGGGCCATTTCATGGCCTCCCCAAGTAGGTCCTCTCAGCCCCTAAAGTCCACCCCTTACAGCCCCACACAAACCCAATTCCCCCCCAGCTGCCACACACAGACCCAAATCCCCACATTAGCCCCTCACAGACCCAAATCCACCCCCACCTGCCCCACACCCATAACCCCAGGAACAGGCTGGCAAAGGCCAGCCCTCTCCCTTTGTTCCCTATGCTGGGAACTTCTAAACTCTCTTTCCCTAGGCAATTCTGCACAGCCCAGGGGTGCCACAATGGTGGGCACACTTCTGAGTGCCAGCTGGTCCCTGTGAAAGAGCACCTGAACCACAGACACCCTCCCTCAAATTCCCCCACCACCTACAGAGATGGCTGGCCAGCCAGCCCCATTGTTCCCTATGATGGGAACCAACTGCACAACAAAGAATAAAACAAGAACAACACAAAATAAAGTTTTAAAAAAATTATATTCTCCCTTCCAAAGTACAAGTAGGCAAAGCATTATGACACATTACACCAGCAGTCCCCCACACAGAAAAATTAAAACAAAACTCACTTAACATCAGAGAATCACAAAGCACGATTCCTGTCAAAAACACTTTATTTCTTGAACAGCTTTAGGTTACACAGCAGGGGGGAACACCAAAGGGCATGGCAGCACTATCTTACACAAAAATAACACAACTCACTTCACATCAGAGAATCACAAAGCACAATTCCTGTTAAAAACACTTTATTTCTTGAACAGCTTTAGGTTACACAGCAGGGGGGAACACCAAAGGGCATGGCAGCACTATCTTACACAAAAATAACACAACTCACTTAACATCAGAGAATCACAAAAACACAATTCCTGGCAAAAACACTTTATTTCTTGAACAGCTTTAGGTTACACAGTAGGAGGGCACAACAGGGCATGATAGCAATGTACTACAAAAAATAATACAACCCACTTCACCGTTTTTGACAGCAATTGTGTTTGTGTGATTCTCTGATGTGAAGTGAGTTGTGTTATTTTTGTGTAGTACACTGCTTTCCTGCTCTGTGGTGCCTTCCTAAAGCAGTTACAGAAATAAAGTGCTTTTGACAGCAATTTTTTGGGGTGATTCTTTAATGTGAAGTGAGTTGTGTTATTTTTGTGTAAGATAGTGCTGCCATGCCCTTTGGTGTTCCCCCCTGCTGTGTAACCTAAAGCTGTTCAAGAAATAAAGTGTTTTTGACAGGAATCATGCTTTGTGATTCTCTGATGTTAAGTGAGTTTTGTTTTAATTTTTCTGTGTGGGGGACTGCTGGTGTAATGTGTCATAATGCTTTGCCTACTTGTACTTTGGAAGGGAGAATATAATTTTTTTAAAACTTTATTTTGTGTTGTTCTTGTTTTATTCTTTGTTGTGCAGTTGGTTCCCATCATAGGGAACAATGGGGCTGGCTGGCCAGCCATCTCTGTAGGTGGTGGGGGAATTTGAGGGAGGGTGTCTGTGGTTCAGGTGCTCTTTCACAGGGAGCAGCTGGCACTCAGAAGTGTGCCCACCATTGTGGCACCCCTGGGCTGTGCAGAATTGCCCAGGGAAAGAGAGTTTAGAAGTTCCCAGCATAGGGAACAAAGGGAGAGGGCTGGCCTTTGCCAGCCTGTTCCTGGGGTTATGGGTGTAGGGCAGGTGGGGGTGGATTTGGGTCTGTGAGGGGCTAATGTGGGGATTTGGGTCTGTGTGTGGCAGCTGGGGGGGAATTGGGTTTGTGTGGGGCTGTAAGGGGTGGACTTTAGGGGCTGAGAGGACCTACTTGGGGAGGCCATGAAATGGCCCCCCCAAGTGGGAGCAGTCTGAGCCTTGGTGGGGGGTGGGAGGAAGGGTGGGAGAAGGGCCCCAGAGGGCTGGGGGGCATTTTGCATGCAAAATGCCACCCCTGGCAACACAAGACTCCCCCAGCTGTCAGTGGTAGAGATGAGAGCAGAGCATCTACTTGGGGAGGCCATGAAATGCCCCCCCAAGTGGCAGCAGGCTGAGCCTTGGTGGGGGGTGGGAGGAGGGGTGGGAGAAGGGCCCCAGAGGGTTGGGGGGCATTTTGCATGCAAAATGCCACCCCTGGCAACACAAGCCTCCCCCAGCTGTCAGTGGTAGAGATTAGAGCACCTACTTGGGGAGGCCATGAAATGCCCCCCCCCAAGTGGGAGCAGGCTGAGCCTTGGTGGGGGGTGGGAGGAGGGGTGGGAGAAGGGCCCCTGAGGGCTGGGGGGCATTTTGCATGCAAAATGCCACCCCTGGCAAAGGAAGCCTGCCTCTTCATTTTTTCCCCATAGGAAATAATGAAGAAAGATCAGCAGCAGCATGCTAACAATATGCTGCTCCTTCGCTTTCTTATGGGAGGATGGGGGGACCTGCTTTGGGGGGCCATAACATGGCCCCCCAAAGTCCAATCTGTCTGAAACTTGGGTGGTTGTTAGAGAAGGGTTAGAGGAAGGTCCCCACCAATTTTGGGCTTATTTGGTGGGAAAATGCCTCCTCCAGGCGTCCTGGAAGACGGAGGCATTTTCCCATAGAAAAAAGCCGAAAGAATGCCGAAATAATGCCGAAAGAATCCCGAAAGTCGAAAGCCGAAAGAGATTCTTGTTTCGGCTTTCGGCTTTAACGATAGAGAATCTTCTTTCGGCTTTCTACTTTCGGCTATAGCCGAAAATTTTTGGCTTGCACACCCCTACCTACCCCAAAAAATAAGCATGGTAACCTCCCCATGTAGGCCAGATCCAAAATTATAACAACATTTTTCTCTGCACACACCCTTAGTGTTAATGTTTTGTGCATGTACTGAATATGTGAGATAGTGGCAGTGGCAGATGGGCGGATTGTTGTGCATTTTTTTGTGGATGCACAAACACACGTTACTACTGAACATATTGGAACAGTTTACACATAGGCAAAAGGTTTGTTGAATGTTTTACTGTGTAGACTGCAACTGGCACAACAGAATGTAATTTGAACTGGCATGTAATCAAGCATTCTCATTCCTCCTTGACATTATCAGTGGATATATTTCTTACCCAGGCACTTAGCAAATCTAATTGTTTGGTAAAGCTGGCTTGTTTCCCACATTGGAATGCCTTTCCAGAACACGTTTGGCACCACTGCATTCCCTTCTCTCAAATGCTTTCTCAAAATCTCACCTTTGGTTTTGTCTTTCAACTCCCACCCCAACTGAAATGAACCTATGAATTTATCTTACGAAACTTCCTGTGATATAAGAACACCAGGAGAGGCCGTACTTCCCATCCACCTCACAGAAACATCAGCAATAATCGGGCAAGAGCCAGGAAATGACTAGCAAGAATGCAGTTTTAAACAAAAAAAATGTTACAAAGCTCTTCGAAAATGTCTGTATGGATGCAACCAGGCAGTGAGATCAGATTCAGCTCCTCCTGTGGTAGTACCTTCTGCTTATCTGCCCCAGAACTCTGAAAATCCCTCCCTTGGAAAATCTGTTGGTCTCCAATGCTCGTGTTCTTATAAGGTGGTTTGCAAGGTTGTTGAATTATAATTTTGGTGCTGTCCTACTTTTTAACATTTCCTCTCTGCACATCACAGTGAAATGCAGCCAGACACTTCATAAATAAATACACCTGCATTTGTTCATATTGCAATAGTACTGTTACTTCTCTTTTCCTTTTCATTGTTGCCTGCCATGCTGTTGAAATTGCAAGTTCCTTGAGGCCAGGGGCATTCTTCTTAGCTTAGAGCTGAACTACAAGAGATGAATTTCATGAGGATGCTCACGTGAAGGGAGTCACAATGTTAGCTGAATTTTAAAAGACAGATTGGAAGGCTCTGTCAATTTCCCCTCTCTACAGAGCCAGCAAAGATCACTCCTCAGAGGGTTTGTTTGTTTCCTTTTCACCTCCCAAAGGCTCTGACAGTTTCACCTCCCCTTCTAGGAGGCGAAGAGGAAATAAGCAAATCCTCTGAGGAGCAATCTTTGCTGCTCTGCAGAGAGCGGAAATTGACAAAGACTTCTGATAAAACTCGGCTTCCCAGCTAGCATTGCATCTCCCTTCATGTAAACGTCTTTGTGTAATTTGTCTCTTGTAGTTTAGCTCTTAGTTTGTTCTTTAAAGAGCCATTTAAACCATGGATTACATGTACAATATAGGTAAGATATAACATTTGCCATCCCTGCCTACCTGAGCAATTGTTTTACTGGGGGGGGCGCACAAACATGCCCCCTCATTGCAATCCCTTTTTCCTGTTTTTGGTGTGGGAGCATTTTACATTTTTGCCAAATTTTCTTTCTCCTCATAATTACCTCTCTTATCTGACAGTTGACATTTGGTTGAAATGCCATATTATATTTGTTATATTCAGCATATACAAACGGTTTTTCCGTTAAAAAGCCCACAATGGAAGAAACCGGACAATTCCTATATTTAGGCTGAAACCAAAATAAAGATCTGTGTGTACAAATAACACCTCTAATCCAAAATAATTCCCATCTCTGCCTTTAGCATGCCAACAGCTAATCCATTGATTTATTTTAATATGGGATCATAAAAAGATCAAACAAACAGTCCTTTGTTTTCCTTTCAATATACAGTATGCCAACGTCTGGAAAGGAACAGCAAACTTTGCAATCCTGTACAATATTTATTGATGAAGGCTCTGGCAGAAAGGGCAGAGGATAAAAGAAGGGTTATCTTGATGACACTGTCAGTGCCTTTGAAGTCAAAAACTACAAAATAGACATGCACATTTATTTGTTTCCCCCCTTAGAGAATTGCAGCCCAGCGCTGATGGGTGGGGGAGGAGGTGAGAGCAAGGTGAGAGAACACACTGACACAACCAGCTGGAGAACAAGGTGCCAAAACTTTATTCAATTACAGCTTATGGAGCACTGGTGATGCTAGTTGATGAACCTCCATACCCCACCAGACCACCTCTGGGTGGGGGACAAGGAGTGGCAGCAATTGGGATGCCACACAGGCATACGTCCCTGAGTGACTCCCCTGCCACCTGGGAGTAAGTATGCCCTGGCAACACCCGAGCTGGGCATGCACTACCATGACTCACTCCCAAGATTCCTTGTGGGAATCCCCTTACTGAGGGCCAAGGTACAAATGATGAATGGCACTTGCTTGGCAAGTGAATAGACTCATGTGTCAAGTGGATCAAGCTCCACTTGATCAAGTGGAGTGCAAGTGAATGGCAAGTGAACAGGGAGGAATACAGAGCCAAGCTACAAGTGACAAATGACACTTGAATGGCAAGTGAACAGACTCACATGTATTCCTCCCTGTTCACTTGTGTACGTGATCAAGTGGAGAGCAAGTGGAGGGCAAGTGAACAGGAAGGAATACACATGAGTCTATTCACTTGCCATTCAAGTGTCATTCATCACTTGTAGCTTGGCTCACACTTGAGTCTGTTCACTTGCCTGGTGAATGTCATTTGTCACTTGTAGCTTGGCCCTGAGATACTGGGCTCGCAGGCCCCATCTCCCCCCAAAAGGGGTAAATTAACAGCAGAGGTGAACTTTGACGATATTATTGAACAATAATTTCTTGGTAATTTTTGGTTTATTCCCAAATTAATACATAATTTATATTTTTCAGTGGCTGTTGGTACTTCACTGAATGTTATACCATTAACAGTAAAAAAACCCTTATTTTTAAAATTAAGATAAAATTTTAATTGACCTCTGTTCATACTTCCACTTAGTTCCATAGTGATCTACTTATGATTAATGCTATCTACAAGATCCTCCTTTGAGTTGAGTGACGCATGGATCTTTCTCTCCTCACTGGCCCAAATTTGACTATAAATTCCTCTAGCAAGGATCTGGCTTTTGTTCATGTTATAAAACACCATCATATACACTGGTGATATAAGTCAACCTTAAGACATCTGGTGATGGTATTCGTAACTGGGAGGGTTAATTAGGAGTAGCAAGAACAAAAGAACTTTCCATTACCCACTCCACTAAGGTTACCAGCAATGGTGGAATGGATCTATCCACCAATTTACACATGCATTCACGTCCATCTAGATGGTCCATCTAGTCCATTATCACCAATTTTGCCTGGCAGATCTCCAGTATCGCAGCTGCTACCATTCTTTGACTGGAGATATTGGCCTTAAACCTGGGATCTTCCGGGTGCAATATGTGAGTTCTACCGCAGAGTCATGCCCCCCTTCCCTTTTGCATAATGGTTGGACCTAATTGAGGGAAAGTGAGTTGAAAAGTGAAAACAAAGTTTTCTAAATCCAGCAATGACTAATCCAGACAGAGGCATCTGTTGAGCTGGGCTGTGCAATGTATGACAAAGAAAATCATCAAGGTGAGTTTCTGCACTTTCAGAAAATATTCTGAGAGTGTCTGATTCCACACACGTTGGATAATGCACTTCCAATCCTCTTTAGAGATCACTGATTTTTTTCAAGTGTGAAACAAAATATCCACTTCCAAATGATAGCTAAAGTGCATTGAAAGTGCATTATCCAACGTGTGCGGAATCAGCCATCAAGAGAATCCCAGCCTAAATGATGTTCTTCTACATTCCTCCACTGCCCCACCTCAGAATGTGTAGGGATATCGCAAAAGTGGTCTGGGGTGCATCTCTTGTCATCAGAGAAACCTGACATTTGGTACATGTAAAATGACCATGCAAACTACTGAAACAGGATTATTGGTATCCACAGCCATGATCCAATCTATAAAATATTAATAGAATACACACAGAAGAGTAATTCCAACAATTTTCCACCCCCAATTTCATTACATCCCCTATCTACTCCGTAACAGCAGGAGGCCCCCTTAATGGTAATTAGAAGGTACAAAGAACATAAGCACTTTACATTACCCAGACATTAAGGTATAAAGGATATCTTCTGGAATTGTAGGAATTGTAGTCATCAACTGATGCACATACTTGTGTGAATTGATCTACAAGAAATCAATTATATAATTGATAATACAAAATAATACAAAAATTCGGTCTGCAGTGCTTGGTATATAACGGTTCATATGAACATACAGATCACTACTTAGGAGTGTTGTAGTAATCAAATTACTACAACTACTGTGAAATTACACTTACCAGATGTAAGTAATTGTGCATGATTCAATCATTGACCATCTAGAGATGGTCAAAAACATGCTGGCCTGGAAGTAAATTATGTGACAATTGTGTACTAAAAACTGTAAACTATTGCCCTCCAAGAATGTTTCAGCACAACGTTTTTCAGATTTAAAAAAAATGGTACACAGAAATAAGATGCAACCTCTGTTTCACATAATAGTCAGTTCATAAACTATCAGTTTATTTTAGCCATTATTGAACTTAGAGATCCTTCGAAGTAGGAAACAATACATAACACATTCTCTTGGGTGCTAAACTCTGCTTTGGATTGGCAGAGCATTGAAACTCTAATTAAAGTACAGGTGTTTTCGTATATTGCAGCCTATCACATTCAAAGCTTTGAATGCATAATAAAATCTTGGGGCCATTCCAATTTATTATATTTGCCTATTTTAAATGAACAGCAATACAGGGTTTCTTTCTACAATTGCTTTTCTCACTACTTCTCTCTCCTCTCATAGCAATATATATCTTCTCATTAGTTTTCCTTCAGTTCCTCATGTTAAGTCACAGTATGATATTATACTCAGAGCAGTTCACACAGAGAACATATCACTTTGTTTGCTTTGTGCACTTCTATTCCAAACGCTGATAAAATTATTTCTCATTTCCTCCTAACTACTCTCTGAATTTGCTTTAATTTTTTTATTTTCAATTGGTGGCTTCAAAGTTGAGTTAGGATATATAATTTATGCCAGGAAGGATTGATATCCAACATCTGATCTTGAAGTCCTTGGGGTAAAGAGAATGCTTTAATGAAAACAGTCAAATCTCTTTATTCTAAACCTTGATATTTGCAGCACATTTTTAAAGATGACTTGGGCTTTTTTGTAATGCAAACATCAGAAAAGAATAGAAACTCCTAAACTGCACATAGAGCTAGCATGTGTCTTGAAAAATCAAGCCACTCGCCCATTTGATTGTAGTTATTTTATTGTTTTTTTTTAAAAAAATCCCATCCCTCTTTTGCAAATGAGTTGTTCATTACAGTTTACATCAAGGTAAAAAATAGAATAATATCACCGGAAATAATTTTAAAACTAAGATAACAAAGAACAAAAATCAAAATGCCACATACATTTCAGATTATTACAACAACACAGGAGAATTGTAGCCACGATTAGACATGGACACGGACAAAAAAAAAATTAAAAATGGTGTTTGTTGTTTGTTGCCATCCACAAACATCGAACACTGATGAACATGATCCTGTCATGAACATGTTCATTGTTTGTTTGTGGTGGCCAGCAGGCTCTCCTCCAGCCATCAAGATCTCTACTGCACCATTCCCAGAAACCCTACCTGAGCAGGCAGCAGGAAAGGTACCAATAATAAACAATAGCTTGGCCCCAGAGCCTGGCAGCAGCCCTGGAACCTGAAAGGGTAGATCCCTATCCCAACACACACGCACAAATTCAAGCTCTAATGCACTCACCCTGTCTCTCTGAGCAGCAGTCTCTCCCTGAAAGCCAGAGCTGGGAGCCTCTCCCCCCTGGTCTTTTCCTCTGGTAATAAATTTGGAGATCCAGTCCACACTTGGAAGGAAGACCTGCCTATCAAGCTAAATTGGGCTTAGATTGGGGTTTTCAGGGCAACAGCAGGAGTTCAGACAATCCCTGCCTGAGTTGCCAAGGGAATTGATTGCAGGTGCCAGACAGTCTGGCTTGAGGAACAGCAACAAATGAGGCTTGCAATGACCACCTATTCATTTAGAATGGGGCCTCAGGAACAGCTTGTTCTCGAACAGCAGATTGGGCTGTTTGTGGGTTTTTAAAGTTCATATTGCTGTTTGTGCCCATCTCTAGCCACGATCATAAAACAGACCTCGATCAGCCCATAGGCTGATTCCGCACACATTGGATAGTGCACTTTCAATGCACTTTAGCTATCATTTGGAAGTGGGTTTTTTGTTTCACGCTTGAAAAATTCAGCTCCAAATCATCTCTAAAGAGGATTGGAAGTGCATTATCCAACGTGTGCGGAATCAGCCCTTAATACAGAGCAAAAGAAAAAGACCTTCACCTAAACCTCCAACAGGAAAAAGTCTTCCAAGAAAGTGATACTACATCTCTGCTTACCAATGACATTACTTCTGTTGTTGGAAGAATGCAGGCATGGGATATGTTTGATTGTTCCTACTTATAGGAAATTTCTTGCACATAGAAAATTTGTTACAAGAGAAAAGACTTCTCCTTTTCCACATGGAAGAATGCTATGATGGGGAGAAACACCCCATGTTTTGTCTAGATGATGCTACAATTGCATCCTTTGTTTACTGCTATAAACAAGCACAATATAGTTGTTAATGTCGGAGGTTGGAATACCCCTACCTCCAGATGGCAGCCATTAAGAAGAGGACACCAATACTTTCTCTCCATTTAGACAACAACAGTATCTGCCCAGTTAACCATCTGCTGCTGGCCTTCTGTCTATGTTTATATACTCTGGCCTGCTGAATTGTAGTGGTTGCTTCAAGTTATTGAAGATTACATACAATGCCTGTACAGCTGCAGTTTTATAAAATGCTCTCTTTCAATATCTACTGCAGATGCAACAGTACGAACTGGTTGCCTGTCTTGCCACCATCTGCAAAAGTGAATTAGCCAGCAAAGCAAGCGTCTCTCGTCCCACTTGATAGTTTAAGCATTAGTGCTAGCAATAGCTGGATGCTCACAGTGCCCTTGAGGGAATCTAGGTAAGGCATATGCTTGGTGCCGAATTCATACATCGCACTTTCAGAATCTCCCACGAGCTATGTTTTAATGCCACTACTTTGTCTTCTGGCCTGATATAACACTCCTTGCCAGGTGGGTAAGTGCTCGTGTCTAGTGAGACTTTTAGATGTCTTTAGATACACAGAGATTACCTTATTCAATGTCAGACAAAGCGAATGAAACAAGGACAATAGGGTTATGTTCAGGCATTATAGGATAGAAATAGTGGGTTGGAGGCAGGGCTTTTTTTCAGCTGGAACATGGTGAAACGGAGTTCTGGCGCCACTTGAAAATGGTCACATGGCCGGTGGCCCCGCCCCTGATCTCCAGGCAGAGGGGAGTTTAGATTGCCCTCCATGCCACTCAGTGATGTGGAGGGCAATCTAAACTCCCCTCTGTCTGGAGAGCAGGGGGCGGTGCCACCAGCTATGTGACCATTTTCACCGAGGGCAATTTAAACTTTAAAAAACTCCCCCCTTGTTCCAGCTGACCCAAAGTGACGTCATTGTGTGGTCCTGACTTCCACCACTGAGTTCCACCACCTCTTTTCCCAAGAAAAAAGCCCTGGTTGCGGGGATAATCTTCTACCCACACGTTTGTCCTTTTTAGATCTCCTGCCAAAGCTTCCACCCTTTACAGTTGCTTCAACATCATTTCCCCCCTTACAACTCATTCTGCACCCCAGGACGAAGATGTGAGTCACAGATAAATAATACAACCAGGTTGAATAATAAAAGTAAGATCAATAAAGCTAGGTTTTGTTAAAAGATGGATCTGCAGATTCTGATTAGTTATTACCTGCCTACATATGGCAACCTCACCCTGACTTAAAATTCAGCTTGGCTTATATGACTGAGCCTTGCCGTTCATTGCCTACCCAGAGTCCTGTACTGAGAGGGGCATACTAATTCTGCCCATACTGCAGCACAATGAGGGTTCAGCTGACGCTGCCCAGTACCAAGGGAATCTCCCCCCTCCTGATTATGACAGCCATTATGGAGATGGAATGGTCGCGCTCCCATCTTCATTAGATACTATGACAGGCCCCTCTTCAGCATTGTTCCACTGTAGGTGGTAGTAGTAGTAATAATGATAACAGCATTCAATTTATATACCACCCTTCAGGGCAATTTAACACCCACTCAGAGCGGTTCACAAAGTATGTTGTTATTATCCTCACAACAATCCTCCTGTGAGGTGAGTGGAGCTGAGAAAATTCTAGAAGAGCCGTGACTAACCCAAGGTCACCCAGCTGACTTCAAGTGGAGGAGTGGGGAAGTAGGGAATCAAACCCAGTTCTCCAGATTAGAGTCCCGTCGCTCTTAACCACTACACCAAACCGGCTCTTTGGCTGAGCAGCCCCAAGTAGCGTGTTATTATTTGAGATTTTGAAAGTCTATTTGTTCCACCCTGACAGACATTTATAACTATGGCTTTTTAACCCAGTCCAGGAAGCTCACCTCTGCTAGCCCACAGTTCTTCTGGTTGTATGTAGACCCTCCTCATAAAGAAGTCCATATAAGTCCATAGACCAAAGAAATAGAGTGAGTGCCTACACTCATCCCAGTGTTTTGTTCCCCCATCAATTAATCTCTTGCTGTTTCCTGAGCCCTCTGCCATGTTGCACTGCTGCTCTTGCTCTGTGTGTACCCTCTTTGCTAGTCCCTTTTCCTTATCAGCCCTTCTGTCCAACATTGTGGTTGCATCAGTAGGTAGTGGTAACCACATCTGAGAAACTGTGAGATCATTAAATGATAATTAGAGAGCAAAAGTCAAGAAAGAACATTCGAATATGTGGGGTGAAATTAAGGAAAATCCATCTATGTGTCTAGCAACCAAAGTGCCAGGAAATTTATCTTCTTTTTGTGGCTCACCTCATTACAGATATCTCATATAAAACACATTTACAACCTATAAACTGCAGCCCTAAAATTCTCCCTATTGTATGTCAAAAGAGGCCTATTACCTTACAGCTACTACTACTCTTACAACATTCAGGCTTCTTAAGGGGAAAAAAAATCAGAAGTCCCAGTGTTTTATCATGCTTTCCTGTGCTGTGTGATCATTTGAATATACGCTGCTATTCAGGTGGCTTGTGAGTGATTAATAGTGGTATTCAGGTGGTACTAACAACCTGTATGAGTTTAACAGTCAGGAATCTTCACAAGGAACCTGGAATGAAAGTCTAGTTATTTAGTCACTTAGAGCTAAGCTACAAGAGACGAATTACACAATGGGGAGCACATGAAGTGAATTGCAATGTTAGCCAAGAAGCTGAGTTTTAAAAGCGATCAGAAGGCTTTGTCACTTTCCCTTCTCTACAGAGCCAGCAAAGATGGCTCCCCAGAGGGTTTATTTCTGTTTTGCCTCTTAGAAGGGGAGGTGAAACTGACAGCCTTTGGGAGGCAAAGAGGAAATTAACAAACCCTCTGAGCAGCAATCTCCCTGGCTCTGTTGAGAGGGGAAATATCATGTGCCAGGCTAGCCCAAGTAGAATAGTCAAAGTCCAGTCCAGGGTCAGAGCACAAGTACAAAATCCAAAGTCCAAAGTTCAAGAGCCAAGTCAGAGGGTCTGTAGATCAGTACCAGTAAAGTCAGGTCCAGATGCAAGCAGAGACGGGGCACGGGGCACGGGGCACGGGGCACGGGGCACGGGGCACGGGGCACGGGGCACGGGGCACGGGGCACGGGGCACGGGGCACGGGGCACGGGGCACGGGGCACGGGGCACGGGGCACGGGGCACGGGGCACGGGGCACGGGGCACGGGGCACGGGGCACGGGGCACGGGGCAGTAGCAGAAATTCAACTTGTTGCTTCCACACCTAGCAGTTCCTCTAGACTGGCTTTTATAACCAGGCGTGGTTTGCAGCCAGCTGCTTGGGCTCTATCCTGATGCTACTCATCATCACTATCGATAAGCAGCTGGCATCATCCCAGGAGGCGAGCACTGCGCCTTCTCTCCTGCAGCTCCACGCTCTGCCTTCGTCTGCAGCATTCTTTGTGTGTGTGTGTGTGTGTGTGTGGGGGGAAGCCCCTGTGGTGTTGGACATCCCTGGCTGGGCTTCCCCTGTGGTGTAGGAGCTGGAGGGTGCTGGTAGCTCTGCCTCAGCTGCTAGCTGTGGACTCTGATTAGCCAGCAGCTGTTCTTCCTGATCACCAGCGTTGGCTGAGTCAGGGCTTGTTACACGAAGCTCCTCTTCGCCTGAGGAGCCAGGGCTGGCTACATGAGGCTTCTCCTGAGGAGTCCTCACTTTCACTGAGCCCAGACTGGCCCATGACAGGAAATTAACAAAGCTTTCTGATCTCTTTTAAAACTCAGCCTCCCAGCTAACATTGCTACTCTCTTCACGTGCTCCTCCTCGTGTATTCAGCTCTTGTAGCTTGGCTCTTATTATGCCACCTTCTAGGTAGCTTCTGGCCCTAAGCTGGGCCCCTCAAAGCAGCTGACAACCCTCAAACAAGCATAAGAACAGGGAAGCAAACACTGAAGTGGGAGGGCAATCTTTGTTACATATATTTAAGTCTGGGGCAACCAGAAGCAATGGCATTTGGTGTGAGTTAAAGGTCAGAAACCAAAAGACTGTTGGCCCTTGGCTTTTAGCCCAAGGAACATAGTCTGTGGCATTTACTGAATTGGGCTAGTGGATCTAGGAGTGGTCACTGATGTTGCACTTTGATTTTTTTTGGTCTAAATTATATTTTGCTTTGTAAGTCATCATTAGGGAGAAAAGCAGAAAAAGAAATACTTAAATAAAACCATGTCAAGTTTCCTTATATTGAATCAGTCCATCAAGGTCAGCATTGTTTACTTAAAGGCGAACTAGATGAGATGAAATGCACAAGTCTATGCAAGTGTCTAGAATCGTGTCTGTTCCTACCTACCCTTGTCCATTTTAACCGAGGTGAACACATGTCCTGTAGCCCCAGTCCGCTATACATGTGGTCATATTGGCAAGTGTCCACGGATCATATCATCCAGTCGCCATTGCAAAGTGGCGATTCTGTTTTGCTTCCGCTTCCCTCTTCCTGCACAGAAAGGCAATAGGGGACAGGGGATGGTTACAGGGGATGGTTTAACCTTGACATGCATGTGCATGATGGGACATCATTCCTGCATCTTGGAGAAGCACAGAAGAAACCCGTGCTAGCACAAACACAGGATCAAGTACACAGGAAAGCAATGAGGAGACACGTGTAAGCCCATTTGCATGTCACTCACGAGTAATTCATCTTGTGTAGTTTGACTCTATGATTGTCAGAGTCTTTCACGTAGCCTACTGCCTGGGTGAGATGCCAGGGATTGATCTTGGGTCCTTCCACATGCAAAGCAGATACTTTTCAACTGAGCCACAGCCTCTCCACAAAGCAGGGGAGGAAAATGAGATGCTTCTCCTTGACTTTCACAGGGTCATTCCATGCAGATGAACTGGAGAAGCCAATTGTAGCACAGGAGAATTTGAACAAGCTGAACAGAAGAGTGTTCTGAACAACAGTTAGATGCCGTGTCCAGGATCCAGAGATTCCAGTTAGTTCCATGTGCTGAAGAAAGCTTTAGGCTTGAGTTCCATGAACATCAGCCCTATGTGATACATAATGAATGGGTCTGAAGCAAAGGAGACCCCCCAAAGGTTGAAATACAGCATAGAGTCAGCTGTTCAAAAAAGACAAAGAGAGGCAGTTTGGTGTAGTTGTTAAGAGCATGGGACTCTAATCTAGAGAGCCGGGTTTGATTCCCCACTCCTCCCTTTGAAGCCAGCGGGGTGACCTCGGGTCAGTTGCAGCTCTCTGCAGCTCTCTCAGCACCACCCACCTCACCGGGTGTTTTGTTGTGGGGATAATAATGACATAATTTGTAAACCGCTCTGAGTGGGCATTAAGTTGTCCTGAAGGGCGGTATATGAATCGAATGTGATTATTATATTATTATTAAAATAAATGACACTTACCACTAAGCATGTCTAGATCATTTAGAACCTCACTATTATGGGAAGGGCACCAAAAAACAGTTCTGCTATATAAAAAATGTTTTGGGGGAGTGCTTTGCTGTTGTTGTCCTATACTGCAAATTCTTTGTCTGATTCAAATTCTTTGTCATTGATCCTTTGAGTTTACATTATATAAATAAAAGAAATAATTGGAATACACACACACACATACAAGGCTTTTTGTCTGGGAAAAGAGGTGGTGGAACTCAGTGGGTTGCCCTCAGAGAAAATGGTCAAATGGCTGGTGGCCCTGCCCCCTGATCTCCAGACAGAAGGGAGTTTAGATTGCCCTCTCCTCTGTCTGGAGATCAGGGGGCGGGGCCACCAGCCATGTGACCATTTTCAAGAGGTTCCACCACGTTCCACCGCGTTCCAGCTGAAAGAAAGCCCCCCCACACACATAAACATACACACACACACATATATATATACACACACACACACACACATATATGTGTGAGTGTGTGCGCACCCAGGTTTCAGCCGTTAACACACAAAGTCTGCAATATTTCAGTGGCTACATGGTAAATAACACAAGGCTTGCAAATTATCAGCAGCCCTGAGCTCCACCCTTGTCAAGCTGTTTTCAGCAGCTTAAGTTTAATGGAGGAAGAAGTTCTCCAGCATAGGACAAAAACAATAAAGTTAATTATTTTCTGGTTAATTGGAAAGTTGATGAAGACTTTTATTTCACTAATTATACACTTTTATGGAACGCAATAAAAGGATTCTTCCTGATGCCTTAAGGTAGGTCCCATCACTCATCTTTTATTGGTCACACAAGAGTCTCAGACTGAATGGAAAACTTTTAACTGGTCTAGTAAAGTTTGCAGAGGCCTTTGTCTTCTCATTAGGAAGCAACGAAAATCTGCTATCTTCATGCTCATCCCTGAGAATTACAAGCTTGCAATACCAGAAAAGTCCCCCAAAGAGATTTCAGAGGAATTAGTGGGCTGGAACCACAAGCTAGCTTTGGGGCAAATTTTACAATTATCAAGCAAGGGCTCAGGGGGACACAAAGCACGCTACTACAGCATCATCTATCAATACAAGCCAGTAAGACTATGGATGCCTCTCCCCGATCTGCAAGTTGAGAATAATAATATTGGATGCCACTGCAAGATTGTTGAAAGCCATTATCTCTCTATCTTTCAGTAATAATCGTGAAGTACATTATGGGTTGTTGCAAGCCACTATATCTTATTTATTTATGTATTATATTTATATCCCACCTTATCTCCTTAGATTCTAGATGGCTAACAAAGCCACAACAAGTTGCAAAAGCACAAAACAGTCCATCAACAAGATAAAAATAAGACACCAGATAAAAACGCAGCCCAATCAGCTAAGGCAGTTAGCCCACCCGATTCCCTCTGAAATAAATCCATCTTATACGTGCATTCCAGAATGCAGAGAGTGAAGGCTCCTCCCTGGTAAACCATCCCAAACAACTGGACCCAACACAGAAGAAGAGTGTGATCTTGCCATACTTGCAATCCTACCAGAGGACACCACAAGGAGAAGACTGTCTAAAGAGTGCAGTTGGTATCGGGGGTATAATAGGATATGCCAGAGCTTTTGTTCAGCTGGAACGCGGTGGAACAGAGTTCCGGAACCTCTTGAAAATGGTCACGTGGCTGGTGGCCCTGCCCCCTGATCTCCAGACAGAGAGGAGTTTAGATTGCCCTCCATGCTGCTGAGTGGTGCGGAGGGCAATCTAAACTCCCCTCTGTCTGGAGATCAGGGGGCGGGGCCACCAGCCATGTGACCATTTTCTTCGAGGGCAACCCACTGAGTTCCACCACCTCTTTTCTCAGAAAAAAAGCCTTGGGATATGCAGTTTGATAAATATGAGAGCCAAAGGCTGTGAGGGGCTTTAAAGATAACTTAACCTGCACTTTGATAGGGCTGGAAAAAATAGCTAACTGTCAAGTTGGGGATTGCCACCTTCTGTGCCAGCCACATCTGTCGAGATGTTGCCTGGCCAATGAGGTGCCCCGACTTGCCTAGCAGGGCCACCTGCTCATCCCTTCCAGAGGAGGCTGCCCTCTCCTTGGTCTTTGCGAAGGCTCCTCCCTTATGGACTCAGATTGGTGGGGTGAGGGTGGGGTAGAGTGCCCCTAGAACCCACGGTCCCACCTGAGAAGCTGGCCCTTAGCTTCAGGTCCAGCCCTCTCTTCTCCTCCCTGGCCCCATCTCCCAGCTTCCCAGCCCCAATGTGAGTCCCACCACCTGTGCCCCTGTTGGCCACACTTCCGTGCTCCACCTCCCTTCTGCCTGTCAGTGGGATCCCTGTTCATCCTGCTTGTTCTGGCCCTATCAGAACTGGGGCTGGCTGGGCTGAGGTTTCCCGTGCCCAACAGTCGAGCACCCTCCCCAGGCCCCACCTTCGTTTTCCCTGTGGTGGCAATGGGTGGCAAGACTCGAGTTGGACCAGTTTCCTGTCTGCCCCTCCCCCACCCACCAGCCACCCTCAGAGGCTTGTGGGGCCATTGCCAGCAGCTCACCTGGTGGGCCATCACTATTACCTCTTGCACCTTCCGGCTGCTGCGCCAGGACACTCAGTGCATGCTGCCCCAGGCATGGGGAGGTTGCTGCCAGTGAGCTGGGGGGGATCAGGGCCTGCTGCCACCTCCAGTGCTGGAGCTGGCACCAGCGCTGCTTCAGAGACTGCTGAGTCGGGGACTGCTGCCACTGCTGCTCCCCGCTGCGTCCTCACCACTGCTGCTGTCTCTCCTGTCACTGCTGGCCCCTGCCACCATCCCTTCCAGTTAAGTGGGTGGCTAGTGACCGGAGTCCAGGCCATGCAGGGCAGCTGGCCCCAGACAGTAACCAATATAGTTGACCTCTTAGCCTTTCTGCCCTTCTCTCAAGCACATCTCCAGTGTGAGTGTAATAACTGTGGATTCCACCACATAAGCACTTTTTCCGAGCTGGTGACAGAGGTGCTTTTGGACTTGGTATGGGAGACACTTAAACAGATTTTTCTAGGAGGTTTCAACATACTTGCTGGATGCTTCTCAGCAGGGCTGGCCAGGACATTATAGTATTTTGGCTGCCTTTGGGCTTTCTCAAATTATAATGGGACCAACACATGCAAGAGGCCACACCTTTGACTTAATCTTTTTCGCTGAGTCTTTGAGGGAAGGTCTTCTTTCAGGATTGGAGATTTGGCACCCTGGAAGGTCATGGTGAATATGCCTTGATATCCTCCAAAAAGGAGAGACCAGTTAAAATGGTTTGCCAAGAGAGGCTCATGGATCCTTCTGGGTTCCAAATGCTGTAGGGTTTTTCAGAATTTCAAACGCATACTCTATTGAGGCTGAGGTAGGAGCTTGGGATGTGAAGCACCTCAAACGTATTTGCAAGATTCCTCCTCGTTGAACTTGTCTCAACCTTGAGGTGGAAGACAACCCAATGGGTGACCTAAACAGGACTGGAAGATGACTAGAATCTGATAGGGCATGTTAGCACATTGGAAGATAGATGAAGTGGTGTTGATAGTAGCAAAGAAAATTTATTCCTCTGCAACCATTGTGCCAGCTAGTTCACACCCATCCTAATTATTTAATGTATCTTTCTTGACATCTTCTAACTCCTAAATCTGATGCTTTGCTATCTCAAGGACACACAATTAGCTGTGCAATGCTTTTTTACTGATAAAATAGTATGCATATGCACTTACCTGGATGCCAGCTATAAGATAGGCAAGGTGGAAGTTGCATCTGTATAGCAATGGTGAGGATGGTGCCCCAGGCAAAGAACACACAACACAGCATTATCGAATGAACTGGGCCACAACTTTATTTATTGGAACACTGGCAAGGCTTAGAGCAATGGATCTGCTCCATTGAATAGCCCCTTGAAGTTCGATGTTTCCTTCGCCAGCACACCTGCTGGGCACCGTGATGTACAGCTGTCATGGTGTTGCCTGATGGCCACTGCCACCCAGGACAAAATCTGCAATGGCTCTACCTGGGCTCGTACCCTTCGGCTTTACCCAAATCCCATAATGGGGTCCCAAGAGATGCAGGGTGAGCTTCCCAGACCCCAGAAGATCCAGCCCAATGCCACAAAACTGCTCAAAGTTGTGACAAGTTAGGACTAGATATCAACAACCCCTTGGGAGGGAGGGAAAGAGCTCTGTCTCCTCTGACACCATCATGAAGAATGAGGGCGACCACATGGCCATGCGAGAAGAGCCCAGCCATGCCTGTGCTCCTTCCTCTACTCTCCTGGTGCATCTCTTTGCCTCTGTCTTAGCCTCGCGCCCAGCTGCAACTCTGCCCTCCAATGAATCAATGAGCTTCCTATATCCTTAATGCACCATCTGGTCCACTTGTAGACAATTTTAACCCGGTTACAATGATAGATATCGACAGGATTCTGGCATCTGTGAAGGCCACTACTTGTGCACTAGATCCTTGCCCATCTTGGCTGCTAAAATCGTGTAGGGGGCAAATAAATGAGTCCTTGATGTATATCATAAGTCAGTCACTAAATCCAGGCATCTTTGCTCAGCCGCTCAAAGAGGCAGTAATCTGCCCACTACTTAAGACAAACCATCCCTAGACAAAAATGATGTGGCCAATTATTGCACAGCCTCTCATCTGCCCTTTGTAGGTAAAGTGATTGAGAGAGCAATAGCAGACCAACTACAGGTCTTCTTGCATAATTCCTGTGCTCTTTGTATCAGAATCCTGCTTGCTTTCAATTTTTTGTAATCCATACCCTATTGTATTGTTTCTTGAATTGTCCCAGCTATTGATTGTATTATTTGACACTGAATGATCCGCCTGAAGTCTTAGGGCCAATCTACAAGTGACGAATGACACTTGAACGGCAAGTGGATTGAGTGGAGCGCAAGTGGAGGGCAAGTGAACAGGGAGAAATACACTTGCCGTTCAAATGTCATTTGTCACTTGTAGCTTGGCCCTCAGTGAGAAAGGTGGACTATAATTAACATTTTTTAAAAATCCTAAAAAGGCTACGTTTTTTTTATCTTCTTATATCCCTTTATAAAACACAAAACATTTTAACATTCAGCTAACATTTATGGCTCTATTATAGGAATTCATAGCAATATACAATTGCACTGAAGGAGAAAAAGTTATTAAAATACATTCACCTTAACAGTATTTGAAATCTCTACCATTGAAATGCAGATAGCATTATCCAAGTGGCTACACAGACTGATTTTAATCTGTAGAAATATTCATGTATTAAATTAGTTACAGGAAAGCTTCCTTATTGTTGCACAACTTCATTAAAATCACATTGCCACACCAGAGAGAAACACATCGAAGAGTTTCAATCAAATGCTTAAAGTCGGGTAAAACAAAACAATTTGCAGTGACAGTATAAAGCCGATGCCCCTATATACAAAGTTTACTTCACTAGAAATTGAGAACCTTTATCTAATAACATTTTGTAAAAAAGGGAAAAAAAATTTTTTGTAAGCCTTACAAGTTCCGCATCATAAGAAATAATAAACTTACATTAGCTAAACTTCGGTGAGAATCATTGACTAGATATTTTAAAGTCTTCAGATCACCTCAATGAAGGGAGGTGGTATTAAACTAGAAGAACTCGCAAATTCAGAGCTAATTTTCTGAGCGCTGTTCGTACGTCAACTCCTTTGTGCCTGTTTGTCAGGTTGCTTTATCTGATAATACAGTGTGATCAGCTTTTCACACATGTGCATTTCCCCACAGTCCAATGGAGTTGTCCTCTTCCAGTCCTTGCTGTGCTCCTACATCGTTCAGCAGATGTAGTTAATCAATAGTTAAATCCACACAAATCAATAGTTAATCCACACAAATCATACTGACCGGTCATAAATAATGGTTCTTTGTTTAAAAAAAATCCTACAGTTGGGTGTTCATCTAAGTAGACTTAACGATGTTAATGGCTGCTGATCTTTTTAGATCGATGGCATTTCTACAAATGCACGGTTCAAAAAAATTACAAAACTGTTCTGCAGACATCATAGTTGTCAGTGCCAAACTAAGTGTACCTTCTGATTAGATTACATTTGATTGTCACACTCAAAAGAGTTAAGTTCAACTATTGAACTAGGTTGATGTGAAAGTTCAGCATCTCTAGTTTTAATGAGGTTGACAAATTAGTAGGTTCTGCCTTAGAAATCCACAAATAGGGGAGAAAGGTCTAGTGCATTCCCTGGATGTTGTCAGGAGGTGGTAGAGAAAGCCAATGTTTCAGCCATGCAGAGTGGACAGCCTATGGCACAGGCAATGACATCATGACCTTGTGTTAAGTTTGCCATGGTGCTGTTAGGTAATTTTACCTAATGATCTCCTTCCTTTAGATGGCAAAGTTTATTTCAAATGTGAAGCTACAGTCTGCTTATATGGCAGCCCTACTGACTTCACGAGGAAGTAAATAGTAAAGAGTCCAGTAGCACCTTTAAGACTAACCAACTTTACTGTAGCATAAGCTTTCAAGATCCACAGCTCTCTTCGTCAGATGCATGGAGGGCAGGGCTCATCTGGAGGCGAAATGCGCCAGAACAGTGTTCCGGTAGATCTGAAAAGAGGTCACGTGGGTTTTGGCCCCACCCACGTGATTCCTTTTCCTCCTGGCTGTCCTTGTCTTTAGCAGCAGACTCTGCTGCTTTATTTGCATTTGTGACTCATGAAAGAGATGGGGGGGAGAGAGAGAGAAAATGAGTGAGTGAGTGCAAGCTGAGTGGGGCTGGGCTCCAAAGGAACGTAAGCTGCTTTGAATTCATTCTGCTTTGCTGCTTTATTTTCATTTGTGACGAGGGGGGGAGGAGAGAGAGAGAGAGAGAAAGTGAGTGAGTGAGTGAGTGAGTGAGTGAGTGATTGCAGGTGCCAGACTGTTTGGCTTGACGAACAGCAACGAACAGCAATGAACGAGGCTTGCAACGACCACCATTTAGAATGGGGTCTCATGAACAGTTTGTTCGCGAGCAGCAGATTGGGCTGTTCGTGGCTTTTTTTAGTTCGTATTGCTGTTCATGCCCATCTCTATCCTTGACACTGTGTGGAAATGTCCTTGATACTGATGGTACTAATCCCATACTGTGTAATTCGCCTTGAGTCTAAGTGAGAAAGGTGGGCTATAAATAAATAAATACATACATAAATACATACATAAATAAATAAGAGTTAGGAGTTATCTCCAAATAGGGTAGTATGAATACACATCTAGACATGCTGGGCTGGTTTATCTATCTTTTTGTTAACTGCAGCATGACTTGTACATCAAAGAACATAGGCAAAACTTTAAAGTTATCTCACATCACCTCAAATACAGTACTTTTCATTTTTTTTATTTTTATAAAAGATTCATTTTATGTAAAAGCAGTAGAATAAGTTTAGATTTGATGAGAAAGTAAGTACTGCATAGGTTACATTTTTTCCAACACTTCTGTCTCTCCCACCCCACCCCGCCGACCCCCTGGCATAAAAACTTCCAGAATCTCTCGTCCGAACAGTACCGACCCCCAGGGCATGCATTATTCCCACCTGCCACCCTTGCTGAACTCTCCTCCAAAATCTGTCTTATGGCCCACAAAGGTGGGTGTGGGTTGGAAAGCCTCATACATCGTATCAATGTCGTGTGGAGAGCTCAGTAATCAAGCTTCTTCATTTTGTTCATGTTATTTCTAGAAATTTTCATACTTTGGCAAACGTTGAGAAAAAGAACATGTTGCAGATGGAAAAGGATTAGAGAGAAGAGGTGCTCAGCATGCTGCAGTTTGGGTGAGCCTTTGGGTAATCTGGCTCCGCATTGGGTGCACGTGCTGTGATGGTTAGTTTTCTGAGAGCCAAACTACAAGTGACGCCTGACACAGGTTGGACACTTGTCAGCTTCCCTCAAGTTTTGGCGGGAAATGTAGGCAGCTTGGCGGAATGTTGGACAAGTGACAGTTGAAAAGTCCATTGGACAGCAGTCAAGAGAGCCAAACCAGAATGCCTACATTTCCCATCAAAACTTGAGGGAAGCTGACAAGTGTTCAACCTGTGTCAGGCATCACTTGTAGCTTGGCTCTGAGAGTCACTGCTTCTCTTTGAGCACACAGTTGCTTGCACCGGGTGGGAGACAGTGGAGGAGATGATCCTGCCACTCAAGAAGGGGTGGGGTTTCGATGGTCTTCTGCATCAGCTTTGTTCCAAACCATGTTCTGTGGTGGATGCTGAGGGTAGTGACAGCCCTTCATTTATCATGTCTTGACTGGATTCTGCTTGTTCAGGAAAGGGTCCAGAAGGGCTGTCCACCAATGTGTGCATCCAGTGACAAAATGGGGCACTCTCTTGTTTTTTAGTCTGTACGTTTTGATAATGTGAACATAATAATGTTGTAAATATAGTTTAGTTTTCAACTGTATGAGAATTATAATGCAGTTTCAGTGTAATTTAATGCCAAATACAGTACTTTTCAGAGAATCAGTTCAAACATTCAGTTGTGAGTGTATAGTCATTGAGTTTACAGAAATTAAATTACGTACATGCAAGCATTAACCTACCTTCTGAAGTCCATGAATTCGTCTTCAACAGACATCCAGAATGGTGGGAAATGTCAAACATAACTACACAGAGATCTGAATATGACCTTTGCTTTTTATATATTTTGAGAGTGAAGGAATTTTCCCTATTCTATTTCATTACTGAGTCATAATTTTATTCCATCTGTGTTCTATTCCTCCTGAATTCTGGTGTAACTAGGAAAATTTCTGAAATGTAAACATGTATATTGTAATATTTTTTCATTGTTCAGTTCCTTTCGTTTCCTTGCACCCCCCCCCCCCCAGATGCATGTAACACATTGCAGACAAGTTGGTGTTAATGTGATTGTATATCTGATTGCAGCAAGATCCTTATTTGAGCAGTGTCTTACTGAGAACGTATGAGCTCCTGCACATGGGTGAAACATTACACAAACAGAACTGTATGTACACAATTGCTGTTTTGCAGTGTCTTATTAATGTGTACATGTGCATCTTTCATGCAAGAAGAAAGACAGATACTGTTGTACTTAGGTTAGTTCAAAGTTGTAACAAACTTTACTTCCTTGGTGTTCCGATTGATATTTGGAAAGCTTTTTAAAACACGGAACAAAGGAGAGCTCCTAATGCATTTGTTTCACTTTATGCCAAGTAATTCAAAACTACAAAATTTGAGCAGAAATTCAGACAAGAAGACTTTTGGAAGCATCCTTAATGTTTTTTCTGTTTATTTTGATGCCTAACCTACTCATATTTCCCCGGTTCATGTAAAGTTCGGAAATGTTTGGAAGCTATAAAACACCAAAAAATACTAAAATATGTATAGTAAACATACATATATTCCTTCCACACATACCCCTGAACCGTAAATGCCTATTTAAACATTTTTATATCTCTTCCAGAAAGCATCTAGACATAAACCTTGTCAAAACTCCAAGAGAAGGCACTTACAGATCTGGTGTAGCAAGTTGGAGTGAGGCATCAATCACATATCGGAGAGCTGGTACAGCGGTTAAAACACTGAGCTCCAAATTTCTCTTTTAATATTTCAACTCAGCCAGAAACTCACTTGTTGATTTTAAGCAAGCAATGTGGGGAGAATAAGCTGGTCCTATTTAATAAGTCCTCTGACCTAGATAGTCCAGGTTAATCTGGAGTGATTCCACACACGTTGGATAATGCACTTCCAATCCTCCTTATAGATCATTTGGAATGGATTTTTTTGTTTGCGAAACAAAAAATCCACCTCAAATGATTGATAAAGTACATTAAAAGTGCATTATCCAACGTGTGCGGAATCAGCACTGATCTCACCAGATCTCGGAAGCTAAACAGAGACAGCCCTGGTTAGAATGTGGATGGGAGACCACTTAGGAAGACAGGGATCGCTATGCGGAGGCAGGCAATGGTAAACTACCTCTGTTAGGGTGGAAATACACCTGGGGATGCTCAAGTGCAGGATTTTATGTGTGGTCCTCAATTCACGTGCAGGGATTGAGAGTATTGGCAATGGATTGTTACATGGATAAATAAGAAGGTACAAGACTCTAGAAATGGACACCCCACACCTTAACCTCTTGTGGCTGTCTTATATGTGAAGGCTATCCCATCTTCTTCAAAATAAGTGGCAATTCTCCTGCATTGTGAAACAGGATGCATTTGTGAATTGATACAACACTGCGAAAAAGCAATCTTGAAATAATTGTACAATCCCAGGGCTTTTCGTCAGCTGGAACGCGGTGGAACGGAGTTCCGGCACCTCTTGAAAATGGTCACATGGCCAGTGGCCCCACCCCCAATCTCCAGACAGACGGGAGTTTAGATTGCCCTCCCCTCTCTCTGGAGATCAGGGGATGGGGCCACTGGCCATGTGACCATTTTCACCAAGGGTGATGTAAACTTTAAAAAACTCTCCCCTTGTTCCAGCTGACCCAAAAGTGACATCATTGTGCGGTCCTGAGTTCCACCACTGAGTTCCACCACCTCTTTTCCCAGAAAAGAAGCCCTGTACAATCCGTTTAATCAAAGTTCTCTTTGTGGGGTGCTTTAACTTGGGCCCATCAGGCCCATCACACGCACTGTATTATGAATTCCTTGTGAGGGTGATGGGCTGACGTGAATGGTAAATTGTCGTCCTATTATAAGCAGAATAAGGATTGTGTCAGCTTTGGTTTGACATCCTGCCGTCTTTGAAAAAGATCCGAAACGGTCCTATGCCCAGGAACCGGTCCAACCGTCAGATGGCACGTCCTTGATTGGACTTCTTCTTCCCCTCCACTTATATCCACGAGCTGTCTGCTTGCAGATTTTCTATGGAATGTTATGACTGTGGGGTTGCACTTTGTGCTCTATGAACCATAATCATTGTAGCATTTGCACTTTAATTATGCAATGAGTGTTGTATAAATATTGGAATTGGCACTAGCACTTTATGTTTAAAAAAAACCCTGTATGAATTCAACTTATTGTACTGCTTTTTGCAGCTGCCGTGGCAAGGTTTGTGTGTGTGTGTGTGTGTGTGTGTGTGCAATTGGTTATCTTGAATACTATTTATAAAATGCATGCTGAAATAGTGTAATAATTGGTTTGTGGGAGTAATTATTATTGTACTTGTTAGTTAGGTCGTCACGGTTGTTTGTTTTGGCTACTGTTTCTCTCGTGACTCTCTCCTTTGCTGGCCTTTATAAAACCTGGCAGAAAAAGGATCATGATTCTATCACATTGGCACTGCTTTTTTGCAGTGCTTTTATCAATGCACACATACGTATCAGTAATCTGGGCGAGGGGAGTAATGCGGGGAGGGAGGGGACTGAAAGCAAATGAAAACTGCAGCAACTTCTGGCAGTTCCAAGAATACTACACAATACTTTTGACATGTGTTCTTCACGTGTTGGGAGATGCTATGTTAGCCAGGAAGCATAGTTTTAAATGACAGAGCCATCAGAGATTGCTCCAGAGGGCACGGATTCTCTCACAGCCCTCTGCTGCCTCTGGCATCTCCCCCTCCAGAGCCTTTGCCCTGCTGAGGCTCTGTTAATTCAAAGTTTTAAGCAGTGAGAGTGGCAGGGTAAAAGCTCTGGAAGGGGATACAGTCTGGCACGACAGAGGCGGTGGAGGGCTGTGAGAGAATCCATCCACTCTAGAATGATCTCCACGGGCTCTGTCCTTCAAAATTATGTTTCCAGTTAACATTGCATCTCCCAACATTTGACAGACACACGCCCCAGCATCTCTTATAGAGACTCCAATTCTAGAAGTAATTTAAGACATTCTCCTAGTTAAAGCAGAATTAAGTGGGGAATGGAACAAAGTGAACAAAGACATTTTGAAACCACCAAGGAATGGATCAAAGACAACCTAAGTCCACTGAAAATAATTGGATCAGGCCACTTGTTAGATTACAATCTATACTCAAAGTTAGGGTAGCATCTTGTTGACAGAGGGCCAAGCTACACATGACGAATGACACTTGAACGGCAAGTGGATTGAGTGGAGGGCAAGTGAACAGGGAGAAATACACTTGCTGTTCAAGTGTCATTCGTCATGTGTAGCTTGGCCCAGAGATCAGTCATCAATAAAAGCTAGTTTAATTCCTGTTTGGAGTCCCATGTCTTCATTCCAGATGTTGTTATACAAGGCAGAGACTGGAGTCTAGGACTCCTTTCTGCTAACTTATGAGGCTTCCTCCAGAGGTAGGTATTATGCTGTAAAGGAAAGGGTTCTTGCCTCTAGAGCAACACTCTTCACTTAGCCAGAGGGAGTCATTGGGTAGAATACCATAGCATAGATCCATTCTTTTGATGGTGGCACTTTTGTTAGCAGTCAGATCTACCCTTACATTATTAAGAAGACTTATGAATATGGCAATATCATAAGCCCTTCTCCACATGTGTTTTAAACACCAAAACACTGCCTAGCAAGGCAGGAAATGGCTGCCAGATCCTGACCGGGAGCTGGAAAATTACTAGCATGTGAGTCACCAGGTGAGACCAGCTTTCAGCCCATGCCCCGGAGATGTGCAAAGATCCTAAGACAACAGGGATTTCCAGAGTTCCTGAATTAATCTCTTTAACACACCCTGCCAATCCTCTCCTTATCCGCTCTCCTATTTCAGGCTACTCAGGGCTTTGATAGCCTCACCCATCCAGCCACTGTGCATCATCAATCATCATTGACAACTTCAGTTTTGCCCAGGAAGGTTTTATCAAACCTTCTCAGTTTTATTGGCTCACACCAGAGACAGCTTCCCAGTTCTTTTCTCATCCTGGAGACAGCCATTAAGTTATTATTTTTTGGGCAGAAAACACAATCCTGCCCCAAGGTATGATCTACAGTATGAATTGACTACCCCTCTGCCATAGTTGTGTGCATGCCCTCGGATCCAGCATCCACCTTCAGACTCCTGTCTAAGCCTCTCATTCTCCTGCCGCAAAGCACTAATTGCTCAACGCTACTCTCTCACGGACACCCCCTTTTCATCTGGTTGGTAACTATCACTCGACCCTACAAGTCTCTCTCCGATTTTCCTCCTTGCTTTTCTAGTTAGCTCTGTATGTGCACTGTGTGTTTTGTGTGCAATTGATTTTTATTATTTTATAAATAAAAATCCTTTGGTTGAACATCTGGCTGTTTATTGGAAGAGTTCTCTAGAGGGACAATCCTTGTACACATAGGTGTAAGATCTCGCAGTTATCCACCTCTCACTGCTTCTCCATGCATGCTAATTCCCCCAACCCGCAAGGAGACCCACAGTACTGCAGCCCAAGCTCTGCTCACGACCTGAGTTTGATCCTGATGGAAGCTGGGTTCCAGTAGCTGGCTCAAGGTTGACTTAGCCTTCCATCCAAGGTTGGTAAAATAAGTACCCAGTTTCCTGGGGGTAAAGTGTAGATGATTGGGGAAGGCAATGGCAAACCGCTCCATAACAAAAAGTCTGCCAAGAAAACATCATCATGTGATGTCCCTGCATGGGTCAGTAATGACTTGGTGCTTGCATAGGGGACTAACTTTACCTTTTTTCCTTCTAGTGTAAAAAGCCATCTGCCAATGCAAGAGGCTCCTTGCACCAATAAAGAAGCACCACAGTTAGCAGAGTAATCCAACCTACAGCTCCATCCAACATTATACTTACATTTGAGTCCAAATTCCAAATTCCAATCACAGAGTTTAAGGGACTCTAATGGTGTGTGAGAAGCAACTACAAAATGATGGGCTCACATTCACCCATGGAATTTACTGTCCTTTCCCCCTGATTCTAATCTGACTCATCTCCATTATTCTTCAAGAAAATAAACAGCCTTTAAGTATTTTGTCTAAATACATCTTCCGGGGTGTTCCCCTACCCCAGTTCTCTTCAATATAGAATGAAAAGAAATGTCTGAGAAGGAGGAAATCATGTACATTTCATTTTCATCTCAGCCAGGGCTTTTTTTTCAGCTGGAATGCGGTGGAACGGCGTTCCGGAACCTCTTGAAAATGGTCACATGGCTGGTGGCCCCGTCCCCTGATCTCCAGGCAGAGGGGAGTTGAGATTGCCCTCAACTTTAAACTTTTAAAAACTCCCCCCTTGTTCCAGTTGATGCAAAGTGACATCATTGGCCTTGGGAGCATGCGTGCACTTTGGGCGCACACATGTGGTACCAGGGGCACCACCTCCTGCCAAGAGTTGCCCCCTGTGCTGGCAACCCACTGAGTTCCACCACCTCTTTTCCCAGAACCCCTCCCCCTAATCTCAGCTAACAATCTCAAAGGGTAGACAGAGAGTTGTAAAGTAATGCCGTGAGGCTATTCAGAGAAGGCTTGGGCAGAACTGTGGCATTTTCTGTTTTTCACTGTCGGCATGCAGGATTCATGCTGTTGTGCTCACTTGTTGCTTAGGCTCAGGGGAAGGAATTTGAATGATGTACGGCAAACCGGTCAGAGAGAGATTTTCCTGAATGCGAAGTGAGGCAGTGATACAAGTCAAGTTGTAAATGCCACACACATTGATTTGCTTGCTTATATTTTCAAACCTGGTCCATCCCAAAGGCTTGGGGTAAAACCTCCATCGAATGCACTGGGATGTTTTCACATTTCTGCTGACTTGAAGCAAAGGGAGATTCATGGTGTTAATGCCATGGGTTCAAAGTCTTTCTAGACGTGTAGGTTTTTAAAGAGTTGGATCTGGCTTCCACTTGCATGGGATACTCTACATGGAGCAGAAAAAAATGGGAAAAACCTCCCTCCCCAGCTGTCTTTATATGAGGAAACAGCTTGATTGGGGAGGCAGGAGCCCCTCCTCCCCCTGCAAAGGCATTCTGAGGCCATTTAGGAGACCACCTTTATTTTTAACAGCTACTCCCCAAAGCTGCTGTGAAGCTTCAGGGAACTCAAGTTGAGTCCTCCCCAGACCAACTCTTAAAAAACCCGCACGTCTAGCTTGGGCCTCAGTTTGTTCCAGTCCCACAGCAGTGCAAACAGCTGGTTGTCATTGTGGGCCAAATAAGAATGGGGGGGGGCTTCTTCTCCTTTTTTATCCTTCTCTGTGCTGCCTTGGTGTTGGGAATCATTCAAGCAGGCCTGGGTAAAACACTGGTTATGCCACAACTAGTTGGCAGGAATAGGGCAGGTTGCTTAGGATAGGTAGGGTCTATTGGGAATATATATTTGGTTTAGTTCAGTAACTTAGCAGAGTAACATGGCAGTGTTATTTTAGTCAGAAACTTTTAAGCCCTTAAAAAACATGCTTTAATTAATTAATCTTCAGACAAAATCATAGAAAGAACTTACAGTTTATTGTAGCAGATTTCTTCCATAGCAATATCTTCTGGTAATAAGAAGGGAAAGATCCTAATCTAAAGAGTTACATTCCCTATTCTAATGCCATGGCCTGAAAAAGTAGGTGGCGAGGCTGGAAGTGGGTCTGTGGACAAAAAGCAGCTCCATAGTGAAGCATGGAGGATTTACATCCTTTCTCTTTGGAAGACCATGTGGGGAGAGAAAATTTCCCAAGAGGCATAGAGGCAAGAGGAGGAGTCAGTAGACGTTCCCACCTTAGACAAGAGAGTGGCAGATTGTTAGACTTATACATTACTTTCAAAGAGACATGCAGTGCCCTCCAGTGACCAAAGGCAGGCTGAGTTGCCTATTCCAACAGGGTCAGGGCTTTCTGAATGGAGTTCTGGAACCTCTTGAAAATGGTCACATGGTTGGTGGCCCCGCCGCCTGATCTCCAGACAGAGGGGAGTTTAGATTGCCCTCTGTGCAGTGAATAAAAGTTTGTTTTTATCCAGCAAATGGCTCACCTCAACCTTCGATGCTTATAGCAAACAAAACATCTATATCCTTTCCTGGAACAAGCCTATTTATACATTTATTTTAGAATACTTAAGGTGCCAGTGACAAGCTCTGAGTATTATTATACAAAAGAAAATGAAATTGCAGGCAGTAATTATTCCTCCTCAATATCAACAACAACAATAACAATTGAACAGTTGCAAACAGCCACACTACTTGGATCAAGCCATATACTAAGATGATAACTCACTGACTCCTAGATTCTTGGATAAAATCCAAGTTGGTGAAGGACCAAAAGATTCCCTCTCAAGCATCTGGTAGACTGTGATGATGATGATGATGATGATGATGATGATGATGATGATATCGACCAACAACAACAACAAAAAATAATAAGATCAAAACTTGGGCCAATACTCTTTACCAAGGGAAGCAATGGATTCCCAAACTAAACAATATAGATGAACAAAACAGGCTCCAGAACGGAAAGTCTCCTGAAGAAAGTAACCTAGCAGTAATTGCTTCTGTACACTTGATTCATGTGACATAGGACAGGGATTTTAACAGGGATGATTCTCAGTTTTTCATTTGTTTTAACCCTCAGTCCCTTGCTTCCTTCAGTGAACACATGAAGCTGCTTTGTACTACTGACTCAGGCAGTACTGGTACTTTTACTGGTCTACCGAGGTCAATATGGCTAATCTGACTGATAGTGGCTAGCCAGGGTCTCCGGCAGAAATCTTTATCATTGCTTACTACCAGATGCTTTTAACTGGAGATGCTGGGAATTGAACCTGGGACCGTCTTCATGCAAAGCAGAGGCTCTACCACTGAGCCATGGAGCCACCAGTTAAATCTGCATATAATGAAGGACTACTTTCCCCCTCCACAGTAAACTGAAATGAAAATATGAAACTGAGGGCCAAGCTACACATGACGAATGACACTTGAACAGCAAGTGTATTTCTCCCTGTTCACTTGCCCTCCACTCAATCCACTTGCCATTCAAGTGTCATTCGTCATGTGTAGCTTGGCCCACAGTCAGACCATAGATTCATCAAGGGTTAGAATTTTTTTTACATCCATTATTTACATCTTTCTGTTTAATGTTTATGGCCTGAGAGTGACTGTCTCCAAGGCTTCCAGGGAAGAGTGGAGATTCAACAAGCGACTCCCAGATTCAGACCATTTCTATGCTACTTACCTTCATCCGGAATGCCACAGAACGTCAGGAAAAAGAATGCTGAAGATAGCGTCTTCTTGTGCGAGTTTTGCGTGACATCGTGCAAAACTTGCGCGAGAAGACGCTATCTTCTACTTTTTTTCGCAAAGTTCCACCATGTTCTGGATGAAGGTAAGTAGTGTGGAAACGGCCTCTGTTTTTAAACTGCTCCTGAATAAATTCATCTGATAGTGATAGACCCTACAATCAGTATCTGAAGAAGTGAGCTGTGGCTCATGAAAGCCCATACCCTGCCACAAATTTTGTTAGTCTTATAGGGGCTACTGGACTCTTGCTCTTTTCTACTGCTTCAGACAGACTAAATAATAACAAGAACAACAACATTCAATTTATATACCGCCCTTCAGGACAACACCCACTCAGAGTGGTTCACAAAGTATGTTATTATTATCCTCACAACAATCACCCTGTGAGGTGGGTGAGGCTGAGAGAGCTCTGAGAGAGCTGGGACTGACCCAAGGTCACCCAGCTGGCTTCAAATGGAGGAGTGGGGAATCAAATACGGTTCTCCAGATTAGAGTCCCGCTGCTCTTAACCACTACACCAAACCAGCTACCCGTCACACACAGCTACTCATCTTGACCTTGTACAATCAGTCAATAATTCTGCTTCTAAGGGCCAAGCTACAAGTGACAAATGACACTTGAATGGCAAGTGGATTGAGTGGAGGGCAAGTGAACAGGGAAAAATACACTTGCTGTTCAAGTGTCATTCGTCACTTGTAGCTTGGCCCTAAGTTCTTGGAGGTCCCAGGAATGCTGGGAGAACCAATTGCAACATGAGCAGAACAGACTGATCATTGTAGGATTCCACGGGGAGAAGAACAAGAGAATCTCTCCCAAGTCTCTCTCTTTGTGTCTTTACAAAGGAAGCCAATTAGATGAGAATGTGAAGGTGAAACCACCAACTTTCAAGCCAAGAGTTCTTAAGGGACCCAGGCTTTAAAGAGGAGAGCACACTCAGCCCAAACACCCAGTAGCCCACCACCATTACTTACTAATTTAGCCTTTAAAAGCACACATGCACAATGCAATCATGTAAAGATCTTCCATATCTCACCTCCCTTTCTTAATTTGCCATTGAGCTGCTGACAGCATAATAACTGCAATTTTCAACATTCATATTCACATCAGACTATAGGAAATCAGGGAGGGTGTACTTCCATTGTTCTGTTTTCCTTGCAGCAACTTTTCATTTCCGCTAAATCGATATGCGTCATATTTCTATGCATGCTCAGTCAATGCCAGTCCCTTTGCTGAAACGTTCAGCATGGGAAGCATTTTTAGCTTTTGAAGGAGCAGGGGAAGAGAAGTACATGAATCAGAATGTTAAATGTTTCTCTCACAGTCTATTAACAAACCCCTAATTCTCTTCCCATTTTGACAACCAATAAATATAGACACAAGCAAAATTAATATAACAGATGTTACTGCAGTATATTTATATTAATTAGCAAATACATCTCTCATCCATTTTTTAAAAAAGGGAAAATGAAGAGGTCAGCAGTCCTGGCTAATTTTTAAAAACCCTTTATAGATTTTAACTCTACTATATTATTATCATCAGCAGTAATAAATACCAGATAAGACACTTTAAATGTTCCATCTTCAGCCATGTTTTAAAACCTGCCTCTATTTGTCTTACTAATTACCGCCTACATTGTGCCATGTAGACAAAGCTCAACGTAAAGCTCAATGGATGCAATCACAGTAACTTGGAATGGCAAAATGCAGATATTGGTGTTCAAAAGTACTTTGGGAGAAATAATACAAGTAGATTTCAGAAATATTATTTGCTTATTATTTGTTTCTAAGGCAGTCATATATTACAGTGTTCCTAAGTCATCTCCCTACACCAGACATAAGTTGTAGAGTTGTAGAGTATAGGGTGCCCAGTTCAAATTGGGAGCACATTGTCCATAGATGAGGGACTTCAGCTTTTCTCCCAGTCCATTTCCCCCAAACTGAAATGAACCCACAGGGATGCTATTTAGCCCACTGGGGAAGACTACATGCTACCAGATTTCCCCAATGGGACACACAGTGCCAACCGAGAACAAGTTTGGGTCAGGTAAATGTTGGGTGGGGGCAAGATTCCCCACCTTGCACCCACATTGTCCATAGATGAGGGACTTCAGCTCCCTGCCCCCGGTCCATTTTCCCAAACTGAAATTAACCCAGAAGGATGCTATTTAGCCCATTGGGGAAGCCTACATGCTACTGAAATTTCCTAATGAGACACACAGTGACAACCCAGAACAAGTTTGGGTCAGGTAAATGTTGATTGGAGGCATGGTTCCCCACCTCGCCCCCACTTTTCCATACATAATGTGGTGGCCAACCTGTCTATGGGATTTGAGCAGAATTCAGAACTCACATGTGACTGTTAGATATGGTGGGACGCCCGACACAACTTGTATACTCCTTTATACATGACTCAGTCCTGTGATCAGAGTTTCCAAGGTACCTTACAAACCAAACAGAACAGAATAGTAACAACATGAACAACATTCGATTTATATACTACCCTTCTGGACAACTTTACACCCACTCAGAGTGGTTCACAAAGTATGTTATTATCCTCATAACAATCACCCTGTGAGGTGAGTGGGGCTGAGAGAGATGTGACTGACCCAAGGTCACCCAGCTGACTTCAAGTGGAGGAGTGGAGAATCAAACCTGGCTCTCCAGATTAGAGTCCTGCTGCTCTTAACCACTACACCAAATTGGCTCCTAAAATGCAGTAAATGAGTTTAAAACTTCAATGAAACTATTCAGCACAGTTAGAGGCATCTTTTCTAGGATGAAGGTCAACAATCAGAGTCTTACTGAACATTTAAAGTTTGGGTAGACAGGACATACTTTACCTGAGGCCTAAATAAAAGATGCCTAAGTAACAAGCTCTGTACCAGCAGACAAAAAGGATCTTTCTCGGGACGTCACCTACCAAAGTTCTAAAGACAGAGATCCTCAAAGGAAAAGTCTCAAGTAAACAGCTCAGTAAATGGGCATGTTTCTGTGGAAGAAGGGGATCCTCTAGATACTGACTTCTAGAGTGGTTTAGGTCTGGAAAGGTCAAAAACAGTCCATTAAATTGTTCTTGAGAACATACTGGAAAACAGTGAAGACTGCTGAACACTTGACTGCTACATTCAAGGCAGTCAACACATTACTTTGAGAGATTCAGCTGAAAATCAATATACAAAAAGCATAAATAAATACATGAAATCAGGTAGTAGCCCTGCTCCCACTACTGAAGACCATTGAAGTTTCTGAATATTTTTCAAAAGCATACACATTAAAGGTGTGCATAATGGAATACTGGAGATGAAAAAATTTACATGGAAATCGCTGTTTCGAATAATTTCCAATATGGTAACACAAATCAAAGACGGTTGGGAATAATGAAACACCCTCCCCCCAAATATCAATTTTTTTTCAAGTTCCAGTGCTTACCACCGGTCATGCTGCATGAGCACATATAGTTTCTACTGATTTCCTGCCAATCAGCCCCTTGTAAGGGATGGACACAGAACACTCCCTGCCAAACCCAAACTGCAGAGACCTGTCATTCTCCTTACTCTGCCATTTATGGAGTGGAAAGCAATTTCCCCACCCCTCTGAAAGTAGAAAGCCTAGGCTTGATCAAGGGCTGTAGAATTCAAAGCCTCTGAGCAGAACCACAAGTGACAAAAGGCACAGATTGGACACTTGTCAGCTTCCCTCAAGTTTTGATGGGAAATGTAGGCATCCTGGTCTCGCAGCTTTGTTCTCTGACTGCTGTCCAATGGACTTTTCAACTGTCACTTGTCCAACATTCCGCCAAGCTGCCTACATTTCCCATCAAAACTTGAGGGAAGCTGACAAGTGTCCAAACTGTGCCTATTGTCACTTGTGGTTCTGCTCTTAGTCCAATGTGCTTGAAATTTGAGAGTTCTTTTCTGGAGAGGCAGAAGAAATTCCTCTGCAATTTTTGGGTTAAAAACAACTCCAACACTGTCCCTTGAAAAAAGTTCCCCCGAGGGAATAATGAAGTACGTTAAAGTACAATTACAATGGATGGATGGGGGGGGGGACCTTGTTCAGGGGTCCATGGAATTGAAATCTTTTGTCCATTTCACTTGAAACTGGGTGTTACTTTGATGGAGAGATAGAAGAAGCTCTGTTGCAATTTTGGTGATATTTGGTTGAAAAAAGGCTCCAGCCCCCCCCCCCGCCCCCATCCCAGGTAAATCTTGTGGCCCGCTGAGAAAGTGCAGAGGAAAGGAGGCCAGCCTCTTCATCAGCAGGAAAGGAAGCTCAAGCAGCCCACACAAGCCAAGCTACAAGAGACGAATTACACAAGGAGGAGCACATGAAGAGAGTCACAATGTTAGTCGGAAAGTTGAGTTTTAAATGAGATCGGAAGGTTTTGTCAATTTCCCCTCTCTACAGAGTGGGGGAGATAGCTCCTCAGAGGGTTTGTTTATTTCCTCTTTGCCTCTTAGAAGGGGAGGTGAAACTGACAGAGCCTTCGAGAGGCGAAGAGGAAATTAACAAATCTCCCTGGCTCTGTAGAGAGGGGAAATTAACAAAGCTGTCTGATCTCTTTTAAAACTCAGCTTCCCAGCTAATGTTGCGACTCCCTTCATGTGATCTCCTTGTTTAATTCAGCTTGGATCTGAGTTGCCTTGAATACTGAGACAATTTCCCTGGACTTGGTGGGGAAGAAGGAGGAGGGGCCTCTGTTGTGATGCCAAGAAAAGGCCCACAGGGCTACAGGTACAGAAGGAGGAGACAAAGAAGATGGCTCTACTCCATTCCCACCCAGTGACCCCTGGGAAAATGTTATGAACATCAGCATCTCTAGAAGGCACCAAGCTCCGTAAAGTCTACTGTGGTAGCCATTGCATAGCACCGAGCTGAGGAGGCATGCACCCCGCACATTATCAGGCAGCTGACAAGTTCTGCTTTTCTTGGGGCAGAGCTGTGAATTGCAAGAGGTGAGATGAGGAGGAAACAACAGCAGGTGAGGCAAGAGGTTGGAAGGAGAAGATAGGGGGAGGAGGACATTTCACATGGGCTGGATGATGTATCTTTTGGGGGGTTATCTTAAATTCAGGGTTTTACCTGAAGACGTGCTTTTATGTATTGGCTTCTTGTTTTTCTCTTTTTTTGGAGGGTCATCTTATATTTAGACTTATCTTTATTTAAAGTAAATATGATTGTCTAGCATAGACATTACCATAGTTAACTAGCAAATGCACAAATACTTCACCAGAAATCAAAATTCAAGCATGCGACAGTGATTCATTCAATGGTCACCTCCAGGCTGGACTACTGTAACTTGCTGTATGCTGGGCTGCCCTTGGATCTGTTCCAGAGATTTCAGCTGGTCCAGAATGCAGCGGCATGGCTCTTGACCATGATGCCATTCTGGGCCTATATGACACCTGTCTTGCGCCAGCTGCACTAGCTCCCAGTGGAGTTCCAGATCAGGTTCAAGGTCTTGACCTTTAAGGCTCTCAGCGGACTGGGACCAGCATACCTTCGGGACTGCCTCTCGCCCTATATATGCTCAGAAGGGAAACATCTTCTGGAGATCCCTGGCTCCAAGGAAATCCATCTTGCCTTAACCAGGGCCTGAGCCTTCTCAGCCCTGGCCCCATCCTGGTGGAATTCGGGCCTAGCGGGATCTTTTAGCATTCTGCCAGGCCTGTAAGGCAGAGATGTTCTGCCAGGCTTTTGGTGGTTGAGGCAGGTGGACCTCCTCTTAGTGCAGAACTACAAGTGACAAAAGGCACAGGTTGGACACTTGTCAGCTTCCCACAAGTTTTGATGGGAAATGTAGGCAGCTTGGCGGAATGTTGGACAAGTGACAGTTGAAAAGTCCATTGGACAGCAGTCAGAGAGCCAAGCTGCAAGACCAGGATGCCTACATTTCCCATCAAAACTTGAAGGAAGCTGACAAGTGTCCAACCTGTGTCATTCGTCACTCATAGTTCCGCTCTCTATCTCCTGCTGGGGTGGGGGAGGGAGGACTCCCCTCCTGGTTTTTCGCTCATTACTGTGTATTCGTCTCCATAGACTCAGTAATCTTACAGGACTGTGAAATCCGCTGTCTGTTTAAATTTTGCTGCCAGTTTTAAATCGATTTTAGCTATATGTTATTTATTGTATATTGTATTGTGTTTTAATTGGGTTGTGATCCGCTCTGAGCCTGCATTGCGGGGAGAGCGGACTAGAAGTCTCACAAATAAATAAATAAATAAATAAAATTGAACATATGAAGCCTGGGAAGTCAAACCCTAACACAACTGGAGTTCTTGGCTTGCTAGACTTTTACCCCCATCATGCTGTATATATCATTTTTCCAAACACCTTTAATGTCAAGAGCAATACTTTTTTCCTCCAAAGTCTTCATCTCAAGCAGAAAAGGCTAAGACAAATAAGGGTAAGTGCAAAAAATAAATCTTTGAAATTCTTGGAACCTTGCTTGAACAAAGTCCTGTATTGCATGACTTTTTGTCTTAAGGTTCTAGAGCATTCAGGAAATGTTCTATGGCAGCCATAAAAGCTAACCCTTGGCATGAATTTTTGTTTAGCTCTATTAAATGTCTCTCATCTGTGTCTGGGAATTAGAGGCTCAAAGTAGATATAAACCTGAAACATATACAAAAGTTTTCATATACCTATATCCTAATATAAAACATCTGGGCCGTTTTCCCACTGTTTACCTTCCCTCACAACGACCCGGAACATCGCACAAAAAAAATGGAAGATCGCGTTTTCTCGTGCGAGATTTGCACGATGTCATGCAAATCTTGCACAAGAAAACACTATCTTCCATGTTTTTTGCACGATGTTCCAGGTCGTTGTGAGGGAAGGTAAGCAGTGTGAAAACGACCCTGTTCTTAGTTGTGTAATTGGTTAATTTGGCTTTGGCCCATGGCCAAAATGAAAAGACGTATTTGTTATCAGTCCACTAAGAATGTGAATTGATTCACATTCACTAGAACATCTCTTTCCACTCCTATCATCTACCTATATGACTCATTTCCTTGTCAGCACCTCCTGACATAACCCACAGTTTTCCTTCCATATTTTCTTCTCAGATCCTTCAGGAAAGACAGTTTTCTCTTCATCCAGAATGCCAAATGAACTGATTTCAATCGACTTAGAAGACTGTAACCCTCCTTTGGATGGCACCACAATATTCCCATAAATGTATCCGCTTCCGCTAGTAACTTCAGAACAGCTAAATAAGGGTTGGGCTTACTAGTCAGCTCCTATCTGATATTTTCATTAACCAAATTTAACATCTTAGAAGACCAATGTCCAAAATAATATTTGCCCCCCCAGTTGAAATAAAGAGGCAGACACAAGGCTTGGGTAAAAAGGGCCAATTTTATTAATGGCAACAACATGAACTTAAACCCGGGAAACCTAGCAAGGGTCCTAAGCGGTACAGGTCAAGCCCTGGGGTCACTGCCCTGGACCCCGCCTTGACCTGTCTGGGCGAGACCCGCTGCCCCGGGTGCGAGCCATCCAACTGCATGGCTTGGATCCGGCCGGCCTGGCGGATGGTTCCCCCCTTAGAGCTCTATGCACCCCCGCCGCAGAGCATGAGGGCAGGACTTTTCCAGGGGCTCCCACCAGGCAGCCTGCCCTCTCAACTGGCCGCCGCAAAGCATGCCAGCCGATCCTGACAGGCCCCCAATATCCCCACCAATGGGGATGTGCCAAGGGTGCTCACCATCCCGCTAGCATCCCCCCAACTAAATCCTGCCAGTGAAACCTATACAGCACCACCGTAGCCAATAGCCACGACACCAGCAAGCAGTGCAAGGTAGGCGAAAAACTTTGTTCCCAAAGCCAATCAGGGAACAAAGAAAAAATTCCTGCCTGGCCCCCCAAGGGGCGACCGGTTAGCAACCTGCACTGATACTGGGCGGGCGGGTGGGCCAAGCGCAAGGAGACAAGTGCGGAGCAGGGGGCGAGGCTGCACCGAACAGGCGCCAAGCCCCGCCCCCTCCCAAGAGGCCCTGCGAGGCCGGGGGAAGCTGCCGCTTATTCTGCCGCGGCGGCAAATGCGGCCCCCAGCCTCAAGCCCTTGGCTGCCGGCCGGGAGGGGCCGAATTGCCCCCCCAGTTGAAATAAAGAGGCAGACACAAGGCTTGGGTAAAAAGGGCCAATTTTATTAATGGCAACAACATGAACTTAAACCCGGGAAACCTAGCAAGGGTCCTAAGCGGTACAGGTCAAGCCCTGGGGTCACTGCCCTGGACCCCGCCTTGACCTGTCTGGGCGAGACCCGCTGCCCCGGGTGCGAGCCATCCAACTGCATGGCTTGGATCCGGCCGGCCTGGCAGATGGTTCCCCTCTTAGAGCTCCATGCACCCCCGCCGCAGAGCATGAGGGCAGGACTTTTCCAGGGGCTCCCACCAGGCAGCCTGCCCTCTCAACTGGCCGCCGCAAAGCATGCCAGCCGATCCTGACAGGCCCCCAATATCCCCACCAATGGGGATGTGCCAAGGGTGCTCACCATCCCGCTAGCATCCCCCCAACTAAATCCTGCCAACGCCAAGGCCGAGCCTCTGCTCAGGCCTTTGCGCCCCACAGGTGACTTACAGAGAGTCGCAGCCCTTGCCTTAGGTCGTCTAAAAATATGTTGTTGCCAGCCACCGATAGGTGGACCCCATCACCTCTGTAGAGGTCAGCCAAACGGGCCTTAATTCTGGGGTGGGGAAGATAAATACCCAATCCCTTCCCCAGCGCTACCTGAAGGGCCCTATTAGCCCTACGCCTAGCCCCCTCTATCCCTTTGGGGTTCATAGCTTCACGCCACACCCGGCGCTGCAGTATCTCAGACCAAATAATCAAGACACCAGGCCATTGCCTGCTAATCCATTGCAAGTCGGCCTGTGCCTGCAAAATAAGGCCTTGTCCCTTGACAAGCCCAAGGTCATTACCACCCAGGTGAATGACCAATATATCAGGCGGAGGACCGCTCCTCCCCTCGAACAGCAAAGGTAGCAGCCCTGGCCACCGCAGGCCACGTCGGCCCTGCCACTCAATGGTGGCCCACTCACTTAACCCAAGCTGGGACCCGATGGCTGTCCTCTTGGCTTGGTGGGCTGCCCAAAAAACCATACTGTGTCCACACACAAGGATCTGCAGCCTTCCGCGGTGAAACACAGCACCTAGAGAGAGAACAATTCAGTTGAGCTTCCCAGTGGGCAGAGGACGAATGTAAGACCGGTACGCCTTGGACTTCCACCTACCCACCTGCTGTATAATCTGACTGGGATAGCCCATGGCTGCAGCTGTCGAAGCCGCCCCAATCCGGAAAGAATGGGTGCCAAATTTAACATCCTGCAGTCCCAACTGCGTTAGAGCCCGTCCAGTAACCGTCCAGAACTGGTACTTGGTCAAGGGGGCTCCGTCCTCATGACGGAATAATAACCCCTTGTCATCGCCCCGAAGTGCAATGTATTGCTTCAGAGCAGCGACCGGGCATAAACCAGTGTCAACACATGGCCCTAACTGAATCACAGACCCCCGCTGTAACTGATCAGTCTTGGAGCGCCTAATTCTTAAAGTGACCTTGTCTCCAACAAACTTCACATCAGAAGCCATTAAGGCCCTCCCAGAGCCATCCCTAATGGAGGTGGCTACCAATTCGCTTATCCTCAGGGCCCCAAAAAAGGCAGTGAGCGCAGCTGCATGAAAGAGAGCCGCCTCATACCCTGAGCAGCACACCGAATCCCAGACTGCAGTAAGACCACTTAAGATGTCTGGGGATATAGGCTCCCTAATGTCCGGCGATCTGACTGTCTCCCTAGACCAACCCTCTAACATTTTCTTGAGGCGGAAATCCCCAGTGGCTTCTGAAAAGCCACGGGCTTTGCTAGCAAATGCTAATGCAGCTAGCTGTCCCCTGATGGACTTTACAGCCAAGCCCCTCACCTTACGATGCACACAAAACTGCATAAGGTGCGTCACAGGGATCGGCCATACCTGTCGCAGTCCCTGCTCCGTCCTAAACCCCACAAACTGCCTCACCGCACGATCATAGGACCTCTGTGTGCTGGGGGCAATGGCTAGCTGGATGGCCCTGGAGGCTTCAACCTTCCAAGCTGCCAGAGCTCCTGCGGCATCGGGGCGGGCATCAGGTCGGCCTCTGGGGCAAGCTGATGAAATCGCTCCATCTGCAGGCGAGACAGAGCGTCTGCCACCCCATTCTCCAACCCAGGGACATGTTTGGCCAGGAACAGAATATTCAGCTTCAAGCATAGAAGGGTAAAAGCTCGGACCAGCCTCATCACCCTCCGCGACTTGGAAGTGAGTGAATTCACCACATGAACCACTGCCAGATTATCACACCAGAAGTGCATGGTGTGATTGGCAAGGGCCCGTCCCCACAGGGATACCGCAACTAAAATGGGGAAAAATTCAAGGAATGTAAGGTCCCGACTGAGACCTTGTTCAACCCAATCAGCAGGCCACCGCTCGGCACACCAGTGCCCACGGAAACACACCCCAAATCCGAGGGACCCTGAGGCATCAGAGTGTATCTGCAGCTCTGCCTCCAGCCTGAGGTTATCTCTCCAGAAAGAAACTCCATTAAATGCCCCTAAAAATTCCTCCCAAACGAAAAGGTCCTCCCTAATCCCAGCATCTATCCTGAGCCTATGATGGGGAAGCCTTAACTTGCCCATGGCGTCACAGAGCCGCCGCAGGAAAGCCCTGCCAGGAGCCACAACTCTACAAGCAAAGTTTAAGTGGCCTACGAGCTGCTGTAACTCATGCAGCGATACCCTATGCTGCTCCTTAAATGAGGCTAGCCGCAACCTGAGGTCGGCTAGCTTTTCCAGCGGCAGTCTGGAGGTTTGATGGACGGTGTCCATTTCAATGCCCAGAAAGGTGAGGGCCGTGGCAGGGCCCTCAGTTTTCTCATGAGCCAAGGGGACCCCCAGACGTGCCGCCAGATTGATAAAGCCCTCCAAGAGCCTGGCACATTGGCCGGTTCCGGGGGGCCCACAAAAAAGGTAATCATCTAAATAGTGGACGGTGTCCCAACAGCCAAGCTGTTGGCACAGCGCCCACTCCAGGAAAGAGCTGAAGCGTTCGAAGACCGCACATGAAATCGAGCACCCCATGGGTAATGCTCTGTCCATGTAGAAACGGCCCTCAAAGGAAAACCCCAACAGCTCAAAATCCTCAGGATGGACCGGGAGAAGGCGAAAAGCAGACTTAATGTCGCATTTTGCCAACTCCGCTCCCGGCCCACAACGCCTGACCACCTTGACTGCCTGATCAAAGGACGTGTACCTCACAGAACAAAGGTGGTCAGGAATAGCATCGTTGACGGATCCTCCCCTGGGGTAAGAAAGGTGGTGAATCAGGCGGAACTCACCTGCCGCCTTTTTTGGCACCACACCCAAGGGGGAGACCCGCAAACGCGGGACTGGGGGGGCCCCAAATGGGCCCAGTACCCGGCCCTCAGCGCATTCTTTTGCAATTTTGTTCCTCACAATCCCTTCCATGCCAGCCACTGACCTAAGATTGGCTGCCATGAAAGGGGTCCTGGGACCCTGAAACGGAATCCTGAAACCAAACTTAAACCCCTCAAACAAGAACGCTGCGTCCTCCCGCTTGGGATAAATATCCAAGAGGAACTTAATTTTATTCAGTTTTATTGGGCTGGGGCCCTTTTCCAGCCTGATGCTGGGCATTACCTCCGGCCCCACCGCCACGCTTATTCCAACCTCCCTTATATCGCCTAGGGCAGTAGTTAAAGGAGTGGGCACCACCACAGGTTGGGCATTCATGCCGGTATTTGCATGGTTTCCGCGTGCATGTTCCCTGATTCGCGAACTCCCAGCACAACAGCCGTGCTTGAACCGGCTGACCCGCGGGCCCGCGGGAACTGGGAGCATTGGATAACCGCTGCACTAAATGGCCGCTATCCGAGCGATCAGTAAGATTGGCCTTAGCCGGGGCCATCACCTGCAGCCACAGCTGCTGCAGAATCTTGTCCCACGGCAATTCAGGGTTCATAGCAGCTCGCATCCTAAACTCTTCGTCGTACTGCATCCAAGCAGCACCGACGAAGCCAGTGTACCCCTTGTAGATAATATCAAGGTACTGGAAAAGAGCTGCCGCCCTCCATGGCTGAGCCCGCACGATGACACCTGCGTAGATAAGGAACCCGGGTAGCCAATTGGCCCAGGTCCGATCTACCCTGCGGCGTTTCATCCGCTCTTTATCCCTATCATCTAACTCCTCCTTGTCTTTCTTCTCCAATTCCCTGTAGAGAAGGGAGAAGACATCGACAAACTCGCCCCGCAAAATCTTGTCCCTAGTGACCTGCGTAAGATGGTCACCCAAGGGGAGGGCAGTGTCTCCAAACGGAAGCGCCCGGTAAGGCACCAAACCATAGGGGGTCATAGTAAAAGTAGAGCCCACTGGGGGGGGCGTAGCCGGGCCAAGAAGTGGATGTGCCCGGCAGTGACTGAGCCTCGAAACCCTGCCATCCGGGCATGAATTGCCCTTCAAAACCCTGCCTGCCGGGCTGCCCCACCAAGCCCGGGATGCCCAGTGCGCCGGGACCGGACTGTGGATATGGACCCCCTAACACCTGATTGCCCCACGCTGGACCCGCCCCAAACTCAACCTGACTAAGTGCAGGGCCAAGCCGCACACCTTGAGATGCCATCACACTCGGCACTTGGGCAGGGTCCAGTGTCCGAGGTCCCCAAGGCCAACCATCCCCCTGCTGTGTGAGTGCAGACTTACCGTCCCACACTGGGTCAGCCACAACCGCCACGGGTTCAGAGTCAGCCATCCAGCCAGGATCAGCACTCGAAGTCTCAACCTCCTTGCTTTGGGTCTCTGCCGTGCCAGGCCCGGCAGCACCTGAAGAAACAGAAGGCCCCTCAAGGGCAGAAAGTCGTTTGAGTACTTCAGATTGAAAAGCAGCCGCCGAGGACCGCCTAAGAGGCCGACTAGGCTTTGACATGCCACTAGCCCCCACGCCCCGTGCTTGTTCTAGTGCTGCAATGCGGTTCAGGATGGCCTGGCGACTAGCGCTCTCCTCCTCATCGGAGGAAGACAAGGCAGGGGGAGGCCTTTTGGGTGGGGGCCTTTTTGCTGGTTGCTTCCCTTTTGAAGTACCCGCCCCCTTTTTTGGCATGGTTCTCTAAGTAATCTCTACTATTAAGTAACAAGAAACTGTCTACAGCCAGTGAAAGGAAAGGGGCTTCCAACCTTCTGCCCGGCAACAGAGCCACCGCAATTAAAATGGCTGCCAATATCTGCCCAGCGACAGGGGCAAGGACTGAACCACTGCCCCCTGTAGGCAAACTAAATCCACGCAGGAAGCCGGTAACTTCTGCCCAGCAACACAGCCTCCAAATTAAAATGGCTGCCAACTCAAAACGGCTGCCAATATCTGCCCAGTGACAGGGGCAATGGCGAAAAGTCTGCTGATCCCCCCAACCCAGCAACTGGAACCAACCACCAAGGAGTGGGGCCAGACGCTCCCGCCCCAGCCTCCCAAGGAGTGGGGTGAAATGCTCCCAGCTCCACCCCCTAGGCAACACAGCCCCCTGCAGGCCCTAAGCCGACGGACCCCCCCCCGGGGGGGAGACCGGCCGGCCGGCGGTGCCCCAAGCAGTGACCGCAAAAAACGCGGCCGCCCAAGCACACACTCAGCACCCTCCCAACCGCGCGCGCCAGCGGAGCCGCGCAAAAGACGCGGCTGACAGACGCCAAACCACGGCGAACCGAGGGGCCGCGGCTGCACTTGGCGCAGAGCGCCGCGAACCGAGGAGCCACAGCTGCCCTCGTCGCCGCTCCGCTCCGCTCCTCTCCTCTCGCGCACTCGGCCACTGCCCGTCGGAGGATTGGAAAAACCCTCCGAGGCCACCAAGCGCGAGGAGACAAGTGCGGAGCAGGGGGCGAGGCTGCACCGAACAGGCACCAAGCCCCGCCCCCTCCCAAGAGGCCCTGCGAGGCCGGGGGAAGCTGCCGCTTATTCTGCCGCGGCGGCAAATGCGGCCCCCAGCCTCAAGCCCTTGGCTGCCGGCCGGGAGGGGCCAAATTACTGCTACAGAATCAATTAGCAAAATTTGAAGAGGACTGAGAGTTGAGCAAGGAACAGATACACTGATAGAAGTCTGACAAGCTTAATCATTATTAATAGAATAACATAATGTTTGCCTTATTATACTTAATAAAACACACACACATAATGTAATGTTTGCCTCATTATACTTAATAAAACTCACATACATACAGACATAAGTGACAATGTCTCAAAAACTTTTCATGAACAGACTAATTAATTTTCTTTTCTGTTTTCCAGTTTGCAGCTTATGGGCTCTTATTTACTACTCCAGAAGGGACAAGAAAATTATGTGTAACACAACACAGACTTGCTGTTGATGCATATCATAACACTGGCTGGAACCATCATTGTTGACTGGCAGAACAACTTGTCAGTAATCACGGAGATCTTTTCCTCTTCTGCTTTATATACATGCTAGACGATTCTACAACCTTGGCAAAAACACATAAAACAGCAGAAAGCTTCTCTACGGACTTTATCCTGACTTAATTTTTTTTTTTTTTTAGAAAGCTTCATTTTTCAGAATTCTGACTGAAAATATTTCCTGATGAAGATCTCCCACTCCTACACATGCTGGAGGGAAGAGATAAAGAATGTGGACAGCTTGTTTGGGGAAGAAGCCAGATTTGAATAGAAGGTATAGTAATAGACTAGGAGTTGGAGAACCCAAGTTTAAATCCTCACTCTGCCATGGAAGGGTCTAAGTAAAATTGCACAAGTCACTCTCGAACTAAACTACCTCACAGAATTGTTGTGAAGACTGTAGTGGACCGGGTCTTCATCCACTGATGGACTCCGCTCTGCCTACCCTCCTTTGCCTGACTGAGCAACTGAAGGGGCCATTTCACTCCACTGCCTCAGGGTATTGCTGCCACCACTGTCCCTGTTTGGGGCTCTGGTTAGGTGGGACAGCCTCCTAACCTCCCTCTGTCGTCACTAGCAACCTGTCTCAGGGATTTCCAGGGATCTTTGCAGATCCCCTGGAGGGTTGGCAACTCTACAGTTCACTACTCCCCCCCCCCCCAGGGATTCCCTGAACCCAACCCTCCTCTCCTAGCATTTCCAAGCAGTTCAGCAACTATGTGGTACAGAGGGACTTCACTCCTTCAGCAATCAAAAGGGTTTATTTAAAATTCCCAACTATATACAGGCACCTCAGAATGAATAGAAGAAATAAAAATAACATCGACAAAAAGGCTTCATCTCTCTCCTTCCTCTAAACTCATGCCCTATCTAGATGGCCTGCAGGGCAGGTACGTTACTTCTTTACTCTGGGGAAAGCTGGGCAAAACATCTTCCCCCAAATGGCCACCAACTCTGGCCCAAGAGCAGGGCTATATCTGCCTCAGGGCCAAGCTACAAGTGATGAATGACACTTGAATAGCAAGTGTATTTCTCCCTGTTCACTTGCCCTCCACTCAATGCACTTGCCGTTCAAGTGTCATTCATCACTTGTAGCTTGGCCCTCAGTCTCTTGCATGCTCCAACTAATCTACTGACTCCCCTCCCCCACCCAAAAGCTGGGTTGTAGATATAGCAGTTTCTGCCCAGAACTAGCTCTCTCTCTCTACTGTAGCCTTCTGGGGCATATCTCCTCATAACCTTTTTGGATTCCCAGTCCTCTCTAGGGAGTTGAGACAGGAGGGAGGTGAGGAGGGAGATTAGGCCAAGGCCTCCCTAAAGTTTGATAGTCTCCTCCCATCTAGCCCACAGAAAATTAAACACGCACACAAGATGGCGTTTCTCCACAAAGATGTTTTCAGTCAAGCACATCACACTAAGCTCCTTGAAGGAAAGGTTAAAAATGTACTTTATTTATTTACGTGCTTCATTTATTCCCAACTTTCCCCCAAAGAGGCATACATCATTCTCCTCTCTTCCATTTGATCCTCACAACAACTCTATGAAATGGGTTGGGCTGAGAGTATGTGACTGGTCCAAGGTACGCATTCTATTTTTGGAAAGGATTTCCTGAGCCAGTTCATCAACATTTCTCTGATAACCTGCACATAGGTGTTTCATTTCTCTGGTCTTCTACACCTGTCCTCTCCTTAGATTAGGAGAGAGGGGGATTTCACCAGAAAATATCTATTTGAACAAGTATTTAATTTTGCTATTGATATGCCATGTGGCTGAATCAATGTTGCAGTAATCCACTGTTCAGGACATGGGAGACTGGAGTTCTAGAGCTGGAAAGAGTTTTATTGGCCATCTAGTTCAGCCCCCCGTTCAGTGCAGAGAATCTGCAGCTAGAACATCCTTGACAGCTGAATCATCAAAGTCTTCTTGAAGACTTCTGGTGAGAGGGAAACACACACACACACCCGCCGCCACTATCAACACACTAGCTGCACCCCTGGCTGCACAACCCACAGACTTAACCATATCCTTCTATCATATTATGTATGAAATAATAATTCCACAGGGGGCAAAGTACAGTTGGCTCCATTTCAATATGCCATTCTGTTGAGTGGGTGGAACAAATTGGGAGGAGAATTTCAGCAACAGGGAATTTCATGGGCACCCCTTTTCCTCATTGACTTCTGCTGAGAAACTCTTGCACATGGCTGAGGACAAGTGCAATGTTCAAGGGCACATGGTCAGTTAATGGGGGGCACAGGCTAGGTTGCTGGACCTCACCATCACTCTGCTTGAACCCCCTAGAAAACACCTAAAACTCCTCCTGTAACCGCCCCCTGAAGTGGAAGATCAGCAGCAGAAGAAAGATCTTTTAGAGAACATTGTCTGCTAGTACTGGTATTTTTAATGCAATGACTAGGGAAACCATTTGCCCTCTTATAGAAGGAGGCCTCCTGGTGCTTGGGCCCTCCACCTCACTCTTGCTTCACTGAGCAGCAGGAGAAAAAGCCCAGGCTAAAAATCAGGTTTGATTATACATGACGTTAAAATTGCCTGAAATCCCATATATGACATAACCTTGTTAGAAGATGCCTAGCCACCCCTGAAAACTGGCTTACATCATGTCTGGGTTGGGAGGCAGATGTTTCACCAGATGTCAGATCCACACATTGCCACACTTACAAAGTTTCCAGAGATGTTGGATGGGAGCCTGGCAGCCCATCTCAAGGAGGATTCCAGTCTCTCCCATAATTTGAAAACCACCAGACTAGAGGACTTCCCAGCCTTAGGATCTCAGAGGTTCATTTCCTGACTCTTTTCTGGTCTAAATCATGGATGGAAGAAAGGCCTACAGCTTAGATAAATGTTCAAAGAAAGTGTGCCTATCCTTAGCTAAATGGAACCATTAGAGATGGTGTTTAGAGGTTGCTGATACAAATCACAGAAGATGGCCGTCCTTTCTACCACCTGTTAGATTCCAGAGTCCATTTGGCTGAATGCTCTTGAAAACTGACCAGATAACTCCACAAAAGGAGTAATCACATTCGCCTATTAAAATGTTGTCCAAGTTTGCCTTTTTGAACAGGCCAATGTCAAGCAAAAAAAAAAAAAATATGCTGAAATTTAACTCGGAGGAAAATTCTTGGGTAGTACAGTGGGCTGAATGTTGACTTTCGCTGTGGGCTTCCTATATTGACATCCCTTGTCAATCTATGACACTAGACTCAAGGGCCTTGCTCAGCTGAGAAGCATAATAAATAACCTTCAAGACAAAAACAAACCAGAGACCAGCAACCTGATGTACAAGGTACAAGATGTACAAACTGATGTACAATTAATTGGCATACATTCTGTGCGTCCTAAATGACTGATGCAAAATAAAGCCAAATCTGTACTTATGAATAGGGAGCAATCCAGGACTTTTCAGTGAGTAGTTGTGTACTGTGCTGACTGTTGGACTAGGCCTGGAGACACACAAGTTCAAATCTCTGCTTAACATGACCTGGAGCAGTCATTAGGACTCCATGATCCCAGTCATTCTTTCTAAGCCAAAGCTGTATCACAGGGCTGCTCAAGGAGGGGAGAACCATGTGCATTATGTTGTACTTCTTGGAGGAAGGATAAAAAATGTGATGAATAAAAGGGAGCAGCTATGGCTCAGTGATATGGAAACAGCTTTGCATACAGTCGTTTTCAGATTTAATCCTTAGCATCTTCTGTTAAAGGAGGTTCAGTAGCAGAGGTAAGCTTGAGACCCTGAAGGACTACTGCTAGTAAGAACAGAGTAGAGCAATCAAGAATCCAACACAATATAAGACAACTTGATATTTCACTGATCTGTTCTTATCAAAGTAGAATTATGTGCAATGAAGTATGGTTGAGGGAATGATACCCCCTTTAAGGCACTTGCTCTCTGATATATGACCATAATGTGGTGGTGAAGGAGAATATCATCATAGCTGACTTATGGAGAGCCCCCCCCCACACACACACACACACCAGCAGGTTTTTCAAGGCAAGAGACTAACAGAGGTGGTTTGCCATTGCCTGCCTCTGCAACTCTGGTCTTCGTTGGAGGTCTCCCATCCAATTACTAACCAAGCTTCTGAGGGCCAAGCTACACATGACAAATGACACTTGAATGGCAAGTGGATTGAGTGGAGGGCAAGTGAACAGGGAGAAATACACTTGCTGTTCAAGTGTCATTCGTCATGTGTAGCTTGGCCCTGAGATCTGACAAGATCAGTCTTGCCTGGACTATCCAAGTCAGAGTATATGATGAAAATGGATACCAAACAATTCAGGAATTACAAACAACATAATAATAAAAAATGGTTATGTCTGCTTGTCGGGATAAGTGCCTCAAACATGAAATGCTAGGTTTGGGAAGGTGGAAGATACATGGGAAGACTTTGCACAGCCATGCATATTATGAAATGCAATGAACGATAAAGATAAAAGCTCTTGTAATACCCTTTATTAATACTAATTAAATTAACACAATTCAGTGTGCAAGCTTTTGAGATCTTCTGAGTCTTTCATCAGGCTGGATTTAAAAAGTAGGGGTGGAAGAAAAAAGGATTGTTCGGGTCCCTTTAGTCCTTTTCAGTTGCTATGACTTTGGCACTGCTGCCTTGGGTATCAAAAATTGTGTTAGTTGGGGTCCTCCTGATAAGCACAAACCATTTTGTATCAACAGTGCAATATATGTATTTACTAGCTTTTGAATGTAAATGCATACCCACAACAAACCAGGGGTTTGATCATGTGTCCAGAAGCTGGAATATACACATAATGTCCAGTTCACATGAAAATTGTGTGTATTGGAATCTCAGTACTTGAGGTAGGATCAGTAAACACAATGACCTAAAAGGATGTTAGCACAATGTATAGAACACTTTGCTGGCTTCAATGGATGCAGAACGTAGTTAGTATAAGGCTGCACCCTCGGCATGCTGGGAACAGGAAGCAAAAACTGGAAACCCTCCAACTAAAACATAACAACTCAAAGCTGATCAAATGCGTCTCTGGCTACAAGTTATTTTCAAAGCATTTGGTGTGTTAAACGATGGCATTCCACAGATTGATAGTTTGACCTGCTGCCCCCTGTTTTCCAGCCCTTCGCAAACTTTCCATTACTGGCATGTTGTAAACCTTTTATAGCACATCCAATACAAACATTCTTCATTTACGGGAGGTTGTCATTTTCAACAGTATCTTTCATGAATCAAACTGATTTAAAAATAGATTTTAAATGTTGTGAGTTGCCTAAAAATGGCCGTCATCCCTTCCATTATTTATCTTGAGAGATCAAGTGATTGAAAGTGATTACATAATATATAGAGAGATGAAAATCAATATTAAGCCATAAAGTTCATCCTGAAGTTTTGATTGTAAGCACTTCCCACCATAAATTAGCAATCATCAGTTAGCCCATAGGGGAAAAATAGATTCTAAAATGCATCTTCTCTCTTCACATGCAATCTATGGTTAGAAATGTCTTTGTCCTTCAATTTTTACCCAGATAAAAAATATTATTTGAGATGTCACATTTAACCTCGTTGAAGCAGGGAAAAGTATGCTCGCTGGCTAGCGGCAGCTGAATAAGATTGGGTTGAGTTTATGGTCCAACATGATTTGTGCCTAGAGATGGGCATGAACCACAAAAAACAAACCATGAGGTTCATGGTTTGTGGGTTTTCACAAACCAGGAACCACGAACTGGCACGAACTGGGGCAAGTTTACGAACCGGTTCGTGGTTCGTGGGATTTAAATGCCCCTTTCCGGTTGCTTAGCAGTGGCAGGGAAAGGGGCCTTTAACAGTTTAAAGGGCCCTTTCCTGCCTTGCAAGTGGCTGGTCCCTTTAACTATCAGCTGGCAGGAGGCAGGGGGGATCCTTTAAAGTGGCAGGGCCCTTTAAACTGCCCAAACCCAAAGGAAGGCTATTTTTGGCCTCTTCTGCTGCTGTGTGGGCCCACAGGGCAGTGGAAGAGGTCAAAAACGGCCTTCCCGACCCTCAAATGGCCGCCACGGCAAGCCCACACAGCGGTGGAGAAGGCCAAAAATGGCCGTCCCACCCCTCAAATGGCTGCCATGATATCAAATCCTCCTCTTTTAACAAATACTGGGAAAGTTTGTTCACAGGGTTACACCTACTGAATGGACTAGCCACTCAAGTCAGGAGGCTACAGTTGAGATGGTGAAAAGGAGGAATCAGTCCCTTCTGCCTTTTGTGTGAGCAGAGCTCCACTGACAGAAGAGGAAGAAGGAAGTGAATTCTCCCCATTGAAGCATCTTAAACCGTGTGGCTATGACTCCATGGAGATTTGGTGGTTTTTCCAGCCACAGAAGGGACTGCAGTTGGGGAGGATTCACAAAACAGCAACTTTTGCTGATGGATTAAAAGATCTACCCTCGCAATATGGGAAGAGCAACTGTTTCAGTTAAGTGTTTGACTTTTTGCAAGAAGGGGAAGGAGGGATATGGCAGGAGGAGTTGAAAGAAGTCACATTCTTCTATGGTCACTACCTATTTCAGGTATAGGCACTTACTCCTGCTCGAGAAAAAAGATTCATAGCATGGATTTAAGAGTAGGGCTGGTTTTCTCCTCCAACTCTGGGGCAAGCCTGGCATATTCGGTCATATCATTCAGACAGAAATGCGACACAGATGCGGTGATTTTTGACCAGGCTGCCAATGAAAGCTATATGAGTTTGTCATTCTTGCCTCTGTCTAATCATGTCATAAATAATGGGTTTCATTTTCGATATACACTGCCTTTTAGGAAATAACTATTTCTTTTCCTTTTGTCTTTTTTTTTTTTGGTTAGATGAATGCCACAAATGAAATCATTTTGTTAAAGAAATAAAGTTCCTAGAAATGTAACAAAAGAAGATTGGCTTTGCTTTTTGAAAATATGAATCTCTTCTGTTTAAAGGGTTTTTTCTCCTTATCTTCCAACTCAGCTTTAACATTAGAGCCAATGCAGTCAGGATCATGTTCCTCAAGCCATTAATATATGGATGCTGATATAGATATTGTTGCCCTGTGAGGCCAATATATGAGCAAATCATATACAGGCTGGTTTTATTGAAAATACAAATTGATGGATCCTTCCAACAATATTTCACAGGACCTGGTTTCATTTGGACCTGATCAAGCTCTCATGAAAACAACTACTGTATGGTGAGAGAAACACTCATAAATTCTCGTGCCACACTTTATGTAATTGCACCAGCCCCTTTTGTGTATCTCCACAATCTGTATACATAGGGCATAATGTGTCTTTGTACTGGAACAGTTCCTGCATGGAAGGCAAGATAGGCTAATTCTCACTTTTTTCTGCCCCAATAAATGGCACACTAGATCACTGTACACTGAATTTCTGTCTCATATCTGTATTCAGTCCACCGTTTCATCCCAAGCTCAAGCAGTTTACGGTAAACCAGAATAAAGATTCTTCCCAGCCCATAAGCAGTAAGGGGAATAAAATCTGGAATAGGACTCTATTGAGGTTCTCGCTACACAAGATACCTTGGTGCATGTTTGTCAAGTGTAGGAAGAGATAATGTTAGCCGGGAAGCGTAATTTTGAAAGATGGAGCTGGCAGAGATCTCTCTTCAGGGGGCTTGTTAGTTTCATCTCTGCCTCCCCAAAGGCTCCATCAGTTTCACCTCTTCAGTCTTTAACTGTGTGGGATAGAAACCAGAGGGCAGCGAGGAATGGAAATGGGGTGGAGCTGCCTTCCAGAGTTGGGCTTGGACCTGGAGAGGTTATAATGGGCAGAAGCTTCTCTTCTGGCATTTCACAGCCCCTTCTCCCAGCTCCACTGTACAGCGAAACCTTTGCCCTGCCACCGGTTCTGTCTTTTTAAACTACCCTTCTGTACGAATATTGCACCTCCTGACATGTGTTCTTCATGGGTCAGATGTCTTGTGCAGTGAGACTCTGAGCTATAAAGCAGTTCTTAAAGCAGGTGTGTGAATACTGTACCTGCCGGCTGTTTCTCAAAGCTCCTCCTCCTCCACCTCCAATTAATGCCTTTAGAGATCAGCTTATGTGGGGACAAAGTGGTCTACCAATCAGATACTGGTCAGTTCAGTACCATTTTCTAGAACTGACCAATGCTATGGGGCTTCAAGACAAATTGCCAGATAGTATGACAGGGAACAAATATACTACCATGTTTTTTTCTTCATCTGGGATTGGAAAAGGGCTGAAAGTCTTCTGTTCTAAAAATGCCTGCCAGCTGTTAAGCATTGTTTAGTGCCATATATTCTTTCCGATCTGTGTGAAACTACCAAACATAAAGTGGACGACATTTTCTAAAGAGCTAGCATCCATAAATTGCCTTTCTTCTTCTGGAATGCCACAGATATATAGTATTGCTTAAATGGCCGTTTCATAAATAGGTTTTAGGAAATGTGCCAGTTTAAAGAAGTAGAAATATGCGTTGTGCTGCAGTCTCTGTTTTCTGCATTTCCTGATGATTAACTGCAGGACATTCTCAAAAAGAAGTCAGGAGGAGCCTTTAAATAAAAAAAGAACAAATGATATCTTGGTGCTTCCTGTCCAAAACAGAATCCTTCCCAATATAACATTTCAAGTAGAGAAGGATACGAACCAAAATATGAACCAAAGTTTGTCATGAACCGGGCTGGCTCGTGGTTCGCGAACCATCAGTTCATCAGAGCCCATTTCTGACAAACTGCCACAAACTTTAGGCTGGTTCGTTTTTTGACTCATCACTGCAGACAGCCTGGTGCCGATCAATCAGTTTCCTAGGCAACGGGAGGATAGGCTTTTTGCAGACATTCTGCTGCCCTGGAAGTGATGTTTTCACAAATCAAATGTTCGTGAAAGTTCATTGTTCGTGGTTCATGAAATTCAATGAACCATGAACTACATGGTTCGGTATTTTCCGAGTTCCTGCTCATCTCTAATTTCAAGAAATTCAAGCGTCAGAGTTTATTGTGTATAGCCATAGGCCGTCACATGGTTACAAAGACTCCATTAAGTAAAATAAAAATTAAGTAAAATACAGTTATGTATATAATTCAGATTTATCGAAACATGGGGAGAATTCTACTAAAACAGAAGTCAATTAAAACCTGAAACCATCTTTCATAGCAGCAAAGGCAAAAAGTGAAACTATATGAAACATACACATCAATATCAGAGAACAAAAATGAGATTTTCTGTGTCTGTATATAAGTTTAGACAGGACTGGATATAAGTTTAGACCAGATAAAATTCTCGACATTAACGACGGAACTCTTGGGAGAATGAGGTTTGTAGGTCTTGGTTGTTGTGGGTTTTCTGGGCTGTATTGCCGTGGTCTTGGCATTGTAGTTCCTGACGTTTTGCCAGCAGCTGTGGCTGGCATCTTCAGAGGTGTAGCCTCTACACCTCTGGCTATAGCCCGGAAAACCCACAACAACCATCGTTCTCCGGCCGTGAAAGCCTTCGACAATTCTTTGTAGGTCTTGTCAAAGCTTTGCTAAGACCACCATATTGCTGCACTTTGCTTGCAATTTTTTCTTCTGTTAAAATCCTCTTGAGAGGAAGATTTGGAAATGGCACAGAAATCCTCTGCCATTGAGCAATAATTATGGCCCAATTCATGCATACACTAGGTTGGCTGGAGAAGAAGCTCTGCAAGGATGTGATGTGTGAGTTCACTACTGCAGCCACACACAACAGACAATGTTATGTGCACTGAAATCAATGCACATAAAAGGGGAGAGGTCACAAGCATGCTGACCTCATCCCCACCTATACCTACTGCCCGCTCACAAGCATGGAGTCTACACACATTGGAAGAGTACGTGCATCAGGTCCATCTCCCTGATCCCTATAAATGGCAGCTTTGCTCTTCCCAGAAGGGTTTGTTATCTGAGGCCCAGTTGGGTTAGTTCTGCAACTGTCTGGACTGAGGCCTTCTCCTCTGTTGTTTGGCCGTGTTTGTGGAACAGCCTCCTGGAAGAAGTCCGGATGGCTTCTATCCTCCTCGCTTTCCAGCAAGACTACAAAACACTGTTATTTCAGAGATCTTTTGGGACAGGTTTCGGCAACCTTTCTGACTTTTCAGTGTGCTGTTTCTGTGTTTCTAACCTACTTTAAAGTGCTTCTAATGTAACTTGATAATGATTTAATCCAGAGCTTTTTTTCAGCGGGAATGCGGTGGAACGGAGTTCTGGCACCTCTTGAAAATGGTCACGTGGCTGGTGGCCCTGCCCCCAGATCTCCAGACAGAGGGGAGTTTAGATTGCCCTCCGTGCCACTGGAGTGGTGCAGAGGACAATCTAAACTCCCCTCTGTCTGGAGATCAGGGGGCGGGGACACCGGCCATGTGATCATTTTCGCCGAGGGCGATTTAAACTTTAAAAAACTCCCCCCTTATTCCAGCTGACCCAAAGTGATGTCATTGTGTGGTGCTGAGTTCCACCACTGAGTTCCACCACCTCTTTTCCCAGAAAAAAAGCCCTGATTTAATCTATCTGTAGCTGATAGTTGTGACTTGCTTTAGGGCCTGATGTGTTGAGAGAAAGGCAGGTTTACAAATTATATAAATAAAATTAAATAAATAACCTTTTTAAAAAAGCAGCATTCTCAGTTATGGGGACAGAGCCTATGCATCAATATTTTCTAGGCTCATAGCTTCTTTTCTCTCAAGCTGTTGATCACATCATCGGGGAAGGGAGAGAACCAGCATGCACAGGCCCACTGGCCTTCTGCACGTATCAGTTTCAACACATGTAATGTCATCCTTAGAGGGCTACTATAAACCTCAAAGCGGATGCTCTTCTTCTCCTCCACCTCCATTCTTAACAATTCTTTACAGAGAACCAGATTTACATTATACTGTAGCTGCCACCAGCGGGGTAATATAAACAATTAATTTCTTCCTGCATTAATCCCTAAAGAATTATAACAGCAATTACCCTGAATAGAATTAATTAAATAAGCTCCTGTTTAATTAGGTCTGTGTATCACTGCATTCATAGGAGAGGGATCACCAAGGAAGCTTTCACTCTTTGGAGCTTGTTGCTTCCGTCTCTCAAAAATGCTTCTCAAAAAATAGACTACAGCCTCCCTCATTAGTTATCACATCTCAAAGTCCAAATCAATTAACCAAGTAATGGGTTAGTTGGTAATTGCTATAGCATTAAGTTCAAGAATTCTGTTAAATTCTCCTTCCAGATGACATGAAGGGCACATCACCAGGGAGCGATCTATAATTACATAAAAGAAATGGAGGTTTCCAAGACAACCATTAATCTTTGAACACCTGACTACAGAATCTGATGAGTGATGCCTAAGCTCCCATTGTCTCAATTCAAAATGAGACTATTTTCTTTTTAAAAATTATTGAATTAAATATTTATTCACGTACGATATAGCAAATACAAAAATAAATACATACGATAAAAAATTAAAAAATTCTTAAGTAGCATCATAAAAACCAAACTTTCCTCTTATATTATTAAAATCATTCCCAGATTAAAGACATTTCTTGGTCTTTTGTTGGTAGCTACTGCCAGACTTACTATAGCTGCTAGATGGAAATCACCCCCTGCCCTCTGTCTCAGGGCCAAGCTATAAGTGATGATTGACATAGGTTGGACACTTGTCAGCTTCTCTCAAGTTTTGATGGGAAATGTAGGCATCCTGGTCTTGCAGCTTGGCTTTCCGACTGCTGTCCAATGGACTTTCAACTGTCACTTGTCCAACATTCCGCCAAGCTGCCTACATTTCCCATCGAAACTTGAGGGAAGCTGACAAGTGTCCAACCTGTGTCAGGCGTCACTTGTAGTTTGGCCCTCACTGTGGCAAGAGAAACAACTATGTTATGGGTAGAATTACAAATAATTCTTTTTTCGAGACTAAAATAAATTTCTCCACTCAAGGGAATGAAGACTAGTGTAGCTGTGGTACACTATTTAAAACGAGGCTATTTTCTCAATAAATAACTACACATTTTGAAAAAAAGCTCTTTTTCCAGATTTGATGAAGTTGATGTTCCAAGTCCCTGATGTGTCCCCATGAGCTTTTAAAACTCTGCCTCACCAGCATCCTTTACTTTTCCCCAAAAGTACCTGTCAGTGATGGTAGAACCGGAACAACAGACACGATGGGGAAGTTCACAGTGACTTGTGAAAGAGCCCTCTCTTCCTTCCTCACTCCATGCCAGCAGTATGACAGTCAGCTAGGTGTCTGTGTCTATAATTGGTGTCCGGCATGCTGAAAACTCTTTGTGCCTGTGGAAAAGCATTCCATACAATGAGAATTTCTAGGACACGTAATTTCTAAGGATTTGGGCATCTATTGCATTGCTTTAGGCATTAGGTATCTATTGCATTGCATGTAGGAAAACTCCATTTCCCAGTCTGCATGGAGCCTGGAACAGTGTCATTGCTTAGTTCTATACAGTAGTGAAGCAGAGTGGGAGAAAGAGAAGTCTCACTCAGAGGCCTCTATGAGACCTTCTCATTGTCACAGCTGCTACACCAAGCAGGGAAGGAAGAATGCTGTGAAGGCGGGCTGATGACGGCACTAGCAAGATTTTCACTACTCGGCTTGAACTTCATTTGAGGCTTAGCCTGCTTGTAAAAAGCACAAGAGGGTAAGCCTTTGTGATTTTTCTGGTTTGCAATGCCAATACCAAACTTGACCAAAGGGATTTTCTTCCAGAAGGTAATTGGAATCATTACTTAGCTAGGATTAATGGGTAATACATATAGCTATCTTGCTCTTCTGCCTAAGTCTGTTACCATTACTAAAGGTTGGTTCATCCATTCACATTTTAATAGGATACTTGCAGCTGCAGAACTCTTTTCAGTCTGTTTTGTACTTGAGCATTCTGGTAATCTGTGTGATGCCACCAGCACCACTCGCCCTGGTTTTTTGGGGGTGGGGAGAACCAGGACACTGGATACTGGACTTCCAATTTTTCCTGTCTGGTAGTGGCTGTTGCCTGCAGTTGGGAAGCAGACTGCAAGAAAAGGTTACGGAGAGCCTGAAAATGGCTTGGGCAGTGATTTCTTGTTCTCTCTGGCAAAGACAACCTGATGCCGCTTTAAGGCCAGGTTGATGCTGGTGGCAGTAACTCTGTGTTCATCAGAACTGTATATCTGCAGGGCTCAGCAGAACTGGAGGCCACTGCCCTGAGAACTAACTTTCCCCAGGCTTAAGGGCCAAACTGATGTAACATCAGCTGACCTGAAAAGCTACTTTAGGAGACAGCAATTGCGAGGTCCTAATAACAGCGTAGGGTGGGGTGTTTAGCTCTTCCCTCAAACTGTCTTTTTTTTTCCAGGGAGGAATCAATTTTGAGTGGCCAACAGCCGAAAGAAAAAGAGGTAAACAGGAGAAGAGCAGCAGGGGAGGAAATGGGAAACTCTAAACAAGGTGGAAAAGATCCAAGCTGAGCACCCCTTCCTTTCTTTTTTGCAGGTAACTTAGAGCCTGGGCTTGTCCAAAGGTGCGAGAAGGGAAAGAAACCTGAAATATCTGAGCCAACTGAATAAGACTAGGGCCAAACATCTGCCTCTCCAATTTCTGCAAGTAAAAGCCAATGCTTGGGCAGAGGCATGAGTTGAAGGGAACACAGAAATGCCTCCTCCCCAAGTCAGAATAAAGGTCCACTTTTATTAAAATACAACATAAACTGTCCATACAGTAAGGGTCCAACTAGAGGTACAGTTCAAGCCCTGGGGTCACCCTGGACCTCCACCTTGACTTGTCTGGGCGAGCCCCACTGCCCCAGGGGTGAGCCATCCAAGCATATGGCTGGGACCCAGCCGGCCAAGAAAATGGTTCCCCCTTTCAAGCTCCAACCGCCCCAAGCCATGGAGCCTGAGTGAAGGACTTATGGAGTGGGTCCCACCCAGCAATCTGATATCACAGGTGGTAGCCATGAAGAATACCAGCCAATCTGGACAGATCCCAATTGCCCACCAATGGGGATGTGCCAAGGGCTTACCAGCCCGCTTACTTTCCCCAATCTATCCTGCCAGTGGCCAGACTATTAACAGCTCCATCATTGCCCAGACACATGTGCACAGTGCAAGGTAGGCAAAAAAACCCTCTCCCCATATGCCAGTTAGGGAAAGGAGAAAAAAAATCCCTACCTGGCTCTGATAACCAGCAACCAAGTGAAACCTGCACTGTTTCAGGGCAGATGGTGGGTCAAGCATGAGAAGCCGACTGTGGGTCTGGGAGGTGGAGCTGGCTTATATAGAGCCAAGCTACAAGTGATGCCTGACACAGGTTGGACCCTTGCCAGCTTCCCTCCAGTTTTGATGGGAAATGTAGGCGTCCTGGTTTTACAGCTTGGCTCTCCATTACAACTGCAAGACCAGGATGCCTACATTTCCCATCAAAACTGGAGGGAAACTGACAAGTGTCCAACCTGTGTCAGGCGTCACGTGTATCTTGGCTCACAGAGCTCAGCTCAGCCCACCTGGCAGGTTCTTGATGAGGGAAAAGGCACGCTGCCGTTTTTCCCTTCGGGGCAGCAAATGCAGCCCAGGTCCCAGCAGCTGTAGTCTGCTGGCAGGGAGGGCTGAATTATGTGACTTGAAACGTTCAAAGGTTGGGCTGTAATCTCGCTCACAATGACCACTTGATGCCACCTCACTCACTGCCTTACAGATGAACATGAGAGCAACTTTTATTGAAAGTGCTCCTTTAGAAGCTGCACCTGTGGAATTTGATCTGCAGTGGTTGTTGACCACATCTAAATCATTTATGCTACAGAAAGAACAGCCTCAATCCTAAATACCTTCGCATGCGAGTCAGTGGCATTCATTGCAAATTAACTTCCGCACATAGATCACTGCCATATCAAAGTATTTGCTTTTTAAGTCTATGAAAGTGGATAAAACAGATACTGAATGGAAGGAACAGGACAAAAGGTCTGGACATTCACTTCATTGTCTTCCTTGGGCATCGTAGTATGGAGTAGCATGGTCCCCTTTCAAACAAACCCACTGTGAAGTAGCCAAACACTTTTCTTAAGACCCCAGAAGCATACAAAGTTTCCAGTGTTTTTATACTTACTCTAGCAACAATGCCTGTTGTGGGAAAAATACAACAGGGTCTAGAAAACTGATTCAGCGGGGCCCCTTCCAGCGGCAAGCAGGCGCTTCGCAGTGGCCTCGAGACCAGAGTCATCGACAATGCGCCTGCGTGAGAATAAAAAGTGAGTCGTCACCAATACGGCTTGCCTTTTATATAGTAGGATGTGTGAAAGTTCTTCTATCTCTTGCATAGGGAATTCACACTTTTTATTACTTTCCAACCCAAATGTTTTGTACCGCAGTAATTAAGGTGCTTCCGCCATCCTGCATCCCTGATTGAGAAAAAGACCTAAGCCAACACAATGAAGAGTTTTACACTGATCCTGTTAGCTGGGAAGGTGAATTTTGTTTAGTTTTACTAGAACAAGTCACTTTATTATGTGCTAAAACAAGTCATAAATATTACTCAGGTGGGCAAAGATTAACTGTGCTTCTGTTTTAACTGCCAGGCAGCAATGTGAGAAAGCATGTACTTCAAGCATGCTATAAATATCATTACAATCAAAAAGTTAAGCATATGTCACCATTTCATTTTCTGCCTCACTGCCAAAAATGAGATTGCAATTTCCATGAGCCAAAGGCCTGCTCCTCCCCCTCCTTATATTGAAAAGTACCATGTAATTTGGTGGCAATATTCAAATCACATCATTATTTCACACCTGTCAGGCACCTAAAAGCTGGTCAACTTAAAGCGAAAACAGACAATTTTGTAGCCAATATTCCAGCCTGTGTAATTAGCTATCAAAAATTAGTGATGGGACTGACATTCAGCATGGGGTGGGGGGAGTTACTGGAAAACGAACACGTCATTATGTGGCAAACTTAAAATTTGGCCAAGCTCATAATTGCTCACTGCATCATTAGTATTCTTCATCACCAGCATGTGGTACCTGCCACTGGTTTCCATCTGCCCTTTAATTTATCTTGATCAGGATAGATGGTTGGCAAAGAAGGCTTGTCTGAGGGGTTTCAGCAGAGATATCTGTGACCAACTGCACTTTTTAAAAGCTTAGAAGTGCTGAACAAACAACTGAAGGACTGTGAAGGGTTAATGCTTCACAGACACAGAGAGCTTTGAGTGACAGGCTACTACAAGGAATCTGATTGGATAGCATGAGCTGAACAGAGAAAGACTTCTGAACTGGATGCTGGGAAGAGGGGAGTTAATTAGGGTTTCCAGGTAACACTCCCTAGCCCGGGGCGGGGGGGCAACACTTACCTATTCAATGTCTTCACAGGGCCGGTGAATTGGCCAGTGTGAAACCTGGGAGCACTCCTTGGAGTGATGTCATCAGGCCATTCCCGTGCCTTCCCCCCCACTAGCCAGGTGAGTGGTGGTAGGGGAGGAGTCTGGGAACAGGGTATCCCCTGCCCCCACCAGGGGAACGGCAACTTTTGGAATTTTTGCAAGTGTCCTACGCTCAGTCATGGAAGAGTTAAATTGTTGTTTTGTTTGTTTAGTCAGATAGCTAGTTATCATAGGACCACTTAGGTGTTGAGAGAACTTCCCACCAGAGAAAGTGGGTGTCTTTAGTCTTAATGAGGGAATCCAGGAATGTCTATTGGATGAGCCAGTTTATTGGGGGGCAATTAGCTAGCAACATATACTAAGGTTTTATTGCTCTTTGTTCAATACAGTCTACTACTACTACTTTCACTAGACCATGCTGTCTAAGCTCAGTCTACTTCTGTTTGCAGTCTAAGCTTCTTTCTCTCTAGTATCTAGTTGAGACTTTCAAGATGGAGTCAGAAACTGTTTGCTGTTTTTCCTACCAAATGTACCCTTTTTACCCTATTATGTAGTAAAGTATTTTTATAGAGCTAGAATCACAGAAGTCTGTCTACTTATTTCCACTGTGCTATTATCAAACTCCGCTACTCTGCAAACGTATATCTCATTGCTGCTGCAACCCAGAACAGCAACCCTACTGTTAACTCCTTTTGGCCCTCTGCATTATTCTGTACAGCTTCCATTGAGGGCCTGCTCCTCTTTTTTCACCTTTATAGTCCATTAGTTGAAATAAGTTTATTTAAAGAGCAAGAGTCCAGTAGCACCTATAAGACTTACAAAATTTGTGGGAGGGTATGAGCTTTCATGAGCCACAGCTCACTTTTTCAGATACCATCTGTGATTCACGAAAGCTCATACCCTCCCACAAATTTTGTAAGTCTTATAGGTGCTACTGGACTCTTGCTCTTTTCTACTGCTACAGACAAACACGGCTGCCCATCTTGACCTAAGTAAGGTCAAATCCACATTCACCCATTACCCGCATGTTTATCGGATATCTTCCGTTTGCCTCCAATCCGCGATTTTTTCCTCTTCGTTCACATTCCTGCTTCCAATCCGTCTTTCTCGCACGTCCCTCCGGTCACACGGCCACTCAAAAACTGCTTTTTTGGGCGGGACCTTTTTTCCCTCCCATTTTTTTTTTAGCGCACTTTTCCGTTATTTCGATCTTGCCTTATAAAGAAACATCATTGAAGATAATGATGTCTCTCTTTCCCTCCCATTTTTTTTTATTTTTTTGAGCGCACTTTTCCGTTATTTCGATCTTGCCTTATAAAGAAACATCATTGAAGATAATGATGTCTCTCTTTCCCCCACTGACAGCACTGATGGCTCTCTCCTGTTTCTTTTTTGGAAATTTGGAAGCATGTGGGAAGCTTTCGTGGGCATTTCCTATGCAGGACAGTTCAGTGCCTGAATTTTACTGAAGTTTCACTTCCTTGGAGTGTCATTATTTCGATATTTTGTAATTTCGATATTACAGTAATATAAAATAAAAAAAATAAAAAACAGTTAAAAAGGAAATTTCGCGAGTCCGTTCTGATGATGGATTCACCCCAAAATGATTTTTCAAACTACCAGATTTGATTCAGAAACAGCATAATCAATAAATCCAATGCTATGAAGTCAAAAATAGTCTTTTGCAGACTACGGAGCACTTGCAAGTTGAATCAGCCAATAGGAACTCTCGGAATGGTCGGAGAGACAGGAAGGGGGGTGGTTTTTAAAAAAAACGTGTAAATTGCGCATTGGCCCATTCACGGCCACCGTGAAACTCCCGTTGAAAACCTGTGACCACATATTTGGGAGAAATGCGAATGAAATGTGTCTGTTTAATGAGGTAATGTAACCGGCACTCGGGATTGCGTGGGGAATGCGGGGAACATGTGACTTAGAATGAGTAATGTGGATTCGACCTAAGTCTCATTATTTAAATACATTTATATGTCTCAATGAACACACACACACACACACACACCCATGATAGAATCAAGATGCAAAAAAACCATAGACTTATAGCCGCTATCATTTTGAGGCCTGCCGGTCTACTTGATAACTGCTCCTTCACTGAGAGGTTACTAACAATTCCATTCTCATTTCATACTGAAGAAAGATAACCATTTTTTTTGAAGTGCTCACACTGCTACCTATAAAAAGTTATCCCCAGGTACAGGAAAAACATATATTTTACTTTTTCTAACAGGTGTGAATGGCGACAGGTTAGAACTACTTAAAGGAAGTAAATCCCAACCGAGTCTGCTCAGTGATTGTTCTTTTTCACTAAGACTATTAAGACTATCATTTTGAAGAGTGTTATCTGCAATTGCTAATTGATGAAATCTGGGGTGTGCGAAGGAGGATAATTTAAATGCAAAGGTTTGGGTCTTTGCATCAAATGTAATGAGAGAGATAAATCATCCTATACCTTTCAGATGGGAAACACTGATTTTTCTCATTAGCCCTTTCAAGGATTTCTCATGTAATTAATGCCTAAAGGGGGGAAGGGGATCCTCACTGTGCACGATTCGCTTTTCAAACAGAACTAAACAAGACTGAAACATTTGATAGATAAAGGAACTGATGCTATATTTACCAGCCAGTGCAAATTATGCAGGAACGGCAGATTTGAACAGGAGAGTTGCTATCATGAGAAATCTCATCAAGGCTGTAGTATGGGTACGTTGAGATAACAACACTCTAAACACCTTGGAAGAATGGGAAGGTTAAAACTGAACTGAAGCTATAAGTGATGCCACTGAAATTTGTATGACCTGGGATTGGATTATGAACCTTGGTAGCTTACAACTTTCAATATGAAAGAACCCTTATTGTTCTCTAGAACACCTCTTCTTCCTCCGCAGTGTCTTCAGATAAGTGGGGCAGTGGGGTGGGGCGGTCAGTGATTGTGAGGCTCCTGGATTTATGAGAGAGTACCCAGAAAAAATTTTTTTGGAGTGTTTTTCTATGCTGCTCATCGATTTTCTGAGCCATTTTCTCGTTTAGGGTTGGGGAAGTTCACCCTGCCCATCTCAAAAGACAGCAACAGCTCCATTGTAGCATTGTTGGAAATATACAAGATCAGTGCTCGGACAAGGGGGTCCATATAAGATGCTCTCAGCATTCTAAAGGAAGCATGTAATGTAAGAATGATTTTAAAATGAAAAATTCTTACTCACTTCAAACCATCTGTCATGACTCAAAGTCCTAACTGGGCTTCATGCCAGTTTGGTATAGTGGTTAAGAGTAGACAGGGGCATGAACATGGGAAAAAATGAACATGATGGTTGTTGTGGGTTTTCCAGGCTGTATTGCCGTGGTCTTGGCATTGTAGTTCCTGACGTTTCGCCAGCAGCTGTGGCTGGCATCTTCAGAGGTGTAGCACCAAAAGATAGAGATCTCTCAGTGTCACAGTGTGGAAAAGATGTGGCAGATGTGGCAGATGTGGCATAAGCAAAACTTCAACAGGAAAGAAGAAACCTTAAGAATGAACAGAGCATGGTTTCCAGTTCTGAAAAACACCAGGCTAACAAAACACTCCACACCCGACAATAGCCCTGCAGAGAAGATTAGCACATCAGGCACCAATCCATATGCAAAAGAACCTCCTCAGGATACAGTGAAGCCTCCCGCCATTAGCATTCCACACCCTGGGAAACTCCTACAGGATGACTCAGCTCAGTTCCCCCCACTCTTGAGTAGATATATTACCTGCCACATCTTTTCCACACTGTGACACTGAGAGATCTCTATCTTTTGGTGCTACACCTCTGAAGATGCCAGCCACAGCTGCTGGCGAAACGTCAGGAACTACAATGCCGACCACAGCAATACAGCCCGGAAAACCCACAACAACCATCATTCTCCGGCCGTGAAAGCCTTCGACAATACAATGAACATGATGTTCATTCTTCGTTGCCATCCACAAACAACAAACATTGACAAACATGACCTGTTCACAAACATGTTCGTTGTTCATGGGGGCCAGCAGGCTCTCCTCCAACCATCAAGATCCCTACCACACCACTCCCAGAAACCCTATCTGAGCAGACAGCAGGAAATGTACCAGTAATAAATAATAGCGTAGCCTCAGAGCCTGGCAGAAGCCATGGAACATGAAGGGGTAGATCCCTATCCCACCACACACAAAGAAAATTCAAGCTCCAAAGCACTCTCCCTGTCTCTCTCTCAAAATGCCAATGGCAACCGTCTCTCCCTCACTGTCTGCAAAACCAGAGCTGGGAGCCCCCCTCCCCCCTGCTCTTTGCTCCCTTGTAACAAATTTGCTCCCTTGTAACAAACTGAAAGCCAGTTTGGTGTAGTGGTTAAGAGTGCGGGACTCTAATCTAGAGAGCCAGGTTTGATTCCCCACTCCTCCACTTGAAGCCAGCTGGGTGACCTTGGGCTAGTCACAGTTCTCTGGAGCTCTCTCAGCCCCACCCACCTCACAGGGTGTTTTGTTGTGGAGATAATAATGACATACTTTGTAAACCACTCTGAATGGGCATTAAGTTGTCCTGAAGGGCGGTTGTTGTTGTTGTTGTTGTTATTGGAGCTCCACACTTGAAAGGAAGACCTGACTATCAAGCTAAATTGGGCTTAGATTGGGGTTTCCAGGGCAACAGCAGGAGTTCAGGCAGAGTTCAGGCAGTCCCTGCCTCCAGTTGCCAAGGGAATTGATTGCAGGTGCCAGACTGTCTGGCTTAATGAACAGCAACGAACAGCAATGAACAAAGCTTGCAACAGCCACCTTTTCGTTTAGAATGGGGCCTCATGAACAGCTTTTTCACGAAGAGCTGATTGGGCTGTTCATGGCTTTTTTTAGTTCATATTGCTGTTTGTGCCCATCTCTAGTTAAGAGTGTGGGACTCTAATCTGGAGAACTGGGTTTGATTCCCCACTCCTCCACTTGAAGCCAGCTTGGGTGGCCTTGGGTCAGTCACAGCTTCTAGGAGCTCTCTCAGCCCCACCCACCTCACAGGGTGTTTTGTTGTGGGGATAATAACATTGTAAACCACTCTGAGTGGGTGTTGTCATCCTGAAGTGCTGCATATAAATCGAGTTTTCTACTACCTCCAACACAGAACAGAGTAAAAAGAAATGGCTTTTCCCCTTCATCCTGTCAGTTTAATTCCCAGTGTTAACTTCTTCGAGAAAAACGTGGTTTATAATCAATTGTTGACGACAATGAAAGCTCAGCTGCATGCCAGTCCAAGCCTTATTAAAATATATTTTGGCTCCTGATTGTTTGGAGAAAATTACTGCAGGATTCTGTCATTCAGTACATAATAAGCAGTTTTTAAAAATGCTATCCTTTTGCGATTATTTGCTTCCATCAAAGAGCTATGCATTAAACTGATTTTATGTGTGTCAAGCTGCATGCCAATGATCTCAAACAAAAAAAAGTAATAGCATTTTTCAAAAGCAATCAATTTCAGCCAAACTTTTCTACCCAGTGATGCCATTAATTGAAAAGAAGAAGAGTGGCAGCTCCCAGCAGACCCAGCCTTCATCCCATAGCCTTCTATTATTTTCCATGGACAAAGTAGTCAGGGGCTTTATTTAAGAAGTATGAGATGGGGGGGGCAATATACTCTCAGAAAGATATGACCAGGGCTTTTTTTCAGCTGGAACATGGTGGAACGGAGTTCTGGAACCTCTTGAAAATGGTCACATGGCTGGTGGCCCCGCCCCCTGATCTCCAGACAGAGGGGAGTTTAGAGTGCCCTTCGCACTGCAGCCACAGTGCAGAGGGCAATCTAAACTCCCCTCTGTCTGGAGATCAGGGGGCGGGGCTACCAGCCATGTGACCATTTTCTCCGAGAGCAACCCACTGAGTTCCACCACCTCTTTTCCCAGAAAAAAAGCCCTGGACATGATTATATGATTATCTTTCTGGAAAAACGTCCTCCTTCAAATGATAGGTCCAACATACTAAGGGTTGAACTATAGTGGATAACACAGAGACCTACTTCCTTATGAACCCATCCGACCACTGTGTTTGGCTTTGGAGGACCCGATTTGGGTGCCCCCATCTTCAGAGATTAGGCAGACAGACATGCCAGGGGAGGATGTTAGTTGTGCTCCAAAACTCTAGAACTCTCTCCCCAGGAATACTTGCCAGTCCCCTTCAGTTGTCGTGTCCCACCAGTCAGTGAGGACTTTTTTGTTTTGCTTGGCATTCCCTCAAGTGGTCCCTCCTTCCTTCCCAATGTTTGAACTGTTTTTTTATTTGTGTTCATTTTAAGCTCTTTTAAAAACATTGTTTTAATGATGTATTTGTGTGCTAGATATAACGGTTTTCAAAATGAGGTTTTAATTGGCATATTTTAATTTGTTAGCCATATTTTAATTTGTTAGCCACCTTGGTAGCCCCAGTGAGGGTGGAAGGGCAGGGTAAAAATCTTGTTAAAAAACTATAATAAATGATACTAATACTAACAACAACAACATTCGATTTATATACCACCCTTCAGGAAAACTTAACACCTATTCAGAGTTCTTTTCAAAGTATGTTATTATTATTCCCACAACAGTCACTCTATGAGGTGGGAGGGGCTGAGAGAGTTCTAGAAGAGCTGTGACTAACCCAAGGTCACCCAGCTGGCTTCAGTCAGAGGACTGGGGAATCAAACCCAGCTCTCCAGATTAGAGTCCCGCCACTCCACTACACCAAACTGGCGCTCTTAACCATTACACCAAACTGTATCTGCCTTTCTTACTACTCAGAAAGGAGACAGAATTTAGATATCAGGCACCCTGAAGACGACCAGCATGCCTTGGGCACTGTCACAAAACTCTTTCAGAGTTGCTGGAAGGAAGAACAACAAAGCCAGCCAAGAAGGAGGCAGAGAAACTTTCCCCTTGCACGCTGACTGGCTGGCCAGCTGCTACTACAGGATAAGGGAATGAAAGAAGAAGGTGAAGAGAAGGAGATTCCAATGCAATATAAGTCAGAGAAGAATCTGGGTTTTTTAATTCTCACTTTCATAGCACTAGTAGCTGTTGAAGTTTCAGTTCTGAACCCAAGAAACACAAGTTACAAGTTACAGCAGCATTTCTATTCAGCTCTGTACATCTTTCAATCAAGTATCTTTTAATCGAATATCCTCTTTTGAAATCTATATGCTACCACATTTTGTGGCCAAAATGTTTCCATTTTGAATCCCCCACATCTGACATGGGGACACACTGATTGGGAAGAAATTGCTTGTCCTCTTCTCCTGTGATCATTCTGTAGAAATATTACCTCCTGCACTTGTTTTAACATCACATAAATATTGCAAAGATGGTGGAAAGGGAAAATGAATGGGGAATATCTGCAGCAAAAGAAGCAAAACAAAAAGGTCAATGACATCATGTTTATCAGAAGAAAATTGGGGAAAGGGCATATTCATACCAAACCTTGATTTGAAAGTAAAATGGGAAAGAAGTGGGCAACTCCACTGAAGCCCAGGGAAGAAGCAGCATTCAGCAAAAGCTTTTACTCCAAAGCCTTGTATGGCGGTGAACTCAGTGGGATCCATGCGAAGCAGTCAGACCTGCCAACGGTGAACACAGTCCTATTTATTAAAGTCTCAGGGCCAAGCTACACATGACAAACGACACTTGAACGGCAAGTGGATTGAGTGGAGGGCAAGTGAACATGGAGAAATACACTTGCCGTTCAAGTGTCATTCGTCACTTGTAGCTTGGCCCTGTGTGGCTGGTACAACTACCTCATTGACCTGTCCTATGCCCTTTCCTCACACAGCCATCCAAGAAGCTCTCCTGTCATTTCTATGAAACCCATGCACAAATTGGGGTTCATCTTCAGCCAGGCCCCGCTTTTGTTCTTCCAATTGTCAGCATTAATCTTTGGGGCGTTCTAGGAAGGCCACACTCAGGTGCTCTGCTGCACTATCCCCCTGTTTTTCTGACCCAGAGGAACTCTCAAAGGCTTGGCCCTCCTACCATGACATCCTTCACATCTCACTCGTTCTCTTTTTGTTACGTTATTCAGTTATGTTACAAAGCTTGCCCTTAAAAATTACCTCACTGAGGTGACTAACCGAAAGGGATTGTTAGCCAAAAGAAAGGTCAAATGGTGCCTGGGGCATCTTGCAGCATAGATATCTGCCATTTCTACTGAATTGTATTGTTTTTGTAATGTCTGTTTTTTGAACAAAAAAATGAACCAATGGATATCAATTCTGCACGGTTCCAGTCCCTTCATGGTTTCTAGTGCTTTGATTTTTGCATGACTTCAAGCTATGCTGGTGTATCTTTCTGGAGTTAATGGAATATACAGTTACTAACATGTTGGGAAGTCACAGAGGTCATCCATTTCCATTCTTATTCTTGCTGCTGACTGAATAACCCGATTGTCTTTCTACTGTAGTAATGCAATTTATATATTACTTCATTTCATCTACAAAACTGCAATCAATGCCTGTCAGTCATTACTGTCAGGGGAATTTACTTGAAGCAGAAAAGACATTAGATGTCAAGTAATTTTTAAAGCCCTGGGACCTCTGAATTGAGGAACAGGGAGGAATCAAGACAGCCATTTTAATTTTGTATATTGTCAATGGAATCAAGAATATTGTTGCTGTCATTGTTCTCTTTTTACATATATGTATATGATATGTGCTGTTATATGTCACAAATGCAAAAATATCATTGAAAAAATATATTCATTTTAAAGGGGAAAATTCAGCAAAAGGAAAAGAAAACAAGTGCAATAATAAAAACTTGTAGGTTCATGGCAAAATAGGGACATTCAGAGAGTCTCCTTACACCAGATGCCTTGGTGAGTGTTTGTCAAGTGTAAGGAGAGGCAATGTTAGCCGGGAAGTGTAGTTTTAAAAGATAGAGCCAGTGGAGATCACTCCTCAGAAGGTTGTTAATTTCATCTTCACCTCCCCAAAGGCTCTATCAGTTTTACCTCTCCAATCTAAAACTGTGTGGGATTGCAACCAGAGGGCAGTGAGGAATGGAAATGGGTTGGAGCTGCCTTACAGAGCTGGTCTTGGACTTGGAGAGATTATAAAGGACCAAAATTTCCCTTCTGGCATTTCACAGCCCCCCCACACAGCTCCAGTGTATTGCAAAGCCTTTGCCCTGCCGCCAGCTGTTTTTTTTAAAACTACCTTTCCTTGCTAACATTGCACCTCCTGACATGTTCTTCACATGTCAGATGTCTTGTGTAGAGAGACTCACATTGAACCAGAAGTTTTTGAAATTTACAGTGCCATCCTAAACAGAATTACACCCTTCTAAGTGCATCAAAGCCATGGGGTTAGAAGGACAGCACTGTATCATTCCTACTTAATATTTTCATTTTCCTTTAGAAAAAAAGGAACAACTAAACTCTCTTTGTCCACAGCCACTATCACAACTCACTACCATCATCACGGCCCATTAGCCAATGACTGTTGTGCTTTTAAAAAATTCATTCAGGAATTTTTCCTCCCATTGATAAAAATTGCAGCAGGACAAAAATGGGTTCTCTTTTTCACATACCTTTGCCTCTTGCAAGCTCTGCTTCATTGCATTGATCTTTCATGGGATGCTGCAGAAGAAATGAAAATTTTACCAGCTACTCTGTGTTGGGTATGATTTTCTGGTGGGAAAAGAGGGGAGGTTTGTGCTTTGTATATCATGCCATGATGTAGAAGGCATCCCTTAAAGTGGCCACAGTGATCATTTAAGAGAAGTGTTCATCACAGTGACACAGACGTGTCCACTCTGTCATTGCAATCGGTATATATCTACTTTAAAGGAAGCAAGCCTCAACTATAATAGGGGGAGGGGAGAAAAGACAGAGATCCATCCACTTCTTTGGCAAAAAAACAGTGTTGCACTTACCTGTAACTGTTGTTTCCTTCTTCTTTTCTTTTTTGTCCTCACAGTGAGGAAGGAGGGAGGGAATATATGTCTACACAGAGCACACTTGACGAACAACAGTTGCAGGTAAGTGGAACGCTGTTTTTGTCTTCATGTTTCTGTGCAGTTTCTGGGAGTACAACTAGCTACTCACCAATGGCGGCTGGTGTGAGGAGACTCACAAGAATAATGATTAAATACTGCCATCCCCACAGCTGCATTTGCTCTGGAATTCGTATCGACTGTGTAATGCTTGATGAAGGTGTCATCTGATAACCACGTAGCTGCCTGGCAGATGTCACGGAGGGATGTGCCTCAGAGGAAGGCTGCAGAAGATGACTGCGCCCTTGTAGAATGCGCTCATATCGATGTGGGGCAAGGAGTTCCTGCTTGGATCTAACAACGCCTAAGAGCTGCCACTATCCACCTAGAAATGGATTGGTTAGAGGCTGGAAGGCCCTTACTCGTGCCAGCATAACAGACAAACAGTGACCTTGAATGTCTAAATGTCCTTCTCCTGTTCAGATACTACAATAAAGCCCATTTTACATCTAGGGTGTATAGTGTCCATTCTGATTCAGTGGAGGGGTTTGGAAAGAAAACCGGAAGGGATAATTTCTGGCCTAAGACTCAAAACAGATGTGACAAAATACCTAGGTTCAGCTCGTGTTCTCTTACCTCAAGGTTTGTTGGGAAGTGTAGGCATCCTTGCAGCTTAAAGTTTAGCATTTACAGAGCAGCAGGGAGGGAAGTGCAGGTGTCCTTGCAGCTTAAAGTTTAGCATTTACAGTGCAGGCGTCCTTGCAGCTTAAAGTTTAGCATTTACAGAGCAGCAGGGAGGGAAGTGCAGGTGTGGGGCACCTTTCCTCCTGCTCTCAAGGTGCATCGCGGCATTTTCCCTTCCCCTCACCTGGCCTGGCCCTGCAGAGCGACCCCTGGCTGCACTGGGAGACTTTAAGTTGCAAGGATGCCCGCACTTCCCTCCCTGCTGCTCTGTAAATGCTAAACTTTAAGCTGCAAGGATGCCCACACTTCCCTCCCTGCTGCTCTGTAAATGCTAATCTTTAAGCTGCAAGGACACCTGCACTTCCCTCCCTGCTGCTCTGTAAATGCTAAACTTTAAGCTGCAAGAACGCCTACACTTCCCGACAAACCTTGAGGTAAGAGAACACGAGTTGAATCTCGGTATTTCATCATGTTTGTTTTGGCTCTAAGTGAAATTTAGAAACTACTTCGGGGAGAAATTGAAGGCTCGGATGTAGAATAACCTTTTGTACAAAAAACTGTAGGAAAGGAGGATCAATCTGTAAAGCACCCAAGTCCCCCACTCTCCTCAGAGAGGTAATGGCCACCAAAAATGCTACCTTCTATGACAGCAAGGCTATCGTATACTGAGCCAGAGGCTCAAACAGAGTTAGCATAAGTTGGGCCAGTACCAAGGACAAACTCCATTGGGGAACCGGAGTTGGCCATGGTGGAAACGTGCGAAGGGCCCTTTTAGGAACTGCTTATATGCACATTGGGAAAAAAGAGTTCTACCGTCCACATACTCATGGAAGGCAGAAATCGCTGCAAGGTGCACCTTGACAGATGCTGCCAACAGCCCCTTATGTAATAAACAAAGAAGATAATCAAAGACTAATGATATGGGGCATGTGAATGGGGACTGTATTCTCTCTAGAGCCCATTTGGAAAACTTGTCCCATTTGATCTTATAGGATACCTTGGTGGAAGGCTTCCTAGCGTTTAGAAGGATTTGCGTTACTTCACTAGAAAAGGGGTATGTCGGGGATTCAATAGCCAGGCCGACAGGTTGAGAACAGCTGGGTTGTGGTGCAGTACCTTGCCCTGGATAGTAAGTCTGGGGCATGTGGGAGCTGACGGAAGTGACCCTTGGCCATGTTCCAGAGAAGGGGGAACCAATCTCTGCGGGGCCAATAGGGAGCAAGGAGGATACAATGTGTGTGGTAGTAACTTATCCTGCAGTGAAGCTGTGGTAACAGAGGAACTGGTGGGAAGGCATAAAAAAGTCCTCTGTCCCAGGGAATTTGGAATGTGTCCCCTATCAAATAGAGGTCCATGCCAGCCTGAGAGCAAAAACATCGGGTTTTGGTGTTCTCTGAAGTGGTGAATAGATCGATGTCTGGGTGACCCCATTCTGCAAAGATTGGCCTGATGTACATGTCCTCTAGTGACCACTGATGGTGCAGGTTGTAGATTCTGCTTAAGGTATCCACTCTGGTGTTTGATGACCCTGCTATGTGTATTGCTTGAGGGAACGTGTTGTTGCTGAGGGCCCATAACCAGAGTTGAGTGGCTTCTTCGCAGAGGATGAGTGAAGCAGTTCCCCCCTGCTTGTTTAAATAATCGGGAGCGGTGATGTTGTCTGTTTGAATGAGGACTCTCTTGTTGCAAAGGATCCCTGCAAAAGAGGTAAGTGAGTACCTTATGGCCCTCAGTTCCAAAACATCAATGTGTAACTCCGCCTCTGATTGTGATCATGTCCCCTGGACAGAAGAATCATCAAGTGCCCCCCCATCCCTTGAGGGAGACATCTGTAGTGATTGTGAGCTCAGGAGGGTGAATCCCAAAGAGTGTACCCCTACATAAATTAGTCTCATCCAACCATCAGTACAATGACCTCAGTACAATACTGGGGATTGAAAAACATTTTGACTGAGACTCTCTAGCAGGGTTGAACCTCCTGATAAACCAATTTTGAAGGGGTCTCATAAAGAGGCATGCAACGGGGACAACACAAGTTGTAGAGGCCATAAGGCCCAACAACTTCTGGATGGACCTGGCCAGTTGAAAACGCTTGCTCTGGAAAAGACTCGCTGCAGACCGAAGGGATACTACCCTATCCCTGGGGAGAAAAGTTTGACCCGCCTTAGCATCCAAAACAGCTCCAATAAATTGTGCTGTCTGTGAAGGGTGCAATGAGGATTTTTTCCAATTGTGAGGTGGGGGAAACTGTGATACTTATAGCAGTTGAGGAGGAACAGATATCAAACACATGATATGGAACAAATTGAAGCATGAACATGCGATTGAGTGCATAGAAAGTTGGAGGGGGGGCATGTGCATCCCTAGGTATTATTTTATTATTATTATTATTTATTCAATTTCTATCCAACCCTCCTCGCAAGTGGGCTCAGGGTGGGTTGCAATAATACATAAAGGAACAAAAGATAAAAACATTGACACAATAAAATCAGAAGCCAGTTTGGTGTAGTGATTAAGAGCATTGGACTCTAATCTGATTCCCTACTACTCCACTTGAAACCCGCTGGGTGACCTTGGGCTAGTCACTGCTCTCTGGAGCTCTCTCAGCCCCACCCACCTCACAGGGTGTTTTGTTATGGGGACAATAATAACATACTTTGTGAACAGCTCTGAGTGGGTGTTGTCCTGAAGGGCGGTATATAAATTGGGTATTGTTGTTATAAATCTCAATAAGTGTAAGTTTCAGATCCCAGGATGGAGCCCACTTCATTCTTCCCTACCCATCATACATTGTGGAGAAGGGAGGTGCAAATTGGTATGATTCTGCTGTACCTTTACATGTGGGGGGCAGATGGCTATATAGCCCCCCCCCACACACACACTGATGGGAGACTGGTAGGGAGACTTATTTGATGGACTCAGGGCTGTCCTCAACCATATGCCTGGTGGGACAGCTCTGCCTCACTGAAAAGATAAAAGATCTTGTCAGGCCCAAGTATCCTCCAACAGAGGGCCAAATTACAAGTGACGAATGACACAGGTTGGACACATGTCAGCTTCCCTCAAGTTTTGATGGGAAATGTAGGCAGCTTGGCAGAATGTTGGACAAGTGACAGTTGAAAAGTCCATTGGACAGCAGTCGGAGAGCCAAGCTGCAAGACCAGGATGCCTACATTTCCCATCAAAACTTGAGGGAAGCTGAAAAGTGTCCAACCTGTGTCATTCATCACTTGTAGCTTGGCCCAGAGAGTTCCACCAGGTTGGGGCCAGAACCAAGAAAGCCCTGGCCCTGGTGAAGGCCAGCCGAGCCTCCTTGGGGCTAGAGACCACAAGTAGGTGTTTACCTGCTGATCTGAGCACTCACTGGAGTACATATGGGGAGAGGCGGTCCCTCAGGTATGCTGGCTCCAGTCCTAAGAAAGGTACTTAGAAACATGTAGAGAGAATCTCAATCATGTTTTGTCATCTTGGCCTTACCTCCCTCTTTGAAGCTGAGCTCACAGGCTGCCCTCTTGAGCCTTCTGCCATGCTCACAATTGTAGTAACTGAAGAGGATTTTTAATCAGAATTTTTTCACACCCCCTCCCATTTTGAAGCGCCAAGGCACCTGTTTCCAGTTGCTAAGTGGGCAAAACATTGCTCCAGGCATAGGGGTCAACTTCCAGCTCTATCCCAACTATGGATATCCCAAAGTTGTTACACTGGTCTTAAGAAACCTGGAAGCCAAGTTCTTCTTGTTACAGAAGGAGACTCGCAGATTGCAAAAGCTATTCACAATATATGTGGGCAGGAACCCCATAAAAACTATCTGGAACAGATAAATCCAACATTAATGTAACTGTTTCATGCTCCATACCAACATACAACAGACTTTCAGTTACTTTGTACTTTGACAGCTAGTCAACCTAAAACAGATAGACCTATTTCAGGGCTTTACCGCTTTATAAAAATAGTGGGATGTAAAAACATACACATAGAAAAACAGCTGTCAATGAAAAAAGTTCTATCATTCTTCCTGATATACTAGATTATATATGCAGGGAATTTCTGTGTATGGGAGAACACTACCTCAACAGCAACTTGCAAGTTCTCATTGCAAAGGATCAATGGAAAGTAACCTCTGGTGTCTAGAGACATACTTCACCCATGTTCATTGTCTGCTTATTAATAATTTATTCAGTTCCTTGGATTTGCATGGTGTAACAGGAATGCCTCATAAATGCTTCTTAACACTCTTGATTGATAAGAAAGGCATCTATTTACTTTGCTTACTGAGCACACACACACAACTTTCATCTAGAGTGCTACAAAATTCTTGGCTTTGCCTAGACATCCGGTTCTCCGAGAAATAAAAAACGTTCTTCTGGCCAGATGATAGGATTTTTGACACAAGTCAGTTCTTAGGACTAAGCCAAAACCAATCACATGCTTTTGGTTTTCATTTCAATTGAACGGAGAGATGGACAAAAAGGTGCTAGGAGTGAAAGCACATTTCGGGAATGCCACAGGAATAAAAGCTTTTCTTTTTTACATCGAGGAGAACTGAAAAGCCTTGTGTGTCCGATCTGTCTCTGATGTTCTTAACGAGGCTCAAAACCTGATCCTAAGAGCTGCCCCTTCAATGGACCTCAGTCTTAAGTTAAATAGCATAACTAGAGTTGTTTTGACTCGTATCTACAAAGTCAAGGTCCAAGTTCTTGACTCTGAGATTTGACAATCTAGGTTGGTTTCACAGGAGGACCCATTTGAGCAATTGGTGTGAGGGGGGAGAGGTGTCTGAGATCAACCCCCCCAAACAGAATCAGGGCCAAGCTACACATGACGAATGACACTTGAACGGCAAGTGTATTTCTCCCTGTTCACTTGCCCTCCACTCAATCCACTTGCCGTTCAAGTGTCATTCGTCATGTGTAGCTTGGCCCTCAGTCTCTTGCAGCTGAGTTGGTAAACTCTAGAAACCAACTGACGACCTTGACGGGTCAGATTTCACCTTGTCGCCTCCATCATTAATCTCCTAGTTAAATTACTGTCAAGATACTGTAGCTCACCCAATACCAACAACAACATAGGAAAGACCGTGTGTGGTTAGAGTGTCAGACTGGAATCTGTGGGCCAAGCTACACATGACGAATGACACTTGAACGGCAAGTTTATTTCTCCCTGTTCACTTGCCCTCCACTCAATCCACTTGCCGTTCAAGTGTCATTCGTCATGTGTAGCTTGGCCCTGAGAGCTGCAGGTTCAAATCCCTCACTCTCTCATGGAAGCTTGCTGGGGGTCCTTGAGACAATCGTTCTTTCTCTCAGCCTGAGACAACTTACAGGGTTGTGAGGATAAAATGGAGGTGAAGAGAATGAAGCAAGCTGCTTTGGTTCCCCATGGAACCAAATGAAGTAAATAAATAAATAGGAATAGTATGTTCATTCATCAAACAAAATGGAATTCAACCTAAAAAGAAAGATTATTTGGTCATTTCTATCTTCTAGCAAAGATAAGATTTCTATATGCCATAATTATATGCTCTCTCTCTCTAGGTATAGGTAAAACACTCCCAGTATTTCTTACTGCAGGATTTTTATATATCCACACAGCTTAAAATATATATCCGCACAGCTTAAAATATATATCCACACAGCTTTAAAAAAAGTATGTTAAAATTGTTGTTTTGAGATCTTTCCTAAGCCTCTGTATCTATGCTACAAATCTAAACTTGCAGTTCAACATAACCTTGTTTTTTGATGTATTCAATTGCTTCTCAAAGGCCAGGATTCTGATAGAGGACAAAAAAATGACTGGAGGCTTAAGGTTATAATCTCATATATTGCATATCTGAAATACAATCATGGCAATAGTAGTGTTTATAGAGTTTCCAATAATATTGCAACTAAAGCAAAATTCAGAAGGTACTTGGGGGTTCCTCTTTATCTGCAATCCTTGAAGAATTTCAGAAGGCAAAAGAGTTTTAATAGGAACAGGAAAGTATGGGTGTGTGTTGGTGGGGGGGAGCTTGTATATTCCTAAATCAGGAGTCTATTCTTAAGCTAGGGGTGGAGACTTGAGCTGCCATGTGATGAGGACTGGCTCCTTGTTTTGGGAAACAGATATTTTCTTGATGGTTGTTGTGGATTTTCTGGGCTGTATAGCCGTGGTCTTGGCATTGTAGTTATTGACATTTTGCCAGCAGCTGTGCCTGGCATCTTCAGAGGTGTAGCACCAAAAGACATAGATCTCTCAGTTCCACAATGTAAAAAAGATGTTGGCAGGTAATTTATATCTACTCAGGAAGGTGGGGTTGGGCTGAGTCATCCTGTAAGATGACTCAGGATGACTCAGCCCAACCCCACCTTCCTGAGTAGATATAAATTACCTGCCAACATCTTTCCCACACTGTGACACTGAGAGATCTCTGTCTTTTGGTGCTACACCTCTGAAGATGCCAGTCACAGCTGCTGGTGAAATGTCAGGAACTACAATGCCAAGACCATGGCTATACAGCCCAGAAAATCCACAACAACCATCGTTCTCTGACCGTGAAAGCCTTCGACAAGATATTTTTTTGTTTCCATTTCCAAAGAAAGGGGAGAATTCTGCACTGCCAGAGGAGTTGCCAAGCCCAAAGACACAGGAAAGTCTGTGTCCAAGGACAGTCAAGGGTGCCCACTAGAGATGGGCACGAACTGGGAAAATGGCGGCTCATGGCAGTTCGTGGTTCATTGTGTTTCATGAACCATGAACCATGAACCACCATGAACTTGCTCAGTTCATGAACCAATTCATTTGGTTCATGTGTACATCACTTCTGGGGGCTGCAGAAAATCTGCAGAAAGCCCATCCTCCTTGTTGCCTAGGGAACAGATTGATTGGCACCAGGCTGTCTGCAGTGATGAACCAAAAAAACAAACCAAACAAACCGCTCTTAAAATCATAGCTGTTTGTCACAGTTCATCAGAAATGAGTTCCAACAAACCACCGGTTCGAGCACCAAAAACTGGCTTGGTCCATGATGAACTTCGGTTTGTATTTCAGTTCAGTTCCCACTTGTGATGCACCTTCCCAGGATAAGCTCAGTTCTTTGCTAATTAGTCAACTGGCAGGGAGTAACCCCAAACTCCATGGGTATATATTTGTTTTAAGACGTTTTATACTTTATTCTGAAGATTCAAGAATTGAAACACACTGGAAGCACAGCGGAGGCTGCCATGTTGGGGGAATCACTGCCCCAACTCTAAAGTGAAATGCAATGAATTGTGATGTTCCTGAGGGCAGGCAAGAAATTTAATAAATTAAATTAAATTGAGCGTAATTCCTTTAGGGCCAAATTAGATAAACCATTTGTAGATGCATGGACAGGCAGCATTGTATAATGGTTAGAGTATTCCAATAGGATCTGGAAGATCCAGGTTTGAATTGCCAGTCTGCCATGGAAAGTTACTGGGTGACCTTGGGGCAGTCAGATACTCTCAGCCTAGCCTACCTCACAAGGTTGTTATGAGGATAAAATGGAGGACAGAACAATGTAAGCCACTTGGGTCCCTACGGGAGAGAAAGGTGGGGTATGTATTAAGCACATAAATAAAAAAAATGTAATTGATAACATTGCAGGGGCTCTCTGATTCAGAATGAAGGTGTGACATAGAGAAAGGGGATGTGACCTTTTCCTCCATATTGATTTCTTGACCACTAGAACTGCCATTTTCCCAACAAGAGAAACATAAATGCTAAGGTTGCATACATATAATTTCTTCAAGAGGGCAAACAGCAAGTTTATGTGTTCGGCAAATGACATTGGGGAAATAATTAAAACCCTCTCCTCCTACATTACAATGCTGATCCAAACTGGGATCCTCTACGGTTGCTGTTTATCAAGAAAAACCTTTCTGAGGGCCAAGCTACACATGACGAATGACACTTGAAGGGCAAGTGGAGTGAGTGGAGGGCAAGTGAACAGGGAGAAATACACTTGCCATTCAAGTGTCATTCGTCATGCGTAGCTTGGCCCTGAGATCCAGTCACAGGTTTCCCCGTGTCTCAAGTTTGACCCTTAGTTTCTCAGACAAGAGACTCAATTTTACAACTCTAATTTAAAACAAGGTCTTCTTAAAGCATGTGTGAATTCTATCAAACACCCTCACTATCCATGGGCCACAGGGGAAAAAAAATCCCACTCTCCTTAAGCATGATTGAACATCTTTCCTAATAACCATTAATTGTATCAACTGTCACGAATGTCTTGTTCTTCTCCTATTGAATGCATCAATTCATCTTAGGGCCAAGCTACACATGACGAATGACACTTGAACGGCAAGTGTATTTCTCCCTGTTCACTTGCCCTCCACTCAATCCACTTGCCGTTCAAGTGTCATTCGTCATGTGTAGCTTGGCCCTCAGAAGTCCTTTAATGAACATCAGTATCCTCATCATGGTTACCACATACAAATGGCATTCCTGAGAAGTTATTTACTTTCTGCCTCCTTTTCAGAAAAAAAAGCTCTCTTCAGAATCAGGCTGCAAATAACAAGCCAGATTTGATTGCCGATGAACAGGGAATAAAGGGCCAAGCTACAAGTGATGAATGACACTTGCACGGCAAGTGAACAGACTGAGGGCCAAGCTACACATGACGAAAGACACTTGCCTGGCAAGTAGATTGAGTGGAGGGCAAGTGAACAGGGAGAAATACACTTGCCATTCAAGTGTCATTTGTCACTTGTAGCTTGGCCCTCATGTGTATTCCTCCCTGTTCACTTGCGCTCCACTTGAGAGCCAGTTTGGTGTAGTGGTTAAGAGCAGCGGGACTCTAATCTGGAGAACTGGGTTTGGTTCCCCACTCCTCTGCTTGAAGCCAGCTTAGTGACCTTGGGTCAGTCACAGCTCTCTCAGAGCTCTCTCAGCCCCACCCATCTCACAGGGTGACGGTTGTTGGGATAGAGCCAGAGGAGTTAGCCATGTGAGGGCCAAGCTACACATGACGAATGACACTTGAACGGCAAGTGGATTGAGTGGAGGGCAAGTGAACAGGGAGAAATACACTTGCTGTTCAAGTGTCATTCGTCATGTGTAGCTTGGCCCTCAGTCTGTAGTAGCAATGGGGGTAATACTGTAGTACTAGTCTGTAGTAGTGGGGCTAATACTGACATACTTTGTAAACCACTCTGTGTGTTGTCATCCTGAAGGGCAGTATATAAATCAAATGTTGTTGTTGTTATTACTATATCACTTACAGGTACAACCAAAAAGTGACAAAGGGTAGCTCTAGGAACCACTGGGAACTCTAGAGCTTCAGGTGATTCCTAGAACTACCTTTTGTCACCTCTAAGTTGTGCTCAGAAGTGATATAGCAACTTCAGTAACATTGCTTTTTAAAAATTTTCTCCTATCACTGCTTGGAACAGCAGCAAGAATCCTCCCTGGCAATCCTCGTTTCTCGGATCATAGTCTGATGCACTAATCACTATAACACACTGTCTTTAATACATTGACATATAAGCAGGTTAGGATTCCCAGTCCCCCGGTGGGGGTGGGGAATCCCCATGCTCAGCCTCCAACCCCCTGCCACCTCCCACCTGGCTGACGGGAGAGGAAGAAAATTGCAGGAATGTGGTGGCAGGAGCAAAGCGTGGTCAGGAATGACATCATTCCGGGTGCAACACAGAAGTAATGGGTCACCTGGTGTCGTTTGAGTGAAAATTGCCCATAGTTTAGTGTTTGGGACCAAATTTCACTCAATTGCGCTCAAAGCCCCTCCATGCAACTCCCCAGCCTCCCATCTCCCAGTCTGCCCCCCCCCCCGGACTTCATAATCCTAGAGCAGATTAAGCGTGCAGATTGTAATATGCTGAAGGTCATATTTGGAATACAGAAAATAACTTTATTCAAAACAGTCTGAAATAAAGAAAGGGGGATGAAGCCTATCAGAGTTCTTCACATCAGTTTGCCTAGATCCTCCTTATACACAGCCATAAGAAAAAACTTGCCTGGAACTTGTCCAGATTGCAATACCTTGGGACTATAATATAACATGAAGTAGACTTTTGAATATTATATACATTTTAGACTGACTGAATGTCACTAGGGCATCAGGGAACAGCCTATTTTGCAAGGTACTCCTTGAGGTGCTGCAGCCCTGAAGGGACGCAACACCCTTGTGTGAACTGAATTAGTCCTGAGTGAAACGTTATCATCTTATGTTTATTTTCACCTTCCATAAAAATCCAAAGTTCCACCTCCATAAAACTTAATTTTCTATCATCCCTTTTGTTACTCCTTCCACTCAGTGTTTTATTTTCCCTCACCAAGGATTTCCACACTGGCTCATTTGGCAACAGCTCCAACCACCTCAGCAAATGGAATTTGTTTTATAGCCCCAATCTCCTGTATATTTCCTGGCTCATTTATTTTCCAGGGGTGTGTGTGTATGTGTGTGTGTGTTTGTCTTGCCAGGAATACAAGACCATATATCTAAAAACAGTCCATACTATGAGGGTTAAGGCTCATCACCAAGGACAGGTTGTCGAAGTTCATCTTCTTCTCCCTTCACATATTTATGACCACACATGAAAGTCAACATTCACAAGCAAACTAACACCTAATAGTAAATTTACCAGCCCCTGTGTTCAGCAAAACTGATCCATCCACAAGCAAGGGAAGGATTAGTATTTACTTCAGAGACTCCCTTGGTATGTAGAAAATTAACTCCTCATAAATGAACAACAAAAAAAGATGCTCACAAAAAGTTCTGATGAGAACTGAAAATGCCCCGAGAGGTTCAGAATGATTAAAAGCTGATGAGAGTCACGAAGATGAGGGAAAAGGAGATGAGGAGATTCTGAGGGGTAGGGTGGAATTACCAAATTGTTCTGAGGGGTAGGGTGGGATTACCAAATTGTTCCCTCCCCTCCCATAATTCCTTGCAGGCCCTTAATTCTTGTCTTTAAATTTGAAGGAGTGGCAAAAGAGGACAACACTAATAGATCAGCGTAAAGTAAATTGAAAAGACTTGAAGTATAGAAGCGGTGGGGCTGATTCTAGGATTACTGGATTATTTAGTATTCTAAACAGTAACATAAACCAAAGACATGTCTCCATAGGAGCTGATTATCTTCATTTAAGTGTGAATAGATAAGAAGACAAGAAGGCAAAAATAACAAGGTATCGCCTAAACAAATGCAGTTATATATTTTTGAACTTCAAGATGGCTGTTCCAATTTAATGCTTCATGGAAACCTTGGCTTTTGAGTTGGACTTCGAAACAAGAAGGACAGGTGATCTGAAAGGGAAGACCAGATATAAGGGACTACAAGGGACAATGAGGGCCAAGCTAAAAGTGACGAATGACACTTGAACAGCAAGTGGATTGAGTGGAGGGCAAGTGAACAGGGAGAAATACACTTGCTGTTCAAGTGTCATTCGTCACTTGTAGCTTGGCCCTGAGTCTAATCCTTAGAAAAGCAGAAGAGCTTCAGAAAGACTGAGTGGGAATCAGCCGTAGAAAGTACTATGTTTACATCAGGGTCACCCATTTTTACTTTAATGAGAGCTACTTCAAAGTAGAGGCAGGCAATGACAAACCACCTCTGTTAGAGCCAAGCTAGAAGTGACGAATTACACTTGCCTGGCAAGTGAACAGACTCATGTGTATTCCTCAAGTGGAGCACAAGTGAATGGCAAGAGAAAGGGGAGGAATACACTTGAGGGCCAAGCTACAAGTGATAAATGACACTTGAATGGCAAGCGAACAGACTCACGTGTATTCCTCCCTGTTCACTTGTGCTCCACTTGATCAAACGTGATCAAGTGGAGCGCAAGTGGGGTGCAAGTGAACAGGGAGGAATACTTGATCAAACGTGATCAAGTGGAGCGCAAGTGGAGTGCAAGTGAACAGGGAGGAATACATGTAAGTCTGTTCACTTTCCGTTCAATCATAATTCATCACTTGTAGCTTGGCTCTTAGGGCCAAGCTACAAGTGACGAATGACACTTGAACGGCAAGTGTGTTTCTCCCTGTTCACTTGCCCTCCACTTGATCCACTTGCCGTTCAAGTGTCATTCATCACTTGTAGCTTGGCCCTCAGTCTCTTGTCATGAAAACACCAGCAGGGGTCGCCATAAGCCAACTGATTTGAGGGCACTTTTGTTCACCACACTTCAAAGCAGTGAAAACTATCTTGAGGTACTTCCTGATTTACTCCCCTTTCTGACATGTTACCAAGTTTCATTCTGGACTAGAAACAGAATATGGTCTAGGTGGTCTGCAATCTGTTAGGCCCACCAGGTGCCCCCTGGACCCATGCCCATCGTGGCTGGTAAAGGCCAGTGCCGATGGTCTGCGGTCCTCATTGGAGGCCATTGTTAACAAATCCTTGGGCACGGGGGTTTTCCCCGGGCCACTAAAGGAAGCCGTGGTGAGACCGCTCCTGAAAAGACCATCACTGGACCCCACTGACCTGGTCTATTATCGCCCAGTCTCGAACCTCCCATTTCTGGGAAAGGTGATTGAGCAGGCGGCAGTGGGACAGATACAGGGTTTTCTGAATGATGTCTCGGCCCTAGATCCCTTTCAGTCCGGGTTCTAGCCATGACATGGGATGGAGACGCTGCTGGTTGCCCTCACAGACAACCTTCGCAGACATCTGGATCGAGGTGGTTCAGCGCTGATGTGGTCTAGGTAAAGCACCAGAAACAAGGAAGCATCTAAGCTGCACTGAGAAAAATCTTACGAAATAAAAACTTGGACAGGAGCTGGGGAAGCCCAGAGCAGATGTTTCCCTCAGTATTCTAAGGGACGCATAAGCTGCTCTGCGGCATCTGGTGAGCTGCTTGTAGCTCACAAGCTACTTGTTTGAGACCTCTGATGTTTAACACTCTAATTATGGAACATTTCCAGTCAATGTATGAAGTCTTTCATTTGCACACAGTTACATCGAGGGCTGATCTCTCTCCTATCTATTCAAAAATTACGTTTTTATACTGTCATTCCTTGACTCCGATTATGGAGGCATACCCAGTTCTTCCATCCTTTATTTCATCTTCACAACAATTGTGTTAAGTAGACTGAGGGCCAAGCTACAAGTGACGAATGACACTTGAACTTCAAGTGAATTGAGTGGAGGGCAAGTGAACAGGGAGAAATACACTTGCCGTTCAAGTGTCATTCGTCACTTGTAGCTTGGCCCTCAGATGAGAGGGAATGGCTGGCCCAAATTCACTTCATGTGGGAATGGACCTAGGTCTCCTCAGTCCTGTTCTGATACTTTAACCACTATACCACACTGTACTCCTCCACATCTCTAATCACCTTTTCTCCAAACCTCTCTTCTAATGCAGTAAGGATGGGTCTTAAAAAAGAGAGAGGAGCCTCTCTCTTCTAATCTAAGGATTTTATAAATGCGACTATTAGCACATTTTAAAAGATATGCAATCTATGACATTGCATTTTTAAAGCTTCTTTTGTCTGAAACCCTCTTTGCATCTTGATGTTGAACAGCTATCAAATATTTGTTGCTGACTTATGGCCTCTCACCAGTTTTGAATTTATCAAGGGCTGGTGGGTTGAAACCCTGACATAACAGAGGTGGCACTCCATTTCCATATGTAATTTTCTTACTTCCATATGTCCATGTCTTAGGTTGCACGTGGAGTCAGAGGCTGAATTTTTCTGGGGTGGCAATTTTGGTTATTTTTTTCCCTGTTCACGTGCAGGGGGGGGAGGGGGAGAAGAAACTGATCTACCTTGAAAAACAGCTATGGAGTCAGGGAATACGCTGAGGGCCAAAACAGAAGACCTGTGGATCAAGACTGAATCACTGAGGGTGAAGCTACAAGTGACGAATGACACTCTTTCTCCCTGTTCCCTTGTGCTCCACTCAATCCACTTGCCATTTAAGTGTCATTCGTCACCTGTAGTTTGGCCCTCAGCTTCCAGTTCCCTGTTCCCTCTCGTAGAATCTGGTCAACAGCTTGAAAAATGAGTCAGTGCCGTCTCAAAAGACACTGCATTCTCTTCACGGATTTCATTACATCCAAGGTGTTATTTTTGTGTTTATTTGGTTCTTCAGATATGCTCCGCTGAGGAGTTTGTTCTGTCGCGCACTCCCTTCATAAAATAATAATGAAAACTTGCCATTATGTCTGGGTGATTAAACTTATGCTACTTTATGACATTTAGCTCTGGCATTCAGCACTCTTTCAATATGTGAGTAGCACTTCACCTTCTGACAACCAATGAACAACGCCAGTGGTGAATTTTGTTGATGATTCTCAGGCAGTCAGCAGTGCCCATTTCTGTGTCTCCACCCCCCTCCCCCCTAACAATAAAGAGTAATTCACATCTGGCCTTCATTATTGTGGCAATTGTTGTCTAGTATTTTTTTTCTTGAAAAACCATCAGACTTAATGGAGGGTGCATGAGACCAATCACTCTTTCTCAGATGCCACAGAGGGGGAAACATATATTTTAAAACTCATCTTGAGGCTCTGAAACCATTTTAAAGCTTTATATCAAGGGGAAATTATTTAACACCAATAAACGAGAGGAATATAATTCCTGACCCAGTGTGAGGTGAAATGAAACGTTTAACAGTACATCTAAGTATGTTTTAAGGTAGTAATAGTTTCTAAATTGCAAAAACAAAATATTCTTCATAAATTGGCAAGGGAATCATATATTAACTGTGGAACATAATGTTAATATACACATCACCTGAAGATACACAGATGAATCAGTGTCACACCAAGAGCCAGTTTGGTATAGTGGTTAAGAGTGCTGGGATTCTAATCTGGAGAGCCGGGTTTGATTCCCTACTCCTCTACTTGAAGCCAACTGGATGACCTTGGGCTAGTCACAGTTCTCTGGAGCTCTCTCAGCCCCACCTACCTCACAGGTGTTTTTTTGTGGGGATAATAATGACATACTTCGTAAGTTGTCCTGAAGGGCAGTATATAAATCAAATGTTGTTGTTGTTATTGTTAAAAAAGAATATTCATTTGGTCAACGCACTTGTGAAAGATGAGATGCTTATTTACAGTCCCATCCTCAGCAGAGTTACACCATTGACTCCCACTCAGAATGCAGAGGCAGAAAAAAAAGTTGGGATCTAAACGGCCACTTTATTAAATTAACACAACATCTCTGTCAACATGACAAAGACCTAACTAGTGATACAGGTCAGGCCCTGGGGTCTCTCCTGGACCCTGCCCTGACTTGTCTGGGCGAGCCACCTGCAGCCCTGGGTACGAGCCATCCATGGTATAGCCAGGGCCTGCCCTCGCCAGGCAAAGTGGTTCACCCCTTTAAAGCTCCCTCACCTGGCCGTAAAGCTGGGGGAGGACTGGCTTGTCCAGGGGTTCCCCACCAGAGCGTCTGTCCTTGCAACTGGACCATGAAGCAGCCAGCTGCTCCTGACAGACCCCAATTCCCCACCAATGTGGATACGCTAAGGGTGCTCACTGGCCCGCTTATTTCCTCCAACTTCTACCTGCCCCAGAGGCTAGATCAACCCAGCGTAGCCAATTACCCCCCTCTTCTGACAGTGTAAGGTAGGTGAAAAATCCCCCCCCCCCGATTACCAATTATGAGGGGCAGGGGTCATTTCGTAGAAAAAGAGCTGGAGGAACTCATTAGCATAACTCAGCATAACTCATTAGCATATGCCACACCCCTTGACATCACTGAAATTGTCGTTAGCGTAACTGATTTGCCACACACCCTGACATCACCTATCCTGGCCATTTTGGACCCAATCCTGGTCATTCAGGGCTGAAATTGGGCCCAAAATGGCAAAAAGGGGCTGAAAATGGCTGAAAAGGGGCCCAAAATGGTCAGGATTGGGCCGCTGCTGAGTGGAACAGTGATCCACCACCTGACAGAGGCCTGATCCGGGCCGTTTTGGCCCCAATCCTGGCTGAAACAGGCCCAAAATGGCCAAGGGTCAGGTGGGCGGGGCCACCTGATATGTGACCTCTTTGGGGAACTGCTGGAACTGCATTCCTGTGCGTTCCCCCTTGAAATGAGCCCTGATGAGAGGAAAGAAAAAATTCCTACCTGGCCCTAGTAAACAGCGACTGACTAACCCTGCACTAAAATAGGGTGAGGTGAGTGGGCTTAATAAGCCCTCAGCTCTGCCCCCCGCACAGCATCCCTAACGCCAGGAGAATGCTGGCTGCCTCCTCCTCCTCTGGAGCAGCAAATAACACCCCCTGGCCAAAACAGTTGCCAACCGCTGTCCAGGAGTGTCCAGGAGTGCCACTGTCCAGGAGTGCCACATTCTATGTCCATTGAAGTCAATGAGCCCTGCAGAGAGTTCCTCTGTACAGGCTGATGCTGTTACAAACATAATTCTGAGGAGGACAAAGGAAATAGAAGATAGGAAACCACAGTGCATGATGGGTGATTTTTAAAGAATAGATTTTAATGGATTTATTTATTGCGGAATACCATTTCATATGGATACTTAATGCCATCATAAGCACAGTTATACACTAAGCCCACAAACTTAGAAGGGTGCAACTTGCTTAGAACAATGCTATTACTCTGTGGGCCCCCTTTGAAAATCTGGCTTTTAAAGAAAGAATTCTACAAAGATTGAGGGCAACTGAAGCACCCACCCCCCACCCCCACAAACCCTCCTTTCATTGAAAGGATTTTATTTGCATACATTTTCCAACAGAAATTGTTTAACTTGAGAGCTTTTTTTAAAAAAAAATTGTTCGGAATAATTTTATGTTTATGTTCAATTCTGCCTGTTTCTTACAGATAAAGAAGATGGCATCTAAATTTCAAACCAGTTTATTAATTGCTCAGTGTGTTAAGAAAGGGTACCATGAAGTATATATGTATATATGTATGTCCTTTATAATCCACCTTTCGTACTGAGACTCAAGGCAGATTACACAGTGTGAGATTAGTACAGTCAATTTCAAGACATTTCCATAAATGATGCCATAAGGTAAATTAGATACAAGTTCACAAAGACATGGCATTAGCAAGAATCCAATACAGAGTTGAAGAAATGCTGAAAGAGAAGATAAGTAATTCTAGCGCTGACTTCAAAGTAGCTGAACTATAAACATCACACCCAGTTCAGTTTTCTCGCCTCATCAAAGCTAGGGTTGTCAGTTCTGGGTTGAGAAATTCTTGGATATTTTGGGGGTGGAGCTTGGAGATGATAGGGTTTGAGGAGGCAGGGGCCTCAGCTGGGTATTTTGCTATAGAGTCCACCTTTCAAGGCAACCATTTTCTCCGGGGAACTCATCTCTGTCGGTTGGAGATCTGCTTCAGTTCCAAGCGATCTCCAGCCACCACCTGTATTCCAAATCAGGAGCAAGATGCAATTTTGTGGGAATAATTTTTTTCATGCAAAAAAGAGAACTTTGCGAGGCCTCAGAAAACACATTCCTTTACTCCTGTTTTACTCCTGTTTGCTGCCCCTCTTGGCAGCTGCTTTGGTGATATTTCTTTCTTTTTTTTAAGCATGTTCTCATTCTCATTAGCTATGCAATCCAATCAACTCTGGTTCATGAAACCATTTTCTCCATGCTAGGTGCCACGCAGCCAGATTTAACTATGTGATTGCACCCCAAACCCATATCTGAGTAATAGAATGTGGCTCCTTTCAAAAAAGGAAGAATACTTTCACTCAGTTTCAAAATCCCTCTGAATTATTGTTGAAATAGGAGGCTGTGTCTTGCAGGATGTGACTTTCTGCAAAACAGAGAAGCGTTCCCAAGGGGAAATTGACTAGAACACCCCAAGAAATTCCCAGGGAATGATATTGAAACCCACAATAAAGAAACAACAATCCCAATTCATATACTAAACAATGGTTCAGTACAAAAGTATATATATCTATTAGGCACTTCTAAATATGAAAATTGACCAATAACCGATCCTTTATCTATAGATAATTGCTTATTTGGTGGATTTCGAACTGGCCCCTGAGGAAGTGGATACGATACGAAACAAGCCTTCTTTGCCGGCCGCTTGTAGGGTGGGGGGACCCTTCGGGGTCCTTGTTACATCCTTGTGGTTCCACCTATTATCGAGAGAAAAAGAACGTTGAGAGACAAAGCATTTTTGAGGAGATTTACGTGTTCATACTCACCTGTGGGGAGGAGGACGACATTTTCCTGAGGTCACAGTTTCCTCCTCTGCTAATCAAAGAAACCATCTCCAGATGAGAATTGTTGTGGATTTGGCATTGTTCCAACTCTTAAGACTTTATTTTGATGTCCACTTAGCTGACCTCGAGACTGGGATTATGTCAGTTTGACTGGCATTACGGTCAGATGTGACTTTCTGGCAAAACAAAACATTCTTATAGATACACATAGAGGCACCGTCTGCTTCAATGCGTAGCTCCCTCTGGCTAGATTCCGGGTGCCTCTTTTTAATACGATCATAAACAAGCGAGAGGTAACAATTAAGTACTTAAGATTTTCCTAGAAGAGGTCATCCATCCTGCAATGAAAACTTTACAACCAGATAATTAGAAAGCATGCTCCATTGCCATGTTCTACTTTGCCTCTAATTTTCTGTGGGTGTTTAATCTTACATGTGCAAAGAAAACACCACGAGGCAGTACTACAGGAACGAGGAGCTGCATATAATCAATATACTGAGCCACAAAGAAATATCCTCAATCAGATATCCTCAAGGATGGATAAACTAAGATTTCTGTTCTTGTAATGAGCTGCCAAAGAACCAAACCAAACAAAGAGCCAAGCCTTTATGTTATTGCATTGGAGATTCAATTTGAGGAACAGCCTTTGTGCTGTTGTGCCGAGGGCCAGACTACACCTTCATGCAATCTCCAGTAGTTTTAGATGCAAAGTAAGTGAACTAGCAACAAAGCCTGTTGTGTGAAAAAATCCAACGGGCTCTAGAAAACTGTTGGTCATTTTTAATTTTTTCATGAAACATAACAATCAGTAATCAATGGTGAAAGATTTCTTTGTATATGATGTTTTTTGTAAAGATTTTATCAGAATTAGGAAGCCACTTGTCGTGTTCTGGTCCATGGACAATAGACCTTAATCCGAGGAAATTGCCTTCAATATTGCAGCCAGGCTTCTTTAGGGAGGGGAGAATAAGCTCCACAGGACCCAGCAGGGACCCCTCCCAGGCAAGCGCAGACAGGTGTCCAATGCCGCCAGGGCTTCTGCCTTCTCCTCAGTGACTCTCAGGTGAGGTGTGGGGAGTAGTGCTTAAGCCATTAATTCAGCAGGCCCCCTCCCAGCAATGCCCCCTCCCAGCAATGCAAATATTAATTTGTATTCTGCTCTTCTTCCCCTCAGCACCCTCCCGCTCTGGCCTGGGGGCCGCCATGAGCTACCCACTTGCCGCCATGAGGGGGACTGGCAAATCAATGGCCTAAGTACTCTTCCCGGAGGCAAGTAGGCACTTCACAGGGGCCTGGACATCAGAGCAGGAGGGCGCTGAAGGGAGGTGCGGGGAGGGATGCTTAAGCCGTCGATTCAGTGGTCCCCCTCCCAGTGGCAAGCGGGTTCTTCACAGCGACCTCGAAGCCAGAGTTGTTGGCAATGCGCCTGCACAAGAATAAAAAGTGAGTTGTCACCAAACTGACTTGCCTTTTATATAGTAGGATAAAAGGAAAAGATTGCTCTTGTCCCCTGGCAACTGACACATGCAAAATCCCCCCAACTGTAGTCTTTCTACATGGAAAAAGATGTAAGGTGACTAGGGGAGGCAGGTGATAATGGCCTAAACTATTAAATCCCTTTTTCCCTCTCGCACAGTCCTGATCCAGTTTGCAGCTGCATGTGGAAATGTGTGGACACAATTGACATTTTGCAGATCAATGAACAACCATGAGCTCTGTCTCATGTATTTTGGCCCTACGGAGCATTTAATGGAGCATTTCTATGTTGTTTAACTTTGGATGGATTATGGAGCCAGTTTGGTGTAGAGGTTAAGAGTGTGGGACTCTAATTTGGAGAACCGGGTTTGATTCTTCTCATTCTCCATTCATCACTCAAAAACAGGAATACTCCTGTCCTGATGCAGGATATAAAAATGAGAAAGAACAGTTCCTCACAATGAGCCCAAAGTAGCTTACAGAAAATTCCAAGCAACAAAAATAAATAAAACAAACTTAATGCAAACAAATGTGGACTGGCCTTGGTCTGCTAAGCTGCCCATCACAGGCTCCAGGCTACGATCCACAAGCACCAAAAGTCATTTGGGTCTTGCCCTCTGGCCCAACACTGACTACTTTAAAGGAAAGGAAGACAAACTCCACTGTTAGTACTCAGTTGTTATGAGCTTGCTTTCTTTATGAGCTTGCCCACAGATCTTCCTCTCTTGCTTCTCTTCTAGTGTTAGAAAATGCTGTTAAAATTTCATTCAGGACAAAGGTGTACAAGCAGATGCAGAAGAATTCCAGCTGAAATGGCCAGGCCTTTACAAAAGAGCTATTGATGGCTTTGGACAGATAAACAGGATTTGATTTTTTTTTTAATGGAAGCATTGTCATTCAAACAAATGCTCGCGGGTTGGTAAGGAACGCAGCTCTTTTTCTGCTTGCCTCATTTGGATGAGACATGCAAAGGGCCTTGTATTGTTTGTTTTTCTGTAAATTCCAGGACAAAATGCTGGAGCGACAACAGGAAAAGACCAAAAATACAGATTTTGACGACTGCAGTGAGAAGAACCATCTGTTGAACATTCTCCATTTATCTCTCAAAACAGGAATACTCCTGATACAGAATATAAAAATGAGAAAGAACAGTTCCTCACAATGAGCCACAGAGGAAACATTACATGCAAGACACTTCTGTGGAGCACAGCATCTGGTATGTATCTCCTCAAGGAATTTGGGACCCTTACTCTCTCTCCTCCTTCTTCAGGGGCACTGTGGTGCGGCGAACGTACCAAAATAGTAGAGTCCAGTCGCACCTTTAAGATTAATCAACTTTATTGAAGCATAAGCTTTCGAGAACCACAGCTCTCTTCATGCTCTCGAGCTGTAGTTCTCAAAAGCTTCTTATAAAGTTGGTTAGTCTTAAAGGTGCCACTGGACTCTTTACTATTTTGTGACTACAGATTAACACGGCTAAATCCTCTGGACCTTAAACCTACCAAATAGCTGTCCACTGCAATCCAGGAAATACCTCCCTTGTGTATCTTCAATATTGTCACCATGTAACCAGTAACCAAATGTGATTGCCTATTATTATCACAATGTGATCTCGTTTGCTACATGACACTGATTGACTGGGATTGGGATCATTCATGTGAGTGATCCAGTGGGGAGAAAGCAGCCACCGCTGTGGGCAATGACACTGGAAAAAAAGGGGGGGATGAACCTTCACAAGTGTTTTCTGGAAGTATTTTTTTTTAAAAAAATGAGAATATTTGCACAGCTCTGCTAAAATTTTTAATTTGAAAACATTTGCACAGTGAAAATATGAATTTGAGAAGATTTGCACAGACCTACTTCGCAGGCTTAGCATACTCACACTGGAATACAGTAAAACACTATATATCAAGCTTGCACAACTTGTGAATGTTACACCCCAAAACAGCCATACCTAGTGCCTGGATGCCATGAATTTTAGAATATAGAGCATGAAATTAACATCATCATCATAATATTCAATTTATATACTGCCCTTCAGGACAACTTGATGCTCTCTCAGAACGGTTTACAAAGTGTGTTCTTATTGGCTGTTGTGGGTTTTCCGGGCTGTATTGCCGTCGTCTTGGCATTGTAGTTCCTGACGTTTCGCCAGCAGCTGTGGCTGGCATCTTCAGAGGTGTAGCACCAAAAGACAGAGATCTCTCAGTGTTCTTATTATCCCTACAACAATCACCCTGTGAGGTGGGTGGGGCTGAAAGAGCTCTGAGGGAGCTGTGACTGACCCAAGGTCACCCAGCTGGCTTCAAGTGGAGGCGTGGGGAATCAAAACCAGTTCTCCAGATCAGAGTCCTCCACTCTTAACCACTACACCAAACTGGCTCCATAATCCATCCAAAATTAAGAACATTCAAATCATAATAAATCCAGTAGAAGTCAAAAAGTGTTCAGTGGTTAACCAGTCCCACCAATAAAATTTGAAAGGCCTTAAATTTGCAAGCACCTTCCAAATCCTCTTTGAATGATGCTTCAAGGGAAATTTTGAAGCAGCTCTAGGGTTAGCAGATCCCAAGCGGCCTCAAATATTTTCTTGGAAGGAATATCTTCTCCAGAGAGAGTATTAGTCTTGAAATACATAACCCAGACAATAAACACAGGCTTAGCCCTTGATTAATTCATCATTTGACGGAGCTCTGATGGGAACATTTTGGAATGAGGCATGAGGAAAGACTTCGATGTCCTTGGTCTTATTTTAAAAAGTCATTAGAAGCTTGCCCCAGGAGAAGTTTCTGATGAAAATAGACCATACGGCATCTGACTCACTGGAGACCTATTTCACCGTAGTCGCCATGGGCTCCTTTTTCTCAGAAATGCAAGGGTGTAGCGTTCACACAGGACCATCACTCTGTTATATGGGTGCCTCTGGAACAGGGCTTATTGCTCCTCCAGTGCCATTGTATTAAAGACAAGCCAGCAAATGTTGCACTCAAATTGTGCTTTAGGCAGATGCTTGAGAAAGCTTCTTCCTGCATTTTCCTCTAAGTTGACATTTGGTATCATTAGTTATGCTGAAGCATTTTCATTATTATTTTTTTCATTTAACTCCCATGATCTTTCCAGCATAAGAACAGCATGAACTGGAAATGCCCGTGTATTGTGAGAATGAGCAAGCCACAGCCTTTAAGGACAACAACCTGATATAGTGCCTTAAATTGTGCCCTGGGGTGAGATCATGGCCTGAACTACCAAAAACAGGAGACAGGCAGTACAGCTATTTCAGGCTTGCCAGATACGATGTGGCCAGAATTCTCCTGAATCAAGTGATCGTTGAATAGCAGTCCCACTCTGCTGCCTGCTATAGTGCTTACTACACTCTGCCGGCTATACTGCAATAGTGTTTACTGCATTCTGCCTGCTATACTGCTATAGCGCTTTCTGAAGTCTGCCTGCTATACCACTATAGCACTTACTGCACTCCCTCAAGTCTGAACAATTTCCCTTCTTATGCTACCCTAGTTTTCATCTTACAGGCAATAGTTAATGTAGAGGAACTTTTAAAAATGTAGCCCCCTCAGCTGCAGTTTGCAAGCTTTAAAGTTCTACAGAACTTTTCACAAGGCTGAATGCTAGGAGGAGGAGGAGGAGGAGGAGGAGGAGGAGGAGGAAATGAAGGATTCTCCTTTTGGAGAATCGTGCAAATTTAGGGTTTATTGAGACACCAGGCACTGTTGGTATCAGGCCCTTTAGCTTTCTGAGAAGAAGATGGTGAGAACAATTGTAGGATGTGTTGAGGCAGTGTAGGTATCATGTACCACTGGCTCTTCCAGAAGAAAATGGGGAGAACAATGGCAGCCTCCATTATGAATATAAAAGCCGGCCGTTAATTGAATGTCTCTGTAATACCAGATGGAAAACACAGGTCCATGGAAAGGCTGAGAGCAGTAGGGAAAATTGGGTAATCTATAGGATTTGATTTGTGACCCTAATTTCCAATCCACAGAAAGACACCTGCGTGTGTATTTCTCTCTCTGGATTGTGAAGCCTGACATCTGTCTTTTTTCCCCCCAGGACCTTCTTCTGACACTCAAGGACTCCAGTAGGACAGTGCTTCCTTTTTACCTTTGCTTCTTGTTTAATAACTTGCTCTGGAACACAGGAGGAGAAGTCCGTGACATTTTTCTCATACAGACACTCCACACACAATGAGAAGGAAAACCAATAAGTAATAAAGCCATTTTAAAAACCCAACCCCCCAAACACGATTTGCAAGAAAATGAATTTAAAATGCTTCCAATACTGAGCACACCAGATCATTATACCTTTGAAATTAGTAATATATTCTCAAACCAAGCTGCTGTTAAGTTCAGAGAAGGATGACTGGGGTGGGGGAGCTAAGGTGAAAACTGAAGCAGAGAACAAAGGGGATCCCCTGATGTTCAAGGTAGTAAAAGTAGAGCATATTTTCATGCTGCAACAGATTCATTAGCAAAATCCTTCCAGCAGAAGATAGAAGAGCCAGGTTTGAACATGGATTTGAAGGGAGCGGGGTAAGTTTTCCTAGGTTCTGGGTACTGACCCGCAGCGGATTTTCTCTGAGCCTCCTAACATCCTCATTTTCCATTTGTTGTCTTTCTATGTTTTCCTCATCATGTTTTCATACTTCCTCAAACCACTTCTGAGAAATCATGGAGGAAATGATAAAGGATCTATGGAAGGTCATCAAACGGTAAATGAAGAGATGTGATGAAAATCAGAGAAAAAACATGGCTGGTCAGTACCGAAGCTACGGGAAAATCTTCTTGTGGAAGGAAGGAAGGATTGCTGAAGCATAAAAAGATAGCAGGGATGAGGGGAGAATCATTTAAGGGAATGAGCAATCTTTGGATAGTTGAAGGTCATGGAAAGCATCTCAACTAGTTCTACCATTTTCTGAAAGGTGGCAGCAGAGAGTGCAAATGCAACTCCAGTCTTCTTCTCCTCATAGCCTCTATGAAAACACTGCTTTTGCCTAACCAAACAGTTTCTCTCCATTAAGAAAAAGACTCAACTGAATCCCGATCAGGAACCATCTCTGAGCACAATCATTCTGCCATCTGAACATCAAGAGTGATGTTTCTAATTTGCAGGGAGGTAATTTCTTTCCCCCACTGATTTCTCAGGAATTAGCAGGCCCTTTGGACCCATCAAGCCAGCCGTCAGGCTGGCACATAGGGAAATAGTCATTAAAGCAATCACTTCTTCTGTGCAACCTCAATGTGACAGCGTGACTGAAGTGACTGATCGCCCCGGGCAAAGTCCCACAAACTATTCTTATCTTTCCCCCCTCACTCCATCTGAGAGATGGCTGCAATACAGATGCTAGAATGACTAAGGATTACCGTTAACGCAAGGCCACTTTCGAGATCGAATTCAATACTGCAGATATAGTCCAGAGCAGAAGAAAGGATAATCCGGTGATGACTGTGTCCTAGTTCTTAACAAACAGCAGTTGTTGCAGTGCACATGCCCCCCAGAGAGCACCACTTCAGACTGCAGGGTAGGACTTGGGGGGGGAAAGGGGCTCACCTGATTGAGGAACCATTGGAGAGCCAGGTGCATTACAGCTACTGACCAACTCAAATAAATAAATGTATGCACTCTTAATTATTTAAACTTCCATGTTGGAGCACGCTGTTGGCAGAGTGCCTGTGCAGCAGTCGGGACACTGAACTGATTAAGGGTAACAGAAAATCATTACTAGAACTAACAAACAGGATAGGAAAGAGAAGGAATAAACCCAGCTGCCTTGCTAGCTGAGAGAGCTCTGAGAAAGAGGAGATTACCTTGAGAGTAGCATTCTGCAGACAGACAAGGAGAAAAATCCTTTATTAGTAAGAAGGTACTCTTCATACATTTCTGTCTAATTAGAGCTTGCTGCCCCTTGCGGGATCTTCTTCTCTTCTTTGTACACAAGATGTTGCTATATTCCAACCCTATCCACTTAACTGGGGCTAGGTTTTTTTTTAATCAGCGTAAATACATTTATTCAATTAAATCATTAGTCTACTACAGCATTTCCCAACCTATGGGTCAGGACCCAAAAGTGGTTGCAAAGCCTCTGAACGTGGGTTCAGGCCAGCTGTCCCTAATGGCAGCTCCTGCCCTTTGTACCCTTCTCTTTTTCTACAATTATTTTTTGCCAGCTTCTTGCCTTTTCACCTTGCCCTTTGTGACAATAACAAGGAAGGGAAAGCTGTCTTTATGATAGTAGCTAGAAGAGGTGGGAGAAGCCTGGTGAGTCGGTGGGATATGTCAAGTACATAGCAAAGTGAGAAGAGGAGAGAAAGAGGTGTCTGCAAGTGTAGGCTCTATCTTGGCACTGCTCCTTCAGCAGCCGCACCTCTTACCCAGCCCATACAGTGCCTCACTTGACTCTTTCTGCTGTGAGAGACGTACTGCACTGAGCCACTTGCCACCCACCTCTTTGTTGATATCTGCCATTTTCCCACATCTCGTCAATCCTGCCTCCCCGTACCTTCTCAATCTCTTTGGGCAGCCGTATGAAGTAAATTTGAACTTGTAGGTCCCCAATATACCAAAATGTTTGGGAACCATTGGTCTACTAAATGTCAGCATCATTCTTCTGTATAAGCTGACAATGCCAAACTTTTTCTGAAAGCACAAGGCATTTGGAGGTCTATTTCTTTTGGAAAATGGTGCATGACAATCTTTGCTTGTGAGGTGCTTAGCGGGAGTGGGGAAGAATTCCTACATATACCCACTGAACTTCACTTAAAGTTTAAGCAGATTTGGGGGTTAGTCAGAATGTCTAAGGATTTTTGAGAAAAGCCAATCCATTTTGGAAGGACCTGATGAATTCTTCAATGTAAACCCTTGACTGAAGAATGGGACACTCCTTCTATTTGGGACAGTCATCCTCTTCCACCGAGCGTGCAGCTTCAGGAGGGACGCACATGGAGCGATGAGGGAGGAAGGGGACACTCGCCTAGCCAGCCAGATCAGCCGAATCAACCCTAGCGATCAATGGGGTGACAGATGATGCAGCCAGATTGCCCTCACATCCAAATTCTTCAATGTCTCTAGAGCTCTCATAATTTAAAGACTTTAGACTGAATTTGCAGGAGACCAAAAGGTTCCGACTATCCAGTCCCGCCACTGCACTGCCTATTATTACATTGGGAGGAATTCAAAACACTTCAATGACAACCTCCTTAGCCACTCGTTCCTCTACTTGATTTGCATACTGTTCAAATTCCTTTATCTGAGGGCCAAGCTACACATGACGAATGACACTTGAACAGCAAGTGTATTTCTCCCTGTTCACTTGCCCTCCACTCAATCCACTTGCCGTTCAAGTGTCATTCATCATGTGTAGCTTGGCCCTGAGTCGACAGACACATGCCACCTATGAACAGCTGTTGCTTATACTAGGATCAAGAGTTCACAGCAAAACGTTTCAGTAATTTGTACAAGTAATGGAGAAACTCAAGTACACAGTCCTTGTTGGCTTTACAACTTCATGAGTAACCAAATACCAAGGTCAAATCCACATTCACCCATTACCCGCATGTTTATCGGATATCTTCCGTTTGCCTCCAATCCGCGATTTTTTCCTCTTCGTTCACATTCCTGCTTCCAATCCGTCTTTTTCGCGCGTCCCTCCGGTCACACGGCCGCTCGAAAACCGCTTTTTTGGGCGGGACCTTTTTTCCCACCCATTTTTTAAAAATTTTTTGAGCGCACTTTTCCGTTATTTCGATCTTGCCTTATAAAGAAACATCATTGAAGATAATGATGCCTCTCTTTTCCCCACTGACAGCACTGATGGCTCTCTCCCGTTTCTTTTTTGGAAATTTGGAAGCACGTGGGAAGCTTTTGTGGGCATTTCCTATGCAAGACAGTTCAGTGCCTGAATTTTACTGAAGTTTCACTTCCTTGGAGTGTCATTATTCCGATATATCATAATTTCGATATTACAGTAATATAAAATTAAAAAAAATAAAAAACAGTTAAAAAGGAAGTTTTGCGAGTCCGTTCTGAGCATGGATTCACCCCAAAATGATTTTTCAAACTACCAGATTTGATTCAGAAACAGCATAATCAATAAATCCAATGCTATGAAGTCAAAAACAGTCTTTTGCAGACTACGGAGCACTTGCAAGTTGAATCAGCCAATAGGAACTCTCGGAACGGCCGGAGAGACAGGAAGGGGGGGTGGTTTTTAAAAAAACCACGTAAATTGCGCATTGGCCCGTTCACGGCCACCGTGAAACTCCCGTTGAAAACCTGTGACCACATATTCGGGAGAAATGCGAATGAAATGCGTCTGTTTAATGAGGTAATGTGACCGGCACTCGGGATTGCGTGGGGAATGCGGGGAACATGCGACTTAGAATGAGTAATGTGGATTTGCCCCAATATTACTGGGTGGGGATGGAGTGAGGCCATGGTGGAAATATACTAGACAATGTTAGGTTTAGTTCAGGATGGCTGGACCAGTCAGACAGCCCTTCCTCTCCTTATTAACAGAGTGTTCCTCCTGAGCTTCAGCGCAGCAGCATAGCCTAAACTAATATTTACCACCACTATCTTACAAATTGCCTCTCCCTTGAGTTAAAGAACCAATAACCATCTATTTATTTATAGAAGTACATTAACTTAAGTATAATGGAGAGAAAAAGTGACAAATCTAGCTAACTAGGGTGGCTTCAGATTGATAACAGGCCATCTGCTTCATTTGTCCCAGGAAGAGATAGGAAGGAGAAGGAAAGAAGGAAGGACGTTCCCTTGGTCTGCATTCTACCAATCAGAGAGAGTGATAGTAGAGTAGGGAGACTTTATGAACAAACTGGTCAGGCAATTCTTGTAAATTTGGGTTTAAAGTTTTACATCTTGTAACTTCCTTTTCAATTTGTATGACTGCTTCTCGAAAATTCAATTTCTCCTTTATTTCCAGTTGCAGGATTACTGGCAGAAATGTGTGGTCTAGAGATTTAAATAAAGCTACATCATTGGCAGAATCATCCTTTTCTTCCCCTGCTTGGGCATGCTGAAAGAACAGGCCTTGTAGCTTTCTCAAATGACCTTTAAAGCATTGTCGGTCTGAATATCTTCATGCTTGCAATTGATCCTGCAAAAGTAACCAGGTTGCCCAGTCATCTGTCACATGCTCTTTGAGTATAAGGACATACATCTGCTTAACTATTTCACAGTCCTGAATCAGTTCTAGATAATTGGTAGAAACAGAACTTACAATGACTGCTTGTGCTATATCGTCTTCCTGGTTTGGCTTCACTCTCTCATCACTCTTGGCTGGTGGCCCTTCTGTGAAGTGTTTCTCCAGATGCCTCTTGAGATTAAACTTCAGCCTTATTTTCCATTCAGCAAAGTTGTCATCTTCAAGACAATAGACATGTGTGTCTTGATCGTTTATAGTAGCAGTCATTATTCCTCACTCGTCCTCCCCCGCCACACACACACATACTTTTGATGTTTTAGTATCCACTTGGATAATCAGAACTCAGTATGTTCTGATAATTAACTTGGTGAGGCTGGGCCCATAACCAGTTGTTTGGTTTAGTTAAGGATGGCTGGACCAGTCAGACAGCCCTTCTTTTCCTTATTAACAGCTTGCTCCTCCTGAGCTTCAGCACAGCAGCATGGCTTAAACTAATATTTATCACACTATCTTACAAACTGCACACAGAGAGCCTCTCCCTTGAGTTAAAGAACCAATAGACAAGACTATACAAGGGAACAAGAAAAAATACTAATTCCAAAAAGCTAAAAAAAGAAATAGCAGATCAATCACTCTAAGGGCTCGACTAGATGTAATCGGAGATGCAAGATCCGGATGTACTACTACCTACATCTCCTTGCTAATGGTACTCCACTGAGACAGGTCTGAAGCCTTCTTTCAGAAGCTCTGTCTGCAAAGGCAGTGAAAAGCAGATACTTGCCAGCCACCACTGCCCTTAAAGTCTAATAAGATTCTAAGGGCCAAGCTACAAGTGATGAATGACACTTGAACAGCAAGTGGATTGAGTGGAGGGCAAGTGAACAGGGAGAAATACACTTGCCGTTCCAGTGTCATTCGTCACTTGTAGCTTGGCCCTGAGCTTCTCCTTGGAAGCTATTTTCACAACAGTATTTAGTAAAAGAGCCAGTTTGGTGTCGTGATTAAGAGCACGGGACTCTAATCTGGAGAGCCGGGTTTGATTCCCCCACTCCTCTGCTTGAAGCCAGCTTGGTGACCTTGGGCCAGTCACAGCTCTCTGGAGCTCTCTCAGCCCCACCCACCTCACAGGGTGTTTTGTTGTGGAGATAATAATGACATACTTTGTAAACTGCTCTGAGTAGGCATTAACTTGTGCTGAAGGGCGGTATATGAATCAAATGTTGTTGTTGTTATTTTAAAAGTATGTTGTAATCTTAGTGAGGACTAAGGATGGTAAACAAAGCTAAACTAGGTAAGATGCAGATGAATAGATGAGTGATCAGGAAGGATCTCTGTGTGTGTCTCTGTAGGAGAGTTTAGTAAGAATCAGAGACATTTCATCTTTAATTCCATGTCTTCCTCCTCAATACAAATTCCCCTTCTAGCTGCTATTAACTCTGATTGGGAAAGATAGACAATCTCTTTTTCACATGTAAAGGAAATAGATCAAGATAGGGCCAAGCTACAAGTGACAAATGACACTTGTAGCTTATTTATAAAATAATAAAAATCAATTGCACACAAAACACACAGTACACATACAGAGCTAACTAGAAAAGCAAGGAGGAAAATCAGAGAGAGACTTGTAGGGTCGAGTGATAGTTACCAACCAGACGAAAAGGGGGTGTCCGTGAGAGAGTAGCGTTGAGCAATTAGTGCTTTGCGGCAGGAGAATGAGGGCCAAGCTACACATGACGAATGACACTTGAACGGCAAGTGGATTGAGTGGAGGGCAAGTGAACAGGGAGAAATACACTTGCTGTTCAAGTGTCATTCGTCACTTGTAGCTTGGCCCATAGACAGCCATGTTAGTCTGTCTGTAGCAGAAGAAAAGAGCAAGAGTTCAGTAGCACCTGTAAAACTAACAAAATTTGTGGGAGGGTATGAGCTTTCATGAGCCACAGCTCCAGACCTTTGCACTCTTGCTCTTTTCTACATGTAAAGAAAGTATGCATGTGTGTGTGTGTGTGTGTCATTTTTAAACATATAGGTGCAGAGAACAAAGTTCTGCTTCCTCACACTCTTTAGGCTGATGTTTGAACCCAGACATCAGCTAAGCTGAGGACAAAAACTACTGAAATCAGCCAAGTACAGTGAAAAGAGTGCAAGGAGGGCAGTCTAGTTCCCTTTTGCCCACATACTCTGCTCCGTTGTTGTTGTTTTTAAATAGTGGTTAAGAGCAGCAGGACTCTAATCTGGAGAATCAGGTTTGATTCCCCACTCCTCCGCTTGAAGCCAGCTGGGTGACCTTGGGTCAGTCACAGCTTCTCAGAGCTCTCTCAGCCCCACCCACCTCACAGGGTGATTGTTGTGAGGTTAATAATAACACATCTCATAAACTGCTCTGAGTGGGCATTAAGTTGTCCTGAAGGGTTGTTATTATTATTACCAACTAGATGCCTAGGGCTTCTCAAGGAGACTGGTATCTCAGTCTGAGCTAGAAATGCATTTTCCCACCGAAACCAATGGAAACTAGAAATGAATGGAATCTGGTGCCTTTCACCATAATTACATAGAATCATGGTTTTTTAAACTAAGAAATGGAATATGAAATAAAAGACATATGCACATCTGTAAGAGGAATGTAAGTGAAAGAAGCCTTCACCTTCAAGGGAATAAAAGACATAATAGACTCAACTAGCACTAAAACCTTCCAAATTGACAATAACAAAGCTTAATTTGAACACACAAGCTTAGTTTTTGCAAGATCTTCATTGCTATTCTGTGTTGCTCAGTTAATTTCAGGGCTTTTCATCTACCTTGCATGCTTTTGATTCTGAGCAATGTCTCAGTTTCATTTGTACAGTGTCGCTGTACCAACAGGTATAAATGAAACATCAGGACAGCTTTTGACTTATTCAGGCAAAGTGTTCACGCTTCGGGCTTACATGCTTATTATGTTTAATTGTCTTCAAGCCTGAGTCTTTACAACCTCTTCCAGAGACACGTATCCTCAGTGCATCTGTAGGGGAAATAACCCAATTCGCTTTAGATCACAGCTCTGCTCGCTTTGAAGGGGTGGGGGCGGCTTCTAAGTGCACAGAATCCAACATAGCAAGTCAACAGCGGGAGGAGAGAAAAACATCATACAATTGTGGTGAGAGTAATGTGAAGTGAATGCTCCACACTGTTTGCATAGAAAATCAGTGAGTTCAAAACTGGCGGAATTCTTTCGATCTTTTTCTTGTACTTCGCTTATTGCTGCAAATCAACTTCTTTGTAAGCTATAGTCAAAGGATGCTTTTCTTTAAAACCCAGATGTATCAATGACAGCCAGCATGATGTAGTGGTTAAAGTGCTGGGCTCACATTCAAATCCCCCCTCTCTCATGAAAGCTTGATGGGGTTGATCTTAGGCAACTTATGCCCACTCAGCATAACCTAACTCACAGGGGAAAGAGCAAAAGAGCAAGAGTCCAATAGCACCTATAAGACTAACAAAATTAGTGGTAAGGTATGAGCCTTCGTGAGCTACAGCTCACTTCTCCAGATACCTGTATCTGAAGCCAGGCACTGGCTGGCTCTCCCCCCTCAACAGGAGTGCCTTGAGAGCGTCGTCAGAGGAGGACAAGGAGGTCCCTCCAAGCTAGAAGGTGCAGTGCCAGGCTAGCAGCACAGCACCGACCCAGCACGAACAGTGATGATGAGTGCTGGCAGGAGCAGGACTGGCGCAGCTGGCAGGTGCATGATACAGCACAAGTACCTGAGCAGCATGAGGCTTAAAAGCAGCAGAGAAGGGAATAGCTGTGTAGAAGCAACACGGCTGCTTACTATGGGCCTTGCTGCTGTGTTTGGAACTGATTCGCTCATCTTTGACCTTGGCCTGTTATTGTGGACTTGATTCTGAAATACCCCTTTGGATTCAAAGCTGTAAGTGTTGTCTAACCTGTGCCTGAACCTTGGAATCGTGATTAGAACTGCTCTGACAACTAGGGAACTTACCCTGCCTGCAGCCTGTGTGAGTCAGTAATCAGGACATCGGCTCATTGGAGCCATTTCAAATCTGGAAAACTGGCACAAATGAAAGCTGGTGCCCCTCTCCTGAGATACCATAGTCCCAATCCAAATCACACTCTTGAACACCTGAAAATTAAAATCAGAACAGGGAGCTCCCAGTGCACATCTGATAGAGAGACTATGGGATGGATACTTGCGGACAACGCATCATGTCCTGGGCACCATGTGTGGATTTAAAACCTAGATTTGCCCACTTCTGGACTGACAATAACCAGCGTACCACACTAGATCTGCCAGCAGTTCTAATTATTATATTAAAGGAGCACCTCATGATCTCAACAGTTACTGATCTGAAGCTTATAAATCCATGAGCATTCCAAAATGTATATACATTTCTAAGAAAAATTAAGACAGTCCACTATTTCCCCCATAGATTTGTCTTCTGTCAAGACATATTAAATGAAGGAACGCCTCCTCATAAAAGGTAAAAAGAACATTTTCATCAAAATCCTCAAATCAACGACTATCATTCCATTATAGCATAATGGCTGTATGGTAATTTTAAAATTAACTGCTTTAATCAAATAACAAAATCAATACTTAAGAAACATCAACAACAAAACCATCTCCCTAATGAATAAGCAATTGCATATCAACGTAAAATACAATGAGATGCCAACATCTTTGATTATTCTTTCCCCCTAAGAAATCGATGCAAATGGAAAAACAACAACAACAACAACCTTTTCCTTCTTTGTATAGCATGCAGCCATCAGGAAAACATGACACAAAGTTCCAGCAATCTTTTAGCTTTCATGCAGGAGCCCAACTGCTACTGAATCAAGCCATTGGTGTATCAAAATCAGTATGGCTTGCCAGTGGTGGCTGGTACCCATTAGGCTGTAGAGAGGGAAGGCTGTCAATGACAGGTACAGCCAGGGCATTTTTTCTGGGAAAAGAGGTGGTGGAACTCAGTGGGTTGCCCTTGGAGAAAATGGTCACATGGCCAGTGGCCCCGCCCCCTGATCTCCAGACAGAGGGAGTTTAGATTGCCCTCTGCGCCGCCGAGCAGTGCGGAGGGCAATCTAAACTCCCCTCTGTCTGGAGATCAGGGGGCGGGGCCACCGGCCATGTGACCATTTTCAAGAGGTTCCAGAACTCCATTCCACTGTGTTCCTGCTGAAAAAAAGCCCTGGGTACAGCCATAGCAATTGGGGTTCTGTCCCCTCCCTCCTAAAAACATTTAAGCACTGAAGATAGTCCCTTAGCACTTAATGGATCCATCTGGAAATGCTGGCCTAATAGAATCTTTCCATAGCACTGGTGTTTGCAACAACAGTAGGAATACCCAACACAGGACAAAAATTCCTACATTACTCTTCCCTCCCTTTTCCTAAAACCTGCTATGCAACACATTAATCAGAAGAGCATGGTTTTTGAGACAAAGAAAGATATGAGTACTATAGGTCTCAGTTTGATGTGGAATTCACCAAAAAATGTAATTCAAAGTTTCACGTTCTATGTAGCAAAATAACCAAAAGCAAGGAACACTTTGGCCACATATGGAAGTCAAAGGCTTTTATTTGCAACCAACCCAGACAAGTGTAAGCTTGCTGGTTCTATAAAAAAAACATTTTGAACAGGTACAGCACCTTTGCTTTCAGGAGTCAACATTTTCTAGATCTTCTAGTAACAAAATGACTGAGAAAGAGCCAACACACATTCATTTTACAAATGGAAAGTTGGTAACGGTGCCTAGATCAGTGTGGAGTTTATAGCATTCATTCAGCTGTGCTTGTGCTGACTCAAATATGAAAATTACTCAACACACATATCAATAAAAATCAAGTGCACACAGATTGTGAACATGTGAACAGGGCTTGAGAGTATGAGCACAGAGTCTGCATTGTACCAAATGGTGCAATCTTATGCATGTTTAACCAGAAACCAGGTATTTCATTATTCAATATGACATACATGTATTAGGATTAGAGATGGGCACAAATTGAATTGCGACCCAAAAACATGCACAAACCAGGTCGATTTGTGGTTCGTGTGAACCAGTGGTCCATGGAAGCTCGTTTCCACGAACTTGCACGAACTGGTCTACTGGTTCGTTTGGGTCGTAAAGGGGCAGTTTAAATGGCCATTTCCCTCATGGTTCACTTTTCCTGCAGCTTGCAAGCAGCAAGTCCATTTAAACTATCAGCAGGCAGGCGACAGGGGGGATCCCTTTAAACTATCGACTGGGGCTGGGGCTGGGGCTGGGGTGGAAGTGGGCAGTTTAAAGGGCCCTGCCACTTGCAAGTGGCAGGACCCTTTAAACTATCAGCTGGCAGGCGGCAAGGGGGGGATCCCCCCCGGAAAGGGGCATTTAAACCCCACAAACAACGAACCACAAATTGGTGGCCCCAGTTCATGGTTCCTGGTTTGTGAAAATCCATGAACCACGAACCTCATGATTCACTTTTTTTGTGGTTCGTGTCCATCTCTAATTCGGATTGCAGCCCAGAGGAAGTTTGGTTTTCTTTACCCAAGAAAGTTTAATGGGGAGGGGGAGCTCTAGCCTTTCCCCTCACGTACAATGTCAAACAACTGTGTACTGTAGTAGTTACCTTCCATAAATCTTCTGCTTCAGCTTCTCAGAGCCAGAAATGCTGAAGGACAATATTTTTTTTTCTCTTCAAGTAAAGAGAGACACTTCTCTCTTTATTCTGTAACAGCAAGATTTAATTGTGGTGTGTACTTGTGTGAAACCTCCCTTCAGGCTTATCCCACTTACTGAGAGAAAATGGTTACCACTTTCTTATCTGAAGTGGGAGAGTGAAAATATTATGTTATGAGGAGAATTTATTTTTCTGAAATTTACTTTTTTAGATACAGTCATTGATTCCTCTTATTCTTTTTTAAATGAGGGGGTCTCTTTCATTTCCTTTGATTTCTGTTTGTGGAGAAATCGATGCCGCCTTTCGTAACTTCAGCCCTTAAAGTTGTTTAATGTTACACACCACAAGATGATGCTCTAGCATAAGGATAGGAAGATTTGGGGAGACGTTGCTTGCCTCTGAGCATCTACAGAGGGAAATTCTGAAATTTTGCAGAAATGCCCCTCCATCCCTTGAATTTCTCTTTAATCCACACACAATTGATTAGACTCCAAATTCCTAAAAAGAGGAAGATGACTTGGAGTCTCTCTACAAGAGACATCTGACACTTGAAGAACTCATGTTGGGAGAGGAAATGTTAGCCGGAAAGGTAGTTGAAAAGAGCCAGCAGCAGGGCTTTGCTATACCCTGGAGCTGAGTGAAGAGGCTGTGAAATGCCAGAAGGGAAACTTCAGCCCATTATAACCTCTCCATGTCCAAGCCCTGCTCTAGAAGGCAGCTCCAGCCCATTTCCATTCCTCGCTGGCCTCTGGTTGCCATCACACACAGTTTTAGACTGGAGAGGTGAAATTGACAGAGCCTTTGGGAAGGTGAAGATGACATTAACAAACCCTCTGAGGAGCGATCTCTGCTGGCTCTGTCTTTTTAAACTACTCTTCCTGGCTAACATTGTGTCTCCCTACACTTGATGAACACTCGCCAAGGCATCTTGAGTAAAGAGACCCTTTAACAGGATTTAATTTCAAGCATTGGGTCTTTGGGGCCACATCATTCCAGTTGTTTTCCGTCTGCACTGGCTCCCAGTGTGCTTCCAGGGCCGGTTCAAGGTACTGGTATTGACCTTTAAAGCCCTATATGACTTGAGGCCAACATAACTTAAGGACTGCCTTCACCCAATATGAACATATCCATTCACTCCAGTCATCTTCAGAGACCCTATTTACGGTGCCCCCATCATCGGAGGCTACATGAGTGGCAATGCAGGAAAGGGCCTTCTCATTCACGGCACCGAAACTTTGGAACTCCCTCTATTTCTGTATTCTGAGACCTTTTTTAATTTGGTTTGCCCCTGATAACTATTACTGACCCTCCCCCCAGTTCTTTGTGTTGTGTGTTTGTGTGTAAGTATTTTTTGAATTGTTCTTGTACTTCTTAGAACGTTGCTTTAAATGTTTTTAATGTTTTAATGTTCACTGCCTTGGAAACCCTGTTTTGATAGAAAGGCGGCATACAAAAGTTTTTAAAAAATAAATAAATTTAAGATCAAGCAGACATCCTGTCGCAGAATCAAGACAGCCTCCTTGGTTCACAACAGCTTAAATAAATCCAAGCTACACACCAAAGATGTCATTTTTCAAATATGCAAAGTACCTGAATTGCATTTTTAATGGAGACCTGCGGTGTACTACTGTGTGCATCAGCTCTAAAAGGAATTTTATTAGTTTGAAGCACCATAAAAGATTGATGCTGCCAATGACAATGCTAATAAATACTTAATGCTGTCTCTGAAATGCCATGAGTTCAGCCTTTACTGGTATTACCTGACACAGGGATTATACATGAATCCAGAGGTTTACTGTCAGTTGTCCTCCATCAAGATTCAGAGCACAGCACGATAAAAGCTGAGAACTCTGAACACCATAGGAACCGCGAAATCCATACGGCACCTATAGACATCTATTGATTGAGTTCTTTTGGATACACTGCAGGACAAGGAACAAAAACATAGCAATTTTTTAAAAAACCTAACTACTGGCTGAGCTAAGAATGTGAGAAAAGTTACTTATAACAGATCACACCAAGTGTCCATCTAACCATCTTCTGTCTTCTACAGCGGCCAAGCTGATATCCCCCAGAAAGGTCACAAACAACCCTACTTATGGCAAATCACACCAAGAGACAATCTATCCTGCATTCTGGCTTCTGTAGTGGCCAACTAGATGCCTCCAGAAAGCTCACAAATAAAGCAAGATGGAATAGCAATCTCCTGTTGCTTGAAGATAGTGCTTGAAAGTATACCTACAATGGCTATGGACGTTTATGTTTTGTTGTCATTGGCTAATAGATGCTCGCAGAATAAAACTCCACCAATTTGTCTCCTAATAGCCATTTTAATGAAAATGCTGAGTCTAGAGTGTATGTTTCTCAACAGCTTTTTCCTGAGGGAGGGGAGAGATTGGAAGAAAAGAAGGGGAATGTAACCTAGTGAAACAATACTTGAAAGTGCCTTATACTAGATGTATTTAGAAAATGTATATGGCCCCTCTAGAAAGACCGGCTTGATTGAATATCAAGTCCTCCGTCACTACTATCTACTCTGACTGGCAGTGCCTTTTGGAGGTCTCTGCCAGAGAATGGTCTTTCACGTAATCTTTTAACTGGAAGCACCGGGATTTGAACCTGAGACCTTCAGCAAGAATGCAGTTCCTCTACCATGGCCCCACCAGTCTTTGTGTGCTGCTGAAGCAACAGTGGGTTGGGAAACGGGTTAAAATAGTTTAAATTTGGAGCTGCAATGGATCATGAATCAATAGAGAGTCAGGCACTTTGTTTGCTTTTAAGAAAGTCTACTTCTAAAGGAAAAAGGTTTACGGGGTTCCTACAAAACAAAGAAATCTCTCCCCTACATCTTTACACTATGGAGTACAAACTTAGACTATCACGAGTAATGGAGAATCTTCTTCTTCTTGACCTTAGAGAGGAAATCACCTGACCTATTTACCAATAGTAGTTTACAAACACATTTTATTTTCCAGGGCTTTGAGGTAGATAAGGTTATTGGCTCTCTGCCATGTTTCCTCCCAAGTCAATACAAATAATAGCACACTGAGTAAACACATTAACCCCATAATAGATCTTGCAGTCTATATTCCAGCACAGTGGAGACTCTGAGGGCTGAAATGGAATACCACTATCAGCAGACCAAAACCAAAAGTAGTTCTAGGGTTATTTATTTATTTATTTAGAGTCTGCCTTTCTCACTGAGACTCAAGATGGATTACAGAGTGTGAGATTAGTACAATCAGTATCAAGAACATTTCCATAAACAATGTCATAGGGTAAATACATACAAGTTTACAAAGACATAGTATTAGCAAAGATCCAATATGGGGTTGAAGAATTGCGGAAACAGAACATAATCAGTTCGAGGACTTACATTAAACAACATGAAGCACAGGTAGTATATAGGAGTACATATTAAAAGCAACTGGTAATATATAAGGCAGCATAGTGGTGAAGTCTATGGACCCTAACTTGTTAGCGAAGCATCTGAGACTTCCTCCCTACAATACAGCTCTCCTATCTGAGTAAAACACCTTTTTGGATAATTTGGTTTTGCATCGTTTGTTGAAAGCTAGGACAGTGGGAGCTCTTCTGACCTTCTCAGGCACATTCTGCGTTCCAGTGTCACTTGTAATAAATATTACAATAAATATAACTCTTGATTCAACTCTGATTCAACTCTGATTTAGACTCTTGATTCAACTCTTGAATCAACTCTTGATTCAACTCAACTCTTGATTCAACTTTTTCCGAGGGAGGGGAGAGATTGGAAGAAAAGAAGGGGAATGTAACCTGGTGAAACAATACTTGAAAGTGCCTTATACTAGATGTATTTAGAAAATGTATATGGCCCCTCTAGAAAGACCGGCTTGATTGAATATCAAGTCCTCTTGATATTCAACTCTTGATTCAACTCTTGATTCAACTCTGATTTAACTCTTGATTCAACTCTGATTTAGAATCACAGTTTGGAGAGGTGGGGTTGAGAACCTATCAGACTGAATTTTTTGTACTCATTCTGCATCTCAAGTATAAGCAGGACTCAAGCCATGCACCTGTTTTCAAAGACAGAATGCAATGCTGCACAATATCTAAAATGAGATCCATCAAATGGCGAGTAGGGGTGTGCAAGCCAAAAATTTTCGGCTATAGCCGAAAGTAGAAAGCCGAAAGAAGATTCTCTATCGTTAAAGCCGAAAGCCGAAACAAGAATCTCTTTCGGCTTTCGGCTTTCGGGATTCTTTCGGCATTATTTCGGCATTCTTTCGGCTTTTTTCTAAGGGAAAATGCCTCCGTCTTCCAGGACGCCTGGAGGAGGCATTTTCCCACCGAATAAGCCCAAAATTGGTGGAGACCTTCCTCTAACCCTTCTCTAACAACCACCCAAGTTTCAGACAGATTGAACTTTGGGGGGCCATGTTATGGCCCCCCAAAGCAGGTCCCCCCATCCTCCCATAAGAAAGCGAAGGAGCAGCATATTGTTAGCATGCTGCTGCTAATCTTTCTTCATTATTTCCTATGGGGAAAAAATGAAGAGGCAGGCTTCCTTTGCCAGGGGTGGCATTTTGCATGCAAAATGCCCCCCAACCCTCTGGGGCCCTTCTCCCACCCCTCCTCCCACCCCCACCAAGGCTCAGCCTGCTCCCACTTGGGGGGGGGCATTTCATGGCCTCCCCAAGTAGGTGCTCTGCTCTCATCTCTACCACTGACAGCTGGGAGAGGCTTGTCTTGCCAGGGGTGGCATTTTGCATGCAAAATGCCCCCCAGCCCTCTGGGGCCCTTCTCCCACCCTTCCTCCCACCCCCCACCAAGGCTCAGACTGCTCCCACTTGGGGGGCCATTTCATGGCCTCCCCAAGTAGGTCCTCTCAGCCCCTAAAGTCCACCCCTTACAGCCCCACACAAACCCAATTCCCCCCCAGCTGCCACACACAGACCCAAATCCCCACATTAGCCCCTCACAGACCCAAATCCACCCCCACCTGCCCCACACCCATAACCCCAGGAACAGGCTGGCAAAGGCCAGCCCTCTCCCTTTGTTCCCTATGCTGGGAACTTCTAAACTCTCTTTCCCTGGGCAATTCTGCACAGCCCAGGGGTGCCACAATGGTGGGCACACTTCTGAATGCCAGCTGGTCCCTGTGAAAGAGCACCTGAACCACAGACACCCTCCCTCAAATTCCCCCACCACCTACAGAGATGGCTGGCCAGCCAGCCCCATTGTTCCCTATGATGGGAACCAACTGCACAACAAAGAATAAAACAAGAACAACACAAAATAAAGTTTTTAAAAAATTATTTTCTCCCTTCCAAAGTACAAGTAGGCAAAGCATTATGACACATTACACCAGCAGTCCCCCACACAGAAAAATTAAAACAAAACTCACTTAACATCAGAGAATCACAAAACACGATTCCTGTCAAAAACACTTTATTTCTTGAACAGCTTTAGGTTACACAGCAGGGGGGAACACCAAAGGGCATGGCAGCACTATCTTACACAAAAATAACACAACTCACTTAACATCAGAGAATCACAAAAGCACAATTCCTGTCAAAAACACTTTATTTCTTGAACAGCTTTAGGCTACACAGCAGGGGGGGAACACCAAAGGGCATGGAAGCAGTATCTTACACAAAAATAACACAACTCACTTCACATTAAAGAATCACCCCAAAAAATTGCTGTCAAAAGCACTTTATTTCTGTAACTGCTTTAGGTTACACAGTAGGAAGGCACCACAGAGCAGGAAAGCAGTGTACTACACAAAAATAACACAACTCACTTCACATCAGAGAATCACACAAACACAATTGCTGTCAAAAACGGTGAAGTGGGTTGTATCATTTTTTGTAGTACATTGCTATCATGCCCTGTTGTGCCCTCCTACTGTGTAACCTAAAGCTGTTCAAGAAATAAAGTGTTTTTGCCAGGAATTGTGTTTTTGTGATTCTCTGATGTTAAGTGAGTTGTGTTATTTTTGTGTAAGATAGTGCTGCCATGCCCTTTGGTGTTCCCCCCTGCTGTGTAACCTAAAGCTGTTCAAGAAATAAAGTGTTTTTGACAGGAATCATGCTTTGTGATTCTCTGATGTTAAGTGAGTTGTGTTATTTTTCTGTGTGGGGGACTGCTGGTGTAATGTGTCATAATGCTTTGCCTACTTGTACTTTGGAAGGGAGAAAAAAAAATTTAAAACTTTATTTTGTGTTGTTCTTGTTTTATTCTTTGTTGTGCAGTTGGTTCCCATCATAGGGAACAATGGGGCTGGCTGGCCAGCCATCTCTGTAGGTGGCGGGGGAATTTGAGGGAGGGTGTCTGTGGTTCAGGTGCTCTTTCACAGGGACCAGCTGGCACTCAGAAGTGTGCCCACCATTGTGGCACCCCTGGGCTGTGCAGAATTGCCCAGGGAAAGAGAGTTTAGAAGTTCCCAGCATAGGGAACAAAGGGAGAGGGCTGGTCTTTGCCAGCCTGTTCCTGGGGTTATGGGTGTGGGGCAGGTGGGGGTGGATTTGGGTCTGTGAGGGGCTAATGTGGGGATTTGGGTCTGTGTGTGGCAGCTGGGGGGGAATTGGGTTTGTGTGGGGCTGTAAGGGGTGGACTTTAGGGGCTGAGAGGACCTACTTGGGGAGGCCATGAAATGCCCCCCCCAAGTAGGAGCAGTCTGAGCCTTGGTGGGGGGTGGGAGGAAGGGTGAGAGAAGGGCCCCAGAGGGTTGGGGGGCATTTTGCATGCAAAATGCCACCCCTGGCAAGACAAGCCTTCCCCAGCTGTCAGTGGTAGAGAAAAGAGCACCTACTTGGGGAGGCCATGAAATGCCCCCCCCCAAGTGGGAGCAGGCTGAGCCTTGTTGGGGGGTGGGAGGAGGGGTGGGAGAAGGGCCCCTGAGGGCTTGGGGGCATTTTGCATGCAAAATGCCACCCCTGGCAAAGGAAGCCTGCTTCTTCATTTTTTCCCCATAGGAAATAATGAAGAAGATTAGCAGCAGCATGCTAACAATATGCTGCTCCTTCGCTTTCTTACGGGAGGATGGGGGGACCTGCTTTGGGGGGGCCATAACATGGCCCCCCAAAGTCCAATCTGTCTGAAACTTGGGTGGTTGTTAGAGAAGGGTTAGAGGAAGGTCTCCACCAATTTTGGGCTTATTCGGTGGGAAAATGCCTCCCCCAGACGTCCGGGAAGACGGAGGCATTTTCCCATTGAAAAGCCGAAAGAAAGCCGAAAGAATCCCGAAACGTTTCGGCTTTTTTCTTTCGGCTACCCGAAACGTTTCGGCATTCCCCGAAACGTTTCGGCATTCCCCGAAAGAAGCCGAAACACTTTTATTTCGGCATTCTTTCGGCATTCTGAATGCCGAAACGCACATCCCTAATGGCGAGCTTAGACTGGAGCTTAGACTGCATAAGATTGCATTAGTAGAACTTGGGAATTTGTGTTTAGACTGTTTATGCTTAGGGGGGCTCTCTTATTCCTGCTTTTCATCCCACTCCCTGTAGATACAGCTATCTTCATTCTGAGGTTTTTTTACCCTGACTGTTCCCATGCATATGGGTTGTTTTGACTTTCTGGAATGAGATTTTCTGATTTTGACTTTTCTGATATAGAGAGAAATGTCCTTATCCAATCTCTACTCCATTCATGATTTATAGACATATATCATGTCCCAGTCATCCTCCCCCACCCGCCAAATTAAAAATGCCCAGTCTCTTTAGGAAGATATTCCAACCCCCTTGATTGCATTACAAATAAGCAGGTGCAACTCCACAAAGCCCATTTCTACTTCTATAGTAACCTGAGAAAGAAGGGGAAAGGACTATTGCTGAAGACTGGTCTGGAGGGGGCACAGTGAAAGCAGCTCAGAAATATCAAAATACAAATTTGTTTGCAAAATTAACAAGATCCTGAGTGCAAGATAAGAACAGGGAGAAATTTATATCAATTTCCCCACTTTTTAAAAAAAGTACCTCTTAAATGGACAGCAGGCAATATTCTTTTAAGATGAAAAGGAAACGTTTAAAGTGCTAATTTGCTTCAACAAAAGCCTATTTAATTCAAACAGCCAGGCTAAGCAGCAGGAAAGTGTATTTTCAAAGTCTAGATGTAGGCTCCAGTACTCACATCATGGACAATTGTTCAAAAAGGTATTTTCCTTTTCTGGGTGTTGGTGTGATGCATTAAATATTATTAGGTTTTGACATTATTTCAGCAAAGGGAGAAAAGGCTGTATTTGTGGGAAATGTAAACTGGTGTATCTTAAATTTATCGTCCGCCTTTCTCACTGTGATTCAAGGCTGATTACATAGTGTAAATCAATACTAAAATGAAGCAGATATATTAAAATGGAGTATTAAATGATGCAGAAATTAAATAACATACAGCAGCAGATAATAATATACAGCAAGAAATAGTATGTGCTAGACACATACAGCAACCGATAGCATGTACTGTATACAGAAACAGAGTTCACAATATACAGATTGGGATACCCACCCGACAACTGAACTGATAAACAAAAACAGGCTCTTAAGACATTATTCCAAAAAGTTCTCCTGGGGATTTGCCCCCTTATCCGCTGATCGCTGAGTGATCAGCAGGAGGGGGCAAACTCCCAGAGCGTGCCCGCCACTGGCACACACCTCAGGAGCATGCACCATGCATGTGCTCCCCCCATCGTGCTGGCTGCAGAAGCTTCCCTGTGCTCCAACGTGGCCCCAAACTGGCCAAATCAGAGTGTGGGGGCACTCCCATGGCCGGTGTGATGATGTCACTTACAGAAGTGATGTCACCTTTTGTTTGGTGTAGTGACGTCTCTTCTGGAAGTGACATCATCATGCCGCCACCGGAGTGCACACGCTGATGTGCATGTGCAAGGGTAAGTTCCAGGCTCCTATCCTCCCACTGAGAGGACAGAGGAGTCTGACAACCCTAGCAACAGATAATAATATACAGCAAGAAACAGTATGTGCTATACACATACAGCAACAGGTACAACAGAAATATAGTTCACAATATACAGATTGGGATACCCACCTCACAATTGAATGGATAAACAAAACAGGCTCTTAGGATTATTCCAGAAGGTGTAAAACAGAATTGCTCAAGAGGGCCATCTTATAAAGAGAATAGGGTCATTGGTAACGCCTGCGAAATTTTAGGAAGTTTTCATTGCTTTGTTCATTATATACTTTGTAGTACTGTTGCACTCTAATCAAGCTTTGTTTCATTATTTGTCGCCAACATTATACTGTTTTATTTTATATAGCATATTGGTTTTAGCCTGTTACTGTCTAATTTTGTAATCCCATTTTATGGCAATCATTGATTGTATGTATTTGTCATGACTGACTATACCCGTTCTGTCATGCCAATAATTTTGCTGTTAAGGGTATGCTTTATTCTGTCAAGGGTAACTCCATTTTGTATGCCTGGAGATATCCTTGTTGCTAACATTCCAATAAGTTCTCACCCGTTCCCAGGTGGCTGGATGCTTACCGGTTTCAAGCTTCCTGAGGGTGCTATATCAAGCTGCTCTTTCTGTGCAGCTTGATAACACAAAGATGCAGACTGTTCTCACATAGCAAACTTGTTTGGAAGATGGGAGGGGGGATGGAACAGAGGGTAGAAGAGAGGTGTAAGTTTCCTATTTAGTCATTCTGGTCAACTTTCTAGTAGAACTGCCTAGGGGCTTACCTTGCTCTTAGGTATCTGATTTTGGATCTGATTATGGAAAGAGCTGATTTCTGAATAAAAGTAATTTAACCAAGAACCAGTGTCTTGTTACAATAAACCAGGGATCTGTCTGCTGTAGTCTATCATCCAGAGTGTGACAGTATTATACTGTTCTGATTGCACTGTTTTTAATTGTGTGATCTTCCCCGTGCCTCAATGGCCGTTTCCACACACGTTGAATAATGCACTTTCAATGCACTTTAGTTATCCTTTAGAAGTGGATTTTTTGTTCCACACATGGAAAATCCGTTACAAATGTGCACTAAAGCGTATTGAAAGTGCATTATTCAACGTGTGTGGAAACGGCCTATAAGAAAGGCACACTACTAAGATGTCGATACATCAATAATTTTAGGTGGGTAGCCATGTTGGTCTGCAAAAAGTGCTTAATGGGCATCAATATGCAGATATCAGTACGCAAATACTCATAATGTATGCAATTCTACTATAGAAAACTCATTTGCATATAAATAATCAGATACTCAAATGGCACTTTTTGGATAGAATAACTAACTTAAGTATTGAATGTGTTTACTATTTTATTTATTCATACTTTAGATATAATACACTGGAAATCTATATAAAAAAGCTTTTTGTTTCAATGAAATATCAGTTAGGTTTCACAGATTCTTTGCCTAACTCAGCCTTTGATTTATGATTTCGGACATGTAGCAGAACAACTAACCACAAATGACAATTCAGACTATCAATCAAAATTCATGGAAAGATGGTTCCCCTTCTTTGATTATATCACAAACTATGCATCCACGAACATAAGAATGCCAAAAAAAAAAAAAATCGAATTTTGTATTCGGTGATATGCACAACCCTTCATACGGAAAATGTTATGGTTGAATGTTAAACATTGAATGATGGAATTGTTATGAAGTTAATGTTGAATGTCAATTTTGTTTCTAGAATTTATTAAATTTAAAAATAAAAAGATTAAAAAAAAACATTTTCCGAGGGGGGTGGGTGGGGAAATACTTGCAAAATGGCTGGGGCAAAGAAGAAGTTCGTAGGTTGTGCAGCCTGAGAGAAGCAGCTAATTTCAGGCAGCAAGGTTTCAGGTCTCCCATTTCCACCAATTCAAATAAGCCCCACCTCCAAACATACATGTATAACTTTGGGGAAATCTGGCTGACAGCAATGTTCCTTTAGTCAAACACAAAAGAAATGTTGCATCAAACAGCAAAGTAAACTACATAATTCAAATACAGACTTTCAGACTGAACACCAAATCAACTCTGAAGAAGGGTCAAAGACCAGAAGAATGCAATGCCTAAGTAATTGTAAAATCAAAAAGAGTCCAGTAGCTCCTTTAAGACTAACCAATTTTATTGTAGCATAAGCTTTTGAGAACCACAGTTCTCTTCGTCAGATGCATGGAGGGCAGAAGGAAACTGGACAAATATAGAGGAATGGTTATCTCATTATCACAGGTAACTGATTTCCTTTACAGAAGCGGGATCAGGGGGAGTCCAGTGGCACCTGGCGTGGGCTTTCGAGGACCACAGTTCTCTTTGTCAGATGCATCTGGCGGGGAGGGCTGTGGTTCTCGAGGGCTTGTGCTGCAGTGGAATTGGTTGGTCTTGGTGGTGCTGCTGGACTCTTTTTGATTTTGCTACTGCAGACTAACACTGCAAACTCCTTTGAACCTTTACACAAACAAACTGATCCCCACATCAAAAGGAGCTGTTTGCATCTCCAGATCAAAGCAGTTGTTTACATCCCTCCTCTCCTCCTCCCCTCCTCTCTCCTCCTCTATATTTGTCCAGTTTCTTTCTGCCCTCCATGCATCTGACTAAGAGAACTGTGGTTCTCGAAAGCTTATGCTACAATAAAATTGGTTAGTCTTAAAGGTGCTACTGGACTCTTTTTGATTTTGCTACTACAGACTAACACGGCTAACTCCTCTGGATCTGAGTAATTGTAAGTAGTAGCAATAGTAGTAACTGCTTTTATATACTGCTCTTCTAGACAGGCTGGTATCCCAGACAGATGGGTGAACAAGGTCAGTGATTATTATCACCACAATACAGCTGGGGAGCTGGGGCTGAGAGGAGTAGCTTACTCAAGGCTACCTACAGAACTCATGGCAGTGGTGAGATTCGAACCAGCAAAGTGCTGATTTGCAGCCCAACCACTCTAACACCACACTACAGTAGAAGCTATAATAGAAAAGAGCCTGGGGAAATTGCTCATCCCTAAGTTGGGTGCCAAACATCTGGAGCTTGTGTCACTGCAGGAAATACATGATCCATTTCATAATGTATAACCACCAATTTCTTCATAAATCAATTTAAACGATCATTTGAACTATCAGCTAGGTTGCACTAATATATATATATTTGGCTGAGGAACTACCATACTTTATTGATATAAATCAAATTCTTAAGCTTTTTCTTAAAACTCCTTAAAATTAATATCATAGAAAACCCCATCCCGTTCATAGTCAAATGGTAGCTGTAATTCAAATATAGTGTGTCTACAGAGACAGAGATGCTCTCACTGCTTCACTTGCTGAGATCAAAATTTTTAAGGTACTTTCAACAGTGGTTTGAAGGTTGGGATTTGCTACTGTGTAGTACAACACAACCTGATTATCTGACCTGGAATTTTTTCACTCTCTGACTTGAACCTCAGTATATAAATTTGGCCTCATAACGTCAGTCAGCTCTCCAGCACAGAACAAGCCAAGACACAGACGAAACGGAACGCTTGGCTGTGAAAATCCTGTTCGAGGGATTAGCGTAACCACCCACATGCTCTATGGAGTTTTGGCAGAGAGCAGAATGAAAATATTCTGTGCTGCCAAAACTCTGGGATGGTTTGTGGAAGCTGGAAGTGTTTCTCCAATTCATTCTACGGCAAAAAGGTTTACCAGCCCCTCAGAAGAGTGTACTATAGACCTTCACATCCTAAGAAGATCGTGGTCTTTGATCCTGCAAGGTATAGGTAAAAAAGCTTCTACTCACTGAATCAAAAGAGCATCAAAACTAGAATACTCTCTACATGAAGATCTTACTTGGGGACACTCAAGTGTAGGGAGATGCAATGTTAGCCAGGAGGCACAGTTTAAAAAGACAGAACTGGCGGAGATCGCTTCGCAGAGAGTTTGTTAATTTCATCTTTGCCTTCCTGAGGGCTCTGTCAATTTCACCTCCCCTTCAGGAGGCAAAGACGAAATTAAGAAACCCTCTGAGGAGAGATCTCTGCCAGCTCTGTCTTTTTAAACTCCCCTCATGTGGAGAGGTGAAATTGACAGAGCTTTTGGCTCTGTCTTTTAAAGCTATGCGTCCTACATTGCATTTCCCTACACTTGAGCATCCCCATGTAAGACGTCTCGTATAGAGAGATTCTAGGGGTAGCACTAGCTGGGAGATTGCGCCACCCCTTTATTGTTATGCCCCTCAGAACAAGAATGGAGAGGAGGCATTTTTTGTCTCTCCTCATTTCTGGATCAGAAACCTCTGAGATGTGACCACTTGTGCACCAGAAGTTCAGAACCATCCTCTGGGATGCTGCTATGGCATCCTCAGTTCACACTATTCTTCCAATACACATTCTCTCAGGTCGTGAGGGTGAAGCAAAACTAAACAAAAAGCTCCCGTACACTGGTGGTGCCCATGTATTTCCAGGGTATGCCCAGAACCCACTAGAAATCAGTGGTCTACACTGGAAACATTTCTGTCTCTACAAGGAACCATAATTCCTCTCTTGGTTCCAGTGGAGAACAAATTCCTCTACTACCCTTCACAGAAGTGAATAAGATGTGTGTGTGTGTGTGTGTGTGTGTATTACAAAACAAAATATAATGTCAGCCTGAAAATGGCTGCACGTATGTGGAAGATCATTCTCATACACCCTCTTCACTAATTATAATATTGGGAAGGAATTTAGTGCCCCCACCAGCATCTCTTTATGCTTGCAAGTTTGAAGCAGTGTTTCCTGCTATATACAAAAATCTCCCATTCAGAAGATAATTTTTCTAGCCTCTAAACTGGTTTAGTCATGAAAAACAATAGGTGAGAGGGAGCGAACACTCACATCCCAAAGATATTAGTGCCAGTGAGTGCCAAGACAGTTGTGCCGTGGTATACACAAAATGATAGAACAGGGTGATCGAAATAAGAAAAAAATAGAGTGAGAAATTGATTCTGGGCTTAGTCTGTTCCATGCAGGCTTCAGAAATTTGATTGGGCTGAGAAGGATAAGCTTGGTGACTGACCAAAGGAGGAAATCATGATTTCTCTGTGCATGGCAGGACTCTAATCTGGAGAGCCAGGTTTGGTTCCCCACTCTTCCACTTGAAGCCAGCTGGGTGACCTTGGGTCAGTCACAGCTTCCTCAGAGCTCTCTCAGCCCCACTCACCTCACAGGGTGATTGTTGTGAGGAAAATAACAACACACTTTGTAAATTGCTCTGAGTGGGTGTTTAGTTGTCCTGAAGGGCGGTTTATAAATCAAATATTAAATCAAATATTATGATCATCTCTGCCAAGGTAGAAATGGGTTGTGCTTTGTGTAACAAAAATAAAACATTTATGAAGGCAAATGTTAATGTATTCTTCAGTGTATTCAAATGAAAGCATCACACATTCATCTTAAACAATGTTTTATGCTTTCATAACAAACACATTTTAGTGGCCCCAGTATTTATTGCCTATTGGCCAGATTTAGAAGGAGGGGAAAAAATCCTCATTGATTTTTCTCTCTTGTATAAATGTATTTCCTGTGCTTTAGGTGCCAACATTTTTTTTTAAATCTCCTCTCTTGGATCCTATAGTTGTAAAGAATACCATTGTGATGTCAGACCACCATTTGATTTTGTTCAAAAACCTCATAACCAAAGCTGCCAATAAATCTGGAACGTTCCTATTACTTTTTTATTGTAATATGTTGGAGGGAGGGGAGGCATATAATATAATTTCATTACAGAAACAAGGATTACTGGGGCAAGATGATTCTTACAGAAATTGCTGTAGCAACACAAAGACAACCATGGCCATAAGCCATATCTTGATGCAGTGTGAAACTCAGGACCTAAGTCTTAGAGTGTGTGTGTTTTTTTCCCAGACGAATGGATTAAATTGTATTTCCTAAAGAGAAGTTCATGACAACACAATCTACTCTGCAGAGGCTGGAAAGTTCATTGACATGAATAGATGCATTTTGTTTCTTTATTTACCATACTCTATATGTGCTGTAAAGTGGTGCAGTGGGCAATGCTCATTTATGAACACTCAAGAGATTGCTTTTATAGGATTCGTTTTCGTTTTCGCGGCCATGTCGGACGCTCCTCTTCGCAGGTCCGAAAGGAAGCGTCCGAGCAGCCTGACCGGGCGGCTGATCTGCCAAGATTAGCCCCCAGGACTCCCAGGGAGGGAGTCTGGGTCCGGGACGCTGCGGGAAGAGCCCTCTGGCAAATCGAGGCAGGGGGTAAATTGCCCGTTTGTCCCCATGGAGGCCGGCAGACGTGCGCGGCACCTTGTGTGCTGCCAGGCCACGGAAAATGGCAAAGAACAGGACTAGGCGGAAGCCTGTAAGTAAGCGAATCCCTTCTGTTATTACAAGCGTATACGAAGGAGTGGTGGGATCTGAAGTTAAGAAGACTTGGATTTCTTCCCCCTCGCTGAGTTTTGGAAGGTTGGCGGTCCCCCCGCCCTAAAATGGCAGCGAAAAAACAGAGTCCTGCTTTGGGCAAGTCAGTTTTGGCTGCCCTGCAGGGGAAAGCGGAGTCGCTGGAGGAATTGGTGAAAAGATCGGTTATTGAAGCCATAAAACCCTTTGTTGACAAGCTGAATGAAACAGATCAAAGGGTGGGCTTAATTGAGAGCGATGTGAAAGCCATTAAGGAAGCAGTGGGGGGGGGCAGAGAAGTCTGCTCGGGAAAATGCGTCACACATGAGAGCAACGAACAAGGAGCTAAAGCTGGTGGAAAACCAGCTGATCGGGCTGCAAGTGGAATGAACACAGACTGTTTTGCGTCTCCAGAATGTTAAAGAGGAGGAAAATGAGGATCTAAGGGAGCTTGCCTCGGAATTATTGGCGTCACCCGCAAGGGCAACTAAGGAAGAAATGAAAAGCGCCATTTTGGAAGTCCGCCGGGCTTCATCAAAATATGCAATGAAGCGTCAGCTGCCTCGCGAGATTTTTATTGAGTTTGCATCCAGGAAGGTTCGAGACACTATCCTATTTAATTCATACAATGCGGACTTGGACTTTCTGGGAAATAAAGTTAAGATACTGAAGGATGTTCCATTTCTAGTTCGGAAAAGAAGATTTAAGTACAAAAAGCTCGCAGCTCTCCTGAGGGAACGAGGGATAAAGTACAAATGGCTATTTCCGGAAGGAATTTGGTTTAATTATAAAGAACAAGCCTGCAAGTTAAACTCAGAGGATCAGCTAAGGGAGTTTGTGGACAAAAATCCAGAATTCGGGCAAGATACCATGCAAAGTGAAGAAGACGCGAGGCCTGAAGGGAGGGGGGAGGCAGCGAGCGCAGTGGCTGTAGCTGCTCAGAGAGAGCTGCGTCCGAGGCCCGGGGGGGGGAAGAAAATTTAATATGAGTTGTATTTTGTATTTTGTATTTTGCAAGGTCAACCACTCCATCATTGCTTTATGAAGCTTTAATTTTTAACTATGGCAGTATGAAGGGAAAACATTGTAGTGTAGTGTTTACTGTTTGTATGTAACCCCCCCTGTTTTCCAGCCCTCCTTCCCCTTTTATTTCTTTTTTTTCCCTTTCCCCTATCCTAGTACTTTTGTAGTTTTTTTTGTAGTCTTCTGTTTTAGATACTAAAAATAAAAAAAAATTAAAAAAAAAGAGATTGTTTTTATAGAAGCCATTTCCTGGTCACGTTAGACTTCTAGCTTGATGAGTCCTCTTTGCTTCTAACAGTGCATGAATACTAGAAAGCCAAACAAAACAAATGTCGCCTTTATGGGGAAGAAGGACATCACCTCTATTCTTCTTCACTGCTAGGGGAAAAAATCCCCAATAAGCATAGGGTGTTGTAGATTAGAGATGGGTGTGAACAGAAATGCAAACCAAAGTTCGTCATGAACCGGGCTGGTTAGTGGTTCGCAAACCAGTGGTTCATCAGAGCCCATTTCTGATGAACAGCCACAAATTTTAGACCAGTTTGTTTGATTCGTTTTTCAGTTTGTCACTGCAGACAGCCTCGTGCCAATCAATTAGTTTCGTAGGCAACAGGGGTGGGGAATGGGATTTCTGCAGATCTTCTGCTACTCCAGAAATGATGTTTTCATAAACCAAACAAACTGGTTTGCGAACTGGGGCAAGTTTATGAAAGTTTGTCATTCATGGTTCGTGAAACACAACAAACCACAAGTTGCATGGTTCGGTATTTTCCTTGTTTATGCCCACCTCTATTGTAGATCCATTGCACAGCACCAGCTCAGCCTGTAAGAAGGCCCGAGCTCAGCTTCTGGCTTTTTCTGTTAAAGAGTTTCAGGCCCCAGATGCTTGAAAAAGGCTACAGTTTGTTCTAACATATTTCATGAACTAGGAATGAAATTTCTGTGCAGCTGGGCCCATGAAGATTAATAAGGTGCTAGGCTGTTTCTTAAAAGTAACCCCATGGCAAAGCTATTTTGTGGCTTCTGAGTCTTGTTTCAGTTTTGCCTGTGCTTTTATAAATAAATATTATCATATAAGATATTGTTTTAATTTTATTGAGCATTTAGCTGGTAGTTTTGATGGTAGCTGTATAAAAGCCATTGTAGTCTATAGATATTTTTAACAATGATCGAGTAAGCTATTTCAGTGCGTTCTATGTGGGGCTGCCTTTGAAGTCTATCCAATACAAAGTATTGGGGGTGTGCAAAATGAAATAATCCAGCCAGAAAGATACCTAGAATTTGCTGTTTCGGTTTGTTAAGGCAGCTTCAATAATGGTGAACTCAATTTGGGAAACAAAACTGTAACATTGTCGAATATACCCATTTCATGGGTATGCCTTGCTGCACATTCTGCAATCTACACCACAGCTAAAATGAAATAACAGGATATAAACTGGAACAGCTGATAGCAATCAATCTAGGCTTTTCACTTTAGATGGACTGAACTGGGCTCCACATTAGAAAACATTATATTTAAATTGCATAATAGCTAGACGGCAGTCAACAGAAATTATATCCATGCATACTTTTTTAGCCAAAATTGTTCCACTCGTGTTTTTATAATCTCTAATGGAAAAAATTTAGCAGAACCAACTGAATATTTGTGCGGTAGAGCAGATTCTTGGGGTGGTGTTGCTGTTTAAATGGCTGGCTTGTAGAAGCCTGAAATGCACACATTACTCACAATATTCTGAAAGTCCTACACTGACTCAAGGCCAACTAGTAAAAAGGCAGAAACTGAACTATCATGCTTTCTAGCCATTACCATCAAGAAGAAGGAGTGATTGATTTTCAGTGCAAAGACCCCCCACCCCCTTTTACAAGCAACACTTCTGCTTCCTTAAAAATATCTCAGACTCTGAAATACTGGAGAAAAGGAAAAGTATAGCATGAAGAAACACAGCTAAGGAAAACAGAACATGATCGTGGCTAATCTTCCAGGTAAACCAGCTTCCTATTAAGAACACTTTATCTACAAAGCAAGCTGGCCAGATAGATCAACAACACAGAGATATGGGTAAAGCTAGGTATGACCGGAGATTGGTGATAGATTCTTGGCTCTAGTCTGGTGGAGCTGAGGAATATTTCCAGATTCTTTAAAGGTCTGTGAAGTCCCACCAGCAATGACTAAGCCACCTCCAAGGTCAAACCATTGATATCACTGGTTAGTTTCTTCCATTGGGCTAGTAAAGAAGGTTTATTGTTGAAGACTCTCTCATTAACACTGAGAGATCTCTGTCTTTCGGTGCTACACCTCTGAAGATGCCAGTCACAGCTGCTGGCAAAACATCTGGAACTACAACACCAAGACCATGGCTATACAGCCCGGAAAATCTACAACAACTAAAGAAGGTTTCATTGCTGGGACTGATTAGTCCATAGTTCCACAAATATGGCCACCAGCTTGCTAAAGTCAACTTTAGATTTAGTTCAGGCCACTCAAACACCTCTGTATAGAAAAGGAAATAAAAAGAGCTGAACCTGTGGAGGTCATGTTGAGTGTCCAGTAGCTCCCTTGGGCCCATCTCCACAATGGACCATTCCTAATTGAATGAAGTCTGCCAGCCCTGTGTCTGACGATCAGCTAAGAATGCAAAAGGAAGAAGTCCAAGAAGAGCCCACATGCTAGTCGTTGGGAAGAGATGATTGGAATCACACAGAGTTTGTGAGAAGAGTACATTTCAGGGAAAAGAACAAGAGAAAAAGGAGCATAAAGGTGCAGAAAGGGGCTGATGCAAAGAGCGTAGACAACCTAAGGAGAAAGGAAACCAACAGGACTCAGAGCATGTCAGGTCAAAAGGGAAAAGAGTGTCAGCCAGCAAAGGACAAAGAACAATTCTTTATACATTTACAATTAGTATTCCCTGTATATGAGGTTCACTAATGAGGATGATTTGTATGTGTCTTTTTCCCAATTGGAATCTTCACTTAATTTGGATTGAGAGTGGAGATATCCATATTTCATATGTAATGGAAAGATGCAGAGGTTTTCATTTATGGTACCTACTACTTGTTGGAGACAAGAAGTGGGTGTCCTTGAAGCCCTTATTTGTAATATCTCAGCTAATAACACTACGGCATTGAAAGAATACAGCAACTCAAAAAGACTTTTTAAATTCATGATTTATATCCTTACTTTCTTGGGAAACAAGAAGTATTAGAGCTACACAATCTGCCTACATTGGTGTTCCTTTGTGATACTGTTGAGTTTGCCACTGATGTGTCTATGTATTTTGATGTGTAAACGCAAGATTTATAAATAATGCTGAAGGCTATTCCATTCCTGAGTGACTCAGGAAGATTTAATTACCCTTTTTTATCAATAGTTGTGACAAAACATGACAAACTTTGATCTTCTAAATCAAAGCAGAGTTCCCAGTTCATCTCAGGGACAATGATATGAAAACACTTTAAGTTTTATATAAAGCAAGATATCTAATTACCCAAAATTGCAAGATTAAACTTTGTGCCGTTATGTGAGATACATTTTGATGATGGGGTGGAGGGTAGATCAAGTATGCAGTTGCATCACTCTGGGATCTTCTTCCTATTGTGCTCGCAAAGTGGATGGGATTGAAGCAGTTCCTAAAACCCAGGGACTCAACGATGGCTGTTTCCGCGCTGCTTACCTTATTCTGCAAAATAGCGAAATCTCATGCAAAATCTCACGAGAAGATGCTGTTATTGCGTCTTCTTGCACGGTAACAGTGTATTCTCACGCAATAACAGCGTCTTCTCGCGAGATTTCGCGCGAGATTTCACTGTTTTGCAGAATAAGGTAAGCCGTGTGGAAACAGCTGATGTCTTCACAGATTAATAATACAAATGAAGTCAATACAAAAACAAATGTTTCACCGCTAGCAGAATTGTTGGGCCCTGTGAGGGTATCAGTTGTCCTGAGAGACTTTGCCCTTGTGATGGAAATATAATTTAATCTTTTCCACATTTTGTATTTAGTTGTCAATCGTATTTATCTATAAAAACCAAATTTATGCTGCCCTTACTGAGCAGCTTTCCTTGTTGCTCATGTGATTTCTATTTGTTCTGTCTTTTGGCTGGAAAAGATAGGCCTATTACTTTGTCTGTGACAAGGTTTAGATTTTGTGCCCTTGGAATTAGGCAGACATATGTTAAAAATATCTCTGGGAAATGGCCATATAAACTTTTCCTGCTGCTTTCAAGCTGCAGGTCCCTTTAAACTATCAACTGGCAGGCGGTGGGGCGGGCCTGCATGGTGGCAGAGGAGGCCAAAAATGGCCTTCCTGCCCCTCAAATGGCTGCCATAGGCCCGTGCAGCAGTGGAAGAGGCCAAAAATGGCCTTCCTGCCGCTTGCGGGAGGAGGGGGAGGATGCTGTGGGTCCTCAGAATGGCTGGGCAAGGTAAATGTGGGGCTGAGGCTGGGGATTCCCCCCGCCTGCCAGCTGATAGTTTAAAGGGACCTGCCCCTTGCAAGGCAGGAAAGGGCACTTTAAACTGTCAAATGCCCCTTTCCCTGCCACTGCTAAGTGGCTGGAAAGGAGCATTTAAACCCCACGAACCATGGACCACAAACTGGTTCATGAACTTGCCCCAGTTCATGGTTCCTGGTTCATGAAAATCCACAAACCACGAACTTCATGGTTTGGGGTTTTTTTTGTGGTTCATACCCATCTCTACTGGATATGCAGCAGATCTCCTAACCCCAGCTTTTAAATGGAACCTGTAATCTGCATTTAAACCCCACGAACCACGAACTGGTTCATGAACTTTCCCCAGTTCGTGGTTCCTGGTTCGTGAAAATCCACGAACCACAAACCTCATGGTTTGGTTTTTTTGTGGTTCGTACCCATCTCTACTGGAGATGCAGCAGATCTCCTACCCCCAGTTTTTAAATGGAACCTGTAATCGTTTTTGTACAACTATTTTGCCTTATGGAATCATTAAACACAACTGACCTTCAGCCATCAGAACCTCAGAGGGTTTCTGCAGCCATGAGAAACTGTGGAAATCAATTCTGCATCTTGTCAAATTAGTTCAGAGCAAAGTGGTATCTTCTTGACTTGACATTACTTACCAATTGTCATGAAAGTTGCTTGGAGGAAGAAGCAAAGCCAAACCAAAATCAAACCATTCCAAGGGTTCTAATTGAAAGTGTTACAATCTTTTATAGTATTATTTTTATTAAAATAGCATTATTTTTATTTGTGTTTTAAAAAATAAACTTCAGATACAGCTGCTTTCCCCCCAAAATGCAGCTACTGAGATGTTTCAGTGATCTAGCTTGATAAACAGCAGCATACCTATGACATGGATTCTAAATGCTCAAGCAAAAAAAAATGTTGGCCTATACTGTTACTTTTCACTTTCATATTAACAATTCTTGGACATAGAAGGCTGCAGTTGTTCCAGAAAATTTAACTTTTTGCCATTTATGTATGCGCTATTTAAAATGAAAGGATAAAGTTGTCGGAAGTTACAGAATGAATCAAAGCTTGAAAGTAAAAAAATAATTTCCGGTGTTATTAAATCCATTTATGAAATCTGATTTGATGAATGCAGATAATATTGTCATAGAAGCATAGTGGGATTGGACTTCATAGTCACCTACTAGAATTTAACCATCAACTATCAAACTCAGCCACGATTTCCTGGACACAACTGCTGTCAATCTCTCTCTCCATTTTCACATTGACAGTACTCTGAAGATTCCTCACCCTAATTTGAAGACACTGTGGTGTCTTTAAAGAAGTGGTGCAATGTATCTGGGGCTCAATGCATTTTCTAGATCACACTGGCTTCATTCCTAATGAACAGAAGATGTGCCAAATGTGGCATTAATGGCATCCACAAAGAAACTTCTACAGTAATAAAATCGTTGAATGTCAATCATCATATGGAAAATGCTTGATTATTAAACAGAGATGAATGAGTCAAGTTGTTCAGGGATCCTGTATATATGACGCTGCAATGTGATGAATATGTAAAATTTAACATGTAAAGTAGGCAATACCCATGTACAACTGTACATTCATTTCATAAATATGACCGACCCCTCCATCCCATCCTTTTGGGTGAGGGAAAGATTACAGAAATTGCACAGCAATTCCTTTTTAATCTGTAATCTGACAGATTTATATACATATATATTTAATCAAACAGGAAACAGAAGAGGTATGATTGGGTTGTCTGGCTAGTAGCAGAAACAGCAGAAAAGAAAACTATTTTCAAAGCAGTTTTAAATCAGCATTTCCTTAAGAGATATGCAACATTAAATCCCCTATGACCCACCAATATCAACTCTTGCCACCAACAGCCTCGTTGTATTTCCTTTGTTCTCTATCCAAGTACTGAACTCTGCTTCTCTCTTGTGGCTGTAAAGGTGGACAGCAAGACAAATGATTTCTCAGTCTGCAACAACAGCTTGTCACTCCAGATTTATAGCTTCCCCTCGCACAAGTGGGCAGAGCAGGTAACAGCCATTTCATTTCAAAAGAAGGATTTCGGTCTCCGACGGACTTGATAACTAATTGAATCGAGACATGAACATTCTACTAGTTGCTCCCTAAACTCCTCCTCTGACCCATTTGTCAACGTAGCCTCACCCCATTCCATGCCCTACAATTTGGAACAGTGACGGACATGAAAACTTCTTAGTAATCTTTATCGGAAATTCTTAAATTAAGCCACACAAACGACAGTGATAGATAAGGTATCCTTTAATGTTTATTCCATTCACAACAGATTAATTGGGGTCTGAAGAAGGGAGCTCTGATCAGAGTGTAAGCTCTCAAAAGCTTACACTCTGAAAATCTTGTTGGTCTCTAAGGAGCCACTTGGACTCAAATCTTGCTTTTCTACTGCAGACCAGCATGGCTACCTACCTTAAACAGATTAACGAAGCACGAAAAAAGCAGATTTGATCTGATAAAACATGAGAAGGAGTTCCTAGAGCCCTTTTGTCGACTTCTCTGCATACAAATAATGTGCTCTGTCACTAGAGAGGCTGCAAATTTTGCTGTGAACATGTTTATTAGTCAGAGCAAAGCTACAAGTGACTTTCTTCACGTGGAGAACACTAGATTTTTCTCACAAGGTTACCTGGGAAGTGAAGTCCGAGTGGTCCTTCCCCTCTCTGTTAAAATCACTGCCTGAAGAGCCACAAGAGGGCTTCGTTTGGGGGCAGGCAGCTGCTACTTTCTCCCAGGGCGTCCTGCAGGCTGCCTGCTCCTGGGGAGCTGCTCTGGAAGCAGCAGCGTTGATGAAGCTTCAGCTGCAGCGACAGCAGAAGAATCTGCAGCAGATCCTTGCACTGTCGCTGCGGTTGAATCTTCACCGATGCGGCTGCTTTCTCCACTGATCTTGGGTGAAAATAGGCCTCAATTTATTGATTACAGCTATTGGGGCACTGGCACAGCATAGGGCAACATATCCACTGCACTGAATGGCCCACATATCATTTCATGCCATACCTTTCCCAGCTAGATTGATGGGCACTGCAGGATGGCAGGAGGTGTAACACCCACTGGGGCATGGCTCAGCGGTCCCTGCCATCCAGGGTGAAGGCCACAATGCTCATACCTTTAAGCTTCCCCTGGCTCTCTTAAGGAGATCCCAAAAAGGTGGTGACTCAGCCACCCAGCCAGCACAACTCACCCCGATGGATCCAGCTCAATGCCCCCAAATCACCCAACTGACAAGTTGTGATGGGCATCCCCAGCTACAACTGGCACCCAGGGAAGGAGGGAGGGAGTTGCTCTTTCTCTCCAGCAGCTGCTGCAAAATGGTGGCAAACACCACAAGGATCTTCTGGTCTGGCACCAGGACCTGCCCCTTCACCATCCCATTGGTTCCTGCTGCCCACTGCTAGCATGAAGCCTGCCTCCTGGTCCAGCCTTGGCTCCTGGCAGCAACGCCACCCCCAGCAAGTCCGCAAGCATCTTTATGTCATGTTATGGACATACCGTGAAACAACTGAAGCCCAATAGTTAGTTAAAACAGTCCTTAAAATCCACTGGTGACAGCATATATTGCAAAGCTGTGTGGCAGCCTGAACAATTAATCAGAAACGGGTGGCGTAAGTTTTATCGGTATATTTTGCAGAATTTTATCAATCTTATCCGCTATTTTATTAATAATTCCACTTGATTATTAATTAATAAATCCAAAGATTTTTTGGGGTTTCAGAGGGCTTATATTTTCACCACTTCCTTATTTAAAGCCATGTCTAATACAGGGTGCTTGGAAAAGGCCACATTCAAGGCCTTAGGTCCAGAACCAGAGACTGGATCAGCACCAGCACATGTCCTCTTGTAGGGGACAGTCTCTGGAGTTCAGAGGTGTGTGATTTGGGGTGATCCAAAGATTGTTTTGGGTTTCAGAGGACTTATATTTTCACCACTTCCTTATTCAAAGCCATGTCTAATACAGGGTGCTTGGAGACATCAGGGGACAGGAATTAATAATAATTATATGTGACAATCAATTTTAACTTTGGCCATTTCCAAGCGCTCTTATAGGGCGTCCAGAAAAGGTGCCGAAAAAAAAAGAAAGCCAAACAGCCTGGAACCGTTTTGAAAATGGAGACGTCTGGATTCCTGGGGAAAATCCGCCAGCATTCCGTGAGTGGGCTGCCCCTATAAAAGCATCTTGAAATGGCCTTATTTGTTGTGGTGGTTGGGAATTCCCACAAGACTTTGTTGGTATATGACTGTATTAAAAATCCAATTTGGAAATAGTCCTTAAAAGATGCGTCATTTCAAGTGTTGGACTGAGACAAAGGAGAACATGCTCACCATGAAACCTTCTGGATGATGTCGGACCCATCCTTCTTTTTCAGCCTAATTAGCTCCCAGGATTGGTGTGAGAATAAAATGGAGAAGGGAAGAAGGATGTGTGCCATCATGAATTCCTTAAAAAAATGGCATTTTTATCCTGCCCTAAATAAAAAAAGAGAATAGAATTCTACCTGCCACATTTGTAAGGAAAGATACCGTCATAAAAATCCATGTTCCAAAATGATCTTTAACGTAGCAGGTGGAAACTATATGACCTAGGAGATGTTAAAATTGTTGACAATCTAACTTTGTCCAACTCCTCAGCTATACTGTTAAGTTTCCTATCTTACCATTTATAACACACCCTGTTGGAAACAAGGGAAGCTGTAAAGCTTCTACACAATGGGCTATCACACTTCACTGATATATTAGGAATGATTCACAACTTCCAAATGTCTGCCTGTGGAGATTCTTTCTTAGTAGAGCAATGGGGCCACAATAGGATACATTTCCTGATGTGGGTTTGTGGCCAAACAACCGCAAGCAGGAAAAAACTTTCTTACCTTTGCCCTACTGCTGCAATCCATTGCCTGCCCCAATGCCATCCTGAGGGTTCAGAACAATCTTCAGGGATAGAAAGCTTTGTGGGATTTGCAGAGGGGATGGAGAATTTGCAAAAATCATACCAAACCATCCATCAAGAATAAATACATCATATGGAAATTAATCTGGATGCTTGGAAGAAGGGACATGATTGGATTGTTGACTCCATTGTTACCCAGTGCAGATGTACTGCCTCCCCATGTGTACTTACTGCAGTCTGTGGTCTTTTGGGTCTTTTGAGTCTTTGTAAGGATGCTACTGTATTTCCCAGAAATGGAAAGAGGAAACATTTAAACCATACACTTTTATTTAGAATAAGAAGCGACAGTGTAAAAGAAAAGCGGAGAGGGAGAGCAAATTCAAAAGTCAACATTATACATCCAGAGAAGGCTTGTATGCAGTCTAGTCCTATGTAAAGATATGTTAACAGTTGCTAGCTCAAGGGGAATAGAATGGAGAATATAAAATATTAGAGAGGGGCATGAACAGAAGAAACAAACATGATGTTCGTTGTTCATTGCCATCCACGAACAGGGACTCATGAACAACCACAAACCTGGCCCTGTTCACGAACATGTTCATGGTTGGCTGTTCGCGGGGGCCAGCAGGCTCTCCTGCAGCCATCATCCAAGTCAAGATCCGTACTGCACCACTCCCAGAAACCTTACCTGAGCAGGCAGCAGGAAAGTTACCAATAATAAATAATAGCTTGGCCCAGAGCCTGGCAGCAGCCCTGGAACTTGAAGGGGTAGATCCCTATCCCAGGCCTGCCCAGCCAGACACATCGCCGAGTGCACCCGCAGCCTGCCAGACTCCAGCACCTGCGACCGTACCCCCGTGCCGCTCAGCTGGTTGATGAGCCTCGTCAGCTGGGTCACGGCTCGGCATTGCTGCTGCCACATCCCTCCTTCCCGCTGGTGCTGCTGCAGCGGCATCTCCTCTGGTGCATCCTTGGGTTGCCTCATGTTCCTGCAGCAGGTGAGCGGGGGCCTTGTCCCCATGGGAGAAGGGCCCGCTTGCCCTTCTGTGGGCTTGGAGGGGTGTCGGTGGGGCCCGAGTCCAAGGCAGGCGAGGCCTGCTCTGGACAACTCCCTAAAGCAAAAACACCTTATTTGCATCAATTATATTGTTACAAAAGTACCAAGAAGAAGAAGAAGACGAAGAAGACGAAGAATATGAAGAAGACGAAGATCGAACTGTGTAATGTTAAGCAATCCAAGCCACATGCTACAAGAGTTCCAATGTACCAGACTCTAGAAAAGTGTGAACCCATAGTTTCCTTGTGGCTCAATATCAATGCAAACTGGACCTGGGCTGCTTCCGCATCAGGGTGACTGTCTATAGTAGTCTAGTTGCTAGTGTAATTCTGTGTGAAATTGTCTTTGCAACAGAGATTCCAGACAGCCCAGGGTAATCTGTTTCTGTCCATTTTTAGCAGTGGCTTTCTCCTTCCTACCTGATGTGCATTGAAGTTCCTTCCCTGATGTGTAACCACATGACCCTCAGAATTCATTGCGCACTGTTTTATTTTTTTTTTATTTTAAGAAGCATTGAGGAGCATCACTGCATAAAAAGAGAATAATAGTTTTTTTTAAAAAAGAAACTTTTTTTAAAAGCTCCTCTGATGATCTCTCCCTTCGCAAAAGGCAAGATGAAGTGTGGGAGAATCCATTCTGTTTTTGTTTTGTTTTTAAGCATGAGTAATTCTGGATAGAAATAATGCAACAGCTTTAGCAAACTAAAAAAAACCTTTGCATTTGCACATCCTTCCTCGTTTCTGTCCAAAAAGCAAGTGATTCTCTTCTATTATGCTAATTGTTGCCACGGTCTGGCCCCTTGTAGTCAAAAACCAATGAAAAGAGTAACTGATGAGTAATTGACTGGCTCTTCACCAGAATTTGCCAAATGTGCTGTTTCCCCTTTAGACGCAAGAAACAGCTTGTGCAGAGAGCGTCCTGTCTGAGAAACACCTTTTTTACAGGTTTTTGTGTGTGGAAATAATGGGCTCTTAATGGTCTGTGCACAAATAAAAGGTAATGTCATGGGGAAACATGGGGGAGAAAAGCACTAGAGGTGGGCATGATCCAGGAAAATGGTTTGTTGTGGTTCGTGGTTTGTCGCGTTTCACGAACCACGAACTGTCCTGAACTTGCCTCGTTTGCGAACTGGTTTGTTTGGTTCATGAGTATGTCACATCCAGGGCTGCAGAAGGTCTGCATAAAGCCCATCCCCCTGTTGCCTAGGTAACAGATTGATTGGTGCCAGGCTATCTGCAGTGATGAACCAAACAACGTACCAAACGAACAGCTCTAAAAATTGTCATGATTCATCATGGTTCATCAGAAATTAGCTCCAACAAACTGCCAGTTTGCAAACCAAAAACTGGCCCAAATTGTGATGAACTTTGGTTTGTATTTCAGTTTGTGTCCATCTCTAAGCTATACCAATCAGGTGGCTGAAATGTGGGGAATTCTTATTGTGGAATGGCCCTGGACAGTTGGCTGTGAAAGATTCCAGTGCTCCAAAGTCTAAATTGCTGTCGATATCAGAGTTATTTTAATCAAAACTAGTCTCTCATTTTGGCTGCTTTTCCTGCATCTATGAAGTACTTTATACATAGAATAGGAAAGGTTGTTCAGTAGGTTGGTCCTCAGAGCAATAGTCCTTGGACAGAGAAGGATGGAAACATATTGGAACACAAACAATTAAGGAAGTCTTATCAGTGTGAATATTTAATTTCTGTTTTAGTGGATAAATATCCCAAACATCCAATGTCTGCAAAGACAGAAATATCTGCATCAGCAGTAGGGAAGGTTTTTCCTCAACCCTACAAATATCACACCACAAGCTTCAGTAAATCATTTATATTTGCTGCCTCATTATAACAAGCTCAGAACTTGTTCTTCTTCCACATCCTTTTTGCCTTCTAGTCAAGGTCACACTTGGAAATGTGATATTTGCTCTCACTGAATTTCTTCCCTCCAGCAAAGCACCACAGTAAGAATCTCAAGCTTAGGGGATGAGTGAATGTTTCCTATTCCTTTTTACATTCATTTGTATTTGTCGCCACCAATTTCAGTCCTCTCCCTTTCCTATTGGTTTTACAGATTTGTTCATACTTGCTCTAATCCTGCCATTTTTTTCCAATGCCACAAGAGGGCGGAGGGGTCATCTCACCCTATTTGTCTCCTTGCAGAAGCCCTATCCCATGATTTGGTCATAGGATAAGGATAAATTGGTAGGATTCAATACATTGTGAACACCAGACATATAGTGGGGTGGATCCTAACTAGACATGGGCAAGAACCACATTACGAACCCAAAAAACCCATGAACCGCCTGATCTTCTGTTCGTGATCCATTGGTTCGTGAGGGTCCATGGTCAACGAACCAGCATTCATTGGAAGCCCGGTTCGTTGCATTCGCCTGCAGTTCATGAAGCCAGACAGTCGGGCACCATCAATCAATTCCCTTGGAAACAGAGCTGGGGGGAATGCCTGAACTCTGTCTGCACTTCTTCTGCCGCCCTGGAAACCCGAATCGAAGCCCAGCTTACCTTGATCTGCAGGTCTTCCTTCCAACCATGAAGCTGCAAAGTGGTTACAATTGGTTACATGGGAGAAGACACCTGGGGGAGGGAGGGGGAGGGGTGTTCTGTAGCCATGGGTGCTCCAATCTCATCCCTGCAAACCCTGATAGGCAGTTCTCATGGCCAACCCCTTGTACACTGGGCCAATGTGAACTGGTGGCTCTAATTGTATCCAGTGGGAGTTTCCTGGGGGCCTCGGATTGGAGAGGGTATAACTCCAAGATCCCTATTGCAATCTTGACTAAACTTGGGTGCTGTCTGGAGGAGAGCTAGCTAAACCCTGTGAATATGGGCTCCCTAAGTGCAACGGGGGCCATTCCAATGCCCACAAACCATGAACCTCAAACCAGTTCAGCAACAGGAAAAGTTTCTTGCAGTTTGCTGGTTCAGGTTCGTCATCAGCACTGAACCACCAACCGCCAGTTCGTTATTTTTGGGGGGGTTGTGCCCATGTCTAATCCTAACCATATCCTAAACTGCACTGAGCAGTGTTTAAAGCCTTCCTCAACTTCTGCCAATGGAAGAGCCATTTCCTTAGGCTAGAGGAAAGCTCCTTGGAGGAATGCTGGATACACAGTGATATTTATACATATAATATCATTCACTCACTAAAACACTGCTGAAAAATTGCATATCTTTTTGAAGAAAAAAAATAGTGAAACGGCACACAAAAATATTTATTTCCATTGGAAGCAAAATTAAAACAAGGATCTTCAGATTTAAACTGTAGGATGACATTCACAAAATGGTTTCTAATTAAGCACTGACCTTATCTTGACTCTCCTTCCACACAGTACATTACTGAATCACTACCACACATGAGAATTCATCAGCAGAGGAAGCCGAGATATTGGGTGCCCAAGATGGAAAATTCAGATTGCAACCTCCATAGAGGAAAAACAAAAACACAAAAATGGAGAGATTGCTTCATTTTAATTATAAAAAAAATCAATATATATATATAGTAGGAAACTCAACCTGTTTAGTGATAGTCAGGGGTCATTTCGCAGAAAAAGAGCTGGAGGAACTCATTAGCATAACTCATTTGCATATGCCACACCCCTTGCCATCACCGGAAATGTTTCATTTGCATAACTGATTTGCATATGCCACACCCCCTGGCATCACTTATCCTGGCTGTTTTCGACCCAATCCTGGCCATTCAGGGCCAAAATTGGGCCCAAAATGGCAAAAAGGGGCTAAAAATATACAAAAAAGTGGCCCAAAATGGTCAGGATCAGGCTGCTGCTGAGCAGTAGAGTGATTTACCACCCATCAGAGGCCCGATCTGGGCCATTTTGAATCCAGGATGAAACAGGCCCAAAATGGCTGAGAGTCAGGTGGGCGGGGCCACCTGACATGTGACCTCTTTGGGGAACTGCCGGACCTGCGTTCCTGTGCATTCCCCCTCAAAATGAGCCCTGGTGATAGTGCTTAAAGCTGTTTAGTAATAGTGCTCCTCTCCACTATATTTAACGATGTTTCAGAAATCTTTGTCTAAATTTCTTCCAGATCTTGATGTACATTCCAAATTATTTGGCCTTGTTTTTGAAAAGAGACCTGTGTGGCATTTTTCTCTTTTTTAGAGTCTAAATTGCACTGTGTAGGTACAGAGTGACACATTTTTCAACTTTCCATTCATATTTCTCTTCTCAGTTATGGAAGTGTTTATGCTTAGTGGTAAAATACTGCAAAAAATCTGTCTATATGAGACTGAAATAATCTTGATTATACTCTTTATTTTTGGTGTTTGGGGCCAATTTACAAGAGAACTTGTGTGCAGCAAGACGAAAATAACCATGATAAAATTGTATGTACAGTCACATCAAGGTTGCTTCTCTGCAATGTTTTATCAACGCATTAATAACTTAGATTAGGGACAGATACCGGAGAATCAGAAGAACTGGAAGATGAATCCAAATGTACACATTTTTAAAAATGTATCCTGACTTTCACTAAAAAAAACTTCAAGGCCACTTGAAGAACAAATTCTGAAAATATTTTTTCCAAAATCCTCTATGTAAATAGGATGGGGAGGAAGATGTAGCACAGAGAAAAGTTCCAAAGCCATAAAGTAATCGAACTGGATATGTGCTCCTTTCTACATATACATGCTCTGCCCAATGAGGTGTAGGGTTTGATGATTGGGTTGCCTGTTATTAGAGCTGCTCCCCCCCCCTTTGCCCACTGGAATAGTAGTAAAGTGCTGAGATAGAACTAGCGCAAGGAAGAATGCAAAGGTCATCAAAGTCTATTCTTCCATTGATCAGTTTTATGTCTAATATGCTGAAGGAAGAAGATTAAATTGCACAGTCTACTGCTGAGCTGATAAGCTATTCAATTATTCAAACGTCAGCTATTAATTGCTGTGTGATCACTGCCATGACCACACACTATCATGAAGGCAATGGACAATGGCAATGCCTTGAGCACAACAAGTTCGTCCAGAGATTTCGATGGATGCCACTACTTTCGAGTGAAAAAATCATTCTCCAGGCGTGTGTCTGCTCGTTCTCATGAAAACTTCACCATCTGCATTTTATATAATTCAATCCACTTTAATTTTCATAATATTACAAGCAGGGCTTTTTTTCTGGGAAAAGAGGTGGTGGAACTCAGTGGGTTGCCCTTGGAGAAAATGGTTACATGGCTGGTGGCCCCTCCCCCTGATCTCCAGACAGAGGGGAGTTGAGATTGCCCTCCATGCCGCCAAGCAGCGCGGAGGGCAATCTCAACTCCCCTCTGTCTGGAGATCAGGGGGCGGGGCCACCAGCCATGTGACCATTTTCAAGAGGTTCCGGAACTCCTTTCCCCCACGTTCCCCCTGAAAAAAGCCCTGATTACAAGTAACTGTAGGTATGTAAATAGACATAGAGACAAGATATCAATATATAAAAAGTAAGCTAGAGGGGATATCTGAAAGCTCCACCCCTGCTTTCATTCCAGAAGTATCCCCAAGAGGGCATACATAGAATGATTGGGTGTACTTCCATTGTCTACTCTGACATCCAAAGTTGTCATTAAGCTTTCCTGGTAAACTGCTGACAACTGAATATAAGTTCCCAGGTGATGAGCTCTTTGTTTCCTTCCCTCCTAGTCTGTTAGGCTTTTTACTATCCTAAAGCAAAGATGGTAGAACCAGGCAGTCCAGCCTTTTGTCAATTTATGGCCAGCTACCAGAAAGACCTTTACAGTCATGTCTAGGGATCCCAGGTACTCCAATAGGGGCGGGGGGGGGATCCTCCACTTCCACTTCCACTTCTGCCCCATGCCACCACCTGGCTGGTGAGGTAGGGAGGAGACATGATAACCGGCCTCCTTGGTGCACTCCCGAGGTGACATGATGACATAACTTCTCGGAAATGATGTTATTGTGGTGCCCTGAAAGCGCTCCCGTTTGGGGTCCAAATCAGCCCTCTGTGAAGCATGTGCTTGCCTGTGTCACTTCCTGGAAGTGATGGCATCATGCAGAAGGACTCCCAGGATGGCGTGAAGGTGAGTGCCGGATCCCCCCTCCCACCAGGAGGATAAGGGGACCTGTCAACCTTAGTCACGTCTCTCTCCCCCACTCCAGATAAGACTGAAGTGCTGATGATTAATAACATAGCAAGAAATCCAGCAGTTTTAGATGATGTTGCATTATCCTTAAAAATTACAGGGCTGTTGTGGGGTGGGATTTTCCTCTGCAAAATTCACTTCTTTAGATATAGCAATTGATTGCTCTTAGTCTCTTTTTTCTCTTTTAAGAGCGGGGTTTCTGTTTCATTTCTCTCCAAAGAGAAATCAGGGTGTCCTTTGGTAAATTCAGCCCTTGCAGTTGTTTTATGTTATACACCCCAGGCGGTACTGGAGCAGGAAGATAGGAAGACTAGGGAAGAGACTGCCTGCCTCTGAGGATCTACAGAGTGAAAATCTGAAATTTTGCAGAACCTCCCTTCTTGCCTTTCCTCTCTTCAAATTTCTCTTTGATAAAAAAGGAATTGGTTAGAGACTGACTCCAAATTCCTAAAAAGAAGGAAAGAGAAAGAATGTTGGGTTTCAGCGAGGAACTGAGAATTTCTCTTAACAGCCCTAACAATGAAAAGGTTCACAGCTTGGGTGTGTTGTTACACTGCTATCTACACAGGTCATCTGGGACATTCAGCATCCTAAGTAGCAGAGTAGGCACTAGAAGTATTTCCTTATATGTTCCATAAAATCCTAACTGGATCCTGCCCCAATTAGGAACTAGGTTATGAAACTTTCCAGCTTAGGCCATTTCCACACGTCTTACTGTCACACGAGATTTGCAGAATGAGGGCGTCTTCATGGCACGATTTCTGACCTCATCGCACCACAATCCCGTTTTCATGGTGCAACGATATCAAAAATTGCACCAAGAAGATGCTCTCATTCCATGAGTCTTGCATGACAGTAAGATGTGTGAAAATGACCTTAGTTGTATTCATCCATTATATCTTTTTTTAAAAAATCGAATGCTTAAGGGTCCTAAGCACCTGCTCCTATCCACTGGAAAAGCAGAGAGGGCTGGGAAGACTCCATTACATACTTGGATGGCTAGCATCTTTGCAAACCAAACTCAATAAATTAAGCTCCTAGTATAAAAGTACAGTACCGTTGTCAGTGTGAGTTAATCGCGACTTCCCTTTATCTGGAAACACAGCATGAAGCAAACCCACAGCATGAAGGGAATGGAACGCAGGAAATTATCTCATCCCTAAATATCACTGTTATTTTGTCAATAAACTGAACAGATCCTGCCTTGAAAGAATAGCTGAATCTATAGTTTCGGATTCAGACATAACAATGATGTTCTCGAGAAGTGGATAATTATTTTGCAACATGCAAAGAATGAGAAGAGGGAAAATAAGAGTAATATTCCAAGGAAACCATGGGCTCATCAATGTGACAACAAAAGATGGTTTGCTCTTACATTTGAATAATATTGCTAATTAAATTAAATTGTCTAATATATAATGGCTTTAGATCTGGAAAATCAGAAGCTGAACCCATTCAGGGAATGAGCGTATAAACTGTTTATACCACTATTATCCAAATTTAAAATAGACTTCAGTCTTGATCTTTATAGTAACATATTAAACCAATTTCTGATTAAACACATTGAGATACAAGACACATAACACTGCAAATCACATGGATTTTTGGTGCTTGGTGGGTCATTAATCACCACTTTTGTTTTTAAAAAGGGTTCGAATCTTGCAGAAGAATCGGATTACTTCAGAGGTTTGAGACACTGTCTTCTGTCCCATACTTAGGCCAGCAGCGAAACTGAAATGTCTAGAGGATCTGTCTCATCAAAAAATATCATAGAATCATAGGGTTGGAAGGGACCTCTAGGGTTATCTAGTCCAACCCTCTACACAATGCAGGAAATTTACAACACCCCCCCTCCCAACTGCCCCAGTGACCCATGCTGCATGCCCAGAAGATGGCAAAACACCTCCAGGATCCCTAGCCAAACTGTCCTGTGGAAAATTGCTACCTGACCCCAAGGTGGCAATCGGCATTACCCTGGGCATGTAAGGCCACAAGAGCTAACCACTGATGTAACTCATTTTGCCCTCCCCCTCATGATCTGCCCAGGTTCACAGAATCAGCATTGCTGTCATACGGCCATCTTGCCTCTGCTTAAAAACCTCCAAAGAAGAAGAGCCCACCACCTCCCGAGGAAGCCTGTTCCACTGAGGGACCACTCTAATGGTCAGAAAGTTCTTCCTCATGTTTAGCTGAAAACTCTTTTGATTTAATTTCAAGCTGTTGGTTAAGAACCCAATACTCTAGATTCATTGTCCAGAAATAGTAAATTAGAGATTGTCTGATAATTGAGTAATTCTGCACACGATGGATAATGCACTTCCAATCCTCTTTATAGATAATTTGGAACGGATATTTTCATGTGCGGAAAAAAAAAATCCACCTCAAACAATTGATAAAGCGCATTGAAAGTGCATTATCCAACGTGTGTGGAATCACTCATTGTTTCCATCTCCTACATCATTAGTGGGGCATTAATGGTTTCTTCAGTGATCCCTAAGTATGAAAAGAGGGTAATGAGGTTTTCATGTGAAAATGTTGGAGACTGAACCTGGGAAATTCAACATATATAGTAGGGTGTTTCCACATGTACCGGCATAACACTAAACTCTTGCAATGAAGGCATCTTCTTGGCACAATGACATCAGAAATCGTGCCAGGAAGATGCCCTTGTTGCGAGAGTTTAGCTTTATGCTGGTACACGTGGAAACAGCCATAGATGCTCTACTATTTAGTCATGGCCCTTGCCTCGTGAATTAGGTAAAAATTCTATATTCTTTAAGTACAAAAAGAAGATAATTAACATTTCTGGTGACCCAACAGAACTTGGTGACCTTTTGATCTACTACTCGCCTCCACATATTTGCAACTGTAATGAACATCTATATTTTCCCAAAAGAATAAAAAAGGAGAAGGCTTTGAAATTATGAAGTAGTATAGTTTGTCCAGAGTCTGAGGCTCATCCCTTGGACTTACCAGGAAGTGGGGGTGAGAGGCAGTTGGGGGACCACTACCCAGCCACCCAAACTGCCACCCTGGGACAGCACGGGCCACCAGGAGAGGGGGAGAAAGAGGCCACCCAGCCACAGGAAGGTGGAGCAGCTCCCAAGCCCCAGACAGTTAGAAGAAGCAGGTGGAAGCCAGCCAGCCCCACCCTCCGGTGGGAGAATAAGAGCCCTATCAGGGGCAGGAAGGACATCCAGGACAGGGCCAGGGCAGAGGGAGGAGGCCCAAGAGATAGGGACAGCCAGCCCTCCGGCAGCCAGGCAGCTACCTTACCAGCAGGACAGCAGAAGCAGCACACAGCTACCTTACCAGTAGGACAGCAGAAGCAGCACAGAGCCACGCCCCAAGCTGCAAACAGGGAGGAAGGGGAAAATAGAGACCATCTGGGGCTGCTGGAAGCTCGGAGAAGAGAAGGCTTGGCAGCCAGCCAAGAGAGCACACCTGTAGCTGTCCAACACAGCCCAATGAGCTTCCACAGGTGCAACTGCTTGGGGCTGTCCAAAGCAGCCAAACTAGCTACCTCCAGAGGCAACTGCTTGAGGCAGCCAGGGCCAATGCTAGAGGGCCAAAGAGGGGTGTGGCTGGCAGGTGGAGCCAGGAATGAGGGAAAGGATATAAAGAAAGTCCACCCACAGGGTGTGGTGTATTGTGTAGGAGGAGTGAAGTAGGAGTTGTCGGAGGTTGGATGGAGGGAATGAGGGAGCGAGGCAGGAAGGCGGCGAAGGAGGAAGGTGGACACAGGGGTGGGGCTAGGTTGAGCAGACTCGCTGGTGGCCTGAGAGGGTGCATGGATGATGTATACCTCCCTTCCTACCACAAAGTGGGGTCCTGCCTAATCCCTAGCAGCACCCCAGTAATGAAGCCAGGTGCCCCGGCGCCCAACGCAGCAGTGCCTGGGGGGAAACCTGACATAGTTCAGCTGTGTGCAGTCTTCAAAACATTCTATGGGCAACACTTTTTACTTCAATACATTACTAAACTTCAGAACGGCATCTAAACTTTTCAATAATTCTGTCTCAGACTGCTGGAGCAGTCCTATTCTCTTGTGAACTTCAAGACCTTTATTTTTTAAAAAGTGGTGACGAATGACCCACCATGCACTAAAGATCAGTGTGAAGAGAATTTTGCAGTGTAACATGTCTTGCATCTCAATGCATATCATCAGAAGTACTAACAAAATATGGGATAGGGTATGAGCAGGTGACTTTGTGACAGAGCTCTTTCAGTTGCCCTCCCAAGTTGTACATCTTTCCCCAGAGATGTAGTTGGCTCCATCTTTCCAAGCCTTTCAATATAATGTAAAAACACAATTGTTTTCAATTGAAATAGTTTCCTTAACTTGCTGCCCTGAGTACTGATATCGCAGCATTGCTTTATTCTTACGATGTCAGTTTGCTTCAATAACTGATGCGTTGCATTTTTTTTATCTGATGTTTTAGAAAATTTGATGGCTTCCTTGAATATTCTTTTACAATAGTCAGGTGGGGTAAATATTCTCTAAATAAATACAACATTTTCTGTTCAGGGGAGGGGGAACCACACATTAGCAACACTTTGACAGGGAACAACAATAAACCATAGGAATCTGATTGTTATCTAGATGAGCTGCAAGCATAAGGAAAATAAGCAGGTCTGCCATTTGAAGCAATAAACTTTCAGCTAGCATGTGAACTAAATTGTAGACCAACTGTAAAGAAAATGATACCTTTATAAAAAATTACATATACACTTTTGTACATAAGAACCACAAACACAATATGTCATTTTTGGCAAGGCTTAAACATGAGCAGAAATAACAGTGAAGGCTTCTCACAAAGTCCTTTAAGACTCGTGAATTGGTTTTACTTCTGCTTTTATGGAGTCAGACCCGGGACATCTTGACATGCTACAAAGTTAGTATTTATCTCAGGTGACATGTGACAAGCAAAGACACTTGGTTTCAAGCATATTTACCCCATGCAAATATGGCATGGGTTCCACAGTTATCCACTGCTTTCTATTTCTATTTCTATTTCTATTTATTTATTTCAAATTTGTATTCTGCCCTCCCCGTGAGTGGGCTCAGGGCAGATATCAACATATTAAAAATACAATTATCAATTCATGTTCATTAAAAACAACACATTTAAAACAGGATGGTGGACAGCCTTCACAGGTAGGGTTAAGATTTATACACCCCTTTTTTCCAGACGGGTGGAGGCCCAGCCTCAGCCATATGCCTGGTGAAACAACTCTGGCTTGCAGGCCCGGTGAAAAGATAGTAGGTCCTGCTGGGCCCTGATTTCAGCAGATCAAGTGTTCCACCAGGTGGGAGCCAGGACCAAAAAGGCCCTGGCTCTAGTCGAGGCTAGGAGGGCCTCCTTGGGGCCAGGGACCACCAACAGCTGTTTGTCCCGATTGGAGTGTCCTCTGGGGAATATATGGGGAGGGACGGTCCCATAGATATGCTGGTCCCAGTCCGCACAGGGCCTTATAGGTCAATACCAGAACCTTGAATCTGGTGTTCTACCAGCAATTCTCCTTCTCATATATAAACATATGCTATGTATAATTTCCTTGTGAGTGACATGGGCCAAACAGAACAGACTCGATGTAGTTTTGATACCATCTGTAGGAAGAAGAGTGCTTCATTGAATCCCATTTGGTCAACCAATTCCCCCTGAGAAAAGAAGTGGGACCAGAAAAGCAGGAAAATGCAAGGTCAGTATCCATTTCTCTACTTGGAAGTGGTCAGCCTGGCCTCCGCCATTTTAATAAGCAGTTCTAGATATGGCTGCTTGTGATATTAAAGATGTTCAGGCCTCTGGAGTTAAAATACCTGCTGTATTGCCACTAGAGAGCCTCCAACTGTTGCTAAGTCCTGCCCGGGAGAATGTGGCATGCATGGAATTCTGCACAGGAATGAGGAGTGATTGAGAAGCGATTGGATTTACTATCCCTCCAGCCCCGAAGGGATCCAGTGTGACAAAGCTCTCACAGAGTCATCCCCATTTAGCACATTCCTTTCCCTCCTCCCATGATGAGATCTGTCCATGACTGAGGAGCTAATCAAATAACATTCATAAGTATATATAGTCATTCCTGGAACAGTACACTCCCCACCTAAATTAATTTACTTAGCCCCAGTGGACTTCATCAGCAAACTATCCTTTTGTGCAGTGCTAGAAATAGTTTTACATTTGTATTTACACGCCCCGGCAGCTACCCATCAAGGCAATCAAATCCTTTGTTAAACCCAGGAACTGACCGGTGTAGTCCTTGTTCTGGCTACTAGGTGGGTTCTCCCACCTCAGGGCACATTTTATCTATAAAGGTGAGGTCCTGGCCCCATTCAAATCATACATGCTTACTGGATCCACAAGCACTGTTCTCTTGAGGTTTGCTCTGAGCCTCTTGCTCTCTTGGCTGAGGACGCTGGATGTTTGAAGCTTCTCTCTCTCTCTCTCCACCGTGGACTAGACTACTCTTCAGGATAGGTAGATATACTTGCTCCCTCTCTCTATTCCCAATTTCTGGCTAAGTTTCCTGTGTGTGTATGTAATTATTTCCGCCCAGTAAATTTGTGTGTATATGCATGAAGCATTGTTCTTTAATAAAAGTTATTGTTTGATGTTAAGAACCAGCCTCATTTGCTACTTTGGGGAGGAGACTCCATTAAAATTGGTGATTGATCCACGCGGTTACCGGCCTCTCGCATAACCATCCTCCTTGCTTGCTAATTCCTCCTTAAATTATTTATTGCAAGGAGACTACATCTGGTAACATACTTTCTTCACAGATAATATCTCTTCAAAACTCTGGGCAAACTTCCACCTATCTCTCAGTATTAGTCCCAAAGCTAAGCACAGATGAAGCACTATAAGAATAAAAGGAAGCTGATGACTTACCGGCAAGCTGGGTTGGCACTGGGTACAAGGCGAAGTGGAGGTGGGATTAGTTGTAGGAGGAGGAGCATCCATCTGGTGCTGGCCCAGCCACATGGTCAGTGCCTTTATACTTGAGCATCCACAGGAGCAGCAGGTCACCCTCCCACTCTCTGCTGATTAAGGACTGTTGGGAGGCACTGTCACAACTTTATGGGTTGGTGGTTTTTGAGGCATTGGGCTGGATCCCAGTAGGGTGAGTGGGCCTTCGGGACTGCTCACCCTGATGGATCTGGAAGCAAGGGTCATCAGGCAGGGCTGGTGATGGAACAACGTGTGCTGAGGTACCAGCGGGAGGCTGGCGGGTGATGCATCGGTCGGCAGCCAAGCCTACCATGCCAATGGGGATCCATGCCCAGATGCCAGGCCAATGCTCCATCCAGCTGTAATCAATAAAGTTGTGCCCATTTCTAACCCAAGCAAGTGTCTGGTGTGATTCTTAGCCTCTATGCAGCCTAACATAGTACATAGGGGACAATATGCTCCCAGCAGGTTGGCCTTAACAACAATCTGGCAACAGCATTGTGGGCCAACTAAAATATCTGAACATTGTTGAAAAGGCAGCTCCACATAGGGTCTGCTACACTGGGCTAGCTTAAACATCATTAAAGTGTGAGTAAACACAATAACAACAACAACAACAACAACATTCAATTGATATACCGCCCTTCAGGACAACTTAACCCTCACTCAGAGCAGTTTTCAAAGCATGTTGTTATTATCCTCACAACAATCACTCTGACTGGATCCCTCTTGTCTAGCATGAGACAAAGCTGACTGAAGCAGTTAAGTGGCGTCCGTGGCCGCTGCTTCCATTTTTCTTTCCAGGAACCTCAACGGAGCCTAATTCTTGAACAAGATTTTCCATGAGAATGGAGCCCCCTCCAGTCAGCATATAAGATTTGTCCCTAGATAAGGAATGATTCCAACCAAGACGCCTTCAGTGTTGTCTGGATTAATATCAGCTTATTTGTTTATCAGAAAGTGAAATGCAGAAAGAACTGTTGGAGCAAGAAAGGAACAGAAGATGGAAAATTTGCTTGTCTCCAATAGAAAGGTAATAAATAAATAGATAAATAGATAAATAAATAAAAGCTGATACCCCAGTTTTCCCTTGTGTCTCAAGGCTTTTTACAATTCCAAATTAAAACCATGCATAGTTCAAACTCATTATCCACCCCCCCCCAACAATGAAAATCTTGGGCAATAAAACAACTTTGCAATGCCTCCAAAAAACAATTCCCTCCCACTCAAACCAAAGGTCTTATTCCACAGTCTGTGAGTTACTACTAAAAGACTCTTGTTGATGCCAAGCGGGGGAACATTAATGGGGGTGGGGGCAGAAGATGGCATCTAGAAAACAGCAAACAGTGTACAGGGGCATTTGGCAAAAGATGGTCCTAGGCCATGAACAGTGTACCAGTTTATAGCCAGCACCTCAAACTGAAAAAAACAAATCAGCAGCTATTGCAATTCTTTTAAGGTAGACAAGATGAGTTTCCACTGGCCAGAATAAGAGGTGAGCACGAACAAGAAAAAAAACGAACACGATGTTCGTTGTTCATGAACAACCACAAACATGACCCTGTTCATGAACATATTCGTGGTTGGCTGTTCGTGGGAGGGAGGGGGGAGACTGGGAAGGGAAGAAAGTTCCCCATGCCGTTTGCAAACAGTGTGGGGAACCTCCTTCCTTTAAAAGTCTCCCTCCTTCCAACCGGCTGGATGGGCAGGAGGGAGGGAGGAGAGACTTTGAAGGGAAGGAGGTTCCCCACGCCGTTTGCAAACCACGCCGTTTGCAAACGGTGTAGGGAGATGCCTTCCTTTTAAAGTCTCCCTCCTTTCAGCTGGCTGGAGGGAGGGGGGAAGACTTTGTCAGGAAACCCCTGAGAAGCGGCTGAGTCAGGTGTGAAGTGCCCCTCTCCCTGTTGCTGTGCAGCAGCAGGGAGAAGAGCGTTTTACCCCAGCAGGCTGCACTCTGCCACTTGTCAGGGGTTTCCCTGACAAGCAGCTGAGTGGGGGATTTAAATGTCCCTCTTCCTGTGTTGCGCAGCAGCAGGGAGAGGGAATCTTAAACCCTGGCAGGCTGTAATCAGCCCTTGTCAGGGTTTTCCCTGACAAGTGGCTGAGTCAAGGATGAAGTGCCCCTGGGCTTAGATTGGGGTTTCCAGGGCAACAGGAGTTCAGACAGAGTTCAGAAAATCCATGCCTACTGTTGCCAAGGGAATTGATTGAAAGGTGCCGGACGAACAGCAGATCGGGCTGTTCGTGGATTTTTTTGTTCGTATTGCTGTTCGTGCCCACCTCTAGCCAGAACTAGGCTGTCTCCTTTGCCAGATACATTCCATCTGTTAAACTGTTTCTCCCAACTAATGGGTTTAGATTTCAAATCCCTGCAGCTTACCCCCCAAATGTATTATTTGTTTTAAGAAGAAAGATTTATCTCTTCATTGCCAGTCATGCAAAATATGAAGCAGGTTTCTGTACAGGAAACGGGAGACCAAATTAGGTCCCTAAAGGCCCCAGGGTGGCAGCAGGTGTTCTTCAGCTGATATAATGATCTTTCTATCCATGAACATTCATGGAGCTCACGGGGCAGAACTGGAGGGGAATCTGGGCTTCAAGCTTAGCAGAATTTGGCATATTAAAAAGAAAGTTGTCAGAAGATATTGAGACAAACATGCCGGTTGTGGGAGTTAGCATTTTCAAACACGCTTCTTTTAATTTTGGAGCTGCAGCCCAATATTAAATATTCCTTAAATTAAAACCATCCATGATAGTACTATAGAAATGTAAACAATAAGATCAGTGCTCCTCATCTGCACCAGCTCTCCTTTACACCAATACCTACGCAGGGCGCATTTTGAGGGGGAACGCACAGGAACACAGTTCTGGCAGTTCCCCAAAGAGCTCACATGTCAGGTGGCCCTGCCCACCTGACTCTCAGCCATTTTGGGCCTGTTTTGGACTGGATTGGGGCCATAACAGCCCAGATCAGGCCCCTGATGGGTGGTGGATCACTATCTTGCTCATCAGCGGCCTGATCCTGACCATTTGGGGCCCCTTTCAGCCATCTTCAGTCCCTTTTTGCCATTTGGGGCCCAATTTCAGCCCTGAATGGCCAGGATTGGGTCCAAAACAGCCAGAATAGGTGATGTCAGGGGGTGTGGCATATGCAAATCAGTTATACTAATGACACACTTCCAGTGATGGCAAGAGGCATGGCATATGCTAATGAGTTATACTCATGAGCTATGCTAATGAGTTCCTCCAGCTCTTTTTCTACAAAATGACCCCTGCGCCTACGTCAGTCTTTTGTATATACTTGCATACTTCTTAGCACCATTGTGGTTTGGATCGTTAATAAGGCAGAAATGTAAAAATAAAACTGCTACCAGGAACTGAGTGTCTGCATGTGAAGGATCCTCTGCATAAGCTATTTTCACATGCCCGAAGAAGCAAATATTCTCATTTCATTTCTTTTCAAGTCAACAGGTTCAGTTCTCTGCTTTTTTGAGATTGGAGTAGTTTTTTAAATACACACTTTACATGTACAACACTGGAAAAGTTTAGCTGTGGCTGATTTGTGTGCTAATAATGTGGAAAAATGAGTTCAATTCATGAGAAGAATTTGGTGCATAGGAACAAAATTGCATAAATGGAATGAATCGGAGGTTTGATTCGCCCGAGAGAGAAATGAAATCAAAGCAAGGATTTTCACATCAAAATGGCAGTGATGGAAATTCTAATTAAGAACATAAGGAGATCCTGCTGTGTAACTTCAGGGGTCCATCCAGTCTAGCATCCGATTTCATACAGAGGCCAACCAGTTGCTATGGAGGGTCAACAAAAGGGCATAGAGGCTGTCTCTCTCTCTACATGAGACATCTGACACATGAAAAACACATCAGGAGATGTAATGGTAGCCAGGAAGAGTAGTTTAAAAAGACAGAGCCTGCAGCAGGGCAAAGGCTTTGCTATACATTGGAGCTGTGTGAAGGGCCTCTGAAATACCAGAAGGGAAACTTCAGCCCATTATAACCTCTCCAGGTCCAAGCCTGGCTCTGGAAGGCAGCTCCAGCCCATTTCCATTCCTGGCTGCCTTCTGGTTGAGATCCCACAGGGCTTTAGCCTGGAGAATTGAAACTGACAAGCAAAGATGAAATTAACAAACTATGAGCAATGCCAGCAGGCTCTGTCTTTTTAAACTATGCTTTCCAGCTAACATTGTCAAAAAGAGTCCAGTAGCACCTTTAAGACTAACCAACTTTATCGTAGCATAAGCTTTCGAGATCAGTTTGCTTCTGTTAAGGAAGTCAGTTACTTCTGATAATGAGAAGTAACTGACTTCCTTAACAGAAGCAAACTGATCTCCATATCAGAAGCTACTGTTTGCATCTACTCCTCCCTCCCCTCTCCACGTATATATCTGACCAGTTTCTTCTTGCCCTCCATGCATCTGACGAAGAGAACTGTGGTTCTCGAAAGCTTATGCTACAATAAAGTTGGTTAGTCTTAAAGGTGCTACTGGACTCTTTTTGATTTTGCTACTACAGACTAACACGGCTAACTCCTCTACAGCTAACATTGTGTCTCCCTACACTTGATGGACATCTCCCGAGGTGTCTCCTGTAGAGAGACTTTATGACCTTCCCCTGAAGCTGCCTCCTGGTACTGGCATTTAGAGGTTCACTGCCTCTGAATGTGGTGACCTTTATTCCTTCTTCCTCCTTAGACCATTGCAGCCAGAGCAAGATGAAAGGACAGCCCAGACAACTTAAATATTTTTATTTTGGGTTCTTATTGAATCTTTTACTTCCTAGTTTAATAGAAAGCAATAGAGACATTGACAAAATGTTTCCAGTTTATGTTAATTTTAATCTAGATGTCATACATGTACACATCTTTCCCAAGTAATTGGGATGTATTTTGACCCCAGAAGATATGTAAAAAACTGATTACCCATTTAAAACTTTCTACAGAGACCAAACTCCTGTTATACTGTCTCCCCAATGAACTGCAGTGCCCTGAAGTTTCTCTTCCCTCCCCACTGCCTTTCTTTTTTAAGTTTAAGATTCATCAAAAGGGTAAGGGGGTCATTGTGACCCCTAATAGACTTGCCTTGAAAGTACTATGCATAATAATAATAATAATAACTGTGCTTATATACTACTCTTCTAGACGGATTAGTGCCTTAGCCAGAGTGGTGAACAAGTTAGTGTTATTATTATCCCCATAATTCAGCCTAGAAGCTGGGGCTGAGAGGGGTGGCTTCTCACCTACTGAGCTTCTCACCTACTGAGCTCGTGGCATTAGTGGGATTCAAACCAGTAGTATGCTGATTCACAGCCAAACCACTTAACCACCGTATTTGGGGTTTCTAGTGACCCCGACAAATACTGAGAAATGATTTTAGCACTGTTTCCATGTGTAAATAGATGGACCAACACTTATTTTATGGGAAAGTGGAGTAAATAGTGAAAACTAAAATTTCTCTCCATAATTTATAGCTATAGATAATTGATGTGTGACAATATCACACTTTTGGATCTGGGGTTTTACACCACTATAGAGTAGGAGCAGGTAAAAGCCTTGTGCTCCATCACAGCTTCCTTTAAAAGCTCAAATTGGACTGTATTGCAATTTTGGAAAGTGTGGTCATTCTATCCCCCACAAGACAAGCCTGGGCATGTTTGCAGGCATCCTTTGAACAGCTTCACATTTTCCAGACTTGAAGGAGCGATTCAGCCTGGAACTTTAGATAACGCCTAGCCATTTTTCTTTATTTTTTTAATATAATTTTTATTGAATGGGTTAACATACAATCAAGATTATAACAATTACATTTTCCTTTGTTTCCCATGGTTATGTGCTTCTCACCCCCTCCCCTCCCCCTTTTCTGCGTTGACTTCCAACAGCTCTCCAACCCCCCATTTTCTAATCTTATTTCTAAATCCTAGTTGTCACTTTTTTATTACAGGTAAAGGTCTAAACTATATCTTATCTTATTTAATAACTTTCAAACGACCATAATTGTCCTTTAACATCCCATCTTTTCTCTAAATATTTTCTCAATTTCTGAACACCTAGCCATTTTTCCACTGAGCTTTTGTTCAGGAAGAACTTTTAATTGTAAGGATCTAACAGCCTTACAATCTAACATCCTGAGGACTGTTAACAAGAAGGCTAGCAGAAAGAATGCGGATATTTTCTCTCTTTTTTGTTAACCTTTTAGCTGTCAGGAATGGAATCCTCCTTTCTATTGCAAGGATCTGTTATGTGCCTATTTTTTTTTCCTTGTCTGTCATAGACTTTAAAAATAGTGGGCTCAACTTGACCCCAATTACACTTTTTTGGGGTTATTACATTTTAGTCTGTGGTTATATGGACTGGGAATATGTTGATCTAATAGATTGCAGTGTATGAAAATCAAGTTCAGCCTTCTCATTTTGGGAGTGTATGCAACAAGGTCAAAGCACTCCATCCCGCAGACCACGTGGCTGCAGCAAAGCCACCTAGTTCAGATACCCTTTCCTGTAGCTGTCAAGCAGATTCACACCTTCAGAAAAACAGGAACAAATATTAGAACCAATTATCCCACAGTAGACATTCAAGGTTGTGACACAGGCACCCGGTGGCAGGCAGCGAGCACTCATCACCTGCTGGCAGTAGCAGTTACTGGGCACCATTGATTGACGCACAATGGGGCAAACCACCAGGAGTTTGCCCGCTTCTGTTGGGCAACTGGTATCCCTAATCTTATGCTTTCAAAGTGCTGTGGTCAGTTTGACCTCAATGTTTCTGTTGAGTTTTGATTTTTTTTTTGACATTCTACCTGTGTCACTTGCTACTCATTTTTTTTTTGTTATCTGTTGTTCTACATTACACTGTTATTTCATTAAGTAATGACTGCAGTTTTACAGATTCTCAACTCGGTCTTGTTTTAAAAATAGTAGGGTCAATTTGACCCCATTTACATTTCTATGGGTTTTTGATATTTTCAATTAGGGGGCTTTTTGACCCCGATTACAAATGTTATCATTGCTTGAGACCTGATTTTTTTTCTTAGTAGCTAATGCCACGATTGAGAGAGCTATCAGGTTTCTTTTATTATTTGCTGTAATAAGGGACCAGTTTGACCCCTTTTCCAAGGAAGTATAGTCAGGTTTTGTTTTTGTTTTTGGTTTGGGAGTTAAGTAATCTAAAGTGTTATTGGCATGACACACCAGCATGGCATACTACTTACAGTGCTGGACTAATATATGGGAGGCCCAGTTTCAAGCCCCCACTCTACTATGAAGTTTGGTTGTGTCTGGCCAGTGTGTCTAAACTTGGTTGGGGCCAGTCTCTCTCTTTATACTGAACCTACCCTTGTTGTGTAGAGACGGACTGTGGTTCAGTGATATAACACCTGCTTGGCATGCAGAAATTCTCAGGTTTGATCCAGTTAAAAGGATCAGGTAATACAAAATAATAATAATATTAACAATATTTGATTTATATACCACCCTTCAGGACAACTTAATGCCCACTCAGAGTGGTTTATAAAGAATGGTATTATTATTCCCACAACAAACACACCCTGTGAGGTAGGTAGGACTGAGAGAGCTCTGAAAGAGCCGTGACTGACCCAAGGTCACTCAGCTGGCTTCAAGCAGAGGAGTGGGGAATCAAACCTGGCTCTCCAGATTAGAGTCCTGCTGCTCTTAAACAATACACCAAACGGACTCTCTGCTTGAGACCCTGGAGAGCCACTGCCAATCTGAGTAGACAACACAGACTTCAACAGACCAATGGTCCATTTCAGCAGAAGGCAGCTTCATGAGTTCACAATGTATGAGGTTAAAATGGAAAAGGGAGACCGATGTACAGCACCCTAAGCTTCCTGGAGGCGGGATGGAATCAAAATCTGCTAGATAAATAACAAAATATTTCTAGTTCTTTTTCACTTTTACGGCACATAGTACTAGGTTAGAGAGCCAGCATAGTATAGATGTTCAAGCAGTGCCTCCCAAAATTTTTGAACCTGAGGGCACCTTTGGAATTTTCATATAGGATGCTGGGCACAGCCACAAAATGGCTGCCATGGGAAGCAGTGCCAACCACAAAATGTCAGGTTAACAGTAACCATAACTCTTCAACATTTCAGGCAGAAGCTCTGCTTTAGGATGTCTTTAAATAACAGCAGCAACAACAACAACATATGATTTATATACTACCCTTCAGGGCCACTCAGAGCAGTTAACAAAGTATGTTATCCCTACAACAATCACCCTGTGAGGTGGGTGGGGGTGAGAGAACTCTGGAGAGCTGTGACTGACCCATAGTCACCTAGCTGGCTTCAAGCAAAGAAGTGGGGGATCAAACTCAGTCCTGCAGATTGAAGAAGTCCTGCCGCTCTTAACCACTACACCAAACTGGAACATATTTTTTAAAAATGTTTTCTTGCAGACACAACTTATCTTCTGTCATTCAGTGAAGATTTTCATGCTGTGGTGGCAGCTGCAGCTAAAGCAATGTTTGAAAAAACTGCACAGCTGATCAGATCTCTGATGGTCATTAGAAGCCCAGCTGGGTGAAAGCTCAATCTAGCTCCACCTGTTTTCTAAAAACACTTGGCGAGCAGCAGGAAAGGTGTTGGTGGGCACCCTGGTGACCACAAGCACTACACTAGGGATCCCTTGGTTAGTGTCGAACTGGGATCTGAAAGTCTGGATCTCTATACTGCCAGGGAAGCTTGCTGGGTGACCTTGGACCAATCACACATTCTCTGCCTGAACTACCTCACAAGGTTGCTGTGAGGATAACATGGAGAAGGGGGGAAGTGTTGTAAGCCACTTTGTGTCCCCATCAGGAGAAAAATAGGGTATAAAAGAAGTAAATAATTAAATTATGGTAGATTGAAAGCGGTGGCCTCACATGCCTGTGGGAAACATGGGCCATTTCTACACAACTTACCTTCCTCTGGAATGTCCCAGAACATCATGAAAAACACGTGGAAGATAGCATCTTCTCTCACGAAATCGCACCAGGAAGACAAGATCATCCGGGAGTTTTGTGCAACATCGTGTCTTCCTGTCGCGATTTCACGCGAGAAGACGCTATCTTCTGCATGTTTTTTGTGACGTTCCGGAGGAAGTTAAGTCATGTGGAAACAGCCATGCTGTCATGTATGCCTGCATACCTGTCATTAATGTGTTTTGCATTTTGTGCTAATCATAACGGTTTGTTTAGGTCGTATTCTGTACACTGTATAAATCATCTAAGTGTGTGTTAACTGCTAACATGTAATGTACTGGGCCAGTGGGGTTGACTGTTATCTGTTGAAAGTATTTACTTTCACTTCTGTAGCAAGTGTCCTTGGATGCAAGCTGCAGGCAGCGAGCAATGTATCTTTTCTCAGAGACTGAGATGATTTCATTCTGTACTCTGTCTCTTTGGGGGTTTTGTGCCAGAATGGCAACGGACCCAAAGGGCGGGAAGTTTCCCTATAATTAGTACTGCCCTTTTTTGAATAGTCACTTCTGACAATTGCTACCTTTGTGTGAACACCTTGAACGGTATGGATCTCTAATAAAGTTGCTTCAACTGGAACACCTGTGTGTTAACTATGGAGAACTTGAGGGACCCAACTGCCAGGGACTCACACGTGCAAGCTGCCTTCTTAAGAAGACCTTGTCCAGCTTCATCTACCTTCAGCTAAGACAGAGAAGGGCAAGTAAAGGGAAGCAAAACCCAAGTGCAAATTCTGCTTCTCTCTTACCTGCTTTTTGCTATTCCATCAGAAATGGCTCTAAGGCCCTGGTGGAACTACGTGGCCATTGCTTTTTAGATATAAAGGATTATGCGAAACAACTGGCCTTTCACAAATAGATGCCATCCACTATTTTTACCCTGTCACTCTGCGTAACGTTTAAGTACATTACACCTTGCTTGCTCTGTAAGAAGAAGACATGTGGCACTCTAGAAGAAGACAGTGGATCAGTCTCTGGATGGTGAAATATAGCAGATAGATCCCTGGTTCATTGCAGCAAGACACAGGTTCTTGGTTAAATGCCTTTTATTCAGAAATCAGTTCTTTCCATATTCAGATCTAAAGGTCTACTTAGAAGTAAAGTAAGCAGCTAAGCAGTTCTAGCAAGAAGTTGACCAGAATGGCTATATAGGAAAAGTACATCCCTTTTCTAACCCTGTTCCTCCCCCCTCCCAATTTCCAAACAACCTATTGTTGTTCTTTCTGTGTGAGAACATTATGCATATTTGTGCTATCAGGCTACCAGGAGAGAAGACATATCACAGTCAGGAAGAAGGCTTCAAACTGGTAAACACCCAGCCACCTGGGAATGAGTGAGAACTCATTGGAATGTTAGCAATAAGAAACGGAATTATATCTGGCAATACAAAATGGAGTCACAATTGACAGAATAAAGCATATACTTGACAGCAGAAATATTGGCATGAATGAATGGGCACAGTCAGACATGACACAGTGAAGAACTGTAGAAGAACAAGCAAACATGAAAAGTTTCCATAATCTCTCATGCTTGAGAAATGCACTTGATACACAGAAGAGAGAGAGAGTATCTGACTCAATTTTCCATAAATAATTAGTGATGCTGGGAGTAAAGTGCCTCTTTTTCTTTCAGGTCAATGAGTAGCTGGCTTTGTAGTGCTGAACATCTAAATCAATGGGCCTATCACTAATTCAAAACATGTTGGAATCTAATTACTAGTTACTAGCACTGGTAGTGTCATTTCTCAGGGATAGTCTGCAGTCCTCGGCTTTTCATTCCATTCATTTTCCAGTTGGGGACACAGATGGCAGAGGTAACCCAAGCAGCAGAAATAGGAGCTATCTTCTGCTGCCTTGCTTTGTAAGAAAAGCAACTGCAGTAAAGGAATAAGAACCTTGATTAATCGTTCCCAATCTCTGTAATTAGATGTGCTTGCTCCTCTCAGGAACAGATTCACAGGTGATGTGGGAAAACAGAAGTGCAAAGGAGAAAATAAAAGACACAAGGACAACAATTTCATTGCAAGTGAAAAAGTACCATTGGGTTCTTGATGAGATTGTGGGTGGCTATAGAGAACCATTTGACTACACATTTACACCAGATCTCTGTAAAACTTTTCCTAGCAGGAGGATTCAATTGACCAAGCAATCCCAGGGGTAACTCTGCCTGTTTCTCGTCAATCCACAGCATGCTTTTTAAACAGGAGCATGCCAGACCATTTTTCTCAGCTCCAAACAACCAAAGGACAACAACCAATAAGGAGCAACCCTCAAGAGAGTGAACCAGAAAGCAAATAAGAGGGCTAAACCAGTGAAAAATAGTAATATATTTCAACACAGAATACTCAAGCAATAAGGTGCATAAAAGTGCAATTTTGCTACAATTATTTCAGTGTGAAATATAGCAGGAAAAGAGGCAACCACAGAGTACAAAGAAGGAAAGCAGTCAAAAAACACACAAGGGCTAAACAATTAGACCCGAGGGTGGTACAATGAATGGTACTGTTACACAGACATATTTCTAAACCAATTATGGGGTGTTTCTTATAACCACAGGTGCAAACAGGCAAAACAAGGGGCACAAAGACACCCCTCCCCCGACTCTACAAGACGCTACCAATTAGCTTGTTTCGATCTTTTCTTCCTCAGGAGTCGTAATAACAGTTACACCTGAAAAGCAAAACACCACCATGAAACTCTTTGGTGGGAAGGTCAGCACCTCGAAAGGTACAGCCGCCGACGGTACAAAAAGATCGAAACAAGCTAATTGCTAGCATCTTGTAGAGTCGGGGGTGGTCTTTGTGCCCCTTGTTTTGCCTGTTTGCACCTGTGGTTATAAGAATCACCCCAAAATTGGTTTAGAAATATGTCTGTGTAACAGTACCATTCATTGTACCACCCTCGGGTCTAATTGTTTAGCCCTTGTGTGTTTTTGGACTGCTTTCCTTCTTTGTACCCTGTGGTTGCCGCATATGAAAAAGTAGAATTATTGACTTTGTAGGACACCGAAGAGGAGGAGAGAAATAAGAATCTGGACAGGAAGGTATCACAAGGGGGAGCTAGTTGTTTACGAAAGTCAATGGATAGGAAAGTTTTAGAGAAGATGTGAAGGAACTTGAACTATTGGTTGGATGCAGTGAATGGCTTATGGCCAGCATTCAGGTTGGGGGTGAATTGTGATCTTACCATTCTGGTAGGATTTCACATGTCCTACACAACAGAATCTCACTGGAATTTTTCACAAAGGTTATCACAGGGACTTCTCATCCATATTCCTAAAATATAAGTTTACCTCTTATTAAGTCTCTGCATCTCTTCTTACTGATAGACACATTTTCAACCTATACAACAATATAACCTATACAACACCGTGACACTGAGAGAGATCTGTCTTTCGGTGCTACACCTCTGAAGATGCCAGTCACAGCTGCTGGCGAAACGTCAGGAACTACAATGCAAAGACCATGGCTATACAGCCCTGAAAATCCACAACAACCATATACAACAATAACTCATATTCTTGGCTTCCTTCCTTTCTACTTGCTTCCATGAAGTAATTCCTTAGAAGAAGCTATGTTGGCAATAACACCTCAAGGAATAAGGAAGTTAAGTAGTTCACTTGAGTTGTAAAGAGTTTTTTTTTTTAAGAGAGATAAATCATAAGGCTCCGGTACCTGGAGCAAAAAAGATAAAGGTCATTACTTCCATCCCCGGTTTCTAATACCACTCAGTAGTAGAGCTTCAGCTGGGAATGAGCTTTGCCCCAGCACTTGCATTTGTTATATAACAAATAATTTCCATTCACTGGAAGCATCTCTCTCTCTCTCTCTCTCTCTCTCTCTCTCTCTCTCTCAGACACACACACACACACACACACACACACACACACACACACACACACACACACACACACGGATAGAGTTCTCAAATTAAATTCTATGTTGCATTTCATACAGCTGTCTTATGTGGGATACTATCAAATTTCTGATCCTTGCTGGTTTGACTTGAAAAATCCCTGTTGAAATTATGCTTCTCCTCTTGCAGTGAATAAACCCACGACTCTTAATTTCATGCCTTTTTCCAGTTTTTTTTTTACAACCAATTTCCCCTTTAATTTTATGTTTTTTAACATTGTTTGTCAATTGCATGTCAACTAGGATTGCCAAACATGACCTAGGAAAATCCTGGCGATTTGGGGGTGGAACCTGGAAAAGGCAGGGTTTCGGGAGGGGAAAGACCTCGGTGAGAATAATGTCATAGACTCCACCCTCTAAAACTGCCGTTTTCTCTGTAATCTCTGTAATCTGGAGATCAATAGTAATTCCAGCAGTTCTGCAGGCTCCACCTGGAGGTTGACTAATCTCAATAGTGTTTACAATGTAAAGGCATAAAAGAAACCAATTCGTTAAAAAGAGCCAAAAGAAAAAGCTTTTAAAAAATGAAAGGAAATGAAAAAAAGATAGATCAGGCAGAAGTACCCGTCATGTGGGAATAAGCCATCACAGATACATCCCAGCACTCAAACTGTAATGACATGATTTCTCATCTTTAATGGAATCCTCTTATTCATTTCACTACAAGCCATCAATGGATTAGATATCAAGTGACATATCCATATATTTTTATTCAACCCTCTGAGGTGCTCAAAAAGATGTACATGGCACTTCTCTGCTCTTACTTCAATTTCACAACAACTCAGTGAAATAAGTTAGGTATAGGAAGAGTGAGGCCCAAAGTCACCCATTGAGAGTCGACACAAGATGCCTCAGAGCATGTCCATCAAGTGTAAGGAGACACAAGGTTAGCCAGGAAGCATAGTTTAAAAAGCCAAAGCCAGTGGAGATCACTCCTCAGAACGTTTGTTAATTTAATCTTTGCCTTCCTGGAAGCTCTGTCAAATTTAACCTCTTCAGTCTAAAACTGTGTGGGATGACAACCAGAGGGCAGCGTGGAATGGAAATGCACTAGAGCTGCAATCCACAGTTGGGCTTGGACCTGGAGAGGTTCCAATGGGCTGGTTTCCCTTCTGGCATTTCACAGCCCCTACACACAGCTCCAGTGTATAGCAAAGCCTTTGCCCTGCTGCTGATTCTGTCTTTTTAAACTTCCCTTCCTGGCTACCATTGTTTCTCTGAACACGTATTCTTCATGTGTCAGATGTCTCATGTAGAGAGATTCTGAGTTGTATGGCTGACTGGGATTTGAACCCATATACTAGAGCCAAGCTACAAGTGACGAATGACACTTGAACAGCAAGTGAACAGACTCACGTAGTGATCAAGTGGAGCGCAAGTGGAGCACAAGTGAACAGGGAGGAATACACTTGCCGTTCAAGTGTCATTCGTCACTTGTAGCTTGGCCCTGAGTCTGTTCACTTGCCGTTCAAGTGCCATTCATCACTTGTAGCTTGGCCCCTAGTTGGACACACTAAGTACTATACCACTCTGGCTCAAGCAGCCCAAAGTAACTCTGTATGTGATTCCCTAGTTATTTTGATAGGAAAGTTTCCAAAGAGGGTATGGATGGAATGATTATAACTGGGTGGATAAGAAAAGCCCACTTCATTCAGATCTTTAACTAGTTTTCAACCAGTTTTATGTATACAGTTTCATACAGTTTTAAATATGGTAAGATGGAAATTTGACTTAGCTAAATCATTTCAGCGTTTCTTCCCAAGAGACGGACACTGCCGTGCAGGGAGAGCTGAGTGGCACTAATCCAATTTCAAAATCAAAAGGCAATATATCCAAAGATGCTGTTGAGAGTCACTTCGATTTTAAAATGCCAGCACAATTGAACTATAAAAGCTCTTCCTCAGAGTTACTGCAGCATAAACAGTGGAATGGAAAAACCGTGGCCTGGATATAAACAACTGTGCAATTGCATCAAGGTAGCCATATATTCAACAATAGGTCGACCTCCAGAATGGCTTCCCATTCTCAGTCGACCATACAGCAGCATCTGAGGGCCAAGCTACAAGTGGAGCGCAAGTGAATGGCAAGTGGACAGGGAGGAATACGTGTGAGTCTGTTCACTTGCCAGGCAAGTGTCACTCGTCACTTGGAGCTTGGCCCTTAGATATATAGGGAGCCTCCTTATGGACCTCATTTCCAGCCCAATAAAATTAAACCCCAGTAAACATGCCCTTGAAGGACACAACATGCCCTTGATTTGACACAACACCAAAGCTGCTGTCCTGCTATTTTTGTAATGTCCCCTTTTTCCAGTGGATTCCCAAGTTAGAGTACTTTCTCAGGCACTTGTCCTCATGTCCACTCAGCAGAGACAAAACATCAGCTGTTTATTTGCAAGAAGAAAATTCCAACAACCACAACTTCGGCTAACGTACAAAACCTGGAAAACTGAAACAAGAGCTCCACCCAATAGGACTAAACTAAATCACACAGTTATTGGGAGAAGAGCAGAATGTTCCATTATATACATACATCTATACAATAAATATACTACAATTTTAGATTGCCTGTATACTGATCCTCAACACTGTAGTGGTTAGACTCTTAGGGCCAAACTACAAGTGAGGCCTGACACAGGTTGGACACTTGCCAGCTTCCCTCAAGTTTTGATGGGAAATGTAGGCAGCTTGGTGGAATGTTGGACAAGTGACAGTTGAAAAGTCCATTGGACAGCAGTCGGAGAGCCAAGCTGCAAGACCAGGATGCCTACATTTCCCATCAAAACTTGAGGGAAGCTGACAAGTGTCTAACCTGTATCAGGCGTCACTTGTAGCTTGGCCCTAGGAGTTGGGACTAGACCCAGAATCAAATCCCCAGTTTGCCATGGAAGCTCAATGGGTGACTTTGGTCAAGTCATTTTCTTTCAGCCTAACCTACCTCACAAGGTCTCTGTTGTAGTGATAAAATGGAGGAGGGGAGAAAAGTAGGGTACAAACATCTAAATAAATAAAATGTTAGGCAGCAAAGATGACATTTTTCATCACAAGTAGCACGATCATAAAAAGAACTCCAGCCTTCTAATGGATTTAGAATGGTTTAACTAACAACATTTGATTTATATACTGCCTTTCAGGACCACTTAATGCCACACTCAGAACGATTTACAAAGTGCGTTGTTATTATTATTCCCACAACAATCATCATGTGAGGGGGGTGGCGCTGAGAGAGCTGTAGCTGACCCAAGGTCACCCCGCTGGCTTCAAGCAGAGGAGTGGGGAGAATCAAACCTGGTTATCCAGATTACAGTCCTGCCACTCTTAACTACTACACCAAACTCTGCTCAGTATTGCACTGTATGATATTGTGACAGAACTAGAACAAAAATGTATGGTGTCAAGACTTATCTAAACTTGTGGCTGAAGCTACAACCTTCTGCTAGATTAATCTCATCCTCTGTCATAGTAATAAGCACATGTACTACTTCCTGTAGATGGTATTACTATACATGTATGCTACCTAGATTACAGAACTTCCCAACTAAAATAAGATACATGTTTTCAATAAGCTAGGATCACTTTGCTCTTGCGCTGGCTGGCTTTTGACTTCCTTCTTTTTACCCTAATTCTTTATAGTGACCAATTGTTATATGGCTTGTGGCCTACTTAGGGACTCATTTCCTAATATTTAATTGTTTTCTCCCCTTTATTCCTTTAAAAGTAGAGTAAAGCTTGGGAAGCCATCAGTATGAAAAATAGTTGTACATGATCTCATGACAGAGAGAAAACCAAAGGCACTTCAAGGGATTGCGTCTATGCCTTAAGTGAATAAATCAGTACACCTTTTTGAAATAAATTAAAGAGAGAATCAATTAAGTTAAGGGCACACAGCAATTTTCTGGATTGGGCCCCCATATAAATCAAACCGGATTTAATCAGATGTAGACAATCTCATTTCTAAGTCTACACCTGTGCCTTATGAAACTTCAGTCCACCATCAAAACTCAATAAAGATCATTCGTCAAATCACCCATGAATAATGCTCTCATTTTGTACACATCAGATACCAGTCCAGCCAGTGACGCCTTTTGCTTTTGGCTTTCCAGCATCTCCTTTGCCACAAGTGATTTTGCATCTGGGGTGTGCAGCAAAGTTGCCCTGCACATCTGCAGGATACCTTTCAGGCATAATGCAGGATCAAGATGGCAACACATAGTATCGAATAACATTATTAAAATCACATTTTTTAAACTCTGAATTTGTAGACAGTTAGAACATTGGATGAATACGATGGATCCAAGAGGAAATATCGAAGTACCAAATTACATTTGCATTTATATTAATGACATATTATCTTACTCTGATATAAATATGGAGTTCTTTAAAACTGTGAAGCTCTATTGGATGCACACTAGTTTTCCCATTTTGATTAGCAACCAGAGTCAAATCAGTGTTCGTCTGAAAAGAATTCAGCATTTGACTTGCTCTACTGTGCCAATATTTAAGTCCATTGAGAAGCAATGTCTCCAGAACTGCTCTGTTTGGATAAACGTGAAACACTGATGAAGGTAATAGGTTGAGACTTTTAAACATCTTGTGGATATTCTGGTCGCTATGGTCCAGGAGAGGCACAATACTTCCAAGTATAATAGATTATGATTTACAAAATGGGATCACCTGTAGAATCACATATTCCCTTCCTTTTCCCCAAATTCCCCTCTCCTCTTTTGAACATATGAAGGTGCCTTATACTGGACCATACCATTAGTCTGCCAATGTCTGGTAACTGTTTTCCAAGCCAAGTTCTTTCATATCACCTACTACCTGATCTTTTATAACTGGAGATGCCAAGGACTGAACATAGGACTTCTACAGGCCAAGCAGATGTTCTACCTCTAAGCCACAGTCCCTCCTTTATTGCATCATGACATTTATTACCCAATGAGGAAGTCTCCTTGTGAGTTGGGGAAATTAGCATGCAAGGAGATGCAGCAAGAGGTGGGTAACTTAGCGAGACCTCCACCTATGTATACAAGGATCCCTTCCTCTAGATCTCTTTAATAAACAGGCAAATGCTCAATCAAAAAGAGTTTTTTATTTAAAATAGTAAAGATAAATCGCACACAAAACACACAACACACACACACAGGACTAACTAGAAAAACAGGGAAGAAAGCTGGAGAGAGCTGCAGAGTTGGGCCATAATTACCGGTTCCAGAAGATAGAGGGCCTCCAATGAAGAGCAGCTTCAGTGATGAGCACTTCACGGCAAAAAGAGGAAGAGGGGCTCAGAGGGGCTACTCAAACCCTCCCTTCCCCAGGCTCCACCCCCCAAAATCTCCAGGTATGGAGTTAGAAATTCTAGTACCTCTTTTCACAATTTCTTTTTGCAATACACAAGCTCTGAACTGACTTTGTGGCATGGCCTCCAAGATTTTAGCATGACATAAGAGAAATTGTAAGTAATCCAAACATTTGATCAGCAATAGGGACAAGTCAGCTATGAAGCTTACTATTTTAAGATATCATGGCATCAACCCGGTCAAATTCCTACTAGGTTAGCAATAGTCTCTGTACAGTGGTGTGTACACATGTCACTTCCCTACATCATGTGAATGATGTAACATACATTGCACAGGTGCTTCACATGGAGGACCGTATGCTTGCAATTTTTATTACAAAAGAAATGACAGGTAGCTTTTCGGATTGAGTTTATGCATTTATGGGCCTATGTACGCTCTGCATGTTTCACATGTTACTTCAATGCATACAAAAGACAGGACACACTTCCTCATCCCAGTAACACTTTTTCCAAGCTGGTGCATGTTTGAACCAGCAGTCAAAATTTACTTCCAGCACAGAGCTTCTGACCTAGACATACTTAAGTGCTGTACCCCACCACTGGAGATTCAAGTGTGATTCCCCTGAGAAATTGCCCTAATCTTCCCCAAATTTAATTGATTTACTTAAAGTATTTAAAAAAAACACCTTTCTCCTAGATAACTGGGACTCGAGCCATGTCACATCAATAAAAACAGTACAAAACATAATTCTTAAAAACAAAATTAAAACAGCCACCACGAAATCTTTAAAAACCAGGACACCCACAGGGCAATCATCTGGCGTGAGCCATAAGCATTTAGAAAGAGATATTTACATCACTTTGAAGCATGTGGAGTATTCTAAGTGCACGCTGCTCCAAAATTATGTAAATGACTCCCTGCCAGGGGCCATGTCAACTTCTGAAAATGGTGTGAGGTAGGAAGCAGGAATTCTTCCTCCTCCCGCCCCACATTTCTGAGCCGAAAAGGGCTCCCTCTAAACTTAAAAATGTAATTCCCTGCAGCTGCTGTGTGTGACTGCAGGAAGAGCAAGTTGGGTTGTCAGAACAACTTCAAGGCACTGTTGTGCTGAGGAAATTCCTGCAGATGCTTCAAATGAGCACTTAGGGCCAAGCTACAAGTGACACCTGACACAGGTTGGACACTTGTCAGCTTCCCTCAAGTTTTGATGGGAAATGTAGGCATCCTGGTCTTGCAGCTGTAATGGAGAGCCAAGCTGTAAAACCAGGATGCCTACATTTCCCATCAAAACTTGAGGTAAGGTGACAAGTGTCCAACCTGTGAAAGGCGTCACTTGTAGCTTGGCTCTTAGTGTGTCTGTGTGTATGTTATGTGCCTTCAAGTTACCTCTGACCTATGGTGACCCTATGAATGAAAGCCTTTCAAAATGTCCTATCATTCGTAGAAGATTTCTGGAATAAAATCTTGCACCAAGTCTTTTTGTTGACTGGCTACAAAATACCAAAGAAACCTGTGCTGATATTTCTGAATCAATGGGATGATATGGAGATCCCACCCATTCGACGAGACTTCATCAATATCTTCTTAATGGCAGCAAAAAATTCAGTTGTTCTAAAATGGAAATCACATACTGTATCGACAATTACCAGTTGGTACTCTAAAATATGGGACCATTTTTTTATTTGAAAAAATCAACGATGGAATCTATCAACTTGAAAATTTCCCCCAAACAACAAATTTTATGGAAAAATTGTTCCCCTTTTTTGAATACATTTCTAAAGAAAATCTATATCCTCCTAATAAAATATACCAAACAATCCTGAATCTATAATCCAAAATCAGATCATTCAACTTGAATTTGTCTTTCCATGTTTTACCTTTCTCTGTTACGTAGATATTCCCTATCATTCATTAACAGACTTGCTCAGATCCTGCAAACTGGAGGACATGGCTTCTTTTATTGAGTCAAGCCATCTCGCCTTCCACTTTTCCCGGCATTATTGATTTTTCCATAGAATCTTGTTTTCTCATGATGCGACCAAAGTTAGCCTCAGTTTTGTCATTTTAGCTTCTAGGGAGCACCTTTTTGGAGGGGAAAGATCCGAATTTCACTTCTGGTGAGCTCTGAATTTCACTTTTGGTGAGATTTTTCTTGAATGCTGCCAGCAATGGATGCAGATTGAGCTCACTTTTGGTAACATGGCTGTAGATGGAAACAAGAGGTGAAGCTTCTCCATTTGGTGTCAAGGTTTGCTCTTGTTCGAACAAAGTGTTTGTGCTATTTGCAACATATGGTACCTGCAAGTACAGCGCATCATTTGCCAAGTGACGGCCAGCGACGGCATGACTAATGTTATTTGTAGCTCTCCCATTAAGGGACAAGGGGAGGGGGTTTAAAGAATGACAACATAAAAACTGAGAATGGTGAAAAACTAGCCACAACACTGTGCTGCCAGCAGTCTCTCCCCATATACCATACCTAATGTAAAACAGATGGTTAATTTTGAGAATTGGATGAGCAAGGATGCACGTAGCAGATGTGCATGTCTGCCAGACAGGTGCCTGATTTAGAGTGACTTCCACAGAATGCAACTTGCTCTGGAATGACAGGCCAATGACATTTTTGCACTCCTCAGAACAAGCCAGTAAAAAGAGCTGGCCTGCTTTCCCAATTGTCAAGTGATACCCCTGTCCAAAGCAACACAAGCTCCCCTTTATAGAGGGGTGGGGGGGAGATAACCAAGGAAAGGAGAAAGCCTATTTGACGGTAATGATGATGCTAACAATAACAACTGCTCGTATATAACACTTTCTAGACACTGCCGCACTCAAGAGCGTTGAAGAACATCAGTGCTATATCCCCACAATACAGCTGGGAAGCCCAAAATGAGCCCTCAAAGAGCCTACAATTTTGGAATTCCAAATTCCATTTCCCCCACCAACACTCCTGTTGAAGTTAGTGGAATGTGCAGTTTTCTTGGCCTTGATTCCAAACCCAGAAGGAAGTAATAGCTAGGGTCGCCAGGTGTCTGGATTTGGCCCGGACAGCCTGGCATTTGGGAGAACTGTCCAGGAAAAACATCCCCCAAATACCAGACACTTGGGCCAAGCTGGGAAAGTGGCCTGCCACCCCAAGTACTAAGCCAGCCTCTTGTGTAGGGTTCCCCGGATTGGTGCCCAGAAGTGAGAGGGGGGTCGGCATGATGATTTCACTGTAGGAAGTGACATCATCACAGCACCCTGGGAGTTTGAGCGCACTGTATACGTGGATGAATGTAAGCCCCCTGCCCTCTTCTCCCTGGGGTCTGGGATCAGGCTGGACCCCATCTGGCAACCCTAGTAATAGCTGGGGAATGTTGGGAGTTATATTTGCAAGTTGGTTAAGCCATTCCTTACTTTCTGTTACTCTCACCCATTTCTTGTTGCTCAAGGAGGGACCAGCAAAGGAGGGAGCTATTACGTATGTGGGGTGAGGTGGGGGTCCTCCAAACATCCCTTCAGAGTGCTTGGAAAAGCCCGAGAATTTTTTCCTGGTTCTTCTAGAGCAGGGCATCCTTATCGTTACACACTCCATAAGTAAATCCTTTAATTTATTAGTTCAAAGCAAAAAAGAAAAAGAAACAAAAAACAATGCCACATAAACACTGTAGGCCAATCTATACATAGGTTTCTATGAAAAGTTTCCAGATATTATAACAACAACAACATTGGCTTTATATACCGCCCTTCAGGACAACTTAACACCCACTCAGAGTGGTTTACAAAGTGTGTTATTATTGTATTGTCGAAGGCTTTCACGGCCGGAGAACGATGGTTGTTGTGGGTTTTCCGAGCTGTATTGCCGTGGTCTTGGCATTGTAGTTCCTGACATTTCGCCAGCAGCTGTGGCTGGCATCTTCAGAGGTGTAGCACCAAAAGACAGAGATCTCTCAGTGTCACAGTGTGGAAAAGACATCTTTTCCACACTGTGACACTGAGAGATCTCTGTCTTTTGGTGCTACACCTCTGAAGATGCCAGCCACAGCTGCTGGCGAAACGTCAGGAACTACAATGCCAAGACCACGGCAATACAGCCCGGAAAACCCACAACAACCATCATGTGTTATTATTGCTATCCTCAAACCAATCACTCTGTGAGGTGGGTGGGTCTGAGAGAGCTCTGAAGGAGCTGTGACTGACCCAAGATCACCCAGCTGGTTTCAAGCGGAAGAGTGGGGAATCAAACCTGGCTCTCCAGATTAAAGACTTACCGCTCTTAACTAAAGCCAAACTGGCTCTAAATATAAGTCTCCGTAAGTAAATCCTGTTAGGCGTGAAGGTGGAGCAAGCCTCTAGTTTTCATTCATTGGCTCAGCCATCACTGGATTATCAAATGTAAGTAGAAAGAGACAAAAATAACAGAAGATTGTACCAACAGATAATCACAGAATTAAAATAATGAAATAGATTATGTTTTCCTAAATAGGATTCAGTATCAGTATGCCTAAGGTTGCCAACCTCAAGGTGGGACCTGGAGTTCTCCTAGAATTGCATCTGATCTCCAGACTAAAGAGATCAGTTCCACTGAAGGAAATGGCATTTTTGGATGGCGTAACATCTCTGCTGAGCTCCCTCCTCTTCCTAAACTTTGCCCTCTCTCCTAAAAATTTTTAAGCCCAAGTTGGCAACCCTAACTGGACCTGTAATTTAAATAAATGCCAATTATATAGCATGGATATTGAACACTGGTCAATTCCCAAGGAAATCTAGTAAACAATGGTATCTCCTTGCCCTTTAAAGCTGTACTATAAAAGTGAGCTTTGCAATTATCTGCTGCCTATGAAATCTTGAAAGTTAAAAATGGTTATGGTATGCAACTTCAACAGATATACGGTTATTGCCTATGAATGTTTAGAAAAATGGTTTTAAAATGTTCACCATGTTTTATCACCTACCATTTTTATTCTCCTAGAAACTGATTTTGAATCATTAATGTATTCTGTCGATGTGTCGAACTGAAGACAAAATGGAAAACATTTGCATACCTAACAGATACTTTAACATTTCTCTAGTTTTAATATTCTCCATTCCTTGGATCTAGTTAAGGGCTATATTCACATTAACTGGTTGGGAAAATGGCACATAACATTCGATTTCGACATACAATGACACATCTCCTGCACAGACAATTCAACTGCCTGATCTAGTGATAGAGTTGCCAGGTCCCCTTACCCTCCAGTGGGAGAGGAGGCCCAGCATTTACCTTTCTTGTCTTCACATGTGAGAAAAGCACATGCACGCTCTCAGGATGATGCAATGACATCACTCCCCCCCCCCCCAGTTGGCCAGGTGAGTGGTGGCGAGGGGTGGTGAGTAGAGATGGGCACGAACAGCAGTACAAACCCAAAAAAGCCACGGACAGCTCAATCTGCTGTTCGCAAACAAGCTGTTTGTGAGTCCCCATTCTAAATGAACAGGTGGTCCTTGCAAGCCTTGTTCGTTGCTGTTCGTCAAGCCAGACAGTCTGGCACCTGCAATCAATTCCCTTGGCAACTTAGGCAGGGATTGTCTGAACTCTGTCTGAACTCCAGCTGTTGCCCTGGAAACCCCAATCTAAGCCCAATTTAGCTTGATAGCCAGGTCTTCCTTTCAAGTGTGGAGCTCCAAATTTGTTAAAAAGAAGGCTCTGGTTTTGCAAACAGTGGAGAGGGAGAGTGACAGTTGCTGTTGACATTTTGATAGAGTACATTGGAGATCGAATTTTCTTTGTGTGGTGCGGTAGGGATCTACCTCTTCAAGTTCCACGGCTGCTGCCAGGCTCTGGGACCAAGCTATTATTTATTATTGGTAGCTTTCCTGGTGCCTGCTCAGGTAGGGTTTCTGGGAGTGGTGCAGTAGGGATCTTGACTTGGATGATGCTGGAGGAGAGCCTGCTGGCCCCCATGAGCAGCCAACCACGAACATGTTCGTGAACAGGGCCATGTTTGTAGTTGTTTGTGAGTCCCTGTTCATGGATGGCAATGAACAACAAACATCATGTTCTTTTTTTTTCTGTTTGTGCCCATCTCTAGTGGTGAGTAGGAGCAGGGGATCCCCCCACCCTGACCAGGGAACCGACCAGCCCTATCTAGCGCTTCACACATGTGGCAAGAAGAGAAATTCAGGGGACTAGAACTATTTCCTTTATGCCTCATCATGACCAGCGATATCTCACCAGCTTAATTCTGGCTTTGCATGCACACCCTCAGCTGCAAGGCAATAGAACTGCACAGAGCAGCTGCCACTGGAGCATGTGCAAATAATATGGCAATACAGGAACTCTCAAAGCCAGCTCACACACAGAGATGCACATCATCTGATTTCTTCTTGTTTTATTATTCAACATATATTTATTTTTTATATTTGTGTGCTGCTGCTCCAACCTGCTCAAGGTGACTTACAACAAAAAAACAAACCAGGGCATAAAAGCAACAGAGCATTATGAAATGATATTGATAAAACAGTACTCAGGCTAGGGGACCGTAAAACAGCCAAACAAGATGGAACCACTTAGCTAAAAGCCCAGGTAAAGAGAAAGAGTTTGGCCTGATACCTAAAGAAAAGTTAAAGGCCATTCCAAAGGCAAGATACCTCTACTGAAAAAGCCGTCTCTGGTGACCACCCACCTTACCTCCGCAGGCACGGGCATAGAGAACAGGGTTTGAGAAGAGGATGGTTAAATAGTTTGGTTGCGAATCAGCACTCTACTGGTTTGAATTCCACTACTTCCATAAGCTCAGTAGGTGGCCTTGGGTAAGCCACTCCTCTCAGCCCCAGCTCCCCAGTGGTATTGTGAAGATAATAATAACACTAACTTTTCACCGCTCTGGGTGAGGCACTAATCTGTCTAGAAGAGTAGTATATAAATGCTATAATAATAATAATAATTATTATTATTACTACTACTACTACTACTGCTACTACTGCTACTACTACTACTACTACTACTACTACTACTACTACTACTAGTAGTAGTAGTAGTAGTAGTAGTAGTAGTAGTAGTAGTAGTAGTAGTAGTAGTGGGTTGAACAATAGAATGAGGCATCCCTTCAAGCTCCCCAGCCCCAACCCTTTTAGGACTTTATAGTTAATAACATGCACTTTGAACTGTGCCCTGAAAAAGATGGACAGCCAACAATAGATAGGGCCAGTTCTTAACTATTCACCCTCAAAGTAGCAAATATGACCACCATTATGCTATTACCACATACAAAGATCATTGGTTAGTTATCTGTTTAAGTCTATTATCTAAACTCTTCTTGGCTATTGTTAAAACACACTTTTATGAAAGGCTTAACCCCTCTAGTCCTCAGTTATAACTGAATCACAGTTAAAGAAAACAATGAGTATAAAACAGACCTAGATTTTTGGAATCCTCCCATCACAATGCCCTGACCTGGAGAGCCCAGGAGAGCCTAATCTCATCAGATCTCAGAAGCTAAACCAGGTTGGCCTTGGTTAGTAATTGGATGGGAGACCTCCAACGAAGACCAGGGTTGCAGAGGCAGGCAACGGCAAATGACTTCTGTTAGTGTCTTGCCATGAAAACCCTACCAGGGGTCACCATAATTCAACTATGACTTGAGGGCACTCTCAATCACCCATCACAATGATTTCCAGTTGGTCTGAGACTTTTCCAAAATCTGGATTAACTCTGTGTTTCAGTTTACTCCCCCTACCACCACTACAATAGCCTTTTAAAGATATTATAGTGCAAATATTCTGGGATGCCAGTAAACATGCCGAGATCTTCCTGATATGTACAGTCACCATGCTATTTGAAAGGGATGATGTGTAAAGTTTCTGCTTTGCTATTTGCAAACCAGAACCCTGGGGAAAAAATGGGCATCGTTAAACAAGTATAAAAGCTGACCGTTCGTACAAAATCTGTGCATTGCTCTTTTGGACAATATGGTGACCAAGCATATTGGGAATATCATAGGTGTGGTTGTCAGGATCCTGGTACACATCTGAAATGGCCACTGAAAGGCATTCCCAAATTTCCCAAGTCAGGGAGCAGCAACAGGCATCTACAGAATAATTTGAAAAGGAAACTGAGTACTCTTCTGTGAACATGTGCATGAAATGCAAACAAACTCTTCAGAAAATATGAATCTGTCAAAAAACTTGCTTATCCACTTTCTTGCTGACATCATTCAGCATGACACAATATAATATGCTCAGCATACAATATGCTCAACTTGTTGTATTCGCGCCTTGTTGTATGCTCGCCATAAGACATGTTAGCCTTACAGTATGCTCGTCTTACAATGTTCATCGTCTTATTGTATGCTTGCCATACAATAAGGAAGGCTTAGCACTCCTGTAATATGCACATATTTTGGAAGCCGTACTCATTTCTTCTCGCTTATTGTTGTGCTGAGCATGCAAAAGTGGCAGGTTATTACAGGATGACTTTGTCAGAGCATACAAACTATTATCAATAAATTAACTTCCCCTGCCAACTTGATTCCTAGGGCATGATCATGGAAACAAATTACCACTTCTCCGGATTGTACAAGTTGTGCCTGGATCACTTTTTAAAGGATTTAGTTGAGAATAGTTTATTCATTATTGACTCTTATAAACCATCTTGCCTGACCTAAGACTGGGAGGGGATCTGAGGAAGCTAGATCCATTTGTATTGTCAAAGGCTTTCACGGCCGGAGAACGATGGTTGTTGTGGGTTTTCCGGGCTGTATTGCCGTGGTCTTGGCATTGTCTCTGTCTTTTGGTGCTACACCTCTGAAGATGCCAGCCACAGCTGCTGGCGAAACGTCAGGAACTACAATGCCAAGACCACGGCAATACAGCCCGGAAAACCCACAACAACCTAGATACATTTCTCCTTCTCATCCATGATTAAGTCTTCGAAGAGGAAGAAAAATGTTCATAACTAACAGAGAGGAATTTCAAATCGCTCTTCTTCCGCTTGCATTTTTAAAGAAATCATGCACACCTTAACCTTGCTTTATAATTTATGCCTTTTTAAAGTATATGGTCCCAAGTGGTAGAAACTCTAAGAAAAACAGCCAGAAATGTCTTGAATAAAATTTCCTTAAAGGGCAGAATGAACAATTATTCTGTAAAACAGATAAGGTACTTTGCAAGACAAAAAGATATACAAGAAACATGCCTTGTTTCCTATGTTATCCCCCCCCATCTATTCACCATCCCTACCACGCTACCTATTACTGCCTGAGTGCCAAAGCTGAAGAAGAAAAGAATCCAGCAAATTCAACACCAGCCACCTCGAAAAAAGAGAAAGCTCTAGTGGCACATCCATTCCCAGTTATGACTCGAAATACTGCACAAGAGTAGCCACCAACATTTTGCTTTAAATCAAAAGTTCAAGGTGAGTTTGGAATATGATAGATAGGATGAGACTAGGAGAGTCAGGCAGATTTTGCATTTTTCTAGAAGGGAGAGGTGAAATTGACAGAGCCTTGGGGAGGGGGGGGAGAGATAAAACTAACTAACCTTTTGAGGAGTGATCTCCGTCAGCTCTGTCTTTTTAAACTGCCCTCATGGAGAGAGGTGAAATTGACAGTCTTTGGCTCTGACTTTTTAAACTAGGCTTCCCAGCTAACATTGTGTCTCCCTGCACTTGATCATCTCCATGAAAGATGTTTCGTGTAGAGAGACTCCTGTCACTTGACCACTGCAGCCAAACACTCACCCAACGCACAGACTGATGCCTCTAGGATTTGTTTTCATCACTGCTCTGCTGCAATGTAATGCAACACACTTTCCTGGGAACCAGTGCCTTCTAACTACCCTTTGCGATAACTCCACCTGCCCCAGACACAGTGTTTGTAGCTCTGAGTATAAATCTCTCTGTCAATTAATGTTATACTTTATGAATCTGACCAGGGCTTTTTTTTCAGCTGGAACATGGTGGAACAGAGTTCTGGAATCTCTTGAAAATGGTCACATGGCTGGTGGCCCCGCCCCCTGATCTCCCGACAGAGAGGAGTTTAGATTGCCCTCCGTGATGCTCGGCGGCACGGAGGGCAATCTAAACTCCCCTCTGTCTGGAGATCAGGGGGCGGGGCCACCAGCCATGTGACCATTTTCAAGAGGTTCCGGAACTCCATTCCACTGCATTCCAGCTGAAAAAAAGCCCTGCATCTGACAAAGTTAGATGCAACAGAAAAACAAAAATCAATGCCACAATAGTTTTTAAGCTACCACAAGACAGTTTGTTACATTTTAACAAACTTTTCCGCAACTGATCATTAGCATTTCTTTAGTTCAACCAGTACTTGATACTGTGCAGTTGTCTCTCTGTGTTTTATGATCATCATGATGATGTGATCTTTATTGTGGTTTTAAATGTATTTATATTGTGTTGTAATACGCCCTGAGCCTGCCTGTATGGCAGGTGGGCTAGAAGTCAAAAAAATAAAAATAAGTAAATAAAGAGAGTGATGATTTTTCTCTGTCCGAGTAGGTTCCAAACTCCCACAGTTATTAAATTTGTTGCCATCAAAAAAAGAATAAGAAGCAGCGGAGGCTGCGTTATTAACCGTCAAACAGAAGAACGTGTCTGTGTTTGCAATGGAAATAATAATGTCCTACAACTTTTGAGTTTCAACTCAATATGGAGCAGAAACTTCCACAAAGCGTCCTCTAATCACCCCTTAAAATATGCATAGCTCCAATGAAATGTTCAATATTCACATAAAGTGGCCCAGATAAAAGGATGAGATTGATTAAAATACTCCATTGATTGGATCATCCTAGTTCTTTGACCCCCTTATAGAAGCCACCAATGCAAATAGTAAAATTATATTGTTCAAATCTAGTGCCTGAAAAGGTCAAAAAGTAAATTTTCTTTCAAAGAGACCCTCAATCCTTAGCATTTATAGTAAGCACTTACATTTTTAATAGAAGAGGCGCTGTGCAATGATAACCATTCAGAAGAGCTGTTCAGATCACAGGCACAGCCTGATGATATCAGACTATTAACCAACATTATTATGATTTATTCATTGGTGATCTTTGTTCTTTTGGAGTACATTAATGTGTTTCAAGTCAGGAATTCTCTGAAGACTGATTTGAAAATGTAGAATTATAATAGTGGCATGGCAGGACGTTTTCAAACGATAGCAGAATTTCAACAAGAGTACAATTGTACTGGCTTTAAAATGCCTTGTTAGATTAGAGTCAACCACCAGTGTCAGTCCCTGGCAGGTAGGGCCAAGCTAGAAGTGACGAATTACACTTGAATGGCAAGTGAACAGACTCACGTGTATTCCTCCCTGTTCACTTGCACTCCGCTTGCACTCCACTTCGAGGAGTGCAAGCGGAGTGCAAGTGAACAGGGAGGAATACACGTGAGGGCCAAACTCCACATGACGAATGACACTTGAATGGCAAGTGTATTCCTCCCTGTTCACTTGCCGTCCACTAGCTCTCCCTGAGATCCACTTGCCATTCAAGTGTCATTTGTCACTTCTAGCTTGGCCTGTAGATCCCCAAGTTCTCCACAGCAAGCACACAGGTGTATTGTGGTTGTTGTGGATTTTCCGGGCTGTATAGCCGTGGTCTTGGCATTGTAGTTCCTGCCAGGACCATGGCTATACAGCATGGAAAATCCACAACAATCACCATTCTCCAGCCATGAAAGCCTTCGACAATACACAGGTGTATTGGTTGAAGAAACTTTATTAGAAATCCATCAAGTTCACGGGACTCAGACAACAGGATTGGCAGAAGTGACGTAACTGAGGTTGGTAGTGTTAGTTATAGGGAAGGTTCCCACCCTCAGGACAGTGACAGTTAAAGTTCTGGCATGAAGGAGCCAGGGGGGTTGAAGGGGAGAAAATAGGTTTAGGCTAGACAGAGCAAAGAATGAAATCATCTCAATTCCCAAGAAGGATACATTCAAGGACACTTGCTCGAAGCGGCAGGGAAAGAGAAAGTAAATACTTGCAAGATAACCCACTGGCTTAGCATCAATAAGAAACTTCCCATGCCCTCAGAGGATCAGCACATAACACATAATACATACTTGGCAGATATGTAGGATGGCATATACGACAACCAGGTTCTTGATATGCACCAACTGTGTTTTCAATTCCAGGGTTTTCATCCTCCATTTTACCACAGATAAATCTTCAAGTCTGGGATAAGGTTCAGACATGTATTTGAGCCAGAGATCCTGTCTTTCTGATGGTAAAAGCACATACATCCTTTTTAGTACTCTCAGTGGAGAATAATGGACTTCTACATACAATGTCAGTTCTCCACGCTCACAGGCCTGAATTTCCCCCCTCAAAAAGAGTGAAAGATTAACAGTTTGTTCTCTAATCATTCTGCCATTTCTTAAACAATTTGACCTTAAAAGAACCTTCACTCTTTGTGTTATACGTAATGCTAGGTTTAAGTTTTTATCTAAATTATTGTCTTGATTGACAATATTTCCATATGGGTGTGGACTTCTAATAAAATGAGGCTCTGGGGCAGCTGCTTTTGCACTTAGGCAACAACCACATTGACCATTTGTCCTCCTCCCTCTGAACCGTCGATCTACCAAGTTCTACACATACTCACATCAACAGCCCCTGAGGAAGGTGAGCGTTGGTGGGTACACACACTATTCTGGGAAACTGGCAAAGCAATAGTGAGAGCCAAGCTACACGTGACGAATGAACACTTGCCTGGCAAGTGAACAGACTCACGGGTATTCCTCCCTGTTCACTTGCCATTCACTTGTGCTCCACTTGATCAAGTGGAGCACAAGTGAATGGCAAGTGAACAGGGAGGAATACCCGTGAGTCTGTTCACTTGCCAGGCAAGTGTCATTCATCACGTGTAGCTTGGCTCTGAGGCAGCGGTTGCAGACCAGTGGCAGCCCCGTATCCAAGCAAGAAAGTGCTCTGCAGTGACATTTTTTAAAAATCCTACTTTATATTCACTTTTTTTCTTTTTCTATGTGATGATTAGAGCCAATAAAATATTACCTTTTTGTTCTGCTGTTGCCTGTAGCTGCCATTTTTTTCTTATACTTTTCAGCTGGGGATGAGAGGAAGGCCGTCCCTTCTCTCCTTCCAGAACATGAAGCGTTAGGAGAAACTGATCAGTCATTCCTTTTTCTCCTTTTTCTACCATTGCATTGATAGGTAGGAGAAGGTGCAGCAGTGCACCTTTTTCCTTTGGAGCAATGAAGTTAATGCAGCGTTAAACATCAAATCAGTTCTCCCAACATGGAGCTGGTCAGGAAGTGACAGAGGCTGTGAATACACCTGCCGCCCCAAACCAGTGGTCCTTCCAAATGAATGCAGAATCAACTCAGCCCTTTACACTTTATATTTATTTATTTATTTAGATTTTTAGTCCACTCTTCCAGCAAGCAGGCTCACAGCATAGCACAACACAGTAATATACATAATATGCTGTATTTTAATACATAATATGTATTAAATGCTGTATTTAATATTTTATTTAATATGCAGTATTTCATATGCTGTATTTTAATATTTTATACCCGCCAATTTTAATTGTTTATGATATAATGTTTTAATGTTTTTATTAAACTGTTGTCAAACCGCCCTGAGCCTGTCTGACAGGGAGGGCGGTCTAGAAATGTGATAAAATAAATGAATAAATAAATAAAATAAAACAATGGTAGCAATTACATTAGGGCCATTTCCACACACATTGGATAATGCACTTTCAATGCACTTTAGCAATCCTTTGGAAATGGATTTTTTTGTTCCACACGTGGAAAAGCAGTTTCAAATGTTCAATAAAGAGGATTGAAAGTGGATTATCCAACGTGTGTGGAAGCAGCTTATGTTAAAAACATCATTAATACAGCAAGGAAAGGCTGAATTTTTTTTTCACAGACGCACAAAACTACCGACTTCAAAGCAGCAGAAATTTCCTATCAATACACCTTTTTTAACAGAAGTTAAAAGCTTGTTGGGAAAAATGGATTCTCAAAGCTGCACTGGCATCGATATTGTGACCGGTTAGCACGAGATGCCACGCTGGAAGGGCGCGGTGGAGAAGTGGGGCAGGACGCCACAGCCTTCCCACTGGATAAGACTCCCTGCATTGAGCTCAGGAGGAGCCCAGGTGCCGGAAGCAGGGGAGACCTTAGAGGCCGGGCCAGGGATGAGCTGTAAGGCAGCCACCTGCTGTAAAAGAGGCCGCGTCTACTCTGTGTCAGGCTATAGATGACAGGTTATTGAAGGCAGATCTGTGGCCCATTTGCAGTAAGACGCTAGTACTTGGTCAAATGGAGTGTATTCAGAAATCAGTTCATTCCAATATACAGTTCCATAGGTCTACTTAAGAGCAAGGCAAGCCACTAAGAAGCATGAGCAAAACCTTGACAGGAATGACCTCATGGGAAAAATACATTTCTTTTCGAGCTCGCTTTTCCTTCCCCTCCCATTTCAAAACAATCTTTTGCCGCTCTTTCTTTGTGAGAACATTCTGCGTATTTGTGGTATTGCATTTCGTTGCTAAGGAGAAAGACATATCATAGTCCGAGAGGAAGCACAAGGTCACAAACAGATAACCACCTGTGAAAGCCTGAGAAATGGTTAGAGCACTAACAAACATGGAGTTACATCAGGATTAAGCATACGATGACTGTACTAAGCATTAAACCACAGAATTAACATTGGCATGGATGAATGGGTACAGACAGACATGACTGGGACGATCATCACAGATATGAAAAAACACAATAGAGAATGATGGGCTTTTTTTCAGGGGGAACGCGGGGGAACGGAGTTCCGGAACCTCTTGAAAATGGTCACATGGCTGGTGGCCCCGCCCCCTGATCTCCAGATAGCGGAGTGGCGCGGAGGGCAATCTAAACTCCTCTCTGTCTGGAGATCGGGGGCAGGGCCACCAGCCATGTGACCATTTTCTCTGAGGGCAACCCACTGAGTTCCACCACCTCTTTTCCCAGAAAAAAAGCCCTGATGATAAGTAGTGGGCATCTCTTATTTCTAAGGCAAACCGTTCTGTTCCCTGTGTGGAGCTGGTTTTGCTTAGCTAATGGCAAAGTGTCATCTTGACGCATGAAGAGTGTCTCCTCCTCTTCCAAATCCCAGAGCCATTTTTTCCTGTTTTCTTAAAATAAGGTACCCAGCAGTGCTCTTCCAGCTTTCCCTGCAACACTGACACACCTGCAGGACCAACTGACCGCAATGAACTTCCAGCAGCCACTCCTCCACCATTAGCAGTAGCAGAGGTTGACATCACACTTGCAGATGTAGATCCAGCTGTAATTCCAGCTCCAGTAAAACCCAGTACACCAACAACTGCTGGGAATGCAGCTGTGGCCACAGCGCCACATACAACTTCCACCCAGAACTAGCCAGCCTGCCTACAGAAACAGCATACAGTGGGCAATCTTGGAATACCACAGAAAGAAATGCTCGACGTAGCGTGGAAAACAGCCCCCTACAAGGTTGTGCACCTCCCTTCATCAACGTCCATCTCTCCCATCTCATCAAGCTGCATTGTATCCTGAGGCTCTTCCTTGCTACACCCCTCCCACTGGGTGGGATATAAAAACTCAGGGATCGCCATTCCTACTTGTATCTGAAGAAGGGAGCTCTGACTCTTGACAGCTCAGACATTGAAAATCTTGTTGATTTCCAAAGTGCCACTGGATTCAAATCCTACTGCTCCTCCCTAGGATATGCTGATGCTGGCTGTGCCTAGAACATATCCGTGCATCGTCTAAAAATAAACGATTGTTTTACTCTTATGAAAAATAATCAACAGAGTAAAGGTCATACAACTGATCGGCTAAGATCTTTTTTAATTGCATGCTAGTTTCATGTCTAATTAGCTCTGTTATACAAATAGATGTAAGATGAGCTTTACTCACCCTCTGTAATCTATTTATCTTCTTCCTCTCCTTCAGGAGAGTTGGTGGTTGCAGCAGCAATGTTTGCAGAGTAGCAGAGTTTGATAATAGTGCAATGGAAATAAGTAGACAGACTTCTGTGATTCTAGTTCTATAAAAATACTTTACTACATAATAGAGTAAAAAGTGTACATTTGGTAGGAAAAACAACAAACAGTTCCTGACTTCATCTTGATGTCTAAAACTAGGTCCTAGAGAGAGAAAAGCTTAGATTGCAAAAAGAAGTAGACTGAGCTTAGACTGCATGGTCTAGTGAAGTAGTAGTGAACAAAGAGCAATAAAACCTTAGTATATGTTGCTAGCTAATTGCCCCCCAATAAACTGGCTCATCCAATAGACATTCCTGGATTCCCTCATTAAGACTAAAGACACCCACTTTCTCTGGCGGGAAGTTATCTTGAAGCCTAAGTGGTCCTATGCTAACTAGCTATCTGACTAAACAAACAGAACAACAATTTAACTCTTTCATGACTGAGCGTAGGATGCTTGCAATGATTCCAACAAGGAGATGTTTTGAATCCACAGGGCAGAGGGGAAAGGATTCATAATGTTTGCAAGTGATGTGCTACTGTTTCCATGACACTTCCCTGTGGTGAAAGCTGATGTTTTTAGCCAGACTTCCAAGTCATGTTACTAAATTCCTAATCCAGATGTGCCCCAACAGGCTTGGTGCTACTCCTTATGGTGCAATCCTAAAAAGAGCTACATCATTTTCAAATCATTGACTTCAATGGACTTAGAAGGGTATACCTCTGTGTAGGATGGCTCTGTTAGTTGCTTCCAGCATCAGCTTTTTCCAGCAGGACAAGTGGAGTTGCTAAAGATGTCACTTAAAAGCATCATGAGAATTGCAATATGATAGCATGGCAATTAATGGCTCTGCTGTGGTAGAATTCTAAAGATAAAACATTGAGTGATTCCGCACACGTTGGATAATGCACTTCCAATCCTCTTTACAGATCATTTGGAATGGATTTTTTCGTGTGCGGAACAAAAAATCCACCTTAAACGATTGATAAAGTGCATTGAAAGTGCATTATCCAACGTGTGAGGAATCAGCCATTGGCTGCTTCCACACACGTTGGATAATCCACTTTCAATACTCTTTAGTGAACATTTGAAACTGATTTTCCATGTGTGGAACAAAAAATCCACTTCTAAAGGATTACGAAAGTGCATTGAAAGTGCATTATTCAACGTGTGTGGAAATGGCCATTGTCTCCCATCCCCCTTCCTATGCAGGAGTAGATGTAAGAAAGAGATGATCTTTGAGTTGTAACATTACAATTTTGCTTACCTGTTTTGTGCTGTATGGCTAGGGTTGTCAACTTACCAGAAAAAGATACAGCCCAGTTTGGTTTTGTGCCTTTGTCACCTATATGCCATGTCAGACTGCGTTTAGGCTAATGAATCACACCAGACACCTGTTTGGGTTGGGAATGGCCACAACTTTATTGATTACAGCTGGATGGAGCATTGGCCTGGCATCTGGGCATGGATCCCCATTGACATCAGAGGCCTGGCTGCCGGCTGAAGCATCTCCTGCCAGCCTCCCGCTGGCACACCTCAGCACACGTTGTTCAGTCGCCAGCCCTGCTTGGCAACCCTTGCTTCTAGATCCATCGGGGTGAGCAGTCCCTAAGGCCCACTCACCCTGTTGGGATCCGGCCCAATGCTTCAAAACCACCAAACCCATAAAGTTGTGACAGTGCCCCCCTACAGTCCATGATCAGTGGAGAGTGGAAGGGTGACCTGCTGCTCCTGCAGATGCTCGGGTGAAATGGCACTGACCACATGGCTGGCCCAGAGCAGGGTGGACGCTCCTCCTCTTCCAGGTTAATCCCGCCTCCACTGCATCCTGCACCTGGTGCCAACCCAGCCTGCCGGTGAGTCGTCAAGCTTCCTTTTGACTCCAATGTGATGTACAGAAAGGAGTATGCAAAGCTTTTCACAGCCAAAAGGTACCTAAAATGATGAATAATCTTTCTTTAAAGAAATTATAGTGTACCCATGCATGAAAATATGGTCGTCAGGGTGGTTTACGGACTCATAAAAGCATCAGCACAAAACCCGCAATAACATCACTAGCGTTTGGCAAGCTGCTTGAAGGTATAATGATATACCACTGGCCAGTTGAACACTTGGGCATTGCCCAAGAATCTACTAAATAATTCTTTGCTAATAAGTTGGCCAACTTTTTCAACATCTTTAACTGCAGCGCAGTTTGAAGACATCAGCAAGTAATAATGTTTATCATCAAGCCGTGGGAAACACTGCTTGTTGGTTTCAGTACATCAAGCTGCTCTTAAAGGCACAAGAACAGGATAAGTTTCCTTCCTCAATATTTGACAATATTTGTCAGTGACGATCTCCTTACCCTCCTGGCAAGAGGGGGTAACCCAGAGCTTACCTTCTTGTTGTGCCTGGCATGCTCCACATGTGTGGGGGAAGAGCCGTCATCACGCAAGGCAGGGAGTGCACTCATGCTTCACAGTGGGCCAATTTGAGTCCCAAATGGACCCAATTTGATCTATTTGAGTCCCAAATTGCCCGCTGCAAAGCATAGGAGCTCTCTCAGGGCAGTGTGATGACATCAGTAATGTCATTGCACCTGCTCTGGGAGAGGTCCAGGACACCTGTTCCCTGCCTTCCCCCCTCCCTGCCAGCCAGGTAAGTGGTGGGGGGAGTGAAAAGTGGGAGCAGGGGATCCCCCCCCACCATCACCAGGGGAATAATAACAACAACATTCGATTTATATACCTCCCTTCAGGACAACTTAATGCCCACTCAGAGCGGTTTACAAAGTATGTTATTATTATCCCCACAATAACAAACACCCTGTGAGGTGGGTGGGGCTGAGAGAGCTCTGAGAAAGCTGGGACTGACCCAAGAGCACCCAGCTGGCTTCAAGTGGAGGAGTGGGGGATCAAACCCAGCTCTCCAAATTAGAGAGCCGCGCTCTTAACCACTACTGGCTCTCTATTGCCAAATGAGCTAAAATGAGATCCCTATCACCAAATGAGCTAAAGGGAGATACTAGACCCAAAGCCCTGGTGGATTAAAAAGGGGGACTGGCATTTCAATCACCCCCTTCAATCAGCAGTAGAGAGGGAAATGGACTGAGTCACTTTTGCAACCTTAATTGTATTACTTTGCTTTTTAGATCTCTCAGGCTATTCGATTAAATTGTTTTACACCACGTAATCTGCCTTGGCTCTGCCTTGAATAGGTCAGGTGAGCCCAACATCATCAGATCTCAGAAGCTAAGCAGGGTCGGCCTTGGTTAGTAATTGGATGAGAGACCTCCAACAACGACGAGGGCTGCAGAGGCAGGCAATGGCACACCACCTCTGATAGTCTCTTGCCATGAAAACCCCACCAGAGGTCGCCATAAGTCAGCTATGACTTGAGGGTACTTTCCACCACCAATCTCAGCAAGAAAGGCAGACAATAATATTGACAGGCTGCCTGTCACTGTACTCAGTTGCCCCCCCCCCTAATTAAAACATTTCTGGTTACAGACCTACAGAAACCCTCTCATTTCTCAGACTGCATGCCTTTGCATGGCATGCGCTACTGCAACTTAGACACATATCAGGTATATCATATTGTTAACTGTGACAACCTCTTTAACTTTGGTATTATTTTGTGACTAAAAATCCCACTCTATTTTTTTTAACTCATGTGATCCAGTCTTTATTTAAATGACCATATTAATGTGAGGAACGATGAACTAATTGTATATGTGAATGAGGAACAGGAGGTGAGGAAGTTACAAGTGGGTTTCCTTAGAATGATTTAACACTCAGGGCCAAGCTACACATGACGAATGACACTTGAACAGCAAGTGTATTTCTCCCTGTTCACTTGCCCTCCACTCAATCCACTTGCTGTTCAAGTGTCATTCGTCATGTGTAGCTTGGCCCTCAGGGCCAAGCTACAAGTGGCGCTCCACTTGATCAAGTGAATGACAAGTGAACAGGGAGGAATACACTTGAGGGCCAAGCTACACATGACGAATGACACTTGAACGGCAAGTGGATTGAGTGGAGGGCAAGTGAACAGGGAGCAATACACTTGCCATTCAAGTGTCATTCATCATGTGTAGCTTGGCCCTCAGTCTGTTCACTTGCCAGGCAAGTGTCATTCGTCACTTGAAGCTTGGCCCTCATTTAACATTCTACTTCCTTAGAGCGGTTTAACATGTTTAATGGTATCTTCCGTTTGGATGATACGCTGACAACAGAGACCCTCAGCTTTCTGCGGAAGAAAACCTTCTGTTTCTCAGAGAATTACTGTTACAGAGGAGTTCAGTACAGGTTAAACCAACTCTCTTAAGAGCTTAAAAGCAGTTTCAGCCAAGACAACAGTTGCAGTCAACTCCAGGAGTTTTTCAAGTCAGCCAGATTCCACAGTCACAGCAATCCAGATATATCTAGTTTATTTCCTTCAGCAAATAGACTTACTCTGTATTAAGACCTCTTTTCCTCAGTAAGATTAATGAAATAACTCCTCCGCAGTCAGACCCTTTCTCTCCAGAACAGTTGCCTCACAGTAGGCCTCACTGTTGACTCAGTTTCCCCTTGTAACATTCCCTTTCTCCCGAGTGGTTCTGCACATTCAAAACTCAGTAACAGGAGTGGTACATGACATGAATGAGGGCAATCAAAACCAAAAATGCCTACGTTAAACTTACTAACACCAGTAAATATATCATATATTGTAACCAATAAGGCCATGCAGTGGTACAAGGTTAATGTGTGAACTAAACAGTTTTAATGGACAATTATTTCAACCCCTTCTCATTAATAATTGCCCATTAAAACTGTATAGTTCACACATTAACCTTGTACCACTGCATGGCCTTATATATTGGTTGTAATATATGATATATTTACTGGTGTTAGTAAGTTTAACGTGGGCATTTTTGGTTTTGATTGCATTTAGTACCGTGTTTCTCTCTATTTGTGAATGAGGGCAAGACAGCCACCTGTCTGTCACAATGAATCTCACTCACTACTTCTGCCTCTCAGATACATGTAACTACAATTATATACCTGCCATTAAAGTATACCCTGCCATGGATAGCCCAGATGAGCCTGATCTCATCAGTTCTCAGAAGCTAAGCAGGATCGGCCATGATTAGTAATTGGATGGGAGACCTCCAAGGAAGACCAGGGCTGCAAAGGCAGGCAATGGCAAACCACCTCTGTTGGTCTCTGGTCATGAAATCCCCACCAGGGGTGGTGTCAGGCTCTGGATGACAGAATACAGTGGGCAGATCCCTGGTTCATTACAGCAAGACACAGGTCCTTGGTTAAATGACTTTTATTCAGAAATCAGATCTTTTCCATATTCAGGTCCAATGGTCTACTTAGGGGTAAGGTAAGCAACTAAGTAGTTCTAGTAGAAGTTTGACAAGAATGGCAACATAGGAAAAAGACATCTCTTTTCTACCCAAGTTTCCTTCCCCCTCCCAATGCCCAAACAATTCATTGTTGTTCTGTTCTGTGTGAGAACATTTTGCATATTTGTGCTATCATACCACGAAGAGGGAAGATATATCATAGTCCAGAGGAAAAGTTCAAAGTTGTAAACAGACAGCCACCTGTGAACGTTTGAGAATCCACTATAATACTAGCAACAAGGAATTGAGTTATACCAGGCTTATGATTACAATAACTGGCAGTAGAACATAATTGAGTTACAACTGCCATTAACTGGCACCTAAGCATATAAGCATCAGAATTAATATTGTCATGGATGAATGGGTACAGTCAAACATGACAGGTGGGGCACTCTCCACCATTAAGTTATACTTCATGCATCTGATGTAATGAGCTCTGACTCGCGAACGTTTATGCCAGCCTTGTTAGTCTTTAAATACTGGATTCTAGTTTTATTTTGCTGCAATAGTTTATCATTGCTATGCTTCTGGAATGGCAGGCAGAAAGGGGATTGAAGAAACCATTCAGGGCATAGAGAAGCTGCAGTGCTGAAAGCTTCACCTGTGGAACTGAAGTGAAAAAGGAAAAATGGATGACAGCTCTTCATGTGGAAAGCAAGATTTCACCACAGCAAAAAGATTCTTCCATTAGAACTCAGAACTGTTCTTAGGTACTTTTCGCACTCGGGTTTTAAAGCATGTCTGTACCTGTTCCGCATCCCATGTTTTCAGGGGTTTCACATTTGCAAGCTGGTCAGAGGACGCGGTGTCGCTCTTTCCCCCCATTACCCCGATTTTTCTCCCTGCTGATATACCCCAATGTTAATTTTTAATCAGCTGTCCAGTCAGGGCAGACACGATTAATGCCAACGTGAACATTTTTCAGTGCTCCTCCCCCTCTTCTTTTCCCTGGTTGCTGATTGGATTGTGTGAAATTAACCACACCCACATAACTCAGCTCTCTGAACTCCTCTTTTCTGCCATTTTTTTGGCTGCACGTACAGTCTCTCTTACTTTATGACTCTGACATATACTTTTCCTTTGGGTGGGATCTGCAAGGGAGGGGGGGTTGTTTTAACTTCATTTCCCTTTCTCCACTTTATGTGCTATCCCTGCACCCCAGCACATTTCATGCAAGTGCTGCCTGTTTAGGTTGGGTTGTTTTCCTCCCCTTCTCCTCAGCCTGGATCCATTTCCTTTTCTCTCCCTCCCTCAAGAGCATCTCTCAAAATGCTGTCAGTCAGAGTGGCGGGGCTTCTCTTTCATCTCCCCCCTCCACCCTTTCAAGCCAGCAAGTGAGAGCGCGAGGTGGGGGGCAGAGGAGTGGGTGGCGGGGATGTTAAAGTTACATTACTGGTGTGAGGGAGAGGAAAAGAGAGAGAGGTGTACACAGAGAGAGAGAGAGAGGCGCTCCACTGGCTCTCCACTTCACACAGCCAATTTGCTAAGCTCAGCCAAATTGTGCCGGGTTCAAGAGCTACTGCAGCCTTTCCTCTCTGGAGTGTATGCCCGCGCAATCCCCACACAAGAGAGAATTTCCACACAAGAGAGAATTTCGCAGCCCCTCAGAAAGCACACCAAGCCCTGGCTCGGTGCGTCTCAGCAGAGCCAGAGGCGGGTATGAGTCTGCTCCCCCCCCCACATCATGCCCAACCCCTGGGGAGGCAAGTCCTGTCTTACCCCAGGAGGAGTGAGGTGGGGGTGGGTGGTTGAAAGGGCGGCATGGGGGGAGGCTTGTCTGTCCAAAGATGTAATGCAAGGTCACTACCACGCATGCTCAAAGTTTAAAAAAAAAAAAGCTGACCTGCACTGCAATGCCCCGAAAGTCTGAAACTGAACAGAGGCTTCCAGGCAGAATCATGAGAGGCCAAATGGAAACTGCTGGGAAGTGTGAAAGGATCAGTGCCAAGCCGACGCCACTGGGGTTGCTAAAAAATGGCTCAACTGTGAGTGTGAAATCCACCTCAGATAAGAAGCCTGCACTGAGAAAATGCCAAACAGAAAAGTAAGGAGGGGGGGGAAGCTAAGCACTTACTTTGTTTTCATTAAGAAAAAATATCTATCTTGCACCTAATATGTTTGTGTATATTTTCTCAAATGCATCTCTTACGCCTGATAATTTACCTGGAATGCATTTCCCGTAAAGGGTTTGTGAAAAGCATGAGCATTTTTCTTGGGCTTGGCACTTCAGTCTGTCCAATTAGCAGCCTCCCTTGTGCCAACTGTGAGCTCCGGAGAGCCTTTAATTCTCAGCAGCAACCTAGTTAAAACAAGAAGACAATGGAAACAGCAAATACCTGTTGTTTTAAATGGAGGGATTTTGAGAAGTGTTAGAGAGAGATGGCTCCCACCTAGCTATATTTAAAACAACTTGTCAGTTTTCAGCCTCGGTAGCTTAAAAAGATGCTTGTGTCTTGGACAAGTTAGCAGTTTGCCAATCAAGTGTGCAAGTTGCCAGGGCTTTTTTTCTGGGAAAAGAGATGGTGGAACTCAGTGGTGAAACTCAAGACTGCACAATGACGTCACTTTGGGTCAGCTGGAACAAGGGGGGGATTTTTTAGAGTTTAAATTGCCCTTGACGAAAATGGTCACATGGCCAGTGCCCGCCCCCCCCCCCCGCCGCCGATCTCCAGACAGAGGGGAGTTTAGATTGCAATCTCAACTCCCCTCTGTCTGGAGATCAGGGGGCGGGGCCACCAGCCATGTGACCATTTTTAAGAGGTGCCAAAACTCCATTCACCGCTCTCCCGCTGAAAAAAAGCCCTGCAAGTCGCCATCCAGAAGTTGTTTCTCTTTCTTTAGCAGACCAGCACCTGTGAAAGAGGCTGCAGTCATCTATTCTTCTGAGGCACAGAAAACAAGCTCTTCAGTTGAGATATATATGACTAGGAAGGAAAATCTTGCTGTTTATAACTAGTGGTTTATATGGTAGACAGGTGCCCTTGCATCATGCTTGGATTGCACCCGAGTCCAGCTGAAGACCCCTTCACTTCACCTCCCAGCGGCCATTGCTGAGGCCATCAAAGTGAAGGGAGGCAGCAGCCAGGCCTCACTTTGTCATGCTTGAAGCTGTCCTCGTTCATGAAGAGTGCTTGTTGAGCACTAGCGGCAAGAATACCTTGAGGACAAGGGAAAGCACACTGAAATAACGCCACTGCAGCTGCCAAGGAAGGAAGCAAAGATGGACAGAAGCAGGAAGGATCCCGTGGACCCACAGAGGCAGATAATATTCATCTCCCAAGTGTAAGCTTAGCAACCTATTTACAGGGGATGGGGGGAGGTTTTGACCCACAGACTGAAGGTGAAACAGCAGCCAAAGCAGCTGTGGTGGAAAGACTCTGTGGATTGTGAAGATGACAATTGCATGATTCCAGACAGGTTGGGGGTTTTTTGCCAGTTTTGTGTAGTGGTTAAGAGCGGCAGGACTCTAATCTGGAGAGCCGGGATTGATTCCCCACCCCTCTGCTTGAAGCCAGCTGGGTGACCTTGGGTCAGTCACAGCTCTTTCAGAGCTCTCTCAGCTCCATCCGCCTCACAGGGTGATTGTTATGAGGATAATAATAACACACTTTGTAAAATGCTCTGAGTGAGTGTTGTCCTGAAGGGCAGTATATAAATTGAATGTTTGTTGTTGTTATTGCTTCATCAAATCCATTTATCCCACTGACCTCAGCTGCTGTCCCATGTGGCTCTTGTCCATACATGTACATGGTGAGAAATGGAGGCATACATTGTTGGTGGTCAAAGGGGGTCCCTGCCTCCATTTCTCACCATGTACATTTTTAATTCATTGTAATTTTGGATGTATTTTGTAAGCTACTTTGAAACAACAACAACAACAACAACAAACAACAACATTCAATGTATATTCTGCCCTTCAGGACAACTTATGCCCACTCAGAGCAGTTTATAAAGTATGCCATTATCATCCCCACAAGGTGGGTGCGGCTGAGAGAACTCTGAGAAGCTGTAACTGACCCAAGGTCACCCAGCTGGCTTCAAGCAGAGGTATAGGGAATCAAAGCTGGGTTTTCAGATTAGAGTTCTGCTCCTCTTGACCAACATATGGAATACTTCTTAGTGAAACTGCTGATAGCCCTATCTCAGTTCCCATCAAAAACCACTCTAGTCTTACTCAACTATAAAAAGCCAGTGTGGCATAGGTGACACAGTGCTGGAGCAGGAATTGTAGAATCATAGAACCATATGTTTGGAAGGAATCTCAAGGGCCATCTAGTCCAAACTAGAGATGGGCATGAAGAGGGGGGGGGGAACGAACATGATGTACGTTGTTTGTTAACATCCACAAACAGGGATTCACGAACATTGACGGACATGACATGTTCACGAACATGTTTGTAGTTGGAGGTTCGTGGTAGCCAGAACAGCCCCCTTGGGACTTAGCTGAACTTGAGCCGGAGAAAGGAGAGTCCATGGGTCTCCCCCTTTCATGTCATGTTCTCTTCACAGTGGCAAAAACTGGACTGTCTGCTGGAAGCTACTTTGAGGAGTTACAAGCCAGAAGGAAACCCCGAAGGAGTTCAGACAGAGTTCAGACAATCCATGCCTATGTTGCCAGGGGAAATGATTGAAAGGTGCCAGACTGTCTGGCTTTACAAACAGCTGACGAATGCCACGAAGAATGCTTGGAATGAACACATGTTCGCTGGGAATGAGACCTCACAAATAGCTTGCTCACAAACAGCGGATTGGGCTGTTCATGGCTTTTTTGGGTTCATATTGCTGTTCATGCCCATCTCTTGTACAAACCCTTGCACAAAGCAGGAAATTCACAACTACTTCCCCTGTTACCATGCCTTGCCACCAGTGACCCCTGCTCCATGCCCAGAAGATGTCAAAACACCATCAGGATCGCTAGCCAAACTGGCCTGGGGATAATTACTACCTGACCCTAAGGTTGCAAGTGGCCTTACCCTGGGCATATAAAAAGGGGCCACGACAACTAAGCATTGACGTAACCCGTTCTGCCCTCCTCCTCATGATCTGCTCAGGTTCACAGAATCAGCATTGCTGTCATACGTCCATCTAGCCTCTGCTTAAAAACCTCCAAAGAAGGAGAGCCCACCACCCTTCAAGGAATCCTGATCCACTGAGGGGCCGCTCCAACTGTCAGGAAGTTCTTCCTAATGTTTAGCCGAAAGCTCTTTTGATTTAATTTCAACCTGTGGGTTCTGGTCTGAACTTCTAGGGAACAGAAAACAACTCCGCGTCTTCAAGTACTTGAAGATGGTTATCATCTCACATCTCAATTGTCTCCTCTCCAGGCTAAACTGGAGGACTCATAGTCAAATCCTTACACAGTCATGGAGATCACTCGGTGACCCTTGATCATCCACCCTCTCTCAGCCTAACCTATCTCACCAGTATTGTTGAAAGGCTCAAATAGGATTACCTCTTATATGCTAGCAAAAGGATACACACAAAACAAACACTTCGTATCTGATCTGTGACCTTTAAAATAAGTAACACAAAGAATGTTTTCTCCTTAAAACAAGCATTCTAGACTTGGGACCTTGTTAGGGCTGGCTGCAGCTTGTAGCAATTTTTATGGAAGTATAAAAGTGATAAATCCTGAGAATTACAGGTTTATAATGGAAGCCCTGACAGATCCTTAACTACTGCAGTGAGAAAAAGAGACGCTCTAACACATTTTAATATATCTCCTCAGAAAATATAATTACAAAGTAATTAGGCATGAGGCTAACCCAAAGTACACTATTCTTTTTCCTTTTTTCCATGAGAATACCGAAAGCACAATTATGCTCCATTTTAAATTAGTTAGAACACAACTGAGTAGGCTCTGCAGTGCAGTAAAATGCCATGTGTCCTTGACAATGTGGCTGTATTAGTGCTGAGGCCTATACATAAGTTACATTTCTAAAAAGGTGATTCGAAAATGCAACATACTAAGTTTCTGTGTAATGTTGAGAGATGTGCATCTCCTTCTATGCCCAATACATTTCTCCAGGGGTTATTTCATAGAAAAAGAGCTGGAGGAACTCATTAGCATAACTCATTAGCATAACTCATCAGCATATGCCACGCCCCTTGCTATCACTGGAAGTGTGTCATTAGCATAACTGATTTGCATGTGCCACACCCTCTGACATCACCTATCCTTGCTGTTTTGGACCCAATCCTGGCCATTCAGGGCTGAAATTGGGCCCAAAATAGCAAAAAGAGGCTGAAAATGGCTGAAAAGGGCCCAAAATGGTTACGATCAGGCCACTGGGGAGAGTGGGAGAGTGATCCACCACCTGTCAGAGGCTCAATCCAGGCCATTTTGGCCTCAATCCAGGCTGAAACGGGCCCAAAATGGCCGAGAGTCAGGTGGGCGGGGCCACCTGACATGTGACCTCTTCAGGGAACTGCTGGAACTGCGTTCCTGCATGTTCCCCCTCAAAATGAGCCCTGCATTTCTCTCATCTTGTCCATCTCAATATATTTCTCACAAAATTTTGCAGAGAATTTTCCCAAGCAGAAACCTCAAAGGTTTGCCCCAAATTTTGATTTGGACAGAATTAACTTCAGCCTAAGAATGCGCGAGCAAGATTAGTGTCCCTGAAATATCAATACTGCTGAGAAAAGTGGAAGGCAGTATGAAAAGAGGAAGACCTAAGATGAGATGGCTTAACTCAATAAAAGAAGACACACCCTCCAGTTTGCAGGATCTGAACAAGTCTCTTAATGATAAGATGTTTGGGAGGTCTTTCATTCATAGGGTTGCCATAGGTCAGAGGCGAGTGGCGACTTGACAGCACGTAACACGTACAGCACCTTAAAGATCAAGATTTCCAGGGTATATGCTTTTGAGAGTTAAGTTCCCTTCATCAGATAAGAATGAATGAAATCCTCTGAAGGACGTTGAGTCTTAAGAAAGAGCAATATTTTCTCTAGTGGTGTCAGGTTGTTCAGCTTTTCTAGTTGTCTGGCATCTAAAGTCTTTAATGTCCTTTTAATAGCTTTTTTTTTACCGCTGGGTTCTTATATCTATTTAAACTGAATGTCATGTTTTACAGTGACTGCAAACTTATTTTTGAAGTTTTCACTAATGGCCAACACGAGTGCCTTACAGCAGAAAGGTGGGTTAGAGGTTTTCCAGATAAAATTAAACAAGTAGAAGTTCTGCTTCTATTTGAAAAAAAAAATACTTTGAAACATGCTCTATGAGCAGCTATAATATGGTTTGTGATACGTAATTGTTTTTTATGATGTTTACTGGGCCTCATGTATTTTCTCTATTTATAGTTTCTTGCAAATAATCATTGGATTCAGTTACATTTGATGTATATTTTAGTTCATAAGTGTACGTGTGTTTTTTTTAAATGGATTTTTAATTCATATTGTGTTGGTTATAGTTTTTGGTTTCCATTTGCATGGTCACACATTTTTTCACAGGACTATGAGGACATGACATTTTCTTCTAACTAAGGCTAAACCAAATGGCTGAGTATCTTGTTTTAGGGATGCAAGTGCTACGAGATCAAAACTTGGAAGGACAACAAGGAGCTCCACCTTATTCACATATCTTGTACATCTGTTTTCATAATAAGAGAGGATCAGATATAACGACATACTGGATCTGAGCAGGAGAAACAGAAGTGCAAAACAAACTGTTGTATCTTTCTCTGGGATTCTATTCTGTGCTCTCGGAGAATTAAGAGGCAAGGGACACTTTTTTGGCAGAAGTACATTGTCACATAAAATCAATATTCTGCTCTTTCCACAACATTTTGGCATATTTGTCAGGAGACTCTCAGTGCTGCCTCAAATCGTGTGTGCGCTCCGGACCTTCCACATGCCCTCAGATGACATGTCTGAGCCCCTTCTCCCTCTTCTTGCCACAAAGTGCTGGTCACTGAAGCTGCTCTCTTTCGGACACCCTTTATCTTCTGGACTTAGTAACTATAAGCCCACTCTGAAACTCTTTCTAGCCTTCTTCCCTGTTTTTCTAGTTAGCAGTCTGTGCTGCATGTTTTGTGTGCAATTGATCAGGAGTATTTTAAATAAAAAAACTCTTTTTGATCGAACACCTGTCTGTTTATTGAAAGGACTCTCTAGAGGATGGGATTCTTGTATACATAGGCGTAAAAGATCCCAGTTACCCACCTCTTGCTGCCTTCTTCTTGCCGCTAATTCCCCTAAATTTTCAAGGAGACCTGCTCTTTGGGTAACACAGTCTCTTCCTTTGGAACCAATTGGTTGCATGTGCCATTAAGGAAAACGTGATGCACCCTGATGGTTCCTGACTACCTGGCCTGCCTGCTTGGCCTCTGCATGGTAAATACTAACATGAAACACACAAATTTATTGTCAGGAGTAATTACAGCCTCAGTTCCTGGACTCAGTTCAGCATTCTGGAAGCTGAACCACCGAGTTCTGTGTGTAATTTCAGCTCATTATTTTGTGTGTGTTAAGCACACCTCTAATTCTAATTACTAGATCCCATCCATTAAATTTGTCATATATTTTATATAGGACAATATCCTACAATATCTAAGGACTTTCATATATACCTTAAAATTGCAAGCTGAGTCATCTCTCCTGGTTTAACTCTATTCCAATAGTTTATAAATTGACATCATCTTTGGACAAAGAGCACCTTATGTATAAGGTAGAAATTGGAAGGATTTGAGGCCTAACCTATGCACACAGTAGCATTTGGCGGTAGTAAAATTGCAGAGGACTAAGGTGGTAGAAAGGACTCTACTGCTACAGATTGCAGGGGAAAGATTACATTTTTCAAAGTTCACATAATTCCCTGAAAACCGCAATCTAGCTTGGCATCTAAAGGCATAGATCAGAATATTTTTCCCTAAAGTGCTAATGTTTTTATCTGTATGGGTTTGTTTGTATTTTACATTAGAAGAAAGCCCCCCCCCACCTGCAGTCTGAAGTGGTACAGACCATCCTGTGACCTTGGAACTCTACCACTACATTCTATTGAATGTTCATATATTATATAATATATAATAATATAAAATATTATATATATATATATATATATATATATATATATATATATATATATATATATATATATATATATATATATATATATATATATATATAAACAGAAAAAAGAGGCAGCACATAATTTAAATTAGGCATTCCATACAGCAGTTCTTCCCAGAACAAATATATGAAGTATAAAGGATGGACAACAACATTTACATAGGAGGGCATATGGTTTAACCCCTGTATGTTTTTTAGTTGGAGCTAGTGCAATATTGATTAACAGTACTTTATGTATAACATATAGGAATGTTTTCTATGTATCCATTGCAATGCACTTGCACTTTAATGTATGGTCCGACTCCTGATAGGCTAAAATAGTAGAGGATAATTAATTGTATAAGGCAATTTATTGTGTGGTAGCACTTGGCACAAATTATAAATATTTATATACAAATCAATACACAAATTGTTTTTGAGAAAAGTTGATTTGTTACTTTGCGTGGTTTTTCTGCTTAGTTAGGTTTCACAATATAGTCTTTTCTGTTATACCCAACTGGGACAGTCCATGAATAAAAGTCATGGCTGCCCCCATCAGGACTAGTGCTAGAAGTTATTTATTTATATTATTTATGGCCTGCCTTTCTCATTGAGACTCAAGTCAGCCTACCTCAAGAATAATTAGCAGTTTTGAAAATAAAATTCCATCTCTCTACTATATCAATGAACAGGCTTTGAAATTGAAATTTATTTTTTAAAAATAGACATTGGGATTTCTCCAAATTAACTCATGTACATGATATCATTATCTTTGAGTCTCTGAGGATGCAAACACATATTGCTGGTGGTTAGATTACAGGGGAATATCTTTTTTCTGATAAAACAAATAATCTGCTGTAGATATTCTCCACCTGTTTTAAGAATGAAGTGAGAAACCAGACTGTCCAATTAAGCCTTTCTAATTCAATTTACTAGCAACTATTTAGATGCTTATATACAAAAGTCATTTCCATCAGGTATGAAGAATTTAATTGCCAAATTTGAAATGTGAATGTTAATCACAGGGCTGGGGGTGGTAGTCTTAATCCTACCGATTGAATAGCCAGTAGCATTTAATGTACTATGCATTAATTTTGCATAACTCCAAAGTCTTTCCAATAGACTTTCAGAAATTAGGCCAATGCAACATCCAGATCTAAAGACAGAATGGTCCTAAACAAGAAATGTTATTATTGAGTCATCTTCTTAGTTGTGTTTACTAGACAATTTTCCTGGACTTTTAAAAGAGGTGATCTCTTATATCTTACAGATCTTAAATATAGGTTCTAAATTGCTTTTTCTGTACAATATTTCTCTTTTGAGAAATATATTTTATTTATATGTAAATTGGTTGCATTTAAAACATTTAAATCAACTTGCAGTATAAAAGCAATATAAAGCCAAAAGCCAAACCAATTCAAACACATCTAAAATAAACACATTATCTATTTCTTAGAGATAATATCAATTTATGATAATATCAACAATCATAACATCTATTACAGCAGTAGTAAAGCTGTAAAGTTCTAACTGACCATATAAGTTATAAAACATGACTAGAAAATCATTACTAAACCGGGAATGCTTTGTGAAACTGTCCAGCACTAGAGTAAGGTGAAGGAGGCAACTAAGTGGAGTTGTAAAGATATTTTTTCCAAACATAGGTGCCACCACTGAAAAAGCTTTGCCTCAAGCCCCAGATCACATGATAGGTACTTTTCACACTCAGATTTTTAAGCGTCACCATATCTGTTCCATGCCCCATGTTTGCAGGGGTCTCACACTTGCAAGTTAGTCATGGGATGTGGTACCATTCTTTTTCCCCATTAACCTAATTTTTCTCCCTGTGGACATAACACGATGTTAATTTTTAATCAGCTGCCCAGTTGGGGATGGCCTGATTAATGCCAGTGTGAACACTTTTGCAGTGCATCCCCTCCCTCCTTTTCCCTGGAAGCTGATTGGTTTGTGCGGAATTAACCACACCCACCCAAGTCAGCTCTCTGAACTCCTTTTCTGCCATTTTTTTGGCCCCTCTGCAGCCCTCTCAGGCAGGTAGAGCAGGCTCATCACAGCTCAGCTAGGGTGGCCGCTCTCCTCTGCAGCCCTCCTGTCAACCCCCCACCCCCACCCCACTTTTCCCAGTGGTAAGGCAGGACTTCTTTGCATGTCACCTCTTTTTTAACTTTGAGCATGGGTAATAACATTTGATTGTTACTATATCTTCTAACGGACAAGCTCCCCCCCCCCCCGTCGGCCCTTCAACCACCAACCCTCACCCCACTCTTCACAAGGGTAAGGCACGGGGGGGAGCAGACTCATACCCAGCCCTGGCTCAGCTGAGACACACCGACCCAGGGCTCGGCTGAGGTGGCTTTCCTGCTCTGCAGCCTGAGCTTGGAGCAGGATAGAGGCTGCCCCAGCTGAGCCCTGGCTTGGCACATCTCAGCTGAGCACACAGCAAACTGGGGCTCAGCTGAGGTGGCTGTGGAGCAGGAAAGCGGCTGCCCCAGCTGAGCCCTGGCTCGGCACATATCTCAGCTGAGCTGGAGCTGGGTACGAGTCTGCTCTTCCCCCACTGTGCCTTCCCCTTGGGAAGGGAAGTCCTGCCTTACCCCTGCAAAAAGTGGGTTGGGGTGCATGGTTGAAGGGTGGGCATGGGGGGCCTTGTCAGTCAGAAGATGTAGTAATGTTGAAACGTTACTACACATGTTAAAAGTTTTTTAAAAAAATGGTGACATACACTGCAATGCCCCGAAAGCCCGAAACTGAACAGAGGCTTTGAGGCAGGTCTGAAAGGAATCATAAGAGGCCAATCAAAACTGCTGGGAACAGCATGAAAGGAGTGGGTGTCAAGTTAAAGCCACTGCGATCACTCCAACTGCTCAGAAATGGCACTTTAAACTTTAAGTGTGAAAGGGGCCATAGAGAAGCAAGGGAAATGGAGTGAATTAGAATTATGGAAGTGCTGATAAGAGGTACATGACTGTAAAGCACTTGAGTAATATTCTGTTATGGCACCTTGCAAGCCTTGAGTCAGGGAATTTAAACATTATTGACTCAAACAGTTCAAATAACAATCCCCTCATATAGAACCCGTCTTCAGTTCTATAATAGATGCTGGGATCTCTTAAAAAGAATTCTCACCCTCTATGAAAGCTACAGTTTCCAGAAGTCTTCATGAGAAGCCAAGACCGAGTGGTATGAAACTGTAACTATAAAGTAAACATGTTCTATGTCTATCAAAACATGTCAAGTCCAAAAGGGCAAAAAAGTATTGTGTCAAGAATATCAACACTGAGTATAAGAACTAGCTATAACAGAGCAAAACACAGAAATATTAACCGATCACAATAAAAGCATATCTCTTCAGCTAATTCAATTGTATCTTTAAATTTATTTATTTATTTTATACCTTTTTTTCTCCCAAAGGGGCTTACAACACTGTTCTCTTATCCTCCATTTTCTCTTCACAACTTCCCTAAGAGGCAGTTTAGTATGCGTAATTGGACAACAGTGTTACCACGTGCACTCGCTTTGACATGTTTCCTAAGATGCATGTGGACTCTCTAACTTGGGTCTGGGACACTCACCCAGAAACACAACCAAGTTGGGAAAATTAAGCTCAGTGTCAGGGGGAAAACTTCTTCCAGCTTCTACAGGCTGGGCTACTTGAAAAACTGACTCACTTGCCAATTACGGGGAGCAGAAGATGTGATTTAGGGATCTTTCACCTGGATAGTGGGCAGACAAGTTCAAAGTGCCTCGAATAGGCTACCAATAAGACCAGTTTGGTGTAGTGGTTAAGAGTGTGGGACTCTAATCTGGAGAGCTGGGTTTGATTCCCCACTCCTCCACTTGAAGCCAGCTGGGTGACCTTGGGCTAGTCACAGTTCTCTGGAGCTCTCTCAGCCCCACCCACCTCACAGGGTGTTTTTTTGTGGGGATAATAATAGCATACTTTATAAACCACTCTGAGTGGGTGTTAAGTCATCCTGAAGGGCGGTATATAAATCGAACGTTATTATATTATTATCAATTACCACATCTTTTCTATAGCAAGGTTGAGAATTCATTGAGGGAATTCATAGGGGTACAGGAATTGCAAAGGTGTCAAGCTTAAGAGCAGTGTATCTGTTGTGTTCAGAAGGACATGCGTATGGAAAGTTACATGAGAAAAAGTAAAAGAAAAACAAGTCTCTGGTTCAGGGCCAAGCTATAAGTGATGAATGACACTTGAATGGCAAGTGAACAGGCAAGTGAACAGACTCACGTGTATTCCTCCCTGTTCACTTGCGCTCCACTTGCCCTCCACTTGATCACTGCGTGAGTCTGTTCACTTGCCGTTCAAGTGTCATTCTTCACTTGTAGCTTGGCTCTGAGAGGGAATTCTGAACCTGGGAATGACCACAAGGAGAAGTGAGAGTGAGTGAGTGAGTGAGAGAGAGAGAGAGAAAGGGGGAGAAAGAGCCAATCTTCCTGGTTTATTTTAAGTCTTCTTTTAAGAGAATAATCCCTGTAAACATAGGTGGAGAATCCCAGTTACCTCTTCACATTTGTCTCCTTTAAGCTAATCCCCCCAACTATTTAGGAGACCACCTATTTTGGTAACAGCCCCAAGGAATAGGTTGGCTGGCTCTAGAAGAGAAAAGTGGGTAACCTCTGAGCCAGCAGAGTGGATTAAGAGTGGAGCCTACATAAAAGAATCTCAAAGGAGCAATTATAACATCCAGAAATTCAGAGTGAGTTCTGGGTGTGAATCTGTGGGTTTCCTGAATTTAAAAGAGCAAGGAAGGAGGTTCCTAGAAAGGTAACAAAATGCAGGTTGCTTCTAGGCAAAGGGCTGGCAAGTTGGAGGATTCACCCATGCCAGTAGCAGGTTGATAGGAGATATTCAGAAAGGATCAGTACACATAAGCAAGCCCATCTGGCTGCTTGATAGTAATCGGATTTTGTGTTTAGGAAAACTTGTTCTTGCAGATGAGATTGCATTGATTGACTTAGGTGTGTGAAAGCCCCTTTGGCAATGGGTAGGCAGGCAGGTTTCCCATCTGTGAAACAGTCTCCCACTCAAAGTTATAGTCACTCATTAATGTAGCCTGAGGAGAACCTTGGCCTTACCTTCTCCAAAGTATGGCATTGCTAACTCCTAGAATGACTGCCAAATTAATCTAGCTAAGATGGAGTCAGAGCAGTCAGTGCACATCTGGGAAGGGTAGGGTTGCCAAGTCCTTTTATCCTCCTGGTGGGAGAGGGGAAGATTTGGGAAGACATTGCCTGCCTCTGAGCTTCTACAGAATGAAATTCTGTAAAATGCTCCTCCTCTCTGAATTTCTCTGTGATCAAAACAGACTCCCAATTCCTAAAAAGAGGGAAAGAAACAGATCATTGGATTTCAGGGAGAAACTGAATAAAGAGGAATTAAGAGAATTTCTCTTAATATGTATAACATGATTTGGCACAGTGAGCCTCATTCACTCCTTCTTACCCTTGTCTCATCTCCTGGCACACTCTCAATTCTGTCCCCCTTTTATACCAAATCATAGGTTGCAGTAACATCCACGACAATGCTTCTTGCATGCTCTCCAAACCAGAATACAGCACTTACCCAGCTGCTGCTTTGCAGCTTAGCTGGGTGCTGGTTTTGCTCCCACGGATGGAGGAGAGACAGACTTTTCCCGGGCATCCGGGTCCTTGGCTGGTGGGCGGAGACAGGAGCCTTAGCAGGCGTCTCCGCCCTCCAGCAGCAGTCCCTTCCACGCGATCGGCTGGGAAGGACGCGTTTCGCACGCTCCCAGCGATCCGTGGAGGGGGCGACGACGGTGGATCGGCCTTCGGCGAGGAGAGCGGCGGCTTAGCGGCGGCGAGTCCCTGCGCCCGTCTCCTTCGAGGGCCTTCACATCGTCGGCCGCCGCTTGTCGCGGCGGCACGGTTTGCGCCGCGTTTGCGGCTTTCTGGGTTCTAGGGCGGCTCGGCTTGCTTTCGGCCGTCGCGGCCCCGGCGGGCTTTGGGTGGTTCGCCGCGTTGGCGGCGTTGCCCGGGCTCTTCTTTTGGCCCTCTCTGGGTGCCATTTTCGTGGTAGGCCCGGCCGCCATTTTAACTGTGTCCGCATCTGCGGCGCATTCCCCCCCCTCCCCCCCCTTTTGGTGGATCGGCTTCCTGGGGTTCTTGGCTGTGGGGTGTTGGGAGGGACAGGATTCCTCTTCTTTGGCCAATTTGAGCCCTGGTCTCTGGGGTTGTAGCAGGCTGGTTCATTTAGGCCCCACTAATTCTGTTCCATTTGGAATATTGCAACCTTTGTTGGGGCTGTGTCACGGCTCGTTAGGGCACTTGGTGCTTCGGCCTTGGTGCAGTTTTGCCCATTTACAGTTTTCTGATGGCCTCCAAGAAAGGCAAGGGCCCTTCCAAGGGCAAGCAGCCTGCTAAGAGACAGCCTTCTAAACGGGTTCCTGTGGCCGTTTCTTCTGATGATGATGAGGGGGAAGAAAATTTCCATTTTGAAATCCTGAAACGCCTTGAGGCTTTGGAGAAAGCTAAGGGTGGTGATCCTGGTGTTGTAGAAGCGCAGAAGCGCTCTAGGCCGGTTAGAGCTGCCTCCAAGTCAGCTTTTCGGATGGAGGTCTTAAAACGGATTTCTGCCCTTGAGTCTGCAGCTGGAGCGGCTGGAGCTGGACCCAGTCAGGAGATGGAAGCCGAACCGTCGGAGGATCCTGCTGTGGCTGCGGTGGAATCGGGCGATCTAGGTGAAGGGGAGCAGGTGGCTGTGGCCGTACAGCCTGCTGGTGTGGAGGGTAAGTCCCCCCTGCCTGTTCAGGCATGCACATGGCCATGGGGGCCCCGGGGTCAGGCCGCTGCCTCCGGGTCCCCATGTCTTGCTACACCTTCACATACACAGAATGCACCCATTCAGCCTGCAGCAGGTTATCTGGGATGGCCTGGGTTACCCCCGGTTGGTGCCCCAACGGCTGTGGGGGGGTATCCTCAACTGTCGTGGGGGGTTGGTGAGGGGCAGCAAATTGGTGCCCACTCAGCTACGGGTCAGTTTACAACTTATCCTTCTTGGGGGTTCCCTCCTTATGGTATGTCTCCTTATGGAATGGTTCCTTACCGCGCTTTGCCCTTTGGCGACACGGCGCTTCCATTGGGTGATCATCTCACCCAGGCGACAAGGGACAAGATAGTCAAAGGGGAATATGTCGATGTCTTCAGCCTTCTCTTCAGGGATCTGGAGAAGAAGGACAAGGAGGACTTGGACGATCGGGATAAAGAAAAGATTAAGCGGAGGAAAGTGGACCGCAACTGGCACAACTGGTTGCCGGGTTTTCTTATTTACGCGGGGGTTCTTGGCAGGGCCCAGCCTTTACGGGCCGTGGCCTTATTCCAGTACCTGAATATTATTTACCGCGGGTACACGGACTTCGTTGGTGCTGCATGGTTGCAGTACGACGAAGAGTTTAGGATGCGCGCTGCACTCCACCCTCAGTTGCCTTGGGACCAAATCCACCAGCAACTATGGCTGCAGGTCATGTCCCCTGCTAAGCCAAATGCGGGTGACAGGGCCGACAGCGGCCATTTGATACATCGCCCTCAGGCGGCGTCATTGACCCGCTCTCAGGCGGGGCAGTCGGTTCAACCCCGGTTGCTCTGCTGGGACTTCACGTCCAAGGGAGTGTGTAACCGCAGGTCGTGCAAGTATAGGCATGAATGCCCTTCTTGCTCGGGCCCCCACCCTTACTCTTCCTGTCCAAAACCCAAGCCTGGGGGAGGCGGCCGGAAGCCAGGCGGTGGTGGATCCCACCAGTTTCCTAGTAAAGGGCCCCAGCCCGGTAAGGGTGAGAGTGCTTGAGAACTTATTGGAAAGTTACCCTAGGCGTCAGGATGCCTTATATTTGTTTGAAGGTTTTCAGTTTGGTTTCAGAATACCGTTTCAAGGGGTTAGGGCCCCCTTCATGTCCGACAACTTACGTTCTGTGGTCGGCATGGAGGACGTTGTTCGTGAGAAAATCAGGAGGGAATGTGCTGAAGGCCGAGTCCTAGGCCCGTTTCCCACACCCCCTGTACAGTGCCTTAGGGTTTCTCCGTTGGGGGTAGTCCCCAAAAAGGCCGCGGGTGAATTTCGTTTAATTCACCATCTGTCCTTCCCTAAGGGAGCTTCGGTGAATGATTTCATCCCCGGGGATCTTTGTTCCGTGCGTTACACCTCTTTTGACCAGGCGGTCAAGGTTGTGCGCCGGTGTGGGTGTGGAGCTGAGATGGCGAAATGCGACATTAAGTCAGCATTCCGCCTTCTCCCTGTGCACCCGGATGATTTTGAATTGCTGGGGTTTTATTTTGAGGGGGGATACTACATGGATCGTTCCCTTCCTATGGGTTGCTCAATATCATGCTCTGCCTTTGAGCGTTTTAGTTCGTTTTTAGAGTGGGAGTTGCGTCGGCGGCTTCATTGCCGCGACACGGCGCATTACCTTGATGATTTTTTATTCGTTGGGCCGTTAGGTACCGCCCAATGCGCCAGGCTCTTAGCTGGTTTTCAAGCTCTCGCGAAGGAATTGGGTGTTCCTCTAGCGGAGGAGAAAACTGAAGGCCCTGCCCAGGTATTAACCTTTTTGGGCATTGAGATTGACACTGTCCACCAGACTTTCCGTCTGCCGGAGGACAAGGTGGTCAAGCTTAGGGAGCGCTTGCAGGACATTAGGGGCAAAAGGAAGGTTTCTTTGCTGGAGTTGCAGCAGCTCGTGGGGTATTTGAATTTCGCATGCAGGGCTGTTGCTCCCGGGCGCCCCTTTTTGCGCAGGATGTGTGATGCAATGGCGTTGCTCCATGCGCCTCACCACCGGCTCCGGATTAACAGGGGCATGCAGGCGGATATCGAGACTTGGTACGAGTTTTTGGGGTCTTTTAACGGCGTCACTTTTTGGAGGGATGACCTCCTGGTGGGCGATGGTTTACAGGTTTCTTCAGATGCTGCAGGCACCATAGGTTTTGGAGTTTACTTTAGGGGCCACTGGTGTGCCGACCGTTGGCCACGAGAATGGCTGGCCATGGGTCTAGGCAGGGATCTCACGTTCCTTGAGTTTTTTCCCATTCTGGTTGCGGTTTTTGTATGGGGTCCAGAACTATCAAACCATGTTGTGCACTTCTGGTGCGATAACATGGCAGTGGTTCAAGTTGTTAATTCCCTTACCTCCAAATCGGCCAGGGTTATGTGTTTAGTTAGGGCATTTACGCTGAGGTGTCTTCGGCTCAACATTCTGTTTAGGGCCAGGCATGTCCCTGGCGTGGACAACGGTCTGGCAGATGCCTTGTCTCGCCAACAGATGGACCGTTTTCACCAGCTAGCCCCCGACGCCGACAGGTTTCCCTGCAGAGTCCCCCCAGAGGTGTGGCGGCTTGGGAATCTGAAGTGAACAGAGCTATTCTGTTGGCCATTGCCCCCAGCACGCGAAAATCGTATGGACGTGCGGTAGGACAGTTGCAGGACTTTCGGGCCCGGGTTGGGTTACGGGAACTCTGGCCCATTCCAGTTGAACACCTGTTGCATTTTTGCGTTGAGCAGCGTGAGCGCGGTATGGCGGTCAGGTCCATTAGAGGGCAGCTTGCCGCATTTGCTTTCATTAGTAAGGCCCGCGGATTCGCTGATTTCACTGGCGATTTCCGTTTAAGGAAAATGCTCGAGGGTTGGGCCAGGGAGCTTTCTGTTTCCAGAGATAAGCGTCAGCCTATTTCCCCTTCGATTCTTAGGGGTCTTCGAGCTGTTTGGGGACTGGTCTGTGCTTCACAGTTTGAAGTACGGCTCTTTCACGCGGCCTCCCTTACTGCCTTTTTTGGTGCTCTGAGGGTGGGGGAGCTGGTGGTCCAGTCTCGGCTTGGTGATCCTGGCCGGGCCCTTCAGGCACAGGATCTCTCCTTTCCTGATGGCCAGGTTTCTATTAAGGTTAGGCGTTCTAAGACAGATCAGTTGGGCAGGGGGTCGGTTATTGTTTTGGGCCCCTGTAGTGAAAAAGGTTTATGCCCTGTGAAGGCTCTGCGGCGCTATTTAGATGTGCGGGGCAGCGCCCCGGGGGTGCTGTTTCGTCATGAGGATCTTTCCCCATTGACACGCTATCAATTCTGGTCTGTAACCAGTAGGGCCTTAAAGCGTTTGGGTCTAGAGGGAGTTAGGTTTGGCACCCATTCCTTCCGGATTGGGGCCGCCTCTACTGCAGCTGTAATGGGGTATTCTTCTGACACGATTCGAAGGTTGGGCAGATGGCGTTCTTCTGCCTATCGATCATATGTGCGTCCGTTGCCGGTGTGTGGACTGTCTACTGACTGATTATTTTCTTTAGGTGTGGCAGGGCGTCCAGATCGGAAGCGGATCCTTGTTGTGGGACACAGTATGGTGTTCTGGGCCGCAGCGCATGCCAGAAAATCACCGATTGGATCTCAGCTCGGGCTGAGCGACGGTGCCGTCATTGAATGGTGCGGCCGACGGGGGCTTCGATGGTCAGGGTTGTTGCCGCTTTTGTTCAGGGGAAGGCGGGGTCCTCCCCCGCATGTTGTTTTAATTCATTTGGGCGGCAATGACCTTGGCCTGTTGAAAGGTCGGGCCCTTTCGGCGCAAGTGGTTGCCGACTTCCGGGTGATCAAGGCACGTTGGCCGCGTACATACATATTTTGGTCCGCAATGCTCCCTCGAAGGGTATGGAGAGAGACCCTCGAGCCTAGGGGCATGGCACGGGCCTTGCGCCGGGCCAATAGGGCCATTCAGAAGGCTTTAGCCGAGGGGTTGGGGATTTTTCTTCCGCACCCCAGGATTAGGGCCGCTTCTGCCAACCTTTATAGGTCTGACGGGGTTCACCTGTCGGCGGCAGGTAATGATATCTTCTTAGATGATCTGCGGCTAGGCCTCAGGTTGGCGCTAGGCCACCTGTGGGGCGCGGGGGCCTAAGCAGAGGCTTGGCCATCCGCGTTGGCAGGAGATAGTCGGGGAGTAGGGAGCGGGCCGGTGAGCACCCCCTTTGGCAATTCCCCATAGGTGGGGAAAGGGGTCTGTCAGGAAGGATGGCATGCTTCATGGCTGCCACCACCTGGCTAGACCGCCTACTGGGAACCCCGGGTGCAAGTCCTTTCCTCATGCTGTATGGCTGAGGCTTTAGGATCTTGAGGGGGAACCCTTTGCCTGGCCGGCCGGGTCTAGGCCATTCTTCGAATGGCTCAAGCCCGGGGCAGCGGGGCTCGCCCAGGCAGGTCAAGGCGGAGGTACTGGTTGGACCCCGTGGCTTGACCTGCACCGCAGTTGGCCTTGCCGCAGTTTAATGTTATTGTTATGTTTAATAAAGCGGCCCTTAGTTCCAAATACTGTGTCTGCCTCTTTCTTCCGACTGTGGGGGGGCAATACAGCACTTACCCAGCTGCTGCTTTGCAGCTTAGCTGGGTGCTGGTTTTGCTCCCACGGATGGAGGAGAGACAGACTTTTCCCGGGCATCCGGGTCCTTGGCTGGTGGGCGGAGACAGGAGCCTTAGCAGGCGTCTCCGCCCTCCAGCAGCAGTCCCTTCCACGCGATCGGCCCACCCGCCTCGCCCTGTTGCAGTGCAGGATTAGCCGGCTGCTGTTGAGCCAGGTAGGAATTTTTTCCCATTCCTGAATTGGCCATATGGGTTTGGGTTTTTCGCCTACCTTGTATTGTAGCAGGACGAGAGGCTGCTTTTGGGTGGCGCTGTGTAGGTGTCCTGGCAGGAGATAGTCGGGGAGTAGGGAGCGGGCCGGTGAGCACCCCCTTTGCCAATTCCCCATAGGTGGGGAAAGGGGTCTGTCAGGAAGGATGGCATGCTTCATGGCTGCCACCACCTGGCTAGACCGCCTACTGGGAACCCCGGGTGCAAGTCCTTTCCTCATGCTGTATGGCTGAGGCTTTAGGATCTTGAGGGGGAACCCTTTGCCTGGCCGGCCGGGTCTAGGCCATTCTTCGAATGGCTCAAGCCCGGGGCAGCGGGGCTCGCCCAGGCAGGTCAAGGCGGAGGTACTGGTTGGACCCCGTGGCTTGACCTGCACCGCAGTTGGCCTTGCCGCAGTTTAATGTTATTGTTATGTTTAATAAAGCGGCCCTTAGTTCCAAATACTGTGTCTGCCTCTTTCTTCCGACTGTGGGGGGGCAATAGGTAATCATGATCAGATTCTGTTTGTAACCATAGTTTGAAACCATAGTTTGAAACCATAGTTTGCTGTTTCAACTGTAATGCAAGATATGGTTTTGCTTCAAAAGAGAAACTGTGGGTTAGTATTGCAATGCGTGAAGGGAGGAGCGAAGACAGTAGCTTGGGGTTTGTTCACCTAAGGTTTGGACTGGCCCTAGGCAAACAAGATTTGAATGGATTGTTATGCTTTAATACTCATGGGCATTGGTTCCCCCCCCCCCATTTCTCTGTAAACTCCACAGATATTGCGGAAATGGAAGGAAGCATTCTCTCTTTAATTCTTGAGTTCTGCTCCTCAAAGTTATGTGAAATTCAGCAAAAGGTTATCAGGTGATTTTAAATGAAATTAAAGCATTTAATTTGCAATTTGGGAATCCTGTTAAGGGGGAGTTAGTTATTCCAGGTTTTTTCCTGTTCAATATTGTTTCATACTCTCTTTTCCAGATCTATTCAGCTAGAATCATCCCTCAATTTCACCCAGAAGTGAAATTCCAAAGCTAATTTAGAGAGGAATCCTAAGCAGGTACTCTCAGTATCCTACCCATATCTATTTACTGAGACTTTATCTCAGGAAATTGTTCATAAATACACTGATAGAAGTCTCTGTTTAGGAGACAACACCCAAATAATAATGAAAGTAGGAAAAAAGTTGATAAAACGGGCAACATTGGGGTGGGGGAAGCACACGTCCCTAACAAAAACTATTGAATATGGTGAAGGCGAAGCTATTGCGGAACCCCTGTCTAGAACAATGAACCACAATTCACTCTGCCTTACAACAGCAAAGCCAGTCCCTGTTTTGAGCAAATACTTTTCTGCTTTAGCTTGTAAGGTTTGTTTTTTGCCAGGGGCTCCTACAACCTTCTTGCCAATATATTCTACACTGATTTTAAACTTCTTTGCAAATATGTAATTAGATACTCAGAAAGGCACTGCTGCCAAGCCAGTAGTCTAATCTGCCAGCTAGCTCTTCAGTATCCCATAGGACTTTGCTTTATATTAAAATAGTTCAGCTAAAATGGGATGAAAAAGAAAACTGTAAATTGTTTTTAGTTTGATAGTATAGGGAGTCATTTGGGCAAAATCAAGGAACACTCCTTTTAAAGGGGTCTCTCTCTTTTTTATTTCTGTTGTTCAGCATAGAAATAAAAAGTTCATAGAAAGAAAAAAGTAAGAGACAACCCTTTATATTAGCCCTTTGTATATAATAAATTCCATGCATTTACAATGCTATCCTGAGCAATAATGGCCTTCTAAGTCTATTAACATCAATGGACTTAGCGGGGTATAACTTTGCTGAGAATGCATGGATAGTCATTTAAAATATTTCAGCAAAAATCTTCCGTGTTTTTTGTGCGATGTTTCGGGTCGTTCCGAGGCAAGGTACGTAGTATGAAAATGGCCCTTGACTCTCAGGGTTACAGCAGCATTAACCCATGGGCATTGATTTTTTTCCCTCGTTTTTCTGTAGACTCCACAGATATTGCAGAAATGGGGAGAAGCAGCCTCTCTTTAATTCTTGAGTTCTGCTCCTCAAAGTTATGTGAAATTCAGCAAAAGGTGATCAGAGCAAACCTCCTGATTTAAATATGGAAAAAAAGAAATATAGAATTGATAGGTAAGTTCAGGGAGAAATGTATTGGCCTGTTCAACTGGGGGTGTGCATTCAGGTACTTCCAGGCTGAAATTTTACCCAAGATTTGCTTCTTCATTTCCATTCAGCAATATCTGAAATGGCAAAATGCATTGCAGGACCAGCCTGATATAGCCGGGGATTTTCTATGCAGGAATAAACACACTGAAGCTTTACTGGAGAACAACAGGCCACAACTTTATTGGTTACAGACAATAATTTAATTTAATTCGACAATACATCAATACTTTAATTTAATTTAATTTATTGTATTTAAGGAATGATGGCTGCGTAGGGCATGGATCCCAGCATTGGCTGACCCGCCTGCCAGCCGATGACCCCTCACCCCTTCAGCCCACCTGCTGAAAGGGGAAACCTCAGGGATGACGGTTGAGGGAGCCACACTGGGCTGCAGCCATGGCGTGGTTCCCCCGTCACCTGGAAGCAGGCATGCTCCGACAGCTCCTGAGCTGGGCTTACCACTGCCGTGCGTGGTCCAAGATCCCTTTTGGGGATCCCCATCTATGAGAAAACAGTGCCAGCAGGCCCTGTCCCCCCCCCCCAGGAGATCAGTGCCCAACGCCCAAACCACCAGCTAAAGTTGTGATGAACCCCAAACAGCTAAAGAACCCAACAAATTGTTTTAACCAAGCTTATGCATGAGAATATGTACAGGTACACTGGTAGAATAACAGCTTGAATTTACCCTATTCTAACATAACACTTACTACCTAAGTGAACACTCAAACCCCACATAAGGACCACAAAAACAATTAATTCATGCGGAGGGTGGGCGGAGAATTGCTGTTTGGAGCCAACTTCTGGGGAACAGGGCTGGCCCGGCCCAATATAGAGGGTGGGAGGACCTGAGGGAGAACCTCTTCTCTCAGGTCAGGCAATGGCTCCCACCCTTATTCAAATCAGCCGACCGACCTGATTGGTCAGTTGCACCAATTCAAACCGTGCCACACGGCTTGCAGCCAGCGTGCGTGGTTGATTCAAGCCAGCCCAGGAACACCATCCCTGCTTCCACCCCCTGCCTTGTGGGCCTGCAAACACCAGCCCCGGGGAGTACGGGGCCAGGGGCCTCTTGAAATTTTTAGATTTCTGAAACATATATCCCCAGATTTCAGGATTTTTTTCCAGGTTATTTTGTTTTCCATTGAAATTAATAGGAGATGCCCGTTTGTCACCACTAAATTTTGCTGGGGCAATAGAGCCCTTTGCGGAGATTCTACGTACCGATCCTGAGATTATGGGGGTTTAAACTGGAGAAAACACACATACAGTGAGTCTGTATGCAGATGATCTTATGCTTTTTATCACTATAGATTTTATATAGAGCAGGCTCTGGTCAAACTTCAAAATAGATTAGAGAAATTTTTTAGTGTCTCAAGCCTGAAAGCCAACCTTAAAAAAGCTAATATAATCCCAATAAGTATACCCTCTCCGATGCAAGATCAGATAGGAGACACGGTCTATTTGCATGGTGTTGTTTGGAGGTTCATATCCCTCCTAATTTGAAAGACCTGGTGTCTTGTAATTTCAAATGAATTTACCAAGACACTAAGTCTCACATGAAAAAATGGAACGCTATGCGCCTCTCATGGATAGACCTTTGTGCTACCAAAATTATTATTCTTATTTAGATCTCTACCAATTGCCATTCCCAAAACTGAGATAAGATGGCAGAGAGAATTAAATCAATTTTTCTGGGCCTATAAAAAATTGAGAATAAAATTTTCCTAGCTGTACAGAACAGCATCAGAGGGAGGGCTAGATTTGCCTGGGGCTGTATTAAGAAGCTGCTATATTGCCAGGTATAAGAACACTATCCAGCACTTATGGTGCTGGTTGGCAATCCATGGAAGATTGCTTTGTGTTTCCAACAACTTCAGATGACATATATCGGACTCTACCTTTCTATAGTCCAAATACTTCACTTACAGGAATTATGTTGCAAGCCTCTTTAAAGGTCTGGAACAAATGGAAAAAGCCAGGTATGTCCCAGCTTTCTTCCTTCTTCAATCAACCCTGGTTTTCCCCAAGGCAAGAAAGGGCTGCATTCACTAAGTGGAGACAGGCAGGCATTACACGACTCACTGACTTAAACAAAAATGGAAGGCCTCTAAATAAGGAGACCCTCAAAAAGAAATTAGGGGAAAGAATACCCTGGTTTCGTTTTCTACAAATACAACACCTGATATAGTCTGTTCAACTGGTTGACACTTTTGGGAAGCTCCTTACAGAGTTTGAGTGTCTTATTAGGAATACTGATGATAATATAAAAGGCCTTATGTCCCATATTTATAAAATCCTGGTGAAGCAGAAACAAGAAAAAAGGATGAATTGCCAAGTGCTTTGGCAAATGGACTGCCAACACAGAATCCCAGAAACTGAATGGCCAAAAATTATGAATGCTCCAAATTATAAATCAAACTTTCAGCATATGTTTTAATTTGTTTACGTTTTAAACAGATGATACTTACCTTCAACCAGGCTTCGTAGAATCCATCCAACTGTTAGCCCTAAATGATGGAAGGACTGTGGTCAGATTGGTGACTTTTTACATTGCTGGTGTCACTGCCCAGTTATCCAACTATTTTGAAGACAAATTTTGTTGGAAATAAAGAAAATTATGAGATGTAACCTGCAGGCCCTACCTGAAATGGTTTTGCTATCTTACAGTCCAACATTGAATTGCTCCAAAATAAAAGTCGTATTAATTAGAACTCTCCTAGCCATTGCTAGAATTGCAATTGCAAAAAAATGGAAGGAGAAACAGGGCCCGGCACTACAAATGTGGCATAATAGCTTGTGGAAGCGTTTCATTCAAAGCAGAACTATGAGTAGTTCAAATAGGCCAAATCTGGAAACATATCGAAGGTCTTTCCAAGAATTTCGGCTCCCAGTGGTCTTCCTGAACAAGAAGTGCTTCCAGCAAATCCATACTTTCGAGATCTGATTTTTTTTTTGACACATGAGAATTCCCTGAATGCCTGTTTGATGTTTATTTAGCAATGATGAGAATCTGAAGGGATTCAGTAGGTTGTCTTTGTATCAAGCAAGTATTAATGCTGCCACCACGTTGTACCATTTTTATTATTATTTTTTTTAAATAAAAATTACAAAAAAAAAATTAAAAGGGGTAAATCTGGCATCCAAGTGCAGATGCCAGAACTGTCTCCACTTTTTTTCAGTCGTTGGTAGATGTGCTGTCTGGTGGCCAAGTCTACTCCCCACCAATTGAAAAGAGTGGTGGGAGTTCTGGCCTTTGGATAGAAGCCTGGTCTATCAATATCAGATTTCCAATACCAAACAATTATCCAAAATGTATTTTAGAAACAGTATCAATATCACATTTCAGGTCTATCATGCCTTCCGAAAATACTGAAAAACCCACACGTTTTTGAAGTGCATACACCAGGGTTTCCAGGCCCCTGACCTGCTAGGTGGGAGGTCGGAGGCCTGTCATCTACCTTTTGTCTTCTCTCTCCTGGAAGTGATGTCATCACACGAAGTCACGATTGACCCTGGGAGTGGTCCTGTGCTCCACAGGGGGCCATATCGGGCCCAATTTGGCCCAGTTCAGGCCTGAATCAGCCAGAATCAGGCTGCTGCAGAGCACGGAAGCACTGTTGTACTCCACAGTGGCCCGATTTGGGCCGAATTGGGACCAATTCAGGCTGATTCAGACCTGAATCTGGCCCAAATCAGGCCCCTGCAGCACGTGGCAGTGTGCCACACTGCCTGAGAGTGCGCCCAAGGAGACACGTTCTCCCCTCGCCAACCAGTTATGTGGGCAGGGGTGGAGGGTGGGAGCGGAGGATTCCCTGCCCCCAGCGGGGTACTGGCAACCTTAGCATACATCTATGTTAAACTCATGCCTAAGTTCTCAGCATAATCTCATAGCAACTCAGACTCTTAGCCCTGCTTTCTTCTTTAAAGCAGGAGGTGACGCAGAATGCAGTGCATTTGTCCAGAAGGTTTTGCTTGTCAAAGCAATGGGTTTGTGTGTGTGTTTACTGGGGCAACACTTTTCTACAGGAAAGCATCTGAATTATTTTGCAGAAGAATGGAGATTTATACAGTGCTGGACATCAGTCATGTTGGATCTTATTCTGCTTCTATTTGCTGTTATTGTTATCTTAAGCGGCCAAGGTTTGTGATTTTGCATATGAATGAATAGAACAGCATATGTGAGTCTAAATAATATGACTTACCTTGATAGTAGGTTGTATGTTATTACCTTTGGTCTCTGACCGTAATAAATGTACTGGGCATATGTGAGTCCCGCATGCATATGTGAATATAACAATTCTATTCCTGCTGTTATCATTATGAAGATCCATAATTCATAAGAAGAGCCCTGCTGAATTAGACCAAAGGTTCATCATGTCTAGCATCCTGTTTCCTATAGCTCCATGGAAGATCATAAACAGACTGTGATGTCAATAGTACGGAAATACTGTTACCAGAACTGCTCTTTATTATAATGGGGAATTAGCTGTAGCAGTCTGTAACTATTAATATTAAGCGAGGATCATAACCTATGTTTACGGAGGTCCCGATCCCAGACACTCTAGTGAAAAAGAGGCAGACAAGGAGTAAGGTCCAAACACGTGTATTGAGTGTAGCGTAAGCCTAGCTTGCACAATCATACAAGGAACACACAAGGTCTAAGAAATATAGCGTCGGAAATACAGAGACGTTCGCATTAGCGGGTTCCCAACGATGGTAAGGGAAATACTCACAATCCTGGAGCGAAGCAGAGACACGGCAGCGAGGGTGGCCCAATGCCAGCACTGGGACCACAGACGGACAGCAAGGAGGTCTGGATAGGGAATGGCCGAGGCACCGAGTGGTCTGGGAGACCAGCTTAAATACCCCAAAACGTATCCTGGGGCTGGTGCTGTACTTGGTGGTCCTCACAGATTAAAACAAAGGGTCTAATGGGCTACTGAATGGCTTGGATGGGCCACTTTGGTAATCAGATTGGGATAAGTGACACCTCAGGAAGAGGGGACAAAAGAGGGAGGGGGAAATCCAAGTGGGCTGAAAGGATGTTCCAGCGGATAGGGCTTGTCCTGATGTCATCAGCTTTGGAATGCGGAGGTTTCTTTGAGATGCATTCTCTAAGTGCTTGGGATGGTCGGCACTTAGTTCCTTCTCCGGGGCGGCTCCTAAGATATGCAGAGCGGGGCGAGGGGCTCTCGCTGCGGACGTGGTGTGCCCACTTCGCCGAAATGGCTTCTCAAAGCAGTCTCCTTCCCAGGGTCTTCTGTCTGCCTAAGAACATGGATGCCGGCGGGGCATAGCTGGGGCTGGATAGCAGGCTGCCCGGTAGCGAGGGCAAGCTCGGTGACCGGCCCGCGGGAGGCTCCAGACGGGAACTGACCAGGGAGCGCCTAGCCAGGCTCGCTGGAGGTTTCCCCGGCTGGCGCCCGACTGCTAGCAGTGGCTTGGGCCCATATGAGGCAGGCTTCCATGGAGGCAGCGGGAACAACACTTTAAAACACAGTCCAAAGCAGGGAACAGGCACGGTCCGTGGCAGATGGCAAAGCAGGCACGGGGAACACTTGTAACAGAGTCCAAACACACACTGGGAAATCCAGATACAGGTCTGGGCAGGGTTGCCCAGGACAAGAGTCCTTTGTGCAGTTAACCAAACATGGAGTCAGTAGACTACACAGTCTATAGCAGCAGCAAGGTAATTGACACGCAGGCAGGAAACTGACACGTGTATCAGAACACACACGTGCAAAGCAGTCTTTGGTGCAGCAGTGAAACAGCAACGCAGGAAACTTTAGCACAGTTCATAGCAGGCTTCAAAGCAGGGGAGGGGGCCTACTTGGCAACAATTCCCCCCCTCGGAGACCCCGGGACGTCAGGCGCGCGGGTCTCCGAACTTGACTTCAAAGGCGAGGTGGTCAGCAATGTCCGGTGGTCGAGCTTCGAGCAAAGAAGGAGTGGGAAGGGAAGGAGGGGGAGGCGTCACTCGAAAATTTAGTTTGGAGAACCACCTAACCGAATAAGTGCAATTTAGATCAGCCAATGGGCTGCAGGTCTCTGGGTTCACACCAGGGGGTGTGCTAAGTGCAATTGTCAGAATAAATAGTAATAATTCATAATAGGCAGCAATGATCAATTCATGCATATAAATAGCAATAATTCATAATTGTGTACATTGATTAATTCATGGATGAAGGTAATTCATATGGAATTCATGACGGGTTAAAAGCATTAAAAACCAGGAGCAATTAATATACATGGATCAATTCATGGATAGTTAAAATCATAACTAGATACATAGGATTAAAAGCAGGTACAATTAAAAGCAATTCATACAGGGTAAAGTGAAATGTGCAAGCATGGCATAATTCATCAAGGGTAGAGTAATTCATAAATGGCTAAAATCATAAATACATATATGTGATTAACAGCAATAGTTCATGAAGTCAAAAGCAGCAAGAATAAAAGCAAGTGCGTGGAAACAATTCATGAGGGGTAGGCGGCGGAAGGGCTCATGGGGGCAGAAAAATACACTCTGCAATTAAAAACCAAATCAATATGGCTGGATTAAAATCAAATTCATAGACTAGAACTGCCTCGGCGGAGGGAGTTGGGTTAAGAAGGCAATTCAAAAGGTTAAAATCAAATTCATCGGGATAAAGTTCATGGGCGCACTTGCAGTAGATAGAGGGAGGGACTAGTTTGGGGCTAAATTCATGGGAGTTAACATTCATAAAAGCAGTGGAAAGAAATTCATAAAACAATAGAGCAACAAAGATCACAGACGGCTCAGTCCGCAGTACAGCTGCTGGACTGGGTTGCATATTTACAAGAACAAGCAAGCTTAGTCCATGTGTTCCAAAACACACTTCCACCCCCCCTTGCTGTCTGCGTCAATCCGCAGAGCAGGGTCGGCAGGCGGCGAGAAGGGCTTCAGGCACACAGTTCTAGTCCTCATGGAGGTAGTGCCGCTGGCGGTCGTTTGGAGACGGGCCGTGGGCTGGGAGGCTGAGAAACACGTCCCCCCCTAGTCTACAAGAGGGCCTCGGAGCGGCGTCCGGCAGCAGAGCGTCCATGGGGCCGGTGCAGGATTCATACACATAATAAACATAATCATAGTTCATACCGGCACAAGCAATAAAACAAACAAGGGTTAAAGGAGGGCGCCAAGAATAACCATTAGGGCAAGAGGAGGTCTGGATTGTAATGGTCCAGACGGTAGGACAGTTGGAGTTGCTGGAGCTGTCGGCGGCTCCAACAGCCCAAATAAAGTAGTGAGGCACATAATAAAACTTGGAAGGCCAGAATAACGACGATCGGGTGCAAAGCCAAATTGTAAATTCCAGTGGCAGTGGGGCTCCAGCCAAAGAGGGTCTCCCACCACGAGTGCTCACCGGTGGTCTTAATCCGCTGGACAAGATCCAAAATCTCCTTTCCGTTGTGGGACACAACCAAAGCAGTAGTGTCCCCGTCCCTCTGGATGCTCTGGAGGGTGCGGTGGAGCTGCGGGTGGGTCAGGAGCTCATGGATTAGCTCCAGACCGATGCCAAGGGAAACTGGCTTCACATAACGATAGATGGAGGGTGCCACCAGGATCTCTTCTTGGGTCCAGACCGGTACCGTGTAGGTGAAGTCGCAGGCTGCCACCGAAGACAGGTTGCAAAAGCAGCGGTTGACTCCCGGGATCACGGGCTTGAGCTGGAACAAGTTCAGGATCACAAAGTCGCAGGCCGTTCGCACGCAGGCACATCCTCTCCCAAGGTAGACGACAGCGGAGCTGTTCTCCCGGACGACCTCGAAAGGGCACTCATTGAGGGCGTCGACTTGCGGGGCTACACAGGGGTGATGCGGCGCAAAGGCTTGGTCTTGGCAAATGAAGCCGGTCTGGTCTCGATGCTGGCACCCTTGGAGGCTGACGAGCTGCCATCCGGTCGGGGTGAAGCGGGCCCAATGGTCGGGGTGGCGGGCGTAGAGGACCTCGGTGTCGCTGACTTGGAGTCCCAGAGGCACGACTGGATACACGTGGAATGACTCGTGCGCACTGGCCGTTAATAAAAATAATTTAAGCTCCTGGGTGGTCGGTGAGAATGAGGAATTTACAAGAGACCACCAGGATTCAAGCTCCAGTTCTATGGGTGACAATTTGGGCGTAATCAATCTTTTAATTTCCAGGGGCAAGTGTCCGTCTGTGGCTTGCCGAATTAGCCCCATGGCCACAGCCTGGTTTAATTGTTGGGCTTGCATACATGCCATGGCTATTGACACGTTGCGTTCAAAAGACTGTGTCCCTTTTAGCAGCAGAGAAAAATCTCTTTCAATTTGACTCTCCCAGTTAACTAAAATGGAGCTGATCTCGTGTTGCCCATTCGCAATGGAATTTAGGGACTGCACCACCGGTTTACCTAAGTCGGAGATGCTAGTCGTGACATGGGCAAACTTATTAGCGAGAGTCTCAATGTTGACCGAATCCATGATTGCTAAGCCTCCGGCTGCAGGAGCAGTCCAGTCGGCAATGCTTCGTCTGGCACGCGAGAGAGAGGGGGAGGGATCGATCCACAGTTGTAGCCATGCATTCCAACCCTTGCTACCGGCCTCCAGATAGGGAGCGCACTGCGGCAGCCTCTGGGTTATATTTAGCTCAGCTAAGTCTATGCGGATCTCTTTTAAAGACATTTGCGGGCGGACTAGAACTCTCTCTCGAATGTCAGTTTTCAAAACATGGGAGCCCACTATATGCGTGCCGCCTTGGCTTAATTGCTTATTGCTGGCAATCAAAGGGTCAATTTGGATGGTGTGGGTCTCCTGGGTCCGGATCAGCAGGGAATAATTGCCTGGTTCATGAGTCAAATTTACAAAGAGCAGCCCAAGCCGGTGAAATTTCTCTACTAGGGGCTTGGTTTGGCATTCGGGCGTCTGTTGAACCAGAATCCAATCGGGTGGGCCATGTTTGGCTAGGTCTTCCTCTTTCACAATCCAGGTCAGGTTCTCCCTGCGCTCTATAGCAAAGGAGAGAACTGCGCCTGAAGGGGGCGTGATAGTGACAGATGCAGATTCAGTGGTAGTAGTGCCTAGTAGGATGGTCATTCTAAAGGGGTCTCCTGCCTTCCATACTGCGGCCGACACTAGAATAACTTCACAGTATGGTCCGAAAGCCTCAGTAACAAATGGCGAGGTTTCGAAGTTGGCAGGGGTGGTATATTTGTCTACCACCGGGACTGCGGTGGGGGCTGGCCTGATACGGGGAAGAAACATACATGGAATCGGAGCAAGCGGTGACACTGTGTCAGTATGCGAGTAACAGACTAATTCTTGGGACATGGTTTTCACTCCTACACATAAAATAACAAGCTCTGGGGGTCGGATCCACTGCTCTTCACAACTGCGGAAGTTAGTGCGATCCGTGGGGGTGGTCATATTGCTCTGCTGCACAACCTTGCAGACCATCATTTCATTCCCTGCCAGGGTATTGATACATCTCCAGTGGGGGTAGGGCATTAATTTGGACGGGCGTCCCTCTATAAGGGTGCCTGCCAGCACGAGCAAACACAGAGTAGCCAGGTGCCTCATCTCCCGGCCTTCTTTTCCTTTCTGTAGTGAAAATATCCTGGGGAGACCTGCGGATATAAGTACAGGTTCCCTGAGTTTCTTGCAACACAATGAATGAAGTAAAGGGGGAAAAAGAAAAAGGGAGAGCGTTTTTCTGCCAGCACTGTCTATTAGGTGGGGCTCGAACGAGAAGTCCCGGAGCACTAAGCGAGCCTTCCAGCTTGTTGCTCTGGGGAACTCCTGTGCGAAGGCTTCTTCCTAAAGCGTGTATATTTCAGGGGGGACGTCTTTGCGTCGAGCAAGGGTCGGCTGTGCGTTAGGCGGGATTATGCAAACTCGCCCCAGGGGTCCCTGGGTGCCTGGACTATGTGGCCTTCAGGTGCCCCTTGCTTGGCGGCGGGCTGCTTTTATTTTGCGGGCTGAGAGCTATCGGTCCGGCTCGGCCTGTCCTTGCCGTTTTAAAAAGAAAAGAAAACTAAAGAGCGGTTTCCATTAACTATAAGGGTTGCTGCAGACGGGGGCCCTCGTTTTAATTTTTCAAAAATAGGCCTTCGTCATATGTTTGCAGGACTAGCAATTTTTGGAGGGACTTCCTCAGGAGGCCCCATTTTCTGGTTTAAAAAAAAAGGTACACCGGGCAAAAAAGAAAAATACACTGAGCAAGAAAAATGCACTGAGCAAAAAGAAAAATACACGGAGCAAGAGGCATACGGGTGTGGGGTACTTTCGGGTTGCCCTCACCTGGAAGGCCTGGCAGGGCTTCATTATATCTTCAATATGTCTCCCCCCCTTCTTTTCCCTTGTACGGCACGGGCAAGGGAAAAGATTACGTGGGGCGGGCGGCTGCTGGCGGAAAGGGCCGAAATGGAGCCGAAGGCGCTCGGCGGCGTTTATCGAAAAGCGGCGGAGGCGGCCGAGATCTGCCGGCGCCACTGGGTCTGGGTGAATCGGGGGTCATCTTGGTGCGGGGGATCCTGGCTATGTAAATGAGGTACGCTGCCCCTTGTGCTTGGCGAACGCACCCCAATAACATATTCCAGAGGTAACATATTTACAAAATACTGGCGGGTCTTTTACTTTTGCACTAAAGCGTACTAAGTGGTGGCGCCGTATAGCAACTCACCATGACGAATATGAACCTTAGTAAAAGAGGGATGTTGGGCTATCTGGGGGACCTTTTCCAGGGGAGGCACGGCCCTCAAAGCCAAAGCCGACCATCATGCGAAAGCGTGGGTCTGGCAGGTGAGACCCCGAATCTACGTAGATGCGGGATCTTCACCAGCACGGCGGGTGATATATTTTCGAATACAGGGATCACCTTATTTGGTGATTCCACTATGTTCAAAAGAATGTATGCACCTCTGGGCTAACGCCTCTCCAACCACTTTCACACACAGCAAATCTCTTTTGCCTGTGCAATTTTTTTCCGAACATGCGGCTTACAATCCAATTGAGAATCACTTTCGGTGGTGGTCCTATTTGGCTTTGATTGCCGTGTCTTTCCCTAAGGGTCCCAACTGTGGGGCCCGCCTAGTGAAGTTAAAGAATAGAATTGGAAAAACTCTTGACATTTACACTTACATCTACATATTCTGCTGTTTCTTTTATACTAAAGCTACAAAGGTCTGGTCTAAGGGGACACAGGGTATCTCTGGCCCAGGGTGAAGGGATATCTGGCGAATCACTGGGCAGAGGGGGGCTGGGCTGGTGGCGGCTCCCCCAGGGTCGTACACAGGAGGGGCGGTTTGGAGCGGCTTCCCTTTCCATTCTTTTAATTGAGAGGCGTGAAAGTATTTTAGCCACGTTCCTCCTGTCTTTCTCTGGATGGCTACCTGATAGACAGCTGGGGAGACTCTTTTTGTGATAGGGACTGGGCCTTGCCATTTGGCTGCTAGTGAGTGCGCCTTTTGCGAAAACTTCCTGTACAGAACGAGCTGTCCTTCTTCCCACTGCCTGGGGTTCCTGACCCATCCTAATTTGCGGTCCATATCTTTCTGAGCTGTGCCCAACTTCTGGGCCACTTGCATGTGGACGGCGTGTATGGATGAGAGCAGGTCTTGGACCCAAGCGTCATTAATCACTACGGGCTGCATATCGGAAGGGAGCTGCGTATCTAGCCAGAAGGCTTCCGGGAGCTGCATTCTTCGCCCTGTCATTACCATATGGGGTGTTAGCCCGTGAACTGCGGTAGTGCCTCTAATGGCCATTAGGATTATGGGGAGTTTTTCATCCCAGTCTCTCCCGGAGGAGCGAACCATCTTGCGGAGAGCCTCCTTGAGGGTCCGGTTGGTTCTTTCTATTGCGCCTGAAGCTTGAGGGTGGCCTGCTATGTGGAAGCGTTGCTGGATGCCCAGTGCTTTACAAAGCTCCTGTGTTACTTCTCCGATGAAGTGTGAGCCTAAATCAGAGTCCATGACTCTCACAATGCCCCATCTTGAAAAGACATTGTTGAACAGTGGTTTGGCTGTGGTGGCTGCATTGTTGCGCTTGCATGGAAACGCTTCGACCCATTTGCTAAAGGGGTCTATGACAGTGAGACAGTAGCGATTGCCGCGAGCAGTGGGGGGAAGGGGGCCGATAAAGTCAATCTGTATGCGAGCCCAGGGTCCATCAATTCTCTGATGCTGGAGGGGAGCTCTAGGTCCGGTGGGGTCTGCATTGACCATAGCGCAGGACAGACAGTTGTCTACCCATTGCGCTACTTCGGTGCGCATGCCAGGCCACCAACCAACCTCTTTTACCCTTTCCAGAGTCAGGTCCTTGCCTCGGTGTCCCTGCTCGTGGACAAACTGAATTAAGTCGGCCCTAACTTCCAAGGGCACTACCCAGTGGCGCTCACCGGCTGTATCTACTGCCCAAACTATGCCTTCCTCCTCTCGGATCATTAGTCTTCCTGTCTGATCTCTTCCTGCGGTTAGGAGGTCAGCTACTTCTGGGTCAGATAGCTGTAGTTGTGCTAGGTCTAGTGTTCCTGCGGTTCCCTGAGCCTGGCTGCGGGCTTGTGCGCGGGTGGTGACAGGGTGGAGAGGACAATCGGTGGCTGATTCCGGTAGGGGAGCATTTTCAGTGGCGGCTGCCTTAGCTGCGAGGTCTGCCTGATCATTCCAATAAGCGGTCTCTGAGTTTGTCTTCTGGTGTCCCTTGACATGGGTAACCTGCGTTGGGCCTGAGCGGGACTGAAGGAGCGCTGCTACTTGCTGCCATAGCTGTAGGTGGGCTACGGGTTTCCCATCGCTAGCTCTCCACCCCTGATTCTGCCATACCGGGAGCCAGACTGTGGCAGCTTTGGCCGTCCAATCCGAGTCTGTATAAATGGCAAGTGGACTTTCTGGGGGCTCAAACTCAAGCACTGCCAGAAGCGCTTGCACCTCAGCCGCTTGGCTGGAATGGGGGCGGGCTGGACCTTTGAGAGTATGGGCGTCGCTCACTCGCACGGCGCCGTAGCCTGTCCGAGGGGAGCCTCCAACGTGAAAGGAGGAGCCGTCACAGAACCAGCATGTGAAGCCGTTCTGTCGGGCTTCCTCTAGCGGGACTCCCCAAGTGACTGGCCAAACAACCTGCGGTGGCGGGTCCAGGGGGCACTCGTGCTCGGTCCCGGTTACTAACAGGCCATAGGGGGCTGGTGGCTCAGTGGTCTCCTTTTTAAATTCTACTCCGCGGTTGACCAGGGCCAGGGTCCACTGGGCTATGCGGGCGTTTGAAACTTGTCCGTCTTGTATCTTGCCAGACAGAATATATTTGAGGGGCGTGTGAGTAGTTTGAACTATTGTGCAGGAGCCTCCTATGATAAATTCCCAATGGGTCAGACTCCAAACTAGAGCAAGGCACGTCTTCTCGCATGGGCTAAACTTAGTCTCTACTGCGGTTAGGTTGCGAGAGGCATAGGCTACTACTCTAGCGGTCCCCGCTTGCTGCTGGGTGAGCGTGGCTCCTATGCTCTTGTCTGATACTGCCAACTGAATAAAGAATGGCTGGGTGACATCTGGATGGGCTAGGGCCGGGGCTGCGGCCAGACTGCGCTTTAGCTCGGCTAAGGCTGTCTGTTGCTCCGGTCCCCACTCCCAGGGAGTGTTCTTCTTGAGGAGAGCATAAAGGGGGCGAGCTTTGTCTGCAAAGGACTCAATGAAGTCTCGGGAAAAGTTAAAAGTTCCTAGAAGGGCTCTGAGGGAGGGGACATCGGTGGGTGCAGGCAGCTTGGAAATGACCTCCATTCGCTGGGCGTCCGGGGTGCGACCCTCGGGTCCCAGGGTCAGACCCAGGTACTTGACGCTGGTCTGAACCAATTGGGCCTTTTCCCTGCTTGCCTTGAACCCAGTCTCGCGGAGGAGTTCCAGGACTTCCCTGGTGACTTGGCGGGCTAATTCTTCCGTAGGGGCGTGGACTAAAATGTCATCCACGTAGCTCAGTACGTGGGGCCTTGAGGAGGGTTGGAGGCGTTCCCACATCTGAACTACATGGGCATGACAAATGCTGGGGCTGGAGTGGAATCCCTGGGGTGTCCACTTGAACGCGTACTGCTGGCCGCGGAAAGTGAACGCGAACTTATACCAGCAGGACTCATGCAACCGGATGGAGTGGAAAGCATTGGCCAGGTCTATGACCGAGTAGAACCGGGACCCAGCGGCAATGGCCGTCAGGATCTCATTGTACTTGGCCACAACCGGGGCAACTGGAGGGGTGGTAGCATTCAGGGCACGGAAGTCGACCGTCATTCTCCAGGTCACTCCATCTGCTTTCAGGACTGGCCACAATGGGGCGTTGCAGATGGACTGCATCGGGAGTATGACGTCCCACTCAAGGAGTCCTTCTATGGTCTTGGCTATCCCTGCCTCAGCTTCCGCTGGGTACTTGTACTGTCGTTGGGGAGGGGGGTCCTTTCCTTCAATCAGGACGCAGGCACCCTTCACTATCCCACACTCGGCCTTGTCTGTCACCCACACTTCGGGAAAGTCCTGAACCCAGGGGTCTCCTGTGATGGGGGCGAGAGGAAGGGGGGCCTTGAGGGCTGCGCATCGATGGACTGCATTAACAAAGTCTGGGCCTCCCGGGATGCGCCACAGGAGCCCGTTCGCTAAGTCAATGGTCAGTCCCTCGGCTCGGAAGAACGGCATACCCAAAAGTCCATCATCTTCTCCCCGGTTTGCGCATGCCGAAATCCGGGTGGCCAGGTTCCCAACGGAGAGGGGGATATCCTGCCAGACCGGGGATTCCTGCGTGCCGCCTCCAAAACCGGCGAGCTGCATGGTTGTGGGGGTCTGAGTTCCCTTTGTGACTAAGGTGGGCCGGAGTATATTAAGTGAAGCTCCGGTATCTATGAGGAGAGTGGCAGGCTTCTTCTTTTCCCCGGGAGTCCCGATCCCTGCCTTCACTGTCGGTCTCCCCCATGTGTCCGGCTTTAGTTTGGCAACTATGCCCACGGAAGGAGACTGGGACTCGGGGCAACCCTATTCTGATCCTGCACCTTGATCGGTGGAAGCGGTGCTTCCTCTAAAGGGGTTGTTGGGGCTCGGGCGTTCCCGGACCGCAGCTATCGGGGGGCTCGAGAAGGGAGGGTCTGGCGGTAACGGGGGCGCTGACGGAGGTACTGGGGGCTGTTGCTGGTCTTCCCACTCCATGATCGCCTTCATTAGAACGGACGTGGGCTTCCCATCGAATAGCTCCATGTTCGCTCCCATGTTTTTGAGGCGCATCCATAGTTCCCAACGGAGGGAGTCCCTGGACTGGGGTGTGCTGCCTCGGTCCCGGAGGCCCTCGTGGTCGCCCTGCGATGCTCCCCAAGCGTTAGACTGATCTGGAGGCGGGTAGACCTGGTGGTGGTACGGGTGCGATGCTCACGAGTGGGAAGGGGCTATGGGTGCATCCTGTAGTCGGGGCTCGTGGGGTCCTTGCTGGGAGGAGGAGGAACTGTAACTCGGGGCGGGCGCAAAGGAGACTCCCGGGCGGTAGTCCCTTGGTCCTCTTCCCCGGTTAAAGCTACCGCTCCTTCCCCTTAGGATTCCTCCCCTTGCCTCGGAGTACGGGCTGCGTCCCTGTGGTCGGTACTGAGAGTGGGGGCCATGATTGGCATAGGTGACTGCACTTATCGGCTCGCTCTCCTTCCTGCGAGAGGCCGGGGGCTTCACATGGCGGATGGCGCCGGTTTCTCGCAACAGGCCAGCAATGCTTCTGATGCGAGCTTCCAGGTCTCCCCATGAGATGCTCCCGGGCTCTACTCCTGCTAGTGCTAGGCGGGTGGTACTATTGAGTCCATCTAAGACTGCTCTCCTGAATTCTAACTCGTCAAAGTCGGGTACATCGCTGGCATCCAGGTCCACTTCGTCTGCTAGCTCAGCAAGAAGCTGTTTCCTAGCTAAATATGCCTCTGGGTCCTCCCCAGGTTTCTGGGACTCCGCAATATACAGGGCTTTCAAGCTTTTGGTGGGCCACAGGAATGCACAAATTTCTTTAATTGCTCCATACTGGCTGCGTGTGGCTAGCCGTCGGTTAGAGATATAGGCATTCAGGGCCGAGACTATTTCAGGGGCAGCGCATTGGCGGGCCAGCTGGGCCACATCGGAGCCACTAGCGGAGGGCTGGGAGGTGGTCACATGGGTGAACCACTGGATGGCCGTGTCTCGGTTTAGGGGTCCCATGCGATCGGCTATGGCTTGGAGCTCATCGGGCCTCCAATTGCGGGTTTCTTTAACGACCCGGTCTGCCTTCCTGCCATCCTCGTCCATGGATACAATTTCCTTGGTGGCTATTGGGTGGAGGGGCTGTGGGGCTTCGGCAGACTGGGGCGAAGGGGGTGACCAGTTGTCGGTACTACCTTCGGGGAGGGCCAAGAGGGCTGCGGGATGCACGGCGGAGATTACGGCCTGCTGCATTCCCAGATGCTGTTTTAGGGCCTCTAGCTCCCTCTTACAAGCGGAGTGGTCTGCTGCGGCTATCTTTGCGACTTTCTGCTCTGCCATGAACTGGGCAGCATGGGTTAGCTTTGCAATTTTCTCCTGACCTTCAATTACTGCATGCTCAGCCATATCGGCACGAGCGGTGGCTACTTCAGCCTTGTGCTGGGCGTCCTGGAGGGCAGCGGCTAGTCCCTGCTTCTCCAGCATGAAGTTAACGCGTTCTGAACGCCACTCGGCTGCTTTTTCCTCATGTTCCTTCTTTTCTCTCTTTAGTTTTTCTATCTCCTGTTCCTGTTCTTCCTGAGCTATCTGTAGCTTATTAATTAGGGACACGCTGTCCTGTAGGGCGGTGAAAAGTGCCCAGGCTCCATACCTATCCTTCTTACTGGACCTAGGTTTCTCCTTTTCACAAAAATCTTGGAAGGCGCTTCTGACTATCTGGAGCGGGTTGGGTCCCTTGAAGGAACCGGCTTCCCAAGGGCAATCTCCCTTCTTAACTAGCCACTTCTCCAGGCGGGGCACGGTGGGGTTTGCCCGGTACATTTTTCTTTTTAGTTTAAGGCTGATCTCGGGGGAGGTTAAAGAGTGGATCAGCAACACCAGGGGTGGGGCGATTAAAGCTGCTCAAGGGTTTTAACAACTTCTTCCTCTCTATGTTCCTTTCGGGAGGTTTATCCTTCCCTCAGGTCCTCAAGGGTTTTTACCAGGGGGTTTTAAGGTCCTACTTTTAGGGTTAAAGGGTATTTCAGGGTCCTACACTCAGTTCTTCTCCACCGGGGGAGAAGGAAAAATTCCTATTCCCGTTTTAAGCTTGCCTACAAGCCACGGGACCAGGAAAAGTTTACTGGCTCAGAGGGTGCTCTCAAGCTCTCTAAGCCCAAGAACCAAAAACGCTCAGTGCTCCCAAGCCTCTGCTCAGAAGCCAAAGCTCAGGGGTCTCCCAAGCCTATACTCAGAAAACCAAAGCTCAGGGGTCTCCCAAGCCTATGCGCTCAGAAAACCAAGAAGGGTTCCCAAGCCTCTGCCTGGAAACTACAACTACGGGGTCTCCCAAGCCTCTGCTCAGGCAACCAGAAATGCTCCCAAGCCTCTGCTTAGAAGCAAAAATGCTCTCAAGCTCTCTGCCCAAGAACTAAACTCAAAGTGTCCCCAGGCCTCGTGCTCAGAGACAAACGGTTAAACTGTCTCCAAGCCTTGACCAAAAGACTACAGCGATCAAGGACTGCCTCTGCACGTCCCCAAGCAAAATTGCTCAGGAGTAAAGCTTACTGTACTCCCAAGCGAGGTGCGCTCAAGAGTTCTAACAACTCCCAAGCAAAAGTGTGCCCAAGAGTCCCACTGACTCCCAAGCGAGGTGCGCCCACGAGTCTGACTTAAAACTCGCAAGCGGAAAGGCGCCCAAGAGTCTAACTTAAAACTCTTAAGCACGGTGCGGCCGGCTGCCGCGGGGCTTCAGGAACCTGGCTTCAGATTCCCAAAGCTATACTGGCTGAACAACCAAACGGACTATCGATCCCTTCACGGTTCCTCCGGAGCGGGGATTGAAGCCTAAGTGCTGGCAGGAACGGGGGTTTGGACGGACTTAGGAGAGACGGGGGAGGGCGGAAGAGAATTTTATATGTGCTGCTTCAGGAAGTATATATATGCGTATATATCTAGAGCCTACTTCTGGGATCCCACCCACATAAACGCGTTTAGGCGGCCCGGAAGGTGGCCAGGAACTTCACCAGTTCAGAGGTCCTCACCCACAGTACACCGGTTATAACGGCTGGAGGGCCTCGCGGTGCACCACAAAAGGCAAGTAGTCCAAAGCTGGCTGAAGGAGGAAATGGGGGAAAGCCAACCCACAAGATAGAAATGCTCACTAGAGCCACACACACTCACACTTTTAATTCCCTGAGCTAAATTGCGCTCTTTACACTGAGGTCTGGAAAATTTTCCTCTAAGTCAGTTCGCTGAAGACACGCGTGTCGACTCACGTGTATTCACACGAACTGGGTTATGCCCGCATTCTCCACCAGTAAACTGTTACCAGAACTGCTCTTTATTATAATGGGGAATTAGCTGTAGCAGTCTGTAACTATTAATATTAAGCGAGGATCATAACCTATGTTTACGGAGGTCCCGATCCCAGACACTCTAGTGAAAAAGAGGCAGACAAGGAGTAAGGTCCAAACACGTGTATTGAGTGTAGCGTAAGCCTAGCTTGCACAATCATACAAGGAACACACAAGGTCTAAGAAATATAGCGTCGGAAATACAGAGACGTTCGCATTAGCGGGTTCCCAACGATGGTAAGGGAAATACTCACAATCCTGGAGCGAAGCAGAGACACGGCAGCGAGGGTGGCCCAATGCCAGCACTGGGACCACAGACGGACAGCAAGGAGGTCTGGATAGGGAATGGCTGAGGCACCGAGTGGTCTGGGAGACCAGCTTAAATACCCCAAAACGTACCCTGGGGCTGGTGCTGTACTTGGTGGTTCTCACAGATTAAAACAAAGGGTCTAATGGGCTACTGAATGGCTTGGATGGGCCACTTTGGTAATCAGATTGGGATAAGTGACACCTCAGGAAGAGGGGACAAAAGAGGGAGGGGGAAATCCAAGTGGGCTGAAAGGATGTTCCAGCGGATAGGGCTTGTCCTGATGTCATCAGCTTTGGAATGCGGAGGTTTCTTTGAGATGCATTCTCTAAGTGCTTGGGATGGTCGGCACTTAGTTCCTTCTCCGGGGCGGCTCCTAAGATATGCAGAGCGGGGCGAGGGGCTCTCGCTGCGGACGTGGTGTGCCCGCTTCGCCGAAATGGCTTCTCAAAGCAGTCTCCTTCCCAGGGTCTTCTGTCTGCCTAAGAACATGGATGCCGGCGGGGCATAGCTGGGGCTGGATAGCAGGCTGCCCGGTAGCGAGGGCAAGCTCGGCGACCGGCCCGCGGGAGGCTCCAGACGGGAACTGACCAGGGAGCGCCTAGCCAGGCTCGCTGGAGGTTTCCCCGGCTGGCGCCCGACTGCTAGCAGCGGCTTGGGCCCATATGAGGCAGGCTTCCATGGAGGCAGCGGGAACAACACTTTAAAACACAGTCCAAAGCAGGGAACAGGCACGGTCCGTGGCAGATGGCAAAGCAGGCACGGGGAACACTTGTAACAGAGTCCAAACACACACTGGGAAATCCAGATACAGGTCTGGGCAGGGTTGCCCAGGACAAGAGTCCTTTGTGCAGTTAACCAAACATGGAGTCAGTAGACTACACAGTCTATAGCAGCAGCAAGGTAATTGACACGCAGGCAGGAAACTGACACGTGTATCAGAACACACACGTGCAAAGCAGTCTTTGGTGCAGCAGTGAAACAGCAACGCAGGAAACTTTAGCACAGTTCATAGCAGGCTTCAAAGCAGGGGAGGGGGCCTACTTGGCAACAATACCACCCTCGCTTGTCAACATTTATATTTCGGATCCACAAGAGAACAATAAATGGTATGAATTTTGATCTCTTTTGACTAGCCCATCCTTATAGAAAAGCCAGGAAGCATCCAGAAGTTATCTTCTTTATTCAATTAGTCTGTTAAAAGACATGCTTATCTAGAAGTTCACTTCTCAATTAATTCAATAATTACGAAATTGAAAGGAAGATGATAATATATGAGCTCATTAAGTAATTGCTTGTCACTTTTTAACTTAAGTAACAATCAGTCCATTTTTATACAGCAGAATCCATTAAGGAAATTAACTATTGGATGTACTGATTCTATCTTTTCCATTGCTCTGCTAAGCATCATCTAATTTTGCTAATTTACCTTCAGCCTGTAAATATTGACGAGATGTGCAGAATCTGTATCATTTAAAGAAGGGTAGCTCTAAAAGCAGTTAATTATGTTGCCTCTTTTCATTTTATTTTAATGGCTTTTATTAACAAAGATTAGGAGAGAGAGCGAGAACTTGGTTATTAATTGTTAATGGCAAAACATTGTGTTAAAAAAATCTATCCACTGAATAGATTTAAGAGCCGTTCAAATTCTGTTTAAGATTTAAAAGCTGTTCAAATTCAGGACAAAGACAGCTAGCTTTAGGGTTGCCAGCTCCGTGTTGGGAAATCCCTGGAGATTTTGGGGGTGCAGCCTGGAAAGAGTGAGGTTTGGGGAAGAGGGGGACCTCAGTGGGGTATAATGCTATAGAGTCCACCTTCCAAAGCTGCCATTTTCTCCAGAGGAACTGATTTGTGTGGCCTGGATATCAATTGTGTTTCTAGGAGATCTCCAGCTACCACCTGGAGGTTGGTAACCCTAGCTAGCTTGTTATCAGATAAACTGAATGAAAGAACCCTGAGGAGAATGAGGACAACATACTTAATGATCTATCAAATTAAACATTGAGATGGTCGAGCTTCCAAGTGGGCCACCTCCTATGTTACACGGTAGGGTGGCCAACAGGCCTGTAGAAAAATGCCTGTCCCTTTAACAGAAGCTTAATATGTGGAAATGGGCAGCTGAAATTTCTCATGACAAAATGGTAAACAACATAATGTGGTACATAATATTCCAAATGGAATAAACTTATGTTACACCAGATAGCAGTAATGTTGAGCACAAACTTGTGCGTTGGGTGTCCCTCTCGCCAATCACAATAAGAGAGACACACACCATGGAGTCCTGTAGAATGAAGCAATATAAGATTGTTTATTAAACAATGGAGGAATGATTGTTACACAGGGAGTAAAAGGTCTCCTCGTGGCCAACACTCATCAGAGCTACAATAGCAGTGCAAAGCAATTAATACTTCTTGGTTAATTATAATATTTGTTATTCTAATGGCTCAGAAACACAGTGGCTACCTCATTGGCTTGAGGTCAGCCACCTACAGATGTCTAGGGTCTCCTCACTGGAAGAAACATCTTAGGTCAATAACAAAATTATAATATTACCCGATACTCATTTCTTATCTTATGTGTCCTTGGCTTCTCTCTCTTCTGGTACATCTGACTTCCTTTCCCACATATATCTCTCACAGACTTTTTCATTAATGCCCATTTCTTTGGTCAATGTAACATTTGGCAATCTTAGTCAAGGTGCCCCTCTGTCGCTTCTTGCAACCTTGGGGGGCTTGATTCAGAGTTGCTTCCTCCAGTCTCCTAGGAGGGGAGTGATCTTTCCCCTTCTGGAATGTCCTGCTAGCCTTGGACAGTTCTTTTATTCTAACTAACTGACAGCTAAATTCTTCTTTCTTTTAGCCACATAGTTTCTATCTTCTTCTACAGGCTTCTATTGCTACATTTTGCATAGACAGTTCTACAAAGAGTTTTCTGTATTAAACCATACAGCAGGTGCATGTGACAGGTGCATCACTACCCTATAGCAAGCATTGTATTGTTAATTCTCAGTTCTCACAGTGATTAACATGTGTAACATACATTCTTCTTTGGTCCTTTGTTTCAAGTGTCATTTTCTTGCAAGTTGCGTTACAAATACTACAATAGCTCCTGAGAATAGTAAAAGTGTATAATACTGAAAGGCACAGGAAGGTACATAAAATCTTTTTCATTAAATCCACATCCTACAGTAACAGTGGTACAGGTGGAGGAGGAGCCATCCTTGCCACTACTGCTGTGAGGGGGGACAGCTGAGAAAGTCAAGGCCACCGGGACAAAAGTGCCATTTCCATCATCAGGTTGCCTAAGTTTGCCAGACCTCCTGCTATAGTGGGAGTCCTCCCTCTGGCAAGCCTAGTTGCCCATCACTGCTTGGAATGGTTAGAGAAAGATAAAATAAAAACAGCGATGTTGTAAACATCGCTATGTCTCTTCCAGATTGTCGTGACAGAAGGTAGCTCTAGGAATCACCAGGAAGTCTATTGCAAAGCCACAGAATTTCTGATAATTCCTAGAGCTACCCTTGGTCACAAAACAGTGATTTTAAAGTTTTTTTAGCAACCATATGACCTTGGAAGCCTATCTGGATATTCAGCAGACAATATAAATCTTGCCACTTCAGTGTGGTTGTGAGCATGTGTATAAGTGGCAGAGGATTTGAATGCTTCAGAGTACTGTTTCTTAAAAGTCTTTCCAGGGACATCTAACATATGAAAATAAGGTGGGACTAAACCAAGAGTTAATGGCTCAAAATTATCCACTGCTAATTTTGATGTGAAATGCATATTCTCCAGCTGTGAAATTATTCAGCATTTTTATTTCAGCGACAGCATTTGACTGCAAATCAGAAAATATGTACAATTCTCTGATTTGTTACTTCAAATGGACAAGGATGTTTCTCCGGTTCTTTGGAATGGTTAAAGCTTCCTAATAACTAGTTTAACACTTTTCAATGTGGAAAGAGGAACAATAAAGTTACTTCTCCTTTCATTCCTAGAACAATTTTCCTTTAAACTAACAAAGAGAAGGCTATGCCTCAGTAATCTTTTAAAAAATAATCTTTTAAAAAATAAAAATGCACTTTTAAATCAGAAATTATGCAAAGTTAAGCCAGGTCTTTGCTTTTGAATGGGGAACCATACAGATTTACTTTCCTCCTTCAATAAAGAGTAATAATTCAGTATATATTTATAAATGCATATACTTAACCATGTTGTTATGTATGTGCATTTATAAAAACATCACATCTGCATTGGAAACAATGCACAATAAAGCCAGGTATGTCTTTTTTGTTTTCAGTGGGATCCATACAGAAGCAAGCTGGGCTTCTGCGCCTTTAAATGGGAAATGGTACACAATTATGCTAAGATGCAAAATAACATTCGGAATAATTTGGAAAATCCTGCCCTCAGCAACTGTGTACACCCAATTTTGCAGATGCTTGCCCTCAATGCATTGTTCTGCCACCATTCAATAAGGCAGAAATAGAAATGGGACAGTTTCCCACATCTCTTTTAGGAGGCTTTGATACTGTCTGGTAAACAGCCAATCTTTGGAGGGAGCTGGAGGAGGATTCTTGTTGCTTTGTAGTTACTGCTGTTGATTGCCACCTGGCCACGTACCTTTGAATGAATAGATATAACAAGAACATGAAGAACATAAGAATATATCAGTGGAATTCTATGCAGATTTAGATCCTTATAAAGCCATTTGAAAAGTGCTGCTCTACTCAGGATTGCATTAGAGATGGGCACGAACTGGGAAAATGGTGGTTTGTTGAGGTTCGCGTGGTACATCAAGTTTCACGAACCACGAACTGGCATGAAATGTCCTGGTTCGTGAACCGGTTCATTTGTTTCATGAAAACATCATTTCTGGGGCAGCAGGAGGTCTGTGGAAAGCCCCTCCCCCATTGCCTAGGAAACTAATTGATCGGCGCCAGGTTGTCTGCAGTGATGAACTGAAAAATGAACCAAACAAACTGCTCTAAAATCATAACAGTTTGACACAGTTCATCAGAAAATGAGCTCCGATGAACCACAGGTTTGCGAACCAAAAAACGCCCCGGTTCATGACGAACTTTGGTTCGTATTTTGGTTCTTGCCCATCTCTAATTATAATAAAAGCAGTGCAGGATCAGACTATAAGTTCACCTAGTACAGTGTGTGGTTTCTCAAAGTGGTAAACCATACAATTCCAGGAATCCCACAAGGAAGAAATTAATATATCAGTCTTCCCCCTGCTCTTGATGCTCCAGTAATAAGAACATTTCTCATGTAAAATTTTAACCTGGTCTTTCCTCTACAAAGGTCAGTGTAGCATACACAGTTCCCACTTGATCCTTAAAAATAAAGCACTGTGAGGTAGGTTAACCAATGACCTTTTTGGCAGAGTGGCGATTTGAAACTAGATATCCTCAGTCCTAGTCAAACATGCTATATTTTTTCATAAATTTCTTCCTGCAAGGAAATTTACCTTGAAAAAAGGTTGTCCTGGAAGCTTAGCTTGGAGAAGAGGAGGAAGATGGAACAAATATCTGCATTCAAAAAGTGCAGAGAAGTTAAAGTAAAACCCTATCTAGAAGCCTTCTGTTCTTTAACCATCTTTGTGTTTCCACTTTTCAGAAATCCATTTTCCTTCAAGACAGGGTCCATTTCCCAGAATATGGGTCATAATTTACTGAAAACATACACAGAAAATGCATCACTGATAAAAGTTGGCATGAAACAAATGAACAAGTATTTTTGAACCAGGTTTCCTTTCAAGTTCTTGATGCCGAACAGGAAATAGAATTCTATTATAAAAGGGATAGAATACAATTTCTGAGCCCTGGACACTTTAGAAAGTAATACAGATAAAACTGCAAGATTAAACTAGGAAAGCACATTCTCCCAAGTTAGAAAGTGAAACAATACGGAGAAACGGAATAAGTATTTCCAGAATTACTCCAGGGAGAAAGGCAGTAATGGTCTGGGTCACATGACAATTAGCATTAGTAATCTTTTATATCAAACATTTATCTGGATCTCCTTATGGGGCAGAGACTAATGGACCATAAAAAAAGATTGGATGAATACAAATGTAGTATTAGATACATATGGCTGTGGTGGAAAGACTTTCCTGCAAAGTGTATTGTTAACAGATACTATTAGTAGAGAGTCCAGTAGCACCTTTAAGACTAACCAACTGTATTGTAGCATAAGCTTTCGAGAACCACAGCTCTCTTTGTCAGATGCATGGAGCATCTGACGAAGAGAGCTGTGGTTCTCGAAAACTTATGCTATAATAAAGTTGATTACAAAGACTACTTGACATCGAGATTCAGAATCTCAGGAGTCTTGCAATAGGCAGATGTTGACCCCTAGGTTTGGGGGGTTTACCCCATGGTTATAGGGCAGAATATCTCACTTGTTTAGTGGCCCCATATTATCACAGAGCTTATTCCTTAGCTTGGTTTAATGTGCTACCATCTGCGATACTTTATGGGAGATTCCATAAAACGCCATATGCTAACAGGTTATGCACTTGTGCTCAGCGAGACATAGAAACCCTGGGACATGTTTTTTTTGTATTGTACTTATTACTGTGATATACGCCCCACACTCATCGACCCACTGTTGAGAGAGCAAATTGGAAAATCTGATAAATTTAAAGTTATCTTTCTATTGGCTACTCAGAACCAAAAAGTTATCAAAACTGTAGCTAAATTTTTGTATCTTGCATCTATGAGGCGAGTTGTGTATTTGTAGACTGAGTTCTGGTTGCATCGAGTGTTTTTGTTAACATGGATGTAATGCCAATAAAGGTTGCTGTTGCTGTTGCTGATAAAGTTCAAGAACTTGCATATCTTCACTGAGTTTTACAATGTGTGTTATGGTTGCGACTTTAGCCTGTTAACAGTGCAGTCCTAAACAGAGTTGCACCTTACTTTCTAAGCTCACTGACTTCAAAACTTCAAAAACGCTATGTTTTTGATTTAGAGAATTGACCCTGGCATGTCATCGTCACTTCCAGGTTGGATGTCATTGCTCAGAGATGACAATTGTGCATGTCCTTGGTAAGTGCCCACCATACCCTCTCTCCTGCTGGTTCCCAAGGGGGGAAGAACCTACTGCAGTCAATTTAAAGACAAAGTACCAAAACCTAAACCGTTTGTCTACGAAATCTTTATAGAAGTGTCTAGCGACACACAACACAACTCACAACTCTTTGAAGAGTATCTGGGTTACCCACATGGGAGCAGAGAAGAGAAATCTGTACGAAAGTTTTGTCTTGGGAATTAATTCTGGTTATCTTTGCTGATTGTCAACACTCTTGAAAAAGCAACACCGAAACAGGAGTCCAGCTTGCGACCTGTTGAGTTGTTGATAGCTGGGACTGCTTCACAGCACGGCGGGTTTCTCCACTACAGGATTCGTCACCAGGGAGCCGACTTCTTCACTTACCTGCAATTTGGAATCCATTCAGAGACTCATGGAAGATTTTCCATTTAATTTGAACCAATTGGGGAACTGAGGACTGTGTTGTGAGCTATGTTGTATGTCACTAGCCATTTCTATAAAGGTTTTGTAGACAAACAGTTTAGGTTTGGGTACTTTGTCTTTAAATTGACCGCAGTAGGTTTTTGTCCTTTTGCCTTGCCTTACTACGTGGTGCCCTCCTTTTATGTAAGTTCCTATGGGGACATGGTAACCGTACCTTAGGCAGATCAGATGCAGACGGCAACTTACAAACATTTAAAACCTGTGTATTGTCGAAGGCTTTCACGGCCAGAGAACGATGGTTGTTGTGGGTTTTCCGAGCTGTATTGCCGTGGTCTTGGCATTGTAGTTCCTGACGTTTCACCAGCAGCTGTGGCTGGCATCTTCAGAGGTGTAGCACCAAAAGACAGAGATCTCTCAGTGTCACAACTAGTGTTGTTCTTTCTGTGTGAGAACATTATGCATATTTGTGCTATTGTGCTATGAGGAGAGAAGACATATCATAGTCAGGAAGAAGTCTTCAGTGTCACTGAGAGATCTCTGTCTTTTGGTGCTACACCTCTGAAGATGCCAGCCACAGCTGCTGGCGAAACGTCAGGAACTACAATGCCAAGACCACGGCAATACAGCCCGGAAAACCCACAACAACCATTTAAAACCTGGTATGACCCCCCTTTTGGATTGCCACCCATCTATGAAATAGGAAATGTCCTAGCATAACAATTTCTTTAAATATAAGTATTAACATTTTACAGAATAAAGGAGTCAACTGTATGTCTGTCAAATTCTGTCAATTTCACCTTCCCTTTCACAAGGCAAAGATAAAATTAACAAACCTTATGAGGAGTGATCTCTGCTGGCTCTGTCTTTTAAAACTGCCCTTGTATAGAGAAGTGAAATTGACAGTCTTTTAAAACTACACTTCCCAGCTAACATTGTGTCTCCCTATATTTGAGTGTCCCCATGTAAGATGTCTCAGGTAGAGAGACTCTTAAGTCTTGCAGAGACTTGTAAGTGATCATAAGTATCTCAAGTAAAGGAAAACAGACCAATGCAGAACTATGATTTATAAATCATAATTGTTATTAAACTGCAACCTTCCTGCGGTGGTGTTTTTGAATCTGCTGAGCAGGGGCAGGTGATAAATAGTGGCCAAGAGCATAAAATATAGTGTTCAGCTGCATAAAGTAGTTTAATCACCGGAGCAAGACAGCAAACTTCTAGGTCATCAGGTTCCCATGTAGTTTTTTTTATTAGTATGGCAATTAATGGGATAATTAGTGTATCAGGTCTTCTGCCATAAACAAGATAATAAACGGAGAAGCACAGAACAGAAATAAATTGTCACCTTGTGTCTTTGACCTGCGTATTTGATGCAGGCTGCCTGAACAATGAATTTCACGGCAGTAAGCAAATTCTGCAACTTTTTTTTGTTTCAATAACAAGCAGCATTTGAAGTCCACAAGTTGACTGTTAAATGTGTTTCTTGACACCATGCTTAAAAAGGGCCGCGAGACAAGCAAAACCCATTAAATATATTAAACTCTCCTTGACTAAAGACAAATATAGAGCCCAATTCGGTTTTCCTATCACAATTACTGAAGAAACATGATATTACTTGACTGCAGGCAACTCCAGTGGCACACACTATAGAATATGTCTGAACTTTCAAACTTGTCCCCGAGTAGAACAAGAAGTTAATAACAAACATCATTTAAAAAGTAGGAAGGAAAAAGCACCATCTACTGGTTGGAGCTGTTAAATATCTGCTTACACTAGCAAACAAAGAGAATTCATTAAATTTATTAAATTACTAACCCACCCTCCCTGCGAACGGGCTCAGGGTGGATAACAACATTTTAAAACTACAACAACAATAAATACAGTATTAATACAAGTTACAAAACTCAGTTTAAAACCATAAAAACATTTCCAACAGCAGCAAAGATGTTAAGATTATATACTTCTTCAGCAATCAGAGCAGGCAAGGCAGGTCATAGATGTTTCAAATAACAACGGGCCAAGGCCACAGCAGAGAGGCAGACCAGGTAGCCCACCCAGATCTCAACCACTGCCATAGATCTGGTGGAACATCTCCACCTTACAGGCCCGGCAGTCCCTCAGGTCCCTGGTCTTGATGGAGAGTTCCACCAGGCCGGTGCCAGGGCCAAAAAGGCCCTGGCCCTAGTTGAGGCTAGGCGAACATCCTTGGGGGGAAGGGATCACCAGAAGATGTTGAGCGGCTGAACGAAGCACCCTCCGGGGAACATACGGCAAGAGGCGGTTCTGCAGGTATGTAGGTCCCAGTTTGTTTAGAGCTTTGAACATCATAGTCAATATCTTGAACTTGACCCAGAACTCAACTGGAAGCCAGTGCAGCTGGCACAAGATAGGTGTAATCTGTGTCCTCCTAACCAGAGTCCTGGTGAGGATATGTGCTGCTGCATTCTGGACCAGCTATAACTTCCAGATCAACCTCAAGGGCGGCCCTCCGTAGGGAAAGTTACAATCGTCTGATCTGCCAAAGGTAATAAAATGCACTTTATCAACTGTGATTGGCAGGATCCCATGATGCATTTTCTATAGATGAAAGGACTTAGTCCATGGGGAATTATTTGCCTCCCTATCCTGCTGTAGCTCAAACTGTCCCAAAATGCTGCATGGGTGGGTTCTCTGTCCCTCAGAGCCAAGCTACAAGTGACGCCTGACACAGGTTGGACACTTGTCAGCTTCCCTCAAGTTTTGATGGGAAATGTAGGCATCCTGGTCTTGCAGCTTGGCTCTCCATTTAATTGAAGTTTACAGACCGGCAGTCTATGGGAGGGAGAGCATGCAGTTGGGAGGGGAGTGCAGTTGCCAGGCTTTCGCCGGGTGCCTCCCTTCCCCTCCACTGGGTGTGTGTGTGGGGGGGGGTCTGTAAACGTCAATTACATGGAGAGCCAAGCTGCAAGACCAGAATGCGTACATTTCCCATCAAAACTCGAGGGAAGCTGACAAGTGTCCAACCTGTGTCAGGCATCACTTGTAGCTTGGCTCTTCGGAGCATCATTTCAGGTGGCATTTTGGCAGAAGGAGAAAGAAAAAATCACTCTTCACAGGTGGAAATCCATCCATCTGTGGAAAACACTCGGTGTGATCCAAGCCTAGATACGGTCACCTCCATCTCTTTTGTCATAAAAGGATTGGGGGGGGGGGGTAATTAACAGAAATTACATGTTTCTGTCTGTATGGTGTACACATCCCCCAGGTTTCTCAAACTGCAGAAGCGTGTTGTATCTACAGCGAGCTGTGGATAAGGCAGGTCATCAGAGTCAGAGGAAGCAATTTATCAATACTACAAGTTTAAAAGAGATGAAGTTTCCTATCACCTGCGTCACATGGATGAAAAGAACTTCACTGAATCCCTCTTTAATGGGCCATGAATTTTTAAATATTTTTCTATTATTCACCAAGCTTTTTATTGCCCAGCACCTAGTTTCCTTGGAGACTCTTATTGCTATCTTTTGAGACTGTCACATCGTGCTTCAAGCAATTTTCTAGTTAGGTGGAAGAAAACTTCTCTTTTACACTTCATTTATGGAAAAGGTTGCTGCAGCTATTTTTCTTTCCAAAATCACTTTATTTTCATTTCTTCTTTTACAGATTCAGCAGACCTCAAAAAGCTAAAAAGGGGGTGATGCGTGATACAGCTCCCTGCCCAAGAAAATCCAGTGGTATAGAATGCAAAGATAGAGGCGGGAGAAGAAATTCTCTTTGGATCATATTACACTTTTACAGGTTACCTACAGATGCATTTGCCTAAGTTAATGATGCTTGCATGTATTATTTAATTACTGTATTTACATCCTACTTTTCAACCAGAAATTGGCTCCCTAAGTGGCATGCAGTAATGAAAATGTTATGCAAATGACAGGGAAAATTAAGAACTAGATAGACAGTTTGGGGATGTCTTTACATCAAGAGATGGGCTACAGCTCGAGCTCATTTGCCAGCTGTTGATGTTTCTTGAGAGTACTATCCATGTACTCATTACATCTATGTTGGGTGACTGCAATGCTGTCCATAAACTTATCTTCAGAACCTTCAGCTGATTCCAAGTGTAACAATGAAGTCACTGGAGATGTTGAGAATTGAACTTGGAATATTTGGCATGCAAAGCCCATCCTCTACCCACCTCTACTCCCTGAGCCATTTGAAATCTATTAGAAAGTTACATTTCATTTCATCGCAGAATTACTTAGTCAGAAGTGTTTCCCCCAACATACAGTTATTAATCCTTAGGCAATCAAATTGTAGAAAGATAGAACTTACAGTTTATTGAGATAGATACCATTCATGGCAATATCTTGGAGGAGAAAGAAAAAGTCCTAAAGAGTCACTTTCCCTATAAATATCACGGCCAGATAGTCCAAAAGCAAAGCTGCAAGTGGGTCTGTGGATGAGGCCTTCAGGGCAGGAGCACTGAGAAATACATCCTTCCCTTTAGAAGGCCATGAGGCAAGGAAAGGATCTCCCACAAGACACAGAGACAGAGGGGGAGTCAAGAGTAGAGATGCACATGAACTCAAATATGAACCAAAATTAAGCACGAACCAGGCCGGTTCATGGTTCGCTAACCACGGTTCATCAGATCCCATTTCTGACGAACTGCCATGAACTTTTAGGTTGGTTCATTTGGTTGGTTTTTTGGTTCATCACTGCAGACAGTCTGGTGCCAATCAATCAGTTTCCTAGGCAACAGGGGAGGGACTTCCTGCAGACCTTCTGCTAACCCAGAAGCGAACTTCTGCTGACCCGGAAGTGACCTTCTGCTGACCCGGAAGTGATAATTTTCCTATGCAGAGTTTCTCCAGTCTAAGCCAATTGAAGTCAATGGCCTTAGACTGGAGTAACTCTCCATACGATTGCACTGCAAGTCTATCGAAGTCAATTTTAGGGCCAAACTATCATCAAGTGGAGCACAAGTGGAGCACAAGTAAAAGGGAAGAATACATGTGAGTTTGTTCACTTGCCGTTCAAGTGTCATTCGTCACTTGTAGCTTGGCCCTAAGACTGGAGTATCTCTGCTTAGGATTGCACTGATAGTTGGTGAAAGTCCTGATACCATCTCTTCTTTCTTTCCATTATGACTCTCCATCACAATTATATCCCTGGAGACTTTGTTTGTTATCTGTCTGACCATAGACAGAAAATCAGCAGAAGGTGGTGCCTCCCTCTTTGATATGAGAATGGATTGCTAAAGATGTGCCAGTGTTGCAGCTTAGCCAGCGCTAACTCAACACTGAAGAGGAAAAACAGGCAGGAGGAGTTGCAGCTGTCCTGTGTCCTGTTATACTAGATAATTTAAAGGTTTAGATCAGATCTCAAAGTTGTTGTAAGACTTCTTAATATTAAAGTTGTCACCTGGCAACTGCATTTGCCAAACTTCCACTGATGTGAGATTGTGGGTAGCTCTTATCTGAAGTGAAGCCTTTTCACTTCAACTGGAAAAAGTAGGACTTGGGGTCTCAGCCCCAGGAATCACATTATTATAGCACTGTTTTGAGATATTAATACATATAGTTTTTCTTGTAATATCAATATTCTTTTCTCCTTTGAGTGTGAGATAAGTAAAGAGTTACAGATCCAGAGGAGTTAGCCGTGTTAGTCTGTAGTATTAAAATAGAAAAGGGTCCAGTGGCACCATTAAGACTAACCAATTTTCCTGTAGCATAAGCTTTCGAGAATCACTGTTCTCTTTGTCAAATGCATCTGACGAAGAGAACTGTGATTCTCGAAAACTTATGCTACAGTAAAGTTGGTTAGTCTTAAAGGTGCTACTGGACTCTTTTCTAAAGAGTTACAAGTGCATTAGTAATAGTAATTAGTTTATTGCTTTTCCGGCCGAAGCCATAAGCCATACAAACACCAACAAAATATGAACTGTACACTTGAACATACCCAATTCACATAGACATAACTCGTCATTATCACTTTAAACTATCTAAACTCATGAAAATCTTGTTTCTTTATCACCTTGGCTAAAAAGGAAGCCACTATAGCAGAGGTTTGATTGTCAGGAAAGTTATCAGACAATAACACTGAGTTTGCCCAAGGAAGGAAGGGAAGCTTTTCTTTTAACATAATAGGAATAATAAATCTCTCTCTTTCCTTACTCCACTTAGGGCAAAAAACTATTATATGATCCAAGGTCTATAACTTTCCTTGTCCACAGTCACAAACTCGTTCAGAATAAGGGAGTCCAGAGAAATGGCCAGAAAGCACTTTAGAGGGGAAGGAGTTAAGTCTAGCCAATGTGAAGGTTCTGCGTTGAGCTGGAATCTTTAAAGAATAGCAATAAGATGGAATAGCCTCTGGGGGTGAAAGTCCCAGGGATAAGCCCGAACATGTACGTCTGGCTCTCTGGAGAGTACTGCTGTAATCGAGATCCTTTACTTTTAATTTTATAACTCTTCGGGCCTCATTTGTCTGTAAAGATGTTATATCAATATCCAGAATTTTTAGTTTCTGGTTAATTAAATTAGTTTGGCTACTCTTATAGGTATCCTGTGAGATCAAATGTGCAAAACCAACTTTCCCTGAATTGTCCTTGTAAATTTCCTTGTTCAAGAACAATTTAAAGGCTGTAATCCATGCTCTCTTCTCAATTGAGGGTTGGGCGAATTCCACCCTAAGTGCAGTACCTGCTACACATCTCTGGACTGCCGCTATCTTCCTCAAAAATGTGTGTAGAGGGGTGTCAAGGTTGTCGGATACACCTTCAATCCACACTCCACACCCATAAAGTATCTGTGGGAAACCTAAGTGCATTAGTTTAGATCCTTAGACAGAAGTCCCAGTGCCACAACTAGACATGGGCACGAACAGCACGAACAGTATTACGAACAGAAAAAAGCCCACAAACAGCCTAATCTGCTGCTCTCGAACAGGTGGTCATTAAAAGCCTCATTCATTGCCTTCAGCAGCTGTTGTGAGGTGGTGTGTATTATGTATTGAGCCTTGGGCTCATAGTGATTTCAGCCAGGCAATGATTTCAGCTCACACAAGTAACTTTATTGTAATTACTATATACACGCGCTCCTGAAGTAGCTAGATGTATACACCCAGGGCTCAGTTTGAGGGGGCATGTGCAGGAACACAGTTCCGGCAGTTCTCTAAAGAGGTCACATATCATGTGGCCCTGCCCACCTGACTCTCAGCCATTTGGGCCTGTTTCAGCCTGGATTGGGGCTGAAATGGCCTGCATCATGCCTTTGACAGGTGGTAGATCACTCTCCCGCTCAGCAGTGGCCCAAACCTGACCATTTTGGGCTGCTTTGCAGCCACTTTGCAGCCACTTTGGGCCCAAAACAGGGAGTGTGGCATATGCAAATCAGTAATGCTAATGACACACTTCTGATGATGTCAAGGGCATGGCATATGCTAATAAGTTATGATGATGAGTTATTCTAATGAGTTCCTCAAGCTCTTTTTCTACGAAATGACCCCTGATTACAACAAAAAGACATTCTTCAGATATGTGAGGAAAAAACAGAAGATGAAGGGGGTGATACCCCCCATTGCCGACTGAAAATGGAGAAAGTCTGACAGAGGACAGAGATAAGGCATAAAAGCTCAATGCCTACTTTGCCTCAGTTTTCTCCTTGAAGGAGAGAGAACAGGCTCACCTAGAGATGGTAGTGGGCAAACCATGGCTTCAGCGCTGCTGGTTGACATTGGCAGAGAAGTAGTAAAGAAGCACCTTGCTGCACTGGATATGAACAAATCCCCTGGGCCAGATGAGGTGCAACCAAGAGTGCTTAAAGAACTTTCAAAAGAGCTTGCAGAACCTTTGTCCATCATCTTCCAGGCATCTTGGAGGACAGGTGATGTTCTAGAAGACTGGAGTTGAGAAAATTTCATCCCAATCTTCAAGAAAAGGAATAATGATGATTAGAGATGGGCACGATCCAAAAAAAAATTAACGATCCAGCTGATCGTGGATTGGCGCCAGCGACGATCCCGAATTAACGATCCACACCGATCATCTCCTGTTCCCAAGCCGTGGATCATGGATCGTGGATCGTGGAGGCCAAAGCGGGCCGCACTGCTATCCCCAGCTATGTGGGAAGGTGGGTGCTGGTGGCGGCCACCAGGCCCAGCGGGCATGGGGAGACAGCAACAAGCCACCTCCCCTCAGGGGGTGGGGGGTCTGGCCGCTCGTCTGTGCTTGGCCATCAGAGCTGCCTATCAGGGTTTGCAGGAATAAGATTGGAGTGCCCATGGCTACACAACACCCTCTTCCCCCTCCCTCCCCTGGGTGTCTTCTCCCAACTTGTGACTGCTTTGCTGCTCCATGGTTGGAAGGAAGCCCTGTTGATCAAGGAAACCTGGGCTTCCATTCAGGTTTCCAGGGTGACAGAAGGAGGGCAAACAGAGCTCAGGCTTTCCCCTGGCTCCATTGCCAGGGGAATAGATTGCTGGCGCCTGAGTGCCTTGATCCCCGATCCGAGCCCGAACACAATGATCCAGGCCTCTCCCGATTGCTGGATCATTGGCCGTGGATGATCACAATCCGCCAGGTCACGATCGTGCGATCGTCATTATCGTGGTTTTTTTTTTTTATCGTAATGCGGATCATGCCCATCTCTAATGATGATCCTGGGAACTACAGTTCAGTCAGCCTGACCTCTGTCCCTGGGAAGATACTGGAACAGATATTAAAGGCTTCAGTCTGCAAGCATCTTACAGACAGCATGGTGATACAGGGAAGTCAGCATGGATTTGTCTCCAACAGGACCTGCCAGACCAACCTCATCTCCTTCTTTGATCAAGTGATAGGATTACTAGATCACAGGAATGCTGTCGATATAGTTTATTGGAATGTCAGTAAAATTTTTGAGGCTCTGGTGGATAAACTGATGGGCTGTGGACTGGATTCTTGGATGGTAAGATGGATAAGGAACAGGCTGGATAACCACTCCCAAATAGTAGTTGTTAATGGCATCACATCTGATTGGAAGGAGATATTCCATGGAGTGCCATAGAGCTCGGTTCTGGGACCCGTGCTTTTCAATATTTTTATAAATGATCCGGACAAAGGTATAAAGGGATTACTCATTAAATTTGCAGATGACACCGAACTGGAAGGGGTAGCAAACACCCTTGAAGATAGGGATAGAATTCAACGAGATCTGAACACACGGGCAAAGTGGGCAGATTGGAATAAGATGTGATTTAACATGGATAAGTACCAAGTTCTCCACCTGGGTTACAAAGCATGCATACTGGATGAAGGACACACTTCTGGGCAGCAGTGTTTGTGAACAAGATCCTGGCATATGAGTGGATAGGAAGTTAAATATGAGCACTCAGTGTGATACAGCAGCAAAAAAGACAAACACAATCTTGAGGTGTATTAATAAAGGCAAAATTTGCAGGATGTCATTGTCCCACTATATATCATGTTGGTCAGGCCCCACCTGCTCTATTGTGTGCTCTATTGAAGGCCTCACTTCAAAACAGATGTGGACAAATTGGAACAGGTGCAGACAGAGGGGAGTTGAGATTGCCCTCCGTGCTGCTCCAAGTCGAGAGGGTGCAGAGGAGAGCGATGAGGATGATCAGGGGCCTGGTGACCAAGCCCTGCAAAGAAAGACTGAGGGACCTGGGAATGTTCAGTTTGGAGACGAGGAGGTTGAGGGGAGACATGATTGCTCTCTTTAAGTACGGGACTTGAAACAAAGAGTTTAAACTACAAGATGGAAGATACCGGCTAGATAAGTAATTCAGCAGCAAAATCAGCTGTCTGGGCTGTGGTGGATTCCCCCTCAATGGCAGTCTTCAAGGACCAGGTGGACAAATAGTTGTCAGGGATGCCTTAAGTTGTTCCTGCTTTGGACAGGGGGTGGGGGTGGATTGGATGTTCTTCAAGGCCCCTTCCAGCTCTACAATTCTATGCTTCTATGAGGGTGAGAGAAATTGACTGTGCTAAGGTCACCCAGCAAGCTTTAAATCCCATGGGGATTTAAAGGAAGATCTCCCAGATCCTGATATAACATGCTAGCAAGTATACCACACAACCTTAATGATCTCGTACCCTTGCAGAATGAGAATCTTAAAGAGTTCTAACATTGCAAGAGAGATGGAGGAAAACTGCTCCTTTCCCCTGTGTTTGGTTGCAATCCCTTCCAGCTTTTTTTTGGGGGGGGGGCAGTTAAGCAAGGAGCTTCAGGAGGCAGAGTCAAGCTGCTTCTCAGGCTGCAGGCATAACAAAGACCCCCCCCCCTTCTGTATTAACTTTGAAAAGATCGCATCCTTCCTGTGTAGATGTGCTTAAAATCCTTGATGGAAACTGGCTGCAACATCATTTTCAATGTACATTTTTCCCTGCTCTGCTGCTAATACAAAGCATTCTACTTGACCAAATTGAAAAGAATAGCAAAAGTTAAGAACAAAGCAGCGATAGTCAACAATAAAAAACAGCACAGCAGACTATTTGTGAAGCTTAACAAGACTCGTACAACTAACAGTCTAACTAATAAGCACCAGGTACGTTAAAAACAAAGCAGCATAAAATCTGTAGAGTGTAAGGTTGCCAGACGGCCGTCCCCAAAATACTGGCCCTCCCCAAAATATTGGAACTTCCCTTTTCTGGACGAGGGCCCAGTGTGATGATGTCATTGAAAAGTGGCATCATCACTGACATCTGGGAGGTCTAGTGGGCAGCTTTCCCTACACACTGGGAGGTCTAGCAGGCCAGCTGGTCGCTTCCTGGATGTGCAGTGAGGAGGCCCGGTGGGCTAGCTGGCAGCTTCCCAGGTATGCATGGAGGTGGGTTGGCTGGCCTGCCCTTCCTGGATGCCGTCTGTCCAGTATTTCAATCCCCTTTCTCCTGGACAATTGGAGAAAAAAATTGACTGTGTGGGAGAAAACCAGACATTTGGCAACCCTAGTAGAGTCTGCCAAAATCAAACAGATGTTTGAAAACATGCTGAAAGGCCCACTAGCACGGTACAGTTTTAATGCTCACTCTCTGCAAGAGACAATATGCTTAGCCTAGGATCTTAGGGCCAAACTACAAGTGACAAATGACACTTGAACAGCAAGTGGATTGAGTGGAGAGCAAGTGGACAAGGAGGAATACACTTGCCGTTCAAGTGTCATTCGTCACTTGTAGTTTGGCCTTTAGAGACCCAGGTTCCAATCCCCACTGTGCCACAGAAGCTTGCTGGGTGACCTTGAGCCAGTTATTCTCTTTCAGCTTACCTCACAGGGTTGTGGTGAAAATAAAATAGAGCATAGGAGAGAGCTGTTATAAGCCATTTTAGGTCCCCAAAATGAGAAGGAAAGCAGGATATAAGTATCTAAATACTTAATTAAAACACAACAATAGCAAGAGATTCAGGACAATCTCTAGTTCCACAGACTGGGGCATACAGCCAAAACAGCCTTGCCATGTGTGCCCATCAGTTTCACCTCTGCTGAAGTGACTTGCAAGGAAAGCAGCAGCTGCTAGTCTTAGGTAGGGATGGGCACGAACAGAAAACACACACACACAAACATGATGTTAGTTGTTCATTGACATCCACGAACAGGGACCGCACACATGGCCCTGTTCATGAACATGTTCAGGGTTGGCTGTTCGTGGGGGCCAGCAGGCTCTCCTCCAGCCATCATACAAGCCAAGATCCCTACTGCACCACTCCCAGAAACCTGACCTGAGCAGGCACCAGGAAAGGTACTAATAATAAATAATAGCTTGGCCCAGAGCCTGGCAGCAGCCCTGGAACTTAAAGGAGTAGATCCCTATCCCACCATACACAAAGAAAATTCAAGCTCCAATGCACTCTATCAAAATGCTAACAGCAGCTGTCTCTCCCCCTCCAAAGCCAGAGCTGGGAGTTCAGATATAGTTCAGACAATCCCTGCCTAAGTTGCCAAGGGAATTGATTGCAGGTGCCAGACTGTCTGGCTTGACAAACAGCAACGAACAGCAACAAACGAGGCTTGCAATGACCACCTGTTTGTTGTGAATGGGTCCTCACGAACAGCTTGTTCGCAAACAGCAGATTGGGCTGTTCATGGCTTTTTTTGGTTCATATTGCTGTTGGTGCCCATCTCTAGTCTTAGATCACCGCCTTGGGGTAGGGGAAGGGTTAATGCAGAAGAGAATGTGCATCCTCACTTGCAGACATCATTTCCTGCATGTTCAAATTTGCCCTTCTGATTTCGTATGCAGGTTTGTTTATTTATTTTTTTTGGTAATCCTTCTCATTCACTCAGTTTCATGGCTGGTGCTCAGAATAGCCTGATCTTGTACACCACTTATAGTGCAATCATAAGCACCCCTGCACATTCCTGCATTGCCAGAAAATGGTACAACATGGAAGCGATAGATCATGCTGGGGGCTGATTTGTAGAGAACTTGTCCCCATTGTGACTAGAGGTAGGCACAAACTGAGATACGAACCAAAGTTTGTCATGAACCAGGCCGTTTTTTGGTTTGCGAACTGGCAGTTTGTTGGAGGGCATTTCTGACTAACTGCGATAAACCATAACAAATTTTAGGCCAGTTCATTTTTTGTTTCATCACTGCAGACAGCCTGGTGCCAATCAGGGCCAAGCTACACATGACGAATGACACTTGAACAGCAAGTGTATTTCTCCCTGTTCACTTGCCCTCCACTCAATCCACTTGCCGTTCAAGTGTCATTCGTCATGTGTAGCTTGGCCCTCAGTTTCCTAGGCAACTGGGGGAGTGAGTGGGCTTTCTGCAGACCTTCTGTTGCTCTGGAAGTGACATATTCACGAACCAAACGAACCAGTTTGTGAACTGGGCAATTTCATGCCTGTTCATGGTTCAAGGTTCGTGAAATGTGACGAACCACGAACCGCAACGAACCACCATTTTCTTGGTTTGTGCTCGCCACTAATTGTGACTCATCACTGCTGTGCCATGCCAGAAATGATACTTTTTTTCTGGCAATCTGAGTGGGCCTACATGTGCTTTGCACACATACCTCAGGGCTCTCTCCACTCTTTTCCAGTAACTCTCCCCTGCCAACCAGGTAGCAGCATCAGGCAGTGGGGGCTGGAGGGGGCTGGAGGCAGAGATCCTGACAGACCTGTTCTAATTCAGTCCCTTTGCTACAATTTAGGTGAAATAACACCAGAGTTGAATAATGATGTCATCTGAGAGTGATTGACTTCCATGTTCCTTGAGCAATAGAAATAAAACAATGAATGCATTCATAAAAAGGAAAAGTGAAAGCGCTCTGGAGAAATGCATTGTTTTGTTTCTTGCACATAACTTTATAGAGGAGCTGATTATTATACCCACCAGAGATCAGTCCCCCCCTTTTTTTGCATAATCCATTAAAAAGTTCCTATCATTTATAGGTCCCAGGGTATAATTAGAAAGCACGTAGATATAGAAACCTTGCCGAAGCTGTGGGGCTAGGGCTGGTCACTATCTGCATAGGAGAACTCTGAGAAACCTATTTGAGTTCCATGAAAGAAGGAATGTGAGCTGTTAGGATTATAAATACGAAATTAAACAACAAGGAATTTGCAGAAGGGGGGAGGTGAGGTGCCAGAACCTTCTCCTCTTCCTTCTTGCCTTTGCCTCTGCTGATTCATTACATTTTCTTCATGGTCGGGGTGGGGGGAGAAAACTACACCAGAGGCATCACCGGATCCTCTCCTGCTGGCCACCTGCACTTTGCTGCCTTCTCTTTTGTGGGGTCACATAGCTGGGGAAGAAAGAAAAGCACTGTTGCCTTGTTGCTTTCCCATACCCACTCAGCTCCTTCCCTGTTCTTTCCCCCATTGTAGAGACACTATTGTTTGCCTACCCCCTCAACTACTACTGCCTGCTCATCTTCTCTTGCAGCCTGCCCAGCTTCTTCTCCTCCCTGGCCACCCCCATTCCACCACCGGCAGCAGCCATCTTCCCTAATAACGTTGGCAAAGATCTTGCGACACTACTTTGTAAGATCTCTTTTCCTCTACTTTGCCTCCGTCAGCACAAGCAACCCTTCTCCAATTTGGAGGCGTCAGGCTATGGATGACATGCTATGGCAGACAGATCCGTGTACCATTGCAACAAGAAATCCAGGCTCTTGGTTAAATGGTTTTATTCAGAAATCAGATCATTTCCATACATATGTCCATAGGATTACTCAGAAGCAAGGCTAGCAACTCAGGGCCAAGCGACAAGTGACGAATGACACTTGAACGGCAAGTGGATCGAGTGGAGGGCAAGTGAACAGGGAGGGATACACTTGCCGTTCAAGTGTCATTCGTCACTTGTCGCTTGGCCCTAAGCAGTAAGAAACAGGTTGACAGGAATGGTAACATGAGGGAAAACCCTTCCTTTTAACACACATGTTTACCTCCTTCCCCCTCCCATCAGTAAAACAGGACTTTTGGCGCAAACTCATCCTGAGAATGACTCACATATTTGTACTATCAGGTCGAGACACTGAGGGCCAAGCTACAAGTGACGAATGACACTTGAACGGCAAGTGTATTTCTCCCTGTTCACTTGCCCTCCACTTGCGCTCCATGTGATCCACTTGCCGTTCAAGTGTCATTCTTCACTTGTAGCTTGGCCCTGAGAAAGCAAGAGATCAAAGTTGAGACATAGGGCCAAGCTACACATGACGAATGACACTTGAACGGCAAGTGTATTTCTCCCTGTTCACTTGCCCTCCACTCAATCCACTTGCCGTTCAAGTGTCATTCGTCATGTGTAGCTTGGCCCATAGCAGTGCATGGGAGTGAGCAGCATACAAGGTCAGAAGCACTGAGAGTTTCTACAGTCCGTTAGATAAGACACCTGCAGCTTCAATAAGCCTGTGAATGCAAAACAGTTGTGGCATTGGTAATATGACATCATCAAGTTATAGCATGCAACATTGGTTTCAGAACAACAGGTCAACATTAAGCAGTGGCATGGGTGGGGCACAGACATGACAGAGGGTTTTTAAATTCCCCTTCCCATCCCTTAGGCTCCTGTAGTGCGTAGTGTCCAGGGACCTGTGATCTGGATGCACAACTGAGAAACAAAAGGGTTCTATTCCACTCCTCTCACATAGGCATGTTGAGAGAATGACTATTACTGATTACTCAATAATGGTAAAGTCAACTTACGTGAAATGCAGTCTGCATAGCTAGGAATAGGTAAAAGGTAAAGGTAGTCCCCTGTGCAAGCACCGAGTCATTACTGACCCATGGGGGGATGTTGCATCATGACATTTTCTTGGCAGACTTTTTATGGGGTGGTTTGCCTTTGCCTGCCCCAGTCATCTACACTTTACCCCCAGGAAACTGGGTGCTCATTTTACCAACCTCAGAAGGATGGAAGGCTGAGTCAACCTTGAGCCGGCTAGTTGAACCCGGCTTCTGCCAGGATCGAACTCAAGTCGTGAGCAGAGCTTGGGCTGCAGTACTGCTGCTTACCGCTCTGTGCCACGGGGCTCTTCTAACAGGTAAAATTCAGCTTGCGTGAAATGCAGTCTGGTGATGCTCAGTTTATAGCTAGGAATGCAAACCCTGACAGTGAATGACTAAAGACCAGCAGAATAAACAAAAACAAGTGGACAGTAGCCAAGAGGTGACCAAGCAAACTGACAACTAAGAGCTAATAAAATAGCAGCCAGGTAAGTGTTGTCCCTGGATGTTCCTTAAATTGACAAAAATGAAACTTAAAAACTTAAAAACTGAAAAATCCATTGTGTCTAGAAATAGACAATTCAGTGCTGGTCTACAGCAAGGAAACTTATGACAATAATATTGCCTAACTGGAAAGGACAAAAACAACCTACAACACTGGTAGGTATGATACCAGACCTAACTAGTTCAGTATTATTTATACTGACTGACAGTGGCTCTTCCGCCTTGCACATACTTTTCCCCAACAGGGCAAATAGCAACTTCATACGGTTGATTCAGGGCATGAAAATGACACAAGGGGCAACTTAAGCTCCTGCACCCTGCACATCATGGCCCCGATCCAAAACAGGCAGCTCCACATGCCTGAGAATTACGTTAGCCGTCAGACCCCTCTCCATGCTAAAAGGGCAGTTTATGGATATGGAATATCATAAAACCCTTACCAGAAATCTCAGATCCTGCCTAGCCCCATGCAGAGAGGTTGCCAGCTGGCCTGGAGACTGGGAAGTCACTAAGCCATGAATCATAGGGGATGAAGGACTGACTGACAGCCCTCCATGATCTGGAGAACAGCAAAGATAACAATAGTTCCTGAGAGAAATTCCCCATCTAATCTCCTCAGTTTGGTGTAGTGGTTAAGAGCATAGGACTCTAATCTGGAGAGTCACATTTGATTCCCCACTCCTCCACTTGAAGCCAGCTGGGTGACCTTGGGCTAGTCACAGCTCTCTGGAGCTCTCTCAGCCCCACCCACCTCACAGGGTTAGGGTTAATAATGACATACATTGTAAACTGCTCTGAGTGGGCATTAAGTTGCCCTGAAGGGTGGTATATAAATCAAATGTTATCAGCAGCAGCAGCAGCCACCGCCGCTGCCGCCTTTAATAACAACAACAACAACAGTCAATTTATATACCGCCCTTCAGGACAACCTAATGTCACACTCAGAGCAGTTTACAAAGTGTGTTATTATTATCCTCACATTATTATCCTGTGAGGTGGGTGGGGCGGGGAGAGCTCTGAGATGCTGCAACTGTCCCAAGGGCACCAAGCTGGCTTCAAGCAGAGGAGTGGGGAATCAAACCCGGGTCTCCAGAAATCCTGCTGCTCTTAACCAGTACACCAAACTGGCTTTACCTCCCCTCTCCCACTTACCTAATCAGTGCTATTCAGTTCACCTGATAGCCTTCCCAGCCGATACATACCAGGTCATCAAGCAATATTTTTACCTATATTTCATCCCAGATATTCATATCAGACCTTTCCCAATGTATTGTTCTACCTCTGGACAAACCATGAAGTTATTGTTTTTGATGGCAAGATGTCAGTTTTGCCACAGGGTATTTTTTTCCATATAATTGGGCTTTCTCAGGCTTGTGCTGTGTGTTTGTGTTCTGGGGCCCATTCATATGCCCTCAAACTTGTTTGGGCTTCCTCTCATCACTGTGAAATACTGTTCATTCTCACTGCTTCCTCCATGGACCTCTTTCTCTCCAGGAGTGGTAAATATCACCCTTCCCCTGAAACTGCTTTCCCATTCCCTCACTATTTTCCTAGTTAGCTCTGCGTGTATGCTGTGTGAGTTTTGCTGTATGCTTGACTGTTATTCCTCTCTTAATAAAGAAACCTTTCCAATGGAACACCTGCCTGTTTATTTGAGAGTTCTCTAAGGGAACAATCCCAGTATACATAAGGGGAGATTTCTAGTTACCCCTTCTCGCTTGTCTCCTTTAATGCTAATTCCCCCATCTAATTAAGGGAAACTTATTTGGGTAACAATTAAGTTTTAGAAATTGTGGGGAGTTCCAAACACAAAACTCCCAGTGCATGTTTGGCTTGATGGTAACCAGGACAGTCCTGGAAACAGTGTGATGTGTGATTAGACCCTTGGTCTCAGGTGGACAGTGGTCTTTCCACACCTGCTACTTGAAATGTTTTAACTGGACATGTAATTGAACTTGGCATCTTCTGCTTGCATTACCGAACCACAGCTCCTCTTCAGTAGGTAAGATGAGTATACCCCAAACCATCCCCAATCTCATTGCCTCAACAAGACTGAGCATGAGAGGAAATGGGTAGAGCTCCTCCTGACAAGCCCTGAAGTGGCTACCAGGGCTGATGAATCTGCCAGCCACAGAAGTAGCTTATTCTCCTTCAAGAAAGACATTCCTCGATTGAACAGGCCCTAAGTTAAAATATCGAAATCTGCTGAATGTGCCAAATCAATACTTATTAGTACAACAGATTCTGAGGAGAATTAAGAGTAAGTTAAGCTGTCCTGGATTGCTGCAGCAATTCTTCCTACTTCACCAGATAAGTCCATTACGTGACAGGGCAAAGTTGTGCCAAGCAGCCATACCTGACTCTAGACCCGGGGAGTGTGCTCTTCAACTTTGGGTCCCTGAGGTCAGTAATAATAATAATAATAATGAGAATAACATTTGATTTATATACCACCCTTCAGGACAACTTAACACCCACTCAGAGCAATTTACAAAGTATGTTATTATTATCTCACAATCACCTTGTGAGGAGGGTGGGGCTGAGAGAGCTCTGAGAGAGCTGTGACTGACCCAGTGGGCTTCAAGTGGGGGAGTGAGGAATCAAACCTGGCTCTATTGATAGAATATTTGATAGTATAATTGATAGAAGCATGCTATATTGATAGGATATTTGATATATATGATAGAATACCTGAAAAAAAATTAGAATGTGCTTAGAGTAAGGGAATTATCAAGTAATAAGAGGGGTTAAGGGTTGGAAAGCTGTTGGAAGTCGATAGAGAGGGGGGAGGAAAAGGGTGGGGGATAGGGTCAGTTAGATATTGAGGGAATGTATGTATTGAATTTGAAAAGTATACTCACCAATAATTTAAAAAACAAACAAACACCTGGCTCTCCAGATTAGAGTCCTGCCGCTTTAATCGCTAGACCATACTGCAGTTGGAGTAAGTGGAAGTTGGATCCTGAAGAACATTAACCAGAAAACACAGAATTGTTTCCCAGCAAACAGACTGCTCTTAATTTTTATACAACACCTGGCCAATCAGGAGACAACATACAGCCTGTGTGGGTCTAAGTTGCACAACTTAGATGTCATCACACAGGGCTGTGTGCACACACAGGGGGTCTTCCAACCCTCCCAATCAGTTGCTCTGTGGGCCAGGTGCAGCCAGCTGCCCTGGCCGCCAGCTGCGCCTGCCCCACAGAGAGACTGAACGGGAAGCTGCCCACTCAGCTGCCCTATGCTGCTGCCACCAGCATGTGCTCCTGGTTGGTGGCGGTGGTGGCAGCTCCATGGTGTGCGCCCCTGCCCCCGGGCCAGCGCCCATCCAGCGCCTTAGCACCCTGAGTGGCTGCTGGGACAGCCTCAATGGGCAGGCCTGCCCTGACTCTATGACATGATACCCTGCTGACGTCCCTCTTCTCTCCTAACCCCCTTCCCCAGGGTCCATCCCCAAATTTCCAGGGATCTCCCAACTCTGAAGTGGCAACCCTATTTGTAGGCTAAGCCTCAGGTTCTACAACTCCTGGTCTAAATCTTGTAATCCTTAACAGTCCCCTTTGCGGTGAGGTGAATTTTAGAAACTTCTTGGAGAAATGGCTCAAAGGTCCAGTGAAGAGGCCACCTTATTAACTTTTTGTGCTCCACTTTTTATTATTTCATGGGTGGTTTAAGTTCATTAACACAACAAAAATAGCATTCCTTTTTTATCAGGCCTCCAGGAAAAATATATTCCTTTAATTTCTTGCTGTCACTGAGGCCAGAACCTTAACCGAGGTAAATCCATCAACACTGGTTAAAACAAATAGGGCAATTTCTAGAACATAAGGGTTCTGCTCCCGAGGCCAGAAACTATATAGAGTTTCTGCTATCTAAAATGAATATGGCCATTTCCCATGTATAAGGTCTTCAGCGAAACACTGATAAAAGTTAAAGGAAATGTCATCGAACCAAAACAATTGCAAACTATATCATATAATACGGCTTTGATATTTGTTATTTGCAGTTGCTTTGGGATGATGAGTTGTTGACCAAAATTCAAACCATATAATGTGTTTATTTTTTATAAAGCAGCAACACAGTTTTCATCTATGGTAGGTAAATGTGTTTTCCATCTATGCTTGCAAGGAGGAATATAATTTAATGACTCCAGTCAGAATTATAGCACCCAGATAGCTTTTATTTATGCAATGGGCCTCAGTACAATTTTTACCAAATGGCTGCTTCATTTAAATTTGTTCATTAAATAAATTGAATTGTTTTCCAAGACAGCTGTTAAGAGCAGGAGGAGGGAGGGGAACTTACTTCATTTTGTTGTTCATTTCACGTACAAGCGACAACACGCTCAGAACGTTGCATGGTTACCTTCCCCAGACTCGCAACGGGCTTGGTTCAGACATTACACCAAATCTCTAGATTAATTGCACTATGATTAGTGTGATTAATGTGATTGCCCAGACATAGGGCATTCCACTGGTGGTTGAAAGTGCCCTCAAGTCATAACTGTCATATAGCAACCCCTGCTGGGGTTTTCAAGGCTAGAGACTAACAGAGGTGATTTGCCATTGCTTGCTTGAGCAACCTTGGTCTTCCTTGGAGGTCTCCCATCCAGTTACTAATAGAGATGGGCAAGAACAGCAATACGAACTAAAAAAAAACACGAACAGCCCAATCTGCTGTTCGCAAACAAGCTGTTCATGAGGCCCCATTCTAAACACAGGTGGTTGCTGCCAGCCTCGTTCATTGCTGTTCATTGCTGTCTGTCAAGCCAGACAGTCTGGCACCTGCAATCAATTCCCATGGCAACTCAGGTAGGAATTGTCTGAACTCTGTCTGAACTCCTGTTGTTGCCCTGGAAACCCCAATCTAAGCCCAATTTAGCTTGATAGGCAGGTCTTCCTTCCAAGTGTGGACTGGAGCTCTAAATTTGTTACAAGGGAGCAAAGACCAGGGGGGAGGGGGGCTCCCAGCTCTGGCTTTCAGGGAGAGACAGCTGCTGTTAGAGAGACCGGGTGAGTGCATTGGAGCTTGAATTTTCTTTGTGTGTGGTGGGATAGGGATCTACCCTTTCAGGTTCCAGGGCTTCTGTCAGGCTCTGGGGCCAAGCTATTATTTATTATTGGTACCTTTCCTGGTGCCTGCTCAGGTAGGGTTTCTGGGAGTGGTGCGGTAGGGATCTTGATGGCTGGAGGAGAGCCTGCTGGCCCCCATGAACAAGGAACAACGAACATGTTTGTGAACCAGATCATGTTTGTCAATGTTTGTTGTTCGTTGTTCGTGGATGGCAATGAACAACGAACACCATGTTCAGTTTTTTTCCTGTTTGTGCCCATGTCTAGTTTCTAACCAAGGCTGACCCTGCTTAGCTTCTGAGAACTTATGAGATTGGGCTTGCCTCAGATATCCAGGTCAGGCATGGCATTCACTAACTATGGTTATTTAGTGTGTGCAAACCAGTATATGAAAAAAATGGGTTGAAGTTGTTTTGTGTGTCATGTGAATGAATGCCGACATCCTGACTTTATCCTGACTTTTCTTCCAATGCCACACTTGCACATATCTCAGCAACAAAACACATGCCCAGAATAAAGGCAACAAAGCCACTATAGCTAAATCAAACCATAATTTGAATGACTACTTATGAGCTGTATCTTGGTTTCGCAAACTGTTCATGGTTGAAATAAACTGTGGGTTTTTTTTACATCAGAACCAATGCAACACAACCTGGTTCTGTTAATTTAGCAGAATGGTTCCCACTTCCTGTGCTGTTCCAGTAATCTATGAAATATGGGATGACACTGGTATGGAGAGTAGCTGTGGCCTGATTCATACCTACCCACGCTGCTGATAGACTTGGGTGGTGGAAGGGTAGCATAGGTGCCATCTTTTCCACCACGTAGATAGTGTGAGAAGGGACTGGAGATCTCTTTCTCAGGCCATTAGGACTGCCAGCTGAGAAGGAGGAAGGCAACAACCATAGAGTCAGTTAGATAGATAGGCTGCTATCAGTCACCTTCCTGCCTGGAGAACTACCTTCCTTCCCTTCTCTCCCCTTTCTCTCTCTCTTCTTCCCTGCATGCACCAGGAGAGGCAGCATGGTGTCTCCTCCTGAGAGAGATGGCCTACTTTCAATCTAAAGCCATCCTTAGCTAGTTAGATCAGTTATTCGTTCTCTCTCTCCACTAATCTTAAGTGAATATATTTCTTTAGATAAATAAACAGTTATTGGTTATCTGACTTGGATGAGAGCTTTCTGCATCCAATTTGTTTAGTTAATGTGTCTTAACGAAACTCAATAGATGGCATCACTTGTGAATCAGCTTCTCAACATAAAACCCCATCACTCTGATTTCCTAGTCACACAATCTCCTGCCTTTTCTTTAGAGTCTGAGCATAATCAAAAATCCATGTAATAATAATATTTGATTTATATACCACCCTTCAGGACAACTTAACACCCACTCAGAGCAGTTTACAAAGTATGTTATTATTATCCCCACAACATTCCCCTTGTGAGGTGGGTGGGGCTGAGAGAGCTCCAGAGAGCCATGACTTGTTCTACAAGGCAATTGCGCATCTGTCACCCAGACTGTGTAATGTTAATGTTGCATCTGCTATAGCTAATGCTCATAATAACCAGCAATAACCACACAAACTACTTAGGATGGCTAAGAAGTAGAGTCTAAAATAACAACAACAACAACAACATTTGATTTATATACTGCTCTTCAGGACAGCACACCTGCTCAGAGGGGTTTACAAAGTGTGTTAGTGTTATCCTCACAACAATCACCCTGTGAAGTGGGAGGGGCTGAGAGAGCTCTAAGAGAGCTGTGACTAACCCAAGGCTAACCAGCAGTCTTCAAGCAGAGTAGTGGGGAATCAAACCCAGTTCTCCAGATAAGAGTCCTGCTGCTCTTAACCACTATACCAAGCTAGCTCTCGTGTAGAGCATCCCACTCACAATTGCTGTTTTAGAGGAGAAGGATAGCTACACCACTTCATCACAAGAAACTGATCCCTGATTCAGTTTGGTATGAACCAGGCTCATGTAATAAACGTTTTCCGCATCATCTCCACTGCATTCTGTTTTCAACTGTGATCTATCAAATGTCTAAGGGGAAAACAAGCCAAGATTTATCCTCAGTATGTGTGATTCAGTGGTACTCTTTGGACATTCTGGTTCCACTTTGCTAGCCAGGTTAATACATGTCATGATTATATATATCACTGAAGTCGTGTGGGAAACAGCTATCACATTGCTAACATAATATAAGAAGCAGCACAGACAGTCTCAGTCTGGTAACTAATTGAAGTGCAATATCCAAGAGTCAAAATGGATGGTCTTCCTTTGACTGCAGTCTTTAGAGTGTCCTTTAGCTTGGATCAGCAGGTTGGCTTCTATAGCCAAACAGGAAGACACCTCATGTTCATGCAAACAAACTATTCACAGGAGCGTAGGGATGTGCAAAGTGGGTGAAAAAAACAATTTGGAAAATCATGCAGAAATTGCTAGTTTGGCTTATTAAAGCAGCTTCTGGAACACTGAAACAAATTCGGGAAACTAAATTGTAACGAGTCCCTCCCACCCAAAAGTTTGTGTTTTATTTATTTATTTATTTATTTATTTAATTCAAATTTATATTTCTCCCTCCCCTCAAGCAGGCTCAGGGCAGATAACAACATATTAAAAATACATTTTTGTTTCCTATTTTCCAGCAGCAGGCAGGCACTGGGCTCACCTCCTAGGGCAGCACTGTCTTTTTCTTGAACATTATTCACCAACAGATCCCAAGGGCAGAGAGACCTTAAGTTATTAATTAACTCTTGGTGGGAAGGGGGAATAAGATCAATGTAACAAGTGATTTCCCCACCCCACCCCATCAATACTCAGGAAATGGCATTCTCTCTCCTTTTTTAAAAAAATCCAAATTTAATGCAAGAAATGATAAAACTGTACAGTACAAACAAGACAGGGATTAAAACTAAGCCATAAAAGATATTATCAAAACCACTCTTGGCAAATTGTTAATTCTCTTCTGACAATCACATCCTTACTAGGAGAGACCCCCCCCTCTCATCCCCTTCCCTCCTATCAGCCTTGGAAATGTTTGGAAGGGAGACTTCAATCATAGGCTGCAATTCAAAAGACACTTTCCTGGGAGAAAGGACTACTGAAGAACATGGGACTTACATCTGAGTAGACCTGTTTAGCATTGCTTCCATAGTCTTTCAGGATTCTCTTTTTCTGGGTCAAACAACAAATGTGTCTCTACTCTGCCATTTCAAAAACAGTCCTGCCTGCCCCAACAACAAAAGAAAACTTATAGGAAATGCATCAGTCTGGGTTTTGAGGGGGAGGAGGGATTTAGCCAATCATTTTGCCTGCCTGCCTGCCTACACATGGACGATAGAGATAATTGGCAGCAAGAACACCTCATTTTGCAGCGGAATGCTGAGCATCAAAAGAAAGAATTTGGATTAGATACATGTCGTGGGAGCAAAACTACAGCACAAGAAACCATAGCAGCAGCAGAATGCAAAGGTAATATGCCACTGACATATAGAAAAAGAAAAAAGTGAACACGAAACAAGATTGATGGTTGTTGTGGGTTTTCCGGGCTGTATTGCCGTGGCTACACCTCTGTAGATGCCAGCCACAGCTGCTGGCGAAACGTCAGGAACTACAATGCCAAGACCACGGCAATACAGCCCGGAAAACCCACAACAACCATCGTTCTCCGGCCGTGAAAGCCTTCGACAATACAACGAAACAAGATTGTTTTTAATGTTGTTGCACTACACTGGTTGGAGAGCTCTCCTACTTGGGAGAGCCTTGCTGCTGCTGCCCCACCTATCAACACTCACCTTCTACAGTTCTGTTGTTTTATGTGTGTTATTGTGCTTGAGGAAAAATTCAGTGGATCAATAGTTTAGACAAGGAGGGGGACAAATAGTTGGTTAAGCATGAAAACAGCTGCCCCAGAGCCTTGTTTCTGCACCCCTATGCCTTGAAAAGAACATCATGCATTTGTGCACGTGTGGCCAATGTGTACACAACAGACTGAAACTCATGAAAACAAAAAGGATCCATTTTGAGCTGGCATCGTCCCACCCAGAGCAAACAGTAATAGAATAGAATACTCCCAGAACCGAAATTGAAAAGGAAATTTTCTCAGTGCACACCCCTAGTATCCAATCAAGGGATGGAGCCTAATGGATCAAAGGTAAAGCCTGATGGGACAGGAGGTAAGGCCCACAGAAAAACACCTTGTTTGTATAATGGTACACATATTTTTGTGCCTGGGTTTACACATGCACCTGTTTTAGACTGGAGCAAATCTCAAAATAATGTTTCCAAGGGGAAGCTGCACAGAAGGCAGGTGTGTTGCACAATTTACATCCTGCATGATGACCTGCCAATGTGGACATGGCTCCCATGTCCTTCATACAGATGCTTTTTAAAAAATATTTTGTAACATTAGATCTCTCCATACAAGAGAATAATAATCAAACTCCATTTGTGTTTTGTATAGCTTGAATAAGGGACCGAGAACACCAGTGAAGCAAAAAGTGAATCAGAGTCCATAACAATGATCAGTAGTGGATATTTGGCTGGGATACAATGACAATGGAAGCAATTAAATGGACTGGGATTGTTTTCCTATTGCTTGCAAGCATAAAATATATTCAACACCTGCTGTCATCCATATTAATGAATAATGGATATTTTTTCTGAATACCCCTTTGAATGTCTATGCACACAGTTATGTTTTTAAAAGACAGATGTCAAATTATGAGATTGCTCATTTAGAAAGCAAATCAAATAGAAAATGGGGATGCGGTGATTGTCCCATGCACTCCATGAGAAAGAACAGCGGATAACTACCCACCTCTTTAGCCTTTCATTTGACTCCCCATAATCAGTTTGAATGCAGCTTTTCAAAATCTGTTACTCATATCAAATATCCCTTTCCCCCCTGCTATTAAGACAACCTTTTAGTTCCAGGACAACTAATTATCAGTGAACACAACAGACATCTGATTACTGCAATATTAAGCCCAGCAGCTGGTAATCTGAAAAGGACCTGAATGCTTCTCCACTGTGAAGTATGGCCAATTCACGTTTTAAGTGCATTATTCCGTTTACATTATATTTCCAGAGATATGTGAAGCAGAGACACATAACATGGATGCCCCTATATTTTTCATCGCGCAGCATTCATGCAGCACCTCTTCTAAGCATTTGCCCCACCTGCAGAACAAACACTGGGTTTTGCTATTAATCGTATCTGCCACTCAGGTGTGCGTATCAAACAGGGAGTTTTACAAACTACCTGAATAAAATCAGTGGTGGGATTCCACTCCCTCTTGAAGCTCTGGCAATTGAACCATGAACCAGCAGTAACACGAGCAGAGCCGCTTTTGAGAGACAGCAGCACATAGAAACCTGTACTCACACGGGGTTCAGTATGCATCTCCAAATGGCCAGTTTATCCCTACTGAGGTAGCAGCATCCATAAACACAGGCTAGCAGCTTGATCACCATTTATTTAAACACGGCTTTTGCAAATGTGCTAATCTAGTATTCTGTCAATTGGCAATTACGTTTCCGAGCATGAAATTCAAATGATCAAAATTATACTATATTTCCAAACTTCTTTCAATTAAAACTGGATCTGTATGCAAACAAAGCCTAACATATTTTTTAAAAAATATTCTAGAACATTGCTTAGGTTTTCTGTTTTGTTTGTTTTTTTGAAGAGGTAAGCAAACCAGATCAGAGAAAGATTGATTCAGGGAGCAATCCTAAACTGGTCTACTTAGAAGTAATTCCCATGATATTCGCTGGCCCTTACTCCCACAAAACTATCCCTAGTAGGGTTGCCAGTCTTCAAGTGGTGGCTGGAGATCTCCTGGAATTTTAACTGATCTCCAGGCCACAGAAATCAGTTCCCCTGGAGAAAATGGCTACTTTGGAGGGTAAACTCTATGGCATTATACCCCATTGAGGCCTCTCCTCTCCCCAAACTCCACTCTTTCTAAGCTCCACCCCCCAAATCTCCAAGAATTTTCCAACCTGGACTTGGCAACTCTAATCCCTAGTATTGCAGTCATAACATCTAAAATCTGAATAAATTAAGCATCCATGCCATTGTTGTGTTCTGCATCATATACCATTGTTGCCATTGTTGCCATATTATGCCACGTGTTCTGCATCTTATACTGAGAGTGCTATAAGCATCCATGCCATTATTGTGTTCTGCATCTTACACTGCATCTTAAACACATACTGACATAATGCCAAAATTAAATACTGTATCTTATGCATTTTATATAAGTCACCTGAGGGTGTCTAGACTGCTAATACTAATTTTCAGAGGAGCAAGTGGCCTGTTTGTTATCTCTAAGAAATATGTGCTTTCACTTCTGAGTGGTCTTTGGCTGAAGCTGCAGCTGTGTACTGAAATGTATCTTTTTCACAGGAGGGAATGATTCCACTCTGTACTTTATCTAGACTAAACTACTTTGTTCCCATATAACTTTTTAGGTTTTCGCACCTGAATGCAAATGGGACAGAGGGCAGGAGAACGTCCCCTATAATCAGTAGTCCTATTGTTTGAATAATCACTTCTGCCAACTTCTACCTACGAGTGCACACCTGAACAGAATAGATCTCTGAATAAAGTTTCTTCAACCAATGCACCTGCTTGCTTGCTGTGAGGGGCTTAGGGATCTAACTGTCAGGGACTGCCACCCTAGGACTAACAGGCCTCCTTCTGGATAAGCAGACGTCAGCTGTGGCCAAGAGTTAGAGCTGCCAAACCACAGATGGAGCCTGAAGATCTCCTGGAATTATATCTCCAGATGACAGAGATCAATTTCCCTGAGGGAAATGGCTCCTTTAAAGGGTGGACTCTATGGTATTATACCTTGCTGAGCTCCAGCCCCTGCTCAAACCCTGCTCTCCCCAGGCTCCACCCCTAACCCCCAAACCAAGCTGTCTTCAGGTATTTCTCTAGCTCCCTCACAGCTGCTCTTCCAAGTCTCAATCTTCTTCAGATTTCTTCATTGCAGTCTCCTTTTTGGTTGATGATTGGGCCAAAGTCAGTGCAAACCTCAAGGTAAAGCCCTGGTCCTGTATTTTGATAACGTCTTCAGCACAGTAACGTTGTAACAAGTAAATTTCTCCATGCCAAAGCCAGGGAGTACACTGACATGGATTGTTTTAATTAATATACATAATAAGCAAATTATTTTGAGTGTGGCAGTGTGGTGTAGTGGTTAGAGTACAGGAACACTAACTGGGAGACTCAGGTTGAAATCCTTACTCTGTCATGGAAGCTCCCTGGGCCCATTCACACACTTTCAACCCCACTTACCTCACAGGATTGTTGTAAGGATAAAATGGAGGAGAGGAGCACACTGTAATCTGCTTGTGTTCCCACGGGGGAGAAAGGCAGGGTATAAATGAAGTAAAGAAATAAGCAAGTATTGTTAAAAATGAAAATAAATCGATTGCATTTTAATTATTTTATAATGCAACAACAAAGTGAATATAAGAACTGCCTCTCTGGTTCATCGAATCCAGCATTCTGCTTCCAGCAGTGGACAGCTAGAAGCCCTTGAATGCACATATAAGAAGGGCACAAAGGTAATAGTTATCTCCCATTGGCTTTTCCCCAGCATCTCCAATTGTCATGTATGCCAGCATACGTGCCATGATTGTATTCTGCATCTGGTACTGGTCAATGCTGTTTACCAGAGTTACATGCTGTATTCTGTGCGGATCCTCTGATAGTGTCTTAATTGCTAATATTAATTGCAGGAGACCTGGTGGGCCTCTTTGTTATCTATTGAAAATATGTACTTTCACTTCTTCCAGCATGTGTCCTTGGAAGAGAGCTGCTAGCAGCGCACATTGTATCTTTTTCCAGAGACTGGGATATTTTTCCTTTGTACTCCATGTAGTTTAAACTAATCTGTTCCCATGTAACTTCTTTGGGGTTTCGTACCGGAATGTCAACGGACCCCGGAGGGCGGGAAGTTTCCCTATAATTAGTAATGCCTTTGTTTGAATTGTCACTTCTGCCAATTTTGCCACCTTCGGGTGAACAACTGTACTGTATGGATCTCAATAAAACTACTTCAGCTGGAACACCTGCGTGTTAACTGTGGAGGGCTTGAGGGACCAAACTGCCAGGGACTAACACCAATTTGGTGATATGGAACTACACATGGAAGCAGGTTTCCACCTGCCTGTCTCCAGCTGGCACTCCAGTATGATCAAGCAAGCCCTGTACCTACAATTCCACTCTCCAGTTCAGTAACTGGGGCTGCATGTTCAGCGATCTTTTAAAAAACACAAAGATTTTGCAAAACAGGAGACAAGGAGGGGCTATGCTTGGAAAGCCCACAACACACACACCATGGATTTTAGCATTTTTAAGGGCTCTCTGCGCTCCACCCCAGATGTTCTACATGTGCCTTCTTTGGATCAGAATATGGATATTTAGAAGTATACACAGCATCAGCTCTAACACAGAGTTTTATCTTCATCCTGCAAACTGTCAAAAAGTAGCAAACTGCCCAAAAAACCCTGCCACAAATTAAAAGCTCAAATGCCAAAGAAATGCTACACCTGCTGCATCTTTCTAATCAATCATGTCAATAAAGGAAAAAAAGTATTGCTTTAGAGTCGTAAATGGAGCTAAAACCAACCATGAATCTGGAGTCTGTTTTCAGTGCATGCACATACAGCATACAAACCATCTGTGCTGGCACTGAACACAATTACCTGGCTTTGACGACTGATACTACATAACCTAGATTAGTACATAAATGGCAGTCCATTGCCTATTCTTCTTGTTCCAGTCCAAAATAGGCAGCATCCAAAAGCAAACGGATCGATACAAAAGCAACCCTCTGAAACCTGACTCATGCTGCATCTAAAAAGCAGAATGCTGTCGGTATTAACTGTCCGTGTGATCATTTATCTACAGATGTTTTCCACATGGATGTAGAGTTTTAATCACATCAGTGTAGTCATGTGTGTGATGGCAGGTGGGGCGGGGAGAGATTTTCTCTAAGATGCTTAAAAACTTTGGCTGGGAGATCTTTTACACAAATGGCTATTCTTCATATTCCAGTCCACTGAGCAAAGCTTGACGCCTTCTTCCAGCCTAAGGAGACTTCCGCCAACTTAAATGGTGTTCCTGCAGAGGAAAAGCCACTTAAGTTGGAGGAAGACTCCATGGAGAATTACTGAATCTACCCCAGTGTGAGCAGTAGAGATGGGCACAAACCTAAATATGACCTTAAAAAAACCCACGAACCAGGCAGGTTCAGGGTTCGCGAACCAGCGTTCATGGAAGCTCCTTTTCATGGAAATTCCATGAACTGTACACTGGTTCGTTGGGTCGTATTTACAGGGGCAGTTTAAATGGCCATTTCCCCAGGGAAATGGTCATTTCAACTGCCCCTTTATGGGACTTGCAAGGGCAGGTCCCTTTAAACGATCAGCTGGCAGGTCCAAACCCCAGCCCCCCAGCCCCCTGCCCCCAGCCCCAGCCCCACACTTACCTTGCCCTCCCAAGAGGGCCCGCAGGGTGGTGGAGGAAGCCGAAAATGGCCTCCCTGCCCCTCAAATGGATGCCACAGCTGCCATTTGAGGAGTGAGAAAGCCATTTTGGCCTCTTCTGCTGCCCTGGGGGCCCGCAGGGTGGCAGAGGTGGCCTTCCCGCCTCTCCCGGGAGGAGAGGACACATGCCACGCCACAGGGGAAGTTAAGTGTGGGGTGGGGTGGGGGGGGATAGAGGGGTAGGGGGCTGGGGTTTGGGCAGATTAAAGGGCCCTGCCACTGGCAGGTCCCTTTAAGCTATCAGCTGGCAAGCAGTGAGGGGGGATCCCCCCTGCTGCCTGACAGCTGATAGTTTAAAGGGGCCTGCCACTTGCAAGGCAGGAAAGGGCCCTTAAATGGCCCTTTCCCTGCCGCTGTTAAGGCCGGAAAGGGACATTTAAACCACATGAACCACGAACTGGTTCGTAACTGGTCCAGTTCCATGGTTCGTGGTTCATGAAACCCACGAACCATGAACCTCCTGGTTCGGGTTTTTTTTTCCTGTGCCCATCTCTAGTGAGCAGATTCAATCTACTTGTGTATATCGAAGCAATGAATGCTAGATGGTCCACCAAATGAATCGAGTATGGATCACACCTAGTGTTAGAGGTGCTGCTGTTTTCTGAGAAACAGATACACGAGTTCAAGTGGTACATTTTCCAAATAGGCAACTGAGATTTTTAAGGGCATACCAATCAATGTAAAGAAGTATTCTTTAGAACAAGGAATATAACCCATATCATCAGTTCTATGTGAATCATCAGTCCTATGTGATATGCCTGAGTTCTCATCCAAATTTGCCCAGATCATCAAAAAGAAGCTCAGGTCTGGATTATTTGATCGACTCTTTAGATTGACCCTTATCACATTTTCTGCTAGCACAAGAGGGAGGAAGAGTACAGGCTGACCCTGAGAAAGTGTCCTGGGGATTTCGAGGCAAACGGAGCCATTCTAAACTGGTCTACTTAGAAATAAGTCAATGGGGCTTATTCCCAGGAAAGTGTGTGATAAAATTGCAATTTTAAAAAGTCATGCAATGAGGGCTGCAGTAATTAGGGGAGATTGCCCTTCCTGTCTCTTGTAGTAGTGGAAAAGCTGCTGGAAGGATCCAACCCTTTGTATTCTGTGACATCAAATGGATCCATTCTTGCATAGTAAGAAAACATGAAAAATGAAATAGAGTTGGAAGCTTTCTTTCATTTCATTGTTTCAGTCCTAAGAAGCCTTATTAAATGACAGCAATATGTGTTAGAAAGCCTAATATAAGCTTCATGCTCGTTCTACAAGGCAATTGCTCATCTGTCATCAGACCGCTTAATGTTAATGTTGCATCTGCTATAGCTAATGCTCATAACCAGCAATAACCATGCAAACTATTTAGGATGGTTAAGAAGTGGAGTCTAAAATAACAACAACAACATTTGATTTATATACTGCCCTTCAGGACAATTTAATGCCCGCTCAGAGCAGTTTACAAAGTGTGTTGTTATTATCCTCACGACAATCACCCTGTGAGGTGGCTAGGGCTGAGAGAGCTCTGAGAGAGCTGTGACTAACCCAAGGCCAACCAGCTGGCTTCAAACGGAGGAGTGGGGAATCAAACCCGATTCTCCAGATTAGATTCCTTCCACTATTAACCACTACACCAAACTGGCTTTCCACATTACAGTCATATCTGTAGCCCCAGTGATATCAGCCTACCATGTTGCACATAATGTCCCTATTTACTATCATGAAAGAAAATGGGAGGGAAAAGGGAATGGAAATTTCAAGGGTTCTAGTAAGCCAATGGCAATTTCTGATACTCTCTCTTCAAAAGTTTCTCTCTGTCTTCTTTTAACAGCCAGCAACAATGTAATTACCGGGATCTGGATAGCTGAGGAAAGGCTGATCTTGTCAGATCTTGGTTGTTAAGCATGGATGGGAGACCTCCAACGAAGACCAAGATTGTCGAGGCAGGCAATAGCAAACCTCCACTGATAGTCTCTTTTCATGGAAATCCCACCGGGGTTGCCATAAGTTAGCTATGACTTGACATCACTCACCACTACCAATAACCTGATCACTTTTGACTCAAGAAATGTTCCAAATAGTGGACCTAAAAGTATGTTTTTTTAATGCACTGAGGGCCGAGCTACAAGTGACAAATGACACTTGAATGGCAAGTGTATTGCTCCCTGTTCACTTGCCCTCCACTTGCTCTCCACTCGATCCACTTGCCGTTCAAGTGTCATTCGTCACTCGTAGCTTGGCCCTGAGTGAAAATATTATTCAAGATCACGAAGAAACATAGCGATAATCACCTGGGAAATAGTTTTTCTTTCCTAAGAAAACACCCATTAAGACTGAGTTCTTCACTCGTGTGGATTTTTTTTTTAACCTTTACATTGAATTTCTTTACCTTCTCTCTTTTTTTTATTTCTACCATTAATAAATCACTTTTCTAAAAAGTGCACGGACAAGTGGTATCCAGCAAAATAAAAACAAGAAAACAACTTGTTTTGGAAAAGAAAGCATATGGAGTTATATATATAAATATGTAAATACGAAACAACCTTGCTAAGTCTTCCAAGCTCTTCAGAGAACATGGATCCCAATTCAAACAAAACATGGTCTTTGATTATGTACATTATTCTCAAATAGTTGTTTGTTTAAGCCGGAATCTAAGGAGAGTTGCAGGGCTGCTGTCCAACTTCTATGATTTTGTATACAATTGTTGTAAGATAGTTCTCACCCAAGCCATCAGGTTTTGCATGAGTGGAATGCATGAGTGGAATAAGCTCTGGAGTTAGGTTTGTCATGCTGAACCTAGCAGCTGGTGGGATGGTAGGAGCAGGGACAAGTGGGTGTGGATGTGACATCAGTGGCATCACTACATCACTTCTGGGTACAATCTGAAAGTGACAAAGGGTAACTCTAGGACTCTATAATAAAACCATAGAGTTTCTGGTGATTCCTAGAGCGACTCTTTGTCACTTCCAAGTGACAAAAAAAATCATGCCAGCAAAGTTGCTGTTTTTTATTTTATTTTTTATCCACAGCCACTCAAGCAACTGGGCACTAAGGCTTGCTGGTGGGAAGGCTCTCGCTATGGGAGGAGGCCTGGCAAACCTTTGGAGAAGTTGTTTATGAACCACTAAGTTTAGACCTTCTCGCATGCCTCTTCATTCACCTCCAGACCATTGGCAGCAATACTACTGAGCTCTGAATTAAAGATGGTTAGAACAGTTCTATTGATGATTTCTATAGTGCCATAAGCCCGCACAACACATTGCAGAGTAGTATCAGCAAAACAGACCGGTCAGTGCCCCGAGGAAGCTCTCATCTAAATGTCAACAGGAGGCTCAGACAGCAGCCGGAAGGAATGGTAAAGGAAGGATAACAGAAATCTGCTGTTTTCAAATGTGATTTTTCGTTCTAAGGACCTACTGCTGAGCTCCATGAGTGCTGCTCCCTTAATTAACAAGGAGAGCTTTAAGTTTTCAATTAAATTCACAAATGCAAACATGAAGGTACAGGGGCGGCTTCAAGCTTATGCTGCAGGATTTTATTTTAAGATTGCTCGTTTATTTTTCTAATTAGAGTTGCTAATAGGAGGAAGATGATTAATCATCTCTTTCATTACAGTGTAGATCTGTGTTTGAGAAATTGCATTGGAAATTCAATAATGTCTTGAAAGGTTATATGCAAACTTCACATTTAATTAGGCAACATTTCTTTTTACAACCAGTTACCTATCATTGGGGCAGTTAAATTCCAGCGGGTGCGCCAAATATTCACATAGTCACTAGTAATAGATCCTTGCCGCAAGAGGGTTTGAATGCAAGCTTCTCCTAATTACTAACAATGTTTAATAATTATTAACAATCTTTTACAATCTTTACCAGTGATATTTTTATAGTTTCAGGTAGGAAGACATGCTAGTCTGGAGGAGAAGAGCAAAATTCAGGTCCGATAGCACCTTAGAGACCAACTAGATTTTCAGGGTATGAGCCTTCCAGAACCAAAGCTCTCTTCATCAGACCCATGGAGAGGAAAAAGGTAGGAGTATTTAAAGTCCAGGCATAACCTCCATGAGTTAATTGGTTTAGCCCAGTAGGGTGGAGTTAGTATTTGGAGCCATGCATCTGAGGAAGAGGCTGGCTTCTGGGAGCTTGATAACATTTTACATGCTCTTATCACCTTGAATAAGGTAATCAGAAATCGAGATGGGCACGATCCAAAAAAAATTAACGAGCCAGTGGATCGTGGTTCGGCACCGGCGATGATCCCAAATTAATGATACACACTGATCATCTCCCGTTCCCAAACCGTGGATTGTGGATCGTGGATGCCAAAGTGGGGCACGCTGGTATTCCCAGCTATGTGGGAAGGTGGGTTGTGATGGTGGCCGACTTGCTCAGTCTCTCTCTCTCTCTCCAAAGGCTAGCAAGTAGCAAGCAGGAGCTCTGTCCCACTCCACTGCTCGCAGAAAGTGAAACCCAGCCTGGGAGACCACGGCTATTTATAAGCATGGGTCCCATTCAGCAACACAGGAGGCCTGTGTTTGGCCATCAGAGCTGCCTATCAGGGTTTGCAGGGATGAGATTGGAATGCCCATGGTTACAGAACACCCCCTTCCCCCTCCCTCCCCTGGGTGTCTTCTCCCAACTTGTGACTGCTTTGCTGCTCCGTGGTTGGAAGGAAGCCCTGCTGATCAAGGCAAGCTGGGCTTCCATTCGGGTTTCCAGGGCGACAGAAGGAGGGCAAACACAGCTCAGGCATTCCCCTGGCTCCATTGCCAGAGGAATAGATTGCTGGCGCCTGAGTGTCTGGATCCCCGAACCGAGACCGAAAGCCCTGATCCAGGCCTCTCCCAACCGCTGGATTGTTGGCCGTGCATGATCATGATCCACTGGGTCATGATCGTGCGATCGCCATTATCATGGTTTTTTTTCGTTCGTAATGCGGATCGTGCCCATCTCTAATCAGAAACATGTTATATGTGAACAATAGTAACTAAAAGTGGTATATGTATGTTATAATTAGTTAGTATTATTACTGGAAGCATATTATTCTTGCAGGGCTATAATTTCCCAAGAAGAGTACAGAAGCCTGGATTCCAATTGCTTCAGAATTGTAAGGATTGTGGCAAAAGATTCTATCACTTGATCGGATTTGACAAGTTGAACTTGTTTACCTTGAGCAGTTTTCAAAGACATGGTTGCCTGAAAGTTTCTGGTTTTGTTGCACTTATGAGTTTGGTTAACGTAAATAAAACAAATAGTTGTGTTGTTCTAATTATTTAAAGGTTTGGTGAAAAAGAAAAAAAAAATCTTAACTTACAATGGTGTGAAAGTTTGCTAAATTAGCCCCATAGAAACCATACAAATGAAGTTACACAGTCAGAAGGTGGGAGGCGTATTACTAATTAGATTGTCAGAAAGCTGGCTATAATACATGTTGTAATTAGCTAGACAGAACATTTTTATGTTATTTATTTGTTCGTTTAATATATTTTTAACCCACCTTATTCCCTCAGGTTCAAGGGGGATAACAAAGGTGTTTACCAATGAAACAAGTCGCAAAGACCCAAAACGTAAGTGACTTGTTTTGCATTTCTTCGTAAACTGCAGCCAGTGAGGGCATTCTTCGTACCCATGTTGGTAGGCCATTCTAGATCAACCACTAGTGTTGTTAAGGAGAATTCTCTTAATTCCTCTTTGCTAAATTTCTCCCTGAAAATCAGCAATCCATTTCTATTCTTCATTTTAGGAATCCGAGTCAGTTTTGTTTTGGTTGCACCCTCCCTCTCCCCCCCTAATTGCATCTTCTCTCTCCTCCTCTCCTCCCCCCTCCTCTTCTATATTTGACCAGTTTCTGTACCATGCATCTGACGAAGAGAACTTGATTCTCGAAAGCTTATGCTACAATAAAATTGGTTATTCTTAAAGGTGCTACTGGACTCTTTTTGATTTTGCTACTACAGACTAACACGGCTAACTCCTCTGGATCTATGAGTCAGTTTTGAATCAATTCCTTTCATGAAGAGGAAGATTCAGTTTTGATCTCTAAGAAGTAATGTATTTATTTATTTAAGTTAAAAAGTTAAGAATAAAGTGAGACATTAAACAAACCGTTAAACACAAGCCAAGGCTTGTCTGAACATACCGTTGCTGCATCAGACTGCTTTAACCCTTGTATCATATTATAGTGGCACAACAACAGACAGAAATCCACAGGTGAGGAAATCTACGCATGGTTAAAAAATCTCAAAGATAAATTAATGAGAAACCAAAGAGAATTCCTCTTTTGAAATAGGAAAAGAGAATAAGAGGGACCAATTAATATATGTAAAAAAACAAATTTCAAAAGAAGAAATTCCACCCCCACCCCCCATAACAACCCTACCAACCACAGAGAAAGTCCGTGACCTAGTTCTCACCATATGTACTGGAATAGGAGGATTTAGCATTGTCCCTTTCCTCAGGTTTCAGAGGGGGACAAACCAAAGAGTTGGAAAGATAGAGAGGTCAGGGCACTCTGTTTACTGTTTACTGCTCTGACTATCCTTTGATATTTAGATTGCTATTCTTAGGATTTCCTCCTCCAGACTTCTCCTTCTCACCTCTTCTCTTCCTGGCTTTGTTCCAGGGACCATCTCTTGCCTTCTCCTCCCTCTGTCTCAGAAGCAGTTCTTGTCCTAGCATCCATGCCCATCTTTAGACTAGATAGGTAGTTAGGATCTCTCTCTCCTCTTTTCCTCTCAGAGTATGGAGTTCCTAGAATAAAGAACTCTTATTTCCTTTCTAACTACAAGCAAGTGTATGCTTTATTATTTTCTCTCCTGCACACACACACCACACCGGCCAGCAGAACCAGCTCACAACCACCTCTGATCATGCTTCCTCTGCTAAATGATAGACTCTGCTAATGACCCAAACATGGAATCTTTAATTAGGTTTCTGGGGCCAGTATAAAGGTTAGGGTTGCCAGTCCCAGACCCATGGTTGACAGGGTCTGTTCATCCTTCCTTTCTTCTATCTTGGAGTGATGCCGTTGAAGTATAGATTGTTTTCTCAGCAACTTCCTTCCTTCTTGGACCACACCTTCCTCTCTTGGTCTCTATCTTGTCATCATGAGAGCAGGACATGCCACCCTGTATCTCTCTGCATCTTAGACTAAATTGAACAGAATGCTTTCTCTACTCTTTCCTATCTGCAATAGAGTTCCTATAATAAAAAGACTCATATTTCTTTTCTAAAACTTGAATCAGGCTCTGTGTGCAAGTTTGCTCCTTGGCACACACTCTGCTGTATCAGCTGTGCTACTCTGGAACTTTTTAGAGTCAAGTTACAAGTGACACCTGACACAGGTTGGACACTTATCAGCTTCCCTCAAGTTTTGATGGGAAATGTAGGCGTCCTGGTCTTGCAGCTGTAATGGAGAGCCAAGCTGTAAAACCAGGACGCCTACATTTCCCATCAAAACTTGAGGGAAGCTGACAAGTGTCCAACCTGTGTCAGGCGTCACTTGTGGCTTGGCTCTTGGCATTTCCAGCTCCCACTCCAACACTTTAAACACTACACTGAGTTGGCTCTTATGGGATAAGCCAGGGGAGGGGGTGCATGCTAGTCTGCCAATCATACAAAAGCAAAACCTGATAGTAGAACTACAGATTGGTTCACTATTGTTCAAAACAAGCTGTCTGCTGTCATCATTCCCTATTATTATCCTCCCTGCTTTATGAGATTCATTTTTGTGATGCTTACAGATTCAACTTGGAACCAAAACAATTAGAATCCAGTTATCATCAAATACAAAGCAAACTTGCTGATTTTTTAAAAATGGGGTTTTATCCTAACCCAGTATTCCTCAGCCATGACTGACAAGTTAATTAATTCTTCAAAGACTCAGGGAGGAACCAAAACAAAAAAGCAACCACTGGTTAAGCTAATAGTGAGGGAACAAGAACAAAGCAAATACAATACTGTCATTACCACAGAGACTGAATGATAGACTATTAATGATAGAATAGTTAACAATTCCAATGTAGTCATGTCTGTCTCGTGAAACTTGTCCGTGAAACTTGTTTCCAGAGAAATCTATATAATAACAATTATATTGTACTACTTAGCATCAAAAACACCATTTAGTCAAAGCATGTATATTTACAGAAGTATGCTATGTACCATTTAGTTTGCAAGATGGAATGGCATCATTTTTGTCATAGATTTCAGGGCATCATTTTAATACCATCTTTAAGATTGCTGCCTACATTTTTCATGGTGCATTCATAAGCAGAATTATACTGTTCTAAGTCCACTGAAATCAGCACACTGTAGTTTGTCTTCAGTGCTCACTCGAGGCTGTGTGTTGAAGAGAGGCATCCAGAGAGTTGCGGAATAACTTTGGAAAATAAATGTTGACATGCTCCATCCCTGGCATAGAGAGACACTGCAGGGTACAGGCAAAGTAATACATGTGTCAGCCCATAGTTAGTTCTAAATATCTTTTCCAGCCTCTAGCTTACACAAACACTCCTTGCATTTCATTAGAAATCCCTATGCAGATTCCGATTGAAATCCCTAGCAAAATTCTGAGCCAATGGCAGACGGCATTAAATCGATTCTTGTGGCAGAATAAGCGCCCTAGGATTGCCTTCAAAGTTTTGTGCGCCCCTAAAACAGCAGGGGGCTTTAACTACCCAAATATAGGGCTCTATTCTGATGCAGCCAGATTGACAGACATCCTCCAGATATTACTCCCCTCTGGACACTCTGATTGGATAAACATAGTGGGCACCTTTTCCCAGCCAAAAACGTTGCGAGAGACTTTCTGGTCTACCCCAAGTTTGCGTCCTCCCTCCATATATCAAAATATGTTCCTTGCTGCACTGCTGAAGCTTTGGGACAGACATAAACATTCCCTTCTCCCGGCCATATCCCGCTTTTCAGTGCTCACATCACATAAGGGCATGCCTCGCCAGCATAATATAACCGCACTGCGCTCCTGGGATGACCTGCGGGACTTGAGGTTGTTGGACATAGCCACCAAGGATGGTATCATAAGCAGAGTAGACTTGAACAACAACCTGGGCAGGGAAGTCCCCTGGTTTTTCTACCTGCAACTGCGATATCTTCTGCACGAATTGAATATAAAAAGCGTAATGACTAAACCACCAACTAAATTTGAAACACTTCTGGACTCCCACTCATTTAACCGTAAAGGTCTCCTGTCAAGACTATATCTCACCCTGCTTGATACCAAACCCCTAAACACTGAAGCGCTGCTCAATAAATGGCAACAGGACTGTGGGATAGAACTCACACGAGAAGATAGAGAGCATGTTTGGCACTCTGCATTGCTTAACTCCCCTGTCACCAATGTGCGCCTCCAAACCTATAAGATTATCCACAGGTGGTACCTTACTCCCCAAAAGCTGGCGAAAATATATCCCAGCAGGTCTCCACTCTGCTGGAAAAAATGCGGGGAGCAGGGTACGTTCCTACACTGCTGGTGGGAGTGTAAAAGTGTTGCTGCTTTCTGGAAGGCGGTTCTCCAGGAAATTTCCCGTATCACGACTTATGTGATACCCCCAAGCCCGGGACTTGTCTTCTTGGATCTTTGGGGAGACCTAGATATTCCCCATCTGCGGAAGGCATTGGTCAGAACTCTCCTAGCAGCTGCAAAGGCTGCAATTGCACTCAGGTGGAAATCGCGATTCCCTCCCACTCTTGACATATGGTATAGAGTGGTGTGGGACCACCTTATGATGGAAAAGATCACAGACAGAATTCGAGCATTGCATAACCCCTCCAAACCTACACAATTTTACGCACAATGGTACCCTTTCCTGGAATTTTTATCTCAGAATGAATGGCTGATCTCTAAGCTACCTCACTACGCGATTATAAACCCCGAAATTTGAAATATGGATTTACTCTGCGACATAATGGATGTGCCTGTACATGATTCTCCCGATGCTGTTATAATTAGCTTGCTTAACACTGTATTAGACTCCTGTTGATTATGTATAATATTTGCACACTTGAATATTGCCAACTGTTAGTGTTTTGATGTTTATGTATTGTTGTATCCGAACATTGTTACGTATGATGTCATCTTTTTTCTACGCATTTACTGTTGATCTTGTTACTTGTTACACTTTCAATAAAATTTTTTGAAACTAAAAAAAAAAAAAAAAAAAAAAAAAAAAGAAATCCCTATGCAGCAGGCAAGGAGCCCTGTGGTGCAGAGTGGTAAGCTGCAGTACTACAGCCCAAGCTCTGCCCACACTACCTGATTTCAGTCCTGGCAGAAGCCAGTTTCAGGCAGCCAGCTCAAGGTTGACTCAGCCTTCCATCGTTCTGAGCTAGGTAAAATGAGTACCCAGTTTCCTGGGGGTAAAGTGTAGATGACTGGGGAAGGCAATGGCAAACCACCCCATAACAAAAGTCTGCCAAGAAAACATGATGTGACATCCCTCCATGGGTCAGTAACGAGTAGATATGGGCACAAACAGAAAAAAACGAACATGGTGTTCGTTGTTCATTGCCATTCATGAACAATGAACACTGACAAACATGATCCTGTTCATGAACATGTTCATTGTTCGTTGTTCGTGGGGGGCAGCAGGCTCTCCTCCAGCCATCAAGATCCCTACCGCACCACTTCCAGAAACCTAACCTGAGCAGGCAGCAGGAAATGTACCAATAATAAATAATAGCTTGGCCCCAGAGCCTGGCAGCAGCCCTGGAACTTGAAGGAGTAGATCCCTACCGAACTACTCCCAGAAACCCTACCTGAGCAGGCAGCAGGAAAGGTACCAATAGTAAATAATAGCTTGGCCCAGAGCCTGGCAGAAGCCCTGGAACCTGAAGGGGTAGATCCCTATCCCACCACACACAAAGAAAATTCAAGCTCCAATGCATTCACCTGTCTCTCTATCAGCAGTTGTCTCTCCCTGAAAGCCAGATTTGGGAGCCCCCGCTCCCCCCTGGTCTTTTCCACTTGTAACAAATTTGGAGCTCCAGTGCACACTTGGAAGGAAGATCTGCCGATCAAGCTAAATTGGGCTTAGATTTGGGTTTCCAAGGCAACAGCAGGAGTTCAGACAGAGTTCAGACAATCCCTGCCTAAGTTGCCAAGGGAATTGATTGCGGGTGCCAGACTGTCTGGCTTGATGAACAGCAACGAATGGGGCTTGCAATGACCATCTGTTCATTTGGAATGGGGCCTCACGAATAGCTTGTTCACGAACAACTGAAAAGGCTGTTCGTGGGCTCTTTTGCATTCGTAATGCTGTTCGTGCCCATCTCTAGTAACAAGTCAGTGCTTGCACAGGGGACTACCTTAACCTTTATGCAGCAGCCAGCCAGATGATTGGCAGCTCTTCCTCTCAAGATTCCCAGTGTCCTTTTTTTCGAGGCTCTTTTACAGTTTTCCTAGTTACAGGAGCCTGCTTAATGGTTGGTGATGGCTGATAGGTACTCAGCATACTTGCATTACTCAGTAGGAAGGGTGTCTGTGTGAAAAAAATGTTCAAAGAATTAGAATACAGCCAACAAAGCAGACATATAGCCGAGTTTTTACAACTGTGGAAACAGAGGGTTTCCAAAGTATGCAGTGGCTTTTGGTGCTGCGTTGTGGCCTGCTGACACAGTTTGAGTAGCCACCTGTTCTCCAGTCCTGATAAGTTTATTTGTGAATGAATACACACAAAATATAATACATTATACAAAGACAGTAAATTTCTGCAAGAAAGACTATCCTATCTTAGACAGAGAGAGAGAGAGAGAGAGAGAAGGTATTGAGGCTAGCAAGAGTCTCTCTACATGAGGCATCTGACACAAAGAACACATGTTGGGAGATGCAATGGTAGCCGGAAAGGGTAGTTTAAAAAGACAGAATCGGCAGCAGGGTAAAGGCTTTGCTATACACTGGAGCCGTGTGAAGGGGCTGTGAAATGCCAGAAGGGAAACTTCAGCCCATTATAACCTCTCCAGATCCAAGCCCAGCTCTGGAAGGCAGCTGCAGCCCAGTTCCATTCCTCGCTGCCCATCCCACACAGTTTTAGGCTGGAGAGGTGAAATTAACAGAGCCTTCAGGGAGGCAAAGATGAAATTAACAAACCCTCTGTGGAATAATCTCCACCAGCTCTGACTTTTTAAACTATGCTTCCTGGCTAACATTTCGTCTCCCTTCATTTGATGAACATGCACCAAGGCGTCTTGTGTAGAGAGAGACTCCCTACTACCAAAGCAATGGAAAGTCATAAATATAAGATTCTCTTTCAGAGCATACAAATAAGCCAGCAGAAATCTACCAATACAAGTGATCTACTTATATCAACAATACAGCATGGATAAAGGGTCCTTGTGGAAAATCTAGTTCCATGAATACACTTTTGCTCTTCTTCAAGCATGCCTTCTATGCTGTTGTGGGAAAGTGTTTCTTTTATTCTATCCCAGTTATGTTTGTAAAAAGAAAGATGGCAGATACAACATCTAAGCAGATTCAACAGAAAGCTATACCAAAGATAAAGCAAGCAGCAAGGATCCCACAAAGCACACCTGGGTTATAAAATTCATTTTGTAAGTCAACATAACCTCGTGGATAGCTGGAAACTCCAGACCATAGGGTGCTTAATGTTCTGCCTCAGAGGTCTTACTCTACTCAGATCTTCATTTCCTAGGGGTCCTTAGAGGAAAGTTATGATACTTGAAAGAAATTGCAATTTGACAGTAGACACACTTTGCTAGAAGATGCTCGAGGCTTGGTTAAGACTCAATACTTCTCTTAAGAGTTTTGCAAGGGACAGAAGGGTGGAGAGGGGTTATTGTTTTACAGTGTCTATGATTATCTTCACATTCTACCACCTTTCAGTTTTGTTATCTCATTCCAGTGCATAGCTAGACAAGGGCTCTCAAATGATCAATGGATAGAAAGTCAAATTACCTGGTGTCATCTCAAAGCTAGTATTTTTCAATTGAGTCAGTTCACACATTCACTTGCCTGTATTAAGCAATCAACTGGCATGTGCAAACTTGTTCTTGGAAAGAATACACAAAGAGCATAGCTATGTTTTGCTGCCAATGATGCTAGCAGCATAAAGAAAAGCATTAACAGTGAAATCCTAAGAAGAGTTACTCCAGTCCAAGTCGATTGAAATCAATGGGCTTAGACTGAAATAACTCTTCTTAGATTGCATCGTTAGACTATCTTTGTGCATGTTTTCCAGCACCCATTTAATTATGTCACAGCAAATGTTACAAACATCACTGATCTGTGCCATCTATGGATGGCTGCCAAGAGGAAAACCAGTGTCAGCTCTAGCAACAGTAGTTCATGGCAGATAGACCCCCAAACCCCTCACAGCAAGCACTCCAGTGCATTGGTTGAAAGGTCTTTATTCAGAGATCCATTAAGTTCATGGGTACATCCATAGATGGGAAAGTTTGCAGGAATGATTAGTCAAGCAAAGGCACTATGGTTATAGGGAGCACAATTCCCCCCTCCCCTTTGGGGCAGGTTGCATTTAGGCGTGAAAACCTAAGAAGTTACGTGAGAACACAGTAGTTTAGTCTGGACAGAAACAGACAGAAGACAAAATCACAGTCTTTCTCTCTCCCCTGAGAAACGGTTACATTTCTGGTTGCAGCTGCAAGGTCAGTGAAGCATATTTTCAGAGATAACAGGCTGGTTACTTGTTCTGTGAAATCAGCATTAGCGTGGCACTTTCAGTTTTAGTGAGGCCAACACTGGTATGAATATGTGACTACATTACAATGATATGAGCAAAGCATGAGATCGGTACATCAGATCAGAGAATACTCAAATCGCATGGATGTGTGCATACATGACAACCAGGTTGGTGGGCCCCGGTGCCTTTAACAAGAACTTGATAAGTTGGCAACCTTTTTTATATGTCCCACTCCATTCTTAGAAAGAGAGAAGTGGAAGAAATCCATAGGGTTGAGGTTTAACAGAGCTAGAAACAGAGGGTAATGATTTTGGAACTTGTCCATTCCTTAAATTAAAAGCTGTGAGAGCAATTAGCCAATGAACGACAGCAATTAAAACCCAATTACACTGTGCCATCACTAGCCTCTTCTAGCACATATCCAAAATAGTACTAAGAGTGTTATCATACCATTTATTTTTTAAAAAAATCTTTTAATTGTTTTATGAACTGTGTTCCCTAAAGGCTGTCTACACTGAATTAAACCTGTAGCTTGGTATGAAGATAAATGCTGGTACTAGAATCTTTCATTACCATGTCTTTGTTTCAAAGGTTTCACATTAATTGTATTATAGATTTATAGAAAATGAAGCTAGTCTCTTAAAAGTCGTGATTTTAAAAACCCTTAATGATGTCCCTGCTATTATCCCTCAATTTCCTTAGAGCTGTGTGTGCAATTTCCCAGTATAGTAAATCTTCCCTTAATATTAAGCCTTCATTTTCCTCCTAGCAATTTTCATCATCTTATTGCAGTTTGGAAATGTGATGCCCGATACCATATTTAAACTACTTGCCATGCCTCTTGAAACAAAAATAATCCTCAATTTAAGTTTGGTATAAAAAGTAGGCGGTAGGTTTAAATACTCGTGATATCAATAGGAGAATTAGGCAGATGGTTAGCTCCCATTTTAATCACACATGTTCTACTTTGTGTTCGTTTATACGCGTGGTTGAATTTTGGCAATTGTGCTAGGATCGTACAAGATTTTCAGATGAATGGCTTGGTAAAAACAAGTGGTGAACAAATTCAATTCATTCTATTCTTGACCCCTCCCATCCGTTAATGAAATTATCCCAAGAGCTAAAAATGTATTTATTTACTTCATTTATATTCCACTTTTCTCCCCAGTGTGAACCCCAAATGGCTTAAATAATCCTGTTCTACTTAAGGTAACCAGGTCCCCTTGCCCTCCTGGCGGAAGGGCAGGTACCTGGCACTCACCTTGTCTGTATCCCTTGTACCTGCACAAAACAGACCTTTCAGCTGTCAGCTTGCCATGCAAGCTGGGGGCCATAATTTGCCTCCTTGGAAGGAGGAGGAGAAGGTGCCATTTCCTGGGCATCCGGGGATTGCCGGAGGGAGGAGCACATTCAGGCGGCTCCACTTTCCACGGCGTCAGTTGCCTGAAAACACTCGGACCACCCTCCTCTCCCAGTATTGGTGCAGGATTAGCTGGCTGCTGTATTCAGAGCCAGATAGGAATTTTTCCCTCCTATTACTTGGATTGGAGTTGGGTATGGGTTTTTTTCTGCCTACCTTGCACCTTTGCTGGGGTTGAGGTGATTGGCACGGTGGTGCTGATTAGTGATGTCATGGGCAGGATAGAGTTGGGGATTAGGGAGCGGGGCCGGTGAGCACCCTTGGTGTTTCTCCATTCAGGGGGAAGAGGGGTCTTCCAGGAGCGGATGGTACTGCTTGTGACGGCTGCCATGCTGCATGGGCAGACTGCCTTGGGGAACCCCATATGCAAGTCCTTCCCTCACTGCTGTACGGCTGAGGTTTAGGAGCTTGAAAGGGGGGATCCAATTGGCCAGGCTGGCCAGGTTGCAGCCATCCATAGGGATGGCCCACACCTGGGGCTTCAGTGCTCACCCAGACAGGTCAAGGTCAAGGTCAAGGGAATGACCATGTGGCTTGACCTGTACCACTAGTAGGCCCTTGCTGCAGTTGTTAATAAAGTTTGATAGTTGTAATTAATTAATGAAGTGGCCCTTAGATCCAAGCTTGGCGTCCATCTCTTCATTCCAGCTGGGGTGGCAAAGCGCATTCCCACATTTCCATGTTGATGTCACTTCCGGTGATGTCACTTCCAGGCAATGTCATCACACAGGAGCAGGAGTGTCCATGTGCTTCACAGGAGGCCCATTTGGGCCCCTAATGGACCCAATGCAGCCTATTTGGGGCCCAAATCAGCCCACTGAGCAGTGCAATGATGTCACTCCTGAGAAGTGACATCATCCCACCGCCTGGGAGCGTGCCTGGGAGGCCTGTTCCTACTTCTTTCCCCCCTGCTGGCCAAGTAAGTGGTTACAGGGGATGGAGTGTGGAAGCGGGGTATTCCTTGCTCCCACCAGGGGACTGGTAACCCTAGCTCTCTTCTATTTATCCTTACAACAACCCTGTAAGTTAGGTTAGGCTGAGAGTGTGATGGAACCCTTCAGTTAAAAGGGTAGGGAAAGCAAAATGTTTGGACCTGACACCTAACGATCAATCAAATGGGTGCCAAGTGAGTCTCGAGGGGGAGGGCGTTCCAAAGGTGAAATGCTATCACTGAAATAGTCCTATTTCTAGCTGCAACCCACCCATCTCCTCTCCGCAGGTGAAGGGCAAAAGCAGCAGGACTTAGGAAGAGGCTCTTAACTGGTCAGCTGGACAGCAGAGGATGAGGCAGTCCTTCAGGTTTACCAGCCCCAAGCTGTTTAGGCCCTTAAAGGTATGATCCAGCCCTTTGAAATGCTCCCACAAACTAGAGTCAGCCATCACCTATATTCAGTCTGAAGTAGCAAAATCCAAGAATATTTTTTACCTTGGTGAGGGCTGTCTGTCTGTATCAGGGATGTTCAAACATGGTCGCTCCCTACCTGTCCATCATGAGCAGGAAACTAGTCCCTCAACAGGCTACTCAGTTTCCCCAAGCTATCTTGGTGGGCCATTTCTCATATGTATCATGTGCCATACACCAGTGTGCTGTGCCATGCTACATGTATGAATAGGGTTGGGTCCCTTGAATGAGTGGGGAGGGGGCCCCACTCCTCTACCAAAGAATCACTGCCACATCTGGAGAGGGGGGATACAGGGGCCGCATAATGGTAGTAGGGAAGCATAGGAAATGCAAGGCTCGGGCTGCAGGCTGTCACAGCAGTTGTAAACCAGAAAAGTCCGAGGGACTAATCAATGACTCTACTCAAGGGTGAAACCAAGGAGTAACTCTTAATACTACTACTCAAAAAACTCCCCGTACTGGATTTCTAAACCATACAATAAATAGGTTTTTTATATATTTTAAATTATTTTAAAGGTGCTACAGTGCTACAAATGCATCGAGATAACAAGCATACATCCTAATCAATAACAGTCAATAGGTACAATCAATACACATAAATACAAATATATATGCCGAAATATTTATTTATTTATTTATTCATTCATTCATTATTTATTTATTTATTGATTTATTTTCAATTTTTATTCCGCCCTCCCCACATTTCCAGCATGCTCAGGGCAGATTACAAGATACATAAAGGTTAAAATATATAAAACAATTATTATAATTAACAATTCTAAAAACATCTCATTTACACAATTAAAATACAATTATATATATATAAATATCAGCATAGCGGCACAGAATTTGACTGATCAAAAATTTAAACCAACTTCAGAGCACCTCTGCATTAAAAAGGTTTTTTTTTAATTAGCTGGTGGAATAGCCTCTGGGTGTTTCTCCAGGGCAACAGTCTCTGAGGTCCACACTTCCTTGAAAAAGGTGAGGTAGATGATGCCAAAATAAAATGCAAGGTGCAGGAGAGATCTTCACATAACCATTCTAGGCATGCAGTTATCCTTCTTCAAACAGAAGGGCGTGGACATCTATTGCCCTGGAGAGACACCCAGAGGCTATTCCACCAGCTATTCTGGCTTATGTATTTGTATTTATATGTATTGATTGTACCTATTGACTGTTATTGATTAGGATGTATGATTGTTATCTTGATGCACTTGTAACACCTTTAAAATAATTTAAAATATATAAAAACCTATTTATTGTATGGTTTAGAAATCCAGTACCGGGAGCTTTTTGAGTAGTAGTACTGAGGGACTAATCAAGCCTGTGAAGAAATGCTCTCCCCCGTCCCTGAATCACCATCAATTTCCACCTGTACATAGAACTGTTCTCTACTCATGTGCAGAGGTTGCTTTGTGCCTTTCTTCCTGGCTAACGGGATTGGCTGTGTGTGACTATTCTCCCAGCAGAAGAGCTCTCCAGCTCTTTTAGATATGCAGATAACCTATCCTAGGTGTAAACAAAAGGGCCAATAAACATGAAGAGAGCTTGGACTCTCAAAAGCTCATACCCTGGAAACTGAATTGGTCTTTAAGGTGCTGCTGGACCTGAATCTTGCACCTCAACAACAGAGTCTTGAAAGGCAAATGGTCAAGTAACACAGGAAAGGCAGGACATTTGCCATTAGGCAGGAGGAAGAATGAAAGAGGTTTAAAGACCCCAACCACAAGAAAGTGGTAGATATTTATTGCGTACTGAGCCTGGAGTTCAGAATGATTTCAGCCCAAAGCAATGCTCTTTATTGCAAGCCAGAACAGACAGAAAACAGCAGACTACTACTACACACACAGGCAACACAGAAGCAGAAAAGACATCTTCAATACATACACGTAAACCCCACCCCAAGAATAGCTGGTAACCAATAGGAACACGTACTTTAGAATGCCATCATTTGCATGAACTATATACAATGTATTACACAGGCAGGCCACTGATTGGTCTTTATTGGAGAGGACCGATTGGCTGCTGCCCCCAGAAAGTACCCGATGAATGTGCAGGCAATTGTAACCAATGGGAATGAAGTGCATTTGGAACCTTGACATGTTATGAAGCTCAACACAGTGCATAATATTAAATACAGTAGAGGCCTTGTCCGGCCTAACGCAGCCCAATACACAACACCCCTCCCCCCTTAGCTTGGAACACCCTGTTGTCCACATAGTCCTACAGATAGGCTGGGGTAAGGTGAACCAGAATGCATTAGAGGCCCTGTTAAGCTCTAGTTCAACCCCAGATATAACAATATTCATCTCTTCTTACCCATCTGTTTCAAACATGAAGCTTTCTCAGAGCTTGGCTCCTTTTTCAATGGCAGTAAAGTTCACATGCAGCTAAAATATGTGGGAGAGCCCGATCCATAGCACAGAGGTGTAAACTATTTCTGAATGCTTGCAACTCCAAGAGAAGGCACCTGCCCTTACCTTAACATCTTAGGGAAAAGTAAAGGCAGGGTCAGAGGACTGCAGAGAGAGCTCTTTTCATTCATTTGAACAGGAAAAGGAAATCCTGCCTTCAAGTCATAGTTGACTTATGGAGACCCCTGGCAGAGTTTTCATGGCAAGAGACTAATAGAGGTGGTTTGCCATTGCCTGCCTCTGCAACCCTGGTCTTCGTTGGAGGTCTCCCATACAATTAGTAACTAAGGCTAACCCTATTTAGCTTCTGAGATCTGATGAAATCAGGCTCTCCTGGGCTATTGTGTGAACAGGCATGCATTTTTTTAAAAAACTCTGTTAGCTCTTTATGAGTTTGGATGCCGCTAGTTTGATTTCTGTGATCATTCCATGCCCAGTTGGAACATGCTTACACAGGAGATGTTGGGGGAGAGGGGCTGATGCCGATCTCAATATTCCCTAAGTGTATATGTATCTGTAGTGGCTGGAGTGAAAGAGCCAAATGGGAGGTGCAGTTGCAGAGCATTTTAATGGCAACACAGCAAAAGAGAGCTAAAACACGAGCAGGAAATACTCGTTTAAGGCTAGGAATTGGCAGCAACCGAGAGAGAACTAAAAAGGTGAGCAGAGACAGGGAGCTAAACTGGAAGACTGGGTAAGTTTTTCTCTTCCACATGTGCAGAAATAGAGTTTGCAAGAGCCAGTATGCCTTAAAGTCTCTTTCAGAAACATATTTAATCCAAATAAAACAACTTATCCGTAATGTTTTATTTAAGTGGCATGTGTGTAACCTCCATTTCTTCCCCCAATCCTAGTTCAGGGTTACAGCAGCTCCCATGGCTGATTTGATCCCCACAGAACATCAAACCACTTCTGCTTTCATGGCAGCCACTGATTGTGGTTAGCAGTTAAGTAGGTGCAGGGCTGGCGCACCCATAGAGGCCAGGTAGGCGGTGGCCTCAGGCGCGAGGGCACTGGAGAGGTGCCGGAGGGGGTGTCGGGGGTGGAGGTGTGCACCATGGAGCTGGCGTGGCTGGTCCACAGCTGCTGCAGCCAGCCAGCCCCATGCCACTGCTGCCGCCGCCACCACCACATGACCCAGCCTGGCACAGCAGCCACGAGCCGCTGCTGGGGCAGCGTGCGGCGCGTGGAGCAGCCTCCGCCTGCCACCCCAGCCATCCGCCGGCGAATGCCCCCAGCTTGTGCTGCGCGATGACGGCATCGCATGATGACGTCATCGCGCAGTCCGTGGTGCGCGCACATTGTGCGCATGCGCAGGGGGGGCAAAGGCGCCAGAAACCCTGGCGCCGGCAGTGAGTAGGTGATGACACGAGGTTATCTTCTTTGAAACAGTCTTTAGATATTCCCTGACCAGCAGGGGAACAGCCAAGGGAGTTATTTATTAATTTTATTTATTATTTTATTACATTTGTATTCCACTCTCCCTGAAAACCAGGCCCAGAGCAGATCACAGTAGAAATATAAAGGCCCTGGTTGAGGCTAGACGAACCTCCTTGGGTATGTTGCAAGCATGCTTGTAAGAACATTTAAAGGATTCTACTAACCTTCCAGCACACGGCTGTGATATAAGTATTGGAAATGGGCAATTCAGTAGAGAAATATGCACATTTAGCCTTTATTTAGTGTGAAGTTTATTTCTGTATTCCATAATCTTTACTTTTCATGTGGTCCCAGAAGGTTCACAGTGGACACTAAATCCCTTACAAATGTAACATTCTACTCATTTATAGACTTTAAATTTTTCATGCAGCAATGAAAGTGTCACTTTAACTTTCACGCACATGCTTAAATGTGCGAGATTTCATCCCTAATAATCTGCACCTTTCAGCGAAAAGATCAGGAAGCACATCGCCAAAGACTTACTGCTGCCTTTTCTCCTCCGAAATCGATGCCTTCAACCAAAGATCCAGCCGCTCGAATGGATTGCATAGAAAATCAATTTGAAGCAGTTAAATTGCAATATCGATTTCTTGGTGGTTAATGGTGTCCGCAATTGACATTCTATTTAGCTCACTTTAACCTCTTATTATTATATTATGGGCTATTTTCTGCCTTCCTTGGCTTGCCAAGTTTAGAACGTGCATCCCTCTTGGCAAAATGCAGAACTTGTCCTACTCACCACTTCAATTAATAATTTCTATAAAGTGAAATTGACCTGGCAACTCACACTATCACCGTAAGACGTTCAGTCTATAGTTGTAACTTGGGGCAGTTATTTAATAAACTAAATTTTAAGATTGCCGTCAGTACTTAATTTATTAAAGAGAGAGAAAATGAACGTAGAAAAGAGGGGGGGGGGAGAAGCAGTTGCTGTATGAATTTTTTCCAACAACTAGAAAAAAAATCAAAGAACCCTGGCATGGTTTTTCTGACCAGTATTTTACCCTAGCAGAAATGGGTTTATGCAGCTGAGCCTTAGCAATCTCTGGCTTATTTTGCTCCTAAACTGAAGCAAAATTTTGATATAAATTTGGAGGCCCTTGCTCTGGTAAATCATCAAAGGCAAACATTTCTCTCCCTTCAAGTTTTATAAGACTAAAGGACTTTTTTCTAGAGAGAGTATTTTGCACATACCTATATTGGAGGTACGCTGAATGAAGTAATTTCCCTTCCAACCCAAAGAGGCTTTCCAACCAATTTAACTTACTACAGGTGGCCTACAGGTGGATTGCAAAAACAGTTAATTAGAAATCTGGCAAGTTGTGGACCACTAATTATTTATTTGCTTTTAATGCATTGATTATAGCCATCATGAACCTTACTCCTTTCTGTTTTGTGATATACACATTATGGAATTTGTTAAATAGCACAATTTCTCTGGAAGGATTGTGTGCACATTTATCAGTTTTCACAGTGTCTTTCACAACGATTTTCAAGCAATTGTTTCCCCTCACATCATCAATGGCTCATCTCTAAGAGAAGCCCTTTTGATCTGGTTCTTTCCATGTGGCCTGAGATGTTTCACATTATTCCAATAATGTGAGATACACCCACACTGCAGTGGATTCCAAACTGCAAACATAAATGTAAGAAGGGGCCATTTTCTGGTAAGAACGTCTGAGATAACCTGCATCCACCAGCGTCCTTGCTTAGACAGATAAGATTCTATCTCTCTTCTTTCCTATCCTGAGTCAAGTTCCTAAATAAAAGGACTCTTACTGTCTTTAGTAAAGCAAGTAGACTCAGAGAGCCAAGCTACAAGTGACGCCTTACACAGGTTGGACACTTGTCAGCTTCCCTCAAGTTT